>NW_023425399.1:40179333-42579333 GCF_014108415.1 Molossus molossus
TAGGTTCACTAATAATAGTAAGCGTTGGGTTTCCAAGTCATTAAAATAAGTACGTTCTTTACCACTTTAAACCACATCTATTGCTTGTTAACATTTGGTATATTGGATTAATTGATTTTGCAAATGCTTTCTGGATGGTTTTCTTTTTATAAACTTCAATGTCTTTTAATTAAACAGAATAGTAATATTTCATAGGATATTAAAATGAGAAGATTTGTCTCAATTTTCCTTGGGCTTAAAACAAAACAACAGATGTCAAATTCTCCACATTTTACAGTGACGTTCTAGGTCATCTATGCAAAAGAACTGGTTGGTGATCCAGTCAATAGCCACCTCTTGGGTCAACAATTGTAGACTAAGATGGTGAGTGTCTGGGTGCTCACTATGTAATTCTTTTACTTTTTTGTATGTTTGAAGATTTTCATAATAAAATGGTTAAAAAAAATGTAAGCAAAGTAATTATTGTGCAAATAAAAGACGGATATATTATAGAGAAAAATAAAAATATTCAGTAATGAATAACACATTTGGCTATGCATAAATGTTTAGGAAAACAAATTAACAAAACTGACTCTAGAGAGATAGAAAACTTGTTTAAATGGGTAATTATTAAAAAATAATTTTTAAACAATGTCAAATATGAGTGAAGTGGTTACCTGAGAATGGAAACATGAACTGGGAGAAGTTTGAGGAGAATGGAAGAGATTTGGTGCATTGAGGACAGAAAAGGAAAGAGGGTCCAAGAAACTTGACCATTGTTAATAGTTCTGCTCCTTGGTCTGTAAGAAAGCTGACAATCTTAACCTTATTAGATTACACTGAAGATAAGAACTGTGGTTCTTCAACTGTGTGTGCATCACAGTCTGCCAGTGGCCTTGCTAACACACCAATTACTGGGCCCCATCTCTAGCATTTTTAATTTAGGACTGGAGTAGGGACGAATAGTTTGCATTTCTAACATGTTTTCAGGTGTTGCTGCTACTGATGGCCTAAGTTCACATTTTTAAAAGAAAAGTCCCTAAATAAGTGATGGCTAATATTTTAGTCACTAACTCACACATACCTTCTCTTTTTATTCTCAGCAACTCAACAAATAAACTGATCATTTGTTCAGGCAAGTAATTATAGGCAGAGACTCAGAAGTGAGGAAATCCACACAGAATTAATCTTTAAGGAGCATGTATATAATAATTTTGGTCATCTTATCTGTTTTGTATCCTTTCATTTCTATTAAAATATTATAATTTTTTCTTTTTTGAGGAGTAAATATAATATCACTTGTGTGGAAAAGTACTTATTTCGGTCTTACCAGATGTCTACATCTTTAAATATTATAATTTATATGTCATTAATTATTCATGTTCATTATATTAAAACTCATTTTGAGAAGCAAAGATTTTCTTTGAAGATGTATCTTTCTTTTTTTTTTTTTTTTATCCTCACCCGAGGACATTTTTCCATTTTTTGTTCAGGTAGAGTGGGAGGGAGAGAGAGGAACAGAGAGAGAGAGAGAAACATCGATGTGAAAGGAACACATCGAGTGGCTGCCACCCGCACAACCAACCAGGGCCGGGGACAAACTGCAACCAAGGTATGCGCCCTTAGCGGGAACCGAACCCGGGTCTCTCAGGACCGCAGGCCGACGCTCTAACCGCTGAACCAAACCGGCCAGGGCAAGAGTGTATCTTTCTAAAAGTGACAAAAATATGTCCGGCCAGTGAGGCTCAGTTGTTGAGCATTGACCCATGCACCAAGAGGTTGCTGGTTTGATGCCCAGATTGTAGACCAAATCTCCAGTGGGAGGTGTGCAGGAGGTGGCCAACTTATGTTCTCTCTCATTGATGTTTCTATCTCTCTCCCTCTCCCTTCCTCTCTCTCTAAAAATCAATAATAAAAAAAAAAGTGGCAAAGGGGAAAATGCCCACTTATAAATCTTTCATCAATGTCACATGTAAGTGGAACTCTCTCCATGAATGTTATACACACACACTCCTAATATTTTATAGGCAGAAGATCTCTCTATTTAAATAGCATGTCTTTTTTTTTCCACATCTTAATTTGGAGATTAAAAATATGTGAAATGTGGGGCCTGTCCCCACCCCATGCACACATACACACAACCTCTATCACAATGAATAGTCAAGCCAAAAGAACACAATGGTCACTGCTGACAAGTGAATTAGTGTCTGGGAAGATAAAGTACAAAGTGATAAAATATTTCTCAAAACAGAAAGAATAATACAGAGATTGAAATCACAGGGGAAAAAGATATGGAGGCCAGATCTAGGAGACCTCAGTGAGACTAATAGGCATTCCAGGTGGAGTAGATGGAACAGATGGAAGGGAGTTAATCACACACATAATTGAAAAATTTGCTCATTTGTCAAAAGACTTGATTTGCAGATAAAAGTGCTCTCAGAGTTCCAAATGTGATTAATGAAAAAGGACACACACTTCAGCACATCCTGGCAAAATTATGATTTAAAGATAAACAGTAAAATGTTACTTTTCTAAGCAGAGGAAAAAGGATGTCATCGGCATCAGACTGTGACTTCAGCCCTGATATAGGCTGATCCCATATTCCCTCTCAGTGACATTGCTCTTCTACTTGGCCTCACACTGTGCACTGGATTAAAGAAGACTACAGATTCTTTGTCATTCTCTTTTAAGAAGTGGATTTTTTTCTCCCCTAGAATCTGGGCTGGCCCAGGGGCTGCTTAACCAGTAGAATGTGACATTGTAATGCTGGCCCCTTCCAGGCCTCATCTGTAAGAGGACAAGCTGCTTCTGCATCTCAGAAAGCTTTCATTCGGGATAGTCATCCTCTGAACCCAGATGCCATATTGTGAGGAAGCCCAAGCCACCTGGAAAGGCCACTAGTTGGCTTTCGTGTTGACAGCTTAGCTGAGTTTAGATTCTGAGGAAGATAATGAGTGACCAGAAAGAGGATCCTCTTTAGTGGACTGGGAAGAAAAATTCTGAAATAGTCTTTAATAATAGTCTTCAATAATTATCAAATATGACCACCTTCATTACCAAAGTGGGACCCCTTAAAGGAGGTATCCAATAGATTATCTATACTTAGAGAATTGCCTCCTCTTCCTAGCTAATCCTTTATAATGGAATTATGAATACTTTAAAAAAAATATAACTCTGGGGTCCTTGTGATAGTATTTAATGCTCTTTGTTGCCAAGACCTAACTCTTCTGTCTGAATATTACAAAATGTAGTTTGGGAGCAAGCAGCCAAGAGATGCCCTTGCTTGTCTAAGACAAAGAAGATTGTTGGGCTATTAGAGCATGGAATGTCAGGGGTTATCAGCTGAATGACTAGACTGCAAGAGGATTGTTACCATAATGGGGTATTTAAAAAAACATGAAGGACATGGATCCTATGGGAGTCTTATATTAATCATGTTTTTTATTTTCTGTATTCTGATGCTTTGTCAATTCCTAGAGATAGTAAACTACTCACCCATGAGTACACTTTTTAAATACAAACCAACCAATTCAGGACTCACACCTCTAACCCCTCCCTTATCAGGCTGTCATTCTCAGGGTTTCTATCCACTTGCCTCATATCCCAGGGACAGGTACCAGACAACCACAGATGGCCCCTATGTTCCAGAGCCCACTGAAATTATTCAAACCATCCTATCCTAAGCCTGCTTACCTTGCCTCTCCTATTCCCTCCTGTGGAAACCAAAATAAAGGCTCTTGCCTACAGTTATCCACACTCTCTGCCTGTGACCAACCTCATGTTTTCTCCTGTGGTCCCCTCTGATGTGGCATTTCACCTCCTCTTGGGAACTGTGAGTAGCACAATATCTTTTCAATAACAATTGTCTATAACTTAAAATTTCTATAACCCAAAATTTCCATGAATATACTATATTTTTAAGCAAATCTCTAGATATTGGAGCCATTTTAGAAGTACATCCTACGATCCCCAGGTGAGCCGTCCCAGATGATGCTGATTGGTGCAGAGATTAGCAGTCCTTGATGACCCCCACCAAAATCGAAGATTATGGAGCTCAATAGTATTTATTGTTTTAAGCCACTGAGCTTTAAAGATAGTTTATAATGCAGCATTATATAATTAGAAAGCAACTACATCAAAAAGGCTCCTCTCAGCCCACACTAAAATACACAGGAGGTTTGTGGAACCTACCAAAATGTCTGGGCTTGGAGCTGAGGCAGATTTGCTGAATCAAAACTCCATTCCCAGAGATTCTGGTTTAATTGGTTTATGGTGGCAATCAACTGAGCCTAATAAAGCAGCCAGGTGATTCTAATTTGTCTGCACCTAGAACAATTAAATTAGAAACTGAAGTTGGGACTCAGGTATATGTATAGTTTAAAATCCTCAGGTGGCTCAAATATATAGCGAGAGAGAGAATCTTGTAGCAGCTAAATTATATACAAGAAAATGTCCGCGCTGTGTTTCTTGAGTTTTTATATGCATAGTCATCACCAGGGTGTCTTGTTAAAAAAGCAGATTCTGATTCAGTAATTCTGAAGTAGGGTCCCAGGTCTGCATTCTCTCAAGTTTCCAGGGGCTGCTGATGCTGCTAGTCTCGGTCCACGGTCCACGCCACGCTTGGGGCGGCTGGGAGTGAAAGCACCCATGAAAGAGTGCTTCTTAGCATCTGCCTGAGGGCCTCATATTGGCGATAGGGCAAGAAGAAGCAGGCACTGATAAGGGGTCTGGAAACTCAGTGGTTGTCAATGCAGAGGCTGCAGTAAATGGAGAAGAAATCTCTTGGCCTCTGGGTTTAGAATCAAACAAAAACACCACCGTCATGAAGTAGCACTAGTCTGGAATCTATGATAACCTGAAATTAGCCATTTCCCTGTTGCTAGCAGAGCACCCAGGATGCACTCTGCTGCAGGGGGATTTAGGAAATTATACCTTGTGAGTTCTATATTCCACACAGATCTACTATGAAGCAAGAGCTGTTCAAAGCCATGGAGCTGGCCTCTGGCTATTTGCTGTCTCTTCACCAGTAACCTCACTGAGAACTGTTGGACTGAGAAACTGGAAGACAGCTGCTTTCAAGTCTCCAACAGCATCTACAGAATACTTGAGTAAATGGTCCTGTTTACTTTTGCTCCAGGTTATAGATTAGAAGGCAAGCTTTTCCCACAATGTCTCCAACTACAGAGGAGTAAGGATCCAGATCAAAGTGAGTAGTACTTTTGACCAGGGTTTAGACTATAACTCATAGCCCAAACCAGCCTATGGTCTGTTTTTTTAATGTTCTTGAGCTAATATAGCTTTCACATTTTTAAAGGTTTGTAAAACAACAAAATTAAAGACGAATATATGAGAGAATGTGTGTGACTTACCAAGCCAAAAATACTTGTTATCTGGTCCTTTACTGAAAACATTTTCTAACCTCTGCTCTAGATTAAAAACTTCTCAGTTTCTTTCTTGCCATAAAGCGAACAGTGATCTGCAGTGGATTAAAGAAGACTACAGATCCTTTGTCACTCTCTTTTGAGAGGTGGATTTTCTTCTCCTCTAGAATGTGGGCTGGCCTAGGGGCTGCTTAGTCAGTAGAATGTGACAGAGTGATTCTGGGCCCCTTCCAGGCCTCGTAACAGGAAAAGCTGCTTCTGTGTCTTAGAAAGCTTTTACTTGGGATAGTCATCCTCTGAAGCCATATTTTTCAGGAGTAAGCAAGAGATCTACCCATGACAACACTTGACTTATCTCTGAACACATCATCATCCAAGTGATCTAGAAATAGAGATCTAGGTTAGAAAATTCTGTGTTCTTTAAATACAGAGGAAACAAGAAGTGACTACTTTTCATTGTAATACAATTGTGTGTGTCTTAGTTCTTTCGCATATTCACTTTTTTTTTCTCCTCTATTTTATAGTTCCTGTTTCCCTCTCCTATTCTTCTGACATATTAACTCAGGAGGACTTAGTTTTCCTTTTCTATGCTGAAGAAATCATTTATTTAAGGGGAAAAAGGAGATGAGGAAAAAGTATTCCTTAGCCAAATTGGATCTCTTCTAATAAAACTTTGTCCTGCAACAAAGAGGGACCCAGGCACCCAGCTGCATCCATCAGGGCAGGCTTGCCGTTATAATGGATATTCCCCAATCCATCATGGCTCACTACAATTGAAGTTCATTCCTTGTTTATGAAAAGTCAGATGTGGGTGTTTCCGATCAGGTTGTCTTTCTTGTCTGAGCAGTGTCTCAGGAGTTCAGGCCACGGAGAACACTGCCAGTCTTAGTCCATTCTCTCAAAACTTCACACGAGGTGTTGCTAGGGTATGGAGAAGGTACACCAGATGCTTCCTCACCTAGACCTGGTAGTGACACATGTCACTTCCCTCCCCTCCATTGGCCACAACTCATCCCATGTCCCCACCTAGTAAAAGACTCTGGGAAATATAGTTTTTGGCTGGATGAATCTCATAATATAATATTTTAGAAAAGAAGATAGACACAAAATAATACTTTTGGTATTATTTCATTTATATAAAGTTAAAAAATAACTAAAACTAATTTTATTCTGTAGAAGTTTGGATAGTAGTTACTGTCAGGTCGGCAGTACTTGGAAGGGACTTGGGGGGCTTCTGGAGTTCTACAATTTTTTTTTGTGTGTGTGTGTGAGCTGGTTTCTGAGAACACAAGTGTGTTCATTTTGTGAAAATCTATGGGGCTGTGTACTTAAAATTTTTGCACATGGGGTCATGGAAATAGTGCTTAGAATACGGAATAATAGAGATTCTCAGCTGCTAGAGCCAGGCCATCTCTATAAAGAAAACGGCCAGGACAGCACTACTCGGGCTGCTGAGACAGACAGGGAGGTGAGAACAAGGGGATCAAGGCAAATTTCTTTCGCAAGAATGTTGACTTTGAGGACTTCAAGGCTGATGAAGATTATGTTAAGTGGACTTTTCATCTAAGGGAAGAGAAACATATGGTACATAGACATAACAACTGAAATATAAGAAAGTTTATGATATTGTACATCTTACTTGCATTTTACATATGTAAGTTCAACTATGCACATTTGGCAAATATACCCAAACACAGAGCTCTGGAGGGGAGCATGAGTTAGGGATGTGCATCGCTGTTCCCAACTCCCACTCATTTCCGTGTGGACCTCTCAGTGACGAGTGTAAATCCAATGCTTAGAGAAACAAGGATTTTCATACCACACAGTCTCTAAGTGCACACTAACAACTCCATTTTTAATCACTCATGACCAGGTGGTAGTAGTGAAATGGAAATTACTGTCAGGTGCATGTATCAAGACTTGCAGAATTGATAAATAAGAGAAACCTTCTCTATATAAAAACTCTCAGCCATTACGTGAAGAAAAATTATAGAATTGGAATAGCACCTTTTTATGCAACTGCTAATGAACCGATGGATCTTGGCACTGAGAATCAATGGCTATTCACAACACAAGAAGAAACTACCAGACATGTGCCTACCGCGGGAAGAATTCAACAATACCTGTGAAGTGTTCCTGACAAAAAAATCAAACCGATCAGTGATCAAGCCTTTAGATAAAAACAAAAACAATTTACAGGAAATACAAGGGACAAAGGGACATTTTCAATTACACCACAGGGATAAAATCAACAAAATTCAGATGGTGACAAACTCTGCATGAGTGAACACTCCAATTTCTTCAACAAATAAATCACAAGAAAAAAGGAGAGAGAATGAAGGGAAGCCTATAGATTTAAAAATAAATCAAAAGACATATCAATAAACTACCACATGTGGATCTTATTTGAATCCTTATTTTTTAAAAATGTTTTTTAAAAGGTTATGACATAAGATCACTGGAAATTTGAATATTGCCTAGATATTTGATGATGATAAGGAATTATTAATGTTCTTTGTATTTGAAAAAGTATTGTCATATTAAACATAATCCTATCGTTTGAAAAGACATACTGAAAGATATATCGATCAATGTGTCAGACGTGTCAGAATGAGGTGTCATGTGAAATGATATGTCAGACATAGAGAAAGTGGGTGTTGGTGGGGGTGGGAATGGTGGTGGTTGACAGTTGCTGGGTGATGGATACACAGGAATGTGGTTCATTATTCTATTCCATTGCTTTTGTATTTGTTCAAAATTCTCCATAATAAAAAGTAAAAAACAAAAACCAAACCACAAAAGAAACCAGCCAACCTTATAATATGGTGTTAGTGGCTTGGAAGAAAATTCTGTAGACAATAGTGATGCACATGGTTTAGGAAGTGCTTCATCACCCATGCTCTTGGCACAAAAGCACTGGAAAAATGAAGTAAAAAATGAGTCAGAATTAAACTCCAGATATGAAGAAGTCTTAAGAATACTTTAAACAAAATTTCCTGTATACTTTCCTTTCCTAATGCATGAGAGCGATAGACGTTAAAAAAATATATGCTTAAATGAATCTAGTTCATTTAATAGGGATAAAAAATTCAATGGGGATAAAAATTATCTTTCATTAGGATAAAAAATTCTAACTGATAGAATGCATCATGTCTGAGGGGGAATTGGTGTTTTTTTCCTTGAGTGGTACATAAAATAATAGTGTGTTATTAATAATTTTCTAGTTTTAATGAAATACAAAACTTCATCTAGTGGTCCAGTTAGCTTTGGTGATTTTTTCAAATTCCAGATGAGTAAAGAAACTTGTTTAATGAATTAATTGACAAGTGTTCCTGTGCTATTCTTACTTGCTAATTTAATCATTTTAAGGGATTCTTTTTTAGCCACTGGTTCAAATCAAGTATATATAATTTCCTTCCTATAGTCTAGTCAAGATGGGAAGATTCTGGGGGACTCTATGGTGGCAAGTTGGTGACAGATTTTACATAGCTGCTTATAATCTCTCTTGCTTAACTACTTAAAATAAGAGGAGAAAATATAGGAAAAGATGCTTGGTGTCAGCTAAGAACTCCTGTCTATAGTGGTAAAGTTTTACAGAGTATGCATTAATTACAACAGAAATACTAGGATACTGCTAGTTAGTAGGAGACATGTGACTATAGCAGCTGGCAAGAACTTGAGAGGTCATCTAATCTTCCATCGTCATTTTACAGATGAGAGAAATGATGCTTAGAGTTCCAATGGTTAAACAGCAAGCTTGAACCATGGCTAGAAATTGGGTCTCCTGGATTCTAAAAATCTGATCGGTGGTAAAGAACATGATTCTGAGATTCCCTGGAAGCAGAGCCTGAGATAGGTATTCTTGTGAAAGTGATTTGTTGGGGAAGAACTTTCAGGAGAAAGGAAGTGAGGGGAGCAGGACAGGACAGGGAATAAAAACTAAGCAAGGATATGGTTTCAAGTGCAGATGAGCTTCAGACTGATCCCATGGGATGTACTGGGCCACAGATTCACCATTGGGTGAGTCTGATCATAGGCAAGAGGGCCAATCTTTTGAACCCTGTGTCAGAAGTTGTCTCTGAGCAGCTGGGATTGCACAATGATGGTGCCCTTTATTTATGGGCTAAATTATGCCCCTTTTCAAATTTATATGTTGAAGTCCTAAACCCCAGTACCTCAGAAAGTTACTGTACTTGCAGACAGGGTCTTTAAAGAGGTAACTAAGTTAAACTGAAGTTATTAGGGTGGGCTCTAATACAATATGACTGGTAGCATTATAAAAAGGGGAAATTTGGACATAGACATACACACAGAAAGAAGAAGATGATCATATACCAGCCAAGGAGAGGCCTCAGAATGACACCAATGCTGTTGACACCCAAATCTCAGACTTCTGTAACTGTGAGGAGATAAATTCCTGCTGTTTCAGCCACCTGGTTTGTGGGACTTTGTTATGTCAGCCCTAGCAAGTAAATGCACCTTTGACCAAGGGCAATCATCTGGAGACGTGTTACCCACAAACACACCCAGCAGCTGGGGGATGGATACCCTAGTTGATAAAGGGATCTACTGTCTAAGGTTATGGAGTAGAACCGAGGGATCTCTTAAGGGGGTGCTCTGTAAGGCTTTAGAAACCAGCACTTATTCAGCTTCTACTCTGGGTCATTCTCAGAGGATACACAGGGAGAAGGAGAATGGAAATGGATTACTTGATTGCTGTGGTCTTCCAGCTTTTTTCTAAAGCAAAAAGGAAAGGAAGGTGGAGTCTGGTGTGAGCAGAGGAGGGAAAACAGGGTATGGCTTTTTTCTTAATTAGGGAGCAGAACCTGCTGAGTAAGGAGGGGCTTCTAGAATGATCTGCCACCTCTCGTCAGATCACCAAATAAAATATGAATCATATTGATGACCGGAGTGTGGCGTTATGGGACAGACTGCCTTTCCTCATTACCACTATCCATCCTCTCCTTCCTTTAATGTTTTTACCACATTTTTTACTCTTTTCTGCTGGGTGAAAATTTTTCAAGAAGGCAGACTAAATTATGGCTGAGGTTTATCAAGTTAATTTTTTTCCACCCACTTAGTTTCTGTACTTAATAAAGTGAAGAAAAGGTTATTGATTACAGAGCTTCTGCAGGACACTTTATGAGCAGGGTAGTGAAATATAATTCTTCTTAATAGTTATAAAGTTGGCTACTTCAAACCTGTCGTATGATTTTCATCAGTGAAACGGAACTCACCTTTTCAAGTATTTATTCCATTTTACTTTCCACCAGCTTTATTAAACTGCTACTAAGCAAGAAAAATTCCTTCCATAATTTGGATAGCATATTTTTGGACAAGATCACATATATCTTGCTGCAAAAAGAAAGCTTTCTTTACCTGATATAGCAAGGTCATAATAAAAGAGAAAACAGTTATAGCACCTGACTGGGGAAGAAAACAAAATGACTACACTAAACAGAATCGAGTTTTCCTGTGTGTGAATAAAACAGGCAGAATTCTAAGCCTTTTCCTATATGTACAGAAGCAGGTCTACATAAAGTAAATATAACTTAAGCTTAGGGCTCCTCACTTACATGGTCACTTCCAAGGCTCTGTACTTAATTTTGTGTTCATTAAAATATTTTATTTTTTTCCACTAAAATGGACCCCAAATTGAATCATCACCAGAGTCCCCAAACAGAATTGTATCATATATTGACAAAAGAAATTATTATGGGTAACACACATAGACCAGTGCCTATGGAACACCACAGCCTGCAAGGGGAAACATTCAATAAACATACCTGTTGCTCTGAGTACACAAGACAAACCTCTCTCATCTGTGATTCCCCAAAGTGACTATTGTATGGAGCCCTCTATCAGCAATTTACTGGTACACATTATAAATCCATTTAGGCAGCCATGTGAAGATAGCGCTTCCTAAAATAATTTTATAAATATTTAGTCTATTTGTTGACCAGTGTTTCCCAAATGGGGGTGATTTTGCTTCTCAGGGAACATTTGGTAAAATCTGGAGATATGTTTGCTCACTATGACGAAGAAGGTACTACTGGCATCTAGTGGGTAGAGACAGGCCAAGGATGCTGCTGAGTATCCTACAATGTGCAGGAAAGCTCTCTGAACCAAAAAAGATCTGGTTCCAAGCATCAGTGGTGCCACAGTTGAGAAACTCTGCTGTAAACAACAAAGGTTATATCTGAACTCAGGCTCTTTCACTTGCTGGATCTTGAAGCCTCAGTTTCTTCATCTGAAACCAGAGATAATACTAGTATCTATCTCACAGGGTGATAGAGGTAGGATGCTTAGCCCAGTGCCTAGCCTGTAGTGCTTATTAGAGTGCTGGCCATTCTCACTATTATTATATTTATAGCCTAATATTTGAAATACCTTGAATGATAATAAATATTTACTTCTTTTCAAGCATTAACTTCTTAAGGGATCAATTTATTTAAAATAATAAAAAGGAACTTGATAGTGGTACTTAAACTTGGCTCAAAGAAGTCAGGGGATTTAGCAACAATATTCCTCCCCTCACTCCAGAAGTTTCCAGGGTGGAGATGAGGCAGGGGGAGCCAGTGAATGAAGTTAGAAATCCCTAGCTCTAATTCAGAGAGATCACTCAACTTTTATCCATTTTGTTTTTGTTTTGAGTAAGGGTTTAAAGAAAACTTTTAATAATCATTGAACTAAAAGGGTCATTCCAACTACACCATTTTATGACTTTATGATAATTTCAAATACTTTCAACATCTGTAAGCACAAATAAATGTTTGAAGCATTTGGGTAAGACACAAGATATTGAGGGACATCTTTTTCCATTGAACTTTAACAAGTTTTTATGTGAAGCATAATAAATTCAGAGAGAAAATGATCTCATTATATTGAGCCTGGAAGGGGTATTCTTTATCTGGATTTTCTCACTTTTGCCCAAAATCTTGACTCTTGTCTTTATACAGGAATCACCTGATCCAGGTAGCCATGTAGAAACATACATACAATGGTTCATTGACACATGGATTGTTATCTGGAAGAAGAAATCTGCCTTGTGTTGAGTAAACATATATGTCACTAAATAGACAGTTTCTACAGTGGGTTCTGATCGGCATCTCCAGTCTTTAACTAGGTTCATGCTCTGGGCTGAGCTGGATTTTCTTTTGTAGTTTCCAATCTCACAGCTCTGGAACATCTACTTTGTACTGCTTGTCACCCATGTTGAAAGTTGTACCCGTGGCTCCAGGAAAGACTAACTCTGCAAATGCTGACACAGCTCTGTGTCTGCTTTCTTTTTGAAGGGACAACTATTCTTCTCTGGAGCTGCACCTCTCAGTGTGCAATGCTCTAAGGACACGCTGCTGGGAACAATTTATTTTGCCTGAAGACTAAACAGGAAAAGAACCAACATTTGTGCAGAACTTGATACCTCTTGGGTGGCAACATTAATTACCTTCACAGCTACACTGGCTCAGGGTATCCTGGTCATTGGTTCAATGTCCCATGCCTGTGTTGGCCTGCTCTTTATATTTGTAGGACTGTACCGAGAATACAAAAGAAGGTCTGCCCCTTTCTCTTTTTACCTCTGGCTCCATCCTGTGTAGAAAGGGACCTTGTGCCCACACGCATAGACAACCCAGCCTACAAATCCAAGCCCCATACATATCTTCCCCTTGTGTCCAGCGGTGCATAACCTAGCATGGTCACCCTTGAGAGGAAAGACCATGGGAAGAGGTTCATGCAAACCTTGAAACTGGGTTCAGGACTATTTGGGCAAGAAATGATAGGAACCCAAAGTCTGAATTAAGGCACAGGGACTCTGGGTGGGCCTGTTCCTTGAACCCTGAACATACCTACTTTGTGGAAAGGGTACACCTGGAAAAGAGCCAGAATAAAGTCCTCTAAATTATAAGGCCCAGGGCAAAGGATCCTCTTGCCTAGGTCTAAGGATAGTACTGCACCAGAAATAGGATTGTGTCTATACTTTCTACTTCTTACTTTAGTCATTTAATAACACCACAAGAAAATCCTTACATGGCATCTGTTATAGCTCTAGGTTGTCCTTTTTCATGCCTGTATAACATTTTATCATATAGATGTATTTTAATTTAGCCAGCCATTTCCCTGTTAATGAACACTGATCCTATATCCAAATTTTAGCTATGAACACTGTTGCTATAAGTATTTACATGCCATGGTGTTATTTCTTTGGGTGTACTTCCAGGAGTGGAACTGGTACATCAAGAATATATAAATTCTAATGGATGCTGCCAACTAGTCAACAGACATACAAAAATATTCAAATTTGGTAGTTATCTGGGAAATGCAAATTAACCTAACAAAGAAACATTATACCCTTCTGACTGAGAAACTAAAAAAGAGCTATAACATCAATATAACTCTGGGGAGGAGCATAATCTCATGCATTGCTAATGGAAATATGAAGTGCACCAGCCTTCCTGGCAGGCAGCTTAAAGATTATTTATAGGGTCACAGAAATAAAACCAAAGTCCCTCATCTTTTCATATTTCTTTCCTGTGAACTGGCACAGCCACGATGACCCTACGAACTCTCTCCCTTATATATCGTCCCCTCCAGTCCCAGGGAGTGAAGTGGAATAGCTGAAGAGTCATGGACCTTGTGTACCTTCAACAAACCTCATGTAGCCTCTTAATGCCTCATCTCCTGGCGGTGGCTGGTGTTCACGTGGGACAGAGGAATGCAATGAAAGTGAGAGGCTATTGAGGACTGGGACTCCCGTTGCAGCTCTGAGAAAGGCCCTCCTTTTCCTTGCTTCAGTAAGTTTTCTGGGCAGAAGCCCTGTCTGGACATGCAGAGGCCCATAGTCCTTTTCCAGAGGACTCTCCTGCTGACTGAGAAAGTTCTAGTTATAACTGAACAATGTCCTGTGTTGTTTTCAGGGTCAAATAGGCTGCCAACTTTGGAACCCCTTTAGAAATGCTATTGATTTTCAGCATGGTTGATAAAACATGGAGTCAAAAAGCCCAATTTTATTTTTATGATAAATATGACTAATTAACTATAAATGTCAAGTATCCACAACTTAATTAATTCTAGTTTATTTAACTACTATAATTACATTTTTTTTCCACAAATAAAGCAACAGTCTGTTTTTGAAGGTCATAGACTAATACTACAATGAACGAGGCTGAAAGGCCTGCTCTTTGGATGAAAAGTAGCTGATGGCTGGTCCCCGTGGAAAATAACCTCATAAAATAAAAAATAATTGGCAGGCTGATTAATAGAGTTTGTTTGAAATGTATACATAATGCATGTTTGATTAATAGCACCAATGATCACTTGAAATTAAACTTTTAAAATTTTTAGAGACTTTTCATTATAATGAGAAGATTTAAAAAAAAAAAAATCTGACTGGAATTTGAGTCAGATAGACCAACAACAAACCAGAATTCTAATTAGTGAGAAATGACTCTTTTGTTTCAGAAAAGCAGCTTAAATAGACATGTTCTATTACATAAATCAACTCCCCCAGGACATAATCTGGATAAAGATAAATTAAACCAAGGAAGAATTAACTTGTTTGCCTTAAAAAGTAAAAAGCTTTAAGAAGGTTAAAGAGGCTGGTGGGGGCTTCTAGTAGCTGGGAGGGGAATTTTGAAGGCTATTTGAAAGGAGACAAAGGAAAGGGAGATCTGAGCTACATGGACAGCAGCGAGAATCTGCAGAAAATAGAAGAAATTTCCCAAGGAGGGAGTGTAGTAAAAAAAACTTGAAAATAGAGATGTCTGTTATTTCATTTTAGTTCTTTTTTTTTTTTTTTTTTTTTCTGGGCTTCTTTCTGCACCATTTCCCTAAGAATTCAATTAAAGTCTTTCAACTGGAACTGGCTTGTGCCTTGGTGTGTTTGGGGGAAAGAAGGAAGCAGGCTGTATCCAGCAAGAGCTGAAGACGTGGAAGAAGATGGCAGCTGTGGGAGCCAGGAGGAGCTGGGAGCATAGGCAACAGTGGAGAAGGAAAAGCATATGGCAGAAAGGACCTCCCCAGCATTCTCACAGGTAACCGGCCAGGATCCTGACCTCTGCCTGGGGCCCAGGACATTTTTTACCTCTTTATTGACTCATTTCATTTTGTTTAAATTTTTTTCTCTATTGATTTTAGAGAGAGAAGAATGGAGAGGGAGAGAGAGATAGGAACAATTGATAGGGAGATCATTGATTGGCCACCTCCTGCATGCCCCCCACTGGGTACTGGACCCACAATCTGGACATGTGCCCTGACCTCTTGGTGTATGGGTTGATGCTCAACCACTGAGTCACACCAGCCGGGCAAGACTTATTCCTTTTATTTACCAGTTTTCAAAACAATGTCTTGCTTCACTTCCATTCTCCAATGGTTTCCAATTAATTTTTAAATGATTATGGACTCATGTATTTAAACATATTTGTTAAGTTTTAACCATTTGCAGTTATTATCTTATTAGTGCTCAGATTGTCTCTGTCTGGCCCCAGGAGGCCTCTTGAAATTATACCAGCCATTTTTTTTTTTTTTTTTTTAACATGAAGAGAAAGGGGAACTATTATAAAACTAGAAACTCAAGGATATCAAAACAGCAGACACTTGGGTTATCTTATTTTTCTGTGAACTCAAATTTTTATGGCTATTTTTCATCAGCTCCATTCTTTATCCCTTAATATATATATATATTTTACATATATATATATATGTAAAATTTGAACTTAACTCAAGCATCTTAACAGACTTAAAGGAAAACCATGACTCAGTTTTCTTTATGTGTATTTATTAAATGCCTGCTCTAGTCCCCAGGCTGTGCCAGGCGACGCTCCCTTATCTGGTGGCCAAACTTTTGACTTCCATTTTGTAGTGAGTTCATCATTTCGGAAGGCAGTCACAATGGTGACATTCTCAACTGGGCATAGGCTATAACATCTGAACACGAGTTGACATACCAGATTAAATTGAATGAAGAATCAACAATGAAAGCTACCGTGAAAGTAATCAGTCCTCAATAGTTTGGGTAAATAGTTTCTTCCTGAAATGTCTTGCTGTGATTTATATATGAGGGAACTTCATCCCTGCAGGAAGCTTCCAATCATAGGTAATTAGGTTCATGGCTCATGACCAGAGTGGGCAAGTGAGATGCCACTGTTGATGGCATTGCTGACCATTGTATAATTATGATTAAAGTTGTAAAGCAGAATAGAATTTATTCTCCCTAACTACTCTAGCTATTTATAAAAGCAGCCACCAGGGCTGCATTCTGAGATATTAAAAATGAGTCACATTTCCATTTTCCAAAAACCTTCTCTCTTCTTGGATTCTCAGGAAGGATATCTTCTCTGTCATACTCACTTTTCCAGATGTTCATGGGTCAAGAAATTTTCCTGAGGCATATATCCTGTGGGCATCTGCCTTTGTAAGAACCAGGTCAAGGCCCTGGAGAGTACAGGGGTCACTAGTAAAGACAATGACTTCCTGCTCTGATCTTTCTTCTCTTTGGCCTGCTCAGTGTTCACCACAATGGCCTGGAGTGGAGATAAGAGACTATTAGAAAATGTTCTCCTCCTTGATGTAGAAAGTATAGTCAGATAAATTTGAATCTTGGCTCTACCATTTGTTGATTTTATGGACTTGCATATTGTCTGATGTTGGGTTCTTTCTGAAGCAGACTCTGAGAAAAAAGTTTACTTGAGAGGTGGTTCTTGGATTCTTGAATTCTCAGAATTAGTATGGGAGTGGGGAAGTGAGGCAAGGAAGGGAACAAGATATATTAATGGGCAATTTACAACTGTGGGAATCTGTGTCTTATTCCTACTGGAGAACACTGGGGGGATGTGTAGAGCATATCTCAGTGTTATGCCTCCCAAGAAGAGAGGAAGCTGACATCTATCTATGGGGTGACTGAGGACTACTCTCAGGGACATTAACAACATCTGTAAGCCTTGGTTTCCTCATGTAAAAAATGGTGATGAATACTAGCTATTTCTCAGGGTTCTTATGAAGGTCTGAAATCTAATATGAAGAGACAATGCTTGACATAGTGCACTCAAAGTAGCCACGTAGTGCATATTTCTTTTCTTCCTTTTACTTATAGACACTCCATAGCTATGATATCATATAATCTGGCAAACAGGTTCTATGCTTTATATAATTGGGTGGTAGGAAGAAGTGGGGTAGGAGCAGTGGGTAGACACTGGACCCAGCAATGTTGACAAATAGGAATAAAAACATCAGGTACAATATTGTATACATGTCTGTGGGGACATTTCAATATATTTGCATAGAAATATAAGATTTCTGAAGTTTCTTCACAAAGTTTTCCCACTGGCACCTCTTTAGTATAATATGGCACACTCTTTAGTGTTTCAAAGGCTAAATTGCTGCCTGGCATTTTAAAATGGAATCTTTGCTTTGGGATCAGGCAGCAGAAGATGAATAATAATTTGTCCCAATATATCTTCCATTCTTTAAAAACTAAGTACTTTCTGTTATTAATTCAGCACATCCTATACTTCCATTTAGGAGGGGAAATCATCTCATCATAATTTGAGATGCCTGCTATTCTTCTTGCCCCCTCCATTTTACAGTTGGAGAGACCAAGAAGTCTGCAGGTACATTCTGGGAAATGGTATATGAACCCACGCTGGAAAACTCAGATTCCAGTTAAACCAACTCTAGTCTTCATGAACTTATAATACCCAGAGCTTTATAAAAGAATGAGAACATTATACTCTGCTTCTAAAATTGAGCTGTGGTAAATGAGTTACATATGGCTTTGAATCTTCTCTTGTCAAGGAAGTAAGGCAGAGCAGCTTGCATGCATTTAAGGGGTAGGTGGGGCTGGGCTGTATCTTTTTTGCTTTGTTCCATTTTTATCACTAGTGCATGTGGATTTGAGGGTGAATGGCCAGGGCTAGGGAATAACTGATCAGAGACCTAGACCATCATGTCTCCTTTGGTTCTTACCTTAAGATTAATGTACCAGTTAAGATAGAATAGGCTATGCCAAAATAACAGTCAGCCTCTAAATTTCAGTGTCTTACACAAAATTTGATATTTTGTTTCTTCTACCTGTCCATCAAGGGTCAGCTGGGAACTGTTCCTGGGCCTCTGTGTCCATGTAATTATTCTTCCTCTAGGACCCAGGCTGATCAAAAGCCATTACCTGGAATGTTTCCTGTAACTGGAATAATGAAGAGAACCCTGGATGGTTTCTAATCAATAATTAAAACTTCAACCTGGAGGTGACATACATCACTTGTGCTCATAGCTTATTGAGTAGAATTGGTCACGGTTCCCAATCAGCCATAAGGGCTTGAGTAAGTGCAATGCTGACATGTGCCCAGAAAAGAGAGAGAACTGGAATATGTATGGTGAACATCAGTAATGACCACCACAACTTGAGTTTTAACCAGACACCTTAGGGTCATTATTAATTTCCTGAATTTATATAGAAATGCTTCTACCTAAAAGACATATTATCACTTTCTTCAAGATATAAAATGAACATAACAGTCTGAGGAACGGGGTAGTCCCAGAGATGTAGAAGTGGAGTACAGACTGACAATCCCCAGAAGAGGGGTTTGCGGGGGGGATAAACCACAGAACTTATATGCATGAATAATGGACATGAACAACAAATCTGGAAGGGCGGGGAGGGGGTATCAGTGGGGGGAAAAGGAGAAACATTTGTAACAAAAATAAATTAATTAATTTAATTTAAAAAGATATAAAATTTCAATCACTTATTTCTAGACCAGCTCTGTCCAATAGACCTTTCTGCAGTAATGGAAATGTTTTCTGCGTTGTCCAATATGGTAGTCATTAGCTATGTATATAGAGCACTTGAAATGTGACTAGAATGACTGAGGAACTGTTTTTTTTATTTTTTATTTAACTTTAATTATTTTAAGTATAAATTTAAATAGCCACTGGTGGCTACAGTATTCACCAGCACAATTCAAGATTACCGAAATTACTCTGTAGATTTATATTTTTGTCTATCAGCAATAATAACAATAGCAGTACCTACTCCCCATATTTGCATTGCAGTCTATAGTTTTTATGTCTAACACTCACCTCATATGATTATACTAATATTGCTAGGAAATAGATAAGGAAGGTGATATAATTCCTATTTTATAGATTTGAAAACCAAGATTTCAAGAATTTAAGCGATTAACTCATGATAATTAGACATTTAGTGGTACAGAAGCTAGAGACCAAATCTCCAGGCAGAAGTATGCCTTATTTGATATTATACACACTGCTCAGCACTAGGCTTGTCCCTCAATAAATAATTGACTTAACACTTTAAACTTCTGAGAACTTCAAAGGAAAACCATCTCTCCTTCTTTTGATGTACTTATTTTCATAAGCACTTTCATAGTGCTTCTTTTCAATATTACACCATATTAATCATGGGCTAAGCTTATATTAATCATATTTTTTCTTGAATTGGTATCTGTCAGTTTCATGTGTAAATTTTTTAACCCAATTAAGTACTGAGCTCATTAGGTTTAGTAATTTTACTTTCTTTGGTAACTTCCTCACATCCCAGTAGAGTGATTATTGTTCCAGTTTGCTTGGGAGCAAGGAATTTCTCAGGATACAAGACTTTTAGTGCTCACATCAAAACACTCCCAGGCACACTGGGATAGCTGGTCACGCTGCACAGGCTGAGTTCACAGGTTGAGCTGAATTGAATATTAAAATGGCAAAGATGTGTTTCAATCACAACCTTTACTATAGTCACCTGAGTATTGTAGCTACTTCATAAAATAATTTTAATTTTATGACAAAAATAAAGGGTAATACATTTTGCATATGCTCCCTTATGTCCAAATAGCAAACAAAGCAAACAGACTTTTTAGAAACTCTGTGATGCCAGTAAATCTCTTTTTATACTTCCACATCTGGTTTGAATGTTATTTCAAAGTCAAGAGTAAGGAGCAATTATGTATTGCTGATCTTAGATGTAGCAGGAATTGTTCCTACCACATGCAAGCACACACATACAAACACACACACACACACAATCAGATTATGCACCATTCTCAAAAGCTTCCATTGACTTTAAAGAAGTATTTTGAAGTACAAATGTTTATTTTCAAACTTTGATGCCTTTTCTTATTCCTTGAAATAAACACAGCCTTCTATCTCTGGGGAACAAGGCCAACATCTTGCCTTGTAGATTTTTTGAAGCCTCTACTCTTACAAGCAGGACCAGAGCTTTGATCTTGATCTGTGGATTTTTTTAGGGAGAGAGGTTCTATTGTGCCTTGAGTCTCTGAATGCCTCAGTCACTATAGCATATTGATTTACTCAATTTCTTCAAATGAGAAAGTGCATTTTGAATAGCAATAAGGTAACTCTATACACACTTCCTGAATAACAATCTCCTTCTGCATTTGTGTGTAGAATAGTAATGTCTTGAGTGTTTCTCATTACAACTGGCAGCATCACTAGATTCCATATCACTACCACCTGGTAAACTTCATGAGGCATGAAGTGAGCACTTTACCCAATTTTTTGAAAAACAAGGGATTAAACTAATTTATGTAAATCAGATGCTTTGGCCAGATATGTGAAGCATGTTGTGTAAGAGAACTTACACAGGGTGAAGAAGGATTCGTCCAAGTGCCTCACCCTCTTCCCCCAACGTCTGAGATCCTGTGAGTATAGGTCTTTTTTAATTTTTTATATTACTCATTAATAATTTTAGAGATTTTAACATTTATTCTTTAGTGATCTTAAATGCACAATGGCCCCTAATACTTTAGCTTCAGTTTAGACTTATTCCCACTGCAAGGCCAAGAATAGGATCACAATTAGCAGGTATGTCATTCATATGTACAGATGAACATCTGTGATAACGAAAAAAAAAAAAATAGTGTTGCCTGGATTGCCTGCCACAAAATTGGTAAGGCAGAAATTGCTTTCTTAGCTCCTTTTGACCAATCCCTAGTGTCTGTGGACATAAATATGTAGATGGGAAAGGAAATAGGAAAAATATCAGGGCACCTTTGGCCTAGACCATATAGGAGATGTAATTTCGCAAAGGAGTGGAGTTTTTTAAGCAAAATGAATCCAAGCAATGTAGAGGATGAACTGAGAAATAAAATTAAGAGGCCGTGCTGAAGAGTTTGGCATTTAAGCATTTGTAATCACAACTCAAACCCTCCTTTGAGATCAACTGGTACCCAAACTGAACCCCAAACCAACTGACCCAGCATCACTCAGGTGGGACCCAAACATCTTCATTATTATTATTTTATATATAACAATATGCTGATGCCAATGTGCAGGCAAGTCTAAGGACCACATTTGAGTAAGAGACCTTCACTTACCAAATTCCTTGAGAAGAGGTCAAGCTTTTATGGTATGATGGAAAGCCATCTGTCCTTTTTAAGCCTCAGTTTTTTGATCCATAGAATGAAGGGGTTGGGCTTTCAAATGTCATAAAACCTCTGGATTCTGTGGACCTCTTCAGCAGCTTGGGGGAAGGCCATAGATTCTTTATAAGAATAAATTTTTAAATGCATAAAATAAAATACATAGGATTACTCAAAGAAAATCACAATTACATCAAAATACACTAGTCAAGATAATATTTGTGTGAATATTCACAAAATGTCTGTGATATGCTAATATACGTGTTTCTTTACTCATGTCATGCCTGCTTAAGAACTATTATATTATCTGAGTAGAAATGAAACACCTATGAGAAGACAACCCAGAAAGCAAGTAGGCTATAGTGACCTCAGTTGAAATGAACAATTCTCACAAAATAGAAATGATCAAAGAACAAATTTACTGTGTGACAATATTTTAAATAAAATAGAGACAAGGACATTCTAGAATCACAAAAATGACTGAACATGTCCATCTTACCACTAACACAAGTGACTATGTTCTTTATCACTTATAACTTTAGCCTAGCTTTAATATTCTTAACTCTAGACAAAAATGATCTAGAAACTTCCTAGAAACTCAAAGCAAGCACAATCCTGTCCTAAGTCCATCTTATGCCAATGTCCCATGGCTTCTCTGGAGTGCACTATCCTTTACTTTAGGGAGCTAAATCAACCTAAACGTTTGGGTGATGGTTGTACTATTGGTGGTCTCTGGGTGGTGGGCTTTAACTTCTGCAACAATCTTAATGTAATATGGAAATACCTGTAATTTATACTAATGACAATATAACTGTGGAGCTGAGATTCAAACTGCATTCTGGCTTTAAAGATTGAACTCATAACCACTATGCTTCATAGCCTCTCGGCATAAAGAATAAAAAAGCACAAAACGTAAGTAATGACATGTCAGTGATGGACTGTTACATACACAACATCTTGAAGGGCAAATGTGAGTTAGAGAGAAATTTTAGCTGGTACAACAATAACAACCACAACATGATAGAAAAGGAAATAAATAACCATAACAATAATATCCCATCTGTATAACACTTTATACTTTACTGAAACATCTGCAGATGAGCCCGAGAACAGGATGGGCAGGCCACAGGCAGGGTTTTCTTGGGCACAGTCTAAGTCTTTTCTTTACCTACAGGATCTAATAATTTCTAAAAGACAGTTTCCATAGGAAAACAAGATGGATTATTCCTAGCTCACTGTTGAAGCTTTACTATTAAATTTATATTCAACTAATATTTAGTAAATTCTGTTATTCACTGAATTGTATCCTCCCCCTAAATTTATGTTGAGGCTCTAACCCTCAATGTGGCAATATTTGAAGATAAGGCCTTTAAAGAGATAACTAAGGTTTAAGCAGGTCATCATAGGGTAGGGTCCTAATCCAACAGGACTAGTATCTCTATAATAAGAAGAGGCATAAGGCATATACATGCACAGAGCAAAAGCCATATGAGGAAAGAGCAAAAAGGCATCCATCTGCAAACCAAGAAGCATGCCTCCGGAAAACCAACTCTGCCAGCACCTTAAACATAGACTTCCAGGCTCCAGAACTATGAGGAAATACATTTCTGTTGTTTAAGTCATACCAGTCTGTAGTATCCTGTTATGGCAGACCTAGCAAACTAATACAAATGACTAATGAATGTGCTAATGCTATTTCATTAAACCACCGCAAATAGGAGTATGCTGGAAACCACCTTCTACCTGCTTGTGAGAGCCAATTTAAAAAAAAAAGTAGGAATTCTTTGAACTTGTTTTGAAAACATCCATTATTAAAAATAAAGCTATATAAACTTAAAATTAAAGAAATTCTATTTTTTAAAGGTAATAAATATGCAAAACCCATCACTTCTTAATTACTATCATCTAGGTCCTTAAAATTATGTCTATTGTATCTAAATAGTAGAAATACTACATAATGAAGCAGGACTTCCTTCATGGGATTCTGGTGCCCACTGAGTTCACCCTTTGAATATGTCACTCATGGAGGTGGTTCGGTGGTACTTTGACATGGTCTGAAGCTTTCTAGTGGGTAGCTGGCTCTGGGGCTTCTGGGGAGGTCAGCTGCTGCCTATGCCCTGCCTGGAGCCACCCAGCATGAGCCACAGATCAATCTGCTGATGGCTGCTACTTGTACTGGGCTAGGAGGAGCCCAGATAAGGCCAAGGTGTACACAGAGAGGTCAGCTGCCACTAGTGTCAGGCTTGGGGCTTTTTATCAAGAGATACATAGCATGCTGAGGCCAGAGACTACTTGTTTGAGGTTTGTTTAGGACTTCAGAGCTTGAGCCAAATAGGCTATTTTTATGGAAAAACCACTGGAAGTACCTTGGGAGGGCCTGAAAGATGGGTGATGCAGGGTCTCAGGGAATCAGCAAGGTGGGTGAATGGTGTTAGCCAGGCTGATGGAGACTCAGATATGGCGCCCGATTCCATCTGCAGGGTGAGGGCTTTGCAAAGGAACAATGGCTCTGTCAGCACTTCTGTCTGGAAGAAAACTGCCCCCCCCCCTCCAGTTCTTGCCCCAAAGCCAGATAATTCCGTTCCTTTCCCTGTGTCACTGGTGCCATTTGAACTGCTGCTCCAGTGCTAGAGCTCAAAGTAAGTGAGTTTGAGTAAGTCTGGGTGCTGGTCCTTAAAGAAAAATGCCTGTGACTCCGGCAGTCCTTCATCTTACTCAGCCATAATCCCCGCTGGTTTCCATAGCCAGAAGTTATGGGCTCTTCTCTATCTGATACTAGAACTATGGGCTAAGGAGTCTGGTGTGAGGCTGCGACCTCTCGCTCCTGTGGGTCCTTCACAGCTGAGATATCCTTCCTGATATTTAACTGCTACACCTGGGTGAGAGATCAGCCCGTTCAGCATCTTCAGCCCTCCTACGTGGTTTCTTCTGTATGTTTTTAGTTATAGGACTTCTGTTCAGTCAGACTTCAGGCAATTTTCAATAATTGTTGTTCTATAGTTAGCTGTAATTTTGATGTTGCCGTGGGGCTATATGTATACTGCATTGACCTGTTCTGCATGTTGACTTAAGTGTGTTCTTTTCAGCAGTGAAATAAGAGGATCTAAAGATGAACCTAGGATGTGAATGTGAATCATTTGGAGAGCTTCAGAAATCCTGATGCTTGTGTCCCACAACCTTAGAGATTATGATGAAAGTGATCTGGCCCGGGAGTTTGAATTTCCAGGAGATTCTCATGGAAGATCATGTTGGAAACCTCTGTTCTCGAACTTTGCTTCTCCAAATGCAGTGAATCCATGGACCAGCAGTGTCTGCCTCACCAGGGGACTTATTAGAAATGCAGAATTTCACCCCAGGCACACAGAATCAATCTGCATTTTTATAAGATCTCTAGATGATTCAGTTGTACAGCCCAAATTGAGACTGTCTAGACATATCTAGAACATAGAAAAAGAATGCTAGAAGCTGATCCTGTGAAGGACACTACCTGTCTTCTTTAATTCAGGCTAGAAGTGGTTTTTCTTTCTCATTCCCCATATCCAGCTAGTTACCAAGTCCTGCTGATCTTTCTTTTTTTTTTTTTTCCTCACCCGAGGATATTTTTCCATTTTTTATACAGATAGAGTGGGAGGGAGAGAGAGGAAGGGAGAGAGAGAGAGAGAAACATCGACATGAAGGGACACATCGAGTGGCTGCCACCCACACGACCAACCAGGGCCGGGGACAAACTGCAACCGAAGTACGTGCCCTTAGCGGGAACCGAACCCTGGTCTCTCCGGACCACAGGCCGACGCTCTAACTGCTGAGCCAAACTGGCCAGGGCTGATCTTTCTTTTAAATAAATCTCTCCTGTGTTTCACAAAGCTGTCCCTCCCAGTCCCTTCCTTCTTCCTTGAGGGCTACTGCTAAAATAAATCCTTTTATTATCTCTGCTCAAAAATTTTCAATGGCCTACTCTTTTCCATAACTTCAAATGTGAATTTCTCTGCCTGACTCCAAGGCCATCCCACATCTGGCTCCAGGTGACTTGTCGAAACTGATTTCCCCCAGGTGTCTCTAATTCTATCTGGTCTTTTCACTAAGTCATGGATGCCAGCCAGTTCCTCTTTGACTTGGCTGGTGGAAAGTCATTCACTTTTAATCTTGCCTTTGCCTCTCCAAACCTCATTCATCTTTCAAGGTCACTTTGTTTTTTTTTGCTCTGAATGTCTCCCGCACTTATAATCTGAACTAGTTACTTATTAGCTCCACATCTTCTCATATTGGTTACCAAGTTTCATGTGTCTGGAACTAGCTGAGCCCAGAGACCTAAAATAGGACTAATTGTACCATGGAGAAGAACCCAGGGTCTCCCTGTTCATAATAGGCCTGAACTCCCCTCTCTCCCTGCAGTTGATGGTTCCCCATCATCTATGATTACCCATTGCTCTCAGCACACAGGCTAGGCTTGGTAGTTTTGCCTCTTTCATCAGACTAGAAGCTATCAGGCTCAGTCCTGAAGCCTCTCTGGTTCTAGTATTGTCATCACTAATTCATCAGGTGGATCCTGGTGCCACCTGTGGAAAGACCATCATGCTAGGTGGTAGTAGTAGTGGTGGTATTGATGAATGGAGTAGGGACAGGATGATTCATAAAATAATAGTAACAATAGCCCCCATGAGTGAGAGCTATCTGTATGCTGAGCATGATTTCTAAGAGACTTATATAGTATTTTAAAAAACTATTTACTCTATAATAAAACAGAGATACAGAGAAATCAAACAAAGCAAATAAGACAAGTACCCTTATAATCACCACTCAGATTAATAAACATTACCTCACTGGAGACCCTAGAATCTCCCATGCGTCCATCCTAATCAGACCTCTTTCTTCCTTTCCCTACAAAACAAAACCGTTATTTTAACAACTTTTATTGTGGTAAAATACATAACCACTGTTCCTCTCTAAAACTTTTTTTACCTTTTCCCAATTGAAACTACTCATTAAACAGCATCCCATTTCCCCACTGGCCTAGTCCTGTCCATCACTATTCTATTTTCTGTTTCTATGAATTTGACTACTCTAGGTACCTCATATAAGTAGAATCATATAGTATTTTCTTTTTGTGACTTGCTTATTTCACTTACTATAATGTCTTTAAGGTTCTTCCATGTTGCAGCATATGTCAAAATTTCCTTCCTTTCTAAAGCTGAGTAACATTCCATTCTATGTAGTATATACCATATTCTGTTTATCCATTCATTCATAAATAGACACTTGGGTTGCTTCCACCTTTTGGCTATTATGAATAATGCTGCTATCAACATAGATGTACAAATAGCATTCTGAATTTTAAAGTAAACACTTTATTAATAGTTTTATCATGCAATTGTACATTTCCAAACACTTTCATTTGGTCTTGACTATTCCTTACAATGTGATATACTTTCAAAAATTCTCTTTCAGTCCAGCTGGTGCGGTGCAGTGGATTGAGCATTGCCCCATGGACTGAGAGGTCCCAGTTTTATTCCCGGTCAGGGCAAATGCCTAGGTTTCGGGCTTGATCCCCGGTAGGGGGGATGCAAAAGGCAGCCAATCAATATCTCTCTCAAAAAAAAAAATCAGTAAAACACATTTAAAAAATAGTAATTAAATTAAATAAAATTATCTTTCACTCTACACTTTTAAAATGCTTTTATTGTCCTGACAAGCCCTATGCAATAGGTGTTATTACTATCCCCATTATGCAGAAGCAGACTCTGAAGTTTCTCAAAGCCAAACAGCTAGAAGTCAGAATTAAGATACAAATATATTAATTACTACAAGTGTGTTTTTTTTCCCACTTCACTGGCCATTCTTTATAACTTTGGGTTCATTACCTTAGCAAAGCCATTTGAGACCCTGGATGCACATGCGAGTCACCTAGGCAGCTCTGAAAACAAAATCATTAAAGGGTTCCACCCTGAACCAATTACATTTCTTGCATGCAGGACTCCAATATGTTTGAAAAGCATTCCAAGGGATTCTAATAAGCAGCAAGGATTGAGAAACAGTGCATTAACATGTCCTCTAATTACCTGAGAAAATCTTAGTATTATTTGATCAACATGTAAATTTCCATTTAGGACCTCCAATTAAAAAAATCAGGAAGTACCACTTGCCTATTGTAAGTTAGAAGAAAAAAAAATTGTCACCAAAATTGTTCTCCTGCACTTCAGATATGTCCCTGTATATTTGATGGTCTTAAGAGTCAGCCTTCAGTTGTCATAGCAACAAGCTAGATGGAAAAGAATTGACCTAATAAACTGCCCTGGAAACCTTCACTTCCCTCTGCTGCCCTGCAGTGAGTTAACCTGTCTTTCACCCATTCAAGCAAGTTATTGATTAACTGATTCCTTCCAGAACAGATCCATGGAGCCTGCTATCTCAGACATTGCTTGCTATAGTTGTCATGACCTCCAACTTACATGGGACCAATTGAAGCTAGGCAGGCACCCACTGGGTCACAGCTGTTCCTGGAGCAGTTGCAATTCCAACTTTCTTCCCATGAAGCAAAAAACTGAAGTGCACTTAGTGAGGATGAGGCCATGTTTTATAGGCCTTTGTGCAAAACCAGAAAAATAAATTAATCTTAGTTAGCTATTTAATGTTGTCTGTTTATTTTCTCTTTAAACAGCCACACTTCAAAGAAATGTATTCCACTAGCAAACCATTACTTACGGTGGTAAAATGCTTGAAAAGATAGCCACAATAATTTTCCTTGTTGTATCTGCAAACCTATATAACATGATTTTGTAGCATCTTCCATCAAGATATGAAGGACGAATCTGGGCTGGTCTTGTAATGTTTGGTCATTACAAGGTGGCAGAATTGGCAGTATGCTAGTTCAAGCCTGGGCATCAAGGGTGCACACTTGCATACCTCTTTTGCTCTTTTGGAATTCTTTCCACTATCACCATGGAACAAACTCAGGCTAGCCTGATGGAAAATGAGAGACCACAGGAAGCAGAGATGAGTAGTTGAATCACTCCTGGACCAGAGGACTCAGCAGATGCATGAGGAAACCCAGCCAAGACCAGAAGAACCAAGCAGCTGAGTCCTAGCCCAGGGCAAACTCACAGCATTATAAACAAAATAAATGGTTACTGTTTGAAGTCACTAATTTTGGGGTGGTTTATTACACTGAAAACGTGGTGTGGTACATAATACATTCAGTAGTAAAGTCTATATTCTGTTAAGTTTATGTGATTTCAAACATTTCCTGAGTGGAAATGTTTGAAATCACATTTCTCAATCTTGGTGCTTATTCTGTAATAAAGAAATAAAGCAAGATATAATCCCTATTTTTCAGAAAGTAATAAATTTTTTGACTAAGGTAGCAGCCAGAGCCTTTTGCCATCTGCACAAAACAGTTCAGACTTGCTTAGGAGTTCTAAGAAGATTCAAACTGCCAGAAAAAAAAATTCCAGCTGACAATACTGAAGAGGTAAAGTTGGGATTCATCAGCAGAGAAGTGATGAGTAAAGCTCTGGATGTGAAGGAGAACTCTGAGAGACAAAGCATATATAGAAAAACAGCTATCTACCATGTCCCTGTTGGTAGAGTGTCCACATGTAGGGACAGGAGAAGAAAGAAAGAATGTTAGAGACTAAGAAGAGATGGACAGTAGGATGTAAGGATCAGGACAGTGTGGCATCACACACAGTAGATTGTGTACTTTTTAAGGGTCATTGATTACAGTTTATTTTTGCTCATTAGATATAGTGGGTTAAATTAACCATATTCTTTGTGTGGGGTTGGGGGGTTGGAAGATGGACATTTTGTAACCTTGTGTTAAGCCCTCTCACCTGACCTAGGGGGAAACCTGGCTCGCCCATGTGTATTGGGCGCTTCATTTGCATGTGAATAAGGGTTTGTGATCTTTCGGCATTAAGAAAATAATTTTAACCTGGGGGTAGCAATCTGCAAATAAAAGGGACTGCATCCGGAGATCTAGAGCATTTGCTCTCTTGCAAAGCTTCCTCTCACTCCAACCAATTTGTCGTTGTAGGTTCATTGCATTGCGCCAATCCCGGCGGGCCAAGAGACGGCATCTCATTCATGGAACATATGTTTCTGTGAGGTCCTTTTGTTTTATGTCTTTATTTCATTTTACTTCAGCTTCCTCCATTCATTTTCCCATAATTGCTAGAATTATCTTTAGAAATAGCCAAAACACTTGAAGGTAAATCTGGTGACTAAGATGGATAATGGGTCTAGGCAATGGCATTTGTTCCAACCCCAGGTAAATTGCCTCTTAAAAAGATAGTTTTTATAATATGTAATTATTCTTTAATTCATTCCAACAAATATTTATAGAGGATCCACTTCATGTCAGAATTCTAGGCACTCGAGACTTGGCAGGGAGCAAGGAAGACATGGTTCTTGTTCCCACAGATCTTATGTTGTAAGGTATGTCAGAAGGTAAGTAAAACAGGAGGATATGACTGATTTGGGGTGGAAGTTATCTGATTAGGTGAAATTTGAGTTGACACCCAAATGACAAGGAACTTCCAAAGGTCAAGCCAAAGAAAGAGGGTTCCAAGCAGAAAGATCAGCAAGTGCAAAGGCCCTGAGACTGGAAATAGGATCACTCAAGGAACAGAAAAGTTAGCATGATTGGAGAAGGCTGACTGAGAGGAAGAGAGAATTGAGGTAGTGGGAGAAGTAGGCAGGGGTCAGTCCTGTTTTATAAGTGACTGGATTTTGAGTTAGTGGAAGAAAGAAGTCATTAGACAGTATCAGTCAGGAAAGTACCATGATCTGAGTTAAATTTTGGTAAAGCATTTTGTCTACTGTGTGGATTATGGGGGAGCAAGAGTGGCCACTAGGTACAGTTAGGAAACTGTTAGAACAGTGTTAAGGATGATGACAGAGGCTTGAAGCAAGGGGCTGGCAGGTGCATAGAGAGAGGAGGAAAAGTTTGGCAAATAGAAACCAGTAGACAGAGGAGGCACTTTCAGTTTTCAGAACTCAATATTATGAACTTCTTAAATGAAACATGCCCTTAAAACCAACATGCTATAAATACACAATTAAGTAGAGGTCATTAAAAATAAAATGTTTACCTTGTTTTTTAAACTTCAGTGGTGAGAAATGGACAGTTGATGTAATTATTCCAGCTCTTCAAGTCCTTTGGAGACTATAATGTTTATGAAGAGAAATGATTATGTTAATAATGAAAGTGTTTATTGATTGACTGATTGGTTTTGGTTTTTCTTTATTAATTTTTAAAGAGAGAGGAAGGGAGAGGGAGAGAGAGATGGAAACATCGATGAGTGAGAACACTGATTGGCTGCCTCCTGCATGTCACCCCCCCCCCCTGGGATTAGGCCCACAACCTTGGCACGTGCCCTGACCAGGAATTGAACCTGTGACCTCTTGGTTCATGGGTTGATGCTCAACCACTGAGCCACACGGGCCAGACCATAGTGAAGTTTTTAAATTTTTATTTATGAGCAAACTAAAATTGGGAGTAATTTTTCAAGTAGACTGTTCCCTCCCCTTTTTTAGAGAAATTAATTCTGCTCAATGATGTTATTATAAAAACCAATAAAGAGCTCAGTGTAATATGACCTGGACTGAGAGTAAGTTGTTTTCTATACTGAATGTGCAGGCAGTTAAGGATACTGTCCATAGAGTAAGCTCCCTTTGAGTGTGTATTCTTTTTTTTTTTTTTCCTCGCCTGAGGACATTTTTCCATTTTTTGTTCAGGTAGAGTGGGACGGAGAGAGAGGAACAGAGAGAGAGAGAGAGAGAACCATCGACGTGAAAGGAACACACCGAGTGGCTGCCACCCGCACATCCGACGAGGGCTGGGGACAAACTGCAACCGAGGTACGCGCCCCTAGCGGGAACCGAACCCGGGTCTCTCAGGACCGCAGGCCGACGCTCTAACCGCTGAGCCAAACCGGCCAGGGCTGAGTGTGTATTCTTTCTCCGGGACTTGCTCTATGGATAATTTGGTGTCATTTTGCATTGTACTTCTTTAATTCCAGAAACAGTATATCTAGTATATTTAATGTCATATAAAAATATTGTGATTAAAGGCAGTTCACTTGGACACAACCTCACTTTTGTGGTATGCCTGCCATAAACACTGAATGACTTTCATAGTGACAAAACACAAGATAAACCCAAATCAGAGGGACGACCAGCCTGTACTCTTCAAAATGTCAAGGTCATGAAGAATAAAGGCTAAGGAACTGTTCCAGCTAAAGGAGGCTAAAGAGAAATGTCAACTATATGCAATGTTTGATCTGAAACTGGTTCCTAGAGCAGAAAATAAAGAGCATTATTGAAAAAGCTTGTGCAGTTTGAATATGACTGCATGTTAGATAATAATATTGTACGAATGTAAAATATTCAGGATTTGATCATTGTGTTATTATTATATAAAAGAGTGTCCTTGTTTTTAAGATATATGGCTGAAGTAATTAGACATAAAGGGTTGTGATGTCTGAAATTCTAACGTGGTTCAGCAAGAAACAAAGAGGAAAAAATACAAAGACATGTCAAAATATTTGGTAAATCTAAACAAAAGATATACATTGTTTGATTTTTGAAACTCTTCTGTGAGTTTGAAATACAGTTTAAATAAAAATGTAAAAACATTATAAAAAGAAAATGTTATTTTACTCTACAGGTCACCTCATAGACTAGCTTATTTCTTGGGAAAAGGCCAAAATCAGGTAATTCTGTTTTTTTTTTTTTTTATCCTCACCCGAGGACACTTTTCCATTTTTTGTACAGACAGAGTGGGAGGGAGAGAGAGGAAGAGAGAGAGAGGGAAACATCGATGTGAAAGGGACACATCGAGTGGCTGCCACCCGCACGACCAGCCAGGGCCGGGGACAAACTGCAACCGAGGTACACGCCCTTAGCGGGAACCGAACCTGGGTCTCTCCGGACCACAGGTGGACGCTCTAACCGCTGAGCCAAACTGGCCAGGGCCAAAATCAGGTATTTCTCATTCTAACTACTCACACAGGAGGAAACCATACCAGGCAAAGAGAAATGAGTGCCCTAGAACCACAGCAGAGGGTTCTGGAGTCATTTATCTATAGCTTCTGGGTGATGATATTGGAACCTCTTCTCTCATATAATAGTCCCAGTTCTGTTTTCTGATTGTTTCAGGATCCCGCCTTTCTCCACCTGTTAGTGGTGAAATGGCACCAGGTATAGACCTGAGGTCAACAACCTTGGTACTTGAGTTCTGGCTAAGAAAGAATTCAGAAGCAAGACAAACTACAAGAGAAATTTTATTTAGAAAGTCACAGAGGTAGAAGAAGTAAGCCATAGAAGAAACGGGCTCAGGAAATGAGTTACAGAGGCAAAAGAAGGGCCCTAAGGGGTGGGTGGGGGAGGAGAGAGAGAGAGAGAGAGAGAGAGAGAGAGAGAGAGAGAGAGGCAAGCGTGTGCTCCAGAAAAAGATAGAGCACATTCGAGAGGTCCATGTTTTAAGGGCTTTTATCTGGATTTTCAAGTGTGTGTCAATAGACTATTCATCAGCTTTGTAGGTGTGCCCCCTCAGGGTTGTTGTCATTAAGTCATTAGTTCAGGGTCAGATTCCATGCCAGTGCAGGGGGTCATTAGTCAATGCAGCTAGTCCTGATGTCAGCCTTGGCATCTGATTTTGCTGCTTCTTTGGGGCTGGAGCTTAAACCCAGCTGAGTCCTAGATGTCATCTACAGAGGACAATGCTTAAGGGGGTGGTCATGAAAGGGCCTGTAGTTTTGCCCATTGTTAAGCACCTGGGGTTCTCTGGCCTGGTGACCCTCTAAACCCGGCCTATCATTCCTACTCAGCTCATGCCTAACTGAGTAGTACCTACTACACATCTATGACTGTCTCTGGTTTTCTCCCCTCAGTGCATTTTTTTTAATCCTCACCCGAGGAAATTTTTGCATTCATTCTCTGATAGAGCAGAAGGGAGAGAGGGAGAGAGGGAGAGAAACATTGACGTGAGAGAGACACATCAAGTGGTTGCCACCCACACGACCCGAACCAGGGTTGGGGACAAACAGCAACCAAGGTACTTGCCCTTAGCGGGAACCGAACCAGGACTCTGTGGTTCGAGGGGCTATGCTCTAACTGCTGAGCCAAACCCGCCAGGGCCTCAGTGCATCTTTTAATGACTGAGGTCCTGCTTTCTGCTCCTGGAATCATCTACAATTTTAGCACCCTTTTTCTGGAAAAGCAGACTGGGGTATGTCCCTGTGGCCTTTGTCGAGGAACAGCACAAGGTGATTGAGGTGCTGGTCTCTGAGACATGGAAGGTACTCCCCAAGGATAGATCAGCTGAAAATGATGTGGAGAAGGGGGGTGCGGGGGAGCTTAGAAGCTGCAGGAGCCTGGTCCTTGATGATACTTTTCACAGCACTGCATTGGGATCCAGGAGAGTTGGGTTTCAAACTCAGCTGCTAAGAAAACAGCTCTGTGATCTTGGACTACACCCTTAATTTCTCTGGACTTCATTTTCCTCACCTGTAAAATGATTGTTGCGGTCCTCCCAGGTCTAAAACATTATGACGTTTCAAATTTTCCAATTTAAACCTCTCCTCATGACGCCACAGGATATTGTAACCTGAGGATCGTCTGCGAGATGTAAAATCATTGGTTAATTATTAAAACATGTGTTGAGCAGGTTCTATGTGCCCAGACCTGTTTACAAATTCAGAATCCTGAGCCCAGCAGGTCTACATTCATTCTTTCTGTTCTTACTTGCTCTAGGATTTTTGGCAAATTATTTAACTGGCCTAAAACCTCAATTATCTGTAATATGAAATCTATAATGGGACTTATTCTAAAGAGTTATTGAGTAGATTAAATGAGATAATGCATATAATACCACATAATAAGTATTTATTAAAAATGGTATTTCTAAATACTTTTAATAATATTCTACTCTGAAACAGAATATTTTTAAAAATCCCTTTCATCCAGAATATTATAATTGAAGTTACATGACTGAAGTTATATAACTTAAAATATGTATATATCTATATATAGAGAGGAATAAATATATAGACATATATTTGTACATATATTTATATCTAATATTTTTATTTTAAAAATGCATTAAATGCAAAATTAATACACGAGCACAACTAACTTGTAAAAATAATTTCAAGTAATATAGATTTAGGAAAAGTCTTTTTTATTGTGTAACTAAATTTCACTCTCCACTATAATCACTATTATTAGCTGGATAAATTTTTTAAAGTTTTTGTTCTTCTATTCATTTTTGTTTAAATATTCTAAAGCTGTGAAATATCTGTGTGGAAGCCTGGTCAGCGAGGGCACAGAACATTGGTAATGCCAACTGCAGATTTCCTTAAGTCAGTGGTATTTTCAGAATACCAAAGTGACATTTTCTTATTGTTATCATTGTAAGGAAATGTCATAACATAACAGTTTGTGACTGCTATGCTGGTTAGTTATTTCTTTTATCAATATAAAATACCTCTTGTCCCTTTAACACTTTCTGATTGTAATTTACCTAGAAATATTGCTCAATTGCTCTCTTTTGGTAGCATTTATCTAGTATAATTTTTGTATCTATTTATTTTCAACCTTTTGACATGGTTACATTATAGATATATCTCTTGCCAATAACATAGAGTTGGGTCTCTTCAATTTAAATCTTTTTCTTTAGTTCTGTGATTTCTTTTTCTATGTTTGCTTTGAGTATTCTCCACTCATTCTATTCTCTCTTAAAATTCTTTTTTTTATTTTCTCACCCAACTATCTGCTTTTTAATTTTGAGAGAAGGGAAAGAGGAGAGAGAAGAGAGAGAGAGAGAGAGAGAGAGGAACATTGATGTGAGAGAGAACATCGATTTGTTGCCTTTTGTATGTGCTCCAACTGGGGATTGAACCCACAACCTGGGTATGTGCCCTGACTAGAAATAGAACCTGTAACCTTTCAATATACGGGATAACACTCCAACCAACTGAGCCACACCATCCAGGACTCTCCTAAAATTCTTAATAGATAGATGTTGGCATTTCTGACTTGTTACTCCAAAACCCTTAATTATTTTTCTATACCTAATAATTTTTTGTCTTCTTTCCTGGATTCTGGCAGAATTTCTTACCATAGTCTAATAGGCCACTAATTTATGTTACATTAATGTCTATTTTTCTGTTAAGCCTATTACTTAAATTTTAATTGCAACAATACATTTAAGACAATTTCTTATATCTTTAATTGATTTTTTGTGGCTATAATATCATCTTAGATTTGTCTGAAAATAGAGATTATAATCATTCTAAAATCTTCTGTTTGCCATAAACTGTTTCTTAATTGTTGAGTTTGGTGCCCATGTTGTTGACCCACTCAGCCCATGTTGTCCTGATTTTCTATTGATCTGATTCTGAATATTGTGTGTTTACCATGGACCTCCCACTAAAGATTATGCTGGATGAGGGGAATCTGCTTGGGTGGACTGCAGCCATGTCTCCGGGTTTGGGAGTAAGAGGTAGGCACAAGATATGTTAGGCAGGGCATGCCATCTTCTGGACATGAGTACTTTCCAATGCTCCTTTTAGCCACTGTCTTCCTGAGTATTGTCCTGCCTCTTCCACCCAAATGCCAGATTCAGCTCTTCTATTTAGACTAAGACAGTCCTTTTGAGCACTGTCCAGCACTGTGGAAAAGTGGAAGAAAAAGGGTCAACTATTCGGCTTGTCTATTGGCAAGTATCCCAACCATTGATTCAGAAGCTACCCCACCCCAGTCCTCTCCTTCTCCAATTTTTGCTATCTCTGGGCTGGGAGCACCCCTAAAGGCCCTGAAGGCACCTCACATTTTATAGAAGTCCTCTCCTATATAGATTACTTTATATGGTACAATCTCATTTTCTTCTGGTCTACCCAAAACATCTCTTCTTGCTTTCTAATCTGAGTATGTGTTTGATTTTATTTATTTATTTATTTATTTATTTATTTATTTATTTATTTATTTATTTATTTATTTATTTATTTATTTTTGGTGCGTGCCCCTGGTGGGAACTCAACCCACGACTCTGGTCCGCAGGCTGACGCTCCAACTTCTGAGCCAAACTGGCCAGGGATGTGTTTATTTTTAAATACATATGTTTTCTATCATTTCTAAGATTGCACAATGGGAAAGAGAAGTTAAAGATTATTTTTGGGAGCATATATCTTGTTGAATATACTTTATTTATTTTTATTTATTTATTTATTTTATCCTCACCCGAGGACATTTTTCCTTTTTTTTTTTTTTTGTTCAGATAGAGCGGGAGGGAGAGAGAGGAAGAGAGAGAGAAACATCGACATGAAAGGGACACATCGAGTGGCTGCCACCCGCACGACCAACCAGGGCCGGGGACAAACTGCAACTGAGGTACGTGCCCTTAGCGGGAACCGAACCCGGGTCTCTCTGTACCGCAGGCCGACGCTCCAACCACTTAGCCAAACTGGCCAGGGCTTGTTGAATATATTTTAAAAATTGTTTTAAGTTTTGTTCTCTAAGAGCACAGAAAATAGTGTTGCATTTATTTATTACAAAGAGTTATCTTTATATCCTATCAGTGTTATATACTCCTTGAAATCATATTGCTTTATAGAGATGCTCTTGTTAAAAGAAAAATCTTTGAAGAATGCATGGCTTATCCTGGCAGAAATCCACAGTAAACAGGTCTGGCTCAAAAAGATCACAATATGTAGTCTTCCAGATGAATGACCTCTAAGAGGATGCTCAATTCTGCATCTGCCAGCAGTTTGTGTGTGTGTGTGTGTGTGTGTGTGTGCGCGCGCGCGCTCTTTGTAGAAAGGTTTTATTTGCAATTTCATGTTAATTTGTGACCAGCTATCAGTCAAGATTTGCAATTCAATTATAAAATAAGTGTAATGAGAATTTGTATCTATCCCATGAAAAAGATTCTCCTAGGGAGAAAAGATAAAATAAAACTTCATAAAATAGCAAATTCAGCATTAAGTTTCTGCTGTTTTGCATATAAAGTTTAGATTTCAAAAGAAACCTCTAGCAATTCACTCTGACTGGCAACAGTGTACTCTTCCCTCTTGAACTCACTTCTTCTATGCTTATTCATTCTCATACTCATTGTATTAGTTAATTTTTGTTTTTAACGAACCACCCCAAATATTAGAGACTTAAACCAATAGCCATTTATTTAGCTCAGCTGTTGACTGGTGTTCTTCTGGCTGGTCTGGGCTTGACTGAGCTCAGCTGGGCTTATTCATATATCTGTAGTCCATGATTTGACTGAGAGTTGCTTCAATTTATGGGTTTAGGTGACTGGGACAACTGATCTGACTGGTTTACAGGTCTCTCATTGTGCAGAAGGCTCTCTTGTACTTCTTCACTTGAAAACTAGATTCCAACAACAGCATGAATGCAAGCCCCAAAGCATGAGAACTCTTGAAGCCTCAGCTAACCTCACTCTTGGTAATGTCCTATTGGTTAAAGCCAGTCTCAAGGTAAAGAATATATTTGAGGGTGAAGGAATTTGTGACCACTTTGCAATCTAACAAGTCATATTTTAATTAATTCTATTAATCTTGTTTATCTTTGTACTTAAAGATTTCTTCACAAACTTAAAAGTATTTAAAAAAATACCATTGGAAAGTTATAGTAATTACACTGTAATGTTTTACTCTGAAATAACAGATGATTGGGTAGGAAAACTAAATTCTAAACCCAGTCCACCAATTTTTTTTTCTCTTCAGTGTGGTTTTTGTCAGATTATTTAGGTTTGGATTTGGGGTTTTTAACATTTAAAATGAAGGGGCTGGATTAGATTATCTGAGTTCCATCTTCTCACTCCATTACTGGTAAAAAGAAATTTGACATAAGATGCATAAAAGCTCAGCCAGAGTGACACAATTGGTTGAGCATCATCCTGTGCACTGAAAGGTTCATGGTTTGATTCCCAGCCAGGGCATATATCTGGATTGTGGATTCCCTCCCTGGTCAAGGCACATGCTGAGAGCAACTGATCAAGGTTTCTCTCTCACACTGATGTTTCTCTCTTTTTCTCTCTCCCTCCCTCTCTCTAAGCATGTCCTAGAGTGAGGATTAAAAAGTTGTTGTTTTTTTTAAGTAAAAAAAAAAGAAAGATGGGTAAAAGCAAACAGCTTTATCTGGAAGAATTTACAAGAAGCAAAAGTTCTTCTGCATCTGACATAAGTACCATAATTTCTATTTCAAGAATTTTATTGTCTCTGAAACTTTCTCCTATCTTCCACTCAGTCTTTGACCAGATTTCCTATGAAGAGGTCAAACCAGCAGATTGGGCTTTACCTTCTTGCCTTGTTATGCTCTCCCACCCTAGGTTAACTTTGACCTTATTGAGGCAGACTGTGTCTTATACCTTTGTTTTTTCTCTAGTAGCTATTAGAGTGTCACATGTTACCATTAATAAACATTGGTTGAATGAATAGCATACATTGATTTGATTTTCCACACTGAGTAGCAGAAAATGTTTCTTTGAGGAATATAACAGCAGATATTTTGGAAAACTGAAAAACAGTGAGGCTGCACCTCTAGTCCAAGTTAGAAGTTTTCTACTTTCAGCAAGGAAGTGATTTGATTTGCTATGGCCATGACGGGGGAAAGCAAGTTGCTCTATGAGGCGAAGGAGGCCTTGTATCCTTCAGGACACAAATCAGAGATCCCAATCTGCTTGGAATAAAGAAGGCAGTAAGAAAATGAAAGTGCAACCACCACCTGGGCATTACTGATCTGGAACATTAAAATTGCTTAAACCACAGCTTTCTAAGGTTGAGCTTAGAATGGAGGCTAGCCCTGCCAACAGCAGGAAGGCAAATCCATTCATGTAGCCCTGTTGGTCTACACGTGTATGCTCTAGCCCATTTCCTATCAATAGAGTGAGCACCAGGAGGGAGACAGGGAAAAAAACAGCTCCATCATATTTATCCTAGAAAATCAGCATTTGGATAATCAGCAGGTGATCAGAGAATTTTTTTTAAGTCATTGACTTTACATCATTTCTCTGTGTTGGGTTTTGGCTAAGGTTATCTCTAAAGACAAATGATGGAAATAATAAAACTCACATTGGACTGTGGGATTTCTGTCCTTTAACTTAAATAAACAACAATGATAACAAGAAACATTAAATAGCAAAGAAAAACATCCTTCACATTTTCATTGACTTACAATAGAACTACTAAATTTAACACAAGATAACTTACTTATTAACCCAGTGAAGCAGGTACTAGAAATCAGTCTTGAAGGGAGAAAAAAAATATCTGATTTGAGAAAAATTATATTCAAGAGATTCATGTTCATTTTAAACCTGAAAGTGTGACTAGTAATAAAAATTTGAGACCCTGAATTTCTGATTAAAATTGATTTGGCATGGCCTTACGCAAAGCTAAAGAAATGCAATAGAAATCCTCATTATCTCTCTTGCATGGTTGCTCTCCAATTAATTAATTAACGCTTAGTTATGCTGTATGATACTCTTGTGAGTGAGGAACCTGGTGAAGTACTGCCATCTTGATGAGAAGGACACGAGGCAATGGGATGTAAAATGATCTCTTAAGTCACAGAAGGAATCCATATTAGAACTCAACACAGAATGCATGTCTTCCCAGCTTCTTCTGTGCAAAGAGGGGCTTTTCAGGAATAAACAGAAAAGGTAGCTCTTCATTCCCCACCAAAGGCAGCCTTTTTAACTTAAAGCGGAGCGGGACTGGGGGCAGGCAGGCATGGGTTAGACTCTGCACCAAATTATCTGCAGCCTTTCAAGACAAGCCACCACAATGCCATGTAGTACTGCATCTGCATTTACAAATCTTGAATATTCACAAAGGGTTTGAAAAGGAGAGAGAAAAATTATTGTATATAAACAAACAATAATCTTTATCTTCTTACGGCTGAATGCAACTGAACTGTTTACTGCCTTCTAAAGGGATCTAGAAATTCAAAGTTGGGAAGACATTTTCAGAGCAGTGTGCAAGCAATGCATTGTGATTGCTCAGTCACTTTCACATTCTTTTTAAACATTTTAAAATGGTTCTCCCAAACCTTCTTAAGGGAGTAAAGTAAATGAATGTTTTGGGGGATATAATATACTCCTGGGTCCAAAAGCTCTTTATTTTGAGATTAAGCAGGCTAAGAGAAATTATAATCGGAATAAATCCGGAAAGCTGGAAGGAGTAGGTGCTCTTAATAAGTTGGCAGATAGACCGTGAAATCCCATCTGAACAGCAGGAACAACTTGGCTTCACAGCGTTGCCTTCATTCAAATTCATGGCAGAATAAATCACCAGTGTTTGAAGTACCACAGAACAAGTATGAGCATGACAGGCACAGAAGGAATTAAAGGCATGGATCCAACTTCGTGTGGCAGGGTTACTGAAATACACTTTATTTACTCTTGAACCATTCAGAGGAAAAAAAGAAAAATACAGTATAAGCAGATGTTCCCTTTTCAATATTTTCAGCAAACACTCTGGGCCTTTGGCCATAGTTGCTTCCCTTAGTCCACACAAGCTGCCATTATATTGCAGTTGGTGGATCGTTGGATAACAAACAATGTGGAATGATTGTGCCAAGGGCATTTAAGGTGTGGACTGTTTTTGTAAATCCCGATGTTGTCTGGGAAAAGAAATCTTTCATCCTCAGTTTAAGAGGTAATGAAGTTAAGGTCCTATGATCTCAGTTAAAGACTCAAATTGTTTTTTCGACTGTTATGGGCTAAATGTGTCCACACGCACTCCTCCATTAATATGTTGAAGCTCTAACCCCTCAAAATGTGGCTGTATTTGAAAATAAGGCCTTTAAAGAGGCAAAAATGTTAAAATGAGGCCCTTAGAGTGAGCCCTAATCCAGTCTGACCGATGTCCTTACAAGAGAAGGTTAGGACACAGAGACATTAGATGTTCCTACACAGAGAAAAGGCCCTGTGAGGACATGCCCACCTGCAAGTCAAGGAGAAAGACCTTGGAAGAAACCACATTTTGGAGGACTTCCAGCTTCTAGAACTGTGCAAAAATTAAATTCCGTTGTTGGAGCCAGTTTGTGGAACTTTGTATGGCAGCCTGAGTAGGCTAAGGCACCAGCTCCTGCTGCTCCCTGCTGCTCGGCAAGTGAGCAGACCGCCTTGTCCAGGCAGGCAGCAGGGGCGCAGAAATAGTTTTGAATGAATAAACTCATGAAAGAAATGGACATTTCTTTTCTTTGGTTTTCTTATTTCTCTAAAATAGGTATAGTTATGGTAACTATCACAGGGTTAGAAGTACCTTTAAAGTGCTTAGAACACTGTGACTGGCACATGGCAAAACCCATAAAAGTGTTTGCACTTACGACATTTACTATTAAGCTTGGTATTAGTTTTCATCTTTTGGTGACTTCAGACAACAATCCTTAAAATAGGCAGTGAGATACATTCTTGAACAATGTAAGAATTTTACTTCATGCATTTCCAATAGAACTCAGGTTGTTTTACTCTATTATATCTAATTGCTTTGTGGACCAGAAAATCACAGAAATTAGAAATGGATGAGCCAGGTCCCATCACATCTGGTTTATTCTTTAACGTTTGGATTAGGTTACTTATAACCGTTTGGGGTGGAAATGGATTGCAGAAAGAACAAACTGATATCCTTTACTTTTCCCCACTCTTGGATCCCAGTGAATGTCTTGGACCCAAAACAGACAGGACTTGAGCCTGAATTGTGCACTGTGGGGTGCAGCAGAGAAAGGTCAAGTTCGTACAGCAATGTTTGACGTATAATTAGAGATAAAACTTTCACAATTTTTGTATTAAGTCTTCCACTATGAACTAGATTTTACTTCTCTTTGCTGAAAAATTTCCTTAACTTTATGTGATTACTCTTAGTTATTCCCTCATTTGGTAATAGTCTCTCCCACAGTATAGCCCCCAAGCAAATATAACAGAGACAACTTTTGTGCTTTCTGTTTCATGATTATGGAGCCAGCCTGGTGCACTAATCTTTCAAATCAACTTCAGGCTTGAGCTGCACAGAAAGTGTTTATCATTTTAACCTGTCTGCCTTCCACGAGGCTTTATTTATGCAACTGACACTGTCTTAGAGGAGCGTGGCCCTTTTGGTTACTGCATTGTTTCCATTTCATCCCTTAATTTGTGATTTCTCATTGTTGATATCCTATACATTTGCCCATATCCTGCGGCCTCTTTAAGTCAGGAGCTCGTGCAGAGCGTGCTGGCGCCATTTGTGTTTTCTGTAACTTGTCCCCACATGTGAACAGGGTGCCACGGGTATTGCTTCCATTCTTTATTTTCTCCCCTCCCTTATTTTTTTTCTGAGCAGTAAGTGTGGTAGAGCTCATTGAAATAGACAAGTATGCCACTGAGAGGTAAGGCAGAGAAAGAGAGTGTTTTAATTTCTTTATTTTAAAATGCTGTATGCCACCAGAAAAAGTAAACAGGGCAAGTTCAGCTATTAGGTGGGTGGAGAATGAAATCCACAAAGAATACATGAGCTCACAGCAGCAGCCATAATAAGGAGAATTAAGGCACATGCCAATGAGGATAGAGAAAAGAGGGCACGTCTCCCAGCCCTGACAGCAAAGGGTGCCAGTCAGGAAAGCTGCTGACCAGGTGAGAGGGAAAAGATGATGGAAGGGAAGGCCAGGAAGAAATCTAGAAAGCACAGCTACAGTGCAGCTGGCCAGCCTCTCACCTCTTCAGGAAAGGATGTTCTGCCCTGCCACATACTGATTGTCCCCCAAGATTTGGGACACAGGGAGAGTCAGCTCAGGCACCGAGGGCTGTCTGGCCGCAGAATCTCCTTTCTGACAATTGGAATTTCCTACTGTGAGCTAAAGTTAGAGAATGTTTCTTCTAACCTTCTCCCAATGGGCTTTAAATAAAATTGTACAACAATAGGATATGAGAGCTACAAGCAAGTTTGGAGATTTTCTTATAAAACCTTTATTTTACAGTGCCCAGTAGCACACTGGGACCTTGGGATGGGTGATTACATACCATATGCCAACCACAGCTTAACATTTCTGTCTTTGTTTTCTAGCACACTTGTTATTGAAACGTATGCAACATACTCAGGTGAAAATGGGCAAAATTAAGTGTACGGCTTAGTTTGTGTTTCACAAACTAAATACCTCATACTCATATAACCAGCTCTCAGTTAAGAAAAACAACACCCCTGGCATCTCAGAAGCCCTCCTTATGTCTCTTTTCAAGGGTGACCCCTTTCCACTTCAGATAAACTATATGTTGATTTCTTTCTTTCAATTAAACTTATTGAGTGACATTGGTTAAAAAAATTATATATGTTTCAATTATACAATTCTATAATACATCATCTATATATTTTATTGTGTGTTCACTACCCAGAGTAAAATCTTCTTTCATTAACATATATTTGACCCCCTTTACACTTCCATACCTCTTCTCCACCCCACCCCCTTTTCCTCTGGTAACCATCATACTGTTGTCTTTGTCTGTGTCTTATAGGATGATTAGCTTGCCTGTTTTGAAATGTATATAAATAAAATCAAACAGTAAGGCCAAGTTTGTGCTTGGCTTCTTGGACTCAACATTACATTTGTGAGATTTATCCATGTTGTTGCATGTAACAGTAGTGTGTCAATTTTTATTGTCATAGAATATTCCATACCTTGCTCAATCTCTTCATCCACAATACTGTAGAAGGACTTATAGGTAGTTTCCAGTTTGGGGCTATTATGAATAGTGCTCTGAACACAAGTTCATGCATTTCATTTTGTATATATTTCTGTTGAGTATATGACTCAGAGTAGAATTATTGGGTCATAAAATATGTTTTGTTCAGCTTTAGTAGAAATAGTTAAACATTTTTTCCAAAATGGTTGCAAAAATTTACATCTTCACCAGCAATGTATATGTGGTCCAATTATTCCACATTTGGTGTTGTCTATTTTTGTCATTTTAGCTATTCTGTAATGTGTGTTACAGTTTTCTTTTGAGACTTAAAGATTTGGAGTAAGTCTGTGGAAGCATTTAATAAGTTGGTTAGTATACGCTTCTTTGAGTTTTGACGCCCAGTGCCAGAGCAATCTACAGGAATCTTTCAGCCTGGAAAGATGTAATGCCTAAAAGGAAATGATGCAAAAAAGTATGAGGCACTCAAAGGGCTCCCACTGAACTTGAGAAGATAAGAAATTTACATATGACACTAACGAGCTACAGTGAAGTAATGAAGTGTTTGGGACCAATGTTAAATGTTCTCTCTCTCTCTCTCTCTCTCTCTCTCTCTCTCTTTTTTGTTAATCCTCACCTGAGGATATTTTTCCCATTGATTTTTAGAGAGAGAGGGAGGGTTGATGGAAGGGGAAGAAAGAGAAGGAGAGAGAGAGAGAAGCATCTGTGTGAGAGACACATCCATTGGTTGCCTCCTGCATGACTCCGACTGGGGCTGGGGATCAAACTTGCAACCCAGGTATGTGCCCTTGACCAGTGATTATACTGGTGACCCTTTGGTGCATGGGTCGATACTAACCACGGAGCTATGCCAGCCAGTGCTATCTTTCTTTCTTCAGTTTTCACCCAAGGATATGTTTTTATTGATTTTAGAGAGACAAGAAGGGAGAGAAGGATAGAAAGAAAGAGAGGGAAACATCAATGCAAGAGAGAAAGATCAATCAGTTGCCTTTGATATGCACCCCAGCTGAGGATCAAAACCACATCCTAGGTATATGCCCTGATCAGGAATTGAACCCGCGACCTTTTTGGTATATGGGAGGATGCTTGGACCAACTGAGGCACCCTTCTGGGGCTAAATGTCCTCTCAATGTTCGTTGAATGTTGGGTACGAACTGTTAAAGACAAACGGTAGAACCAATCCCTCAGTCCAGAGAGGGGACAGATGACAGAGCACTGGTGCTGGGAAAAGAAATGAAACAAGGCTTCAGCTGGGCCTTTAAGTACAAGATGTTTGTAGGTGAAGAAAATGGGGTGGATAGGTGGGTGGCACATTTGTGCATATGTCACCCTGAGTTAATATTTTATTATCCACTATTACCTAAATTGCTAATAACTTGAGAAGAGTCATGATTATGTCAGAAACACAAGTTGCAGGGATCATCTCATTGAATGTTTCAGGGAATTAATGCCATCCTTTACATTTCAAATTGTCCTTTTATATCTTGCACTAGCTCTGATCTTAGACATTTAGACCCAGAGCAAAATGTGCTTTGAAATTAGGGGGGTGGGATTAAAACATGATTTGCGTTCTGTTGTCAATTGTTTAGAGTGGGGAAATGGACTCTACAAAATCTATTTCTCACTTTGGATTTTAAAATATTAAAGTAAATCTCTCATTTCTTGTAGGCATTTATAAAGAAGAAATGTTGCCCTGGCCAGTTTCCTCAGTGGTTAGAGGATTGGCCTGCAGACCAAAGAGTCTTGGGTTTTATTCATGGTCAAAGTCATATGCCTTGGTTGCAGGTTTGATCTCTGGCCCCAGTTGGGACTGTGTGGGAGGCAAACAACAAATGTGTCTCTCTCACATCAGTGTTTCTCTCTCTCTCTCTCCCTCCCTCCTTTCCTCCCTTTCTCTCTCTCTCTCTCTCTCCCTTCCTCCCTCCCACTCTATCTAAAAATCAATGGAAAGGTATCCTCAGGTGATGATTAAATAATAATAATAATAATAAATAAAAGGAAGAAATGTTATCACAATTATATATCACTAGAAAGGTCTTAATGATAAAACATTAAGCGACCTCTCTTGCTAAGAAACTACATTTCCCAGCTTTGTTTGTAACTTCATGAGTCCGTAAAACTAAGTTCTGGTCAAACTGATATAAACAGAAGTACAATTTGAGACTTCTAAGAAGCCTACCTAAAAGACAATGGAATAAACCTTCTTCCTTCCTGCTGCCTGGAATGTGAATATAACGGCTGTAACTTCAGCAGCCACTTTGCCATGAGGTGATTTTTTTTAATGGAAGCAGAAAATAAAGCAAGAAAACAGAACATAAAAATAGAGGGAAACTTGATGCATGAATACTTTGTGCAACTGCTCCAGTCTGCTGATTTTCAGTTGTTGTTTTTTTATAATAAATCTTTGTGAGTTTTGGCCACTGCAAATTAAATGTTGTTGTTAGCAGTTGAACATGATTCCCCTCTGATGAAGAGGGATAGAAATGTGTAATCCATATTTTCCCAGTCTACAGATTAAGGCTGGTCAGTGAAGCCTGATGGTGTTTCCTTCTCTATAAAATTCCCAGTAGAGAGGGATATGTACCTAGCTGCATGTTTGGCTTCCTGAATGTCACCATCTGGCCAGCCCTGTTTATTTCCCTTCCCTTAGTTCAGAGTGGAACTCAAGAGTGGGGGAAAATAAATCTCTTTCCTCACATAAAGACAGCAGACCTCTTTTATGACCTTTCTATCAGAGTCATCCATGGCCCAGAAGGCTTTAGACACCTTGAGAAAAGCAAGTTTATGTTGCTTTGAAATCCCACCCAGAAATGTGAGAAACCATTCCTCTAGAAAGCCATGTGTCAGTTACTATTTTCCAAAGTGAACAGAAAACTATCTCTGGTCCCACAAGCACTTCAGGACATTTTCTATTTCTCTCATCAAGATTGGCCTCTATGTCCCCTTCCTTCAATCCCAGGCAGGTCTTTGTGACTGTCTCAATTAACAGAACACACAGAAAAGATACAATGTGACTTCTAAGGCTGAATCATAAAGGGCAATACAACTCTTGCCTGAGCAGCTTGTTTTCTCTCTGTCTCTCTCTCTCTCCATGTATGTTTCTGGTTCTGCACTGCGTTATAAGCAGTCTTATACCCTGAAGTCACCATGCTGGAAAGACTACACAGAGATGAGAGAGGTACCCAGGACATCCAGGTGCTCCAGTCCTACGCTGTTCAAGTCTTGCCAGCCCAGGGACCAGATATAGAGGGGAGGAAGTTTTCAAGATACTCCCAATCACAGCCACTGTCTGACATAAGATACTCTGAGCAAGAGCTGCCTAGCTGAGCCTAGTCATTCCCTAGACTAAGAAAGAAAATAATAAAATGATTGTTATAGCCTGGCTGGTGTGGCTTCATGGTTGAGTGTTGACCCATGCACTAAGAGGTCGCCAGTTAGATTCCCAGTCAGGGCACATGCCCAGGTTGCGGGCCTGATCCCCAGTGCGGGGCATGCAGTCAATGTTCTCTCTCATTGATGTTTCTATCTCTCTCTCCCTCTCCCTCCCTTTCTCTCTCAAATTAATGAAGAAAAAAAATTTTTTTAATGATTGTTGTAGTTTTAAGCCACTAATTTTTAAAATGATTTTTTCACAATAGAAAATCAGAACAGCCCAACAGACTGCATGTCGGGACTGTGAAATGCCATTCATTCCTTCTCCACACACACTATTAGACATCTTCAGAAGTGTTCCTGGTAAATGGCCATTCCCATTTCACCTGAACTCCTCCAGTGCCAGGGCTCAGTGTCCCTGCGACAGCCAGCCTAGTTTTCTATCCACTCTAAAGTTCTGTCTCTCTGTGGCTTTCACCTGTTGGTCTTAACTCAGAGCTCTGAGACCTTCAGAGCAAGCCGAACTCCTCCTCCATAAAAGACCTTTAAACTATTTAATGACATTTTTCTTTCTTCTTGTGAATTTTTGTTTCTCTAAATATTGTATTTTGTTTCTGGCGGTGTTTTTTTGGTGTGTCTTTAATCCCTTCTTGAGTTTCACTAAGGAGCTAGGAGTGAGAATGATGTGAGGCCAAAACTCTGCTGGAAAGAAATCTTCAGAGGGCTATGATGTAATAGAAGGTAAAAAAAACCCCACAACATGTAAAATTATATATTCACTGAAATTATAATTATGTAAAATATTCATGAGATAGGCTATAAGAAAATACTACCAGATAGAAAAATTGTATAAAAAGGTGATTTTCTGCCAAATTTTAAAAACTTTATACTATCATTTAATTACTTATATATAATGCACTTCATCACCTTTAAAGAGGATAATGATACTTTTTCTTGCCTAAGGAAAGTGGAGATACTAATGAAGGAGATACACAGGTATTCAAAAGAAATGACTGACTACATGTATGCCACACTGATTTATTTATGGATGTGGTAAAAGGCCTTGAGAGATTACATTTTTGCCCTATTGGTCTGCTAAGGTCATATGGTCCATTTGAACTTTTAGTCAGCTTCCAGCAAATCAGTTTACCCAAGTTAAGTGAGTAAACCAAGGTTCACTGTTCCCAGATCATCCATAGTTTTTCTCTCCCCCTTTCTCTCTCTCTCACAAATCCTGTATTTGCCTTGGTTCATCAACAGTCTGTGGATCATCTCTCTTGTAAGGTCAACTGCATGAGTAATTTTGGACTTTTCTTAGTATTAAATAAAAGCAAATCTTCAACTCTTCTCCATTTTCTAGTATCAAAGATAGAAAGAAGCTGATCACCACAATTTATGTTAGTTTATTTCACATTTCTTCTCAACTCTAATATTTTGATATAGTCTACTCGTTGTCCCTGAATATAACCCATAAATGCTTTGTCTATGTCCATTCTCAGAGCTTCCTCTCTGCGGTTTTCTTTGAGTAACCAAACTCAAATTCTCTCACTTTTCTGTACTCTACAGAAGTGGGGTATGTACCATTTTGTATATTTCACAAAGGGCTTTCGGACCAGTTATACTTTTCTCAAAAGACTTGTAATGCCTATGAGAGAAGAGATAGCATATTATACAAGCCTTGTGTCTCCCACAGTATATGTAATATGATTTATATGTATTCCTATAGAAAAAACTCCTTTAGTCAAATACAACCATGGGAAGAAATGGAAACCACCATTTTTAGCACCTACTATATATCAAGCAGATAGTAGCTTCTTTCCCATTGCTTTACTTCATGTATTCCATAAAATAGCCATGTATTTTGACAGCATCACCATCAAACAAGAGGGGCAAGAGAAGCCCTTCCCAGTCCCTGTGGCCAAGTAGTTATAACCATTAGAACCTGCATCTCTTCCCTTAATAGATATTTTCTGGGTCCAGGGATCTCAGAAACCTCTAAGTTGCCCTAAGTCCTTTTTCAGGGCTCCCAAGAGCCTACTTACTCCCAAGGGCAGACCTTATCCAAGGGATAACATTGAGGTAATTTCCTGGGACTGGGGTAAGTTGAGGGAAGGATGAATAGAGCTTGGACTTATCAACTGAGCTTTTTGCATACATTTTGTGTGTGAAATTCCTAGGATTTTGGAATACAGCAAAGAGGACAACAGCAAGATTGGTGGAAAAGGGGCCAATAGTTTCCCTTTGTGGTCTTTTTATCGGGCTGTAGATGTTAGGGGTGGTCCTCAGTTTGTTTTTTATTACCACATTTTACAGAGGAGGAAACTGAGTTTTAGAGGGATTAAGTACCTTATACAAGCTCTCATATCTAGTAAGTGGCAAAGGCAAGATTTGGCTATTTCAACCCCTAGTCTGGTAAGAGACAAAATAATTGACAATGACATGAAATATATAAGGCAGAAAACTATTAGTTAAAGTTGACTTTTTAAATGACCAATCTATCTTATACCGGTTTGGCTTAAGAACAGGATGAATACAAGCAGTGTCTTTATAAAACAGTGCAGTGATGCTTTCCATTACAGACCCCAGAGACCAGACTACAGAGAGTGAATCTTTTCCAGTTTTCTACCTTCATATGTGCATATAAAAATCTGTATGCCAGGAGCTGATGGCTAATGAACAGGAATGTCACTACCTATTCTTTACCTGTTCAACTGTTTAATTGTAACAAAACAAAACAAAAAACCATCATATACTGTAGTACAAGGGCCCCATTGTTATCAGGAAAGAACCAAAGTTTGCTGTTGCAATTTATGCTGACAGCAGGAAGGTGACCTTGAAGACACCATTTGGAGCATTTTATAGATAAAATTGCTAAGGCCTAGAGAGGGTAAGTTAATTGTTCTACTTACCCACTTAGGAGCATAAAACAGGGCCTGACTTCAAGAGTGTGCTGGAGCCAGCTTGGAAGAATCATCTGGAGATTATTATGCTAAGGAAAATAAGCTAGTCAAAGAAAGACAAATATCATATGATCTCACTTATTTGTGGAATCTAATGAACAAAATAAACTGACAAGCAAAATAGGTCCAGAGAAATGGATGCATGATACAGACTCACCGATCTCAGAGGGAAGAGGGAAGAAGGGGTTTGGAAGAGATTAACCAAAAAAAATTTTATGCATATGTGCATAACCTATGGACATGGACAATAGTGAGGGGAAGGCCTGGGGGTGGGGGTTGATGGGAGCAGGGTAGAGGGGGTCAATGGGGAAAAAAGAGGGGGAACATCTGGAATACTTTCATCAATAAAGATAAATTTTTTAAAAGAAGAGGGATCATATCAAGACTGGTAGAAAGAGCAGAGATGCATGAGGGCTGGCCAGGCTCCCATAAGTAGCAGCTGAAGTTTCAGAGGGATATCTCAGCTGTAAGAGGATTCTTCCTAAGAAGTCTGGAGTCTAAACCCCAAGCCAGGCTCCCCATTCCAGAATACCAAAACTGGGAAAAGTGTCCACATAACATTTGATTGTAAAGAGCAGCAAGTTTTCTGTCCACCAGAAAGAGTTGGCTAAAAATGCAGGCAGCCTCTTAAAGGGCCAATGCACAAAATTTCCTTTGCAGCCACTTATCTTAGGCTCCACTAGAGTGGATTAGAGCCGAGTGAGGAGAGTTCAGGATTGGTGGCTCTGGGTAAAGCGCTGAGAGGATAGCCACCTGGATCCCTACACTGAGTCATTCCCCCATACTACAGAAACCATCTTTCTCAGGCAGACCTTTTCCATCCAGGCAGCATTAGCCTGGGAGGAAGCACTTGCCCCACACTGTGGAACTTATGCCCTGACTACATTTAGAGGCTCATTAAGTGACTGAGTCTAACAGACAATCTGCAGGCAGGGGAGAATCCCGGGGTGCTTTGAGTCTTTGCCTGACCTGCTCCTGGGCCCAGGGCTAGAAGAAGCAGACGTTGGTGTGCAGCTTGGTTCTTTCCGTATGTACTCAGGAGAGAGAGCCACAACCTGTGGATCATTGATAGTTCCAAACAGATTGCTCAGGTCAAACACAGACAGTGTTTGACATTAACCTGTACCAGAGTCCCTCCAAAGAGGTCCAGAACCAGTACATTCAGTAACAAGCTTCAGAAGACAACAGAGCAGGATCCAATAACTTCACAAGCAGCTATCCACAAGGAGATAACAGCAGGCACCAAACCATGCTGAGAAGAACTACGTTTTGTGTGATCAGCACCTGCACAGCAGCCTGCATGCTCTGTTGGGAGTTGAGCCACACTGTGAACCAGGCTGAGGGTTGAGCCCATGTACAAATGGTCCAATATCAATCAAGACTCAGTTACAACAGGAGAGCCCCACAATGTGCACAAGGAACATTCTTAGAGCACCCAGTTCTCATGATCAGAAAGACTGAGCCACTGAGCCCCAAAAGTCACCTACTACATAAGGCCACCCTACTGAGACATAGTAGATATAGCTAATACATAGAAACAAACACAAAGAAATAGCCAAAATGGACAGACAAAGAAATAGACCTTAAATGAAGAAACAAGAGTATTCTCCAGAAGAAGGGCTACATGAAGTGGAGGTAAGCAATTTATCAGACATCGATTTTAGAGCAATGATTATAAGAATATTCAACATCATGAAAAAAATATAACAACCTTTAAAAAGGACCAGTCAGAAATAAAGAGTGCCATATCTGAAAAAAAGAATACATTAGAAGGAATAAACAGCAGGCTTGGTGAAGCAGAGGATTCAATCAGTAATTTGGAAGACAAGGTAGGAAAGACTCCCAATCAGAGCAGCAAAAATAAAATAGACTTTCAAATGTGAGGATAATTTAAGGGACTTTTAGAACATCATGAAGTATAATAACATCCACATGAAATGGGTACCAGAAAGAGAAGAGAGAGAACAAAAGATCAAGAACCTTTTGAAGGAATAATGTCTAAAAACTTCCCTAACCTGATGAAGGAAAAAGCCTTACAAGTCCAGGAAGTGCAGAGAGTCCCAAACAAGATGAACCCAAAGAGGATCACACCAAGACACATCATAATTAAAATGCTGAAAGTTAAATACAAAGAGAGAATCTTAAAAGCCACAAAAGAAAGGCAGTCAGTTACCTACAAGGAAGCTCCCATAGGACAGTCAGATGATTTTTCAACAAAAATGTCTCAGGCCAGAAAGGACTGGCATAAAATATTCAAAGTGATGAAAACCAAGGACATGCAACCAAGGCTACTTTACCCAGCAAGGCTATCATTTAAAATTGAAGAAGAAGTAATGATCTTCCCAAATAAGAAAAAGCTAAAGGAGTTTGTTACCACCAAACTAGCATTAAAGGGCTTGCCAGAAGAATAAGAGTAAGAATAAGAATAAGAATAAGAATAAGAATAAGAATAAGAATAAGAATAAGAATAAGAATAAGAATAAGAATAAGGATAAGGAGGAGAAGGAGGAGGAGGAGGAGGAGGAGGAGGAGGAGGAGGAGGAGGAGGAGGAGGAGGAGGAGGAGGAGAAGGAGAAGAAGAAGAAGAAGAAGAAGAAGAAGAAGAAGAAGAAGAAGAAGAAGAAGAAGAAACAGAGAAACATAGCTAAAAATATAAAATGGCAATAAATATGTACCTGTCAATAATCCCTTTAAATGTAAATACCTTAAATGCTCTAGTCAAAAGACATAAGTAACTCAATGGATAAGAAAACAAGATTCATGTATATGCTGTCTTCTAGAGACCCACCCCAGAATGAAAGATACACACAGACTAAAAATAAAGAGAAGAAAAAAGATATTTGATGCAACTGGAAAGGGGGGTGGGAGCTTGGGTGGCAATACTTATATTTGACAAAATAGACTTTAAAATCAATGATATAGTAAGAGACAAAGAAAGATACTACATAATGATAAAAGGACCAATCCAACAAGAGGGTATGACTCTTATAAATATTTATGTACCCAACAAAGCAGTACCTAAATATGTAAAGCAAATCTTGATGGACATAAAGGTAGAGAGTGACAGTAACAGTCATAGTAGGGGATTTTAACACCCTGCTGACATCAATGGATAGATCTGTCAGACAGAAAATCAATAAGGAAATGGCAGCCTTAAATGTTACACACTAGATCAAATGAATTTAATTGATACCTTCAGAACATCCACCCCAGGCAGCAGAATATACATTCTTTTCAAGTGCACCTGGGACATTTTCTAGGATAGATGCATGCAAGAATACCAAACATGTCTCAATAAATTTAAGAAGATTGAAATCATATCAAGCATCTTCTCTGACCATAATGCTATGAAAGTTGAAATCAATAACAAGAAGAAAACAGAAAAACACACAAATAACATGTTACTAAACAATGAATGGGTTAACAATGAGATCAAGGAAATAATCAAAAGATACCTCAAAATGAATGAAAGTGAGAACACAACAACACAAAACCTATGGGACACAGTGAAAACAGTCCAAAGAGGGAAATTCATAGCATAACAGGCATATCTCAAGAAACAAGAAAAAACAAGAATAAACAGTATACCTTTATGCTTAAAGAAACTTGAAAAAGAACAATAAGCAAAGGCCAGAGTAAGTATAAGAAAGAAAACAATAAAGATCAAAAGAGAAATAAATAAAGTATAGTTTAAAAAAAAATCAGTGAAACCATGAGCTGGTTCTTTGAAAAAATAAACAAGACGGAAAAACCTTTAAGCAGACTTATCAAGAAAAAAATAGAGGAATCAAATAAAATCAGAAATATAAGAGGAGAAGTAACAACTGACACCAAAGAGATACAAAGGATTGTAAGAAGATATTATGAACAACTATATGCCAATAAATTGGACAATCTGGAAGAAATGAATAAATTTCTATAAATAACCTTCCAAAACTAAAGCAGGAACAATCACAGAATATGAATAGACAGATTACAATTAGTGAAATTAAAGCAGTAATAATAATAATAAAAAGAAATTCCCAACACACAAAACCCCTGGACATGATGACTTTACAGATGAATTTTACCAAACATTCAAAGAATTAACACATCCTTCTCAAACTATTCCAAAAAATTCAAGAAGAGAAAATACATTGAATCTCATTTTACGAGGCCAGCATTATCCTAAGTCCAAAACCAAAAAAAGACACTACAAAGAAAAAAAATTATAGACCATACACACTAAAATCCTCAATAAAATACTAGCAAACTGAATCCAGCAATACGTTAAAAAGATTATACACCATGATCAAGTGGGATTTATTTTGGAGATGCAAGGTTAGTACAACATCCACAAAAAAATAAACATGATACACCACATAAATAAATTGAATGATAAAAATGACATGATCATTTTTCTGAAAAATGGCAGCAGAGTGAATGGAAGCTACACAGACCATCTCCCAGGACCAAACTGGAATTACAACTAAAATAAAAACAAATCGTCATGAAAAAGCAACAGAAAGAAGCTTGCAAGGAACATATAACCAGGGACACTGACTCCATCCTTGTAGGATTGCGAAGGCACTAGAGGGGGGCTGGGAGACAACGGACAGCAGCGGCCTTAGCTGTGAGCAGCGCCCTCGGGGTTACACTACCAAGCGCCTCCACGCTCCACAGCGCAGAGCTGCAACAGACACTGAAATAGCCACAGCCACTCACCTTGGACTCCAGCAGAGGGAGGGTGGACTGCACTGGAACTGTGTGGTGACACTCAGGATTTGGAGGGTACTCAGAGCTTTTGCTGAGTTTGAGACGCACAGGACAGTGGCCATCTTACTCCTTCCCAGGGCTCTGGGGAGAGGCAGCGGCCCCTCCCTCAGAGATTCAACTCCACCCTCTGGACCATTGAAATGCAACTTGAGGCTCATTAACAACCAGCATCTGCCCCATCCTCAAGAAATACCCTTACTCTGAATACCTGAGAGAGTTTTTCATTCAACTGAGAAACCAAGGCTCTTCAAATAAGCATGACTAATAGCCTCCAGGCAAAGAGCTAGAGGATAACTGAACCTTTCCTGGGCTTGCAACTCTATCCAGGAAAGTAAGACTTGACACTGGTGTTTAATGTGGGTCTTCCCTCACTCATTCAAACCCAGTAGAGGGAGTCACAAATAGCAGAACCCAACACCAACAGGGAACATTTGGCAGGCTCCAAAACCCATTGAAATAGCCAAAATGATGAAACAAAGAAACAAATCCCAAGTGAAAGAACAAGAGACCTCTACCAAAGAAGAGATAAATGAAACACAGTTAAGCAAGTTAACAGAGCTAGAATTCAGAGCCATGATCTTGAGGAAGCTCAACAGCATGTGTAAGGATATGAGCACCATGAGTAAAGACATTGAAACATCGAAAATCAACTAATTGGAAATTAAAATCCACCAAGAAAAAATGAAGAATGACATAGCAGAAATGAAGAACACATTGGAAGGACTAACCAGCAGAGTAGAGGAAGCTGATGACTGGATCAGGGAATGAGAAGACAGGGTAGAAAAAAAATCAACCAATCAGACAACCAAAAGGAAAAAAATAATGAAAAAACAGGAAGATAACTTAAGAGAACTGTGGGACAACTGGAAACGTAATAACATTTGCATCATAGGAGTAGCCAAAGAAGAAGAAAATGAGCAAGGGTTAGAGAATATATTTGAAGAAATAGTGACAGAAAATTTCCCTAATTTGGTGAAGGAAGAAGACATTCAAGTTCAAGAAGCACAGAGAGCCCCAAGTAAGAAGACCACAAACAGGCCCACACCAAGACACATAGTAATTAAAATGCCAAAAATTAAAGACAAAGAGAGAATCCTAAAGGCAGCAAGAGATAAGCAACAGGTTACCTACAAAGGAAACACCATAAGGCTATCAGCGGACTTCTCAACAGAAACACTACAGGCCAGAAGAGAATGGCATGAGGTAATAAAAGTCATGAAAAACAAGGATCTGAATCCAAGACTACTCTATCCAGCAAGGCTATCATTCAAAATAGAAGATCAAATAAAGAGCTTCCCAGACAAAAAAAGGCTAAGGGAATACATTAGCACTAAACCAGCACTGCAAAAGATGTTATAAGGGCTGGTGTAATTAGTAGAAGAAATAGGAAGAAAAATATAACCACACTAAACAAAAAATGGCAATAAATAAGGATATATCAATAATCACCTTAAATGTAAATGGATTGAATGCTCTGATAAAAAGACACAAGGTAGCTCTGGCCAGTTAGGCTCAGCAGTTGGAGGGTTGACCTGCGGACCAGAGAATCCCAGGTTCAGTTCCTGCTAAAGGCACATACCAAAAAAAAAAAAAAAAGACACAAAGTAGCTGACTGGATAAGAAAGCATGACTCACATATATGTTGTTTACAAGTGACCCAACTCACAACAAAAAACTCACATAGGCAGAAAGAAAATAAAAGCTGGGGTAGCAATATTCATATCTGTATTCATATCTCATAAAATAGATTTCAAAATGAGGGCATAACTAGAGACAAAGAAGGCCACTAAATAATATTGAAAGGATCTATCCAACAGAAAGATATTAACTTTGTAAACATATATGCACCCAATATAGGAGCACCAAAATATATTAAAAATCTTCTGGAGGACTTCAAATGAGAAATTGACAGCAATACAATCATAGCAGTAAACTTCAACACCCTGCTGAGATCACTGGATAGACAAAAATTAACAAGGAAACAGGGAATCTAATGAAGTGGTAGATCAAATGGATTTAATAGATATCTACAGAAAATTACACCCCAAAAGTGCAGAACTCACATTCTTCTGAAGGGCACATGGAACATTCTCAAAGATACACCACATGTTAGGGTACAAACTAAGTCTCTACAAGTTCAAAAAGATTGAAATCATATCAAGCATCTTCTCAGATCACAATGTTATGAAACTAGAAATCAATTGCAACAAGAACATGCAAAGACATTTGAACACATGGAGGCTAAACAGCATGTTATTGAACAATAAATGGGTTACCATGGAGATCAAGGAAGAAATTAAAAACTTCCTGGAAACCAATAAAAATGAACACACAACACATAATCTATGGGATGCAGCAAAAGCAGTTCTGAGAGGGAAGTTCATAGCACTACAGGCCTACCTCAAGAAACAAAAAAAAATTTCTGATTGACTACCTAACCTCACAACTTAAAGATCTCGAAAGCAAACAAAAAGGAAACCCCAGAGCAAGTAGAAGGAGGGAAATAGTAAAGCTCAGAGCAGAAATAAATGACATGGAGACAAAAAAACAATTCAAAGGATCAATGAAACAAAGAGCTGGTTCTTTAAAAAGATAAACAAGATTGATGGACCTTTAGCTAGACTCACCAAGAAACAAAGAGAGAACCCAAATGCACAAAATCAGAAATGAAATATAAGAAGTAATAACTGACACCACAGAAATACAAAGGATTGTTAACAAATATTATGAACAATTATACAGCAACTAATTGGACAATCTGAGCAAAATGGACAAATTTCTAGAAACACATAGTCTCCCAAAACTGACCTGGAAAGATATAGAAAACTTGAACAGATCAATAACAATGAAGGAAATTGAAGATGTAATCAAGACTCTCCCAGCAAATCAAAGCCCTGGCCTGGATGGCTTTATGGGAGAGTTGTACTGAACATTCAAAGAACTAAAACCCATTCTCCTCAAACTATTCCTAAAAATCCAAGAAGAAGGAAGACTTTCAAACTCATTTAATGAGGCCAGCATAATTCTAATTTAAAAACCAGAAAAAGACACTACAAAGAAAGAAAACTACAGGCCAATATCCCTGATGAACATAGATGCCAAAATCTTAAACAAAATACTAGCAGATCGGATCTCGCAATATATCAAAAAAATTATTCACCATGACCAAGGAGGATTTATCACAGGGATGCAAGGCTGATACAATATTCACAAATCAATAAATGTGATACACCATTAGACAAAATCCAGCACCCATTTCTGATTAAAATGCTCAGTAATGTGGGAATTGAGTAGTTGTATCTTGACATAATAAAGGGCATATATGGAAACCACAGTCAACATCATACTCAATGAACAAAAGCTAAAACTTTTCCCTTAAGAACAAGACAAGACAGGAATGCCCACTTTCACCACTCTTATTTAACATAGTACTGGAAGTCTTAGCTGTAGCAATCAGACATGAAGAAAAAATAAAAGAAATCCAAATTGAAAAGGAGGAAGTAAACTGTCATTATTCGCAGATGACATGATATTAGACATAGAAATCCATAAAAAATATACTAGACTTAATAAATGAATTTGGCAAAGTAGCAAAATAGAAAATTAATGTCAAGAAATCGACAGCATTCTTATACACCAATGATGAGCTCACAGAAAGAGAAACTAAAAAAAAAAAATCCCATTTACCATCATGGCAAAATAATTAAGATACCTAGGAATAAACTTAACCAAAGAAGTAAAGGACCTATTTGCAGAAAATCACAGGACATTGAAGATAAAATAGTGGAATGTACATAAAAGTGGAAGCACATACCTTGTTCATGGATTGGAAGAATTCACATTATTAAAATGTCCATACTTCCCAAGCAATCTATAGATTTTATGCAATTCCCATCAAAATACTAACAACATGCTTGACAGAACTAGATCCAATACGTCAAAAGTTTATATGGAACCAAGAAAGACCCCAAATAGCCACAGCAATCTTAAAAATGAAGGACCAAGTTGGAGGTATCACAATACCAGGTATCAGGTTATACTACAAAACTACTGTAATCAAAACAGCCTGGTACTGGCACAAGAACAGGCACATAGATTGATGGTATAAAACAGAGAACCCAGAAATGGACCCAAAATATTATGTTCAATTAATATTTGACACAGGAGGCAAAAACATATAATGGAGTAAAGACAGCCTCTTTAATAAATGGTATTGGGAAAATTGAACAGCTACATGCAAAAAAATGAAACTAGACCATCAACTTACACCCTACACAAGAATAAACTCAAAATGCATAATGACTTTAATGTGACTCATGAATCCATAAAAATTGTAGAAGAAAATGTAGGCAACAAAATTTCAGGCATCATATGCAGCAGAATTTTCACTGATACATCACCTAAGGCAACATAAACAAAGAAAAAAATTAATACATGGGACTACTCAAACTAAAGAGCTTCTGTAACAGCAAAGAGAAAAAAAACCCATCAAAATGGAAAGGCAACCCACTGTATGAGAGAGCATAATTGCCAATGATACATCAGACAAGGGGTTAATTTCCAATACATATAGAGTGCCCATACAACTCAACAAAAGAAAGACAAAGAACCCATTTAAAAATGGGCAGAGGAGCTAAATAGATACCTCTCCAAACAGGACATACAAATGACCAAGAGATATATGAAAAAATGTTCTACATCGCTAATCATCAGAGAGATGCAAATTAAAACAACAATGAGGTATCACCTCACACCTTTCAGAATGGTCACCATCAAAAAGCATCAAACAACAAGTGTTGGCGAGGGTGTGGAGAAAAGGGGGCTCTAGTACACTGCTGGTGGTAATGCAGACTGGTGCAGCCATTATGGAAAACACTATGTTGTTACCTCAAAATTTTAAAAATTGAACTTCCATTTGACCCAGTGATCCCACTTCTAGGAATATACCCTGAGAAGCCTGAAACACCAATCAGAAAGAATATATGTACCCCCATGTTCATAGCAGTACTATTTACAATAGCTAAGATCTGGAAACAGCCCAAATGTCCATCAGTAGATGAATGGATAAAAAAGCTGTGGTACAGATACACAATGGAATACTATGCAGCTGTGTGAAACAAAATATCTATTATCCTTTGATATGACATGGAGAAACCTGGAAAGTATTATCCTAAGGAAAACTGAGCAGAGAAGGACAAATATCATATCATCTCACTTATTTGTGGAATATAATGAACATAACAGTCTGAAGAACAGGGTTGTTCCAGAGAAGTGGAAGTAGGGTATAGACTGACAATCCCCAGAAGAGGAGGTTTGGGGGAGAGGTAAAACACAAAACTTATATGCATGCATGCATAACCAATGGACATGGACAACAAAGCTGGGGACGGCGCAGGGAAGAACTGGGAGGAGGGTGTCAATGGGGAAAAAGGAGAAATATCTGTAACATAAATAAATAAATAAATAAATAAATAAATAAATAAATAAATAAATATTAATTAATTAATAAGGATTGCAATAAAAATAATAATCCCTAGGTCCACCCATGTTGTCCCGAAGGATAAGAGATCCTTCTTTTTTACAGCTGCATAGTATGCCACTGTGTAGCCATGCCACAGCTTTTTTGTCCACTCATCTACTGATGGGCACTTGGGCTGTTTCTAGATCTTAGCTATTATAAATAACACTGCTATGAACATAGGGGTGCATATAGTCTTTCTGATTGGTGTTTAGGGATTCTTAGGATATATTTTTAGAAGAGGGATCATTCGATCACATGACAGATCAATTTTTAATTTTTTGAAAAATGTCCATAGTGTTTTCCACAGTGTCTGCATCAATCTGTATTTCTACCAGCCGTAAACTAGGGTTCTCTTTTCCCCACATCCTTGCCAGCATTTATTGATTAATTAATTGTAGCTATTCTAGCTGGTGTGAGGTCATATCACATTGTAGTTTTAATTTGCATCTCTCTGATTATTAGTGACATTGACCTTTTTTTTTTATGTCTCTAGGCCATCTGTATGTCCTCTTTGTAGAAGTGTCTATTCAGATCTTTTGCCCATTTTGTTATTAAATTATTTCTCTTCCTTTTGTTGAGTTATATGAGTTCTGTATATATTTGGAAAATTAACTCAAAATCAGGTGTATCATTGGCAAATATAGTCTGCCATACAGTGGACAGTGGGTTCCCTTCCATTTTGAGGATGGTTTCTTTTGCTGTGCAGAGTGTTTAGTTTGATGTGGTCCAATCTGTTTATTTTTTTTCTTTTGTTTCATTTGCCCTAGGAGATGTATGGGTGAAAACTTTGCTATGTGAAATGTCTGAGGTTTTACTGCCTCTTTTCTTCTAAGATTTTAATGGTTTCATGACTTACATTTAAGTCTTTTAACCACTTTGAGTTTATTCTTGTGTATGGTGTAAACTGGTGGTCTAGTTTCTTTCTTTTGTGTGTACCTCTCCAATTTTTCTAATACCTTTCATTGAAGAGGTCTTTACTCCACTGTACGCTCATGCCTCCTTTGTGATATATGAATTGAATATATTGGTGTGGGTTGATTTCTTGGGTTTCTGTTCTGGTCCATTGATCTATATGCCTGCTCTTCTGCCAGTACTGGACTTTTTGGTTACAATGCCTTTGTAGTATAGTTTGGTATCTGATATTGTGATCCCTTCAACTTTGTTTTTCTTTGTCACAATTGCTGCAGCTCTTTAGGGTCATTTTTGATCCTATATAAAGTTTTGGAATATTTATTCTAAATCTGTGAAGTATGCTTGTGAAATTTTAATATGGATTGTATTTCATCTATAGGTAACTTTAGGTAGTATGGATATTTTAATGATGTTAATTCTTCCAATCTGTGAACACAGCATGTGCTTCCAATAGTTTGTATCTTCCATTTTTTTTTTTTTTTTTCAATGTCCTATAGTTTTCTGAGAACAGGTCTTTTACCTCCTCGATTAAGTTCATTCCTAGGTATCTTATTTTTGTTGCTGCAATGGTAAATGGTATTGCTTTTTTAGTTTCTCTTTCTGAGAGTTCATTATTGATGTATAAAAATGCCATTGATTTCTGGATGTTAATTTTGTATCCTGATACTTTGCTGAATTTTTTTTTAATTAAATCTAGTAGTTTTTGGTGGAGTCTTTAGGAGTCTCTATGTACAATATTGTGTCATCTGTGAATAATGACAGTTTTACTTCCTCCTTTCCAAATTGAATTCTTTTATTTTTTCTTCTTGTCTAATTGTTATGATTAAGACTTCCAGTACCATGTTGAATAAGAGTGGTGAATGTGGACAACTCTGTTTTGTTCTTGTTTTTAAGGCAAATGCTTTTAGTTTTTGTCCATTGAGTATGATGTTGGCTGAAGGTTTGTCATATATGGTCTTCACTATGTTTAGTTATGTTCCCTCTATTCCCACATTGCTGAGAGTTTTTTCAAAAACAGGTGTTGGATTTTGTCAAATGCTTTTTCTGCATCTATTGACATGAATATGTGATTTTTATCCGTCATCTTGTTTATGTGATATATCACATTTATTGATTTGCAACTATTGTACCAGCCCTACATCCCCAGAATAAATCCAACTTGTTCATGATGTATGAACTTTTTAATGTGTTGCTAGATCTGATTTGCTAATATTTTGTTGAGAATTTTAGCATCTCTGTTCATCAGGTATACTGACCTTTATTTGTATTTCTCTGTAGTATATTTGGCTTTAGAATTAGGATAATGCTGGCCTCATAAAAAGAGATTGGAAGTATTTACTCTTCTTGAATTTTATGAAATAGTTTGGGAAAGATAGGGGTTAGTTCTTCTTTGAATGTTTGGTAAATCTTGCCTGTAACTCTAACTAGCTCAGGACTTTTGTTTGCTGAGAATTTTTTATTATTTTAATTTCAGGAGTTGTTATTAGCTTATTCAGATTTTCTGATCCCTCCAGATTGAGTTTTGGGAGATTGTATGTTTCCAGAAATTTGTCCATAATGCACAGGTTGTCCTGTTTGTTGGCATATAGACGTCATATTATTTTCTTCCAATCCTATCTATTTCTATGGTGTCACCTGTTACTTCACATCTTTCATTTTTTATTTTATTTATTTGGTTCTTCTCTTTTTGCTTCTTTACAATTGTGGCTAAAGGTTCATCAATCTTGTTTAACTTTTCAAAGAACCAGCTCTTGGTTTCATTAAACTTTTGTAATTTTTTTTTTTAGTCTATATGCCATTTATTTCTGCTCTGCTTTTTGTTATTTCCTTCCTTCTACTTCCTATAGGGTTTTCTTACTATTCTCTTTCTAATTCTTTTAGTTGTAGAGTTAGATCATTTATTTAAGTTTTTTCTTGTTTCTTTTTCTTTTCTTTTTTTTCAAAGGTAGGTTTGTTGTCATGAACTTTCCTCTTAGGACTGCTTTCTCTGTGTCTTGTAGGTTTTGCAGTGTTTGTGTTCATTTTCATTTGTTTCCAGGAAGTTTTTGACATCTCCCTTGATCTCATTGGTAAGCCATTTATTGTTTAATAACATACTATTTTTCCTCCATGTCTCTGAATGTTTTTGAGTATCTTTATTGTAGTTGATTTCTAGCTTCATGCCATTGTGTTCCAAAAAGATGCTTGGTATGATTGCCATCTTGAACTTGTAGAAATGTGTTTTGTGTCCTAATGTGGTCTGTCTTTGAGAATGTTCCATGTGCACTTGAGAAGAATGCATATTCTGCAGCTTTGTGATGAAATCTTATGTAGATATCTATTAAATCTATCTGATCTAGTATGTTGTCTAAAGTTGCTGTTTTCTTCTTGATTTCTTGTCTGGAAGATCTACCCAGTGATGTCAGTGAGGTGTTAAAAGTCCCCTCCTATGACTACAATGTTATTGATTTCTGCCTTACAGTTTTCCAGGAGTTTTTAAAATATATTTTGGTGCTCCTAATATTTGGTTCATATATGTTTTCCAAGGTTATATCCTCTTGGATTTTTGGAACAATCCTTTTAGTATTATGTAGTAATTTTTTTTATGGCCTTTGTTTTAAATTCTTTTTTATCAGCTATAAGTATTTCTACCTGGCTTTGTTTTCATTTACATTTGCTTGGAAAATGTTTTTCTAAATGTTCAAAGTTATTATTGAAAGGTACTTATTTAATTTCATATTTTTCTTTTTTTTTTTTTATCCTCACCCGAGGACATTTTTCCATTTTTTTGTTCAGGTAGAGTGGGAGGGAGAGAGAGGAACAGAAAGAGAGAGAGAAACATTGATGTGAAAGGAACACATCGAGTGGCTGCCACCCGCACAACCGACCAGGGCCGGGGACAATTTGCAACCGAGGTTCGCGCCCTTAGCGGGAACAGAACCCGGGTCTCTCAGGACCGCAGGCTGACTCTCTAACCACTGAGCCAAACCGGCCAGGGCTCATTTTTTTTCTTTATGACTATGTTCTTCTTGCTTTCTCTCTCATATATATATATATATATATATATATATATATGATTATATATAATTTATATATTTGAGATTATATATTATATATATATATAAATTTTTTCTTTTTGCAAAGCTGGTTTGGTGGTAACTAAATCCTTTAGCTTTTTTTTTTTTTTTTTGGTCTGGAAATTTCTTTATTTCTCCTTCTGTTTTGAATAATAGCATTGCTGGATTGAGTAGTCTTGATTTCAATATTTGTTTTTGATTACTTTGAATGCTTCATGACATTCTCTTCTGGCTTGTAGTGTTTCTGATGAGAAATAATCTGACAGCCTTATTGGAATTATCTTGTATGTAGGTTGTCTCTCTCTTGCTGCCCTTATGATTCTTTGTCTTTAACATTTGCCACTTTAATTATAATGTGTCTTGTTGTGGGTCTCTTTGTGTTTATCTTTATTGGAACTCTCTGTACTTTCTGGACCTATGTGACTTTTTCTTTCTCCTGTTAGAAAAGTTTCCTGTCATTATTTCTTCAAACAGTTTCTCTATATCTTGTTTACTTTCTTCTCCCTGTGGTATCCCTATGATGCAGATGTTCCATTTCATATTATTCCAAAGTTCCCTTAAACTCTCTTCATGCTTTTTAAGTGATTTTTTCCCTTTTTTTCTGCTCTATTTGAGCATATTTTTCTACCTTGTCTTCCAAACTGCTGATTCAGTCCTCTGCTTCATCAAACCTGCTCTTAATTCCTTTCAGTGTATTCTTGATGTCAGATATAGTGTTCTTTATTTCCACTTGGTTCTTATTCATGGTCTCTATGTTCTTTTTCATGCTGATATAATCCCCACTATATTCCTTGTAATTCCCATTAAGTCCCTTCTAGTTTTCACTAACTTCCTTGAGCATCTTTATAATCATTACTCTGAACTCTATGTCTGATAAATTGCTTACTTCCATCTCATTTAGGTCTTTTCCTGAAGATTATTCTTTTTCTTTAATTTGGGGGTTGTTTCTTTTCCTCCCCATTTTAGTTGTCTCTTTGTATTTGTGTCTATGTATTGGATATACTTGCTATGACTCCCTGTCATCATAGGGTGGCTTTTTGTTGTTGTTGTTGAACCAGTGATGTGGTCTCCTTGAACTCCTGAGTTGGAGTGACCCTTTTGTGAGCTATCTGGGCTCTCCTGTTGTAATTGGTTCCTGATTGTTGTTGTCCCATTTTTGGGTGGGATATCCTTTCAGGCTGTCTAACTATGAGGCTCAGCCCAACCACATCATGTGAGCTGCTATACAGATGCTGACGGGGCAAGACAACACAAACTTATCAAACAGAAAACAAACAAAACATACAAAAGATCCTGACAACAACAGCAAAACCAACCACAAAAAAAGAAGAATTAGAAATAGAAAATAGAACAAGAAAAATAAACCAAAAAAAAAAAAAAGAATAAAAAAGATTGTACTACTACTAATAAAATTAAAATATCAAGAATATTAGAAAAGAAAAGGAATAGAGAAAAGATTCTGTAAGGAAAGAAGAGAGAGAATAAAATAAAGAGTAGGAAAAGGAAAATGATAAAATGATAAAAAGACAAAGAATGAAAAAAAGTTATGAAAACATTAAGAGAAAGAAAGTGAGAGAAAAAAAAATTAAGAAAAGGAGGCAAATTAGAGATATAGAAAAAACAACAGCGAAAAGAGAAAAAATAATAACAATAATAGTAATACTAAAGCAATAAGAAAGAAAAAATAAAGTATTGAAACAAACAAACAAATAGCGAAATAAAGGTTGTCTACGCAGATTTTAGTGCATGCTATAGTTTCCCTTTGAATTCTGCTCTTATGTTGTCTGAGGCTAACTGTTTTGTATGCTGATTTCAGGCTTCCCATGAGGTACTTTTTGCCAGCCAATGTCAAAAGCTTTCCAAATTTGGTTCTTGGAGTCCTGTTCAAAGCTTTAAGTGATCTACAGCTTGCTGCTGCTTTCCCCTGGGTTTATCTTCCCATGAGTGGGGCCAAGCTGAGCTCCAAGGCCAGCTTTTTAGTAGTATGGTGCCCAAAGGCAGGTGAAGGGTGTGTACTTGGACTATTTCCCTGTCCTCAGCAGGGTGGAGACCCCATTAGGCAGGCTCTGAGAGAAGCTAGGAGATTCTATCAGCTCTCCCGTGACAGTGAATTGCCATCCAGGTTTCTGCAAATGTGGGGGGATGTTTCCACACCACAGCCAGCCACTGAAGGTCCTTGAAACTGATGCTTCCTGAGGCTGTTGCCACTCAGTTGGGTTGTGGTGCAGGGTCTGGCCAGCTGGATTCTAGAGGGTAGGGTGATTGGGATTCCTTAGGGTGGGTAAGCTATATCCTGCCCTTCTCCAGTCCTCCGTTCTTGAGAGGGGCTTGTGTTTCTCAGGAGAAATGGTTGCTGCTATAGTGAGGGATAACTCAGTACAGATATCCTGGCAGCTATCCTCCCTGCCACTCTCCCCAACTTCCTCCATCCCGGTCTCTCCTCAGGTGACTCCAGTCTGCACCGCCTTCACTTCTCAGAAACCCAGGGTAAGTGTCTGGGAACAAACATCCTGTGCTCCAGCCCCTCAAAAAAAGTGGCTTTGCTTCCAGGCAGCTCAGCTCTCCTGCTGCCAAAAACCCTGCCACTGGTCGCTGAATGGGCAGCTGTTGCCGACTCTGGCTGTCCCTATGGGATGCCCTGCCTGGAGTCCTGGTTCTTCTCTCTGGGGGAACCTCCTCACCCTTGGCCAGTTGTTCCTGGGAGATTGGCCAGTACCTCTCCACCCTTCCTACCAGTCTCAAGGTGGTTTCTCTCCCTCCTTATTTAAAAGTCTCCTCTTCAGCAATCCCCAGCTGGCATGTTAGGGTGAATATTCCCCAGTTTAGTTATAATTCCAGTTAGATTCTGGGAGGAGGTGGGAGAAAGATCCACCTACTCTGCTGCCATCCTATGTACAAACTTCTGAATGTTTCCAGCAAAATTGGGATCATCTAAACCAAATCCAGCTGGCTAATTCTAAATATAAATGTTTTCACTTCAAAAAAAGAAAAAGATGGCCATAATTACTCCACAGTATGAATTTGCCATTCCCTATCAAGAAAATAAAATACAATTTCCTTCCCCTTGAATGTAGGTTGGTCTTATGACTAACTTGTAACCAATGAGAAATTGCTAAAAGTTTTGTTGTGTGACTTTCCAGGCTGAGTCCAAAAAGGTCACAAAACTTCCACCTAATTTTCTTGGGATACTTGGTTTGGGGGAACCTGACCCCTATGTCATAAATTCAACTACCCGGAACCCATCAAACTGAAACACCATGCATAATGTTCCAGTTGATAGTTCCATGTGAGGTCGGTCTTTTAGCCACTCCAAACCACCAAACATGAGAATGAAGACTAACCCATCCACCAGATAAGTCCCACTGTGTGAAGAATCACTGAGCCATATTCTGACTGAATTCCTGAGCCACAAAGTCCATGAGACATAATCAAATAGTTACTGCTTTACACTATTAGGTTTTTTGGTAATTTGTTCTGCGGCAATAGTAATGGGAACACCTCCACAGTAGTTATTCACAAACATTTACTTATCAGTCTAATACCTCCAGGAGACTGGTAGCTCCATGAGAGCATGTAGCCTGCCTGTGTTGCTCACTACTATGTCTTTAGTAGCTAGCACAGGATTTGCTATGTTATAGGTGTTCAATAAAGATAAGAGTGTCCCAAAGTCTTAGTGTAGTTTTAAGCTATTTAAAGCTTAGTACTGCACAAAGACTTCTGGGATAACCTATATTAAATGAATAAGGATGAGCTCTTCCTGGCTTAGCCACTTGTAATGGAATCTGATGTTTGCTATATCAGTCACAAGGAAATAACTTGGAACTAATTTATTTCAGGCTTCTAAACTGACCAGTCTTACTCAGAACCTTCTACTGAAATGACAAAATATATTATAAGTTACATTAATATCTTTCAGGAGCTGAAGTAATTTAGTAACATTAAATGTCAGAAAGTAGCTTCATATTAAAACTGAAAAAAAGACTGTGATTAAAGGACGACTACTCAATATCAATAAGAGATAAGCACTATTTCTTATTTACACCATCCTTCTTAATAAACTCATTAACCCATATAACGATATTTCTACCAGTGGATATTGGAGAAATTGACAATAGTTGAACTGACCCACATTCGCCTTAAACAAAAGGTGAATAGGAAATACCAGCCTCATTTACATAATTGTTTTCAATTCCCTAGACAGAAATGATTTTCAGGGTTGTCTTGTCCAAACAAATTTGCATTTCAAACTAGACACTTCATTTTTTCTTTCAACTTCTTTGTGATAATAATCTAAAGTGTCTCATGATGTTAACGCTTACCTGAAATGTTTTATAAACATCCTGATCTTTTGTTGCAAGATGATTCTGACCACCCTAAATTAGAGTGTGAATATGACATCTCTTTATTCCTTCAGAATCCTTCTTTTAAGTTATGTGAAAATGCTATCAATCATGAACTCTCTCAGCTAGACCTCAAGATAATTTCTTACATAGTCATCTTACAAAGGTGCTCAATAAATCTGGAATTAAATTACTCAATAAAGGTCACTCAAAAGATGGATCATATTGATTTTCCCTTTAAAAGGCAAGAGTCACCTCAGATACATAACCTCTTATGCACTAAAAAACCATCTGTAATTGGGAAACTGCTCACATAAAACTCTTTTGAACTTTCTAACAATTATTTCTCAGAGGTGGTTTCAATTAGTGTATAAAGTCTGGATGGCCACAACAAATTAACAAATACCCCCTAAATCTCAGTTTATTATTTCCTGTTTATTTTACATGACCCATTTGAACTGGTGTGTGTGTACAGAGGAAAGGTGTTCTCTAATCATTGTAGTCACTGGGGAACCTAAACTTGACAGAGATCATCACAAAGACAGAAAAAAGGGCACTCAGCAAATTGTGCACTGGCTCTTGACACTGCTGCATGGAAATGATGCCTACTTAATATCCTCATACTTCATTAGCCAAAGCATGTTACCTAACTAAGCCAATTTTCAGAGCGTGTGGACAAGTGCAAGCCCTCCATGAGCCTGGCAGGAGACCAGAACCAGAACAGTTGTGCACGGCTGTAATGACTACCACTAATTACAGGGTGACTCAGGGCCTCACAAACAACCAAGCAATCTCTTGTCAAGAGGGAATAAAAATTCCAGACTTTCTCACTCTTACTTAAAATTGATTTCCAAATGCCCAGTAGAAGGCAGTTAACGTTTTAGATAACTCCTTTGAAAGAAATAGTTGATTTGTGTTTGTAATAAGAAAATAGTACTCTGTAACTGGTGTGAGTTCTTTGACTCCACAGCTAACTATTGTACAATCCTGGAAAATCTACTAGGCAGTCTTTTTTTAATTCTCACCTGAGGACATTTTTGCATTTATCTTCAGATAGAGTGGGAGGAAGAGAGAGAGAAACATCAATATGAGACACATCGACTGGCTGCAACCCACACGACCCCAACTGGGGCCGGGGACAAACTGTAACTGAGGTACATGCCCTTAGCAGGAACTGAACTCAGTACTCGCTGATCCACGAGCCGACACTCCAACCACTGAGCCAAACTGGCCAAGCCTCTACTAAGCATTCTTAAACACAAAATGCTTAGTTAGGGTCTTGCTACCCAAAATATGGGGGGGGGGGGCAGCATCCGTATCACCTGGGTGCTTGCCATAAATGCAGATTCTCAGGCCCTATCCATGCTCTACCAAATAAAAATTTGATTTTAACAAAATCTCTAGGTGATCCATGTGCACATTAACATTCAAGGAGCACTGGATTAGGACATCTGGGGTATGCCTATGAAATCAATGAAATATAACACTTGAAATTTCATAGAAGGCCAACATTTTTTTAAAAGTTTCTTTTTTAAATGTGGACTTTCAAATTGTCACAGGGCTTAATACTCCAAAAATTTACAGCATTGAATCATAGAGGCAAAACTGTTGTACTTAAGAATTTTATCTGCTGTACTTAAGAATTTTACATGCTTGTTAGGTGCGCCTCATGCTACTAGCATCTTATTTTTTCCAGTTTTGGAGGGAATGGCAGTCATATGATATCACTTTAGTGGACTTCAGGGGGGTCAGAGGGACACTGTACCAGGTGTAATTCATGCACATCATTATATTGAACAGTAAAAGTTCAGGTTTTCCCCACACATCTTTAGATTAATTATCAGGTCTTCAAAGGCAAACTACTGCTTCCAAACTTTATGGAATGAATCCATTGTCATAGCCTATCTCAGAATCCACTTATTTTAGGGAGAGGATGGTGTTCTTGTGTATGTGGAAGATACTCCACTATTAACATACACACAATAGTACATATGAGAGGTGATAGTCACTCCCCACAAAACAATAATATTTTCAAAAACATAATAAAACAGAAGGACTGAAGTACAATGAAAAAAAAAAAATTGCACAAAATGATTTCCTCCCTGAATTGCAGAGGTGGCGGTGCCTTTCAGGAAATTTTAGCCAATATAATCCCACCCAGCTAGGGAAACTTGATGTGGTGCTCAACAATAATGCCTAGATTTATTTAATGATTGTTGTGAAAATAATTTTACTCTACATAAGTTTCTTCATGAAATCACCACCTGGAGTGATAAAGAAAATACAAACAAACCATCATACATTCTGTGGCTCTATGTAACATAAATAAGCCAAAATGTATCCACCAGTTTTATGATGCATTTTAATGTAAACACAGCTTCATCTCAAAAATACTGCAGCAAGATACTGAAACATTTAATGAGAAGCATAAAACATGTGCAGATAAGGTAGAAAAATATATCTGTATCCATAGTCACCAAGAGCCTCCTCAGTTATCATGCTTACATGATAATTTAGATGTCTTGACACAGTTTTATTCCCAACTGATTGTAATAATTTTGCTGCTACCTCTAAAATAAGTGAGTTTCATCATCAATAGATGTGTAAAAGTTATCTAGAGCGTTATAGTGCTGCCTCAGTGTTTAATTCAATTTAACAAACAAACAAATACAAGTTTTCAGAGGAAAGTAATCATGTTGCCAAACTGAAATATGAGAGACTGGACTGAGCAGAACTCTTAGCAAATTCATTTGTTTTTTTTCTTTTTTTGTCTTATGCTCACCCGAGGACCTTTTTTCCATATTTTGTTCAGATAGAGTGGGAAGGAGAGAGAGAGAGAGAGAGAGAGAGAGAGAGAGAAACATCGACATGAAAGGGACACATTGAGTGGTTGTCACCTGCACCACCCAACCAGGGCTGGGGACAAACTGCAACAGAGGTATGTGCCCTTAGGGGGAACCGAACCCGGGTCTCTCTGAACCTTAAGCTGGCGCTCTAACTGCTGAGCCAAACCGGCCAGGGCTGTTTTTTTCTTCTTTTTAAAAACAGGTGAGTTTTGGAAACATCTGATTCCTGATCTGACCCTAAAGAGGTGAATTTAATTATAAAGGAATGATGGTTATTTTACAGTCCATCTGACCAAAGTTTAGATGTTATAATGCTCATAATATAGTTATATAACCAGGGCATTCAAGGTATCTCACAAGGCCAGAAGAGCTCCTCTCTCCCCTTCATTCATTACCCAGTACTGCTTTCAATTATTGGTTTCTCAAAATCATTCAGGAAACCAACAAGCCATTGAAAGCCCAGACCAGCTGCCCAAGGTCGGATTTTTCTGTTTAGAAAAACCTGGGGAATAGCATATAGATCATTGCCACTGAGTTGGTATTAGATGAGTTCCTTCTCACAGTGTAATGTATAGTAGCCATTTTTTAGTGGTTAATAGAATACAATGTGTAGTTTGTTTTTAAGTCTCTGTGTTGCCAGTGTTTTTTTCTTTCCAGGTAGAGTGTCTTTTCAAAGTTCCACCTTATCCTCTCTATTAGTTACGATGTGGTTTTGGTCAGAATGATTTGCGTAATATAGTCAGGTTATAGCTTATTTTCAGAAAAATAGTTTAGCCACTCTCATTATCATTAAACACAATTAACTGGTCAGATGTCCATATTAATGTGAAGGGCACCTTGTCCTTTTGTTATTCAGAAGATTTTTAATTTAGTTTATATTTCTTCTAATGTATTAAGGATACTCTCTCATAATTCCTTAACTGAGACAGAACTACTTACATTTCTTCTAATTTTGTATCTATATAATAAAATAATGCTTTTCTGTGACTATTTACCATTATTTCCTACACTTATGTGCATTTTCATAAGACATCACATTTGTTTAATGTAGTCTAACTTTTCTATAAAGCTTCATTCATTCATTCATTCATTCAATACATATATATCAGCCACTTTTCTAGTTACTGAGGGTAACTGAGTGAACCCAGCATACAAAATTTTCCACCATCAAGAAGCTTACATTATTTCAAGATGTTGCAACTTTAGGTGATCTTTTAAAATAAAAATCCCTATTTTATAAAACAACCTATTTAGCTTTTCATCCATATGTCCAAGCATAGCCAGTATTTAGAAATAACATTTATGAGCCATTTATTTTGTGTCTAATTGCTTTATATTGAGTGCACTTAATCCTCACAATCACTCTAGAAGAAAGGTACTATTATGATCCCTAATTTACACATGAGGATGTTGAGTCTCAAAGAGTTTAGTTCAAGGGAATAAAAAGATCAGATTCCCGTTGGCTCCTAACAACCATTTCAGATGATGCTTTACATATATTTGATGAATGAAGGAATGGGTGGGTGCACTTTTTGGAATTCTTATCCAGCATGGCCCAAATGCTAACAACTTGTATTACCCTAGAACAATCTAGGTATTTTGTGGGGAGATGGGAGGGTGGGAAGGATGATAGAAAATTAAAAGGTTTTGTCCAACTGGTGTGGCTCAGTGGTTGAGCGTCTACCCATGCATCAAGAGGTCACCAGTTGATTCCCGGTCAGGACACATGCCCAGACTGTGGGCCGGATCCCCAGTGGGGGGCTTGCAGGAGGCGGCCAATTGATGTTCTCTCTCATTGATGTTTCTCTCTCTCTCTCCCTCTCACTTATTCTCTAAAATCAATAAAGAAAAAAAATTTTAAAAAAGAAAGAAAATTAAGGGGTTTTGAGTGAATTTAGGCTGATGATCTTACAGGTGTTTGGTTATTAGTCAAGTGTGGTTGCCTTATAAGGTGAAAGAACCAGATAGACATCAACTCCCTCTGCTTTGGGGCGTCAAACTGAGCTGCCTCTGGGATTCAAGTTAATTAGTAGAGTGTTGGAGAGTTCCCTCCGAGTCCCAGGAACCCGAGACTTGTGGGGGTACTGGCTGCCCTGTATATGATGTTAAACCGGGGGCAGCCAGAACCCAGAGAAGGGAGAAATTAGGGCACCTGCTCTGGTAGTGGGCATGGGGGTCTACACCTGAAAACTGTAAAGGATTTGGAAAGATGGGAGCTACCTTTGTGTGGGATAAAGCTACGCAAAGTCGTGGTGGGGAAAATGAATCACTGCCCTCCTCTATTCTATCATTCCAGGGTCCCACGATTTGTTTCACTCCACAGGGTTCCCCCAAGCCTTCTTCCCTTCCCCATTCCCTTCTCTCACATTTTCTCCCGGACCGCCAGAGTGCGCATGCGCAGAGGAATGTTGCTGTCGCGGCGCATCGATCCATTCTGTGCTCGGCTTCCCTTCTGATCGGCGCTCGATTGAGGCGCCCGGTACCGTTACTTCCGGTTTCTGGCTCCGTTTCCGGCTTTCTGTTCTTTCGGGACACCGCGCCGGGCTCAGGTGAGTTTGGGAGCGTTCTTCCTGGCTGTGTCGGTTCTCCCAGCTGCAGGCTGCCGCTCGGCCCCGCGCTCCCCTGTGGGAGTCGCGAGCAGACCGGGCGGCATGGTGAGGCCGAGATGCGTCCGTCCCAGGGTTCGCGGAAGGCCGGCTAGTGGGCGAGGAGCGACGGAGACTGCTGCGCTGGTCTGGCGGGCCCCGGACTTAGGAGCATTGCCTTGAGCCGGACGGGTTGGGTCCGGGATTACGTGGCGGCTTCCTTGGGCTTCGGACTGGGGCCTGGGGCCTGGGGCGAGTGTGCCCGTGTCGGGAGACGAGGCTCCCGAGTACGAAGTGAAGAATAGTTAACGTTCCTTCGCTTGTGTGAATGTGCAGCTCGCTCTGAGCTCTCCTGTACCTCCCAGAGGCTCCCTTTTGGTTTGGGAGGGGGCCGCACTAGGTCCAGGCCACTGTCAAATCTCGCATGGGCCTCCCTCCGATCTCCGCCTTCAGTTTGACTTCTCTATCGTCCCTCTCGTACTGGCGACCTTAGCCCTCCAGGTTTCAGATTAGGGGCTCTCAGGTCTCTGAAAAGCATTGCTTTTAACGTACAAATACAGCCCCTGCCCATAGGCCCTTTCCTTGTCAGCCATCCTACGCGACTCACACAGTGGGTGAAGTTAAAGAATATGTGGGACATCCTAGGAAATAAAGCAAGGTCAGAATTTGCAACTCAAAGCAATGTAAAAAATGAAATATTGAGGTGAGTGTGAAAGAAGAGTGCCAGAGACCAGACAGAAGTCAAGGGCAGAATTCCTAGGCCTGCTGCTTATTAGCTGTGACCTTAGGCAAGTCTCTTAACCTTTAGTAACAGCTCCTTTAAGCGCATACTTCTCAGCCAAGAACTGTGCTGGAACTTTATCTCATGTAGTTTTCTGAGTTCTACTGGGTAAATGCTGTAACCATCATCCCCATTTTACAGATGTGGACCTGAGAGATAAAGGAACTTGCCCCCAATCAAGCAGCTAGTAAGAAGCATAGACTGGGTTTGAATTCAGATCTGCCTGGTACTGGAATCTGAGTTCTTAACCATCATACAATACTATTCTCTCTCAGCTTCATTCCTTTAGTTGGCTAAAGATAACTTTGGAGTTAGGACAATAAGTGATGGTGTGTGTACATTAAGTAATTGATATTATAGTGCTTTGTAAGTATACACATGAAGTAGTTCTTGGCAAACTTCAGTAATGTTCTATCTTAATGACTTTTAATAGGTGTACATTTGCTAGTTTCTTTTTAATTTTTCTTTAAATCTCAAATTTTAAACAATGTAGTTTAAAAAGAAGTTATTTTATTAGTCAGATGGAAAAACAGAATCACTTGTCATATGTAAAAGATAAATATAAAAATAAACTTACCGAATGAAGTAATTTGGCCAGTTACTTGTGCTCCATCAAGTTTTGTTCCCTTTTTGTTTAATAAAAAAGAGGGCTAGCAAGAGTTAGGGAAGCTTTAAAGACTGCTGCCAAACTGATATTTTCTGACATTTGGGATTGAAAAAGAACTGAAAAGTTAACACTTGTGTTGTGTCCTAATGTCACACTAGAGTATGAGTTAATCTTCCCGGTTTATAACAGAATATTTACTGTCTCTCTAGGCTATTTGAACAGTTTAACCCAAAAGATGGATATCAGACCAAATCATACAATTTATATCAACAATATGAATGACAAAATTAAAAAAGAAGGTAAGTGCTTTTTAAAAAGATTTGATCATAACCAAAATGTGTTTAATTACTACCATCTTAAAAACTGTACTGCTTCAAAACTTCTTATTTAGTTATCTTTCTCAGTGCTTGAAATATTGGTTAGGGTAAGGATCAAGAATTAAAAATAGGTAAAGGCTGAAAAATGTATTGAATCTGTTTTTATTCTGATAAAATGCTTTCAAATAACTTTTTAAATCAGAGAGCCAGTGGAAATAGTATGATGTTGTTTTAAAATGTGTAACTTTGGCCCTGGCCAGTTTGGCTCAGTGGTTGGAGCACATCGGCCTGCGGACCAGAGAATCCTGGGTTCAGTTCCTGCTAGGGGTAGGTACCCGCCCCCCCCCCCCCCCCAAATGTGTAACTTTGTATAAATGAATAAGTGTATGGTGGGGTGGCATTTAATAGCATCATTTTATTAAGGACTTCATCATTGTTTCATTCACAAATAAATTGTTTCTCCTCTAATTTTGCACAGAATTGAAGAGATCCCTCTATGCACTGTTTTCTCAGTTTGGCCATGTAGTAGATATTGTAGCTTTAAAGACTATGAAGATGAGGGGGCAAGCCTTTGTTATATTTAAAGAATTGGGCTCATCCACAAATGCCTTGAGACAGTTACAAGGATTTCCATTTTATGGTAAACCAATGGTAAGTTGATTTTAGTATTTTGGGTTTAATTTCTATTAATGTTATAATAGATTTGTAAATATACACTTGAAGCTGCAGCTATTGCTTTCTGCTTTAAATTATGTGTTAGAGAGCATTTGGGTTTACTTATTTTTATAGGAACCGTGGTAGAGTTTGTAATTTCTTAATTTATGACAGTTCATATGGGCAAAAACAAAATAGATTGAGATGTAGAATATTTAAAATAATTGCAGTATAGGCAATATTCTCATTTCAAAAGAATTAGAAATTAATAATAAATTAGAAGATTAAAAGGAAACCTCTGTTCATAAACATACAAAAATCATGGGTTAAAGAGAAAATCTAATCTGTTAGATTCAGAAAGTTTCGAAAACCACCATAGTAAAATACTATATATCAGAAGCTATGCAGTCTAGATAAAGCAACGATCTAAGGAAAAGTTACATACTTAAATTAAATTAATAGATTTTATTAGTAAATGGAAATGAAACAGTTCTGCATGGAAAGTTTTAAGCTCAGTAGTGACATAATGAGATTCATATTTAGTTGCTGGATAAAGATTGGCTTGTGGGAGGGCGATAAGGAAGGTAGGGCATTCAATTAGGAGGCCCTTGGTATAAGTCAGATATGGTAGAGGAATGGATCATGGTGGTGGCAGAGTGTAAGGAGTGAGTATACAGCACCTTGGGTGTGGATTCCAAAGTGACTTTTTTCCAAAGCTGAAATGTGATGGGAAGGCATGTTACAGAAAGAGCCAAGACCCAGCATTTTAAGGACCCAGGTCCTCATTTTGGTTCTGCTGTTACTGGTTCTGTACCCATGTTTCATTTACCACTAGTAAAATGTAAGCAAATTGGATATTTGTTGGTCTAATTCAGAAGTCAGCAAAATGTCTATAAAGACCAGATAGTACATATTTTAGGTTTTGTGGGCCACATACAGTTTCTGCCGCATGTTGTTTTGTGTGTATGGGTTTTTTAAACATCCTTTAAAATTGTAAAAAAAAAAAAAAAATCCTGAAGTCCTTTATTCATAGGCCATACAAAACAGGCCAAGGGCTGGAGTATGCCCATAATCTGTAGTGCAGACTGCTTATCTAACCCCTTTTATTTTATTTTACAATCCAGCACAGGTTAGTTGCTTATCTAGGTTCTACTTAATATAACCAGTGACAGCATCAGGACTTGAAATCTAATTTCCTAACACTCAGTATGATTGTTTTCCTACACTAGGAATCAGCACACTATCTGTAAAGGGCCAGATAGTAGATACTTTAGGCCTTATGAGCCAGCTAGCTGATCTCTGTTTCAACTACTTACATGTCTTTATAGAAGGAAAAGCAGCCTTAGGTGGTATGCAAATGAATGGGTGTGACCTTGTTTTCTGAAGACCTAATAGTATACAAAATCAGACTGTTGGCTGTGGTCAGTAGTCTGTGGATCTGTACCACACTGTTTAATTAGGAATGAACACTCCTCATTCCTCATTTAATTGAAGAGTAAGCACTTTTTGTCTGTTACTGGAGCAAGTTTTTTTCTCATTCTCTATCCAACTTCCTTTTCCCCATCACTTCCCTCTTGATTGGGCACAGTTTCTGTGGAAAGGCACAATCCGAGAAAACTATGCATATCCTAGTTTTCAGTAAATCGGCACTTCCTGAAAGTGCAGAGATTATTTTAGTAGTATGAAGAAATAGCATAATTGAGATATCAGTTGGCAGGAGCATAAGACTGGGTTTTAGTTTAGATCTAAAATTACATTAATATGAAGGGGCAATTTCTTTCTTCAGGAGGGATTTTAGGGCTATTTTCCTGAGTTGAAATGACAAGTTTGCATGTTCCTGTTACCCAGATATAGGAAAGCTGGAAATTATGTACTGTGTTTGGCAACTTATTAGTTTAAATCAATGGTAAAAGTTCATAGACTGATCTTATATAAAAGGTATTTTAGGATGTTCATTCTCTGCCTTCAGGAAGGTACCATATATCTGCTGAATCTCCAGCATCCTGGAAGAGGGAGAAGAACATTCTTTGAGCCACCTTGTTTATATTTATTTAGTTGATTGTTTGCTCTTCTGTTTTAACTCCAACATACCAATCAGAAAGTGAACAAAATTTACTATAATTTAAAACTCAGAACAAAATTATTCTCTGTGAATGAAGGACATTTGATCATTTAAAGCCCAAAATACCTCAATAAAGTAGAATCATCCTAAGGGCTTCTGTCATGAAACTTTTGGCTTACAAGTAAATCTTGCCCCTTCTCAAAGCTGCGGGTAGACTTTTATCCTTTATCCGTATTTAGTCTAGACCGGGGTTTTCCAACACTGGCAGTTTGACATTTTGAAGTGAATAATTTTTGTTGTTGTGGAGAGCTGTCTTGTTCATTGTGGAGTGTTCGACAGCATCCCTGACTTCGGCCCACTGCATGCCAGTTTCATGACAACCAGCATTGTCTCCAGTTAACAGTGGGCAAATCACCTCTAGGTGAGGACTACTGGTCTAGACCAGCCAGCTAAGAGTGATGCTGAGATTGTCACAGGTGATTGTGAAAAGGGCAGACATGAGAGATCTGTTCAGGTCAGGAAGAAAAATAGAAGACCCAGAGAGGGGTAATTGGGAGGGAATCCTTAGAACAAAGTTGTCAGAGTTAGCCAACCTTTGGCCAGATGATGTCTGAGACTAGCAGAGTTGCTGTCAGGGATAAGTACACTTAGAGCTACTCAAGCCCAGCAGTCCAGAGCAGCCAGAGAACGCCTTGGGTACTCCCCTATAGTGGTAGGCCTGTTCCCCTCCTGTTTCCCCAGTACTTTCATCTCTAGCTAAAGTGAGTGAAAAGAAAAATAATCGCTTTTGATTTTGACAGATTTCTAGCTTTCAAACCCACACTATTTTAAAATGTCATTCCCATCAGATTGAGATTGAATTATTGCTATACAGGACAGTTTTAATAGTAATTTGTTGTGTGTGTTTTTTTAATCCTCACCCAAGGATATATTTTTATTGATTTTAGTGAGAGAAAAAGGGAGGGAGAAAGATCTATCATTTGCCTCCTGTACAGACCCTGACCAGGGATCAAGCCCACAACCTAGGCTTGAACCCCCAGCCTTTTGGTGTATGGGATGACACTCCAACCAACTGAGCCACCTGGACAGTGCTCTTGTGTGTTTTCATTGTTGTGTTTTGATAGCTCAGAGACAGACTTTGGGCTACTTTCAGCTCCAAGAAAGAAATGTTTCATTGAAGGGGTGGTTGCGGTTTTGTACACTAGATAACATTTTAACTCTTAGCAAACATCTTGAGATAGTTAATTGTGTTGACTTCAGCTCTGAGGTAATGCTTTAGGCCAGGGCCTAAATACTACTCAAAGTGTGGTACGCATACCAGTAGTATCACCCAGACCTACTGCATTGGAATGTGCACTTCTACAAGCTCTCCTGGTGATTGGAATGCACATTCAAGTTTATGAAATGCTGCCCTAGACCGGTGTTTTTCAACACTTGCATGTCATCTTACTTGTGCTTGCTGTTCCTGCTGCTTGGGGCCTAGTAAGAATGAGCAGGTGGCCTGGTTGCACAAGCTGTGATGCCAGCCTTTTGTTTTCTTTCAAAGCATTGTAAGTTCAACTTGATGCCACGATTATTTTATTTAAGGGTAATAGATCAGATTGAAAAGAAAGTCATTCCCAGTTTTTGGTGCTTTACCTTTGGAAGTAACAAATTCCAAATGACACATTTCACAGCTAATGGACACAGCTTGACCCTTCTGAGAGTCCCTGCTAAGGGATAGACAATTTTCCAATGCAGTTTTCTGACAGAAGCAGTGGTACAGATATTTCACAGTCCTCTTTTTCTTATGTGAAAATCTATAGCTTTTATTCTAATAAGCACAACTTTGTATAAGTTGTGAATCATAGGCAACAATTCATTTTCATTTGGCACTCATTGTATTTGACAGGTTTCCTTAGGGATTGGTTTAATTATCTTGTAGTGTATTTGGATGAAATTTGAAATGTTAATGACTAGTGTAAACAACCTTGAGTGTAATGAAAAGTAACTTGTTTTGCAATAAAACAGCGAATCCAGTATGCAAAAACAGATTCTGATATAATATCTAAAATGCGTGGCACCTTTGCTGACAAAGAAAAGAAAAAAGAAAAGAAAAAAGCCAAAACTGTGGAACAGACAGCACTGACCGCTAATAAGAAGCCTGGTCAGGTAAGATGGACAACAGTTCTTTATTCTTTGGTTAAAAATTTGATAGGTATGTCTGTCTTCCATTTGAGGGGTGGTCTTTGAGGCACATACATGCACATGTGTGATATGTGCTTAAAAAGTGGATTGTTAAGAAGCTGAACTGGTTGAGTTCTAAAGTTTCAATATGTATGTTTAAATAACAAATAAAAAGATAAGCCTTTACATACACAGATTTATATTCGACAGTTTTATTTGAGTTTGTATGACATTTAGTTCATCATTCACAGAATATATTAATATCTGTTGATTTATTTCTCAAGTTCTGCCTATAAATAGTATTGTAGATACTATTTTTAATTATGAGTATTCAAAGCTGCTTTCTTTGAACAGTTCAGGAATTCAAATTTTAATTTAAAATATCAGGTAAAAGTGAAATTATCATCCAAAAGTAGTTACTTTTAAATTAAAAGTGATTAGAAATCAGTCTCACTAAGTATAATGTTTGACTTTTGTCTAATTGTTCAAAATAAGAAGGTAAGAAAAACTGCTCCCTGGTTTTTCTCTTGTATATTTCTTCATACTTTTAAAGGCATAGAGGTTGGATTTTATGACATAATCTTTAAAATTTAGAGCTAGACCTTTCAAAAATACTTGACAAGCTAAATACATGAATGTTTAAGTCAGAGCTAAGATGTAAAATTAAATGGAATAAGAAATCTATTTAAATTAATGTTATTGTTATATAGTGATTATAAATATGAACACATACTGCTTTTTTTAGAGGGATTGAAAGTTTTAACTGTTCCTTTTTCTTTTGTTTAGGGAGCACCAAATTCAGCTAACACCCAAGGAAATGCCGCCCCAAATCCTCAGGTAGTATTTTTTCTCATGTGGTGCTTTAAAATAATACTTTATATAAAGCACTAGCTGCAGTATACAACAACCTGCATATCTCCAAAAACTGAAAATAATTCCATCTGTAAAATATAACATTAAATTACATAACACTTTAATGTAGAAATTCACTCAGAACATTTTAATTTTCTTTAGGAGGGAGAAAACCAAACCCGACTTTATTCCTCACTTTGCCTAATGAATCAATGAGGCAATCAGAATGACAGATTTTAAACTGTGAGGGCTGGGAGCAAACGTTTTTGTTTCCCCCATGCTATGTAGCCTAGCGCTTTACAGACACATGGCTTGAAGAAACTGTCTAGGTAATAGGCTCGATTCTATTCCTGTAGACTAAAACCAGCTTTTCTAACAGACTCACACAAAGTCGTTTTCCGTTTATCCTTGCTCTTTTTTCCTTAGCACAAATATATTTCAGTCTCTTTATACAGATGTCTTACAGACTTTTCCAGATCTTCTTGCTGAAAGGCTTCAGAGAGAAAAGCCTCAGTTATGTACTCATGGTTTCCTTGCTTCCTGGGTTGCTAGGGTCTGACTATATTCTTTTTTCTTTTTAAATTATATTTTATTTTTATTGACATTATTACAGATATCCCCCATTCTACCCCTTTTTGTCCCCCTCCACCCAGACCTCACCCACCCCTCCCTCTGGCCCTTGTTGTCTGTGTCCATGGGCTATGCATATATGTTCTTTGGCTATTTTTTTCACCCTCTTTCATCCGGTCTAGCCCACCCAACTCTCCTCTGACAGGTGTCAGTCTGTACCCTGTATCTTTTTCCTCCTTTCTTTCTTTTTTTTGTTTAATACTCACCTGAGGCTATTTTTTTCATTGATTTTTTTTGTTTTTTTGTTTTTTATCCTCACCTGAGGATATTTTTCCATTTTTTTGTACAGATAGAGTGGGAGGGAGAGAGAGGAAGGGAGAGAGAGAGAGAAACATCGACGTGAAGGGACACATCGAGTGGCTGCCACCCGCACGACCAACCAGGGCTGGGGACAAACTGCAACCGAAGTACGTGCCCTTAGCGGGAACCGAACCCGGGTCTCTCCGGACCGCAGGCCGACGCTTTAACCGCTGAGCCAAACTGGCCAGGGCTGATTTTTTTTTTTTTAAGAGAGAGTAGGAGGGAGGGAGAGAGAGAAAGAGAGAAACATTGATTAGTTGCCTCCCACACGTGTTCCAACCAGGCTCAGGATGGAACCTGCAACCCAGGTATGTGCTCTTGACCAAGAATCAAACTCATGACCCTTTAGGGCATGGGCCGGTGCTGTAACCAGGGCTATACCATATATCTTTAATTTAGAGAATTCCTCATATCACTGAGGTTTTGCTGCTCTGATTTTAAGTTATTTGCATTTTCTAATGTTATCTACTTTCCTTCTTTGAACTCTTTTAACAATTATAGTCTAGTTTACAAAAGTCAGCACTGAATACTCTAAACCTTAGGTTGTTCAGTTGTTCACTGAAGTTATTCTTTACACTTCATCTTTTTTTTTTTGCCCCCATGAAATTAGCCTGAAGACAGAGAAGCCTTTTCTTATATACAGAATGAACTCCCTATAGTTCCTCTTTACCTCAGGGTGGGGTATCAGTAGTTTAATATCTAATAACTGCTTGTTTCTACTTACTTATGTGTAACTAGATGCCATTCATATCTCATTTACTTGCAAAAAAATATTAAAAGTCACCAAGTGGTGGTTCTAAATTTTTTTAAGTGCTGGGAGGTAGTAAACAATACAGAGAGTTGAATATCAGTGTTATTACTTGGGTAACCAGCTGAGGGTAGGGGGACATTGCTGCCTTCTCTAGTCGTGTTAGGATCTTTCCATTATGTAATCCAGATTACAAAATCCTCCGATTACAACTGACTTCCAGATGCTTAAAACTTAAATATTGTTTTAAATATTGGTAAATACTTAAAAACTGGTACAATTTATGATTTGCCATATTTGTGTTCAGTGATTTAAATGTCTGCTTTGCTTAGTTACTATTAGCTTTATATTCATTCCTCTGGTGTCATTGGTTTTCAGTGTTAGTGTTTGATGCAGGAAGGTTTCATAAGCCTTAATAAACTGTACAGTATAACTCTCTCAAGTTTAGATTTTATATAAGAGCCAAATGGTTTACAATATTTTTTATACTTACAAGCTAACTTTGCCTTTTTTCTGTTTAATAGGTCCCTGATTACCCGCCAAACTATATTTTATTCCTTAATAATTTACCAGAAGAAACTAATGAGATGATGTTGTCCATGCTGTTTAATCAGTAAGTTTCATTATTAAAAAGTTTGTGTTCCAAGAGCCTCCTGACAATACAGGTAGCACTTCCATGGGTTGAATCCAGCTGTGTATTACACAGCAGTAAGTTCTTGCAGGTTTATTTATTTGGTCTGGATTAACCATAAATTGAAGTCAATCTGCAGATTTAGCAAATAAAAAGCTGAGTTATCTCTGATGTTTAAAGTATTAATTCTAATTGATGAGTAAAACAGAAAACAAAGCTTTGATATAGTCACAAGAATATAATTAGCTTAGCCCTGGCTGATTTGGCTCAGCAGTTAGCCCGAGGACCAAAGAGATGCCGGTTTGATTCCGGCCAAGGGCACGTACCTTGATGGCAGTTCAGTCCCCGGCCCTGGTCAGGGTTGTTTGGGAGGCAGTCAGTTGATGTGTCTCTCTCACATCGATGTTTCTCTTTCTCTCTCTCCTCCCACTCTGAAAATGGAAAAATATCCTCAGGTGAGGATTAAAAAAAAAAGAAAATAATTAGGTTATATTATTCCTGTAATTTTTTCATAGTGTTAATTATATTTTAATTTTAATGGTATTATATTTTAGGCTCTTTTATCCTACTCAGGATTCTTGGTAGGATATGATACTTTTCAGGAAGTTGTTTAATAAATTTAGATAGAGAATAGACATTTGTGTATTTGGTGTTATTTATGTACTTACATTATTTACATATATAAAAATTGTTTTTCTTCATAGGTTCCCTGGTTTCAAGGAAGTACGTTTGGTACCTGGGAGGCATGACATTGCATTTGTTGAATTTGAAAATGATGGACAGGCTGGAGCTGCCAGGGATGCTTTACAAGGATTTAAGATCACACCATCCCATGCCATGAAGATCACCTATGCCAAGAAATAACATTTGGGATAGTTGTCTTTAAAGGACTTGGTGTTATTTATAGTGTTTGTTTTCATAACAGTTGGTCAGGCCATTTTAATAGTTGGGGGTGGGAGGAAGTGAAAGCAAAGTTTTTGTGTGGGTTTTTAAAAATTACCTACTAGTGAACTATGAAATGTGAAGGCCTTCATTTTGTACAATAAACTTTTATTTGTATTTTATACATAATACTTCATTTATTGGCCCACTGTCTTACATTAAATATTTATGCTAGTCTAGAACACATGTTAAGGTAAATAAAACTAATAGGATGTTTTCCTAGTATTATTTTGGAGCAGCTAATATAGAGAAACAGGGACCCATTTTAGACGAGATCGGGCGCATTCAGGGTGCTATGGCTGTAAATGAGACCCATTTTAATAAAAGCGAAGGAGAAATAGATCAACCCCTTAATTAGGTTTTCTGTAATGTTATTTTTTATGCATATGAACTGCCATGCTGCAGTTCACTTTTTTTTTAACTATGTCTTATATTAATAGTAAAAATGATTGTCCTGGATGTTAGAAGGAAATGCAACCTGGGCGGGAACCAAATTTGATCTTCATATTCAAATAAATGAGGATAGTATTTTGCTAGTAGTAGGCATTTCACAAATCTTTTTGTTCCATGTTTAATTGAATAAAAGCCATTTAGTAGTAACTAACTTTTCTGGGAAAACAGAAGGGAAAAAAATACTGTCTTTAAACTTCACATTTTATGCTTTTAACCTCTGAATATCGAAGCTCTTGAAAGACCTCCAAGGGAAAGATTTTACAATCTACAATCTTGAGAAAAATAGGCTGATTTACAAAGGGTTGCCAGTTCGAATCGTGCTATCTTTTTGTAATTTTTAAGCACCAATGTTCAAATATTTTTAAAGCTTATTTTATTTAGTATTTGATTTATATCTAAGGCTATGGATTCAGGTCTGTGCTAGTAAAACCATGGGTATCGTTATAGAAGTGGACAGTTTTTTGCATGAATGGTGCACATTAAAGTGGCATTTTAAAAAATATCTTTACTTAGTTTTAATCTTCACCTGAGGATATATTTCTACTGATTTTAGGTAGAGGAAAGAGAGGAAGATCAACATGAGAGAGAAACAGATTGGTTGCCTCCCATATGCACCCTGACCATGCGTACCCAGACTGGGAATTAAACCCACAACCTTTTGGTGTGGGACAACACTCCAACCGAGCCACACAAGCCAAGGCTAAAGTGACTGATCAGTTTTTTCATGTTCTTGTTTTAATATTTCCTCAGCAAAATGTTTCCTTATCACTTAGAATTGTTACTGTATACTTAAGGGAAAGACAGGCTTATGTAGGTAATCACAAAACTGGTGCACACACCTGGAGTAAAAAGGAAAATATATTCCTAAAACTGCCACATTGAGAGTCTGATTCATGAATAACATGTTTAACCTAGTTGTCAAGTTTATGTGCTTTTGTAAAATCTAACTGAATTACTAGAAAAAGGACCATGCTCTTGGATGTTACAGCAATGCCAATTGCTTTTAATTTTCTAACTGCTTACTCTCAGTAGCTGTTCTTAGCTTGTCTCAGAACAGAAAAACTTTCACAGACTAGCCCGGCCTGTGTGGCTGATGAGAGAAAGCAGGAAGGTTGTGTGGTGTGAGAGGAAGAGTCAAGGAGGATGGGAGGAGGGGATTGTGTAGGCCTTTTAAGGAGTTTCGTATACTCTGAAATGGAACTGATAGATGATTTTTAAAATTAAGTTATTTACAAACAATAAAATTCATTCATGTTGTGTTCTAACTAGAGTTTTGGTGATCATGTACAGTTGTGTAATAACATTAATCAAGATGTAGAGTATTCTGTCACCCTTCAAATCTCCCTTGTGTAGTCAATCTATCCCCCAACCTGCAACCCTAGGTGACTGCTGATCGACTTTCTAGCACTATAGTTGTGCCCTGTCTGGAATGCTTTTGAAGTTCATCTCTATTCCATGTACCAGCAGTTTATTCTGCCCGTGGAGAGGTGTTTGGGTTCTTTCAAAATGAATAAAGTGGCTATTAGTATTCACATAGTCTATGTGGACCTATGTCAGAAAATTTTAAGCAGAGTGACATCTGATTTACTTTTGGAAGCTTTTTATTTTGACAGGATTTCCAATAGAAAATTTGCAGAAATAGAACACAACTCTCATAAATGCAAACTACTTGGGAGTGCATTGACATGATTCCTCATTACCCTTTAAATATTCAGTGTGTACTTCTCACATAAATAAAATATGAGCAGCAAAATCAGGAAATCCAGTATTATCCAATCCAATTCAAATTTGCCAATGTCCCAGTAATGGCTCAAGAAACCAATTCAAGCTCGTGTTGCATGTAGTTGTCATTTCTCTTTAGTCTCCTGTCAGTTCCTAACCCTATCCTTATCTTTCATTATCTTTTTTCTGTCCTTGTCCCAGGTTCAGCTTTATTACCTACCTAACAGTCCAGTATCTGGGACATTAATAGTTCCAAAGTTTAAGAACACAATATACAATACATTTAAATGAAAAGCATTTATAAGATTGAAAACATAAGTGCATAATATACAATCAAGTAAAGTTAGCTTTAAATCCCAACAGGTTCACACTCAGCAATGTGTCTTTTTAGCTTCAAAATCTTCTGTTGGACTCACCGGCCTGTATTACACAGTGGGGCAGGGGACGGAATGCCCATTGCTTTCCGAACTCTGCATGCTGATGGGAGTTACTTGCTGTACAGGTTCTTTAATATTATTGGTCACTTGTTCAATGAGATGGCATTTCTCTGTGTGAGAGACATCATGTTGGGAGGGGGTCTGGTGCTCAGCCACTTGCTCTGGGCTTCCTGGAGCTCATTGAGCAGCTTGGTGGTCTCATCGTTTCCTCAGGAACACTTCAGCTTCTTCATAGTCAAAAACGTCAACTGGAGCACCAGAGTTTTCTACTGCTTTAGTGCTGAGAGCCTGTCCTGACCACTGATCTTAACTGCCCAGCTGGTTCTATTTCTATAATCTTTACGTCTTTGGCTGTTTTTAGTGTCCTAGACAGGCCTTCACCTTCAGGTGATGACATCTTTAACTCTTGCATGGTTCTAGAATGCCCTCTTTTTATTAAAACATCCAGTAAATTATCTGCTATGACATGGACAATCTTGGCATGTGGCCAAAAACTCGTGGCTGCTAAAATTGCTGGGGAGTTCAGAGTCCCATAGGGTGAATAGATTAAATCAGAATTGTCCTTGCTGACTGTTGGCAAATGTGGAGTCATAGTGTGGTGTGTAAGAACTGTAGGTCCTATAATTCAAGTATAACACTGGAATTACTGTCTTCCTTTAACCTTCTTTGAACCCCTGCAGAGTATTCACTCCAGACTGAAGTCTTCCAGTTGTCGTGCCCAGTCTCACAGGGCAGTAGCTGGGTTCCCTTATAACAGGATCCACAGGATCCCAGTGTTGTTGTTCCATCTGGTTTTCTTCTTTCAAATTCACGCTATTAATAAGCTGCCGGGTCAGCTTTCCTCCAGATTCCTTAACGATGTGCTCAATCTGCTCCTGTTCTCTTTCTAAATTATTGCTCTTAACTTTATCTTCGAGTATACCTTTGTCTTTCTTTTTGTTTTCCTTGTTGGGACTCAAAGGCTTGTGTTTCTGTCTCGCCCAAGTCCTTCCTTTCTGGCAGCCAGCAGCTGCTGTCCTCTCTTCTCTGCCAGGTGTCTCCTTGGTCTTTCTACTTTTTTTTTTTTTTTTTTTATCCTCACCCGAGGACATTCTTCCATTTTTTGTTCAGATAGAGCGGGAGGGAGAGAGAGGAAGAGAGAGAGAGAGAAACATCGACGTGAAGGAACACATCGAGTGGCTGCCACCCGCACGACCAACCAGGGCCGGGGACAAACTGCAACCGAGGTACACGCCCTTAGCGGGAACCGAACCCGGGTCTCTCTGTACCGCAGGCCGACGCTCCAACCGCTGAGCCAAACTGGCCAGGGCGGTCTTTCTACTTTTGACTCTTGCAAGTCTTTTATGCTTTTTGACTTTCTGGCCATGAAGTCTATGCTCTAGCTCAGGCTCTAAATTCTCTCCTGCTAAGAATTTTCGTTGCTGAATGCAATAGCTTCTTTGCAGCTTTATAAGAAATGGTCTCTGTTTTGTTGTAAATCATGGCATTAGTACATGTACGTTTGAAGTTACCCTTCAGTTCTTCTGTGGACTGGCAGTCATTGTTCTTGATCTTTTCTTTCATGGTACTAAAATCTATTGGGTATTTGGTGATCATGGACTAGCTGGGAGCAATAAAATCAGTCACAGTAAATGAAAAGAAAGCACGTAAGTTTTCTCTGCAACTGTCTCATCAGCTAAGCTTGAAGAGGGGTCTGTTCTACTTCTTGTTTGGTTGAAGAGCTCCTGAGAGGCTCCTCAGGAGGCAAGTCAAATCTTGCAGGGGCCTGGCACTGGAGGCCTTGCTCTGCTTCCTTCTCCACACGGTCCCGATCTCGCTTCTTTTTATCCTCCTTCATGCATCTGTGTTTTCTCTCTGTACTTCCCCTTGAACCTGCTTCTCACCTTTCTCTTTTTCTGCCTACTGTCCTTGTGTTTGTCATGATCATTCTTGTCTTCAAAGAGGTTTGAGTCATGCCCCGAGCTGCAGGTAGAGAGCTCAGTGCCTTTCTTCCCTCCGACTCTGAGGACCAGCTTCAAGGGCTTCTCTACATATTTCTTGCAGAGGTAAGTGTTGTACGACCTGTGCTTCTTGTGCTTCTTCACCCTGTCCAACCAGAACCCGGTGCCTGCACCTCGTGCCAGGCCCAGGCAGTGCAGCGCTGCTTCCTGTCAGGGCCAGAAGATAGTGTAAAAATGAAAATTTGCGAGAAGCTCACATCTCCATTTTAAACTTTAAGGCTTAAAGTTTTGTTTTTTTTTTTGGTATGTGCCCCTAGCAGGAACCAAACCCGGGACTTTATGGTCTGCAGGCCAATGCTCCAACCACTGAACCAAACCGGCCAGGGCTTAAGGTAGTTTCTGTTTGAGTATTTAATAAGCATTTGTCTTTGGAAAATGTATCCAGCAAAGTCCTAATGAAAAATATGAAGCTTTGGCTAAAAATTTTGCTTTATTTGATTTGCACTTGAGCAATGCTTCTCAAACTTACTGTTCAATGAACACTTTACATATCTCATAACAATGTAGATTCAGATTTAGTAGGTATGGGTGAGGTAAGAGATGTAAAGAGATGCCAAAGTTGCTGATTTGAGGACCATGCTTTGGGGGCAAGACCCCTGAGCCTCTGCCCTAATAATTTAGTCAGTGAGTATTGATTTTGGGAGAATGAGCATTGTTTTAAATATGATAAAACCTAGTGACTTTCAACAGAAATAAAGAATGGACATGTGCATGTATACACCTAAGCATACTTTTTCAGGGGAATCATGCATTTATTCAATGAATACCTATTTATGAGTACTAAGTATTTTTTCTAAGTGCTGATTATATAGTGATGGACAAGATAGGCAAGATCTCCACCTTGTGGAGCTTTGATTGTAGTGTTGAAGGACAAAACACCAAGTAAATAAACAAGGCATGTCACATGTGATAAATGCGATAAGACAGCATCCCATGGTCAATGATGGAGAGACTGGGTAGGAGGAGTGCAGGAAGTGGTCTGGTAAACTGGTCTGTCTGTGGAGACATCTTGGTCAGAGACCTGAATGCCACTGTCTGGAGGGAAATCATCCCAGGCAGTAAGCTCAGAGGATCTGAAGGGGAACTGAGGTCAGCATTTTCAAAAGACAGAACGGCTGGTATGGCAGGCACAGAGCAAGTGAGGGAGACAGTGACAGGAGATGACCTCAGAGGGGCAGACAGGCCAGATCACTCAGAGCCTTATAGGTTATGAAAAGAAGGCTGCTTCCACCCTGCCCATTTGCCTACACCTATTTTTAGGCCCTAAGGGAGGCACAGTTTCCATTTCAAGAACTCCAGACAGAGATGCTAATTTAGGAACACTGGGGGGGGGGGGGGGGATGTCTTACAAGGCTTAAGGACTCAGAGAACACATCTGAAATCCAGAGGGAGGAGGGAAGCAAACTCAGGACAGAGTTGTTTTCTGGACCCCAGGTTGGCAGCGTCTTGAGCATAGCTGCCAGGCACAACTGTTTGCTGAACTACTGCAAGTTGAAGTTGCTATTTGCAAGCAAAATTTTACAAAGCGGCCTCCAGTTGTCATCCTGTCTCTGCCCACTACAGAGTGCTAGGACGTCCCAGGCCTGCCCAGGATGCACTTAGAAGGCTTGATGTGTCATTCCTTTACTTTTTCACCTTCAAATGCCCAATAATGGCTTTGTGTTCGCTGAGTTGTGAGAGTTTGGATGTGGCTTTATTCCACATTTCACTCTTCTTTGGGGAGTCTGCATACAGTGTGACAATCTGACTTTGTGCAGTCTTCGTTTCTTAAAGTGCCCCTTAAATGGCAATTGTCTTTGAGACAATACTGGTCTGTAAAACACCTGCCCCATCAGGATTAAGAAGATTTAATACTTTACTTTTTCTAGAGATCCTCTTAGATCCCTAGGCTACAGGAAGAAAAATGCATTGGCATTCTGATTTCTAATTCATTCTTTTCTTGAAGTGATTCTGAAAATAAAGAATTTAAAAATTCCAATTTTAATTTGCCAGCAAATGAATGGAAACAGCACTGAATCAATCCTGCTGGGCAACCTTTAGCTTGGGTGCTTAAGAAAGGTGGCTCTGGCCTTTGCTGGCCTCAGTTTCCTCATCTATAATGAAGACATTGAATAAAATGAGCTTCTAAACCAGGGACAGCTTTATAAAAGATCCTCCCCTGAAAATAACACCCTTCCTGCCTAAGAAAAAACAAGAAAAATGTATTACAAACACACACAACAATTAATCAATTTTTAAAAGTATACCGTATGTATATTTTGCTTTACCAGTTTCTCCCTTGGAAAATTATTTTGTAAAAAAGTATTTTGTACTTGAATGCTTGGTCCTCATTTTGTGAGGACTGCATTTGGGGGGTGGGAGGGAGAGACACTGCTCTGAAACCTCATTGTACACCAAGTGGACAGGGCATCCTGACAGGGACCTCTATTCCAGAAACAATAGGGCCGGGTACTTTAGAAAAGAAATGCCAGTCCCAATAACTCTATACAAAGTAGCAACTGATTGTATGTCTTTCCTAATAGAAATTAAATCTGTGGAGCTAGGGCCTTTTTCATTCACTACATCTCTAGTGCCTACAATAGTGCCTGGCACATAGTAGATGCTCAGTAAATGTTTGTTGAGCAGATGGAGCCAGGTATTAGTGCTTCACCTTTGGTGGCTTCTAGCAGTTCTACACTTTCCAAAGGAAAGATACCTGGGGGAAGGAAAAGGGTGGGGGTGGTAACGCAAACCTCTAGTTTTGCTCACTTCTTTAGGATCTATGATCCTTGAACATTTTTTTTATCCTCACCTGAGTATAGTTTTCCATTTATCTTCAGATAGAGTGGGAGGGAGGAAGAGAGAGAAACATCGATGTGAGAGAGACACACCAACTGGCTGTCCCTTGTGTTATCCCGACCAGGGCCAGGGACCAACCGCAACCAAAGTACGTACCCTTGACTGAAATCAAACCCAAAACTCATTGGTCTATGGGCCGACACTAACTGCTGAGCCAAACCAGCCAGGGAAGTCCTTGAGCATTTTGAGACTAAATTTTAAAGTCTCAGATAAAGTAGGTGGAGAAAAGTTTGTTTCATTTTTCCCATCCCATGTATCCCTAATGGGGATTAGTAGGGTCTGAAGGTGACTTGTGTGTTACAATCCATGTCTGCTCCAAGACAGATGTGATTTCTAAGAATTCTCTCCTGGATGGCTTGTAAACTTAAGTATCCTTTATTTATCTATTATATAAATCCTGATATTTAATCGGGTTTGTTTCCATCAAAATCATTTGTACTAAAGATATAGATTTCACATTTTCAATAGATTCTTCCAGTTAGCACATTTTTGCCCATAAATTGAAAGAATTGAACTTAATTTAAAAAAATACTTACAATTCTCATAGTTCTTTCAACAATGCACTGTTGATACAGTAAACCACAGCTAAAGTGGCTTCAACAATGATGGACCATTTGGAAATCATTTGTGTATAAAAAAGACAGAATTCGAGTCTCTATGGAAAATCATATGCCAAATAGCCCCTGGAGCCCAGTTGCTGTTATGAAAGCAGAGGCACCTTCCCATTGGCCAGGAGAACTTACCCAGATGTCTGGCTTCCACATAAAAGACAGGAACCACTGAAGCCAGTTTCCACTTCCACTCAAAGGGTGATAACATAAACAGCAAAAAAGAAGATGGCAAGACTATTGTTACTTTTCCTTCCAGGTCTTATGGCTGTAGGCACCGTGCACGGAATATTTATGGACAAACTTGCTTCCAAGAAGCTCTGTGCAGATGACGAGTGTGTCTGTAAGGACTTTTTAAATGTCTCTTACTACATTTTTATTAAATGATTGAAAAACTATCCACTAACAATGTAAAATCTGGTTGTTCGTTGAAGCGAATCTTCTCTAATGTGTATGTGATTGGCATTGCTTCTCCTGATCTGTACCTAGTGTTACCATAGACAATTCACTTGGGTAAGATTCTGCAGGATGCAGTGTTAATGCTTTGGATTTCTTACTCTGTTTGAACTGATCAGGAGCTGTGAATGGGGAGGTATTAGTCATTCTGATTTCCTAGTTTTCTGAACTGCTCTGCCTTTTTACTGTTTCAAAAACCAAGAGCCTAAAAGGTAGTCATTCACTGCTTTTTTTTTCTTCCTTTCAGATACTATTTCTCTGGCTAGAGCTCAAGAAGATTATAATGCCCCAGACTGTAGATTCATTAACGTTAAAAAGGGGCAGCAGATCTACGTTTACTCAAAGCTGGTAAAAGAAAATGAAGCTGGAGAATTTTGGGCTGGCAGTGTAAGCTGAGATTATTGAAAACATACACAAATCGGGACATATGTTTTTTCTAATGTTTTCTCTATTACCTATCTTCAATGCATTTCAGTGTTTAAAATGAGCTGTAAAGAACAATGTAGAGACTGTAGATGCAAGTACAAATATTTGTGTATATTTGCTTTTACTGTATTTTGAAGAAATGATGAAACTTTTATAACAATACCAAATGTAGGTTTATGTGATGTTTTGGCAAGAAAAACTAGTCAAATACATGGGAATTTGAACATCCTAAAGAGTTTGAAACTTATTCAAACCCGTTTAAGTGGATTTTCCAAGTAAAGGCAGTCAGTCTATATTTCAATATTTTTAAGAAAACTTTAGCCTCCCTTTTTAATTCCAGAAAATCTGCTTTTTAAAGTTAAATATGTAGGATGGGCCTTGGGGCGGGGTGAAACAGGACTGATTTACTGTCCACCGGCAGTGCCACAGATAGATTCTCAGGTAATGAATTCAATCTTAAATTCACTTTAATATAAAAGTGCCAATTTACTTTTAAAATTTTACTGACTTTATTTATGGTTCCAAAAAGATTTCAGGCTGCTTACAAGATTGCATAAAATAAAGGAATGCTGAAGGTGAGACCAGTAAGACTGGGCCACAGAATAAACACATAACTTCTGTGGGTCGACTTAGTTGCTATAAGTGAGCTTCAAATTTAAGTGTGAGCCCCCAAAACCCAGACTGAAAAGTGAGACATTGGCAGTTGTTATTTTCATTAACAGCAAAGGGGATGCCTGAGGGTTTCTTGAGACTCACATCAGATTTCCCCTGACTGGTCTGCTTCTGGGCACAGGTGTATGGCGATCACCAGGAGGACGCGATGGGAACAGTGGGTTATTTCCCCAGAAACTTGGTCGAGGAGCAACATGTATACCAGGAAGCCATCAAGGAAGTCCCGACCACAGTAAGTGTCTCAGAGGTGGCGAGAGAAAGACTCAGATCTTGGGGTAATGTAGTCTAGTGTTTAAAATGCATCCTGTAACTTACAAGATATATGGAGCAAAGCCCCTAATTTCCAAAAATGGTGACTCTTGAGACAGTCAAGTTTGGGAGGCATTCATACCTATGATTAATGTTGAAAGAATATTGAACTTTCTTCACTGACCCCACTGTTGTCTCAGATGAGTTATTCATGTCACAAAGAAAGAAACCAAAATAGTGTCATCTGACCCTTAATGCTGGTTATAGACTTATTTGCTAAAGACTTGGGCTGGGGAAAAAATACCACCTGTATTTAATAAAATCAAAACATTCTAGAAAAATCTTTGAATGCCTTATTTTTGTGGTAAATAGACTTCACTTATTTTTGCAAAAAAATTACACTCTTTCCAATACCTTGGGGCCCTTTAACCCAAGGACAGAAATAAAAGATCCCCTTTGAGCTACTTTTAAGGTGGTTATTTTGAAGCTATTCTCCTGGAGCTAATTACTATGCTAAATAACTTCAAAACATTGCCCAACCTACACAAATGGGAATCACTTGTCATCACTTCTTAGCATTGAACTTGAATGTGTCAAATAACCATAAATTAACAGTGTATTTGAGAACCTTCCTTTTAAGGAATTTTACTTTAAGTAATAATTATGTCATAATCATTGGGGTTCAACCTTTACTTATTTTAAATCCAAATTAAACACTGATTCCATATGATTTTAAATAAAGAACCTATCTCTGTTTTCTGGCCCCAGTTGCTCAGTTCAATCTCTTTTTCCTTTTGTTTTTATTCCAGGATATTGACTTTTTCTGCGAGTAAGAAATTAGACAAATCTGCAGATAGAAAGAAAACACCAAAATTAAGAAAAAAAGTAAAACAAAACAAAAACAAACAAAACCAAATATGTGTCTCTTATTTCTTACTTTTGTTTCCAGGGTTTATTACCTTACAGGAGGGCTGGGGTTTAGGGCCAGAATAAAACAAATATACAATTTCTGAGTTAAATTTATTTAAAAACATGTTTACCTCAGAATATAGAAAGTCAACAGGGGTGCTTGGGAATGGGGTTTGTTCCTCAGTTTTCTGTGGTTTGATCATCTCACAGCCATGAAGAGGAGGCCATCTAAGGCAAGCCAGCGGCTAGAGGGGGCAGGAAAGTAAGGGCTTCCACTCAGTCTCTTTCTTTCTTTCTTTCTTTCTTTCTTTCTTTCTTTCTTTCTTTCTTTCTTTCTTTCTTTCTTTCTTTCTTTCTTTCTTTCTTTCCTTCCTTCCTTCCTTCCTTCCTTCCTTCCTTCCTTCCTTCCTTCCTTCCTTCCTTCTTTCTTCCCTCCCTCCCTCCCTCCCTCCCCTCTCTTTCCTTTCTTTCTTTCTTTCTCTTTTTTCTTCTTTCTTTCTTTCTTTCTTTCTGCTTTCTTTCTTTCTTTCTTTCTTTCTTTCTTTCTTTCTTTCCTTCCTTCCTTCCTTCCTTCCTTCTTCCTTCTTCCTTCCTTCCTTCTTTCTTCCCTCCCTCCTCCCTCCCCCTCCCCCTCCCTCCCCCTCCCTTCCCTCCCTCCTTTCCTTCTTTCTTTCTTTCTTTCTTTCCTTCTTTCTTTCTTTTCTTTCTTTCTTCTTTCTTCTTTCTTTCTTCTTTCTTTCTTTCTTTTTTCTTTCTTTTCTCCCTTCTTCCTTCCCTTCCCTTCCCTTCCCTTCCCCTTCCCTTCCCTTCCCTTCCCTTCCCTTCCCTTCCCCTTCCCTTCCCTTTCCCTTCCTTCCCTTCCCTTCCCTTCCCTTCCCTTCCCTTTCCTTTCCTTTCCTTTCCTTTTCCAAAAAATATGTTTCTATTGATTTTTTAGGGAGAGAGATAGAAACATCTATATGAGAAAGAAACATCAATTGTTTGCCTCCTACATGCCCCCTACTGGGAATTGAGCCCACAACCTGGGCATGTGCCCTGACCAGAAATCCAACTGGGACCTCTCAGTCCATGGGACGATGCTCAATCCACTGAGCCACACCAGCCGGGCTCAGACTCGTTTTCTATTGGCCTGGTGGTCAGTGTGATATTTGGCTCAAGTGGGTGATTGAAAGCAGATAATTATTTTTCAGCCTTCTCTTACAGGGGGATGCATACAGAAGATGGCTTATTTGTAGTTATTTCTAAATAGTAACTCTTCCCAGCTCTTTGGCTCCCTGTATGAACTTGGTAGATTGCACAGGTTTTCCTTTGGACACAATGTTTTCTATTTATTTGTCTTTCTGGATAATTGGACTGTTATGTACCCGAAGGCTCTGTGTCATCTGGGAGTATTCTAAGATTGCTGTTACTTTTAATATTTGATGGCTCTGGGATGTGAAGCTGTTGGTGCGGGGAGAGCAACTTGGACTCGTAGATGTTTGAACTGTGCTTTTAAATTTCTCTTTTAAAAGTTTCAGATTGAATAATTATTCAATTGAATAATTTTACCCTCTAAATGATCAGTTTACCTCTTCAAATTTTAAATAAGTATGTGTGTATATAGTGGGGGTAGGACAGTTTATAAAACATTTTTAATGAAATAGTTTCCCCTTAATATGTGCTACCATTGGGTGTTATTCAAGCTTCAAGTGAAAAGTCAGGAAAAAAGTTTGTGGGTTATTTTTGATACTTCTATTTCAACTTTAATTTTCTCTTCCCATGAAAATTCCCCAGTCAAGGCCAATGTGTCAAGAAAATCTGGTGAGGGATACAGGTTGGATGGTTCCAGTGGACCCATAAGTTTTTCTATATTTAACTGGTTATCTGCTTTGATTTTGTATCACTAATGTAATTCTTTTGATGTAGTTATGAAATTTTGTTTGTTTACAAGTAATTAAAATGCTTGTACTAGACTAAAACAAATTCACAATTTCTGAGTTTAAATTTATTTAAAAACATTTTTACCTCAGAATATAGAAAATCAGCAAGGGGTGCTTGGGAATGGGGTTTGTTCCTCAGTTTTCTGTGGTCTGATCATCTCACAACCATGAAGAGGAGGCCATCTAAGGCAAGCCAGTGACTTAGACCCCAGGGTCATTTTTCATCTGTGTCCAGTGACTTTTAGAGAAATATGATTTTGCCAAATTCTTACGAAGTTCAGTCAGGTAAATGATAAAACAACAACAAAACACTTAAAAATCCAAACTCACTAGTTTATTTGTTTCTATCTTATTTTATTCCATTAAAAGTTTTAGACAGCATGTAGGGCTCTCAACACACTTTTAAGGTAAGAAGTGTTTATTACGCCTTTGTTTCTATCTGTCTCTCACTGGCTGGCTCCTCCATTCCAGACACCCCATCTGCCCTTGACCACCCAGCAGCCCATGTCCTCTAAGTCTGACCATCATCCCCCATCTGTCAGGCCTCATGCATCAGCCTCAGTCCCCAACCACGAGGCTTCCACCTCAGGCTCCCTCCTTGGCCCCCATTAGCTCCTACCCATCAGGACTGATATCTTCCTAGAGAAAAGGGGCTGAGTGGTGGAGGGTGAGAGTTTGATGGCAATGAGACCTTAGGCACCCACTCCCACTTGGAGAATTTTCTTTTCTTTTTTCTTTTCTACTAAGAGCAAAGACATTTTGAAGACTCTATGAGACTGTCAACCACTGACATTGTTGGTTCACAACCTCAGAAGTTCCCCGCGTTAAATATAAAACTGGCCCCTGTACCCAGAGGGCAAACAGAGCAGGAAGAAAGAGGTAAGCCACTCCAGATTGGTACATGGCAAGTCAAAAAGTAAGGGGACTTTGCATATGAGGTCACCAGACCTCACAGTGACTAATTTCAATAGTAGTTTTTGTGCAGTAAAGCTTAGAAAACCCTAGCACATTTCATACATTTGAAGGAAGAGAAGTCAAAGGTGTTGGTGCCTTTAGCATCACCCACCCCTGATTCAAGATCAGTGTGGGCATTTATTGCTTCTCATGTTTACTGTCTGAGGAATCACTCATGCCCTCATGGATCCAATTCAATGCAGGGAAATAGTACACTCATTTGTGTAGTATTTAAGCAAATCTCTGGAGAGAGTGGGTATTTTAGCTCTGAGTGGAGAGAAGAAATAGGAGCCAGTACTAGGAAGAAAATCTCAGTTCTTCAATCATCAGCCTTATCTATCTGAAATGGTGAAAAGAAAAAAAAAAAAAAAAAGAGAGAGAGAGAAAAAGAAATTACATAAGCTTATTCCACAGTCTACCCTTGAAATGCAATTTTCATGACTTAGACTGTCCCATGCTCTGATGTGTCCTCTACAAATACCAGGATATGTCAGTAATTCAATCAGAAAATGACACATTGATCCAAATGCTTTATATAACTATCCTCTAACCCATCATTAACAGAGATAGAGAATACTCCCCAACCCATGATTTAAATATTTTTCTAAATGGAAATGACTTTTCTGTCACACATGAGCAATTGTTTTAATCATTTTTCTCAAGCATACACAATGCTAAAGCCAGTGTGTTTGGGAGGTAAAAAAATGAGGTGGTGTTATTAATATCTCACCCTCCTTTCCCACCACGCATTTCTTGTTATCCTCCCCTTTTCCTATTTGCTTCACCCTATGACTCCAAAATGATTTAAGGGCCTTTTGATCTACTTCTAGATTTATTTTCTTACTCTTAAATTATTACTATTAATGCTGCCACTAATGGAATTGTAGAGCCTTGACCCCCAAGGACCACAACCAGACACACTGGGTCAGGGGATGCATCCTTAGCCACACTCAGAGGGTCAACACACAGAACAGGTCAGCTGGACAGACCTGCAATGCTGGTCAGTCCTGCAGGAAAGGCAGGGGGTGCTGGGAACATGGTAGGTAACTTGCATGCCCAAATCCCACAGATACCTGAAGCAGAGAGATAGATGATCATGGGGTAAAGGAACCAATGATTTTTTAGCATAAACTGTGAACCAGTGCCTTAGATGAGGTTCCCTAGAAGCAGACCTTGAGATGAGGATTTAGGTACAGTGATTTGTGGAAGAATGACTCCCAGGGAAAACAGAAAGGGTGAGAGGAGCAGCAGGCCAGGTCAACAAGGGGGCAGCCCTGCAGTGCTGGTTTCTGCCTAGTCCCATGGGGCCTCAGAGTGCCGTAAGTTACTTGGCAGAGGCCTCCTGGCTCCAGTCAAGGACGAGCTTCTTCTAGCCCATTGTTCATTGATTAAGGGTTACCGTGGGAAACATCAGCTCCAGGCAGTTCTGGCCCTCTCTGCATATGAGCAAAGCTGACTTGAATTTGCTGTGGGTGCTGAGGGTGCTTGACAACACTAAAAGGGCATTCAAGGGCACTTGTGGGGAGCACTGACGTTATCTGCTATAGCCCAGCTGTGCACAAGGTACTTTTCACTTCATTTAATCTTCCCAGAAACCTGTGAGCATGCATGAGCCCCTACCATAACCTTCGTGGGACATGTGAAGGCTAATCTGGTCTCACGTTTCCTCCTAGATCAGCTTCCATGGGCCCTTTTGTGATGTGACAGCTGCTGTGAGGAACTGCAGTGGGGCCAGGGTGACATCCAGTGGTGAGCTTGGAATCTGACAGAGAGACATTTCTAAACTTGAGCCAGGAACCCAGTGTGTGAGCATCCTGTGTAGCACTTGGAGGCATTAATATCAGGGCCGCCTCCTGGGATGGACGCTATGTACTACACCCCTCCCCTCCAACACATGCAGCCTTAAAATCTGCTTGTCAAATGGCATAGAGAGGGCTATTAATATGCCTTTATCACTGACCTTAAAATAAATTCAACTGATTTGGAAACTTACACATTAGGGAAAAGCTGACATTTCACTTTCACATCTGTTTTGCATGTTTGCCTTGTATATAGAGCCCTGCAGAATTTATAGATTGTTTTATTCGATTTAATCCATTTACAGAGAAGCAGCCATAGCACCTTGAGCTCAGAGAATAGAAACTTCTCTACAGAACAATTAGTATGAACCCAGCCCCTCTAGGGGTGTCATGGGGTGGCTGAAAGACGTGAGACTCAGTGCTCCAGATCATTTACTTATGAAGTGTGGGAGCAGTGATCTGCAGCTAGACAAGCTGGCTTTAAGATCGCAAGCTCTCATGACACCATGCTGGGGCATGGTTAAAGACATCATGGTTTTCTGATTCACCTAACAGCTCCGTGCTTTGTGGGGCTAGTTTTGACCTCATTTCCCACCTCTTCCTAGGGACATTTGGCAATGTCTGCAGACATTTCTTTTTTTAATATCCTCACCCAAGATATGTTTTTATTGATTTTTTTAGAGAGAGAGGAAGAGAGAGAGAGAGACAGAGAGAGAGAGAGAAACATCGATGTGAGAAACATCAATTGGTTGCCTCCCATACATGCCCAACTGAGAATTGAACCTGAAACCTAGATATTATACCCTGACCAGGAATTGAGCCTGAAATCTTTTAGTGTACAGGATGATGCTCCAGTCAACTGAGCTACCTGGCCAGGGCTGTCTGCAGGACTTGTGATTGTCACAATGGAGGGGGAAGTGCTGGCATCGAGTGGGAAGAGGCCAGCGATGCTGCCAAATGTCCTATAGCACACATGAGAGTCCCCACCAAGAATGATCAGATCCCAATGTCAATATTGTCCAGGGTGGGAAAGCCTACTTTCTAAAGGGTGATACTAATCAATGGGTGAACTTTGAAAGAATGACAATGCTAGAAAGGCCAAAGCAACTGTGTGGTGTGTGTTCTCCATGTTCAATCTGGAGTGTAATTTTTTTGTAATGAACCATGAGGTAGAGCTGGAGACATGAAGAGTAGGTCTGTGCAGGTTTATCTTGACACAGGTACACCACACCTTCTGGGCTGTGACACAGCACAGAGAGAACCTCCATCTTGCAGTTGGCTTGTTACAAAGGAGCGTCAGCAATTCCCTTTCTCCAGGATTTTAAACACAGACCCTTCGCTTCCCGCTTTAGCTGTGTATACCCTTACTCTGGAAGAACAGTCCACCAAAAGCTCTTCATCAGCTCCAGCAGGGCTTGGGGCATTTGAAGGGCTGATGCATGATGGGGACCTAAGGCTATTTGCATTTCTTCCAGCATCCATTTCCAGCCCTCTCTAGGACACTGCTTAATTGCTTTTCAAACAGCTATCATGTCCTCCCAGGTTTACAGCTTCTTCTAGAAGATGATTACAATGTCCTATTATTTCTCAAGCAAAAATAGTGCTTCCTCCCCAGTCTGTAATATATGCATTGTCAATTTCAATAGCACACTGTCTTTACCTGACATCATGATCTCTCTCCCCTTTATCTCCCCTACTTTTTTTTTTTTAATCCTCACCCAAGGACATTTTTGCATTTATCTTCAGATAGAGAGGGAGGGAGAGAGGGAGGAAGAGAGAGAAAGAGAGAGAAACATCAATGTGAGAGAGATCCATCGACTGGTTGCCACCCACACAACTCCAACCGGGGCCGAGGACAAACTGCAACCGAGGTACGTGCCCTTAGCAGGAACCGAACCCAGGTCTCTCTGGTCTGTGGGTGATGCTCTAACCGCTGAGCCAACCCAGCCAGGGCACCCTTCCTTTTCTATTGTCATCCTGGCTAGCCTTTCTTGGGAGAGCTTTCTAGGCACACAATTATATTTATAATCTCTGTACATTTGTGAATACAATTAAAATTTAAATACTGCACATTTAATCCAATATTGACATTTCTCATTCCTTAGAGTAAGAATGTACTTAAACATTAATAATTAAATGTGCGATGTATTTTTCAGTGCATACTTCAGTTCTGAGAAGGGGAGAAACATATCATGCAGTTCTCATCTATTAGAATTGAGGGTTTGTTTCAAAGAGACATTTTATTGGAGATCTAAAACCTAATTTGAAATTTTTTAGTTTATCTCATACTAGAAGCAGAAATGAATATAGATTTTGAATAAAACCTTACTTAACCCTTGCTTGTTATGGTTCATGAGCTTGAATAAGGCTTATGTAGTTTATTTTTTTTTGAAGTTGCTACTGAATTTCAGTTTTACAAAAAGGAAACATCCCTACCCTCAAGTGACATGGTATTCCATTTCTCAAAATGAACCATCTGAGCAATAAGAAAGTAAAAGATGGCTAGAATACACTCTAGAGATTAGAACTTGGGTTTGGGTTCTCTAAATTCTGCACCCCCGTGCCTTCTCCCTCCTGTGACGCCTGAAAAGAGGGGAGAAAACCACAAAGTACAAGAACTGAGTTGCAAAATATCAGCTTAATTAACCACCAGACAAGCATCCGAAGATGCTCCCATCTCCTCCTATAGGGCTTCTAAGGCATAGGCTGGACTGCAGAGTGTGGCTCAGACTGGGAAGTCTGCAAAAGGTTTCCTAGTTCCTACTTCTTTGAATCTCGGTCTCCTGGGTCTGTGGCACACAATTTAATAGCCAGGCAGACAAATAGCTGATCCCACTCAACTACAGATGGAGAAATTAAAACAACAGAGAGGAAGAAGAGCAGATGCTCTCAATACGTCATCAATGACACCTGCATTTCTTTGCCTGAAGACATTTATGGCCACTGAAATTTGCTCTACTCTTCCAGGCAGTCTGGGAGCAGCCAGAAATTAACACCTCCTGAAAGAAGCCCTTAACCAATGACAGATGGGGGTTGGTGTTTAATACACCAGCACCTCCACCCTGGGAGGGGACAACTCTTAGGTGTGTAGTCTACACTGTCTCCCAGAGATCCGGAGTGAAACCGCTCCAGGGCCTTACTGGATAACACAACTTTCATGATTGTCTTCTCTTCCCTGTCTCACTTTCCCACCACCCTAGGATGTTCTCTGGAATCACCACCCAAAGAAATTCTACTCATATCCTTGTTTCAGAATCCGTTTCTTAGGAAACCTAGACTGAGACAAAATGTGTGACTGGGTCTGTCCTCAACAGCTAGGCCCTGTCCAGGAGAGCTGGAAGCCAAACAGGGTGGGGGAGGAGACCTGCTCCACAAAGGTGCAGGAAAGAAGAGTTGGCAGAGCTGCCTGTCTTCCAAGCCTGGGGCCTTTCCTCTTGGCCTGGTGAGTGTCTGGCGTTCTGACCATTAAGATCTGCAATTGCTTCTCCACTGGGGAAGAGGCAGTGGAAGGCAAAGTGGTAGAAAGGTTAGGATTTTTCTCCCAGGTTTCCCACCCCCTCCAATAAAATGTTTTAAAGCCCAAACAAAATGCTTCCCCTCCAAAAAGTCCAGGTTTACCCCAGACTGTTCCCATGTCAGCGAGGCTGAGGTTCCAAACTGCCTCCGGTCAGAACTCCCAGCAAGCTCACATCCATGCAGGAAGACTAGAGTATTTGTCTCTAATTCATATTCCAGCCTCCCATGGCTTCAGATTCATCACGGTAGGACTTCCTATTCAAACAAGTCAGTTCTGAAATTCCTGGACTTTCTGGTATGAACATGACTCAGAGCTATGAAAAACTTGTAATGTAGCCTTTTGGGTGTATTTTATTAAAAGGTAAGATTATGCTTGAAGCAAAGGTTAGGTAAACGTTTGCTTAATGCCTTAGAACTCAACAGTCAGGGAATATTTTCTCAAGTCAGGAAGCTGAATAAAATGGCTGTTGGCGAAGGTCAAACCAGCAGGTCTTTACTTAAAGGTCAAATCGAGATATAATGGGAAAGATAAAAAGTTTGATATAGGCTTTTTTTTTTTTTTTTTTTAATGAGAGGCTGGTTCTAAATGAAGAATTGTTCCTTCTTTCAAAGTTTCAAAAGTTCATATGTCATATTTTGAATCTTTTCTCAAAAATAAAGGTGTAATTGAAGGAGTGCAACCTCAAATTGAAACAGGAGGAGAGCGACCAAGAGTTTGGAGGGGACAACCTCTCCCTTCCAGCACATCCCAGCCCAGTGTCCTGCTCCTTCATGGCACTTGCCCCCCAGGTACTCCCGCTTTCCAAATTGCCGGGCCCGGGATTCCATTCCCAAGGGGACAGGTGGGTTGGAGAATTGAGCAGCCATTCTGGAGCTTGTTATGGGCCAGAAACTGCATTTCACAGGTGAAACCAGCAGTGCCTTTCTGCCCAAGGAAGGAATTGCAGAGCCTGGCAGGATGCTAGGCTCCTCAGTTTCCCTAAAGCCCATGTGTGGGAGATCACCAATACTTGGAGCAGGCTCCAGGCATGTGTGCTTGTTCCATGACCAGATGAATGAAGATGTGGGGATGCTGTTGTGTGCTTTCCCAAGCCTTGGCCATGCTATCCCACCCCACAGGACGTTTCAGCACCTTGTCTCATTCCACCTGATGTAATCAAATCTTGTCAGAAACTTGTTTGGACTTGCTACCTGGTATAAAAATGATACTCGAGTATACCTAGATTCAACACATGGTTTTGCCTGATTGAGATTTATGGCAGGTAGTTAACTTCTGTAAGACTTATTAGTACTAGTTACATTCTGAAACACTGCTTTACTAGTTGGTAAATAGTCATTGTCCTAAATCCCCTCTAATATCCCTGTACTGCCACCTCTGCCTCATAAGCTCCTCCCCTGGGATCACCAGGACCTCCAACCATTCCAAGGTAATGCCCAGAAGAGCATCTCTTCCCAGGACTCTGTTCCATTCTGATGGCTGGGTGCTCATCACTCTGACATATACTGATCGAGTGGGACTCGGCTCTCTGCACTCCCTTCTCTCTGGGGCCTGACTCAACTCCTCACAGCCACAGTAGCTCTCTGATGGCTCAACCACATTTTGTATATTTTTTCCTGATTTTGGGGCATTTTGGTGAGAAGATTGATGTTCAATAAGCTATTCTACCTCTACTGGTAGTAAGAATTATCTGTGGACTTATGTGAGAGAGATGAAGTTACTGAGGGTTCAGTTACCTGCTGACCAATGAATTCCTAACTGATATATTTGCTATCAGTAGGACAATGCCCTGTGTGTGACCCATGCTCAGTTGATCAGTGTAAGGATTTGGTCATGTGGTCTGAAGAGAAGGAGGCTGAGCACACTGCTTGGAATGGAGAAGAGAACCATAAAGGAAGCAGAATCTTGGAAAAAGTAAGTTCTTCAGGGTGATTAGAGGAGAATAATTTGGATTTCTTCATTTTGGAAAAAAAAAGAGAGAGAAATCTATAAAGTGTACTAATAGGATTAAAGGGTTATTAGAAAAAACTTTGAAAACTGCTGAGTGGTAGTATTTCTAATCCAAGTTAATAACTTCCTGGAAACCCAAGAGGAAGGCATTTTGTCTGAGCTTTGCTATTAAGCACAAAGCCAAAACTTTCGATACATGATTTATAACCCTCCGAGCTCTGCAGATTTCATTAAAAAGTACTAAATAAAGGCTGATATCACCCAAGATGTCCCAGAGGCTGGGATATCAGAGATAAAGGGCTTTTTCTAAGGTCAGACTTTAAGTAGCAGGAAGTTCATGGATGTGCATAGGTTAAAGGAGAACCAATTCTCTCTCTCTCTCTCTCTCTCTCTCTCTCTCTCACACACACACACACACACACACACACACACACACACACACAATATGGGTAGTTGGTAGGTATACCCTATATAAATGTCATGCTCTCTGTAGCAGATCGTACTTTCCAAAGTTAGCATTATGTCCTTCTTTCATGGCCTTCTCACGATGGACATCAACTCTATCAAGAAGTGGGGGATGGGGCCTCTTAGTTCCCCCCTTTGCATCTGGGTGGGCCTGTGACCACAGTGGAAGCTACCAACAGGAAAACTAAAACCTGTACCATTTGTGAAAAAAATTAAAGAAGAGTTAATGGCTATTTGACAGAGACCATCTATTGATTCCTCAAATCTGTTTTCTTCACCTTCCTTTAGTAGCAAGTTCCTGAATTTTAGCAGTGCACTCAGAATAAAGATCCCTGTTCTGTGGTCCATCTAATCTCACAGCAGCCCTACAGACAGGGCCATGAACCCTTCCTTTGTCCTTGTGTCAAGTGTGCATGCTGTTGCTTGGTTCTTTCTTCTCCGAGGCTGCAGAAAGACAGGTGTAGGAATGACCCAGGCATGCAAGGGCCTCTGCCCTGGGGACAGCCCTCAGTCAATGGGGGATGAAAATAGGAGGATAAATGTCACAACCCCTCCATCCTCAGATGGAATAATTCTGAGCTGTGCTTTGCAATGTCCCTCAGAAGGCCTCTGTGGAACTGAACCCCAACTGACCAAAGTGGTAAGCAGCTCATTAATGCTCCTTTTCCTGGCTTTTCTCTTTTTCTTGTCCACTTTTCCTACTCATCCACTTCTATGTCTTTGGAATTGCCTCCCAAGTAAATTGCTTGTGCCTAAGTCCTTATCTCAGAGTCTGCTTTCCAGGGAACCCAAACTAAGATAATTACATTTCCCACCATCCTTTGCATAACAAAACTGTTCTGCCTGGCCTGCCCAGTTACTCCATAAATTTTGATTTCTTTTTTTTTCTCTTAGTCAACAGTGATCTATTGTTTGAACTCCCCTGGCATAGCAGTTAAAACTGTGAACTCTAGAGCCCTCAGTGCCCTCAGTGCCTCAGTGCCTGGGTTCTGGAGTTCAAATCTTGACTCTACTATTTATCAGCTGTCTGACCTTGGAAAGAAGAAAGAAAAGATGATAATGATAATAGTATTCTTACTGTGGGTATTAAATGAGGAACTATATGCAAAGTGGTGAGAAAAGTGCCTGATTAATAATTTTAAATCACAAAAGTACAGTTATATATATATATATATATATATATATATATATATGTATATATAGTCTTAATAAAATATCTTACCATTGAAAAACGAATAAAGAATGGGTTGATTCCCACTTCTGACCCTAGATATCCCAAAACATTAAGGATTTGAGGATCAAGGCACACACTCTGGCTCTGGAATCAAATTAGGGGAATGCCTGAACTCAGCTGGGCTGATAGCACCAAAAAGACAACTCAACAACTCGCTGTTGTGAAGTGACTTCCTGAAGACTTAAACCTCATAAAATTCCTGCAGAAATGGGCACAAGTAGAAGTCCCAAGGTTAGGGAGGAGATAGCAAATGCTGATGGTGCCATGTGGCACTCAAGGGACTTGTGGAATTGGTCATATAATCAGAAACCTCTAAAATATGGAAGGTGTGTTAAAGTGTTGCAGACAAGATGGTAAGCAATGAATCAAGACTTAGTAGCAAAAGCTGATGTATACTTTATGTCCCAGTTTGGGCCACTGAGAAATTTCCATCTCACAGAGTGGTCTCTTTTCAACAGAAACTGGAAAAATAGTAACTATTAAAGTTAATGAGGTTCTATTGTTTTCATGGTGAGAAAACAACAATGGATTCATTTTTAATGCTTGTGATTGTTATAACTCAGTGCCATTGACCTAAACTCCCAGAGGCCTTCACGACAACCAAAGGGGTTGTCAGTTTACTCATTTACTGAAGAACATTCTTCACTAACTAATCCCTAAGTAATCACTAACCCTGGGGTAATAACTAACCCTTGAGTAATCCTGGGGTCGGCGCCAGGGATAATCTATTGAAAACATCTTGACCTTTGAGATGTCTGGGAAACTGAGTAACAGGTAATTAACTAACTGCTAAATTCCGCTTCTGTAACATGCTTGCTTACACGTAGCACCCACCTTACAATATCCTATAAAAAGGAGCCATTTTAGCTCTCTGGGGACGCAGTTACTCCTGTGTGGGACATACTGCAGGTGCCTGCGGACTTAGCTCAATAAACTCCTTTTATTAAACCCCATCTCGGCATCTGAGTTTGGTCGATCTCCTGGGTTACAACAGTGATAATGATAACATTGCCTTGCCTTGTTGAATCTCAAATTGATCTTATGAAATGGGTGATTTTATTGTATCCATTTCATGGATAAGAGCATTAAGAGAGGTTAAGTAACTTCATCACACACAACTAAGATTTGATCTCAGATAGTCTGGCTACAAGCCCATGATTATAGCTGCTATTTTACAATGAGGCAACTGTGGCTCACAATTAAAGTTCTTTTATTATATTTCCTGAAAAATATAAAATTCAGAATTTAAAAAATTTGTACTGCATTTCTAAGAGATACTGGTTGTCTTTTAAATTTTTTTCTCTTCTATGCCATACTCATTTTTCTTCTCTTTTTTAATTGAAATAAATTTCACATAACCTAAAAGCCACCATTTTAAAATGCACAATTCTGAGATTTGTAGTATATTCACAATGTTTGCAACCATTATTACTATCTAATTCCAGAGCATAGCACCCCAAAAGAAACCCTGTACCTATAAAGCAGTAACTCCTCATTCTACCCTGCCCCAGCTTTTGCCAAACACTGACCTACTTTATGTCTCCATGGATTTGCCTATTCTGGAAATTTTCTGTAAGTAGATTTATACCATATGTGGCTTTTCTTTGTCTGGCTTTTTCATTTAGTTTAATATTTTCATGTAAAATTTAGGATCACCTTACCTATTTCTCCAAAAATGCAGTGGGAGTTTTGATAAGAGTTGAATTAAATCTGTCGATCAGTTTGGGGAATATTGACATTTTAATAATTGTCTTCCAATACATGACCATGAGTTTTTTCTCATTTATGTAGGTCTTCTTTAATTTCTTAAACAATATTTTGTAGTTTTCAATGTAGAGGTCTTGCAATTCCTTGGTTAAATTTATTTCTAAGTATTTTATTCTTTTTGATGTTATTATAAATGGAATTATTTTCTTAAATTTATTTTTGTTCATTGAAAGCATATAGAATTATAATTGATTTTGTATATTCATCTTGTATCCTGCAACTTTGTAAAACTCATTTTAAGTAATAATAGTTTTTTCATGGTTTTAAAAATGTGGTTTTTAAATATAAAATCATGTCTTTGGCAAAAAGGGACAGTTTTACTTCTTTCTAATCTGGATATACCTTTTATTTATATTTATCTGGGATAACAGAATTATAAAACAAAATTCTGGAATGAAGATCTACTGTTTTGGTAAGTTGGCTCTCCAAGCAGGAGAGAAAGCAGTTGAGACATAAAAGAGAAATGCTGTCCTTTATGATGGCTTTGCCACAGGTGTGAGCAGTGAGTAGGAAGGGTGCTGCCCCAGGGGCTACAGTTAGACATCAGGCAGTTGATTAGTAGGCTGATTACTGACATTCCTGAAAAGGTGAAAGGAAGGGACAGAGAGAGAAAGTGATGACAGTTTATGATGATAAAATTTACACTTCCGAAAGCGGAAGAAGAGATTAAATACATAGTTCTTTTTAAAAAAGTTTCTTCCTTCTTTTATTATAATATTAAAGACTGGAGATATAATTTATTTGACTTTGAGATTAGTGAGGACAATCATACATAGAAAATGGTGGTGAATAAACTTATAGAGGCGCCAAGATTTTTTCCCAAACAACTATTAAATTAACAAATATTGATTGCGTACCCACTGTGTGTGCTAGGTCCTGAGAAAAAAACAGTGGCTTCATTTTGTTTGAATGTTTTTTGTTCTTCCTTTCATTTTTTCAGATAAGAGTGAACAGGATAAAGGCAAGTTCTATTAATATATTTCACTTTATCCCTGGCCTGTTTGGTTCAGTAGTTAGAGTGTCAGCCCATAGACTGAAAAGTCTCGGGTTCGATTCCAGTCAAGGGCACATACCTCGGTGGTTGGGTCCCCTGGCCCTGGTTGGGGTCCTGAGGGAGGCAACCAATCTATGTATCTCTCTGGCATCAGTGTTCCTCTCTCTCTCCCTCCCACTCTGTCTGAAAATAAATCGAGAAATATCCTCAGGTGAGGATTTAAAAAAAAAAAAAAAAATATATATATATATATATATATATATATAGTGTGTGTGAGTGTGTGTATTTCACTTTATACTTAATCATTTTCAGCTGTTTATTTTGCATTTGTCTTCAACTCTCAATGATCATCTTCCTTAATTCCAACATACACATGTAGTTTTACATCATTTTTTCTTATTTTGTTATGAGTTCACCTGAAGTTTGCTATCTTCATTTGTTATTCGGTTTCCCCCATTATTATTTCTTTTGTTTTAAATCTTTATTTAGAGTATTGCAAATGACCCCTTTTCCCCATTGTCCCCCTCCTTCGGGTTCCTGCCCCTCCCCAGGCCTTCACCACCCTATTGTTTTTGTCTATGGGCAATGCATATATGCATGTAAGTTCTTTGGTTAACTCTTCCTGCCCACATTTCTAAAAATTAGAATGAAAATTTCCTAAGGCCATGTAACCCGTGAGAGCCAATGCTATTTTACATCTTCATACCCATTTGTACAAAAGGGATTATATGAAAAATGAAATTATGACAGACATAAAATAGAACTTTTCTCTGGGATAAACAATACCAATCTTTGGTCTTGCTTTGGGCCTTCCACTTTTTCAGACTAAAATACCAAAAGGCATACATACATAACACAGGTACTGAAAGTGTGATAAAAAGCCTGTAGTAAATGTATCCAACTATCAACACCTATTTCTGTATTAGTAATCATATGAAGCCTGCTGATATACATTAAAGAGCTCTGTTCCCAAATTGAAGGGTTGTCAGAAATAATTTACCCAATTTTTCCTGAAGACTTTCTAAAAAATAAAATGGAAAGAAATTGTAAATATCATGGGACACAAATGTAACTAAAATTCAAATTTACTGTAAAATACGTATGCAAAATTAAACCTATCATGAAGGACACACAGCACTCACTAGGAACAATGGCTAAAAGATTTCATTTGCTCAGAAACTATTGTTCCAAAATTAAAAGTGAGAAAATGTCTGAATAAGGTGAATTAAGAGAAAAAACTTAGAAATACAGTTCTGTTAGTTACCTTATGAAAGTATTCTTAATTTATTTTGACTATAAAAATATATTTTTGTTTTGTCAGCTTTAATATGTTCTTTGCAACTAAATATATATACAGGGTATGATAAAAGTAATTTTACAGTTGTTAAATATTACAATAATTAATAAATAAATAATAATATAACAATAAATAAATAAATAAATAAATAAGTAAGTAATAAAGGTAGAAAAAATAAAGTCCAAGCTGTTAAAGTAAAAAATTTATTAAAGGTAAAATTATGACTCACAAAGAAATATAAAATAAAAATTGGTCTGAGATTTTATTCAATTCACTAATTAATAAGAAAACCAATAAAATGCTACAGCTGTTTCATAAGAGATTCCAAGAACCAAATGTATATATAGGCAGTAAGAAATGCTAAAATGATTTCCAGATGGGTGCAAAGTTGATTTATAAGGCAATACCAATTGAGTTCCTCAGAATGTAATTCATTTGAATTTATAAGGCCAAGAATAATTTGCTTGTTATCAGTTTTCTAAATAGTACAGAGTTATAAACTAGCTCAAAGTCAATGAAAGACAGAGAAAAACCATAAGCAGTCTTTGAAAGCACACTCTGGAATAATTTTACTCTCATTTCAAAGTCTTTTACAATTTTCTCAAGTAATAGTCAACAAATATTTGTTTAATGAATGGATAATTATCCAGAAACAAAAGAACAATATATTTCAAGAAGCAAAATGTGATCATCTGTGTTAAAACCTACTGCCAGTGTTAATGGTGAATGTACCAGATGTTAGACCTTGGTCCATGAGTTTGGCTAAGAAAGAATTCAAAGTCAAGACTCCACTACAAGTGAAAATGAATAGTGACAGAGGTAGAAGAAGTGAGCTGGCCGGGTTGTATAGACTCAGTAAAAGAAAGGCCCTTAGAACTTAGGAGAAAGAAAGCAAAGGTTCATGCCTTCAGGAAAGAAAGGGGGAAGAAAAGGTGCAGGAGAGAGAGAGAGAGAGAGAGAGAGAGAGAGAGAGAGAGATAATGAATATGAATCTGGTCCTTTGTCCTAAGGGCCTTTATCTGGTTTCCAAAGGCAGGGATTTTAGAGGAGGTCTCTGGGGAGGTTTCAATATTCAATAGAATATTCATCAGCTTTCCAGGTGTGTCCTTTCAGGGTTGTTGTCTCTACTGATTGGTCAGTGGCACTAGGATAGGGAGTCATGAGTCATTGCTGCTAGTCCTAATGTCAGCTATGGTGTCACTTCATTTGGTTTTGCTGCTCTTCTGGGCCTGGAGCTGAAATACAGCTGGAGCCTAGATGTCATCTCTTGGTTGACCAAAACTCTGTCTGTGATCAACAGTCCTGAGGCTTTATTCTTAGATTATTTGACGCATACTGGTCAGAACCCCACTGTCCTGAGGGCTTAATGCTTAAGGGAGTGGTCATGTAAGGGCTTCTATAGGAGTCCTTTGACACTATTCTTTGGTCCCCTTGTTTCTCCTCTAGGAAGGTCTAAACTGCATGACCAGCTATATTTTAGGGGAGGAAAGGTCACTCTGGGGTTGAGGTCCCACCCTGCAATACTTGTTTTTCCAGTTTTGTCCATTGCTAGGCACCCTGGACTTTCTGCTCTGGTGACCTTCTGTACCTGGCCTATTATTCCTACTCTTTTCATGTCTGTCCAACTATATCACATGGAGGATGAGTACTGAGAACTTAATACTGGAATTAGTAACATGGACCATTTGGTTTGGTAACATGGAAGCTTTGATGGAATTCTAGGAGTAGAAGCCCAATTCCAGTGGATTCAAGAGCAAACGAAAGCTGAGGATGTAGAACAAATTAGACAATTTTTTGGAAGAATGTTAATTATAAAAGGGAGCAAAATAATGGAGCTTTAGCTAGAGGAAAACATGAGGTCTGGAGAGAATATTTTAAAAGATAAAATAAAATCCAGCATTTAGTATGCTAATGGTAACTCAGAGAAGAAACTAAAGAGAGAATAATTGTGAGGAAAAGTTTATGAGTAGGTGAGAGGGAAGGGGACCACCATGCAACTTACGAATTGCCTGAGGTCAAAGAATGGACAGTTTATCTGTTGGATATCAGAATGTTGACTAGAAATTTTCTTCTTATCTCTAAATTTAAAAAACCCCACCATAATTTGAATATTATTTAACAAGAGTCATCAACACACTCCATGGCACCATTTTAAGATATGACTAAACCAGTTTTATATGGTGGCCATCATCCTACCCCTACCTGGAGACTGTGCTATCCAATATGGTAGCTACCAGCCTTGTAAAGCTACTTAAATATAAGTTAACTAAAATGAAATACAATTAAAATTTTCAACTCCTCAGTTGCACTAACTCCATTGTGAGTGCTCAATAGCCACCCCTCTTGCATTAGACAGCACAAATGTAAAATTATCCTGCGCACAGCATAAAGTTCCATTGGACAGCATTGGTCTAGATGAACCAGTGGAGAAAAAGCGGCGAGAGTAGGGGGTTCTCAGCCCATGTGGAGAATGCTGTTACATTTCTATGCTCTGTTGCCTCATCACCTCCACCCCTATCCCCCAGGTATATGTTTGAATGTGCTTCAAATCTGTTGCTCTTTCCTGGGCTAATCTGAGCAGAAGAAGGAACTGGAAAGAGATGGTGGGTGGTAGAGAAAAAGAAAGTAGCACTCAGTGATAAAGAGGTCTCTTCCAACCACCCTCCATAAGTATTAGTGAAAACTTGGTAGACATGTTGGTATCTGTTGATTCTCTTTTGGCTTTTAATTCTTGGATTACTTTTTAATTACATAAGTAAACACATAGACACATTTTCTTAAGAGGCATATTTTAAAGTTTTGCTTTAAATTTTATTGTCATTCATCTTAAACAAAAAAAGTAATTTTGACATAATTTTGGGCATAAGAGATGAAAGTTATGGAGAAGAACAGAATCTTCTGGAAGAGAGATAATTTTGCAGGCACCATCTATCTCTAATTGCTAAAGGCACATACTTCTTGCTAAGCTGTGCTTGCATGATATTTTGCTAACATGCAATAGAAGGTCTTTAAGGAACAGTATTTATGCATTGTTTTAAGTTTTATTCCATGTGAGGAAGATTTTTCAAAAATCATTAATTGTTAAAGATTATATTAAGATCTTATTTCATGTGTTCTAGCACATTTAACATGATTTTAGCAAAATTTAATATTTTTATTGCTGTCTCCTTTATGCTATCTTGAAATGGATCCCTATGCCTCCTAAATTATTTTATTTTCTAATAATGCTTCTGCTAAGAAACTTGGATACTGCAATTCATATTTTTCATCAGTTTATAAAGTCTTTGCTACAATTATTGCTGTAGCCCACATTAACTGAGATGTTCATGTAATAGGTATTTCAGTCAGCTAAATAGTAAAAATTTTTTTGAAAATCTTTCAAAATATAAATACTGTTAAACAAATTCTGAATGTATTTACTGAGTACTTACTATGTGCTGTGCTGACACTGGGCTCCAGGGATAAAGCAGCAAAGACAACAGAACCCTCTGACTTTATGGAGCTTTCATTCTTCAAAATTACATTCTTTAAATTACATTTGACATGCAATATTATATTAGTTTCAGGTATACAAAATAGTTATTAGATATTTATATAATTTTAAAAGTGGCCATTCCAGTAAGTTTAGTACCCGTCTGGCCCATACAGTTATTACAATGTTATTTACTATATTACCTATGCTGTACTTAACATCCCTGTGACTGTTTTTATAACTGCCAATTTGTACTTCTTTTTTTTTTTTTTTCAAATGCCAAGAATGTTTTATTTATTTATTTTTTTTTATGAATTTTTATTTATTTTTTTGTTACAGATATTTTACCTTTTTACCCCATTGGCACCCCCCACCCCACCCCCTCCACCCTGTCCCCGGCTTAGTTGTCCATGTCCATTGGTCATGCATACATGCATATAAGTTCTGTGGTTTATCTCTTCCCTCCCCCCCACCCCCCATCCCCTCTTCTGAGGGATGTCAGTCTGTGCCCTACTTCCATGTGTCTGGGTCTACTGTATTCCTCAGACTGTTATGTTCATTATATTCCGTATATAAGTGAGATCATGTGGTATTTGTCTTTTTCTGCTTGGCTTCTTTCACTTAGGATAATACTTTCCAGGTCCCTCCATGTCGTCTCAAAGGATAAGAGATCTTTCTTTCTTACCGCTGCATAGTACTCCATTGTGTATATGTACCACAGCTTTTTGATCCATTCGTCTACTGGTGGACACTTGGGCTGTTTCCAGATCTTAGCTATTGTAAATAGTGCTGCTATGAACATGGGGGTACATATATTCTTCCTGATTGGTGTTTCAGGCTTCTTAGGGTATATTCCCAGCAGTGGGATCACTGGGTCAAATGGAAGTTCAATTTTTAATTTTTTGAGGTAGCACCATATTGTTTTCCATAGCGGCTGCACCAGTCTGCATTCCCACCAGCAGTGTATTAGAGTTCCCTTTTCTCCACACCCTCGCCAACACTTGTTGTTTGATGATTTGTTGATGGCGGCCATTCTGACAGGTGTGAGGTGATACCTCATTGTTGTTTTAATTTGCATCTCTCGGATGATTAGTGATGTTGAGCATTTCTTCATATGTCTCTTGGCCATTTGTATGTCCTGTTTGGAGAGGTGTCTATTCAGCTCCTCTGCCCATTTTTTAATTGGGTTCTTTGTCTTCCTTTTGTGGAGTTGTGTGAGCTCTCTGTATATATTGGAAATTAACCCCTTATCTGATACATCATTGGCAATGATGTTCTCCCATACAGTGGGTTGCCTTTCCATTTTGATGATCGTTTCTTTTGCTGTGCAGAAGCTTTTTAGTTTGATGTAGTCCCATGTGTTCATTTTCTCCTTTATTTCTGTTGCCTTAGGTGATGTATCAGTGAAAATTCTGCTCCGTATGATGTCCAAAATTTTGTTGCCTACATTTTCTTCTAGAATTTTTATGGATTCACGGGTCACATTTAAGTCTTTTATCCATTTTGAGTTTATTTTTGTGTATGGTGTAAGTTGATGGTCGAGTTTCATTTTTTTGCATGTAGCTGTCCAATTTTCCCAACACCATTTATTAAAGAGGCTGTCTTTACTCCACTGTATGCTCTTGCCACCTTTGTCAAATATTAATTGAGCGTATTGCCTTGGGTCCATTTCTGGGTTTTCAGTTCTGTTCCACTGGTCTATATGCCTGTTCTTGTGCCAGTACCAGGCTGTTTTGGTTACAGTCGCTTTGTAGTATAACCTGATATCTGGTAATGTGATCCCTCCAACTTTGTTCTTCTTTTTCAAGATTGCTGTGGCTATTCGGGGTCTTTTTTGGTTCCATATGAACTTTTGAAGTATTTGTTCTATTCTATGAAATATGTCGTTGGTATTTTGATGGGGATTGCATTGAATCTATAGATTGCTTTGGGTAGTATGGACATTTTAATTATGTTAATTCTTCCAATCCATGAACAGGGTATGTTCTTCCACTTTTTTATATCTTCCTCTATTTCTTTTTTCAATGACCTGTAGTTTTCTGCAAATAGGTCCTTTACTTCTTTGGTTAAGTTTATTCCTAGGTATCGTAATTTTTTTGGAGCGATGGTAAATGGGATTGTTTTTTCAGTTTCTCTTTCTGTGAGTTCATCATTGATGTACAAGAATGCCGTCGATTTCTTGACATTAATTTTGTATCCTGCTACTTTGCCAAATTCATTTATTAAGTCTAATAGATTTTTGATGGAGTCTTTAGGGTTTTCTATGTACATATCATGTCATCTGCAAATAATGACAGTTTCACTTCCTCCTTTCCAATTTGGATCCCTTTTATTTTTTCTTCATGTCTGATTGCTGTGGCTAAGACTTCCAGTACAATGTTAAACAAGAGTGGCGAAAGTGGACATCCCTGTCTTGTTCCTGTTCTTAATGGAAATGTTTTTAGTTTCTGTCCATTGAGTATGATGTTGGCTGTAGGTCTTTCATATATGGCCTTTATTATGTCGAGATATGATCCCTCTATTCCTACATTGCTGAGCGTTTTTATCAGAAATGGATGCTGGATTTTGTCGAATGCTTTTTCAGCATCTATTGATATGATCATGTGGTTTTTATTCTTCATTTTGTTTATGTGGTGTATCACGTTTATTGATTTGCGAATATTGTACCAGCCTTGCATCCCTGGAATGAATCCCACTTGGTCATGGTGAATAATTTTTTTGATGTATTTCTGGATCCGATTTGCTAGTATTTTGTTCAGGATTTTGGCATCTATGTTCATCAGGGATATTGGCCTGTAGTTTTCTTTCTTCGTAGTGTCTTTTTCTGGTTTTGGAATTAGAATTATGCTGGCCTCATAGAACGTGTTTGGAAGTCTTCCTTCTTCTTGAATTTTTTGAAATAGTTTGAGGAGAATGGGTGTTAGTTCTTTTTTGAATGTTCGGTAAAACTCCCCCGTGAAACCATCTGGGCCTGGGCTTTTGTTTGCTGGGAGAGTCTTGATTACCTCTTCAATTTCCTTAGTTGTTATTGGTCTGTTCAAGTTTAATTTGTACTTCTTAATCCCTTCCCTTTTTATACCCATCCTCCCCACACCCCTCCAACATGACATTTATCAATTTGTTCTATGTATGTATGAGTTTGTTTCTGTATTGTTCATTTGTTTCTTTTGTGGAGCTCTCACACCAATGAAGGGAGATTGATAGTAAAGAAATATTAAACATTTAATTACAAAAGTCAAGCTGTAGTAAGCATTTGTGAAGAAAAAAAAGTAGGACAAGGAAATAGTAGAAAAACACCTGTGGGTGGTAAAATAGTCTGTGAAAAAGATGCTATTTAAACAAAAGCATTGGAATTCAGCTACAGCCACTCAACTTGGGCTCTGGCAGAGGGAGAGAAGTCTGACTGGAACTGTGTGAAGAGAGTCAGGGGTTCGTGGCTCAGGGGGAGAGCTGGAAAGGAAGACACAGAGAGTTTTATGCTGAATCACTTCCTCATAGGACAGTAGCCATATTACTCAAAAAGTACCTTTCCAGAGCCCAAGGGAGAAGCAACAACCTCTCTCTCAATAATTTAATACAACCCAACAAGGCCAGAGAAATGCAAGTTGAGGCTCATTAACAGCTAAAGGCTACCAGCAAGCAATTGCCCCACCACTGAAAATCCTCTTACTCTGTACACCTGAGAGATTTTTCATTTAGTTGAGGGCTACAACATGAGGCTTATCAAGTGACTGAGACTAATTACACACAGGCAAAAGATAGAGGATAGCTGAACATTTGCTTGGCATATGAATCTACCCAGAAAAGTATGGCATGACAGTGGTGTTTATCATGGGTCCTCCCACACTCATCCAAACACAGTAGAGGGAGCCAAAATCAGCAGAACACCAACATCCATAGGGAAAATTTGGCAGGCTCCAAAACCTACTGAGAGCCAAAATGGTGAAACATAGAAACAAATCCCAAATGAAAGAACAAGATAAATCTCCAGAAGAAAAGATAAGTGAAATGCAATTAAGGAATTTATCAGAGGTAGAGTTCAGAGTAGTGATTATGAGTATGCCCAACAGCATGAGTAAAGATATAGAAACAATGAAAATCAACCAACTGGAAATGAAAAACCACCAAGAGGAAATGAAGAATGACATAACAAAAATACAGAACACATCGGAAGGAAAAACTAGCAGAGTAGATGAAGTTGAGGATCAGATCAGTGAATTAGAAGACAAGGTAGAAAAAAAATCCCCCAATCAGAGAACCAAAGAGAAAATACAATTAAAGAACAGGAAAAAAGATTAAGAGAACTGTGGGACAATATGAAACATAACAACACCCAGATCATAAGAGTTCCACAAGAGCAAGACAATGAGCAAGGAGTTAGAAAATATTATTTGAAGAAATAGTGGCAGAAAACTTTCCTAACTTGGTGAAAGAAAAAGGCATACATTCAAGAAACACAAAGAGCCCCAGTAAGAACCCAAAGCCACCCACACCAAGACACATAATAATTAATGTAAAAAATTAAAGACAAAGAGAAAATTCTAAAGGTAGCAAGAGATAAATAATAGGCTACCTACAAAGGAACCCCATAAGGCCCTTGGCTGATTTCTCAACAGAAAAATTACATGTCAGAAGGGAATGGCATAAAGTAATCAAAGTAATGAAAAACAAGGATCTGAATCTAAGACTACTCTGTCCAGCAAGGCTATCATTTGAAATAGAAGGTAAAATAAAGGGCTTCCCAGACCAAAAATAGAGATAAGAGAAAATATTAGCACCAAACCAGCACAGCAAGAAATGTTAAAAGGACAACTGTAATAAGCAAAAGAAATATGAAGAGAAACATAACAATAATAAACCAGAATGCCAATAAATAAGTATGTATCAATAATAACCTTAAATGTAAATGGATTAAACACTCCAATCAAAAGACACAGGGTAGTTGAATGTACAAGAAAGCATGATTAATATATATGTTGCTTACAAGAGACCCACCTTACAACAAAAGACTCAATTAGGCTGAAAGTGAAGGGATGGAAAAAAGATTTCCAATCAAACAGAAAGAAAACAACAACAACAACAACAAAAAAACTGGGGTAGCAAAACTCATCTGATTAAATAACTTCAAGAAAAAGACCATAACTAGAGACAAAGAGGTCACTATATAATGATGAAAGGATCTAGTCAACAGGAGGATACAGCTTTGAAAAACATATAAGCACCCAATATAGGAACACCAAAATATATTTGAAAACTTCTGGAGGACTTCAAAGGAGAAATTGATAGCAATACAATTATAGCAGTGGACTTCACCAACACACTGACATCACTGAATAGATCCTCTGGATAAAAAATTAACAAGGAAACAGAGAATCTAAATGATATACTAGATCAAATGGATTTAATAGATACCTACAGAAAATTACACCCCAAAACTGCAGAATTCACATTCTTTTCAAGTGTGCATGGGACATTCTCAAAGACAGACCACATGTTAGGGCACAAACTAAGTCTCTACAAGTTCAAGAAGATTGAAATCATATCAACCATCTTCTCAAATCACAATGGCGTAAAACTAGAAATCAATTACAATAAAAACACTCAAAACATGTAAACACATGAATGCTAAACAGCATTTTATTAAACAATAAATGGGTTACTAAGTAGATTAAGGAAGAAATGAAAAACTTCCTGGAAATCAATGAAAATGAACACACAATAGCACAATATTTATGAGACACAGAAAAAGCAGTCCAGAAATGTAAGTTTATAGCACTACAAGCCTACCTCAAGAAACAAGAAACATTTCTAATTGACTAACCCTTTAACTGAAAGAGCTAGAAAATAAACTAAAAGAAAAACCCAGAGCAAGTAGAAGGAAAGAAATAGTAAAGGTCAGAGTAAAAAGAAAAGACATATAGACTAAAAAAAAAAAAAAAAAAAAATCAAAAGATCAAGAAAACAAAGACCTGGTTCTTTGAAAAGATAAACAAGATTGATGAACCCTTAACCAGATTCACTAAGAAACAAAGAGAGAGGTCCTAAATAAACAAAATCAGAAACAAAAGAGGAGAAGTAACAACTGACACAACAGAAATACAAAGGATCATTAAAAAATACTATGAACAATTATACAGCAACACATTGGACAATCTAGGCAAAATGAATACGTTTCTAGAATCACATCATGTCCCAAAACTGAACTGGGACAAGATAGACAACTTGAACACACAAATAACAACTAAGAAAATTGAAGATGTTATCAAAAACTCCCAGGAAACAAAAGCCTGGGTTTGAATGGTTTCACAGGGGACTTTTACCAAACAGTCAAAGATGAACTAAGACCCATTCTCCTCAAACTATTCCAATAAAAAATTTAAGAAGGAAGACTTCAAAACTCATTTTGTGAGACCAGCATAATTCTGATTCCAAAACCAGATAAAGACACTACAAAAAAGAAAACTACAGGCTAATATCCATGATAAACATAGATGCTAAAATCCTTAACAAAATATTAGCAAATCTAATCCAGCAATACATTAAAAAAATTATTCATCATGACCAAGTGAAATTCATTCCAGGGATGCAAGGCTGGTACAATATTCACAAATCAATATATATGATACACCACATAAACAAACTAAAAGATAAAAACTATATGATTATATCAGTAGATGCTGAAAAGCATTTGGCAAAATCTAGCACCCATTTCTAATAAAAATGCTCAGCAATATAGGAATAGAAGGATAATATCTTGACATAATAAAGGCCGTATATAAAAAACCTACAGCCAACATTATACTGAATGAATAAAAACTAAAAACATTTCTTTTAAAAACAGAAACAAGTGAGAACAGGGATGCTCACTTTCACCACTCTTATTTAACATACTACTGGAAGTCTTAGCCACAGCAATAAGACAAGAGAAAAAAATGAAAGGGATCCAAATTGGAAAGAAGGAAGTGAAACTGTCATTATTTGCAGATGATACGATATCGTATATAGAAAACCCTAAAGACTCCATCAAAGATCTACTGGATTTAATGAATGAATTCGGAAAACTAGCAGGATACAAAATTAACATCAAGAAATCTATGGCATTCTTATACATCAATAATGGACCTACAGAAAGAGAAACAAACAAACAAAAATCTCATTTACCATTGCAGTAAAAATCTAAGAAATCTAGGAATAACCTAAACCAATGAAATAAAGGACCTGTTTGCAGAAAACCACAAGACATTGAAAAAAACATAGAGGAAGATATAAAAAGTGGAAGTACATACCTTGTTCATGGATTGGAAGAATTAACATCATTAAAATGTCCATAATACCCAAAGTAATCTACAGATTCAATGCAATTCCCATTAAAATACCAATGAAATATTTTATGGAACTAGACCAAATACTCCAAAAGATTATATAGAACCAAGAAAGACCCCAAATAGCCACAGAAATCTTGTAAAAGAAGAACAAAGTAGGAGGGATCACGATACCAAATATCAGGTTATACTACAAAGCCACTGTAATCAAAACAGCCTGGTAAGTAACATTTATCCCAGGGATGCAAGGCTGGTACAATATTCTCGAATCAACAAATGTGATACACCATATAAACAAAATGAAAGATAAAAACCACATGATCATATCAATACATGCCAAAAAGCATTTGACAAAATCCAGCACCCATTTCTGATAGAAATGCTCAGCAATCTGAGAATAGAGGGATCATATCTCAACATAATAAAAACCATATATGAAATACCTACAGCCAACATCATACTCAATGGGCAAAAACTCAAAGCATTTCCCTTAAGAACAGGAACAAGACAGGGATGCTCACATTTGCCACTCTTATTTAATATAGTACTGGAAATCTTAGCCACAGCAATCAGACAGGAAGCAAAAATAAAAGGGATCCAAATTGGAAAAGAGGGAGTGAAACTGACATGATTTGCAGATGACATGATATTATATGTAGAAAACCCTAAACACTCCATCAAAAATCTACTAGACTTAATAAATGAATTTGGCAAAGTAGCAGGATACAAAATTAACGTCAAGAAATCGATGGCATTCTTATACACCAATGACGAAGTCACAGAAAGAGAAACTAAAAAAAAACAATTCCATTTACCATTGTGGCAAAAAAAAGTAAGATACCTAGAAATAAACTTAACCAAAGAAATAAAGGACTTATTTGCAGAAAACTACAGGACATTGAAAAAAGAAATAGAGAAAGATATAAAAAAGTGGAACCACATACCTTGTTCATGGATTGGAAGAATTAACATCATTAAAATGTCCATATTAACCAAAGCAATCTGTAGATTCAATGCAATCCCCATCAAAATACCAATGACATACTTCACAGAACTAGAACAAATACTTCAAAAGTTCATATGAAACCAAAAAAGGTCCCAAATAGCCACAGCAATCTTGAAAAAGAAGGACAAAATAGGTGGGATCACAATACCAGATATCAGGTTATACTACAAAGCTACTGTAATCAAAACAGCCTGGTACTGGCATAAGAACAGGCATATAGACCAGTGGAACAGAACAGAGAACCCGGAAATGTACCCACGACATTATGCTCAATTAACATTTAACAAAGGTGGAAAGAGCACACAATGGAGTAAAGACAGCCTCTTTAAGTAATGGTGTTGGGAAAATTGGACAGCTACATGCAAAAAAATGAAACTAGACCATCAACTTACACCATACACAAGAATAAACTCAAAATGGATAAAAGACTTAAATGTGACCCATGAATTCATAAAAATCCTAGAAGAAAATGTAGGCGACAAAATTTTGGACATCATATGCAGCAGAATTTTCACTGATACATCATGTAAGGCAACAGAAGAAAGAAAAAATGAACACGGGGGACTACATCAAACTAAAAAGCTTCAGCAAAGCAAAAGAAACAACCATCAACATGGAAAGGCAACCCTCTGTATGGAAGAGCATAATTGCCAATGATACATCAGATAAGGGATTAATTTCCAAAATATATAGAGTACTCATACAACTCAACAAAAGGAAGACAAAGAACCCAATTAAAAAGTGGGCAGAGGAGCTAAATAGACATCTCTCCAAACAGGACATAAAAATGGTCAAGAGACATATGAAAAAGTGCTCAACATCACATCATCAGAGAGATGCAAATTAAAACAACTATTTTTGTTGGTCTGAGGGACAGGTAAATGGTGTTTTATAGATTCCTTTCCTTGAGGGGTGCTGAGGGTAATGTCAAGACTGATGGAGAGGTAGTCTTAGTGGTAACAGTATGTGGAGGATAGAGGACTTGTGACGTGGGCAAAATCTATTAACCTTTCTTACATAGTAATATAATTTTTGGGGGACAAATTAGGTTTATGACCACCCAGTGAATCACACTTCCCAGTCTCTCTTGCAGTTTGTTGTGGCCACACAACTAAGTCCTGCACAATGGAGGTGAGTAATTCTGATATGTGCATTTTTTTAGTGTTGTTCTTCAAGGGTAAAGACCATGCCCCCCCATCCTCCATCTTATGCCCCATTTCTCCTTTCCTTTTGGCTGAATGTGGATGAGATGCCATTATCCAGAGCTTGCATCTTGGACCACAATTAAAAAGCAGCAATTTGAGGATAGCCTGAATTTCTGACATTGTTCAGATGCCATACCAGCTCTGGATTACTTATTTGGATGTTATATGTAAAAGGATAAACGCCGATGTCATTAAGCCACCCTATTTGTAGACACTGATTACATACAGCAGCCTAATTAATATAGGTGATCTAACTAGAGGAACACTAACCAATGGACATCGTCTCCAGTCCTGGAGGAGGAGAAGCTTCCTGGGAGCAAGATCCTTTCAATTCAATATAAAATGGTTTCCACTTGATCATGGACAATGGAACACTCTCATTGGTCTCTCTTCAAACTGAAATGCCCATAGCAGTGATCTTAAAAGAATATAAAAGAGCATAAGAGTGGGGCCAGAAGTAGATGAGTAATTTATATTTCTCTATGTTGGATAGAGGAGAGAAAACTCAGTGGACAAAGTCACAGCCAGGATATGTGAAAAGAGGCTGCCCAGAAGAACCTTAGAGATGCTCTATATTCAGAGATGATGGACACCAGAGAATGTGAGAAGTGAGAATATAAACAAGAAGACTAATAAACAACTGTATAACAAATAGTCCACCTCCTCTTGCCTATCTCCCCCTATCTATTCAGAGTTCAGACATACCAATGTTTACCGTCCTCCACTCCAGGTATACAATTAGAAGGCTCCTCTCTTAAGGAACTAAAAAATAAGTCTAAAAACAACGAGGAAAGATGTGACACATGTTGACATCTCAGAATAAATATATACCTATTATGGCATTTGGGAAGCCATAAGCATAATTATATATTATTGTCACTTTAGAGTTTGGTGCATAATAAGTCTCATTCATATTCTCTAAGTTATCTATATTTTCTTGATTTTAAACTATTAACAATATCCAAGTATAAATAGACATTGGCAGAAAACCCATGACATGAAAAGGAAGGATTGAGTTTAAAAGAGAAAATAGGTAATAACTTGAGAAATAACTTGAGAAAATAGGTAATTATAAAAACTGAGATGATAGTAAAACAGAATTATTGTTAGAGAAAGTAGAGATGACATTTCATCCATAGAACAAGAACAAGATGCTATGATAATGAACCATAAAATAATAAATTGCTGTTGGAAATTAAACATAAGGTTGTTGATATTAAAAATATTTAGAAGTTTGGAAGAATAAGTTCAGGGCATCACTATGAATACAGAGAAGAAAATATGAGAGGAAGGGTTGAAGACCAATCCAGGAGGGACAGAACGGAAGAAAATTTCCCAGCACTAATCAGAAACACATTCTTCAAATTGAAGAGTTCCACTAAATACTGGGAAGAATCAACAATTAACAACCCAATTCTACTTGCATTTGCTGTACAAAGTCAGAACCTATAGGGTAAAGGTAAAATCTTGGAGGGGGTCACAACAGAGGAATAAGACCCAGACTGTCAGCAGACATCTTATCTGCAGTAATGGGTTCCAGAAGAGCATGCAGCAAAAATGTTAAAGTCTGGGAGTTCTAGACTCCTATTTGTAGTTAAACTAATTATTAAATGTGGGTCAAATTAAGCTTATTTTCAGACATATAGTCTTAGAAATTTCCATGTATCTGTTCCAAAGACGTTGCCTGAATATTTACTTCCAGAAGAGTGTAAAAATCGAGAGAGAGGAGGATGTGGTATAAATCAGAGGGTTATTTGCGGTGTGCCATATATGAATCAGAGGATCAGTTCCAAAATCAAAAGCGAATATATCTCAGGATACATGTCTACATTAAGAAAAAAAGATCTCAAACAACCTAACTTCATATCTCAAGAAACAAGAAAAAGAATAACAAATTAAGCTTAGAGTTAGCAGAAGGAGAAGAATAACAAAGTTAAGAGCATAAATAAATAAATTTATATACCAGGAAAACAATAGAAAAGATTAATAAAAATCAGAGGTGGTTTTTAAAAAGATAAAATGAACAAACCTTAGATTAAGAAAAAAGAGAGAAGATTCAAATACGTAAAATCAGAAACGAAAGAGGAGAAATTACAACTGATACCATAGAAACACAAAGGATCATGAGACTGCTATGAATAATTATATGCTAATAAATTGAATAGCATGGAAAAAATGCATAAATTCCTAGAAACAAACAACCTGCCAAGACTGAATCATGGAGAAATAGAAAACTGGAGCACACCACAAATGAGTAAGAAGATTGAATCAGAAATAAAGAAAACCTCAGGACCAGATGGTTTCACTGTAAATTCTACCAAATATTTAAAGAATTAATGCCAATTCTTTTTAAACTTTTCATAAAATTAAAGAGGAGGGACTATTTACAAACTCATTTTATGATGCCAGCATTGCCCTTTTACCAAAGCCAGATATGGATACTAAGAAAACTACAAAATAATATTCCTTATAAACATAGATGCAAACAATTTCAACCAAATATTAGCAAACCAAATTCAACAGCACATTAAAATGACTACACACAAGCAGGATTTATCCCTGAGATGCAAGGATGGCTCAACCTACCATATCAATAAATGTGATACACCACATTAATAGAATGAAATATAAAAATCATATGATAATCTTAGTACATACAGAAAAAGCACTTGACAAAATATAATATCCTTTCATGATAAAAACACTCAACAAATGGGGTATAAAAGGAACATACCCCAACATAATAAAGATCATATATGACAGAGATATCATACTCAATGGTGAAAGGTTGAAAGCTTTTTTCTCTCAGATCAGAAACAATATAAGGGTGCCCACTTCTACCACTTCTATTCAGCATGGTACTGGGCATCCTGGCCAGAACATCAGGAAAAAAACAAACTAAAGATATTCAACTTTGAAAGGAAGAACTAAAATTGTCTTTATTTGAATATATGATTTTATATACAGAAAAACTTCAACAAAAAACTATTAGAACCAATCAACAAATTCAGTCAAGTTCATGCTGAAATCATTTGCATTTCTGTACACTAACTGCTCTATTGCAGTTATCCTCATTAAAATTGGCATCACTGTTCTTGCCAGAGACAAACTGAAACTGAAATCAGTAAGAGAATTTATCTCCTCTAACTGCCTTACAATTATCTGTCAGTATTTGTCAGTACTAGAAACTATCTGCAAGCCAGAGAAAGTAAGAAATTCTAGCAATTGTAGTTGGAAGGATCTATTATATTTAGCAAAGGGAGTATGAACTAAAAACAGACAGGCAAGTACATGGTGCTCTCAAAAATCATCTCAAACTCTTCCAGTGAGGAAAAGTATGCAGTAATGAAGGCCTAAAAATAGTTACATTATTGTAGTTAGGTAAATATAAAAAAAAAAACTGGAAAGAGAGACTACTGGTAGAGATAAAAGTGAGCTTGATTGTTCATATCTTAGCTGAAGTTAATTATTGATGTCAAAAGATAAATAAAAAAAAATGACATGATCAATTCATTTAAAGATGTGGAGGTAATCACTGTCAGATTAAGAAGATAAGTGATTAAAATGTATTGATTTTTATAGTGGGACGAGGAGCGGAAAGAGGTGGGGCAGGAGACTATTGATTTTTAGTTTGAGCATATTCTACTACTTCAGTTTTTATGTTTATAGATTATATTGGCAAAAAATAAACAAAAACTTAACTAAAACTTCAAACATAAAGATATAACAATTTATGGTATAATTATAAGGGTAGGCAAATTTTGTTTGTTATTGATGACTCTTGCAATAATTGATTTGTTGGGAATTTCTTTATATTTTGATTTTAGTGATTCTCATATTTTATGCCAAAAGCTATTTAATTTAAAAAAATAGATGAGCCTATTTTTTGGTGTTTATTAGTAGAGTTTGATAAATAAACACTTGAATTTGGGAGTTTGAATTACTTTAGGAAATCATTTTAACTAATGAGTTTTTATTTGCATTTTTTGAGTATATGCAGGTGAACAGAAGAAGGCTAAGTAAAAAGTACAATCTAATACATGGTTTTCAGGATGTACAGGGAGGTGGAAGAGGCCCAGCAGGTGGAAGCATATCAGGACAAGCTGACTAATTTACACTTTCTCTAATTCTTCCACTCTCCCTCTCTTCTCTATTCTCAGCCTGTCTACTTCATTATTATTTCTCTTCATTTTTTTTTTTTCTCTGACTCTCAGGGTTCATGGCTAAGGGTGAAAATATCACAGTTCAGAATTTACATACCTGGTGATTAAATCATCATTTGGGATTTATGGCATCTCTGAATTCCAGTTCCAAATTCTTACAAGAGAGACTATCCCAATGGCTCAGTTCGGTTTCATTGGTAAACCTGAACCCAAATATCTATGGCTATCCAGGGTGGTGGTGGCGATGGTAGTGGTTATAGCTTTGCATACTATAAACAGAGCACAACCTTAGAACTAAAAAGCACCCCAAAGGGCATTTACCACTTCTCTGTGTAATACTTAAGTTTATACATAGACAATGTTGATGGCCCAGCTCAATCTGGGCACCTTTCAGTTTGTCTTCTTTCAATTTGCTTAGTTTATGGGTGATTTATGCATCTGGAGTAATGGGAAAGTTCTGGTGATTTGTGGTTACATCATACTAAGTTCTGTTTGAATATTTAAACAGTCAATATGAGGCAGAGGAAAGCATGATTTGAATAGTGCGACGAAGATAATTTTATTATCTATTGTACTGAAGACAAAACGGATCACTTGTTTTCAGAGGAAAAGGAAGGGATAAATACAGTTTTCAAAAACTGAGTTTTTAAAACAGAGGATTGAGGTTTATTTTCATTGCTCTTATTTCTAGGTCGAGGACAGAAAAATATAAAGATGTTGAGAGGCATGAAAAAATGTCATTTTTGAAGAAATATGACTATTGAAGACAGTCTTAAAAACAAAAGAAATCAATTTCTTATATATTATGAGTAGTTAATTCTGTTGTAGCAGAAGGAAAGAATGATTGTTGAAAGGCAACAAGAATAAGCTAAAAGTCTGTTTGGTCCAATTTGAAAGAAAAAATAGAGGAAAGGAAAAGTAAATACAGATTTATTCCTTAAGTCCATTTGGAAGAAAGAAAAATTAATTTGTGAAAATAGCCAGGAAGTTTTTAAAGAGAAACAAGACAAAAATAAACCAAATAACTATAAAACTTAAAAGTAGTGTTGCATTGGTAAAAACCTAACAAATGAGATTAATAAAACAAAACAATGAGCCCCGAGAGTGACCCAATTTAAAAAAAAAATGTTAATAAAATAAATATCATAAATAAATAATAAAATAGCTAGGTCCTAGCTTCACATTATATACGCAATAAAATCCAGCAAAAAAGAATTAATAGAAACCAAAGGGAACGGGTAATACCTTTTAGATAAACTAGGAAAATAGATAAATTTTAGTTGAATTTAGATAGGAAATGACTTTTTGTCTTAAAAGCCAGGAAAGAAATCACAATCTCTCAGCCTTGCTGTGCCTTTTACCCAGGGGAAAACTAACAGATCTCAAAGTGAGAGCCAAATTTCAACCGAAGAAACTGTCTCCTAAGCAGGGCTGAAATGGCAGGATTGAGTCCTGATGGCTCAGATGAGTTACATCAGAATCTCCCAAGGTAAACTGTGAATGAATGAAGAAAAAAAGTAAAGAGAAAAAAATTGCTTGAGGAAATTAAAGGAAAGGTCTAGATTCTATCGTAGACATTAAATTAAAATCTTCGGCAATGTGGCTCAGACTATATATTTAACCCACATTTTAAACACAATATAAAATTTGAGAATTATTGGCTTAAAAGAAGCATTAACTAGGCTGGAAGGAGGGGGTTACAATGTTTGAACATTCTATGGTATTTCTATTGTGACATCCCAGGGATGCCCACAGAAAGGCAGGTTCTCTGAGTATGACCCCTCCACCAATTCCTCATGCAGTTGGCATATTTTGCTCAAAATCAATTTTGCAAAGTGAAAGTAGAAATTTCTATATAGAGTGTTTGGGAAGCTTTTCCGTAATTTGGAGAAAAAGCAGTAAATTATCTGCCATTTGTTATTACTTGTTTTTGTGAACAAATTTCTGTTGATTATGTCTAGGATAACAAATTGACTCATTCCATTGTGATTTCACCTTCCTTCTAAGTTTGAGGTTAGAAATCCAAACACTATATTGTCCAGTTTTTGTTGTTGTTGTTATTAGGGTTAATGGATGAAAATTAGGTTCTGCCAATTAGATTGACTCACAGATATTTGGATCATAGGAGTGAAGTGATGGTTATCTTTCTGCACTGTGTTACTGAACCAGCAGATTCTGCAGCACCTCTCCAGTTCACTTTCTCTAGTTTCTCAGCAGTATAGGACACCAGTAGTTTCTTCATTTGGGGAGAACTTGAGGAGTGGTCTCTGAGGAGGTAGTTCCTCTGATGGCTCAGTTCTACAATGTTCTGACAACCAACAGTTCTGGAAGCCCAGCCTACAACTTGTTCCATCAGGCTCCATGGTGACTTTGTAAGCATTTAAGATCTTGTATTAATATCTCTTCCTTCTTCAAATACGCATAGTGGGTTTTGTTCTTACACTGAACCTTAGCAGGTACAATAACAAACATTAATGTGAAGAGCGCACCATTAAAATGTCTTGATCAGGTTTTTAAAATACCAGTTCCATTGAAGAATGTTCTTGAGGAAATGGTAAAAATTAATTTTGTCAATTATTTGCTCTCAAATACATACGCTTTGAAATTTTCTGCATGACAAGGCTGTAAGAAAGAAAGATCTCTTACCCTTTGACATGACACAGAGGGACCTGGAGAGTATTTTGCTGAGCAAAATAAGTTAGTCAGAGAAAAACAAGTACCATATGATTTCACTCACTAATGGAATATAATGAACAAAATAAGCTGATGATCAAAATAGATCCAGTAGGGAGCAGACTGACAAACTGCAGAAGGAAGGATGTTACGGGATTGTTGGATTGGGGGGTTGAAAGATGGACATTTTTTAACTTTGAGTTAAGCACTCTCAACCTTATGTTAATGCATTCTCAGAATCCTAGCTGGGGGTGGGGGGGAACCTGTCCCAGGGTACTTCATTTGCATGTGAATAAGGGTTTGTTATCTTTTGGCTTCAAGGTCTCTTTTGATAAAAAGCAAGATACAAAGCTAGGGTGTATGCAGTAATGCCATCTCAAGGAAATAATTTACTTAAATCCACTTATTACCTGAGGGTACCAGTCTGCAAATAAATAGGACTGAATCCAGAGATCTGGAGCATTTGCTCTTTTTCAAATCTCTCTCTCACTCTAACCAGCACGTGGTTGTAGGTCCATTGCATTGCACTGATCCCGGCAGGCCAAGAGATGGCAGGGGATGGTGGTGAGAAGAGATAAACCAAAGAATTTATATGTATATATGCATAATCAGTGGACACAGACAGTAGTGTAGTGAAGGCAGAAGGGGGGTGGGAGAGGGAGGAGGGGGTCAATGGAGGAAAAAAGTGGGAACATCTATAATACTTTCAATAAGAATGATAAAAAAATTGTAATAAAATAAAATTTTCTGCACAATGAAATGGGAAGTAGGCATAAAGTGCTTCTACTGCACGGAAATGTGATTATCTAGAGGGAAAAGACAGTAAGGTTGTTTGAGCTGTGAGCTGGACTAGTTATTTTTATGCACCATCATTTTTAAATAAGATAAATAAAGGATCTGAAAAATTGTGGCAGTGTAAATGAAAGCTACACAGACTGTCTCCAAACTGGAATTACAACTAAAATAAAGACAAGTCATCAGGAAAAACAAACTGAAGAGTAGCTGGAGAGAACCCTTATAACCAGGGATGAAAAGAGGAGAGCAAATCGAGCCTGGTAGGAGCTTCAGAGGCATGAGAGGGCTGGCTTGGTGACCACGAGCAGCAGCTGAGGGCTGTCTTAGCTGTGAGCAGTACCCTCTGAGAAGATGGAACCCCAAGCTGGCTCCCCAGCACAGAGTGGCATAGTAGAGAAAGGCTCCCTCAAAACACCTGGCTGAGAAAATCACAAGAGCAGAGGAGCTGGGAACACTAGAACTTCCCTGAAGGGCAGGTGCACTAAATAAGCTACAGCCACTCACCTTGGGTTTCTTGCAGAGGGAGTGCAGACTGGACTTGAACTGTGTGAAGAAAATCGGGGGTTCATGGCATTGGGGAGAGAGCTAGGAAGGAGGACACCAGGAGTTTTATGCTGAATCCCTCCTTCATAGGACAGTACGCATCTTACTCAAAGTGCCCCTTCCCAGAGCCCTGGGAAGAAACAATGGCCCCTCCCTCAGAAATTTAATACCACCTGGGTGGTGAAATGCAAATTGAGGCTCATTAACAGCTAGAGTTTACTAGCTAGCAAGGAGGAAAAGGAAAAAAAAAAAAAAAAAAGAAACCTCTTGAAATTTAGACTGGGCTCAGTGTTGGGGATCTTGGTTCTGAGGACTGAGCTGTGATGGCTGAGGCTTGAGTTCCTGTGCTAAGCCCCTTCCCCATGGCTTCAGTAGCCATCTCTGTCAAGTAGCCCTCTGTTTTAGCCTGAGGGAGAAGCAAGTGCCCCTTCCTTGGGAATTAACACCACCCTGTGGCTCTGGGGATTGAGCTGTGAAGGCAGAGGGTAGGACCCCAGCACTAAACCAACAATCCACACCTTCAGAAACCACTTTCCAGTGGCAATTGCCCCACCCACTGGAAATCCTTTTACCCTGTCCACTTGAGAGATTATTTATTCAGCTGAGTGCTAAAACCCATGACTCATTAAGTAACTGAGACTAATTGCCTGCAGGCAAAAACTATAGGGTAACTAAATCTTTACTTGGCCTGCAAATCTACCCAAGAAAGTAAGTCTTTTTTTTTTTTTTTTGGTATGAGCCCCTAGCAGGAACCGAACCCAGGACTCCCTGGTCCACAGGTCAACACTCCAACCACTGAGCCAAACTGGCCAGGGCCCAAGAAAGTAAGTCTTGACATTGGTGTTTAACATGGGTCCTCCCAGTAGAGGGAGCCACAATCAGTAGAACGTCAACACCCACAGGAAAAATTTGGCAGGCTCCAAAACCCACTGAGACAACCAAAATGGTGAAACAAAGAAACAAATACCAAATGAAAGAACAAGAGAATTCTACATATGAAGGGTAAATGAAATGGAGTTAAGCAAGTTATCAGAGGTAGAGTTCAGAGTAATGATTATGAGGAAGCTCAATAGCATAAGAGTTCAACAGCATGAGTAAAGATATAGAAACAATGAAAATCAATTGGAAATGAAAAACCAATTGGAAATGAAAAACCACCAAGTGGAAATGAAGAATGACATAACAGAAGTAAAGAACACATTGGAAGGAATAACCAGCAGAGTAGAGGAAACTGAGAATTGGATCAGTGAATTAGAAGACAGGGTAGAAAAAAATCAGAGGCGCCCCCCCAAAAAATTAAGAAACAGGAAGACAGCTTAAGAGAATTGTGGGACAATATGAAATGTAACAACATCCGCATTGTAGTATTTCCAGAATAAGAAGAAGAACATGAGCAAGGGTTAGAGAATATATTTGAAGAAATAGTAGCAGAAACATTCCCTAACTTGGTGAGAGAAAAAGGCATACAAGTTCAAAAAGCCCAGAGAGCCCACGTAAAAAGAACCTAAAAAGGCCCACACCAAAGAGTCCCGGGTTTTATTCCTGCTAAGGGCACATACCTTGGTTGCAGTTTGTCCTCAGCCCTGGTTGGGGTCATGTGGATGGTGACCGGTTGACGTGTCTCTCACATTAATGTTTCTCTCTCTCCTGCTCTATCTGAAGATAAATGAAAAAAAAAAAAAAAGTCCTCAGATGAGGATAAAGAAAAAAAGGCCCACACAAAGACACATAATAATTGAATGCCAAAAATGAAAGAAAAAGAGAGAATCCCAAAGGCAGCAAGAGATAAATAAAAGGGTACCTACAAAGGAATCCCAATTAGCTATCAGCTGATTTCTCAACAGAAACACTACAGGCCAGAAGGCAATGGCAGGCATGAAGTAATCAAGGCAATCAAAAACAAGTCTCTGAGTCCAAGACTCCTCTATCCAGCAAGGCTATCATTCAAAATAGAAGGTGAAATAAATAGCTTCTCAGACAAAAAAGGCTAAGTAAACATATTAGTACCAAACCAACACTGTAAGAAATGTTAAAATAACTGCTGTAATAAACAGAAGAAATAGGAAGAAAAACATAGCCATAATAAACAAAAATGCCAACAAATAAGTACATATCAGTAATAACCTTAAAAATAAATGGATGAAATGCTCCAATCAAAAGACACAGAGTAGCTAAATGAATAAGAAAGCATGCCTTATATATACATATGTTGCGCACAAGAGATCTACCCCACAGCAAAAGACTTACGAAGGTTGAAAGTGAAGGGATGGAAAAATATTTTCCAAGAAAACAGAAAGGGAAAAAAAGCTGGGCTACCAATACTCATATCTGATAAAATAGACTTCAAAATGAAGGCCATAACTAGAGACAAATAAGGTCACTACATAATATTGAAAGGATCTAGTCAACAGGATACAGCCTTGGAAAACATGTATGCACCGAATATAGGAGCACCAAAATATATTTTAAAATTTCCAGAGAACTTCAAAAAAGAAACTGACAGCAATATAATTATAGCAGGGGATTTCAACACCCCACTGACATCACTGGATAGATCCTCTAGAAAAAAAATTTACAAGGAAAAAGAGACTCTAAATGATCCACTAGATCAAATGAATTTAATAAATATCTACAGAGAATTAACTATACCCCAAAACTGCAGAATTCACACTCTTCTCAAATGCACATGGGACATTCTCAAAGATAGACTACATGTCAGGACACAAACTAAGTCTCTACAAGTTCATGAAAATTGAAATTATATCAAGCATCTTCTCAGATCACAATGGCATAAAATTGGAAATCAATTACAGCAAAAACATTGAAATAAATGGAGGCTAGATAGTATCTTATTGAACAATGAATGGGTTACCAAGAAGATCAAGGAAGAAATAAAAAACTTCCTGGAAACCAATGAAAATGAACACACAACAACACAAAATTTATGGAACACAGCAAAAGCAGTTCAGAAATGTAACTTTATAGCACTACAGGCATATCTCAAGAAACAAGAAAATTTTCTAATTGACTATCTAACACCACAAATTAAAGAACTATAAAGTAAACAAAAAGAAAAGCAAGTAGAAGGAAAGAAATAATAAAGGTCAGAGTAAAAAGAAATGACATAGAGACTGAAAAAACAATTCAAAAGATTAATGAAGCAAAGAGCTGGTTCTTTGAAAAGATAAACAACATTAATGGACTCTTAGACAGACTCTCCAAGAAACAAAGAAAGGTCCCAAATAAATAAAATCAGAAAGTAAAGAGGAGAAATAACAATTGACATCACAGACCTACAAAGAATTGTTAAGAAACAAAAAAATTGGACAATCTAGGCCAAATAGACAAAAACTAAATTCACACAGTCTTCAAAAATTTAACCAGGAAGAGACAGAAAACTTGAACAGACCAATAACAACTAAGGAAATTGAAAATGTAATCAGTAAACTCCCAGCAAACAAAGGCCGGGCCTGTACAACTTCATGGGGTAGTTTTACCCAACATTCAAAGAAGAACTAACACCCATTCTCCTCAAACTATTTCAAAAAAATTAAATAAGTTGGAAGACTTCCAAACTTGTTTTATGAGGCCAGCATAATTCTAATTCCAAAACCAGATAAAGACACTACAAAGAAAGAAAACAACAGGCTGATATCACTGATGAACATAGATGCAAAAATTCCAAACAAAATATTAGTAAATCAGATCCAGCAAAACATTAAAAAAAATGCCCTGGCCGGTTTGGCTCAGCTGTTGGAGTGTCGGCCTGATGTCTAGAGAGACCCAGGTTTGGTTCCCGCTAAGGGAGCGTATCTTGGTTGCAGTTTGTCCCCGGCTCTGGGTGGGTCGTGTGGGTGGCAGCTACTTGATGTGTACCTTTCAGGTCGATGTTTCTCTCTCTGTCTCTCTCTTCTTCTCTCTCCCTCCCACTCTATCTAAACAAAAAATGGAAAAATGTCCTTGGGTGAAGATAAAAAAAAAAAATTATTCACCATGACCAAAAGGAATTCATCCCAGGGATGCAAGGCTGGTACAATATTTATAAATCAATAAATGTGGTACACCTCATAAACAAAATAAAAGATAAAAACCATATGATCATATCAATAGATGCTGAAAAAGCATTTGACAAAATCCAGCACCCATTTCTAATAAAAATGCTCAGCAATGTGGGAATAGAGGGATCATATCTCGACATAATAAAGGCCATATAGGAAAAACCTACAGCCAACATCATATTCAATGAGCAAAAAACTAAAATCATTTTCCTTAGGAACAGAAAGAAGTCAGGGATGCCCACTTTTGCTACTCTTATTTAACATAGTAATGAAAGTTTTAGCCACAACAATTAGAGAAGAAGAAAATATAAAAGGGATCTAAATTAAAGGAAGAAGTGAAACTGTCACTATTCACTGATGACATGACATTGTACATAGAAAACCCTAAAGACTCCATCATAAATCTACTAGATTCAATAATTAAATTGAAAATGTAGCAGGGTAAAAAATTAACATACAGAAATCAATGGCATTCTTGTGCATCAACAATGAACACTCAGAAAGGGAAACAAACAACAAACAATCCCATTTACAATTGCATCAAAAAAATTTAAAATACCTAAGAATAAACTGAACCAAGGAGGTAAAAGACCTATTCTCAGAAAACTACAAGACATTGAAAAAAGAAATAGAAGAAGATATAAAAAAAGTGGAAACATATACCATGTTCATGGATTGGAAAAATCAATATCATTAAAATGTCCATACTACCTAATACAATCTGCAGATTCAATGCAATCCCCATTAATGTACCAACTTCATATTTCAAAGATCTATAACAAATACTCCAAAAGTTTATGTGGAATCAAAAAAGACCCCAAATAAACACAGCAATCTTGAAAAAGAAGAACAAAGTTGGCGGGATCACAATACCAGATATTGAGTTATACTACAAAGCCATCATAATTAGAACAGCCTGGTACAGGCACAAGAACAGACGTATAGAAATTAATGGAATAGGACAGAGAACTCAGATATTGATGCAAGACAGTATACACAATTAATATTTGCCAAAGTTAGCAAGATCATGCAATGGAGAAAAGATAGTATCTTTAATAAATGGTGCTGGTAAAATTGGACAGCTATATGCAAAAAAAAAAAAAAAAAAAAAAAAAAAGAAAGAAAGAAGAAAGAAAGAAAGAAAGAAAGAAAGAAAGAAAGAAAGAAACTAGACCACCAACTTACATCATACACAAGAATGAACTCAATGGATAAAAGACTTTAATGTGACTCATGAATCCATAAAAATCCTAGGAAAAAAATAGGCAGAAAAATCTCAGACATCAGATGTAGTAGAATTTTCACTGATACAACACCTAGGGCAAGAGACACAAAGGGAAAAAAAAATAAATGGGACTATATAAAACTTAAAAGCTTCTGTACAGTAAAAGAAACCAGCATCAACATGAAAAGGTAATCCTCTATATGGGAGAACATATTTGCCAATGATACATCAGATAAGGGGTTAATATCCAAAATATATAGAGTACTCATACAACCCAAACAAAGGAAGACAAACAATCCAATTAAAAATGGGCAGAGGACCTGAATAGACACTTCTCCAAACAGGACGTACAAAAGTCCAGGAGACATGAAAAAATGCTCAACATCTCTAATCATCAGAGACACAAATTAAAACAACTATGAGATATCACCTCACATCTGCCAGAATGGCTGCCATCAACAACTCCTCAAACACCAAATGCTGGTGAGGATGTGGAGAAAAGGGGACTCTAGTACACTACTGGTGGGAGTGCAGACTGGTGCAGCCACTATGGAAAACAATATGGTGTTTCCTTAAAAAATTCAAAATTGAACTGCCATTCAACCCGGTGATCCCACTTCTAAGAATATATCCTAAGCATTCTGAAACATCAATCAGGAAGAATATATGCATTCCTATGTTCATAGCAGTACTGCTTACAATAGCTAAGATCTGGAAACTACTCAAGTGTCCATCAGTAGATGAGTGGATAAAAAATTGTGGTACATTTACACAATGGAGTACTATGCAGCTGTAAGAAAGTGAACTCTTACCCTTTGAGAAGACATGGAGGGACCTGGAGAGTGTTATGCAAGTAAGATAAGCCAGACAGAGAAAGACAAGTACCACATGATCTCACTTATTTGAGGAATATAATGAACAAAATAAGCTGTAGACCAAAAGAGATCCAGAATCATGGAAGTAGGGAACACACTAACAAACCTTAGAGGGATGGAGAGTGAGAGGGGAGGGAAGAGATAAATGAAAGAACTTGTATGCATGTAGGCACAACTAATAGACAGGAACACTAGGCTGGGGAAGGCAACAGAGGGGTGGGAGTGGGTAGGAGGGGATCAGTGGGGAAAAATGGGTGACATCTGTAATATTTTCAACAATAATAAATAAATAAGTAAATAAAGGAATTCAGATATGGGTACTGGTCATACATTTTCTCTAAAATGCACACAATGAATTTGTCATTTCTAAGAAAACTACTTGGTAACTTGCTGACAATGATAACATTTGAGCTTTCAAGCAAAAATTAAAATTTTGGGAACCTTGTATCCACCACAATGAGCTTGGAATTTTCTCAATTTAGACTTTTCTGATGAAATTGGTGGTGAAATTACTAAATACCTTTTTTTCTGTTGTGCAATGTAATATGATACATGAAAACTTGAGGTCTACAGCCAATATTTTCCAAACAAACAAAAGATAATGTTGTAAAATCATGCATGGATACTCATTCAAAGTGCAAGAGAGACCAACAAATTTTAATGTAACAGAAGGAAAAGTTCACTCACATGTTTCTAAGATTTCACAGAACAAGTAAACTTCAAGAAACGATCAACTTTTCAAGTTCTGATGTAACATCAAAAAAGAGTATCCACAAGTATCTGAAAAGGCTATATATGTGTGGGGCTGGATTTTCTTCATGTACTTCAATCAAAGCAACAAATTGAAATAGTTTGAATGTAGAAGTGAACATGAGAATTCAGATGTCTTTTATTAAGCTCCATATTAAATATTCAAAAAATTAAAATAATGCAATTATTCTCACTAAGGTTTTTTGGGAAAGAAATACTACTTTTCATAAAAAAATGTTATTTAGGTTACTATGTAATGGCTTTATTATTGGTATGTTAATACACAAATAAATATTAAAGTTTGGTTTCAATCTATAATACTATAAATATTTATTTATATGGCCCACTTGCACAAGAATTCTTTGGATCCACAATAATTTTTAAAAGTGTAAAGGGTTCCTCGAGAACTGCTGTTTTAGAGCTTGCAATTTGATATTACACTTTACCAGCAGATGCCGCCACTAGTACACTTTGCACACTCCCTTGCCATGGATGAAATTTGAGGCTTCAGTTTCTGCTGCAGACAAGTGATTTGTGCTATTAATTTAATGGGTCCACAATTTTATACATGAATTGATGGTGGGGAAAGAGGTGACAGAGAGAGAAAAAGCAACTCTAAGTCTTAATAAAAGCTCTAGAAAAATTTGTAATCATACTTAGGGAGGGGAAGAAGGAAAACCAAAGGGAGAATGATTCTCAGAGCTGCAGAGATGAAACAAGCATGATCTAGTGGCACCAGCTGCACTAGAAAGTGCTGGCTCATCTGCACCTCGTATCCAGACTGGAGTGCACCTCTGGATTCTCAGCTACTAAACGAGATCAGACTTTTCCCAGAAGAAAACCATTCCACTGCTGTGGTTGTTCCTCACATGAAGAGAACAATTCCCTTCTGTGACCCTCAAGTTACTGTGAGACTTGGCTCTGATTTCTTGCCCACTATCCCCCCATCCCACCCCTCACCCCACAGGGTCCACTCAGTTTTTCTCACCAAATTCTCTCAGGTTGTTCTCTGTGTAATACCCCACAATCCTGTAGCTATAGTATGCACAGAAATGCCAATTCCCCAAATAAAAAAAAAATTTTTGCGATATATTTACATATTCATGTAGTTTGTTCCTTTGGAAGTCTGTCTGTCTTGAGAAACTACATCATTCCAAAGATGTAGTGCACACCACCTGGAATCTTACTACGATTATTGTGGGCTAAAGCAGGTAAGGCCTCCTTTCCGATCATCCAGACCCAGGAACAATGCTTTACAAAGCTGACATTTCCTCTGAACATGTTGATGTTGGTGCCCTCAGAGAATCCATCCCTTCTAACTTAGTTGCTGCAGCTGTGAAATGTGAGGCTATTGCTTCACTGAGCTTCAGTTCTGGAGCAGAGGCACTTCCTTTCCTGCTCTTTCTTCTCTGTTGACTGTTCCACATCTGAACCCCTCTTGCTGTGCTGACTTGGCTCACTATTTCTTTTCTTCGATTTTTATTCCTCCACCTTTCTCAAGAAAACATTGTTCCTTGTGCTAATTTACTGACCTTCACCCCCACCCCCACCTCAGCCTTGCTCAGGATAACTCACACTCACTCTCCTCCCACGCATTCCAGATGAGGAAAGTTGGTAGCCATTTCTTGATCTGCTGAAGAGGAACCTCAATCAGACCTGGAATGTACAGGAGAAAAATGGGGTAGCTCATTTATCATGGTCCCTTTGTGAATGAAAAAGGGTCTACATAATAAACTCAACAAGCTCAGTGGGGCCACATGGCAAGCCTGACAAGCTAAGTGATTAAAAGTAACCACACAGGATGATGGTCTGGTCATGAATTTCTAACTGGGCAGGTGATGGAGGGTAATCATGTCTCAGGTCTGCAGCTTCCTTAGCAGTCTTTATCTTAAGTGGGACCTGTCCTTTGCTCTTATGCATCTCAGATAACATACCTTGAAAGTGTCACATTAATCTTCATTTCCAGACCCATCAGGGCACAACTTTTCACTAGAGCACAAGACCATAGAACCGCTCATTGTTGTGTTTTCCCCCAAATGCCATCTTTGTGTTCCGTCAATGTTAATTATTAATTATCTTATACCCACCAACATAAAAAAGTCTGTGTTTCTTCATTTTGCAATTATCCAATCCTAGAGATTTTCCTGCTCTTCTGTCTCCTTCCTCCTTAATCTACCACCAATGGATTTCATGTATCCTTTTTTATGTTTTCTCCTTTGATTCTAAATGCATAAAAGACACTATAAAACTGCCATTCTCAGGAGCATTTTTTTCAATCTGTTGAGATTTTTTTTTTTCCCAGGCATATCCTCAAAATTTGGGCTCAAGTAAACTCTTATAAAACTTTTGTGTGGCTGGACATTCTTTCATTAATATCTTCTACCCTGCCTTCCAGAGATCCAAGTATCCAAGATGCAATCTAAAGGATAAGAATCTCCTCTGCCCACCCTCGGGAAATCCCCTTACTCTGAACATCTCAGGGAGTTTTTCCTTCAACAGAGAAAATGAGGCTCTTCATGTAACCTCAATTAATAGCCTACAGGAAAAAAGCTAGAAGATAACTGAACCTTTCCTGGGCTTACAACTCTACCTATCCAGGAAAGTAAGACTTGACAGTGGTGTTTAGTGTGGGTACTCCCTTGCTCATCCAAACAGCAGAACACTGACACCCACAGGAAAAATTAGGCAGGGTCCAGAACGCACTGAGATAGCCAAAATGGTGAAACAAAGAAACAAATCCCAAATGAAAAAACAAACAAACAAACAAACAAAAGAACTATATCAAAGATGAGATCAATGAAATACAGTTAAGCAAATTATCAGAGTTAGAGTTCAGAGCCATGATCTTGAGGAAGCTCAACAGCATGAGTAAAGACATCAGCACCATGAATAAAGATATAGAAACACTAAAAACCAATCAAGTGGAAATGAAGAATGACATAGCAGAAATTAAGAACACATTGGAAGGACTAACAGGCAGAGTAGAGGAAACAGAGGATCAGATCAGTGAATTAGAAGACAGGGTAGAAAAAAACCAACCAAGCAGAAAACCAAAAGGAAAAAACAAATGAAAAACAGTAAGATAGCTTAAAAAAACTGTGGGACAACTAGAAGCTTAATAATATTTGCATAATAGGAGTCCCTGAAGAAAAAGAATATGAGCAAGGGTTGGAGAATATACTTGAAGAAATAGTGACAGAAAATTTCCCTAATTTGGTGAAGGAAGAAGTCATTCAAGTTCAAAAAGCACAGAGAGCCCCAAGTAAGAAGAACCAAAACAGGATCACACCAAGACACATATTAATTAAAATGCCAAAAATTAAAGACAAAGAGAGAATACTAAAGGCAGGAAGAGATAAACAACAGGTTACCTACAAAGGAACCCCCATAAGGCTATCAGCTGACGTCTCAACAGAAACACTACAGACCAGAATGGAATGGCATGAAGTAATCAAAGTCATGAAAAAGAAGGATCTGAATCCAAGACTACTCTATCTTCCAGTAAGGCTATAATTCAAAACAGAAGGTCAAATAAAGAGCTTCCCAGACAAAAAAAAAAAAAAAAAAAGTTAAGGGAATACATTTGCACCAAACCAGCACTGCAAGAAATGTTAAAAGGACTGCCATAATTAGTAGAAGAAATAGAAAAAAAATAATAATAACCACACTAAACAAAAATGGCAATAAATAAGTACATATCAATAATCACCTTAAATGTAAATGGACTAAATGTTCTGATAAAAAGACACAGAGTAGCTGATTGGATAAGAAAACATGACTCATACATATGTTGCTTACAAGAGACCCACATCACAACAAAAGACTCACATAGGTTGAAAGTGAAGGAATGGAAAAAAATTTTCCAAGGAAATAAAAAGGAAAAAAAAGCTGGTGTAGCAATACTCATATCTGATAAAATAGATTTCGAAATAAAAGCCATAACTTGAGACAAAGAAGGCCACTACATAATATTGAAAGTATCTATTCAACAGGAAGATATAACCTTGGTAAACATATATGCACCCAATATAGGAACACCAACATATATTAAAAACCTTCTGAAGGAATTCAAAAGAAAAATAGACAGCAATACAATCATAGCAGGGGACTCTAACACCCCACTGACATCACTGGATAGATTCTCTAGAAAAAAAATTAACAAGGAAACGGAGACTCTAAATGAAGCACTAGACCAAATGGATTTAGTAGATATCTATAGAGAATTACACCCCAAAACTACAGAATTCGCATTCTTCTCAAGTGCACATGGGACATTCTCAAAGATAAACCACATGTTAGGACACAAAGCAAATCTCTGCAAGTTCAAGAAGATTAAAATCATATCAAGCATCTTCTCAGATCACAATGGCATGAAATCAATTAAAACAAGAACATGCAAAGACATTTGAACACATGGAGGCTAAATAGCATGTTATTAAACAATGAATGGGTTAGCGAGGAGATTGAGGAAGAAATTGAAAACTTCCTGGAACCAATGAAAATGAACACACTATAATCTATGGAATGCAGTGAAAGTAGTTCTGAGAGAGAAGTTCATAGGACTACAGGCCTACCTCAAGAAAAGAAAAATCTCTAAAAGACTATCGATTCACAACTTCAAGATCTAGAAAGCAAACAAAAAGAAAACCCCAGAGCAAGTAGAAGGAAGGAAATAGTAAAGATCAGAGCAGAAATAAATGACATAGAGCCCTAAAAAACAATTTAAAGGATCAATGAAACAAAGAGCTGGTTTTTCTAAAAGATAAACAAGATTAATGGACCCTTAGCTACACTCACCAAAAAACAAAGAGAACCCAAATACACAAAATCAGAAATGAAAGAGGAGAAGTAACAACTGACACCACAGAAATACAAATGATTGTTAACAAATACTATGAACAATTGTATGACAACAAATTCGACAATCTAAGCGAAATGGACAAATTTCTAAAAACACATAATCTCCCAAAACTGGACTGGGAAGAGAGAGAAAATTTGAACAGACCAATAACAACTGAGGAAATTGAAGATGTAATCAAGACTCTCCTAGCAAACAAATACCCAGGCCTGGATGGCTTCATGGGGAATTTTACAGAACATTCAAGAACTAACACCTATTCTCCTCAAACTATTTCAAAAACTTTAAGAAGAAGGAAGACTTCTAAACTTGTTTCATGAGGCCAGCACAATTCTCATTTCAAAACCAAAAAAAGACAGCACAAAGAAAAAAAACTACAAGCCAATATCCCTGATGAACACAGATGCCAAAATCCTGAACAAAATACTAGCAAATCGGATCCAGCAGTACATCAAAAAAATTATTTACCATGACCAAATGGACTTCATCTCAGGGATGCAAGGCTGGTACAATATTCTCAAATCAATAAATGTGATGCACCACATAAACAAAATGAAGAATAAAAACCCCATGATTATATCATTAGATACTGAAAAAGCATTAGACAAAATCCAGCACCCATTTCTGATAGAAATGCTCAGAAATCTGGGAATAGAGGGATCATATCTTGATATAATAAAGGCCATATATGAAAAATCCATAGCCAACGTCACACTCAATGAGCAAAATCTAAAAGCAGTTCCCTTAAGAACAGGAACAAGACAGGGATGCCCACTTTTGCCACACTTATTTAACATAGTAATGAAAGTCTTAGCCACAGCAATCAGTCATGAAGAAAAAATAAAAGGAATCCAAATAGAAAAGGAGGAAATGAAACTGTCATTATTTGCAGATGACATGATATTATACATAGAAAACTCTAAACACTCCATCAAAAATCTACTAGACATAATAAATGAATTTGGCAAAGTAGCAGGATACAAAATTAACGTCAAGAAATCGATGGCATTCTTATACACCAATGATGAAGCCACAGAAAGAGAAACTAAGCAAACAATCCCATTTACCATCGCAACAAAAAATTACGATACCTGGGAATAAACTTAACCAAAGAAGTAAGAGACTTATTTGCAGAGAACTATAGGACATTGAAGAAAGAAATAGAGGAAGATATAAAAATGTGGAAGCACATACCTTGTTCATGGATTGGAAGAATTAACATCATTGAAATGTCCATATTAACCAAAGCAATCTATAGATTCAATGCAATCTCCATCAAAATACCAATGACATACTTCCTAGAACTAGAACAAATACTTCAAAAGTTCATATGAAACCAAAAAAGGTCCCAAATAGCCATAGCAATCATGAAAAAGAAGGACAAAGTAGGTGGGGTCACAGTACTGGATATCAGATTACACTGCAAAGCTACTGTAATCAAAACAGCCTGGTACTGGCACAAGAACAGGCACATAGACCAGTGGAACAGAACCCAGAACCCAGAAATGGACCCAAGATATTATGTTCAATTAATATTTGACAAAGGAGGCAAGAACATACAATAGAGTGAAGACAGCCTCTGTAATAAATGGTGTTGGGAAAATTGGACAGCTACATGCAAAAAAATGAAGCTAGACCTGGACCACCAACTTACACCATACATAACAATAAACTCAAAATAGATAAAAGACTTAAATGTGACCCATGAATCCATAAAAATCTTAGAAGATTTAGGCAACAAAATTTCAGACATTATATGCAGCAGAATTTTCACTGATCCATCACCTAAGGCAACAGAAACAAAAGAAAAAATGAACACATGGGACTACAGCACACTCAAAAGTTTCTGCACAGCAAAAGAAACAACCACCACAATGGAAATGCAACCCACTGTATGGGAGAACATCACTGCCAATGATATAGCAGATAAGGGGTTAATTTTCAACATATAGAGAGTGCTCATACAACTGAACAAAAGGAGGACAAAGAACCCAATTAAAAAATGGGCAGGGAAGCTAACTAGACACCTCTCCAAACAGGACATACAAGTGTCTAAGAGACATGAAGAAATGCTCAACATCACTAGCCATCAGAGAGATGCAAATTAAAAGAACAATGAGGTATCACCTCACATCTGTCAGAATGGCCGCCATCAACAAATCAGAAAGTGTTGGTGAAGGTGTGGAGAAAAGGGGACTCTAGTACACTGCTGGTGGGAATGCAGGCTAGTGCAGCCCCTGTGAAAAACAATATGATGTTACCTCAAAAAATTAAAAATTGAATTGTCATTTGATGCAGTAATCCCACTTCTAGGAATATACCCTAAGAAGCCTGAAACACCAATCAGAAAGTATATATGTACCCCCATTTTTATTGCAGCACTATTTACAATAGCTAAGATCTGGAAATAGCCCAAGTGTCCATCAGTAGACCAAATGGATAAAAAAGCAGTGGTACATATACACAATTGAGTACTATGCAGCTGTAAGAAAGAAAGATCTCTTATCCTTTGAGACGACATGGAGGGACTTGGAAAGTATTATCCTAAGCGAAGCAAGCCAAGCAGAGAAAGACAAATACCACATGATCTCACTTATTTGTGGAATATAATGAACATAACAATCTGCGAAATAGGATAGACCCAGCGACATGGAAGTAGGGTACAAACTGACAACCCTCAGAAGAGGGGGTGGTGGGGGGAGGGAAGAAATAAACCATAGATCTTATATGCATGTACACATAACAGATGACAGGGACAACAAAGCTGGGGTGGGGGTGATGGGGAGGAGGGTGTCAATGGGGAAAAAAAGGAGAAACATCTGTAACAAAAATAAATTAATAAAAAATTATTTAAAAAAATAAATAAAAGATAAGAATCTCTGGAGGCCTAAAGTCCTATAGTCTTTTCTGCTTCCAGGCTCTGGCTTTCATACTTCCATACTTCTACTTTCTCTTTTGCTCCATGATCTATAAAACTCATTACCTTCTTTGCATTTTACCGGAAATCCACCTTCTCTCAAAGTGCTGGTGAGCATTGTTCGTTTACAGACTATTTTAGGAGAGTTCAGAGGAGGACATAGGTAGAAGCCACTTGGCAGTGGAGCTGCAAGCATCACCCCTTCCCTGCCCTCCCCTGGTCCAGCCACCGCGCACCTTGCTCATTCTTTCTCTCTATGCTCCCTTAGCTCTTGACTCTTCCCTCATCTCTCCCTTTTCTTCCAGGATCCATGAGTGCTTTTCCTTCCTTCTGGAAAAATGCTGCCTTTTCTTCTGCAGCTTGGCATGAGCAAATACCTCAACGTTTAATATCTGACTGTCTATTCCAATATATATCAAGTTATGTAGGAAAAACAAGAGAAGCTCTTTTTGGGTAATAAATGATGACAATTTTTTCAACCTCATTATTATTTTAGCTTGCGGTTTCTATTAAATGGAGGTTCTCTCGAGAACAAACCAAGAGTTTTCAAGAGGGTGGCTTATTTGTGAGGTGACAGCAAAGGGAGGAAAAGCAATAAAGAGGCACCTAGGCAACAGGAGCACAGACAAGTGAAGGTGCTAGAACATTCATGCGCAAGTTTCTATGGTATCATATGCTGTCACTTCTCCTGGGTAAGTACCTAGCAGTTGAATGTTTAACTTTTTAGGAAATTGCCATGCTTTCTCAAAGTGGCTGTAACCTTTATACCCGCATCAGCTGTGTGTGGGAGAGATACAGTTCTTCTGAGTTCTGTATGCTGAAATTTATAAAGCATTGCTGAGGGAAATTTAAGATCTAAACAGAAGGAGAGACATACTGTGTCTATAGGTCACAAGACGAGATACTGTTAAAATGTTAACTCTGCTCAATAAAATGCACCAATAAAAATCCCAGAAGGTATTTTAGGGAGTTAAAAAATAATAAGCTCATTCCAAAATTCATATGGAAATAAATGCAAAAGTCCTATAGCAGGCAAAACAATTTTGAGAAAGAACAACAAAGTTGAAGGGCCAACATTATCTGATTTCAAGAATTATAAATATGGGCAATGGTTTAAACATTCCAAGGCCCAAGGCATGCTGCAGAAGGATTAAATCTCAACCTCTAAGGGTGGGGCTCAGCAGCAGTTTTTGAAGCTCACCAGGGATTTCTCTGTGCAGCCCACACTGACAACTGTTTTGGGAACGTATTTTATTTAACCTCTAGAGGGCGTCCTAGGTTTAGGGTTGCCAGAGGAATTGCATTGCATTTTTATAGATGGTCACCCTGATACTCCTAGCCTTTCCTCTCCAGATAATTAGATAATGTGGGAGTAAGGAGGAAAAATAAAGAAAATGAGACTCATGGTCACTACAGCTAGTAGCACCTTTTAAAGATACATTAAGCATTTATCAAGCATGGGAACTGAGAACACCTTTATAGTCTTTTGATTCCATGTTGATGGCAGCCTGGTATGAAAAGAAGCACTTGTTGTTTATAGATTCTAAAATGATCTTGGTGGTCAATAGAATTTTAAATTTGCCTGGCATTTAGAACCTTATACAATTTGGCTGTAGATTAACCTTCTAAACTCTTCCATGCACCTACACATATCCTCTGCTTTACCATACTGAGCTAATCTAGTAACCCTTTTCTGAACTTAATGTCCTGCTTTCTCTAAATTCTCCAGACAGGGAATGCTCAAGTCGCCCCTTCCCAGGTTACCTTCTGGCTCTCTTCAGCCCTCAGAGACCTCTCCCCTCAGAGTTCTGTAATTTCTCTCACCTGGACACTCATTAGGAACTATATGTACATTGCCCTGGATTGTTATACATCCCTTATAATTTTGAATTGTTTCATTTCCTGTCTGATTAACTATATTATATAGTTCTGGGAGCCCATCCTTAGTTTAATAATCGTTGGTAGTGTTTGTTTGCATATGGGTGGTAGATTGATATTTGCTTAATGACAAATGTTGCTGTGATTAGATGAATTTAAAGTGAGCTTCTTGAGAAAAGGACCACGTTTACTATTTCCTCCTGAGTGCTTAGCGTGCTGCTGGAACAATGCAGGCACTTGATGCATGATTGTTGACTTGAGATGGATGTATACGTGTTCAACATTTCCTTGCTTTAAGCCAAATCTTTCTCCTCCTCCTCCTCCCCCTCCCCCTCCTCATTCTCCACCTTCTCTGACTCTTTTAAAAGACAACTTGGGGCAATCTGGCTCTGGGCTGTCATTTCTCTCCTCTTGTCCCCTCCCCTCTCCTCTCTCTTTCTTATACATGTGCTTCTGTGACATAATAAGACATGACTATTTGCTTTCTGGTCCCAGTTTCATGGTATTCAGGATACATAGAGCTCCTTACTCCCTTGACATTTCCTGGGTGATAGGAGCATTTTTGTTCTAATGGGGCAACTCTTGGTGAGCTTCTGAATGGTTTCTGGATGGAGAATGGTCACTGGAAAGACCAAATCATGATGAGAGCTTAGGACTTTCAGCTCCATTCCCCATCCTCCAGGAGGAGAGATTGGTGATTGAGTTAATAATCTATCATGCTTATGTGATGAAGCCACCATAAAAAAAAAAATTCCTAAACTGTGGTATTGGGAGGGTTTCTGGGTTGGTGAACACATCTTTGTGTGGGGAGAATGGTTCTCCCCAATTCCACAGGGACAGATGCTCCTGAACTCAAGACCCTTCCAGACCTCTCCAGAGGTATCTCTTCAACTCTATCTTTTATCATGTCTCTTATAATAAACCAGTAAGTGTTAGTGGTTCTGTGAGCCATTTTAGCAATTTATTGAACCTGAGAGTATGCTCTGGGAACTTCCAAGTCGGTTGATGAGAAGTACAGGTGGCAGGCAATCTGGGACTGCAATGGGCATCTGAAGTGGGGGCAGTCTTGTGGGGCCTATCCCTTAACATGTGGGGTCTATGCTAACTATGGGTAGTTAATGTCAGAATTGAATTAAATTGCAGGACACCCAGCTCATGTTCAGAGAAGTGGGGAATTGGTTGTTGGTGTAAAGCAAAATCCTACACATTTAGTATCAGAAATTTTGTGAGTAGAGAAATGGTTTTCCTTTAGCTTGTTTATTAACACATCAAACAACAAGGTAAAGAATTGATGAACAGAGCATATTTGAGGTACTGTATTTGCAACAACTCGAATGTGGTCTGCACATAGCTATGGTTTTATTGGTGACAAAGTCACAAGTATTATAATACTACTCTGGTTTATCAACCTACATTCATAACTGAACAAAACACTAAATTGCAATAGAGTTTACTGAAAATAAAGATGTAAATTTTCTCCATACATGATTCAGGGTCCTCTCAATTCTCCCCAGAAAGCTCTGGTGGCAGGGGAGGTTCATGATCTCCCAGGTTAAAAACATCTCTTGTAGAATATGTTAAATATGTGTTTTTCTTTTCTTGGGGGGGAGGGGATATATTATTAAGTTTATTAATCCCCATTCTACTTCATTAATTATTTCCTAAGCTTTAAGTTTTGGGTGCTTTGAAATGTAATGTTAATTAGCCAAGGACTTATCAGTGAAAGACTGTTTAGTTGCACTTACATTAGTTAAAGATTGTCAACATTAAATGTAACCATTTTATTCATGTTTTAATTGTCATTATAATTATTGACTAATATTTTTCCTTTAGGAAGGTCAAAGTTTTCAATTATAAAGAACTTTAATTACATAGATTAAATAATTTCAAACATTTAGAATCAAGGAGAAGTGAAAACCAATTTTTATCACTAAGATATTTTAATTCAGGATTACACAAATACTTACTTGAAGGGTGTTCAAAGAAATATTATTTACTATGATGAAGGGTTTAGCTATAAACAACCTGAGTGTCCAAGATAGAGGATTGGGTAAGTAAATTGTGATCTAGTAGTGATGAAATAGTATGATTGCCTTTTCTATTTTATTACACCTACATATTTATAGTTTTCATTTATATAATTTGACAGTATTGTGTTTTGCTTGGGTACCACTTTCCTACACCATGGTCTGGAAAGTACCTCTAGGCAGAAAGTCTGGGCAATAGGATGGCTTCTTCTGCTTGTTTCCTTCCCTTAGGAATTATAAACCTATGCCGCCCTTTGTCCAATGTCTAAAAACATTTTTTTTTCATATATTTTTCCAGTTTTCTCATCATTTCAAGCAGGACAGCAAGTCTAGCAATAGTTACTACGTGATGATGGAAAATGAACTCTCACTTGATAATTTTTACAGAACAGCATTATTGAGATTTAAATTGCCAATATCAATTTAAAGTGTTTAATTGAATGGTTTTTAAAATATTCACAAATATGTGCAACTATTTCTGCAATTTTAGAACATATTGATCACCTCAGAAAGAAGCCCCATACCCTTTAGATATTAACATTTTTATTCCTTCTTCTTCCCACTACACCTAAACAACCATGAATCTACTTTACACCTTTATAGATTTGTTCATGAATTCCCTGTGAATAGAATCATAGGTGGCTTCATATGACTGTGTTTTCTAATTCAGTGTAATGTGTTCAAAGTTTATCCATGTTTGCACTCATTCCTTTTTATAGCTGAATAATATTTCATTGTATAGATATACCACATTTGTTCATTCATGGATAACTTTTTGAAATGTTAATTGGGTTTTCCTCTATGTTTTCCTTGTTGCATTATCTCCATTTAGACAGGTATCAGAGTTTTCTTGGAGGAGTCATTTAGCAGGACAGAAAACAGTGGGAGCCTTCAAGGATTCTTGGTCTTCGCTTCTAAAAACTCACTGAGTAGAATAAGGTCTGAGACAGGGACTCTGGACTAAAGGAGGCTTGGAAAGACTTTGTTCCCTCAAAGTACACAGGAAGTATGATGTTCCAGGAAAGGAATGGCTTGTCTGGGGATATTAGACAATGGGCATGGTCATTTTCAGCCTCCTCAAGGTTCCAGTTTCTCATACCCAGCACAGAAGCCTCCCAAAGTGGCCAATGGCATCTTGTGTGGGCAGGAGAAAAGGGAATGGAGGTCCCCAATGCTCTGCACTGTCTGAACCCTGAAAAGTTGATGCATCCTGAGGCAGAGCCACAGGAATGACTGAGGTTGAAGTTTCCACTATTTCTATTGCTTTGGGAAATTAGAAGGGAGATTAAATTGATTTATAGAGAACAATGAGATATGGGCATTCTTGCACATCTGATTTTGAGGTCCAAGATTAGTGTATGCTGCACTCATTATGGGAGTCCACTGAAATCAAGAATAGTGTGCAAATTTTGTGACTCAAACTGGCAGGACACCCTTCTTTGAAAAATGTTTCATACCCTGGCTGGTTTGGCTCAGCCGTTAGAGCATCAGCCTGCGGTCCCAAGAGACCCGAGTTTGGTTCCCGCTGAGGGAATGTACCTCGGTTGCAGTTTGTCCCCGGCCCTGATTGGGTTGTGCATGTGGCAGCCACTTGGTGTGTCCCTTTCACATCGATGCTTCTCTCTCTGTCTCTTCCTCTCTTTCCCTCTTACTCTATCTGAACAACAACAACAACAACAACAACAACAACAAAAAGTGGAGAAATGTCCTCAAGTGAGGATAAAAAAAAAAGTTTCATATGCTACCTTGTGCCCTCAATCTGTGAGTTTTCAAAATAAAAATTTTCCTCCTGACCCCCTTCCAATTAAGCAAGATAGGCTTATTGTGCAAAATGACATCCTTCACCTTTTTCCCCCAAAACAATTTGTACCCAAGTTTAAATTTTGGTGAAACATATTCTTTTCATTTTGCACTTCAGACTGAACTGATAAATCATCTTTCAGTAACAGAAAAAATAAATAATAAATAAGCTAAAACATTACAGACAAATTAAGAAACAGCAAACAAGGTTCCCTGTTATTTTTACCCAAGGATCATGCCTCAGTCGATGGATAAATAACAAACTGGCCATAGCCACAGAAGTGAATGCTCAGCAGAGTTGGCTCATTCTAGAAGTCTCAGGGAGGGACATGGGGGGTCCGGGATACAGTGATCCAAGCCTCCCTCACAGCTGCATTTGGAAAAGACAGCACCTGGAGTCTTGCTGGTTTGGCTTTTAGCAGTGTCTTAAGAATGGACCAGTCCTTCCTGAGTAATCACAACTCATTCTAGCTGAGAAAATGCACACCCATCCTACTTTTAGCTTCCAGCAGTTCCTGAGATGTACTCTGCCTGGCCCATTGTCCACCTTGCAGTAGGGCTGGTCTGGTATCTCATCCGGCATCTGCTGGGTGATCCATTGCCTGCTACCATCATTTACCCAAGGTTTGAAGTTCGAGATGATGGTCAGGGCATCTGTTCCTGGGCACCTTCAGTCTTCAGCTGCAAGGCCAATCAGATCAAGGCCTGGACTGCCCATTCTGCCGGCCCGAGGAAGGGATGAGGACCAACTCTGTGCAGTCTGTCTGCAGTCCGACTTCCAGTGGGGCCCTCCACATTGAGGATATGGCTTAAGCGGTTGTCGGGAGTTGGGGCATTGTCTCGCAAAATGGTTAGTCTGACTGCATTCATTTTTTAATTTTTTTAAATAATTAATTTATTTTGGTTACAGGTGTTTCTCCTATTTCTCCCACTGATTCCCCCTCCCCCTCCTTCCTTGCCCTGTTTCCAGCTTTGTTGTCCATGTCCATTGTTCATGCATACATGCATATAGGTTCTGTGGTTTATCTCCCCTCCCACACCTGTTCTGGGGATTGTCAGTCTGCACCCAACTATGACGTCTCTGGGACTACCACATTCCTCAGACTGTTATGTTCATTATATTCCACAAATAAGTGAGATCATATGATACTTGCCTTTCTCTGTTTCGCTTGTTTCACTTAGGATGATACTTTCCAGGTCCCTCCATGTAGTCTCAAAGGATAAGAAACCTTTCTTTCCTAGAGCTGCGTAGTACTCCATTGTGTATATGTACCACCGCTTTTTTATCCATTCATCTACTGATGGACACTTGGGCTGTGTCCAGATCTTAGCCATTGCAAATAGTGCTGCTACAAACTTGGGGGTACATATACTCTTTCTGATTGGTGTTTCAGGCTTCTCAGGGTATATTCCTAGGAGTGGGATCACTGGGTCAAATGAAAGTTCAATTTTTAATTTTTTGAGGTAACAACATATTGTTTTCCATAGTGGCTGCACCAGTCTGCATTCCCACCAGCAGTGCACTAGAGTCCCATTTTCTCCACACCCTCGCCAACACTTGTTGTTTGATGATTTGTTGATGGTGGCCATTCTGACAGGAGTGAGGTGATATCTCATTGTCGTTTTAATTTGCATCTCTCTGATGATTAGTGATGTTGAGCATTTCTTCATATATCTCTTAGACATTTGCATGTCCTGTTTGGAGAGGTGTCTAGTTAGCTCCTCTGCCCATTTTTTTAATTGGGTTCTTTGACTTCCTTTTGTTGAGCTATATGAGCACCCTATATATATTGGAAATTAACCCCTTATCTGATATATCATTGGCAATTATGCTCTCCCATACAGTGGGCAGCCTTTCTATTTTGATGATTGTATCTTTTTCTGTGCAGAAGCTTTTGAGCTTGATGTAGTCCCATGTGTTCATTTTTTCCTTTGTTTCTGTTGCCTTAGGTGATGTATCAGGGAAAATTTTGTTGCGTATGATGTCTGAAATTTTGTTGCCTATATTTTCTTCTAGGAATTTTATGGATTCTTGAGTAACATTTAAATCTTTTATCCATTTTGAGTTTATTCTTGTGTATGGTGTAAATTGATGATTTAGTTTTATTTTTTTTGCATGTAGCTGTCCAATTTTCCCAACACCATTTATTAAAGAGGCTGTCTTTACTCCATTGTATCTCTTGCCACCTAAGTCAAATATTAATTGAGCATATTGCCTTGGGTCCATTTCTGGGTTCTCTGTTCTGTTCCACTGGCCTATGTGCCAGTTTTTTTTTTTTTTTTTTTTTTTTTTTTTTACCAATACCAGGCTGTCTTGATTACAGTGGCTTTGTAGTATAATCTGAAATCTGGTAATGTGATCCCTCCAATTTTGTTCTTCTTTGTTAAGATTGCAGAGGCTATTTGAGGTTTTTTTTGGTTCCAATGAACTTTTAAAGTATTTGTTCTAGTTCTGTGAAGTATGTCATTGGTATTTTGAGGGGATTGCATTGAATCTATAGATTGCTTTGGGTAGTAGGGGCATTTTAATAATGTTAATTCTTCCAATCCATAAACAAGGTATGTGCTTCCACATTTTTACATCTTCCTCTATTTCTTTCTTCAGTGACCCGTAGTTTTCTGTGAATAGGTACATTATTTCTTTGGTTAAGATTATTCCTAGGTATCTTAATTTTTTTTGCCGTGATGGTAAATGGGATTGTGTTTTTAGTTTCTCTTTCTGTGAGTTCATCATTAGTGCATAAGAATGCCGTCGATTTCTTGACGTTAATTTTGTATCCTGCTACTTTGCCAAATTCATTTATTAAGTCTAGTAAATTTTTGATGGAGTCTTTAGGGTTGTCTACGTACAGTATTATTTCACCTGCAAATAATGACAGTTTCACTTCCTCCTTTTCAGTTTGGATCCCTTTTAGTTTTTCTTCCTGTCTGATTGCTGTGGCTAAGACTTTCAGTACTATGTTAAATAAGAGTGGCAAACATGGGCATCCCTGTCTTGATCCTGTTCTTAAGGGAAATGCTTTTAATTTTTTCCCATTGAATATGATTTTGGCTGTCGGTCTTTCATATATGGCCTTTATAATGTCAAGATATGATCCCTCTATTCCCATATTGCTGAGCGTTTTTACAGAAATGGATGCTGGATTTTTCGAAGGCTTTTTTAGCATCTGTGATATCACAGATATGATCATGTGATATTCATCTTTAATTTTGTTTATGCAGTGTATCACATTTATTAATTTGCCAATATTGTACTAGCCTTGCATCCCTGGATGAATCTCACTTGGTCATGGTGAATAATTTTTTTGATGTATTGCTAGATTTGATTTGCTTGTATTTTGTTCAGAATTTTGGCATTTGTGTTCTTCAGGAATACTGGCCTGTAGTTTTCTTTCTTTGCAGTGTCTCTCTCTGGTTTTGGAATTAGAATTATGCTGGCCTCATAAAACAAGTTTGGAAGTCTTCCTTCTTCTTGAATTTTTGGAATAGTTTGAGGAGAATGGGTATTAGTTCTTCTTTGAATGTTCAGTAAAATTCCCCTGTGAAGCCATCTGGGATTGGGCTTTTGTTTGCTGGGAGAGTCTTGATTACATATTCAATTTCCTTAGTTGTTATTGGTCTGTTTAAGTGTTTTATCTCTTCCCGGTTCAGTTTTGGGAGACTATGTGTTTTTAGAAATTTGTCTATTTTGCTTAGATTGTCAAATTTGTTGCCATAAAATTGTTCATAGTATTTGTTAACAATACTTTGTATTTCTGTGGTGTCAGTTGTTACTTCTCCTCTTTCATTTCCGATTTTTTTTTATATTAATTAATTTTTGTTAAAGATGTTTCTCCTTTTTCCCACACTGATTCCCCCCTCCTCCTCCCTCCATGCCCTTTCCCCAGTTTGTTGTCCATGACCACTGTTCATGCATACATGCATATAAGTTCTGTGGTTTATCTCTCCCCCACCACCCCCCTCTTTAGGGGATTGTCAGTCTATACCCACTTCCACGTCTCTGGGACTACCCCATTCCTCAGACTGTTATGTTCATTATATTCCACTAATAAGTGAGATCACATGAAACTTGCCTTTCTCTGTTTGGCTTGTTTCACTTAGGATGATACTTTCCAGGTCCCTCCATGTAGTCTCAAAGGATAAGAGGTCTTTCTTGCTTATAGCTGCATAGTACTCCATTGTGTATATGTACCACCGCTTTTTTATCCATTTGTCTACTGATGGACACTTGGGCTGTTTCCAGATCTTAGCGATTGTAAATAGTGCTGCTACAAACATGAGGTACATATATTTTTTTCTGATTGGTGTTTTAGGCTTCTTAGGGAGTATTCCTAGAAGTGGGATAACTTGGTCAAATGAAAGTTCAATTTTTAATTTTTTGAGGTAACAACATATTGTTTTCCATAGTGGCTGCACCAGTCTGCATTCCCACCAGCAGTGCACTAGAGTCCCATTTTCTCCACACCCTCGCCAACACTTGTTGTTTGATGATTTGTTGACGGTGGCCATTCTGACAAGTGTGAGGTGATACCTCATTGTTGTTTTGATTTGCATCTCTCTGATGATTAGTGATGATGAGCATTTCTTCATATGTTTCTTAGCCATTTGTATGTCCTGTTTAGAGAGGTGTCTATTTAGTTCCTCTGCCCATTTTTTAATTGGATTCGTTGTCTTCCTTTTGTGGAGTTGTTTGAGAACTCTATATGTATTGGAAATTAACCCCTTATCTGATAGATATCATTGGCAATTATGCTCTCCCATACAGTGGGTAGCCTTTCCGTTTTGATAATTCTATCTTTCACTGTGCAGAAGCTTTCGAGTTTGATGTAGTCCCATGTGTTCATTTTCTCCTTTGTTTCTGTTGCCTTAGGTGATATGTCAGTAAAAATTCTGCTGTGTATGATGTCTGAAATTGTGTTGCCTACAGTCTCTTCTAGGATTTTTATGGATTCATGAGTCACATTTATGTCTTTTATCCATTTTGAGTTTATTCTCGTGTAGGGTGTAAGTTGATGGTCTAGTTTCATTTTTCTGCAAGTAGCTGTCCAATTTTCCCACCACCATTTTTTAAAGAGGCTCTCCTTACTCCACTGAATGCTCTTGCCAACTTTGTCAAATATTAATTGAGCATATTGCCTTGGGTCCATTTCTGGGTTCTCTGTTCTGTTCCACTGGTCTATATGCCTGTTCTTGTGCCAGTACCAGGCTGTTTTGATTACAGTAGCTTTGTAGTATAACCTGAAATCTGGTATTGTGATCCCTCCAACATTGTTCTTCCTTTTCAAGATTGCTGTGGCTCTTTGAGGCCATTTTTCATTCCATATGAACTTATGAAATAATTGTTCTAATTCTGTGAAGTATGCCGTTGCTATTTTGATGGGGAATGCATTGAATCTATAGATTGCTTTGGGTATTATGGACATTTTAATGATGTTAATTCTCCCAATCCATGAACAGGGTATGTACTTCCACCTTTTTATATCTTCTTCTATTTCTTTGTTCAATGACCTGCAGTTTTCTGTGAATAGGTCCTATTTTTCTTTGGTTAAGTTTATTCTTAGGTATCTTAATTTTTTTGCCGCAATGGTAAATGGGATTGTTTTCTTAGTTTCTCTTTCTGTGAGTTCATTTTTGGTGTATAAGAATGCCATTGATTTCTTGACATTAATTTTGTATCCTGCTACTTTGCCAAATTCATTTATTAAGTCTATGAAACTTTTGGTGGAGTCTTTCGGGTTTTCTATGTACAGTATCATGTCATCTGCAAATAATGACAATTTCACTTCCTTCTTTCCAATTTGGATCCCTTTTATTTCTTCTTCCTGTCTGATTGCTGTGGCTAAGACTTCCAGTACTATGTTAAATAGGAGTGGCGAAAGTGGGCATCCTTGCCTTGTTCCTGTTCTTAAGGGAAATGCTTTTAGTTTTTGCCCATTGAGTATGATGTTGGCTGTAGGTCTTTCATATATGGCCTTTATTATGTCTAGATATGATCCCTCTGTTCCCACACTGCTGAGCGTTTTTATCACAATTGGATGCTGGATTTTGTCGAAGGCTTTTACAGCATCAATTGATATGATCATGTGGTTTTTATTCTTCATTTTATTTATGTGGTGTATCACGTTTATTGATTTGTGAATATTGTAACAGCCTTGCATCACTGGGATGAATCCCACTTGGTCATGGTGAGAAATTTTTTTGGTGTATTGCTGGAACCGATTTGCAAGTGTTTTGTTCAGGATTATGGCATCTATGTTCATCAGGGATATTGGCCTGTAGTTTTATTTCTTTGTTGTGTCTTTTTCTGGTTTTGGAATTAGAATTATGCTGGCCTCATAAATCGAGTTTGGAAGTCTTCCTTCTTCTTGAATTTTTGGAATAGTTTGAGGAGAATGGGTATTAGTTCTTCTTTGAATGTTCAACAAAACTGCCCTGTGAAGCCATCTGGGCCTGGGCTTTTGTTTGCTGGGAGAGTCTTGATTACATCTTCAATTTCTTCTGTTGTTATTGGTCAGTTCAAGTTTTCTATCTGTTCCCGATCCAGTTTTGGGAGACTATGTGTTTCTAGAAATTTGTCCATTTCGCTTAGATTGTCGAATTTGTTGCCATATAAGTGTTCATTGTAGTTGTTAATGATCTTTTGTATTTCTGTGGTGTCAGTTGTTACCTCTCCTCTTTCATTTCTGATTTTGTTTATTTGGGTTCTGTCTCCTTGTTTTGGTGAGTCTAGCTAAGGGTCCATCAATCTTGTTTATCTTTTCGAATAACCAGCTGTTTATTTTATTGATCCTTTGAATTGTTTTTTTTTTTTTTTTGGTCTCTAGGTCATTTATTTCTGCACTGATCCTTACTATTTCCTCCCTTCTACTTGCTCTGGGGTTTTCTTTTTGTGTTCTCTCTAGTTCTTTAATCTGTGAGGTTAGATAATCTATTAGAGATTTTTCTTCTTTTTGAGGTAGGCCGGTAGTGCTATGAACTTCCCTATCAGAACTGCTTTCGCTGCATCCCATAGATTTTGTGTTGTTGTGTCTTCATTTTCATTGGTTTCCAGGAAGTTTTTGATTTCTTCCTTGATCTCCTCGGTGACCCATTCATTGTTTAATAACATGCTATTTAGCTTCCATGTGTTCAAATGTCTTTGTATGTTCTTCTTGCAGTTGATTTCTAGTTTCATACCATTTTGATCTGAGAAGATGCTTGATATGATTTGAATTTTCTGGAACTTGTAGAGTCTTAGTTTGTGCTCTAACATGTGGTCTATCTTTGAGAATGTCCCATGTGCACTTGAGAAGAATGTGAATTCTGTAGTTTTAGGGTGTAATTATTTGTAGATATCTATTAAATACACTTGGTCTAGTGCTTCATTTAGAGTCTCTGTTATTTTGCTAATTTTTTCTTTAGAGGATCTATCCAGTGATGTGAGCGGGGTGTTCAAGTCCCCTGCTATGATTGTATTGCTATCAATTTCTCATTCGAAGTCCTCCAGAAGTTTTAAAATATATTTTGTTGCTCCTATATTGGGTGCATATATGTTTATCAAGGTTATATCTTCCTGTTGGATAGATCCTTTCAATATTATGTAGTGGCCTTCTTTGTCTCTAGTTATGGCCTTCATTCTGAAATCAATTTTATCAGATATGAATATTGCTACCCCAGCTTTTTTTTTCTTTTCTGTTTGCTTGGAAGATTTTTTTCTATCCCTTCACTTATATTCTATGTGAGTCTTTTGTTGTGAGGTGGGTCTCTTGTAAACAACATATAGATGAGTCATGCTTTCTTATCCAATCCACTACTCTTCATCTTTTTATGGGAGCATTCATTCAATCCATTTACATTTAAGGTGATTATTGATATGTACTTATTTATTGCATTTTTGTTTAGTGTGGTTCTATTTTTCTTCCCATTTCTCCTGCTAATTACAGCAGTCCTTTTAACATTTCTTGCAGTGCTGGTTTGGTGCTAATGTATTCCCTTAGCCTTTTTTTTTGTCTCAGAAACTCTTTATTTGACCTTCTATTTTGAATGATAGCCTTGCTAGGTAGAGTAGTCTTGGATTCAGATCCTTGTTTTTCATGACCTTGTTTACCTCATGCCATTCCCTTCTGGCCTGTAGTGTTTCGGTTGAGAAGTCAACTGAAAGCCTTATGGAGGTTCCTTAGTATGTAACCTGTTGCTTATCTCTTGCTGCTTTTAGAATTCTCTCTTTGTCTTTAATTTTTGGCATTTTAATTACTGTGTGTCTTGGTGTGGGCCTGTTTGGGTTCTTCTTACTTGGGGCTCTCTGTGCTTCTTGAACTTGAATGCTTTCTTTCTTCACCAACTTAGGGAAGTTTTCTGTCACTATTTCTTTGAATATATTCTCTAACACTTGCTCATTTTCTTCTTCTTCAGGGACTCCTATGATACAAATATTATTCTGTTTCCAGTTGTCCCACAGTTCTCTTAAGCTGTGTTCCTGTTTTTTAATCGTTTTTTCCTTTTGGTTTTCTGATTGGTTGATTTTTTTCTACCCTGTCTTCTAATTCACTCATCCTGTCCTCAGTTTCCCCTATTCTGCGTTTTAGACCTTCCAATGTGTTTTTCATTTTTGATATGTCATTCTTCAGTTCTTCTTGTTTATGTTTAATTTCCAAGTGGTTGATTTTCAACATTTCTATGTCTTTACTCATGGTGCTCATATCCTTACACATGCTGTTGAGCTTCCTCAACATCATGGCTTTAAATTCTAGTTCTGTTACCTTGCTTAACTGCACCTCATTTATCTCATCTTCCGTAGAGGTCTCTTGTTCTTTCATATGGCTTTTGTTTCTGTTTTTCACCATTTTGGCTATCACAGTGGGCTTTGGAGTCTGCCATATTTTCCCTGTTGGTGTTGGTGTTCTGCTGTATGTGGCTCCCTCTCCTGGGTTTGAATGAGCCAGGGAGGACCCACTTTAAACACCACTATCAAGTCTTAGCTTTTCTGGTTAGTGTTGCTAGCCCAGGGAATGGTAGTTATCCTCTAGCTTTGTTTGCCTGTAGGCTATTAGTAGAGGTCACCTGAAGACCCTTGCTTTCTGAGTTGCCTGAAAAACTCCCTCAGGTGCTCAGTGTAAGAGGATTTCCTGAGGGTGGGGCAGCTGCTGGTTGTTAATGGGTCTCAATTAGCATTTCAGTGGCCACCATGTGGGGTTGAATCTCTGAGGGAAGGGCTACCACCTCTCCCCAGGGCCCTGGGAAGGAGTAAAATGACCACAGTCCTGCGTGGCTGCACTCAGCAAAACCTCTTAGCACCCTCTAGAACCCGAGTGTCCCCACACAGTTCCAGTCCAGTCTGCCTTCCCTCTGCCAGAGCCCAAGGTGAGTGGCCGCTGCCAATTTAGCCTCTGTCTGGACTCTGCGTCGTGGAGCCGCCTGGGACTTTTAACCCGAGGGCGATGCTTCCAGCCAAGGGCGGGCCTGGCTGTGGCTCCAGCCGAGGGCATTGCACTCAGCAGAAATCCCAGGACTAAGCCGCAGTAGTGGGACACTGCTGAGGTGGCAGCAGCTTCCAGCAGAGTCCCCTGGTCTCAGCGAGTCCATGCGGCACCAGCTGAGTGCTTAGCAGGCAGCAGAGTTCACAGGACTCATGCGAGGTCGCAGCCGAGGCGGTAGCATCAATTTCCCGCTGTGTCCCCTGGTCCCCGCCCAGGGTGCTGTGGACCGTGGGCTCCCGGCCCACTGTCGCATCCTCGCAAGCCTACCAGGATTGAGTCGGTGTCCCTGGTTATGTGGTCCTCCAAGGTGTCTTTCAGTTGCCCCTTCCTGACTATTTGCCTTTATTTTCATTGTAAATCCAGTTTGGTCCTGGGAGTTGGTCTGTGTAGCTCCATTCACTCCGCCTCCATTTTTCAGATCCTCATTTCTGATTCTGTATATTTGGGTTCTCTCTCTTTGCTTCTTGGTGAGTCTAGCTAAGGGTCCATCAATCTTGTTTATCTTTTCAAAGTACCAGGTCTTTGTTTTCTTGATCCTTTGAATTGTTTTTTTTTGGTCTCCATGTCATTTATTTCTGCTCTTATCTTTACTATTTCCTTCTTTCTGCTTGCTCTGGGGTTTTCTTTTTGTTTTCTTGCTAGTTCTTTAAGTTGTGAGATTAGACAGTCTATTATAAATTTGTCTTGCTTTTTGAAGTAGGCCTGTAGTCCAATAAACTTACCTCTCAGAACTACTTTTGCTGCATCCCATAGATTTTGTGTTGTTGTGTGTTCATTTTCATTGGTTTCCAGGAAGTTTTTAATTTCTTCCTTGATCTCCTCCGTAATCTTTTCATTGTTTAATAACATGCAATTTAGCCTCCATGTTTTTTAATGTCTTTGCATGTTCTTGTTGTAATTGAATTTTAGTTTTATGCCATTGTGATCTGAAAAGATACTTGATATGATTTCAATCTTGAACTTGTAGAGACTTAGTTTGTGCCCTAACATGTGGTCTGTCTTTGAGAATGTCCCATGTGCACTTGAGCAAAATATAAATTCTGTAGTTTTGGGGTGTAATTATTTGTAGATATCTATTAAGTCCATTTGATCTAGCACTTCTTTAAGAGTCTGTGTTTTCTTTTTAATATTTTGTCTAGAAGATCAATCCAGTGATGTCAGCCGGGTGTTGAAGTCCCCTACTATGATTGTATTGCTGTTGATTTCTCCTTTGATGTCCTCCAGAAGAATTTTAGTATATGTTGGTGTTCCTTCATTGGGTGCATATATGTTTACCAAGGTTATATCTTCCTGTTGGATAGATCCTTTCAATATTATGTAGTGGCCTTCGTTGTCTCTAGTTATGGTGTTCATTTTGAAATCTATTTTATCAAATATGAGTATTGCTACCCCAGCTTTTTTTTTTTCTTTCTGTTTGCTCGAAAGATATGTTTCCATCCCCTCACTTTCAACCTATGTGAGTCTTTTGTTGTGAGGTGGGTCTCTTTTAAACAACATATATGTGAGTCATGCTTTCTTATCCAGTCAGCTACTCTGTGTCTTTTTATTGGAGCATTCAAACCATTCACATTTAAGGTGATACTTGATATGTACTTATTTATTGCCATTTTTGTTTAGTGTGGTTCTACTTTACTTTTTATCCTATTTCTATTGCCATTTTTGTTTAGTGTGGTTCTACTTTACTTTTTATCCTATTTCTTCTACTAATTACAGCAGTCCTTTTAGCATATCTTGCAGTCCTGGTTTGGTGTTAATATATTCCCTTAGACTTTTTTTTTTTTTTTTTGGTGTGGAAGCTCTTTATTTGACCTTCTATTTTGAATGATAGCCTTGCTCGATAGAGTAGTCTTGGATTTATATCCTTGTTTTTCATGACCTTGATTACTTTATGCCACCCCCTTCTGACCTGTAGTGTTTCTGTTGAGAAATCAGCTGAGAGCCTATGGGGTTTCCTTTGTAGGTAACCTGTTACTTATCTCTTGCTGCCTTTAGGATTCTCTCTTTGTCTTTAATTTTTGGTATTTTAATTACTATGTGTCTTGGTGTGGGCTAGTTTGGGTTCTTCTTACTTGGGGCTCTCTGTGCTTCTTGAACTTGAATGCCTTCTTCCTTCACCAACTTAGGGAAGTTTTCTGTCACTATTTCTTCAAATATATTGTCTAACCTTTGCCAATTTTCTTCTTTTTTGGGGACTCCTATGATGCAAATATTATCATGTTTCCAGTTGTCCCACAGTTCTCTTAAGCTGTTTTCCTGTTTTTAAATTGTTTTTTCCTTTTGGCTTTTTGATTGGTTGATTTTTTTCTACCCTGTCTTCTAATTCACTGATCTGTTTTTTAGCTTCCTCTACTCTGCTATTTAATCCTTCCAATGTGTTCTTAATTTCTGCTATATCATTATTCATTTCCACATGGTTGGTTTTTAGTGTTTCTCTATCTTTACCCATGGTGCTGATGTCCTTACTCATGCTGTTGAGCTTCCTCAAGATCATGGCTCTGAATTCTAACTCCGATAATTTGCTTAGCTGCATTTCATTGATCTCATGTTTGATAGAGTTCGCTTGTTCTTTTATTTGGGATTTATTTTTTTTTGTTTTACCATTTTGGCTATCTCAGTTGGTTGGATCCTGACAAATTTTCCCTGTGGTTGTTGGTGTTCTGCTGTTTGTGGCTCCCTCTACTGGGTTTGGATGAGCCTGGTTGGGCCCACGTTAAACACCACCATCAATTCTTTCTTTCCTGGGCAGATTTGCAAGCCCAGGAAAGGTTCAGTTATCCTCTACTTTTTCATGGAGGCTAGTAGTCTCAGTTACTCAGTGCCTTGGAATGTAGCCCTGGTGTTCTGCATAAGAGGATAGATGCTGGTTATTAATGAGCCTCAATTTTCATTTCTTTGCCTCACCTGGGAAAGGTTGAATCTAGGAGGGGGGGGGAGCTGTTGCTTTTCCCCACAGCTAGGGGAAGGAGCACACTGGCCACCGTCCTTTGTGGCTGCAACTCAGCAAAACTCTGAGTGCACTCCAAATCCTGGGTGTCCCCACAGAGTTTCAGCCCAGTCTGTCCTCCCTCTGCTGTAGTCCCCAGGTGAGTGGCTGTGGCTATTTTAGCACTCTGTCCAGGCTCTCTGCACTGTGGAGTGGGCTTGGTCTTTTTTCCCCAAGGTTGCTGCTCACAGCTAAGACTGCTGCTGTCCTTGGGCTCCCAGCCTGCCACCCTCTTGTTCCTCCACAGATCTCACCAGTGTCCCTAGTTATATGGTCTTGTCCTGCTGCTTTTCTGTTGCTTTTGTCTGAGAATTTGTCTTTATTTTAGTTGTAATTCCCATTTGGTCCTGGGAGATCCTCGCATAGCTTCTATTCACTCCGTCTCCATTTTCACATCCTCAAAGCCTACCTTGTGTACAGCTGGGTTACACAGGCCCTCCTGGTACCCCTGCACCGTGCAGGCCCCGAGGGTAACTGGATCGTACAGTCTCTTTGGGGACCTGGCTCTATGCTTATGTTATGGGCTTCTGGGTTGCACAGGCCTCTCTGGTGCTTCAGCACCCCACAGGCCCCGTGGGTAACTAGATTTTACAGTCTCTGCTGGGTGTCACAGGCCTCTCCGGTGCCCCGGTGCCCCGGCACCCCGGCACCCTGCATTCCCACAGGTGGGCAGCTGGATTGCACCAGTCTCTCTTGGGCTCTGGCTTCCCACTGCTCTTGTGGGCTACTGGACAGCACAGGCCTCTGTAGAGCCCCATGTCCTGCTGCTGGCAGCTGGGGTGTGCTGCTGCCCCATGGGGCTCAACTCCTGCTCAGGTTTGGCTATAGTTTTTGGGGATGGGTCTCAGCTGCTGGTCTGTGCTTCCGTTGCCTGGAGATGGATGTCTTCTCCCCACCCTCTGTTGCTGGGGTTATATCTCTACTCTGATTAGGCTGCTACTATGGGGGATGGTGCTAGGCTCTGGGCTGTCTGTGGCTTCTGGGACCAACTCCTTGGGAGCTCCACTACTGTGCACAGGTCTATGTTGACACAGAGTGTCCAGTGGTCCAATTGTGCCAGGTGTGCTTGTGGGTTCAGGTTGCTGTGCCCTGGCAGCTCCCACTGACCTGAGATCTTCCAAAATGGGGGGACCTCCTGGTGGGGCAGGGAGAAGCACCCTGAAAGGCTGCTCACCACGGTAGCCGGCTGCTCCTGTCTATTGCACAGGAACTTGCTGCTCCGTGGCTCTGCACTGCTAGGGTTTGGTCGTCCACCTTCACGTACACTCTACTCTATCACACACTCGCTCACTCTCTCACACACTCACCCTCCCTCCGGTCCTGCCTGCCACCATCTTCTCTCTGTGATTTTCTTTAATGGTCAAATAATCTCTCCCTCTCTCCTTTTTTTCTTTTTCTTTTTGTTAAAAATAATTTAAATGTTCAGGAAAGTTTCCAAGTTGCCACCATTGAGTGTAAGGCCATGTAGGAAACCTAAACTGATTCCAGTAGTTGTCACACTTGAGTGAGCATCAGAATCACCTGGGCAGCTTGTTAAACCCAGATTGCTGGGTTCTACTCTTAAAACTTCTGATTCAAGTGGGGACTAAGAGTCTGCATTTCTAGAAAATCCTAGGTGATGCTGATGTTGCTGGATTGGGGTGCCTCTTTGAAAACCACTTCCTTTTGCAGAGTTTAACATTCTAATATGTTAGTGGTTTGACCTGGGTAAGTGACCATCTTTGGATGTAGTCAGGGTAAAATAGGGAGACCTGCTCCTGTGTGATGATCAGCAAGCTTCTCCCCTCCCAGCCATTAACACCATGTTGAAACAGAATCTGGACAAGAGACACTAATGAGGGAAGAAAGTCAGTGTGGGTCACCTTTTCACTCCCCATCTACTTTGTGTGAAGCTTCACATAGGCTCTGTCTGTGGTCTGTTTCTACATCCATTTGCTACAGGGAGCTACATCTGGGAGACAGAAGTAGAGCAAGACATAGAGAGAGAGAATATGAGGAAAACATAAAATGCAAAAGAAACCAAACAAATACAAATTTAGGGTGGGAAATCAGTTTTTTGAAATTAAAAGTAATTTGCTCAGCTGGTATGGCTCAGCGGCTTAAGCATTGTCCCGTGGACTGAGTGGTCCCAGTTTGATTTTGGGTCAGGGCACATGAGCCCCAATAGGAGGTATACAGGAGGCAGCTGATTGATGTTTTTCTCTCACATTGATGTTTCTATCTCTCTCTCCCTTCCTCTTTCTCTAAAAAATAAATAGAATTTTTTAAAAGAGTAATTTAAAATTTTACTTTTTGTGGTTCAAATTCAAAGGCAAGCATCCTTCTAAGAAAATTGTGTATATAATTTGAGGCAGAGCTGTGTATACGGAGGTAGGCTATATCTGGCATTCCATTCCTCAACTCTAACTTAGCCTAAAGAGCCAGCACAAACCAGAGCCATTTGTTTTTCTGGCTCTTAGCAGAGCAATGGAATATGACAGTGGATCAGGAAGATCAGTGTCCAGTTTAGATAGATAAATAGCATTTGAGATGCAGACGATTAAAAGCTAAGAGGCTGCAGTGAATTGATTTCTCCTCTGACTGAAGCTGCATGTTTCCTCATCCACAGTAGACTCCAAGCTGCTATATCAGGATTCATATCTGGTATATTGTGATTTTTTACACAGTTCCCTGGAACCTTGAAAAGATCTTTTCCTATGTAAATAGTTTTAGCATTCAGATTGTATTGCATGATCTCTTTTTTTTTTAAATTTATTTTTTATTGATTAATTTTTGTTACAGATAATTCTCCTTTTTTCCCCACTGATTCCCCCCTCACTCTCCCCTCCCTGCCCCTTCCCCAGATTGTTGTCCATGTCCACTGTTCATGCATACATGCGTATAAGTTCTGTGGTTCATCCCTCCCCCACCTTCCCACTCCTTAGGGGATTGTCAGTCTGTACCCCGCTTCCGCGTCTCTGGGACTACCCCATTCCTTAAACTGTTATGTTCATTATATTCCACAAATCAGTGAGATCATATGAAAGTTGTCTTTCTCTGTTTGGCTTGTTTCACTTAGGATGATACTTTCCAGGTCCCTCCATGTAGTCTCAAAGGATAAGAGATCTTTCTTTCTTACCGCTGCGTAGTACTCCATTGTGTATATGTACCACAGCTTTTTGATCCATTCGTCTACTGATGGGCACTTGGGCTGTTTCCAGATCTTAGCGATTGTAAATAGTGCTGCCACAAAGATGGGGGTACATATATTCTTTCTTATTGATGTTTTATGCGTCTTAGGGTATATTCCTAGAATTGGGATCACTGGGTCAAATGGAAGATCAATTTTTAATTTTTTGAGGTGACAACATATTGTTTTCCATAGTGGCTGCACCAGTCTGCATTCCCACCAGCAGTGCACTAGAGTCCCCTTTTCTCCACACCCTCGCCAACACTTGTTGTTTGATGATTTGTTGATGGCGGCCATTCTGACAGGTGTGAGGTGATATCTCATTGTTGTTTTAATTTGCATCTCTCTGGTGATTATTGATGATGAGCATTTCTTCATATGTCTCTTAGCCATTTGTATGTCCTGTTTGGAGGGGTGTCTATTTAGTTCCTCTGCCCATTTTTTAATTGGATTCTTTGTCTTCCTTTTGTGGAGTTGTTTGAGAACTCTATATGTATTGGAAATTAACCCCTTATCTGATATATCATTGGCAATTATGCTCTCCCATACAGTGGGTAGACTTTCCGTTTTGATGATTGTATCTTTCGCTGTGCAGAAGCTTTTGAGTTTGATGTAGTCCCATGTGTTCATTTTCTCCTTTGTTTCAATTGCCTTAGGTGATGTGTCAGTAAAAATTCTGCTGCGTATGATGTCTGAGATTTTGTTGCCCACAGTCTCCTCTAGGATTTTTATGGATTCATGAGTTACCTTTAAGTCTTTTATCCATTTTGAGTTTATTTTGGTGTAGGGTGTAAGTTGATGGTCTAGTTTCATTTTTCTGCAAGTAGCTGTCCAATTTTCCCAGCACCATTTATTAAAGAGGCTGTCCTTATTCCACTGTATGCTCTTGCCACCTTTGTTAAATATTAATTGCGCAAATTGCCTTGGGTCCATTTCTGGGTTCTCTATTCTGTTCCACTGGTCTATATACCTGTTCTTGTGCCAGTACCAGGCTGTTTTGATTATGGTGGCTTTGTAGTATAACTTGAAATCTGGTATTGTGATCCCTCCAACTTTATTCTTCCTTTTCAAGATTGCTGTGGCTATTCGAGGCCTTTTTTGGTTCCATATGAACTTTTGAAGTAATTGTTCAAATTCTGTGAAGTATGCCGTTGGTATTTTGATGGGGATTGCGTTGAATCTATATATTGCTTTGGGTAATATGGACATTTGAATGATGTTAATTCTCCCAATACATGAACAGGGTATGTGCTTCCACTTTTTTATATCTTGCTCTATTTCTTTTTTCAAAGACCTGTAGTTTTCTGCGAATAGGTCCTTTATTTCTTTGGTTAAGTCTACTCCTAGGTATTTTAATTTTTTTGCCGCAATGGTAAATGGGACTGTTTGCTTAATTTCTCTTTCTGTGAGTTCATCATTGGTGTATAAGCATCCCATCAATTTCTTGACATTAATTTTGTATCCTGCTACTTTGCCAAATTCATTTATTAAGTCTAGTAAGCTTTTGGTGGAGTCTTTGGGGTTTTCTATGTACAGTATCATGTCATCTGCAAATAATAACAATTTCACTCCCTCCTTTCCAATTTGGATCCCTTTTATTTTTTCTTCCTGTCTGATTGCTGTGGCTAAGACTTCCAGTACTAGGTTAAATAGGAGTGGCGAAAGTGGGCATCCTTGCCTTGTTCCTGTTCTTAAGGGAAATGCTTTTAGTTTTTGCCCATTGAGTATGATATTGGCTGTAGGTCTTTCATACATGGCTTTTATTATGTCTAGATATGATCCCTCTATTCCCACACTGCTGAGCGTTTTTATCAGAAATGGATGCTGGATTTTGTTGAAGGCTTTTTCAGCATCTATTGATATGATCATGTGGTTTTTATTCTTCAATTTATTTATGTGGTGTATCACATTTATGGATTTGCGAATATTGTACCAGCCTTGCATCCCTGGGATGAATCCCACTTGGTCATGGTGGATAATTTTTCTGGTGTATTGCTGGATTCGATTTGCTAGTATTTTGTTCAGGATTTTGGCATCTATGTTCATCAGGGATATTGGCCTGTAGTTTTCTTTCTTTGTTTTGTCTTTTTCTGGTTTTGGAATTAGAATTATGCTGGCTTCCTAAAACGAGTTTGGAAGTCTTCCTTCTTCTTGAATTTTTTGAAATAGTTTGAGGAGAATGGGTATTAGTTCTTCTTTGAATGTTTGGTAAAACTCCCCCGTGAAGCCTGGACTTTTTTTTTGCTGGAAGAGTCTTGATTACATCTTCAATTTCCTCTGTTGTTGCATGATGTCTTGATTATGTTGTGTGTGTGTGCACACATGCACATGAAATGTCAAATATATACATGTGTATGTACACACATGTACACAGTGAGAGGGAAAGAGAGAGAGAGATTCTTAATCACAGAGCTCAGAAATTTACATTTAATTCAGTTGGCCAAAGGAGTCGCTAAATGTTTGTAAATAGCTTATTGATAAAACTAACATTTTCTTTCAAGAAATTTACTACAGTAATAGATGGATTAATCATGTAAGCCTTGGCAGTGTGGGATTAGTGATTAGAAAAACAAAAAACAGTTTGGAAGCTCTTGAAAATCACCTGGATAAGAAGCAAGGAGAGCTTGCCCAGCACCCCCAGCACTCATAACGGACGTGAAGCAGCACCATGTGAGAGATGTTGAAGTGAAATGATTATGGCGCTGGCAATTCCCCATGAGTGCAAAAGGAAGGAGCCACAGATGTTCCAAAGATTCAGTGTCTGCCTATCCATTTATGAGTCATGACCTCATTGAAAAATTAATACAGCTTGTTATTTTTAGTGTTTGAAAGGACTTAAGGGGTGTCCTTCAGCCCTGCCATCCTAATGTTCTTCCTACTGTCTAACCTGTGCATCCCCACATGCAACAACTTCCTCCTTACAAGTAATTGGTGTAAAGGATCCAATTAATACAAAAGTACTTCATATTATGAGTAAAGATGGCAGCCTTTTAATTTTGAATATACTATATTTAAGATAGAATTAGTTTCATTTTTATAAGCTAGACTGAATTATCTTACAGAGAGAACACGGCCTCCTCATCTTTAGAATGGGAAGAAGGTACTTTGGAGCACACAGAAGACCTTAACTTCAGCCCATAAGCTCTCTGGGGATGGCAGGACTTAAGGAGAAAAGAATGTGTCAGCATGGATGTTTTTGAAGGATGCGCACTGTTCACTGTTGTTTTTGGGAGCAGAAGCAAGAATCCCCAGTAGGCTGCCTGTGATCAGTGGAGTGGACACTTGGGAGGGACAACCTTGTTGTTTTCCTGAGCCAGACTTCTTTATTTTCTTGACGTCATATTAGAAAAGCTCTGGGTTCTTTATGATCCAATAGAGGGGGTTAGAGAGGTTCAATAAGACTGTAACTGGACATCTTACTGGCCTTGGTGAATGGAAGCTGGGAGCTAGGCTTAATTTGTTTTGAAGAAATAAAGAAATAGGGTGACTCATCTACCAAACATTGTGAGCCACAAACACCTGTTATAATGATTAAAATGCATAGCTCTGCACTTTTATTGGGCTAGTTTTTTTTATAGGTATTCTCTGTAGTTTGTTTAATTTAATTGACCTTGTTCTGAAACTCCCATGGGCTTGCTGATGATAGAGTAGAAATTCATTACTGTTACTGCTGTCAGCAGCCCGAGAACTGTAAGATATATATTTTCAATATTTTTTTTGACCCTTGTTAAAGGTGTATGTGCCTAAATGATAAGTTCTTTCTGAGCCTCATCCATTGTGATTCTATGCCTGTTATACCATTCTGGAGATTAACATTGGGCACCCCTACATATTGGTGAATTGCCATGTGAGGGAAGTACAAAGTAAACTGGGGTAGTGCTGGGAAGCACAGGAGATGAGATAAACCCAGTCATAAGTCTGAAGCAGTTTTGGAGCCATTGCCTATTTGCAGGTCATTGGACAACCATACATTATCCAGTGAAACCTAAATGGCCATGCCCAGGACACCAGGGCATTCAAAATCTAGGGATGGCTCCAGCCATATTTACACTGTGGGCACTGGCCACATTTCCTTGATCTTGCTTGAGGAATGCCTTCCATTTGCTCTGAGAACATCCGGGTTACAAGAATCAAATGTGAATGTGCCCTGTTTCTATAAAAATTTTTCCTCTTGCAAGAATTTCTTTTTTACATATCCTTCTTATCTTTAAACCAGCACCCGATTTCATTAAATCAAGAAGTGCAGTTTATACTTTATCATTGCGGAGTTTCTGACATGCTTAGGACATTTCTGTTGAATTGATGGAAACAGAGGCTGTAAATACTTGACAGGCTGTTTTCTCTGTAATCAACTCATGGCCCTGTTGCATGGACTTTCATTTAAAGAGCTCATTTGAGCCTTACCTTATCTCGTGAGGTTTGTATTATCACCTCTGCTGAAGAGGAAAGCTACTTTTAGGTAAGAAATATATAAATAGGAAAATCTTTTTATTGAAAGGAAAAATGTTTGACAATTTCTGTATTCTTTAATTAAGATATAAACCTTGTCCTGTGCCATGTTGGGTTAATTCTTTATTTAAAAACATACATACTCACACACACCTCCAATCACCTAACTGGTTCAATAATCTACTTATTTATACCAGAATTTCTGAATAAACCTCCTAAGATTTTGCACCAAGGTTGGCATTTATTTTGTAGCGGAGGAGTAGATAATTCTGTTTTAGTCCAGAAGACATCTTAGACTATTGAGTAGAAGTTGTTTTAGGGGGTAGACTTGTGAAAGAACATTCTTAAAAATATTACATAACCACATATTTATAATATACTCTGTATTAAAACAAAATCCTAATTTCTAGAGCAATCTTGATGTTATGATACTATTTTACTAAAAAAGGAAAATGTGCATATCTACACCATAAAATGTGTGATAAAACTGAGTTGAAAATAATAATGTGCTTTTATTTTTTTATTCATGTTTTATAATATTTATGCATAAGTCTGCATTTCTTGTGTCATAAAAATAATGTGGAAAGAGGAAAAAGACTAACTGTCAGAGCTGTTCCAAGGTGTGGCAGTTATAAAACAATAAACCACCCATCACCAGAGGTAATGAGCAGAGGTAAGAAGGTTGATTGACAGAAATTCATAGGAGGAGAGCCTTCCACTTAGTTGTCAATGGGAGATGACAGCCTCTAATTCCCAGGTCAGTCTCAAGGTTCTCTAACTTGGAATTCTTCATATCTGAGCTATATATTTCAAAGCCAATTATAAGTACTCTGATAATCAGAGCTCCTGGTCACTTAAAGTGAAGAGAGTGCTGGGATATTTTTAACAAGCGTTAAATCCAAAATATCCTTGCTATGTATTGTGTCCTCTGTTAGCAAAGTGAAAAAGGTAGCATTTTGTGCAGGAGCTGGGCTGGTTGCATAGTAACTGTCAGGCCCCCAAACAGACCTGTCTCCTTCTGGCAGCCCTTTTTCATCTTCCCTAAAGTCAAGCCAAGTTAGCAGGCTTTTTTTTGTTTTTTTAAAAAGAGTTTTTTTATTGATTTTTAGATAGAGAGGAAGGGAGAGAGAGATATAAATATCAATGAGAAACAACCGTTGATCAACTGCCTCCTGCACAACTCCCACTGGGGATCGAGCCTACAACCCCGGCATGTTCCCTGACCAGGAATCAAACTGGTGACCTCTTTGTGCTTGAGACAGTACTCAATCCATTGAGCCACCCTGGCTGGGCTAGCAGCCTTTTAATGAAGTAAATAAAATAATTGATACATAAAGGACAACCCAGATTTTCCTAACAAGAACCAGTCTATCTTTTTTTTAACCTAAAAATATATTAAGTGGCAGTGATCTTCCTATCCAGACAGGCCAAAGAGAAAAGTGAGGACCCCACAAGAGCGCCTGCCCATAGGGAAGCCATTAGGACAAAGCATGAACTTTAGTTCATCCGCTCGGGTGGAAGCAAACACCTTTCTATAGCAATGAGAAAAGCTGTCTGTAGAGGATCAAAGCAATACTTCCTGGTGGGAGAGACATGAGCTAGGGATCTCTACAAGAGATTTTAACCATTCTGAGGGTCACCCAAGTCTCACATTATAAAATGAAAGAAACTCTGTAAATAGAAATTCTAGCTCATAAATCCCCACAAATGAAAGAAAAGACACAAAATACTGAGTACATATTCTTCACCTTCTTCCAATTATTTTCTCTTAGGACTACTTTTTAAGCTGAAGGGACCTAAAAAGAGCTGACTCCTTACCTATAGTTCTCTTAGATATTGGGTTGTTCTGAGAAATCTATAAAAAATAATAAAGAGGTTGGCAGTTACTGCTGTGCAGAATACAGCTGGCAGAAAGGGCATCTCTCCTTAAGTAACCCCATGCTTATGCTAGGAACATTTCCTGAGAGAAATATGGAAGTTTGGCAAATGAGAGATATTTTTTACATTACAGTTTTCTTTGCCAATGTTATTATCATGAGGCCAGAAGGGGAGTATGACACAGTGGTTATTTTTTTAATTACAAGATATTTTGTTGGCATCTTGTGTTGAGTTTTGACATTGGACTTTTCAACTGCACAGGGCTGTGAGGCTTCAAAGCCCACAACAATTTTAACTATGTTCATGGATTGCCCCAAGCCAGAGTTCTGAACTTAAGTTGCGTTCTTATAGAGTATCTATGTCTTTGCAGTTGGTTTGTTTTTTATTTTCCTCCTCCTCTATGATATATTGCACAGACAGCATTACAATACCAAGTAAGGTATCCTATTTTAAACAAAGAAATATGAAAGCACCCTACAGTATCAATTATGTTTATATTGCTGTGCTCCCTTCTTGTCCTTATATATGTTACATATAGTGTATATGTATTTTACAAAGGTATTTATAAAATAATTCAGCTGTTGATGGTTTTATATTCTATTTTCAGTTAATTTAGTGTCATAAACATCTTTTTCCCTATTTACAATGGTTGTTTGTAATTCTCTGTGACACAATATCATAGGGTGTGATGTATCATAATTTCCTAAGCCTTCTCTTATTAGTAAACTTCTGGATCATTTATATTCACACTGCTATAGATAGATATAAAATAAGCTCTGTTTCTATTTAAATGAAGACACAAACTATCATGTGATTTCCTAATTGGTACTAAAGATATTACTCTGTGTAGTTGTTTGTTAGTGTCCTTTACATATGATTACAATGCCATTAGCCTGTTATGTTTAAGGTACATACTTTCTACTGATTAACTGTCTGGGAAACTAGAGTTGACATATTGTACTAAGAGTGTCTCTCATGTCTGAAAATGATGTTCATTAAAAACAAGCCATTTAATAAAATCTCAAAATACCTTCATTAACTAGAACATGTGAATGGAGAGTGTTCAAATTAATTTAATTTCCTGGTATTTGCTACTAGTATTATTGTTAACTTTAATTATATAGAGGTTAAAAAATAATTTTCATGGTATATTCATGTGTTTTTTACATTAGCTATTTTCAACCTTTTCATCCATGACACACAAAAACTAATTACTAAAATTCTATGACACACACAAATATATATATATATATATATATATATTTTGCCTATCTAACAAAAAGATAGATATAATTTTGATTCATTTACACTGGATGGCTATTGTTGTGTTGGCTCTTGTTGTTTTTGTATTTGACAGTCTAAGGGAAAATAGGTCAATGCCCCTGACTAAACATTGCATGCTTTAAAGATTATTGCACCACACCCATGTGTCTGCTGCAGCACACCAGTTGAAAATCGCTTTAAATCATGTACTTTGGGGTTGGTAAAAAACTTGTTCTTTCTTTATCCTGATTCTCAACATTGTGTATAAAATGCTTATGTTTCTTTGTGTCATGGCAGTGTTGCAAACTTTCACATTGTGAGTATAGTTCCATCCCTTTGAAAGGGTGATTTGCAGACTCACCTAGTGTCATTCTGAGCACTGTGCAGGTGTAATGTTGTCCATGAAATTGGAGTTGAGTGGCCCCAATATGGTGAAACTTGAAATTATCTACAGGACCCAATGCACCCCTTTGCATGTATGACTGTTTCAATGAAATTCCAGATAGGTCTGTCCATTTGCTCTTTCTCATCACAGTTGAATGCCAAAAATATTCTAGATTATTGAAGATTTAAGATTGATAGAACTCCAGACCTTGTAGAGACTGTGATTATCATATAGGTGAGGAATTTAAAGCCCCCAAGAATCATGAGTTTCCTTCAAGGATTAGAACTTGGCCTAAAACCCTATACTTGTGAATCATTATCCAGTGCTCTTCTTCCTACTTTATGGCTATATTTAAAGTTTTATTGCATATATACTCTTGGATCTTTTTTTAAAACAGGCAGAGCAATTGATAGAGCACCACTTCCAACATTCACAGATCTTATTCTCAATTTTGCTGTCAACTCGCTTGGCAGGACTGCATTAAGTAATAAAGCAAGGACATTTGATTTACTGTCATTCCTTTGTTAACTTTTTATTGTGTTTGGATATTTGCTAGGTGTTCTGGACACAAAAACAAAAATCACAGTAGTTAGGCAATTTGGTGTGGTCAAATAGACTAGGGCTCATATCCCACCTCTGTCATTCATTAGCCATGAACTTGGGAAAAATCACTTGACCTCTCTATCTATGTAGAGAATAACAGAAAAAAGTCCAAAAGTTCAGTTTATTCTTCTCCAATGTTCCATATGCCTTAACTTAAGTATTGAGAAATACTTGAGTCCATAAGTATCTGGAGAAGGTGAATGCCAGTTTGCCCCATCTCACTTCAAGAACATGGTGATACTTGGGTATCTTCTCTGATGAGAAGAATGAGTAGTATGATGACAAAGAACCACCTCAGAGGTTGAAGTTTTCAGCAAAACTAGAGTTTGTCTGTAGGGTAGCATTGGTCCTAAGGAGGTTAATTGCTTCTGGTGCCAATGAAGCTGTCCCTGGAGATCATTTCTTGCCCACCAACAACTCCATAGGCCTATTGGGCTTGGTGTCTTCTTGAGTAATCATCCAGAGACATTGCCTCCTACAGAGCCCTTGGGATTTGAAATAACTTTTCTCCCGCACCCCTTTTTCTCTGGCTAGAAATGTGGACATGTTCTTGACTTTCTTTAGTTGTTCTCTGCATAGATACACTAGTCAAGTAATTTTGAGGTTTCTTTTTTTAAGTTTAGAGAAGGTAGAAGAACTTAATAATCTTTGGACACCTATTATAAATTTGTTTTTTTACAATTTTTGAGAAAAACTTACCTCATCTGTTGGTATGCAGATCTGGTTAGTAGGGTGAAGGTCAAAGCTCACAAAAGAAGTACAGGGCCTCCTGGGGATAAAATAAACTCCTGTTTCCTCAACTTTCAAATTGAAAGACTGATCATGGTGGGCCAGAATGAAAGACAAATCCAACAGAAATAAAGGCCAAAGCAACTTAGAACTGAGCTGAAATGGGTGTGTGGGTGGTTGTCCTGGATTCTAAAATTGACATACAGAGAGGCCTCTTGGGAGAAGGATTTGACATTTATAAGATTGTGTAATGCTATAATTTTAAAACTATGCATGTATGAGAATGTAGTTGAGAACCTATGTTTCAAGATTTTCTGCAACAGCCTATATTAAAATATAACCAGCATCATTTCTCATGAAGAAACAACAAAAAAACATAATGAAGAACTTGAAATATAATCTCGGGTAGGGACTGTTCTTCTAAAGCACACCTTTGCTACCCATATCTTCAACAGTGGTTTCAACATGTATCTAGTGACTAAGGCTCAAACTTAGAAACCATTTTTTTTTTTTTAAATACCACAAATACCTGTTTGTTTTTTTTTAATCCTCACCCGAGGACATTTTTTCATTTTTTGTTCAGACAGTGCAGGAAGGAGAGAGAGGAAGAGAGAGAGAGAGAGAGAGAGAGAGAGAGAGAGAGAGAGAGAGAGAGAGAAATATCGATGTGAAAAGGACACATCAAGTGGCTGCCACCTGCATGACCCAACCAGGGCCGGGGACAAACTGCAACCGAGGTATGTGCCCTTAGTGGGAACTGAACCCAGGTCTCTCTGGATTGCAGGCCAACGTTCTAACTGCTGAGCTAAACCGGCCAGAGCAGGAACCATCTTACACCCTTGTTTTTCTCACCTCATCTTTCAGTTGACATTCCTTCATTGAGTTGTCTTATGTTACTGTGCCATAGTCTTCCTGCTCTCTCACCAGGATCACTCTACTTACCCTAAGATAGCCTTCTCCTGACATGTTATAACTTTCTCAAATCCAGATGTAATAGTGATGCTTGCTTGCTAAAGAATCTGTGATGAATCTGGACTACAGAGAAACTCTAAACTCCTTTGTCTAGCATTTCATCCCCATTAACCTATCCAGCCTTACGCTCCACTGCCTCCCAATTTTCCTTTATTGCACTCATGTGTTCCCTGGACTTCCACTAGATTTGCCTAATTTGCCCCATGGTTCTCTGTTCCTAGGGCACTATCTTCTCTCTTTTCTTGGCTTTAAAAATTCTATCTTCAATATCATCTTCTTTCCTATGAAATTATATTTCATGTGTATCTCCTCTCTAATTTGGAAACAATCTCTCTCTCCTTCATACTCCCATTGCAAGCCATCTGGAGACTGTCCAAGTTAACCTCTTGAATGCAAGAGTCAAGAAGAGAGAATAGCCCTGTGCTAGAAATATATACATGACAGTTTTTAGCATATGAATGGAATTTTAAGTCATGGGATTGAATAGGGTCACTTGGGAAGAGTAGGAAAATATAGATAGATAAGAGAAGTGGGCCACGAAGAATACCAGTGTCTGGTTGCATCATCTTCATGTGATCATGTAAGTCTAGGGAAAGCATCAATAAATAACCATTGAATTAAATTGAAAATCAAGCCAGTATTTCCTGAACCTGAAGTTTAATATTTTTGAGGTATCCCTGTACAAGAAGATATGTCGGCTATACCATGAACTATGATTTTTTCACTAACCACTGCCTTAAGGGACAATGGGTTATTGATAGATTCTTGCATTCATTGACAGGCATTCAAAGACCACTTCTCCTATAACATGTACTGGTAATAGAATAATCAATATAACAATGAACTAATGAGATGTTATAAGAGTGTGAAATACATGGAAATAGGCTAAAATTTTCAACACAGTGCAATGAATGCTACCGATGGGGCAGTAATAGCATGGTTGTCTCTCATTCAGTCACTTGAAGGAAAGAGAAGACATCGTACAAAATTTATCCAAAAATCAGTGTGGAGAACAGGTTTGAGAAACATAAGTTTAGTGATAAAAGCCTGAACATTAGAGTCAGAGAAATCTGAGCTTAGTACCATATCTTGTCACTTAAGTGTTAGCTGGAATGAGCTATAAAATCTCTTGAAACTCAGTGTTGATACGTGGGTAAGACAGTACGTCTCCTTGGGGTTCTAAGGTCAAGATGAACCTGTGTAAGAACACTCTTAATTTTGTTGTTGTTGTTGTCTTTTCTATTCCCTTTACTTCAGGTGTAGCAAGAGGAATGGAAAATAAACTGAAAATTTTCTTAACTCACAAGGATATGCTTTAGTCTACAAGTTCAAATTTACCTAAAATCTTCAAAAGTAAAAGAACTTTTAACTCTTTTGAGTCATTTGAAGAGCCTTTCCTTTTATATTCAAGCATACTAAATGCTGACTAAAAGAAAGTCTTATTATATCTGTATATGAAATTAAATGAGTCATGAGTCAGGAAGCAATGGGTAAATAAATGATTTTGAGACAGGCAAAATATTTCTGTGTACTCCTTCCTAGATTTTATTAAATGAGTCACAGAAAGAAAATATGAAATTGACTCCATAGAGACCAGTCTGTTAAGTAAAAATTCAAACCAAAGTTTAACAACAGAAAAAAAAGTATTATATATTACCCTCCCAACTGGGAACTAGATGATACAGTTGGGGCTAATATTCACTGTTTTTGAAAGCAAGAGAAATGAAGTTAAAACCCCTCCTTATTCTCTAATAATAAAGAATGAAATTGGGATTGGAAAGGAAGCTTTCTGAAGTTGACTAATTCTAAATGAATGCAAGAAATAGTGCTGTGAAGCTCCACCTGCTAGATCCCAGAATCCTAGCAGATTTGTGGTTTAGATGGTTTTAATGATTTATTTCTATGAAAGAAACAATATTATTACTAATGGTTGAAGACAATTAATTATCATATCTTATGATTTCTTAGGTCAGCACTTCAGGAAAAGTTTGTCTGGGTAATTTTTCTATTTTGCGTAGCATTGACCGAAGTCATTTGTTGGTATTTATATAGCAGAATGATTAATCTAGAGGGTCCAAGGTGCTTCACTCATGCATCTGGCTTCTTGGTTGAGGTGGGTGAAAGGCTGAGCTCTACTGAGTTTCTGGAATATAACATCTACATATGACATGTCCTGAAATGGTCTCAGGGGAGTCAGATTTCTTTTACTGTGACTCATAGCTTCTGGAGTTAGGACTCCAACAGCATGAGTGGTAGCTGAAAGCATTTATAAGTGGAAACTTAGCTCATAAATCCAAGAACATCAGTTTAACCATATTCTATTATTGGTTAAGCAACTCAGTAAGAGCAGCCCAGATTCAAAGGGAAGAGAATGAAACTTGACCTTTTAATGAGAGAAGTAGCCTGGAATGTGTGGCCACCTTTATTTAATTATGCAGACTTACACCTGGCTTATAAGTGCTAGGGACACTTCAAACTTAAATTTCTTGTTATGCACTATTCTTTAGCTCTGGATAAGCACCTTACTATGCACTCTGATGGACTCTTCAATTATCTGTAACTCTCTACCTAAGAGTTTTCTCTGGCCACTGGAGTTTTCTCAGCCCAGTCAAAGGTCAGGGTAGAAGACCTGGGTACTTAATGCTTGCCAATGATGGATAGGAGATGGGGGATAAATATTATTGAGATACAGAAAATCATTATGCTGAATTCATTTATCACTGAGGTTGTTTATTATCTCTGACATACAGTATTAAATACAAGTAGTGTTAATGAACATGCCTGTTTAACTAACTCCCAGATCAAGAAATGAAACATTAACAGTCTTCTTAGAAAACACAATGTCTCCTTTTCTAGCTACTGTCCCACGCCTAAGGGCCACCACTCTCCTGACTTTTAACCTCGTAGATTGGTTTTGCCTGCTTTTGAATTTTACCTGGGTTGAATCCTACAGTGTGTGCTCTTTATGTCTGGCTTTTTTCACTCAGCATTACCTTTAATTGCCTGTTGAAATTATTGGTACACATAGCAGCTTACTCATTTTATTGCCATATACTGTTCTATTGTTTGATATGTCATAGTTTATTTTTCAAATGTTGAGTGGAATTTGGGTGAGTTTCTGGCTCTGGCTCTTTTGATGTATCTTTTGGTGGGAACAGGCATTTTTGTTTGGTATATACTGAGGAGTATCTTCTTTGGAAATGTATTTTCTTTTTCTTTTTTCTATTATAAGACTTCTGCTCATCTCTGCACTTTACTTATGCCTTCCCCAAGCCACTGCAACACTTTCTGGCTCAAGGAGATCTCGTCTCCAATTCATCTGTTACATTTTTATCACAGATATCATCTAACACTGATATTGGTTGGGTGCCACTCTTCTAGATCCAAAACATCTGGTAGCTTTCTATTATCTTCACAATAGACAGCAGTGTTGAATGTTTTCCAGCATCTGGCTTCAACCAATTCTCCTAGCTTCCACCAGACTCTCCATCTTTCTACACATTCTGTTTATAAGTTATGCTACCTTATTTACAGTTTTCAGTTCATATCTGTCCCAGTCTTTGGGGGTATTGCCTAAAATACTTTCTCTCCATTTTTCAGTTCTCAAAGTTTTAGCAAAAGTAGCTAGCACAAATAATTTTGTTGTAGAATTATCAGAGTGGACTCTTGGATATCTAATAGGCAGTGTTAACTCTTGAGTGACCTCATTCTCTATCTGCATTTCCTCCATCTCCTCTATTCTATTCAAAGGCATCTTCAGCAACTCAGGAGCTAGTGTGTCCTCTTAAACTATTCTCCATACCCAATTTCTGGGCAAGTTCTGACTGTCTGCTCTCTTAGCAAAACATATATCCCTAATCCGACTCTCACCTCCCCTACCCTCATTAGTCTTGACCAACTTCAGCATCTCCAGCCTGTACTATACTGATACTTTCCTATTTTCCTATCTGAGCCTCTTGTTTCCTCTCTTGCCTCCCTGTAGTCAATTTTCCATAGAAGCCTGAGTGATTTTTGAAAATAAATCCATTTATGTCATCCATGGTTCTTAAAAGCCTTATGTATTTTCTACTTTATTTGTAATAAAACCTAACCTCCTTACTATGCAGCTGTAAGAAAGAAAGATCTCTCATCCTTTGAGATGACATGGAGGGACCTGGAAAGTATTATCCTAAGCAAAACAAGCCAAACAGAAAAAGACAAATACCACATGATCTCACTTATATGTGAATATAATGAACATAACAGTCTGAGGAATAGGGTGGACCCAGAGATGTGGAAGTAGGGTACAGACTGACAACCCTCAGAAGAGGGGTTTGTGGAGGGAGGGAAGAGATAAACCACAGAACTTATATGCATGTACACGTAGGCGATGGACATGGACAACAAAGCCCGGGATGGGATGGGGGGAATGGGGAGGAGAGTGTCAATAGGGTAAAAAAGGAGAAACATCTGTAACAACAACAACAACAACAAAGCCAACCTCATTAGTGACATGTAGCAATCTTCACAACCTGCTCCAACTTCCCAAATGTTACTTCCTCCGAGAAGCCACCTGAGCCCTCACAATTTACTCTCTATCCCTGAATCCTTCTTTACTTTCTAGAGAGCTCTGGTCACAGTCTGAAACCATATCCATTTTTTAAAAATATGTTTTTACAGATTTTTTAGAGAGAGAGATAGAAACATCAATGTGAGAGAGAAACATCGATAAGCTGCCTCCTACACAGCCCCTACTGGGAATGGAGCCACAACCTGGGCATGTGCCCTGACTGGGAATCGAACCAGGACCTCTCAGTCCAGGGGCAAAGCTCAATTTACTGAGCCACACCAACTGGGCAAAGCCATATCTGTTTTGTTATTTTTGGTCTCTTCTTACTAGAACGTAAACCCTGCAGGCAATGCTTTATCTTTATTATCAGTGAGCCATCTAGTGAACATAATAGTGCCTGACCTATGGCAGGCACTAGATAAATATTTGTTAAATGAGTGAATATGTGCATGAATAAATCAAGAAATATATAAATGAATACACAATGCCCTAGTTCCTCTGCTCAAGTCAAGACTTAGGATACATTCTCTCATTCTCCTCCCTTCTTCTACAATGCTCCCATGAAATCAACTTGCTTCTTCCTCTGAAATAATTTACATAATCTTTAGTATATCATTTATTTTATTCTGCTTTGTAAAAATAGTTGCATACTTGTCAACTTCCCCTGTAAGCTGTAGGCTTCCGAGGGCCTCCCTATCTTAGCCATATCTGTATCCTGAATAGGCCCTGAAGACAGGCTTCCAAGCTGCATGTCTCAGTAAAATGTTTAACTGACGTTAAAGGATTTTATCCGTTTAAAGAGAGAATTAGTGTGTTTGTGAAAGAACCTTACAAAATTAGTATTCTTCTGTGTGTTAGAATTACACGAAGATATTTTTGTGGCTTTTAAGTTTCTTCTAATACTCTCAACTTCCCTGACTAAAGAAATTTTGTGCACCAGGAAAGTGACTCTGTGCCAATGGTTTCATTCCAGCTAAGGAAACATTGGGATCTTATTTTGTAAATTAGATTAGAAAAACAAATTTAAGTGTATAATATCAATTAAACCATATTTTAATCTTTATTGGAAAGTCAAGAAAGCAAAACCCCTGTATAGATTAAAGATCGTTGCCCTTGTAGAGATATTTCTAACTAGAGTAGCCCCCCACTATTTGCAGTTTTTGTTTCTGTGGCTTCAGTCACCTGCAGTCAATCATGGTCTGAAAATATTAAATGGAAAATTCCAGACACAAACAGTTTATAGGTTTTAAATTGCATGCTGTTCAAAGTAGCATAACATTTTCTGCTGTTTCACTTGATCCCACCTAGGATACAAATCATCCCTTTGTTCAGCTTATCCACACTGCACATGCTACTCAACAATTTGTCACCTAGTAGCTGTCTTGGTTATCAGATCAACTATCATGATACTTTAATGTTTGTGTTCAAGTAACCCTTATCACCAAAAGGCCAATCTTAGCCTAATGCCACATCAAAATGCGTATGAGTTGTTTCATTTTATGTTATCATGTAGGCATTGTATCATCTCACATCATCATAAGAAGGGTAAATCTGGTACAATAAGATGTTTTGAGAGACAGAGGCCATATTCACATAACTTTTATTACAGTGTATTGTTATAATTATACTATTTTATTATTAGTCATTATTATTAAACTCTGTGCCTAACTGATAAATTAAACTTCATCATAGATATGCACGTATAGTAAAAAATATAGTATATGTAGAGTTCTGTGTTATCTGTGGGTTCAGGTGTCTACTGAGGGTTCTTGGAACGTATCCCCTGTGGATAAGGGGGAATTAATGCATTTAAAAAATCAGTTTCCTAGAGAAATATTTTATCCACAAGATGGAACAGTGGTTTCCAGTTTTGCTCTTTTCTGTTTCTTTAAAAAAATAAATCCAAAAGTTTACTTATTATCCTAGGATCTCTAACATGGGAACTGCATCTCAGTTACTAAACATAAATGTCTTTCTTTTGAAAACAGGAAAAAGCAACCTCAATAGAAAGTGCAGAGTATTAACAAAATACACCTGTCTGGAAGAATCTTTTATTCATCCTAAGGAGATGAAGGTTGTTGATGTGTCATTTAGAGCTATTGTGTGTTATGGATGAACTACTTCTGCTGTTTTTGATTCTAAAATGAGGTGCCTGAGATGTCCCTAGCTCTTTCATGCAGATTTGGAGGAAAGAAGTGCAAAGGAAATGTTACCTCAGCATGGCAAGCATGGATATTTATTTATTTTTCAATGAGATTTTTCTTTAAGTAACCAAAGGGAATAATAGAGGTACAGAGACTTCTTCTCTTTTGAGATTTTCTAACAGGACATTGCTTGAGAACTAAAGATGCTTCATACATAGAGGAGGAAAAAGAAGTAACTTTTCAAGCCACATTTCAATTATTTAAACAATCAACTAAGATTTCTTTTTCTCCTTCATTATTTTGCCACCCTGTAAATAGGGCAGATAAGTAGGTCATCAGAATAACAAAAAAGAAGTCTGAGATAAAATCCTATTAAATTACAAATTTCTGTATTACTGTGAATGTAAAAAGAAGCAAAGCAGATATTTTATGTGAACTTCTTTTAGGTCCCATGCTATTTTAAAGATAATAGCCCTATCATACCATATTTGAATTCATTTCATTATATCTCTAAAGCCAAATTAGTGCATTTATGCTGCAGTTTAAAAAGAGTGACATTTACCTGTCATAAGAATAATATTGCAACAATAAACATTTATTTGGGAAATTTATCCTAAAATTTAGCCTTAACAGTCAAGGGGATCTGTGTGTGACATGATCAATATGTGTCTAGTGGTTCAAATCATCTTTCCTTTGATGACAGACACAATTTGTTCCAGTCTGGCCTCATCATTTACTAACCACATGAACTTGGATGACTTACTTGGCTTTGGTTACAAGAAGAAACTAAGAGTCTGACATTTTAGGCATAGAGGAAATTAATTAGAGAGATAACAGATGGGAAGGCTGGAAACCAGGGAGAGGAAACAGATGAACAGGGAAACTAGGTAGCCAGAACCACAGCTTAGGTCCTGCAACCATGATGCCTGGACACAGTTGATACCACTGCCAGGTAATACTGTAGTTACCTTGGACATGGGTGTCATGAGCAATGGCAGGGAGGCCTCTTAGTGTTAGAGAGCCCCAGGTGCATTTTATTTTATTTTATTTTATTTTATTTTGTTTTTTTTTATCCTCACCCAAGGACATTTTCTTTTGGCATTTATCTTCAGATAAAGTGAGAGGGAGAGAGGGAGGAGGAGAGAGAGAGAGAGAAACATTGACTTGAGAGAGACACACTGACTGGCTGCTGCCCACAAAACCCCAACCGGGGCCGGGGACAAACTACAACCAAGGTACGTGCCCTTAGCAGGAACCAAACCCCAGTCCCTCTGGTCAGCAGGTCAACGTTCTAACTGCTGAACCAAACCAGCCAGGGCCCAGGTGCATTCTTTGGTCCTTTTCTCATCACCATTTGCATGCAATTCCTCTGTATTCTCATATTCTCACCTGGTCTCTTGGATTTAAGTATTATCTCTCTCTATTTTTTTTTTTTTTTCATTTTTTGTTCGCATAGAGTGGGAGGGAGAGAGAGGAAGAGAGAGAGAGAGAAAGAGAGAGAAAAACATTGACATGAAAGGTACATGTTGAGTGGCTGCCACCCACACAACCCAACCAGGGCCAAGGACAAACTGCAACCGAAATATGTGCCCTTAGCAGGAACTGAACCCGGGTCTCTCTGGACCGCAGGCCGGCGCTTTAACCGCTGAGCCAAACTGGCCAGGGCTAGTATTATCTCTATGATGCTAATTCCCAAATTTATATTTATTTTCCATCTGTTATTTGAACTCCAGACTCAAGTTTGATTGCTTACTCAAAATCTCAACTGGACTGTCCAAGGAAAAACTCAACATAATATGTCCAAAACTGAACTTCTATTCTCCCTCTCCTCCTCTAGCCTGAACCTGGTTGTCCTCATTTCACTTAAAGGTCACTCCATCCTTTCACTTTATTACTCTTCTTTTTCTCACTACTCCTCTTCAATCTATTAGGAAATGCTCTTGGTTCCATATTTAAAATATATTCAGAATCTGACCCTTACTTTTCTCTTTTACTGCTCCCACTCTGGTCTGAAGCACCATCGTCTCTTATCTGAATTACTACACAAACCTCCTAGTCTGCCTTTTTTGACCCCATCCATCTACACCATACTCTAGTATTAGAAAAGAAGCCATAGTGATCATGTTAAAATGTAAGTCAGGGTTTTGTGAAAACATAATTTCCATTTAACTCAACTAAATAGCTAGGAATGAGAGTTCTGGTTTTTATGATACATATTTATGTCATAACAAACTACCAAAAAAAAAAAAAGAAGAAGAAAGGAGGGCTTTAATGAAAAACAATTAAGATAATATTCAAGACAAACCGAAAAATGGCGGCGGAGTGAACGGAGCTACACAGACCGTCTCCCAGAACCAAACTGGAATTACAACTATAACACAGACAAATCGACGGGAAAAAGCAACAGAAAAGCAGCTTGCGAGGACCATACAACGAGGGACACTGACTCCATCCCGGTAGGCTTGCGAAGGCATGAGACGGGGGCTGGGAGCCCACGGTCGGTCCGCAGCTCGGCAGCAGCCTTAGCTGGGAGTGGTGCCCTCGGGCTACACTCCCAGGCAGATCCACAGCGCAGCCGGGACAGAGGCTGAAACAGCCACAGCCACTCACCTTGGGCTCCAGCAGAGTGGGGCAGGCTGGACTGGAACTGTGTGGGGACACTCGGGGTTTGGAGGGCGCTCAGAGCTTTGGCTGAGTGCAGCCACTCAGGACGGTGGCCACATTGCTCCTTCCCAGGGCTCTGAGGAGAGGCAGCAGCCCCTCCCTCGGAGACCCAACCCCACCCTGTGGGCCATTGAAGTGTTAATTGAGGCTCACTAACAACCAGCATCTGCCCCACCCTCGTGAAAGCCCCTTGGCTGAGCACCAGAGGGAGTTTTTCAATCAACTGACAACCCAAAACTCATCAAGTAACCTAGACTGCTAGCCTCCAGGCAAAAAGCTAGAGGATAACAGTACGTTTCCTGGGCTGGCAACTTTAACCAGGAAAGTAAGACTTGACAATGGTGTTCAACGTGAGTCCTCCCTCGCTCATCTAAACACAGGAGAGGGAGCCACAAACAGCAGAACACAAACACACACAGGGAAAACTTGACAGGCTCCAAAGCCCATAGTGATAGCCAAAATGGTGAAACACAGAAACAGAAGCCAAATGAAAGAGCAAGACACCTCCACCGAAGATGAGATCAATGTGGAGCAATTAGGCATGTTAACAGAGCTAGAATCCTAAAAGCAGCAAGAAATAAGTAACAGGTTACCTACAAAGGGAACCCCATAAGGCTCTCAGCTGACTTCTCACAAGAAACACTACAGGCCAGAAGGTAATGGCATGAAGTAATCAAAGTCATGAAAAACAAGAATCTGAATCCAAGACTACTCTATCCAGCAAGGCTATCATTCAAAATAGAAAATCAAATAAAGAGCTTCCCAGACAAAAAAAGGCTAAGGGAATACATTAGCACCAAACCAGCACTGCAAGAAATGTTAAAAGGACTGCTGTAATTAGCAGTAGAAATGGGAAGAAAAATAGAACCACACTAAACAAAAATGGCAATAAATAAGTACATATCAATAATCACCTAAAACGTAAATGGATTGAATGCTCCCATAAAGAGACACAGAGTAGCTGATTGGATAAGAAAGCATGACTCATCTATATGTTGTTTACAAGAGACCCACCTCTCAACAAAAGACTCACATAGGTTGAAAGTGAAGGGATGGAAAAAATTTTCCAAGCAAATGGAAAGCAAAAAAAAGCTGGGGTAGCAATTCTCATATCTGATAAAATAGATTTCAAAATGAAGACCATAACTAGAGACAAAGACGGCCACTACATGATATTGAAAGGATCTATCGAACAGGAAGATATAACCTTGATAAACATATATGCACCCAATATAGGAGCACCAAAATATATTAAAAATCTTCTGGAGGACTTCCAAGGAGAAATCGACAACAATACAATCATAGCAGGAGACTTCAACACCCCGTTGACAGCACTGGATAGATCCTCTAGGCAAAAAATTAGCAAGGAAACAGAGACTGTAAATTAAGCACTAGACCAAATGGATTTAATAGATATCTACAGAGAATTACACCCCAAAACTACAGAATACACATTCTTCTCAAGTGCACATGGGACATTCTCAAAGATAGACCACATGATAGGACACAAACTAAATCTCTACAAGTTCAACAAGACTGAAATCATATCAAGCATCTTCTCAGATCACAATGGCATGAAACTAGAAATCAATTGCAACAAGAACATGCAAAGACATTTCAACACATGGAGGCTAAATAGCATGTTATTAAACAATGAATGGGTCACCGAGGAGATCAAGGAAGAAATTAAAAACTTCCTGGAAACCAATGAAAATGAAGACACAACAACACAAAATCTATGGGATGCAGCGAAAGCAGTTCTGAGAGGGAAGTTCATAGCACTACAGGCCTACCTCAAAAAATAAGAAACATTTCTAATTGACTGTCTAACCTCACAACTTAAAGAATTAGAAAGCAAACAAAAAGAAAACCCCAGAGCAAGTAGAAGGAAGGAAATAGTAAAGATCAGAGCAGAAATAAATGACATAGAGACCAAAAAAACAATTCAAAGGATCAATGAAACAAAGAGCTGGTTTTTCAAAAAGATAAACAAGATTGATGGACCCTTAGCTAGACTCACCAAGAAACAAAGAGAGAGAACCCAAATACACAAAATCAGAAATGAAAGAGGAGAAGTAACAACCAACACCACGGAAATACAAAAGATCATTAACAACTACTACGAACAACTATATGGCAACAAATTCGACAATCTCAGCGAAATGGACAAATTTCTAGAAACACACAGTCTCCCAAAACTACTCCCGGAAGAGATAGAAAACTTGAACAGACCAATAACAACTAAGGAAATTGAAGAGGTAATCAAGACTCTCCCAGCAAACAAAAGCCCAGGCCCAGATGGTTTCACGGGGGAGTTTTCCTGAACATTCAAAAAAGAACTAACACCCATTCTCCTCAAACTATTTCAAAAAATTCAAGAAGAAGGAAGACTTCCAAACACGTTCTATGAGGCCAGCATAATTCTAATTCCAAAACCAGAAAAAGACACTACGAAGATAGAAAACTACAGGCCAATATCCCTGATGAACATAGACGCCAAAATCCTGAACAAAATATTAGCAAATCGGATCCAGAAATACATCAAAAAAAGTATTCACCATGACCAAGTGGGATTCTTTCCAGGGATGCAAGGATGGTACAATATTCGCAAATCAATAAACGTGATACACCACATAAACAAAATGAAGAACAAAAACCACATGATCATATCAATAGATGCTGAAAAAGCATTTGACAAAATCCAGCATCCATTTCTGATAAAAACACTCAGCAATGTAGGAATAGAGGGATCATATCTCAACATAATAAAGGCCATATATGAAAGACCTACAGCCAACATCATACTCAATGGACAGAAACTAAAAACATTTCCATTAAGAACAGGAACAAGACAAGGATGTCCACTTTCGACACTCTTATTTAACATTGTACTGGAAGTCTTAGCCACAGCAATCAGACATGAAGAAAAAATAAAAGGGATCCAAATTGGAAAGGAGGAAGTGAAACTGTCATTATTTGCAGATGACATGATATTGTACATAGAAAACCCTAAAGACTCCATCAAAAATCTATTAGACTTAATAAATGAATTTGGCAAAGTAGCAAAATACAAAATTAATGTCAAGAAATTGACAGCATTCTTGTACACCAATGATGAACTCACAGAAAGAGAAACTGAAAAAACAATCCCATTTACCATCGCGCCAAAAAAATTATGATACCTAGGAATAAACTTAACCAAAGAAGTAAAGGACCTATTTGCAGAAAACTACAGGTCATTGAAAAAAAAATAGAGGAAGATATAAAAAAGTGGAAGCACATACCCTGTTCATGGATTGGAAGAATTAACATCATTAAAATGTCCATACTACCCAAAGCAATGTATAGATTCAATGCAATCCCCATTAAAATACCAACGACATATTTCATAGAACTAGAACAAATACTTCAAAAGTTCATATGGAACCAAAAAAGACCCCGAATAGCCACAGCAATCTTGAAAAAGAAGAACAAAGTAGGTGGGATCACAATACCAGATATCAGGTTATACTACAAAGCGACTGTATCCAGAACAGCCTGGTACTGGCACAAGAACAGGCATATAGACCAGTGGAACAGAACTGAAAACCCAGAAATGGACCCAAGGCAATACGCTCAATTAATATTTGACAAAGGTGGCAAGAGCATACCGTGGAGTAAAGGCAGCCTCTTTAATAAATGGTGTTGGGAAAATTGGACAGCTACATGCAAAAAATGAAACTAGACTATCAACTTACACCATACACAAAAATAAACTCACAATGGATAAAAGACTTAAATGTGACCCGTGAATCCATAAAAATTCTAGAAGAAAATGTAGGCAACAAAATTTCGGACATCATACAGAGCAGAATTTTCACTGATACATCACCTAAGGCAACAGAAATGAAGGAGAAAATGAACACATGGGACTACATCTAACTCAAAAGCTTCTGCACAGCAAAAGAAACAATCATCAAAATGGAAAGTCAACCCACTGTATGGGAGAACATCATTGCCAATGATGTATCAGATAAGGGGTTAATTTCCAATATATATAGAGTGCTCCTACAACTCAACAAAAGGAAGTCAAAGAACCCAATTAAAAAATGAGCAGAGGAGCTGAATAGACACCTCTCCAAACAGGACATACAAATGGCCAAGAGACATATGAAGAAATGCTCAACATCACTAATCATCAGAGAGATGCAAATTAAAACAACAATGAGGTATCACCTCACACCTGTCAGAATGGCCGCCATCAACAAATCATCAAACAACAAGTGTTGGCAAGGGTGTGGAGAAAAGGGGACTCTAATATACTGCTGGTGGGAATGCAGACTGGTGCAGCCGCTATGGAAAACAATATGGTGCTACCTCAAAAAATTAAAAATTGAACTTCCATTTGACCCAGTGATCCCACTGCTGGGAATATACCCTAAAAAGCCTGAAACACCAATCAGGAAGAATATATGTACCCCCATGTTCATAGCAGCACTATTTACAATAGCTAAGATCTGGAAACAGCCCAAGTGTCCACCAGTAGACGAATGGATAAAAAAGCGGTGGTACATATACACAATGGAGTACTATGCAGCGGTAAGAAAGAAAGATCTCTTATCCTTTGAGACGACATGGAGGGACCTGGAAAGTATTATCCTAAGTGAAAGAAGCCAAGCAGAGAAGGACAAATACCACATGATCTCACTTATATATGGAATATAATGAACATAACAGTCTGAGGAATTCAGTAGACCCAGACACATGGAAGTGGGGCACAGACTGACATCCCTCAGAAGAGGGGATGGGGGGTGGGGGGGGTGGGAAGAGATAAACCACAGAACTTATATGCATGTATGCATGACCAATGGACATGGACAACTAAGCCGGGGACAGGGTGGAGGGGGGGGTGGGGTGGGGGGTGCCAATGGGGTAAAAAGGTAAAATATCTGTAACAAAAAAATGAATAAATAAAAAAAATTTAAAAAATAAATAAATAAAATAAAATAAAATAATAAAAAAAAAAAAAAGAAAAAACAAACACAACAGATGTCAGACACCCAGAACTCTGCTGAGCACTGTAAAGACAGACAGGTAGACATATGCTATGCAATCCCCACAGCAAAACACTTAATTGAAAGTTTGAAAAACCAGTATAGCAAGCAGTATTGTTGCCAGTTCCATATCTTCTCCATCTATCAGAGTTAACAGCAGCTACAGCCCACACACAACTCCCACCAAGCTGAGAACTTCTCTCTTAAAGTGTTTCTATTTCAGCTCTATGGTGCAGGGAAGCAGGGAAACTCTGAAAGGTGAGGGAGTGAATACCCTCAGGGGAAGTTTTCACACAGCAGGGTACAGAAGTTGGTGGATAATGCCCTAGTCTCCCCATTCTCCCTGGAGTTGATTCTGAGGTGTGTCCCACACAGTGTCTCAGATAGTTTCCAGCAAAATGTAGTCTTACTTTCCCATAGAAGTAACTCACCAATTAACACACTGTTTCCTGGCATTTATCCCTTCTCTGTTTCACTCTTCCATCTCCTCCATCCATGCTTCTGGAATCATTTCCCATATAAACTAACTGCAACAAGTCCTGTTTTGGTGTCGATGCTGGGAAAAATCAAGGTAAGATGCAAAGTATTCTATGAGAAACCACTGAAGGCTGATATCATATATTTTATTATCTCAGAAGAATGGAGGTAAACACTGGCTGAAAGGAGAGATAAGAAGTACTTGGAATTGACAAGAAGTAGTAGAAGGAGGGTGAAAAGGGAGGGGATTTAACTTTATCTTAGTGGCTGAGTAATATTCCACAAAGATGAAATGGCAAAAAGCTAGATGAGTTATCAGGAGTATGTGATACCAGAAGTCAGTGAAGTTATTCACAGATTAACAAACACACATATCTATGTTTATTTAGATAACATTAAATCCCAGGCCATGTTCTAAGGGATAGGCTGCAGTGGGGAACAGGCACAAAGTCTCTCCCCATAAAAGTCTATATTCTCACATGTGCAGAAGTGCTAAATAGTAGACAGGCATACAGATAAAGGTACAGAGTAACTTGAAATGATAATAGGTATTATGAAATACACATGGTGTTGTGATAGAGAAAGAGTGGGGCTGTATTTTGGGATAGTCAGGAAAGGCTTTTTTGAGGAGGTGACTTTTGAGCCTTGACACTTGATGACTAAGGTAGAACCAGCATGGGAAATCTGGAGAAAGAGGAGAATGTGACTCAGATGTTGTTTAGGAAACAACATGTTCTTTAAATCGCAAAGCATGAAGAATTTGTCACATTTCAGGACCATGAAAGTGAGTGAGAGTGACTGGAATGTATTAAGGGAAAGTGATCAGAAAGTGTTCCCTGCTGATGGCTCACAGTCAAGTTCCTCTCCAGGAATGGCCTTCTGCTGAAGTGAGCTGCCTTGCTCAAGATTATTATCTCTTCTCATAAGCAATGTGTATCCAAAGACCAGTAAAGAAAGAGGTTTAAAGACCCAGTTCCTTGCCTCAATTTGGGACATATCTGAAAAGCCACCCTAGCTTCTCACTCATTATTGGATCAGCTGAGGCTTTTGTCCCAATCAAATCACAATTCAATTCTTGCCTCAGTTCAATCCTTCTTCTTCTTCTTTTTTTTTTGACTTCTGGGTTGGTGTGCCCTTAGTGCCCTACTCAATTCAACACCTGCAGGGAAGTCTACATCTGAGTATGTTTCCTGGGAAAATGAACTAGAAAGTTGGTACCAGAAATGGTCCAAGGAAACAGAATCCAAAATGGGATTTTAGAACTGAATCTCTCACCACCAACCTGGCAATGAGGACCCTATTGATAGAGGTAGGTGGAGCACCAATATTCCCTAGCCTGATGTGCTTAGCAGTGCAGTTGTTAACATTTTACCACTGGTCACCTGGAGTATGATTCCTGTGGAACAGAATGCTCTGGCAGGTGCACCATGTCAGGCATTTGAGAGGCACAGGAAAAGTAGCAATTATAATGACTATGCAGTTGGATGCCTCTTGTTAAGTATAAATGATGTGTTGAAAAACTTTAATAGAAGGTCAAGAGTGATTAATCATCAATTTAAGGCAAAATATGAAAGTCAGAGGACTTTTTCCCATAGTGTAAAGTAACTGTTATATCATGCAGCTGATAGGCTGTAAAAATCTGAGGAGCAGATTTAAGACTTAATTAAAAGAGGGGCAGAGCTATAGAGAAGGTTGCAAATGATCATATCTAGACTATCCTGCAGCACATTGGTCCATTATATTAATGATGTCATGATGGTGGGGCTAAATAAGCAAGCCTTGACAAGAGTACTTAGAAGTCTTGGTAAAAGACATATTTCAGAGGATGGGGGCAAAATCTATAAGGATTCCGGGCCACTTACCAGTGAAAATTTAGCAGTAAGAAGAAGCACAATTCCTAGTAGAACTTTTTAGATTCTAGAGCAGCATGTCCAACCTTCACATACTGCTCTGACCCACTTTCTAGGTGACATGGGAGGCTGCCAGTTTTGAGTGGGTTCCAGAGCAGGCAAGGATGCTGTAGCAGATCCAGGCTGTGGTATAAAAAGCCCTGCTGCTTGGCCCATATGCTCCATCAAATCCCAAGTCATTCGGGGAATCTGTAGGACAAAAGACAATATGTGGACTTTGGCAAGCTTTTCTATTATAAAAATAAATTTAGACTCCTAGGGATCTGGGGCAAGGCATGTCATCTTTAGCAGAGGATTCTATCTCTATCTCTATCTATCTCTATCTCTATCTCTATCTCTATCTCTATCTCTCTCTCTCTCTCTCTCTCTCTCTCTCTCTCTCTCTATCTCTATCTCTATCATCTATCTATATATCTATATATCTATATATCTATATATCTATATATCTATATATCTATATATCTATATATCTATGTATCTATAGATAGTTCTTGGCACTACTGGGTTTGGTAGGCATAGAGAACCTGACTATGGAACATTATGTAACTATGGGGCCATACCTGTTCATCATGACATGAGTTCTGTCAAATTTGCCAAGTTATATGGTTTGGTGGGCCCAGCAGAAATCCACCATAAATATGAAAGCCATATGACCAGGACTGGACATATGCAGGCAATAACCTGAATGAGCAGGTGACCCAGATCCCCATGTCATCCAGCACTGTTGCACCAGATCCTCTCCTTCAGTTCACAGCTATGGCTGTGGGGTGTGTGTAACTCCCATATAACTCTACATCACAGAAAAATGGTGAAGCTTGTGGCCCTAAAAGACAGATGTGAGGATGCCATCCTCTCAATTGGCACATATTTGTGCAGTTCTCCTGGTCATGTACTTGCAGTGGAATGAGAAGAACTCCAAAATAAGAATATATACAATTCATATGCAATGGGAATGTCTTTGCTGGTTGCTCAGAGGTCTGGAGGGGAAGGAGTCAAATATCAAGGACAACAGGGTCTGAGTAAATATGTTAATAGACTGATAGAATAGGACAAAATGTGCAAATTTTGTTTTGCACTGAAAACATCTTACATAAAAGTGGTACAAAGCAACCAAATGAAGAAAATAATTTTATCAATCTATGTTGGCCAGCCTCTGTCATAGAGAAGTCTACTGTTGGCACAATGAACACATGAATTCAGTAGCAAGGAGGGAGGACATGATTGGCCCCACCATCATGAAGTTCCACATGGCAACTCTTTAGAAGGAGCCCACTGTACAACCAAAGAGCTGCAGTGGTGGGCCCATGACCATGGGATCCTCCAGTCCTATTATGTAGCTCATCACCCAGAAGTTGCCAGCCCTATAGAGGCTTCTGAATGTATAGCTGAGGCACCAACTTAAAGGTGATTCCCAGAAATATAGGACATCTTTGAAGATGAAGTACACACCCTAATCAAGGATTTTTATATGGCTCTTTGTCCCCAGTGAGGAAAATGCATGCATTGGACACCAAGGTGGAAATATAGAAATAGACTCACTTATCATCACTTTGAATTACTTCTTTGGGGGATTTGCATTTTTCTGTTGCCTTCAGATGTGATAACTAAAGGTAGAGCTAGAAGAGTAATAGGACAAATATTATGTGAATCAGCTGTGGCCCTGGGACCAATGCTAGCCTTCATCTTATAAGTTTTCTCCAGAAAAAAAGACCAACCAGAATTCTAGAGGAGCTATTTCCAGAGGAGGTTAACATAATTGGAAGCAATTGGATTCAAGAGGCACAGAGAATGGATTTAGTAGATGTTGTAATATGGCCCCAAATCTCTTATTAAGTCAAGGCACTCACACCTGCTGGGTATATTGGTTGCTAACACCCCACAGCTGGAAGCCCTCACCACAACTGTCCTCTGCCTAAAGGTGCTATCCATCCCAAGGTTATGCTCCTTCCAGGGACTAGTATGCTTCCATGACTAAGAGATGCAGGCAGAAAAAGGCTGACCCCTTATATCAATTTAGGACATTTGTGAAGGGCCATCCAAACTCCAGGGCCTATTCTGGCTGGGGTCAGCTGAGCCTCTGTTGAGACCAAATCATTAACTTTTCTCTCTGCCCATTCCTGCTTCCCTAACTATTTGTGGTGGCTTTCAAGATATGTCCACAAATTCTTTGGTGTTTTTTCCCTCAAGAGATGAAGTTTAATTTCCCTACTCTTGTGTGTAGGTTGGTCTTAGTGACTCATTCTAGTGAATAGCTTAATGGCAGAATGATAAGATATTCTAGATCAGTTTGTAGAAAGGCTGTGGTTTTAGTACTGGGTACATTCCCTTCCTCCCTTATTCCGTCTTATTTTCTTTCTTGGGGAAGCCAGCCACTGTTTTATGTGGATTCTGTGAGAAGGACCCCCCTGGCAAGGCATAGTGTGAGCTTGGGAGTGAATCCCTCAGCAGACAGCTTGATGCAACTCAGGGGAGGCCCAGAGCCAGAACACACAGCTAAGCTGCTCCTGGATTCCTGGCTCTCATAAACTATGTGAAATAATAAATGTTTACTGGTTTAAGCTGCAAAGTTCTGGGGTATTTTTTACATAATATATAGCTAATACATTCCCTTACAAATATTGTTCTAGAGAATACTGTTTATTGTATTTCTGGCCCACAAATCTCCACTTTAGAGGTTACTTCCAGGGAAATTCATCCTAAGACAGAAAGCAAAGGCATGTAGATGTTAAAGGTCTTGACTTTTCTGAGGGATGCTGAATAATTTATTGTTGCTGAGCATAGATAGAGGTCTTCTAAACAAAGCTAAGGAAATATAAGTTTGCCTTGTAGGCATTTGGGGGCTACTGAAGGTTTTGGGACAAGAAGAAGATTCTAGAAGCAAAATGAAGGACAATGAAACAAAGAGACTAGTAACAGAGAGATAAATCTGGAGCCTCCAAACAGCTATGATGTTTGGAAAAAAACTAAGAAAATAAACAATGCTGTAACCCCCAGTGTAACCCCCCCTAATAAAATAGGATAAAAACAGTACCCACCTGATAGGGAGTTCTTAGGATTAAATGAGTTGACAGTTGTAAAGGGCTCGAAACAGTTTCTGGCACACAGAATCGCTGTGTGTTTGCTACATAGATACATGCTAGGCTGGTGGCACCTCACAGCCAGATAATTTATCAGTCAATGTCGGAGCATCCCAGAGTTCACCTGGAAAGGGGGCATCTGACTAGTTCATTTGGGCAGACAATGATGTGATTCAGCGTTCTTGGAAACTTACTAAGAGGAGTTGTGTTGGGTCCATGGTCAACATTCAAAATTCAAGCCTTCCTCCCTCCCTCTCTCAGATGTGGTCTGTGCTCTTGATAATAAGGGCAACTGGAAAGAGAAGAAATAACCCATCATGATGACAGTGAAAATAAATTTAGAGCTCATGTTCTGCTGAGTCTGCTCAGCAGCTGCTAAGTCTGCCAAGGAAGCAGCAGTCAGAAGCCTGTCCATCACATGCCCGGTGCTCATTACTCTGTTCTCCCTCCACAGAGTGGACCAGTTGCTGGAGGCTTCTAATATCATCAGGGCTTCACTGCATCCTGTCCATGAATAGAAGGATTCACTTTTTATGCTTTAACCTAACAGGTTCTTGCTACCTCATCTCATAGGCCATAACAGATTATTTTGCTGAAAGGTGAGTCCGCATTGTATGGGGCCTAAAGGACATTCTCTGATGTTTCACCTGCTGGCTCCAGATAATGGGCCTGGCTAGCTGGATAAGTTATTGAATATCTATGTAATTAAGAAAGCATCAGATGTCATGTGGCGTAAAGAGGAGGAAGTTTGTGGCAAAGAAAATAAGGTGGACAGTGCCGAATGAATACTCAGAAATAAGCCTCTTTAGGATGATATCTTGACATGAAGTTTCTTGTCGGGTTCTGTTATCACTGGCTTGAAATTTTTGACTAAAAATTTAGTCATGGTCTGCAAAAACTAGGGTTTTAGGTGGAAAACCATCTAGTGATGGTTCTTTAGCTTGCGACCTTTTGAAGATGACAAGAAATTTGTGGAGAACAGCCGAGCCCCATGTTCCGGAGTGGAAATGCCACACAATTGTCTTAGCTTGTGTGGCCAAAAGACAGCCTGGGACAAAAGCTTATGTTCAGAGAGTTTATTTGGGGATTGAGTCCAAGGAATAGGAGTGGGACTCTGAGAACAGTGCACCTGTTCTGACACGAGTCTAGATTTTTCACAACTACAACTGTATTTTCTTTCTTTGTGGATAAATCATACTTCATCTAACCACTTTCCTATTTTTTTTTTTTTTTGGTATTTAGCTTGATCCCACTTTTTCTGTTAAAAACAATATTTTGATACATCCCTGTGCATTTATCTTTGCAAATATAGCTAATTTTCCTGGAATAAATTCTAAACTGAAATTGGCAAATTTTTCTACAGAAAGTCGTACCAATTTATACCTCACTAGCAGTATATGGAAATAGTTATTTATTCATAAGCAGCATATTAATATCCTTTTTAACTTTTGCTAGATAGAAAATAAGATCTCAGCTGCCTATTTCCGAGGTGAACATTTTAACTTTAAACACTCAAAAATATATTTATTTATATTTTTTTTTCTTTATTGATTTTTAGAGAGAGAGGAAGGGAGAGAGAGAGAGAGATAGAAACACCAATGAGACAGAACATTGATTGGCTGCCTCATGCATGCCCCCCAGGGGGGATGGGGCCCACAACCTTGGCACGTGCCCTGACCAAGAATCGAACCAGTGACCTCTTGGTGCATGGTTGACACACAAACAATGAGCCACACCAGCTGGCAACACTTAAAAATATATTTATTGGCTATTAAAATTTCTTCTTTTATGGATTGTCCATTCATAACTTTGTTCTTTTTATTTTTAGTGAATGTGCTAGAATATATTTTTAATATGTATTTGAACTAATGCTTTATATAACAAGAATTTTGTCCCCTTACAAGAAAATACATTAGTATATATCTTCATTAGCTTGTTTTAAAACTTTGTTTATAAATTTATGTATGAAAAGTTCAAGAAGATTGAAATTATATCAAGCATCTTGTCAGATCACAATGGCATGAAACTAGAAATCAAGAGCAACAAAAACATGCAAAGACATTTGAAAATATGGAGGCTAAATAGCATGTTATTAAACAATGAATGGGTTACCGAGGAGATCAAGGAAGAAATTAAAAACTTCTTGGAAACCAAAGAAAATGAACACACAACAACACAAAATCTATGAGATGCAGCAAAAGCAGTTCTGAAAGGGAAGTTCATAGCACTACAGGCCTCCCTCAAGAAACAAGAAAAATTTCTAATAGACTGTCTAACATCACAACTTAAAGATCTAGAAAGAAAACAAAAAGAAAACCACAGAGCAAGTAGAAAGGAGGAAATAGTAAAGAAGAAATAAATGACATAGAGACCAAAGGAAAAAAAAATTCACAATATCAATGAAACAAAGACCTGGTTTTTCTAAAAAAATAAACAAGACTGATGAACACTTAGCTAGACTCACCAAGAAACAAAGAGAGGAAACCCAAATACACAAAATCAGAAATGAAAGAGGAGAAGTAACAACTGACACCACAGAAATACAAAAGATCGTTAACAACTGCTATGAACAATTAATGGCAACAAATTCAACAATCTAAGTGAAATGGACAAATTTCTGGAATCACATAGTCTCCCAAAACTGGACTGGGAAGAGATAGAAAACTTGAACAGATCAATAAAAACTAAGGAAACTGAAGATGTAATCAAGACTCTCCCGGCAAACAAAAGCCCAGGCCCGAATGGCTTCATGGGGGAGTTTTATCGAACATTGAAAAAAGAACTAACACCCATTCTCCTCAAACTATTTTAAAAAATTCAAGAAAAAGAAAGACTTCCAAATTTATGAGGACAGCATAATTCTAATTCTAAAACCAGGAAAAGACAAAGAAAGAAAACTACAGGCCTTATACCTGGTGAACATAAACACCAAAATCCTGAACAAAATACTAGCAAATCGGATCCAGCAATACATCAAAAAAATTACTCACCATGACCAAGTGGGATTCATCCCAGGATGCAAGGCTGGTACAATATTCACAAATCGATAAATGTGATACACCACATAAATAAAATGAAGAATAAAAACCACATGATCATCTCAATAGATGCTGAAAAAGCATTCGACAAAATCCAGCATCCATTTCTGATAAAAACGATCAGCAGTGTGGGAATAGAAGGATCATATCTCGACATAATAAAGGCCATATATGAAAGACCTATGGTCAACATCATACTCAATGGGCAAAAATTAAAAGCATTTCCCTTAAGAACAGGAACAAGACAAGGATGCCCACTTTCACCACTCTTATTTAACATAGTACTGGAAATCTTAGCAATAGCAATCAGACATAAAGAAAAGATAAAAGGGATCCAAATTGAAAAGGAGGAAGTGAAACTGTCATTATTTGTAGATGACATGATATTATACATAGAAAACCCTAAAGACTCTATCAGAAATCTACTAGACTTAATAAATGAATTTGGCAAAGTAGCAGGATACAACATTACTGTCAAGAAATCTATGGAATTCTTATACACCAATGATGAACTCACAGAAAGAGAAACTGAAAAAACAATCCCATTTACCATTGAGGCAAAAAAATTAAGATACCTAGGAATAAACTTAACCAAAGAAATAAAGGACCTCTTTGGAGAAATCTACAGGACATTGAAAAAAGATATAGAGGAAGATATAAAAATGTGGAAGCACATACCTTGTTCATGGATTGGAAGAATTCACATCATTAAAATGTCCATAGTATCCAAAGCAATCTAGAGATTCAATGCAATCCCTATCAAAATACAAATGATGTATTTCACAGAACTAGAACAAATACTTCAAAAGTTAATATGGAACCAAAAAAGACCTGGAAAAGCCACAGCAATCTTAGAAAAGAAGAACAAAGTGGGTGGAATCACAATACCAGATATCAGGTTATACTACAAAGCTACTGTAATCAAAACAGCTTGGTACTGGCACAAGAATAGGCATATAGACCAGTGGAACAGAACAGAGAACCCAGAAATGGACCCAAGACATTATGCTCAATTAATAGTTGACAAGGAGGTAAGAGCATACAAAGGGGTAAAGACAGCCTCTTTAATAAATGGTGCTGGGAAAATTACACAGCTACATGAAAAAAAAAATGAAACTAGACTATCAACTTACACCATTCACAAAAATAAACTCAAAATGGATAAATGACTTAAATGTGACCCGTGAATCCATAAAAATCCTAGAAGAAAATCTAGGCAACAAAATTTTGGACATAAAACATTGCAGAATTTTCACTGATACATCACCTAAGGCAACAGAAACAAAGGAAAAAATGAACATATGGGACTACATCAAACTCAAAAGCTTCTGCACAGCAAAGGAAACAACTATCAAAAAGGAAAGGCAACCCAGTGTATGGGAAAACATCATTGCCAATGATACATCAGATAAGGGTTTAATTTCCAAAATATATAGAGTACTCATACAACTCAACAAAAGTAAGACAAAGAACCCAATTGAAAAATGGGCAGAGGAGCTGAATAAATACCTCTCAAAACAGGACATACAAATGGCCAAGAGACAAATGAAGAAATGCTCAACAGCACTAATCATCAGAGAGATGCAAATTAAAACAACAATGAGGTATCACCTCATACCTGTCAGGATGGCCGCCATCAACAACTCATCAAACAACAAGTCTTGGCGAGGGTGTGGTGAAAAGGGGACTCTAGTACACTGCTGGTGGGAATGCAGACTGGTGTAGCCACTATGGAAAACAATATAGTGTTACCTCAAAAAATTAAAATTTGAAGGGCCATTTGACCCAGTGATCCCACTTCTAGGAATATACCCTAAGGAGCCTGAAACACCAATGAGAAAGAATATATGTATCCCCTTGTTCATAGCAGCACTATTTACAATAGCTAATATGTGGAAATAGCCCAAGTGTCCATCAGTAGATGAATAGATAAAAAAGCGGTGGTACATATACACAGTGGAGTACTATGTAGCTGTAAGAAAGAAAGATCTCTTATCCTTTGAGAGGACCTGGAGGGACCTGGAGAGTATTATCCTAAGTGAAACAAGCCAAGCAGAAAAAGATAAATTCCACATGATCTCACTTATTTGTGGAATATAATGAACATAACAGTCTGAGGAATAGAGTAGACCCAGAGACATGGAAGTAGGGTACAGACTAACAACCCTCAGAAGAGGGGGTTGTGGAGGGAGAGAAGAGATAAACCACAGAAGTTATATGCATGTACTTATAACCAATAGACATGGACAACAAAGCCGGGGACGGGGTGGGGGGTATGGAGAGGAGGGTGTCATTGGGGTAAAAAAGGAGAAACATCTGTAACAAAAATAAAAAATAAAATAAAATAAATAAAATAAAAATTTTAAAAAATAAATAAAAATGAGAACACTGTTATACACTTCAAAATATTAATTTATGTATAAGATTTTACAAAGTTTATGATGTAAACCCTATCAGGTTAAAATATTTTATTATTTTTAACTTGAATATGTAAGTATTAACCTCATATTCAAGAAATTTCTCTCATAAGTAGCTGTTAAAGTATTATTTTCTGAGCCCCTTTTCTTTCTCTACTGATCTGAAGTGTTATCTTTATTATACACTATATATAATAAAATAATAACAAAATGAAAAATATAGACAGTTTGGAACTGTTTAGAGAAAACTATATATAACTCCTTTCTGATAAATGTGAAACTCTTATTGAAATGGACAATTTTCTATGAGAACATGAATTTCCAAAATTAATTCAAATAGAAAATCTGAAGAGATCAATAATCATTTAAGAATTTTTAAAGTTATTGAATAATTAATGCTTGTTAATAAAATATAATGCATCATAAACTATAACATTTTGACGTTAGCACAAGAATTAATAGAAAGAATATAGGGACCACGAAGAATATTTAAGATAAACTATAAACAAACTATTAAATTCCAAAAGAACATGAAACTGCTTCTAGAATCCCAAACAATCCCTGAAGTCCAGTGTCTCAACCACATAGCAAGAGATCCCTGGTTCCAGAAAAGGCACAGCAGAAGTAGGCACACATTTTCCTGCAGAGGGAAGAATTTTGCAATTTTATACTTGCACATGCTGAGATTTCTTGAAGGCTGCACAAGAAGCTGATAAAAGTGATCACCTCTGGGGAGGTACCTGAGTAGCTAGATAAAGTGTTGTGAGGGAGACAATTTTTACCATATATACCCTGTGTTTTTAAATTTCTGAACCATGTAGTTTATTTTTTTGAACATAAGACTTATTAGAATATTTTATATATGCATTTTTAAGGTATATCTAAAGTATTCAATATATATTTTTTTGTAATGACTAACTTGAATAACATGATAAATGCCTATGATCAAACCATGACACCTACATACTCATTGCAAGTTGTTTTTGCAGCCAGGCACTACAGTGTTTCGGTACTTACTGAAGGTCCAGTGTATACAGGACACTGTCTTCCTACAGCAGTTCTTCCAGTCTCATATGCCTCTATGTCATGATCTGACTCATTTTAGCATTCTTAGTTGTAGCATTGTGTCCTGCTGCACATAAAAATATTTTGTATACATTTGATGCATAAAAGAATAAATAGCATAAATGTTGGTGAAATTGAAAAAAAAAAAAAAAAATTCTGAACCATGGTCCGGTCAAGATGGCGGTAGGTAAACGCGGTATCGCGTCCTCCCACAACCACATCAAAGTTACAACTAAACTACAGAACAACCGTCATTCAAAACCACCTGAAATCAAGCTGAATGGAAGTCCTACAACTACGGAATTAAAGCAGCAGCCACATCCAGACTGGTAGGAGGGGCGGAGGCGAGACCGGCTGGTCCCACACCCACGTGTGGCAGATAAAAATCAGGACGATACCTCGGCCGGGAAGGTCCTTCCTGAGGACTGAGGGGTCCCCATCCCACAGCAGGTGCCCCACTCAGGGTTCTAGTGCCAGGAAGAGAAGTCTCCATAATTCTGGCTGGAAAAACCAGCAGAAACTTAGGCTCAGGAAAGCTGACGCGGCTGGAGCCCCAGGCAGCTCCTTAAAGGGCCTGCGCACGGACTTAGCAGACTCTCTCCCTCTAAACTTGGAGGGGAGGCAACTCGAGGGGCACCAGAGACATACAGGGAAGAACTGAGCTGTTTGGCACTGGAGCAAGGGCTGGAGAGGGGGGTTTCTCCTGGACAGACATGCTGTCAGAGGCCTTTATTCCTTTCGTGAGCCCTTCCCTAGGGCGGCAGACAGTCGCCTTCCTGGGACTCCAGCAACCTGGCTCACACTGGTAGCCCCGCCCTGGTGACTCCCTGAGGCCCCGCCCCACCCAACTTTCAGGCCTACCCAAGCTGTTGCCACTTACTTAACCATAGGATTGGCCTGTCTTGGATCCTGCTTCAGGTTTTTCCTAGATTTTTTCAGAGGACCAGTATCTGTTCTCAGCTAGCCCCATACCGTTTGTTAAGTAATACACAGAAACAAACACAGGGAGGCAACCAAAATGAGGAGACAAAGAAACAGGTCCCACATGAAAGAACAGAAGAAAACCCCAAGAAAAGAACTAAGTGAAATGGAGATAAGCAACCTAACAGATGCTGAGTTCAAAATACTGCTTATAAGGATGCTCAAAGAACTTAGTGAGAACCTCAGTGAACTTAGTGAGGGCCTCAAGAACATAATAAAGGAACAGTCAGAAATGATGGATGCACAGTTAGAAATAAAGGAGGCATTAACTGAAATAAAGAATAATTTACACAAATTGAATAGTAGAGTACGTAAACCCAAGAAACAAACCATTGATTTGGAATATAAGGAAGCAAAAAACGCCCAATAAGAACAGCAAAAAGAAAAAAGAATCCAAAAAAATGAGGATAGCGTAAGGAGCCTCTGGGACAACTTCAAGCATGCCAACATTCGCATCTTGGGGGTGCCAGAAGGAGAAGAGCGAGAACAAGAAATTGAAAACCTGTTTGAAACAATAATGGCAGAAAACTTTCTAACAGGTGAAGGAAACAGACATACAAATCCAGGAAGCACAGAGAGTCCCAAATAAGATGAACCCAAAGAGGTCCACAACAAGACGCATCATCATCAAAATGCAAAAGGTTCAAGACAAAGAGAGAATCTTAAAAGCAGCAAGAGAAAGGCAGCTAGTTACCTTCAAGGGAGTTCCCATTAGGCTGTCAGCTGATTTCTCAAAAGAAACTTTGCAGGCCAGAAGGGAGTGGCAAGAAATATTCAGAGTGATGAACAGCAAGAACCTACAACCATGATTACTCTATCCTGCAAAGCTGTCATTTAGAATCGATGGCCATATAAAGACTTTCCCAGACAAGAAAAAGATAAAGGAGTTTATCACCACCAAACCATTATTATATGAAATGATGAAGGGTCTTTTTGAAGAAAAAGATAAAATATACGAACAAACAAAATAGCAATGAATACATATCTATCGACAATGGAATCTACAAACAAAATGAACAGGTAGAACAGAAACATTCTCATAGATACAGAGAACATTTTGTTGGTTGCCAGACGGGAGGGGGGTTGGGGGAATGGGTGAAAAAGGTGAAGGGATTAAGAAGTACAAATTCATTGAAGACTGACAAACTTCAAAGGGAAAGGAGTTGGGGGGTGGGAAGAAATAAACCAAAAAAGTTATATGCATAACCAATGGACACAGACAATAGAGTGGGAAAAGGCAGGAGGGGTCGGGAGTGGAGAGGAGGGGGTCAATGGGGGAAAAATGAGGAACATCTGTAATACATTCTATATTCAACAATAAAGATTTAAATAAATAAATAAAATAAAATAAAATTCTGAACCATGTACCTCTATTACCCATTGAAAAAATAAATAAAAGTAAATATACCCCCAATTACATAAAATAAAATTTTAAAACCACAGGCCATAGGTACCAACACACACACACACACACACCATATATACATATATACACACACATATCTATATGTATATATGTATGTATGTATATAATATACTATATATACAATAACATAGTTTATAGTGGTTCAAAGCAGTAAGAATTGAAAAGTTCATTTATAGAGAAATGGTTAAATAAAGATTGGTGTATAAACCTAATGGACTACTATGCAGCAGTGAAAATAAATGGGATAAACATACTTATATATAGAAATATCACCACACCTACTCTTGAGTAAAATATACAAGTTGTGGAATAATACATTACATATTTTTCACACAAAGCAAAGCTATACATGTCTGTGGAGGGTTGTATGTATGTAAATGGGTTCCAGATGTTCTGGAAAGTTTCACACCAAAATGATAATAGCAGTTACCTTTACAGAGAGTACTAGTACTTTGGTTTTGCATTCTGTGAATATATATTCATGCTTTATTTGTATAATAAAAATAAACAAAATACAGAAGAAAAAATAAGGTTTTGCTTTTACATTCAAAATGCTCATTACTTTATTGTTTATTAAAGTATAAATATTAGAAACAACTTAAACTTTCATTAATAGGGGAGTGGCTAATAGATTATGCTGTATCTGTTATTTATTAATATTCCACTATTACAAAGAATGCCATGACTCTTTCCATAATTACATGAATATTTATATGCATTGAAAGTAGACCCACTACATACCAATATATTGGCGATTTTTACATTCAGGGAGGGAAATGGGAGTAGAGAAAGAGTAAATTGAGACTGAACAGTTTGTTTTTAATATATACGTATGCCTATAGTGTTAAAATGTTTTAATAATGGGTATGCATTACTGTATGATTAAAACCTATATCAACATAATACAAGATCTACAGTTAAGGCGACAATATGTTTATTTATGTAAAATATAAAAAGAGCTAGGCTCTGATTCATATGGCTGACCTGTCTCCACTGTTCTTTTCAGATGTTACTTTCATTCAAACTTTCTCTCATTTGACTGATGCAATTAAATTTTTATTCTTCCTTTCATAAACTAAAAAGAAGATACCTCCCAATCTCTCCATCTTTCTTTCATTGGAAATTTAAAATGGGTTAAAAATGAGGACTGCTTGCTAATGATTAAATTGACCAAAAGAATGAAAGGACTTGATTTATAACATAAAGAAAGCCCTTCTCTGTTGTTTCCCCAGAAAAATTGTTGTGTGTGTGTGTGCTCCCTTGGGAAACAACAGGAGACTTTCTGTTACATCTCTGGGTGTCATGCACACACCATTCATGGATTGTCAACTGTAGGTCAAAGGGGCATCTGGTTCCATTTTATTTTCAAACCTGAAAAGAATCAGAGAGTGACGTGGGTCCTTCAAACTGATTGTCCAAGAGAGTCAGTTCTCATTTGTTCCTCTTTAGCAACTTTACACACTGAGAGGATAGGACATTTCCAAGATACTCTCTCTGTTGCTTCAGAAAGCCAGATTCTCTAAACTGCTAATTCAGTTACCTGGAGAGCCAAATTCATTACTGAGATACAGTTTTGAATATTCCAGCCAAAGATGCAGTGTGGCATTGCAGATAGAACCTAACAGTCATCTCAACTTGAAAACATTCGCTTCAAGAAGACTGTTTTCCCTGTTGAATTTTTCTTGAAGCTTAAACCCCATTTCCTATAGTGCAGAATTTCTATGTGCAATTAGAAGCAATTGCTTAAAATTGCTGGTTCTGAGATGGCTTTTTATCCTTGAGCACACGAATGCTTTGAACATTGCCAAGGTCATGTGGACATGTTCCAAACCTTTGGGTAACATTTGAAGCAATACTTGTACATAGGAGACATCCAATATGAGTTCCTGTTATTAAAATGGAGGTAAAGTGCCCTAATGAGGAAGTGAAGTGGCCTAATGAGGAAGTAGTTCAATTTGTATTTCTTGAGACTTTGCCTTGGATTGCCTGCCTAGATTTTTTAGCAGAACCAAATTGGCAAATAGAAGCACAAAACTAAATTTTTATTTGAGCATTTACATTAAGTGCCCACCTGTCACAAGTTTAACAGTTGGCTGCAATGTTGGGTGAAAGGTATGTGCACACACACGCACATGTGAACATTCCTACTATACATTTCAAGATACATAAATTCAATCCTACTTTATTTTTCTTTACAAAACCTTGCAGAAAGTTACAATCTATATTTAACATTTTTTATTCTAATTTTAAAGGGGATCTATGCTCAGCACAAAAAATTAAAAATAATCAGAAAAATACAAAAGAGGAGATTCAAAATAACTGATTAACTTATTACCCAGAGATAACTACAGTTTAATAAATGCACGGATTAAAAGGAGGACATATTACCCAGTGATCCCACTTCTAGGAATATACCCTAAGAAGCCTGAAACACCAATCACCCAGTGATCCCACTTCTAGGAATATACCCTAAGAAGCCTGAAACACCAATCAGAAAGAATATATGTACCCTCATGTTCGTAGCAGCACTATTTACAATAGCTAAGATCTGGAAACAGCCCAAATGTTCATCAGTAGACGAATGAATAAAAAAGCTGTGGTACATATACACAATGGAGTACTATGCGCTGTAAGAAAGAAAGATCTCTTATCCTTTGAGATGACATGGAGGGACCTGGAAAATATTATCTTAAGCAAAACAAGTCAAACAGAGAAAGACAAGTATCATATGATCTCACTTATTTGTGGAATATAATGAACATAACAGTCTGAGGAATGGGGTAGTCCCAGAGACGTGGAAGTGGGGCACAGATTGACAATCCCCAGAAGAGGGTGGTGGGGGAGAAATAAACCACAGAATTTATATGCATGGATGTATGAACAATGGACATGAACAACAAAGCTGGGGACGGGGGGAGGGGGGAGAAATGGGGAGGGGAAAATCAGTGGGCGGAAAAGAAGAAATATCTGTAACAAAAATTAATTAATTAAATTTAAAAAAGGAGGACATGAAACTCACATAGATTATAATGTCAGTGAAGTAATTTACATCTTGCTTTTCTTAACTTGAGAGTTATAGCATCAGCATTTCTCCATGCCATTAAAAAATGTAAAACATCAAAATATCAGTTTTTGTAAAATTTTATTTTTCAATTACAGTTTCCACACTTAATTTTATTTTGTTTTAATTTCATGTGTACAGCATAGTGATTAAATAATCATAAATTTTGGAACATGATCCCTTGATGTTTCAACTACTCTCCTGGCACCATATGTAGTTATTAAAATATTATTGATTATATTCCCTATGCTGTATTTTACATCCTCATGACTATTTTGTAACTACTAATTTGTAACTCATCAATCAAGGGCTGAAATGTGTTTCATTGTGGCATCGTTGCTTTATTAGACTTTCTTATTTTTAAGAATATTTCATTAACTTATTGGGGTGACATTGGTTAATAAAATTATATAGGTTTCAAGAGTACATTGTATTGTGTGTTTACTACCTAAAGTCAAGTCTCTTTCCATCACCATTTATCTCTGCCTTTACTTTCTTTTACCTCTCCTTACCTCCTTTTCCCTCCATTGATCACCATATTTTGTCAGTGTCTATGAGGTTTTTTTTTTGGCTTAATCCTTTCACCTCTTTCACCTAGTCTCCCAACACCCCCCTCCCCTCTGACAGCTGTCAGTCTATTCTCTGTATCTATGAGTCTGTTTCCATTTTGTTTTTTAGTTTATTTTTTTCATTAGATTCCACATATAAGTGAAATCATATGGTATTTGTCTTTCTCTGACTGGCTTAGTTCACTTAGCATATTATTATCCAGATCCATCCATGCTGTTACGAAAAGTAAGAGTTCTTTCTTTTTTATGGCTGAGTAGTATTCCAGTGTGCAAATGCACCACAGCTTTTTCATTCACTCATCTACTGATAGATACTTGGGCTGCTTCCAAATCTTGGCTATTGTAAATAACACTGCAATGAACATGGAGGTGCATATATTCTTTCTGAGTAAAGTTTCGGGTTTCTTCAGGTATATACCCAGAAGTGAGATCTCTTGGTCCAAAGGCAGTTCCATTTTTAATTTTTTGAGGAAACTCCATACTGTTTTCCAGTGGCTGCACCAATCTGAAATCCCACTGACAGTGTATAAAGGTTCCTTTTTCTCCGCATCCTTCCCAGCACTTATTATTTTCTTATTTTTGGATATTTAAGTATATATATGTATATATTGTATATAATGCTATGAGTAATGTACTTCCTGGCAATCTTTTCTGCATCTCTCATTATTTTATTAGACTAGAAAAAAAAGGATCACTGGGCCAGAGAATATGCATATTTTAAAGTGCTAGTTCATATTGCCAAATTCCTTTCCAAGCTGATTGTGTTCATTTACACTTCCACCAATACAAAAATGAGTTACAGTTGCATTCAGTATTATGACTGATTTTTTTATCTTTAACTATTGATAGGTGAAAAATAAAAGGCTTCTTTTATTTTTTATTGTATTGTATTTTGAATTATATTATATTTTCCTGTGTACTTTTTGTCCATTTTTTTCTCCTGACTATTACTTATTAATAATTTTGTCTCTTTGGGGGGGGGTGTTAGTCACTTAATATAAATATGGATATATATTTCAATGTACTTTATGTAAAATTTTTGGTTTATAATATTTTTGGAATATTCCTCTAAGTTGTCATTTGCCTTTAATTTGTTTTTTAATTTTATTTTTGAAATAAATAGAAATTGAATTTTTAATTTAATCAAATCTATTATTTTTCTTTTTAATATCTTGCTTTGCTTTTACACTGAATTGGCAGCTATTATTTTAAGATTAGTAAAATATTTTTCTCTAGAATAATTTATGCTTTATTTTATTTAGTGTTAATTCTTTTATACATCCAGTATCTAATTGGTTAAGATGTGACATAATACACTAACTTAATTTTCTTTCCCAAACAGTCAACTTCTAAACTTCAATTTTAAACCATCTATTTTTTTCTTGTTGTTTTGCTGATGTGTCTTTTAGTGTAGGCAAACTCTAATAAATTTTAGGATCTGTTTTGGGGCTTCAGCTATGATGCCATGGGTTGATGCAACAACTTCTTAATTATTGAATATCTACAATATTGTTTTCATCATATAATTTTAAAAAGCACATGTCTGCTTTACTTTAATATGTAGCATGTAGAGTTGCACAATAGAAAAAGAACAGATAACTCAGAGAATTAGTCTCCAAGTCTATTATCAAGTAATCGGGTGGCCCTCGGGAAGCTTCTGAACCCCTACGGCCCCTAGTGTTCTCCTTTGTTAAATGAGTATAATCAGACTCACTTCAGGTTGTTGGACTTTATTCAGGTAAGGTTAGAGTACAGCACAAGGCATTTGCAGCTTTAAGTGTTCAATAAATATTTCCTGATAATAAATATTATTACTACTACTAATAATAATCTCAATTCTCATGTTTAAAATCTATACACTTTTGGGACTTGGCATTCTATTAGCCAGGGTTTGCCAGAGAAACATAAACACACACACACACACACACACACACACACACACACACACACCACAAATATATATATGAAAGAGAGAAATACAGAAATTTATTTTTAAAAATTGACTCACATGATTGTGAGGGCTGGAAGGCAGGCTAGAGAGCAAGGGAACATTTGATGCTACACTTTGAGTCTGAAGGAAGTCTAGAGGCAGAATTTCTTCTTCCTCAGGGGAACTCAGTCTTTTCTCTTAAAGCTTTCAACTGATTAGATGAGACCAACCAAACTGTGGAGGGTAATCCATTTTACCCCAAATATACTGATTTGAATGTTAATCACATCTAAAAAATATCTTCACAGCAACGTCTAGATTGGTGTTGGACCAAAAACTGGATACCATGGCCTTGCCAAGTTGACACATATAATCAATGATCATAGATATATTGTCTTTTAAAAAATTGAAGTATAAATTGACATATAACTTTATATTAATTTTAACTATATAACATAATGATATAGTATTTGTGTATCTGTCATCATACATAGTTACAATTTCTTTCTTGTGACGATAACTTTTAGGATCTACTCTCAGCAACTTTGAAACATGCAGTACAGTATTACTAACTATAGTCACCATGCTGCATAATACATCCCTATGATTTATTTAGTTTATAACCACAAGTTTGTACCTTTATGTTTAAGGTACTTTTTAAAAAAAATTCTCACCTGAGGATACTTTTCCGTTTATCTTCAGGTAGAGTTGGAGGGGGAGAGAGCGAGGAAGAGAGAGAGAGGAACATTGAAGTGAGAGACACCTCAACTGGTTGCCTCCTGTGCAAACCTAACCAGGGCCAGAGACCGAACCTTAATTGAGGTATGTACCCTTGACCAGAATCAAACCTGTGACTCTTTGGTCTGCAGGCTGATGCTCCAAACACTGAGCCAAATCGACCAGTGGTATATGTATAATGTTTAAGGTACTTTTAGTTCAAAGATTCAGTGGTGTGATGAATCTCAGAGTAAGTGCTGCTAATGGATTATGTACATTCAAAGTCTCAAATCCTTTCTTCCATTTGATCTCCTTGTTCCAGTACTTTCTCGTTGCAGTTCCTTCTTTAATCTGTGCTGTGGGGATTACCCAGTTTTCTCTTAATGGTGCAACATCCCATTTGAATTCTGAATCTCTTCCTCCCACCTTTATATCTAACGCTGTCTAACTTTTGGGTCTCAGCCATAACTTTGTAAATGGATTTGAGTTGCTTTGCTAGGAAACAAATTTGCTTAGCTTTCTCAGGGGAAAAAACAAACAAACAAAAAAAACAACAAAAACCTCAGATATTAAGAGCATCTCTCAGGGTATACATTTGGTGCCTAAATTTGGATATGTCAAGGGACATTTCTTTTGCAGTATAAAAGGCTGCCTTTCTGACAGTTCAGAATGCCCGAGAAAAACAGGAAGAGGCAAGTTGCCTTCTATTTCTCAAAGTAAACTCAGTATAGCCATGGGTTTGTGGGACCCTATCCCCAAGCATTCCAGTACAAACTTACTTCCTACCCTTCGCAATTCACTGCCACGGTGTAGTCCCACTATCCACAGCTTTTTATATCCAACGTTGAACATAACAATGAATGCTGCTTTCTGATTTCAAGATGTCTAGGGAAAGAGAAATGTATCCACATGAACATCTTTAATAATATAGTACTTAGAAACTATAATAAAAATCAACAGAATATTAAAGTTATTGGTACAGAAATTAGAAAAGGGTTTATCAAGGAGGTGATGTTTCAGCTATATATTAAAGTCAATACTACTAATAAAGGAGAAACAGGAAAAGACAGATATTTGAGAGGACATGGCATGTTTAGGAGGATATTAAGAAGTTGTAGATGACATACAGTGGGGTCTTGTAGATGGAGATAGGATGGGTAGAAGATCAGGGTCAACTAGTGAAAGGCAGCACACTTATTTCTATGTCATTGGACTTAATCTTGTAGGTTATGTGTAGCCAACAGTCCGGTGCCTTCTCACTGCCACATCACTGAATCCTCCTTGTGCTCCTGTATGCTTTTGCTTTCAAGGCACCTGAAATGCTTCTTCACAGGACTCTCAATGGACAGAGTAGGAGGTCTCCCCCTGGTTGTCTCCTTCCTTACTCTCCCCCTGCAAAGTAGCCAGACTACTATCATTCTCTTTCCAATAGCCATTCAGCACAATGCCCGTTATTTCTGAGAGTGCATTTAAGGTGCAACTTCTCCACACACTGTTGTAAATAAAGTCAGGTTTTTTTTTTTTTTTTTTTTTTTTTTTAGAAACCATTATTTGTTCCCAAAAGAGATTCAGAGCTCTCTGTTTTATGTCCTGTTTCTCTCTCAGGCAAAATCTCTGAGCCATGGCTCTGGAGACTGGGGTAGGAACAATGGTGTCCTTCTCTCTGAGTGATATCTCTGTTTTAAGAAAACTCAGTAGAGAGGAGGTAGTGGCCTCATGTCTCCTTAGCTTGCTGCTCTTACTAGAAAACCTATGACTTATAATCTGCAGCAAGGGCAATTGGGACCTCATTATTCTCTCAGCCAAGGTAATAGCTCCATTCCAACAATTAGAGCTGGGTGAAAGAGAGGACCTCCATTTCTTTTTTTTTATGATTAATTTTTTTTTTTAATCCTCACCCGAGGATATTTTTCCATTTTTTTTGTACAGATAGAGTGGGAGGGAGAGAGAGGAAGGGAGAGAGAGAGAGAGAAACATCGATGTGAAGGGACACATCGAGTGGCTGCCACCCGCATGACCAACCAGGGCCGGGGACAAACTGCAACCGAAGTACGTGCCCTTAGCGGGAACCGAACCCGAGTCTCTCCGGACCGCATGCCGACTCTCTAACCGCTGAGCCAAACTGGCCAGGGCTTATTGATTAATTTTTGTTACAGATGTTTCTCCTTTTTCCCCCACTGATTCCCCCCTCCCCCTCCCTTCCTGCCCCTTCCCCAGATTGTTATCCATGTCCACTGCTCATGCATACATGTGTATAAGTTCTGTGGTTCATTCCGACCCCACCTCCCCACTCCTTGGGGGATTGTCAGTCTGTTCCCCGCTTCCGCGTCTTTGGGACTACCCCATTCCTCAAACTGTTATGTTCATTATATTCCACAAATAAGTGAGATCATATGAAACTTGTCTTTCTATGTTTGGCTTGTTTCACTGAGGATGATATTTTCAAGGTCCCTCCATGTAGTCTCAAAGGATAAGAGATCTTTCTTTCTTACAGCTGTGTAGTACTCCATTGTGTATATGTACCACAGCTTTTTTATCCATTCATCTACTGATGGACACTTGGGCTGTTTCCAGATCTTAGCGATTGTAAATAGTGCTGCTACAAACATGGGGGTACACATATTCTTTCTGATTGGTGTTTTATGCTTCTTAGGGTATATTCCTAGAAGTGGGATCACTGGGTCAAATGGAAGATCAATTTTTAATTTTTGTGGTGACACCATATTGTTTTCCATAGTGGCTGCACCACTCTGCATTCCCACCAGCAGTGCATTAGAGTCCCCTTTTCTCCACACCATTGCCAACACTTGTTGTTTGATGATTTGTTGATGGCAGCCATACTGACAGGTGTGAGGTGATACCTCATTGTTGTTTTAATTTGCATCTCTCTGATGATTAGTGATGATGAGCATTTCTTCATATGTTTCTTAGCCATTTGTATGTCCTGTTAGAAGAGGTGTCTATTTAGTTCCTCTACCCATTTTTTAATTGGATTCTTTGTCTTCCTTTTGTGGAGTTGTATGAGCACTCTATATGTATTGGAAATTAACCCCTTATCTGATATACCATTGGCAATTATGCTCTCCCATACAGTGGGTAGCCTTTCCGTTTTGATGATTGTATCTTTCACTCACAGAAGCTTTTGAGTTTGATGTAGTCCCATGTGTTCATTTTCTCCTTTGTTTCTGTTGCCTTAGGTGATGTGTCAGTAAAAATTCTGCTGCGTATGATGTCTGAAATTTTGTTGCCCGCAGTCTCTTCTAGGATTTTTATGGATTCATGAGTTACATTTAAGTCTTTTATCCATTTTGAGTTTATTCTGGTGTAGGGTGTAAGTTGATGGTCTAGTTTCATTTTTCTGCAAGTAGCAGTCCAATTTTCCCAGCACCATTTATTAAAGAGGCTGTCCTTACTCCACTGTATGCTTTTGCCACCTTTGTCAAATATCAATTGAGCATATTGCCTTGGGTCCATTTCTGGGTTCTCTGTTCTGTTCCACTGGTCTATATACCTGTTCTTGTGGCAGTACCAGGCTGTTTTGATTATAGTGGCTTTGTAGTATAACCTGAAATCTGGTATTGTAATCCCTCCAATTTTGTTCTTCCTTTTCAAGATTGCTGTGCCTATTCGAGGCCTTTTTTTGTTCCATATGAACTTTTGAAGTAATTGTTCTAATTCTGTGAAGTATGCCGTTGGTATTTTGATGGGGATTGCGTTGAATCTATATATTGCTTTGGGTAATATGGACATTTTAATGATGTTAATTCTCCCAATCCATGAACAGGGTATGTGCTTCCACTTTTTATATCTTGCTCTGTTTCTTTTTTCAATGACCTGTAGTTTTCTGCGAATAGGTCCTTTATTTCTTTGGTTAAGTTTATACCTAGGCATCTTAATTTTTTTGCCGCAATGGAAAATGAGATTGTTTTTTTAGTTTCTCTTTCTGTGAGTTCATCATTGGTAAATAAGAATGCCATCGATTTCTTGACGTTAATTTTGTATCCTGTTACTTTGCCAAATTCATTTATTAAGTCTAGTAAACTTTTGGTGGAGTCTCTGGGGTTTTCTATGTGCAATATCATGTCATCTGCAAATAATGACAATTTCACTTCCTCCTTTCCAATTTGGATCCCTTTTATTTTTTCTTCCTGTCTGATTGCTGTGGCTAAGACTTCCAGTACTATGTTAAATAGGAGTGGCAAAAGTAGGCATCCTTGCCTTGTTCCTGTTCTTAAGGGAAATGCTTTTAGTTTTTGCCCATTGAGTATGATGTTAGCTGTAGGTCTTTCGTATATGGCCTTTATTATGTCTAGATATGATCCCTCTTTCCCACACTGCTGAGCATTTTTTTCAGAAATGTATGCTGGATTTTGTCAAAGGCTTTTTCGGCATCTATTGATATTATCATGTGGTTTTTATTCTTCATTTTATTTGTGTGATGTATCACATATGGATTTGCGAATATTGTACCAGCCTTGCATTCCTGGGATTAATCCACTTGGTCATGGTAGATAATTTTTTGGTGTATTGCTGGATCCGATTTGCTAGTATTTTGTTGAGGATTTTGGCATCTATGTTCATCAGGGATATTGGCCTGTAGTTTTCTTTCTTTGTTGTGTCTTTTTCTGGTTTTGGAATTAGAATTATGCTGGCCTCATAAAACGAGTTTGGAAGTCTTCCTTCTCCTTGAATTTTTTGAAATAGTTTGAGGAGAATGGGTGTTAGTTCTTCTTTGAATGTTCGGTAAAACTCCCCCGTGAAGCCATCCGGGCCTGGGCTTTTGTTTGCTGGGAGAGTCTTGATTACATCTTCAATTTCTTCTGTTGTTATTGGTCTGTTCAAGTTTTCTATCTCTTCCTGATCCAATTTTGGGAGTCTATGTGTTTCTAGAAATATGTACATTTCACTTAGATTGTCGAATTTGTTGCCGTATAAATGTTCATAGTAGTTGTTAATGATCTTTTGTATTTGTGTGGTGTCAGTTGTTATCTCTCCTCTTTCATTTCTGATTTTGTGTATTTGGGTTCTCTCTCTTTGTTTCTTGGTGAGTCTAGCTAAGTGTCTATCAATCTTGTTTATCTTTTCGAAAAACCAGCTCTTTGTTTTATTGATCCTCTGAAGTGTTTTTTTGGTCTCTATGCCATTTATTTCTGCTCTGATCCTTACTATTTCCTTCCTTCTACTTGCTCTGGGGTTTTCTTTTTGTTTTCTCTCTAGTTCTTTAAGTTGTGAGGTTAGATAGTCTATAAGAGATTTTTCTTCTTTTTTGAGGTAGGCCTGTAGTGCTATGAACTTCCCTCTCAGAACTGCTTTCGCTGCATCCCATAGATTTTGTGTTGTTGTGTCTTCATTTTCATTGATTTCCAGGAAGTTTTTGACTTCTTCCTTTATCTCCTCGGTGACCCATTCATTGTTTAATAACATGCTATTTAGCTTACATGTGTTCAAATGTCTTTGTATGTTCTTCTTGCAATTGATTTCTAGTTTCATGCCATTGTGGTCTAAGAAGATGCTTGATATAATTTCAATCTTCTTGAACTTGTAGAGACTTAGTTTGTGCCCTAACATGTGGTCTATCTTTGAGAATGTTCCATGTGCACTTGAGAAGAATGTGAATTCTGTAGTTTGGGGGTATAGTTCTCTGTAGATATCTATTAAATCCATTTGGTCTAGTGCTTCATTTAGAGTCTCTGTTTCCTTGCTAATTTTTTGTCAGAGGATCTATCCAGTGATGTGAGTGGGGTGTTGCAGTCCCCTGCTATGATTGTATTGCTATTGATTTCTCCTTTGAAGTCCTCTAATAGTTTTTCATATATTTTGGTGTTCCTGTATTGGGTGCATATATGTTTATCAAGTTTATATATTCCTGTTGGATAGATCCTTTCAATATTACGTAGTGGCTTTCTTTGTCTGTAGTTATGACCTTCATTCTGAGGTCTATTTTATCAGATATAAGTATTGCTACCCCATCTTTTTTTCCTTTTCCGTTTGCTTGAAAGATTGATTTCCATCCCTTCACTTTCAATCTATGTGAGTCTTTTGTTGTGAGGTGGGTCTCTTGCAAACAACATATAGATGAGTCATGCTTTCTTATCCAATCAGCTACTCTGTGTCTTTTTATGGGAACATTCAATCCATTTACATTTAAGGTGATTATTGATATGTACTTATTTATTGCCATTTTTGTTTAGTGTGGTTCTATTTTCCATCCCATTTCTCCTGGTAATTACAGCAGTCCTTTTAACATTTCTTGCAGTGCTGGTTTGGTGCTAATGTAGTCCCTTAGCCTTTTTTTTTTTTGTCTAAAAAGCTCTTTATTTGACCTTCTATTTTGAATGATAGCCTTGCTGGGTAGAGTAGTCTTGGATTCAGATCCTTGTTTTTCATCACCTTGATTACTTCATGCCATTCCCTTCTGGCCTGTAGTGTTTCTTTTGAAAAGTCAGCTGAGAGCCTTATTGGGTTTCCTCTGTAGGCAACCTGTTGCTTATCTCTTGCTGCTTTTAGGGTTCTCTCTTTCTCTTGAATTTTTGGCACTTTGATTACTATGTGTCTTGGTGTGGGCCTGTTTGAGTTCTTCTTACTTGGGGCTCTGCGCTTCTCATTTTTTAACTATACTCACCCAGAATATAGTCTCAGTAACATGAGGAGTAGTCTCAGTAACAAGTGGAAAAGTCTCAGTAACAGGTGGAGGCATTATGCAAAATGCTGTTATGTTGTCTTCCCCAGGAGAATAGTCTTCCTACTGGGAAGTTAGGGGAGAAGGGACCCTGTATTTTTGTCTGCAGCATTCTGGAATGAAGTCTTCTTCATCTCAGATTGTTGAGGGAATGAGTGGATCTTGGTTTAATCGTAACAGACTAATATTGTTCTTACTAAGGTTTAGTAGCTTTTCTTCAGTAAATGTTTCTTCCTTTACTGGATGCTCTTAGGAGCATTTACAAAGACATTAAATGTTTGTTTTTAAAATAATTTTCACCAGTTTCTCTGGGGAGTAGTTATAGAGCTCATACTGCCAAGACAAAATTGAAACCTGTTGATTGATATTTTTACAGGTGCCCTGGGGAAAGTATATATTTCTTTGAGGAGCTCTGAGTCAAGTGAAATGATGGCAAGTCCTGCAAATCAGGCTTTTCAAGTTAGATTCCAGGTAAATTAAATAGTGACATTCTCTATCATTTTAAAGATATTCTAAACCCTATTTTTCACATGCAATAGCTTCCAGGCTGCAGATTTTCATAGCTATTATGATTGTGAGACTATCATTTTTCAAGGCTAGCACTAAACCAGTGAAAGGTCAGTAGGCTATCAGGAAATTTCATGTGGCTCTTCTTGCTGTCTTTGAAGTAATGTATGTTTGCAAGACATCACTTTCTTCATTCATTTACTTTCCACCTGCCCACATCATTATATTTAAGTGATTTTCTTGTAGACAGCATGTAGTTGAGTTATGTTTCTAAATCTACTCTGCCAATTTCTGTCTTTTAATTAGTATATTTAGGCCACTTGTATATTTTTTCTTTAATCCTAACCTGAGGATATGCTTTGTTTTGTTTTCTGGAGAGAGAGAGAGAGAGAGAGAGAGAGAGAGAGAGAGAGAGAGAGAGAGATCATTGATGTGAGAGAGAAATATCAACATCAATTGGTTGCCTCCCATATGCTCCCTCACCGGGGATAGAATCTGCAGCCTAGGTATGTGCCCTGACCTAGAATCAAACTCACAGTCTTTTGGTGTATGAGATGCTGCTTCAACCAACTGAGCCACTCAGCCACTTACATTTAATGTAATTGTGGTTATGTTAGAGTTAAAGCTCCATTTAAAATGTTTTATATTTGTTCTCTCTATTTTGTTTTCTCCATTTTTTCCCTTTACTTTCTCATGGGTTACTTTAATATATTTTAGAATTCTGTTTTGATTTATCTATAGTGTTTCTGAGTGTGTGTGTGTTTTTTATCTAAGTGTTTTAGATGTTTGCTCTAGGAATTATATTATATATACTTATTTTTTTAATATTCTACTAGTACTATCATTATACCATTTCTTGTGAAGTATATAAACCTTACCTCTCTTTACATACTGTTACCTCCTGTCAATATGCAATATAATTGTTTAAATATCTTTTTTGAATATGTTTAGAACTATATCACACAATTATAATTTTTGCAATTTTGAAAATGTAACCTAGAAAATTCAAGAGAAGTCCATTATTTTCCCATGATTTTGTTTAATGTGTTCTTTATTCCTTCTTATGTGCCAACACTTCTTTTATTATCATTTCTTTTCCACTTAGAGAATCTTCTTTAGTTATTGTTTCATGGTTGGTATGTTTGTGACAAATTCTCTTTGTTTTCTTTATCTGACTATATCTTGATTTCCCCTTTATTCCTGGGGGATATTTTCACTTGATGTATGACTCTGGGTTTTCAGTTCTCTTCTTTTTTCTTTCTTTTTCTTTTTGTTAATTCTCACAAGAAGATATTTTTTCTTTTCTTCTTTTTTAGATAGAATGGAATGGAGAAAGAGGGAGAGGGAGAGGGAGAGAGAGGGAGAGAGAAACATCAGTGTGTCTACATTGATTGATTGCCTCCCACATGACTTCAACCAGGGCCGGGTATTGAATCTGCAACCCAGGTATGTGCTCTTGACTGGGAATCAAACCCATGACCCATGGGTCTGCTGACTGACATTCTAACTGCTGAGCCAAACTGGTCAGGGCTGCAGTTTTTTCTTTAAGCTCTTGAAATGTTAATGCCACTTTCTTTCAGCTTCTGTGGTTGCATATGAGAAATCTGCTGTCATTCTACTTGTTTTTTCCTAGTAGATAAGTTGCCATTTCTCATTGCTTTTAGAAATTTTACTAATACATTTTCTAGTATGGATTTCTTTGGATTTATACTATTTAGGTTCTATTCAGCTTCTTGAATCTATAGGTTTATGACTTTTGACAATTTTGGGAAGCTTTCAGTTAGTATTTCTTTAAGTTTTTTTTCTCTTCATTCTTCTGGGATTCCAATGATATGAATGTTAGGTAGTTTTGTAGTTCCATAGTTCCCCTTAGGGTGTATATAAAATAGATACATAAAACAATTTTTCTCTGTTGGTTACAGTGAATACTTTTTATTGTTCTATCTTTCACTTTACTTCCTCTATTCCCTCCTATTAGCTCTTGAGCTTATGCCTTGAGTTTTTTTTTTTTTTTTTTAATTTCAATAGTTATTTTTTTCAGTCCTAATATTTCCATGTGGTTCTTTACATATTGTATTTCTTTTCTAGGACTTTCTGCTCTTTTATTTGTTTAAGCCTGTTTATAATTGCTCATTGAAGTGTTTTCACAATGATTGCCTTCCTTCCTTCCTTCCTTCCTTCCTCCTTCCTTCCTTCCTTCCTTCCTTCCTTCCTTCCTTCCTTCCTTCCTTCCTTCCTTCCCTGGTGGCATAGGCAGGAGGTAAAAGTGAATGAAGACAAAAAATGACAAGCTTTCATATTCCCTTTGATGTGAGCCAGTATATTGAATCAGGGCAAGAAACATAATATTTATATATTGATCTTTATAGCATGCCCAGTATATAGATTTAAAAAAACTTATAATCCCTTGCTTTACATTGCAGTCATGTTATCTGTAATATAACCTATTTAACTTAGAGAGTGGCTCTGTTTTCTATGTCTAATTAAACAAAATTAGAGTTTTATATATTTCAGATTCTCAGTTGAAATGAATATGATACATTGGCAAGATGACTTCATAAAGTTTACTCTCAAATATTACCAGAATCACTAGAAACTTACCCTAACCTGTCTTGATCTGTTATTTTTTAAAGAAGGTCACCTTGTCTTTTCTCCTTGGGCTCTGGATTTCATAAGACTTCAGCTAAACTCACAAAAATTCTCACCTGGCTGCAGAGATATAATCAGGCTCCAGGAGTGTGAATTTGAGAGTGGCACAAGGAGCTCCATGAAATAAGAATAAGTGCTTCTCTGAGTCGGTTCTGATTTTAGCACTGGATTCAGTGTTCCAGGAAGTGAAATTCTTCTTGATTAAAGGGAAAAATAATTTTTTTACCAGTGCTTTTTAAACATAGGTTATTTTGACAAGGACATATTTGAGTAATTCTGGATTATGGAGTAAAAATGACAAGTTTTATTTATTAGCCTCAACTGGCAGTAAGATATACCACAGTAAATACTGCTCAGTATTCATGCAGGGCAAATATAGGGAGAGACTGAACATTTTGAGCATATTTTCAGAGTTCTAGTTATGTCATGAAGCCAAACAAGTGATTGATGTGGAATTGGGAAAGAAAAAAAAAATAAAAAGCGCGCACAAAAGAGATCTTAATTTCCAAACTCAGATGTATAATAAATGTACTTGATTAATTTTACCATGACTCAAGTGAATCTTTCAAGCTTGTTTCTGCTGGAGTGATAAAAACTGGGGATAGAATACTTTTGTTTTCAGTGGGAATTTCTTTTAAGAAGTGAGAAAAAAAAGAAATAAATAAAACAATGAGGAAGGAGGGACAAGAGGTTGGTCTACAGGGCTCAGAGATTCTAGCCTCAGCATAATTGAGACAGGAAATAAGAGGAGAGACATAAAGTTAGTGACAGAGGTAGATGAGAACATGACATCTTGATTCTCAGTCAAGGGCCATTTCTGAGCCTCCATTGTGTATTGAAGTCACCTAGGAGCTACCAAGAAATGTGGATCCCAGATTTGAGGCTTGGAATGAATTGATCTGGGGAAAGGTGCAAGATCTTATATCTTCCCAAAGTTCCCCAGTAATACTGCAACAAAGCTAGGTTTGAAAACCACACTCTTTCAATAAGCCTTATTAAGTTTCGCTTTTATGTGACAGCAGGTATTTTGATGCCTATTCCATGGAAGGGGAAGTTGAGGTAGGCGGAGTTGATACATGCCATGGGTCCAGTGGTCAGGTTAATGGGGAGTGGTACAGGTTGAATCCAAACCTAGGTCTACTTCAGAGTTCTGTCCTTCAGCTTTTTACACTGCTGTATATATTCCTTCTCAATAGGCAAGTGACTTCACTTCTGTAAACTGAGAAGGTTGAAATAGAGGTTTTCTTTAATTCCACTACCTCCAACCTGCCATAGAGAGGCCATTAAGAGGTCCAAAAGCCCCAGGGGACAGCCCAAAATAACTGTGTCAGTTGAGAAGGCCAGATACTTTCACACCTGAGAGTCTTCAAACTGTGAGCTGTCTTGTCAGAAAATGTTCCTGTAGGAAAATACACATAGAAAGATTCTAGGTTCAATAGAGGTAAGGGAGGTGAATTTGTTCATCCAACCTACACAATCCCACTTATCTGAAGAATATAATGAAATAATAAACTAATGAACAAAATAGATCCAGAGACATAGAAGAAGGGAAAAGACTGACAAACCTCAGAGGGAAGAGGGGTTGGAGGCCAGGAAGAGATAAACCAAAGAACCAAATAATTTATATGTATATAGTCATAACCAGTGGACACAGACAACTGTTTGGTAAAGGTGGGGCAGGGAGGGGAGGCGAAGGAATGGGAGATAGGAGGAGGATGTCAATGCAATGGGGGGAAAAGGTGGGACATCTGAAATAAAATAATTAATTAAAAAAATAAAGTAAAATATTTTTTAAAAATTAAAATTTACAGGCTGAATTTTTATATTAAAAGAATCTATCAAATGAAATCTTAGGGTTTATTTTGGCTTGTACATATTGTTGAGGTTTATATCCAGCTCATTCTGGATGCCTAAAATTATCTTACGTCAGTCCTGTCAGAGTGAATTATTTCTAAGGAAAATCCAGAGAAAGCATAGAGTCTCTGAGTCATATGAAGATTTAGGCAATGCAATGTGACCTAAGTATCAGCATCACTTGGGAACTTGTGAAAAATGTAAATTTTCAGGCCCCATCCCGACTTCCTAAATCAAAAACTCCTGGGGGTAGGTCTGTTTAAACAAGCCCTGCAAGAGTGTCCTCTGTAAGGACCAGCTTTCAGGGGGGAGTCTGCCCTGGGTGCCTATCCTCAGGATGATGACTTTGCTATTCTAGGCTCCTGCCTTCTTTGGCTGCTGTGCTCTAGAAGGTAACTAACTCATCCCCACCTCCTCTCGAGTCCTCTCCCTTCCCAGGGGTTTTTAATAATTGTTTTTTTGTTTTTTGTTTTTTTATTCAAAGAAAGAAAATGTATTGAGCACCCATAAATGTGTGGAGCACTTGGGCTTGGCACTTTTGATGAAGTTATTTATGTCATCTTTATAAAAATCTGAGAAGGAAAATGTGTGCTGTATTTCATACAGAGGGATATTTGAATTTTGTTAGAGGAAACCTTAAAGATTTAAAAGACTTTATGACCTGAAGGGCTTTCTGTTGGAATTTCATGCGTTTTATGGAAGTGGGAGAGAGATTTTTCTCAAAGAGGAAGGCCAGGCTGGCATAAACGCTGAAAGGACAGTGGTTCTTCCCTGGCCAGTCTGGCTCCACGGTTAGAGCTTCAGCCTGCGGACCCATGAGTCACAGGTTCAATTTCGGTCAAGGGCATGTATCTCAGTTTCGGTTGGTCCCGCCCTGGTCAGGGTCCTGTGGGAGGCAACCTGTCAATGTGTCCCTCTCATGTAGATGTTTCTCTCTCTCTGTCTTTCCCTCCTTCCCACTCTATCTGAAGATAAATAGAAAAATATCCTCCAGTGAGGATTTTTAAAACAAAACAGCACTTCTGAAGGGTAATATGTCAGACTCAGAAAAATGGAAGTACATTCATATATGTGACTCAGCAATTCCACTCTGGGTATAATTCCCAAAGAAACTCTCCTTCAGGCCCCCAGCAAACTGGAAGGATGCTGTTGCAGCATTGTCTGTGGTGGTGGGAGGGGCGTGGTTAGAGACACCTGGATGCCCATCACTATGGGATGCATAAAAAACACAGTAGATGCCCCCTTCCGGGGTCTGAGGCCTGGAGATGTCCACAGCAACAGGGCTTACAGATTTAATATTGAGTATATATTTTTTAAGCACAACTCTATTATGTAAACACAAAAACAATATACATTTTATAAGAACATGTAAACAAAAGGATGGACATGAAACCACTAGGATGTTTGCATATGTAGGGAGGGGGCTTGAGATGAGACTGAAAAAGTGGGACAAAGGGGAATGTAATAAAATAGAAGAGGGGCTTCGCACAGTCCATTGAATGCCTTGAACTGAGGCATATCTGCACCTGATGAAAGAAAGATAGGAGGAGAGCAGGAGGGAAGGAGGTATAAGAGGAAGGTAGAATGAAAAGGAGGGAAGAGAAGAAAAGCAAGAGACAGAGAAGGAAAGAAAACAAAACAAATTACAGTTCCTAGGCAGCCTCCTGGTGTGCTTCCAGGCTGGGACCAGCTCAAACAGGTTGTAGCATCTGTGGCTTCAGGCCCAGCTGAGCAGCCTGTAGAGTTTTGGTGCATAAAAGTGATCTATACTCACAGATACAGAGAACAGATTGGTTGCTACACAGGGTGGGTGAGCAAATGGGTGAAAAGATACAAACCTCCAGCTGTAAGATATATAAGTCCTGGGAATGTAATGTACAGCATAATGACTATAATTAACAACATTGTATTGTATATTTGAAAGTTGCTAAGACAGTAAATCTTAGAAGTTCTCATAAGAAGAAAAAAAGGTGATGGATGTTAACTAAACTTATTGTGGTAATATATATTCATTATGTTGTCTACCAAAAATGAATTCAATGTTATAGGTCAATTATATCTCAATAAAAAGATGATCTATGGCTCCTAAAGACTTTGTAGCTAAATCTCTCTTTTCATAGAATTTGATTGATTTCCTTTTTCTCACTTCTTCACAGGGGAATTTGGGATCTTTCGGCAAGAGCAGAAGAATTCTCCTGCTCTCTCTCCTAGAAGATCTGTACCTGGACCAGGTCATTCACTGGTACCAGAAAGACCTTTGTGTTGGTACATCTAAGACTTCATTTTCTGAGAGAAGTATTGAGGCCCTAAGAGGATGCATACATTTAGTGACAGAGTTGGAGCACAACATGACATTGTGATTCCCAGTCAAGGGCCATTTCTGAGCCCCCATTGTGTAAAGAAGTAATTTGGGAGCTATTGCGAAACATGGATCTCAGGTTGACATTTGGATTGAATTGATCTGGAGGAAGGTTCAGGAACTTGTATCTTCTCAAAGGCCCCAGTGATACTGCAATGAAGCTGGGTTTGAAAACCACACTATCCTACCCTCAAATCCATCTGCAAAGAAATAATAACGAGAGAAGGTATTCGTATGACTTTGGCCAGTCTATTGAGAATATTTTCTATCAAAGAGGCCAGGGGACTTCTCTTGTGAGAAAAATCTGCAAGGTACCCCAAACAGGTAGAGAGGTTGTTGGAGGGTTCTCTTATCTTAAGGAAAATACATTTTAATTACCAAAGCCTCCTGCTCCTCCCCCCTATTATTCCTCAGGGTGAGACAACCCACTTGGTGGTGAACTACCTGTGTTCACCCCTTTCTTCACTTATCCCTTAACTTATTATGAATTGAGTGGCTACTGTGAAGCATACTACACTGGAACTGGGGATGATGTAAAAAAAATGAGATGTGGAACCATCTATAAAAGCCACTCCAGGCCAGTGGGTGGATGAGTGATATGCTTCAACAAAGACAGAATGCTGGGGGGCTCCAAGGGACCCATGAGTTAAAGTCCCCTGCTGAGATCCTGATTTGCAAAATAGCTTTGTGTCTGCCTCAGGTGGTATTTTTACTGCACATTGATGAATTATACTTAGATTCAATTTAATAATTTTCTGAACACATTGTCAGTATCCTCATTTTTTAGTGCTTGGAAATTTGCTTACATTTATTTTTCAATATTCCTTTTTGTCTGCCAAAATCATACAATACAGTTTTGCAAGTGGCATAGAAGACATCTCAACCTTGAGATTATGTGGTTGTTATGAACATTCTGAGACTCTTGATCACCCTAAAATGGCTATTGTAGATAAATTACCAGATTCTAATTTGGTGTTTGGAGAGAGTCCTCATAAACTCCAGTGGATGGCTATGGAATTATCTGGTGCAGGCACCTCTCCTTTCTCTCATCACAGTTGATGAGAGGCAGCATTTTGTATAACATACCTCTCTGTCCTTCTGCCCTCAATTGATTGGTCTAAGGTTGAGCACCTGACCAGGCTAGGCCAATCAGAACCCTTCTCTGGAATTTTTGGCTTTGAGATCAATAGAAATGAGACACTGTCTCATATCTGAAGCAGAGTACCTACTCTAGGCTAGGCATTATCTTAGGTTTTGAGGCTGTAGCACTGAATAAAAGAGAGTGACTTCTTTCCTGGTGAGCATCTATAGTCTAGTGGGAATGTGAAGACAGATAAATAAACACGTGAACAAATAATATACAAACATAGCCAATAATTGGTCAAGAATCATGATAGCAATAATAATGATTATTATAACAATAATAGCAAATATGTATTGAGCACTTGCTCTGTATGCAGCACTATGTTAAGTGCTTCATATGTGATAATATTTAATCAAGTGTTCTTACATATATTAGCTCACTCCAGAAGGGGATTCCTATGATTAATCCCATTTAGGAGAAAGCTCTCATTCCAGTCAGAGACAATGGTAAAAACTATAAAAGTACAGACTTCAAGGTGCTGCTCCACATTTTCCTAAGGCTCAGCTGTGTTTTGGCCCAAACAGCTGTTTAGGTTGTTCAGGTTTTCCTTAATTACATGAGTTAATAATTTTCTTTTGGCTTTAAACTTCCTCAAACTGCCCTGGCCAGTTTGGCTCAGTGGTTAGAGCGTCGGCCTGCGGTCCGGAGAGACCCGGGTTCGGTTCACGCTAAGGGCACGTACTTCGGTTGCAGTTTGTCCCTGGCCCTGGTTGGTCGTGCGGGTGGCAGCCACTCGATGTGTCCCTTTCACGTCGATGTTTCTCTCTCTCTCTCCTTCCTCTCTCTCCCTCCCACTCTATCTGTACAAAATATGGAAAAATATCCTCTGGTGAGGATAAAAAAACAAAACAAAAAAAACTTCCTCAAACTGAATTTTTATCACCTGCCACCAAAAATTGATAACACTATGGAAACTCATCAACACAGCCACAGCCTCAAGGAGTGGCTCACAGTCCAGTAAAGACACGAAGACAGCACAGGTGGACACTAGAAACACTGCGAACCTCCCACCTCCATTTGCCCTCCTCTAAGACAGGTACCCCAAGCCCATCACATTGCCACCCTTTTCCTTTTTTGTTATCCTCACCCAAGGACAATTTTGCATTTTTTAAAATTTTATTTGTTGGGAAGAGAGAGAGAGAAACATTGATTGAGAGAGACACATCAACTGGTTGCCACCCACACGACCCAACCGGAGCCAGGAACAAACTGCAACCGAGGTACCTGCCCTTAGCAGGAACCAAACCCGGGACTCTCTGGTCCGCAGGCAGTCGCTCTAACTGCAGAGCCAAACCAGCCAGGGCCAATTTTGCATTTTGTCTTCAGATAGAGCTGGAGGGAGAAATGGAGGGAGAGAGAGAGAAACATCAATGCGAGAGAGACACATCGACTGGCTGCCACCCACACAACCCCAACTGGGGCTGGGGACAAACTGCAACCGAGGTACATGCTCTTAGCGGGAACCTAACCTGGGACTGTCTGGTCCATGGGCTGATGCCCTAACAGCTGAGCATCCAGCCAGGGCCACCCTTTTCCTTTTTTTTATTTTGCCAACCTGAAACTCTGTGCCAATTAAACACGAATCCCCCTTGCCTTTCTGCCCTACCCACAGTGTGCTAACTCTTTGTACAACTCTAATTTTCACACAATCTATATTATTAGGGTTGATATAGGTCCCCCAAAAGCAGGGCTCCATCTGTCCTAACACCTGTTGTGTTCCCTGATCCCAGTATCCCTTTTGTACACGATTCCAAAATAAAATAAAATAAATAAAATAAAACAAAACTCCAAAACACTTCTGAGAGCTGAACATAGCCATTCTCTTTCAACCTTGTTTTGCAGCTTTAGTTGCCCTGTTCTTCTCAGTTAAGAGGAACACTGTTTGCTAGGTGTGTCCAGAGTGGGGTGCTGAGAGCAGAACTCAGGCTGCCAATAAGTGTTCTCTCCAACCTCTGAACGTCTGCCTCAGTATCCATGTGTCTCTGTACTGGAGAATGGGGGAATGAAGAGTCTGTGGCATGGGCAAAATGGCCTGCAGGATCTTGGGCTCTGGAGTCAGATGTTGTTGAGCCAAGTATTAGTGCTATGACCTCCAGGGAGCCACTTAATCATCCACCCCAAGTTTCTTCACCTGGAAATGTAGTACTGATGCTTTCCTCACGCTACTGTTGCGAGGATTACCCAAAAAACCACACAAAAAATGCTTACATACAGACTGGCATGCCGAAAGCACTTAGAAATGGCAATTACACTATTACTATACAAGGATTATGTAAAGGTTAATTTCAAAACATAATGTGTGAAAAAGCAAAAGACAGTTGCAAAGGCTACATACAGTGTGATACAATATAAGTGAAATTTAAAACAAAGTAATATAAAATACTGCATATATACACACACATATATAAATTGACTTGCATTTTTATACGTGTGTGTTGCCTGTGTATGTATATGTATATGAAAGCACAAAAACATGCCCAGGAAATATGCATACTATTTTCCAGATAGTGGTTACGTTTAGTGGTGGTGGTGGTGGTGGTGTGTAGGGGTGTGTTTATGTATGTGTGTGCTCATACACGTACATTGAGCTGAGGTGGTCTGCATGCTTGAAATGTTTCATAATTAAACATTTTGGAAAACACATTACAAAAACTTCCTTCTGATAACTAGAAGGCTGCCTTGTTCATTTAAATTCCTTCTGGCTATTTGACTTCCCTTTTGATATGCAGAAGAGGTTATAGCATAACACCCATTTGAAATGTGAATTATTAATGAGGCTTTTTGGCCTGGGATAGTTCCAAACTGGGGGTTCTGTGGCTGGAGTGTGGGGGCAGGGTAGGAGAAAGGCCAGGAGCCTGAAGAGCCTGATTTTATGAATTTACATGATATATTCTTACATAATTTGGAGAAAGAGAGAGATTGAGAATGAAACATCACAGACAAGTGGCTTAATCTCTCAGTATATTTCCCATTTTCTTAGATATGAAATGGGAATAATAAATCGTATTTTACTAGGTTGCTGTAAGAAGTGAGAAAACACAGAACATGGAATCAGTAAGCATATTAAATACCCAGTGTTATGACACCCAATTTATTTTTGAAGCTTATATGGGACAGGCTTCAGAGCGGAAAAAAGCATCAATCTCTTGCCAGGCTGAAAGACATTTTCTGCGGCAGTCAGAGAAGCCAACAAAATCTCACTCCCTCACCACCCCAAATCAATAAGCACATTCAAATCACCAAATACAAAACATCAAATAAAATCTTTGTGGTAAGGTTATGAAACCCTGCATATCTTTCCTTATCTTGTGATTTGTCAGAGCTCATACACACAGTGCAGAAAGTGGGAACAGGAGCTAGTCCCTCCCAAAGGGAAGGAAAATAGGGCAAGACAGGGGGCACCGCAGGTATAGAGCAGGGTTGAGTATCTCAGAAAAGCTCAGGGAAGGAGAGGCTCAGGGGTGAACGGGTTGCAAGTGAAGGAGGGAGGAGCTATGGAAAGCACAGAGAATATGTGAACCACACAAAGGGGGCAAGTAGAAAAAAATAAAGGTCGAGAGAGGACATCTGAGGTCTGGGATAATAAAGATTAATAACAGAACATGGTGAAGAGAAATAATACCTCGGGTGACAGACTGGATCCTAGAGGTCCTCGGAGTCTCCTAATCTAGTTTATGACTTCAAGCTGGACTGCACATAAGCTTTTCTTCCTGTAGAAAGATGTGGTTAATCTATCCAACAAGGAACTAATGTAGTAAGGAGAGCTGAATCCCATAAATAAATCTAGTAAGGGGATAACGTGTTCCCTGCAACTGAAAAAAATAAAGCTCATCAATATTGCCAATTCTGTTAATGATTCAATTCCTATGCAGTGTGACTCTTGTCCTCAGTGGACATGAACTTCAAAAAAACCATAGTTATATGGTACCATTTTGACTCATGCCTTGTTTCAAAAGCATTTTCTTACTGATGCTTTTAGTCACAATGGATGACAAAGGGTAAGTTTGTAGACTAAATCAGGAGGCAACTTGACATGAGGAAAATGTAGATTTGATACCAGACATACCCAGGCTTGCTCATTCATTCATTCAACAACTATTTATAGAACATACGTTGTGTGTTGACTTTTGGTATTTACTTTATAGTGAAGGGAGACAAAAATGAAATTAAGAAATGAATGACAAGATGATTTAAAGTGTAGTGATTTCTTTGAAGAAAGCAAAGCAATATGATAGGATCCAGAGTGACAGGGAAGAGAGGGGACTTTTGGAATGGGTGGAGAGGAAAAGCCTTCCTGAGGAGTTGACTTTGGGTTGAGACCTGAATGCAAAGCCAGCCCAGAGGATGAACATCTTATGCAGATAGTGTAATAAGAGCTCTTTGTTTACGTTGCTTTATAGGAAGGCATTTAATTTTAGTGTACCAATCATAGTTCTGAACATCTTACAGAATTTTCTAAAAATTTCAAAAAGTTTGTAATTAACTATATTGAGTTTTCTGCATAGATAAGCACATAATTAAAATTAGCTTGAATCTTTAGGACAACTGTGAATAGTAGTAGTGACAGCTAGCATCTTTTCCTTGTGTCTGTTTTAATGGAATTGCTTATGATGTTTCAACATTTGTGTGGCATTTGTCAATATATATATTTTTTTGGCTTATGAGGAATTATTTTTTCCTAATATTTTTCTGGCATATATGGTAATTGTTATACTTTTACTTCTTTAATATGATAATATAGTAGTTTACATTAATGCTTTCTAATGTTGAAGTAGTCTTACTTTTCTTGAATAAATTCTTAGTTCCAATCATTTTGCATTAATATGCATTCAGTATGCTGATATTTTATATATAGAAATTTTTTCCACCTATATTAATGAATGAGACTTGCCTGTGCTTTTCCTCTCCCTTTGTGGCTAATTTATGATTTATGCATTAAAAGTTGTACTTGACATATAAAATGTGTTAGGTAGATGCTCTAAAATAATGTGATTAAGATGAAAATGATCTATTATTAATAGTTTAGTAGAATAATTCTAGTTTTATTGCCTCTTTTAAGGGATATAACTTTAAATAGTGTGACATTTTCTTCCATAATTACTGATCTATTTGGATTGTCTAATTTTTTATGCCAATTTTTGTTGCTGTTAATCCTTACCCAAGGATACTTTTTCATTGATTTTTAGATAGAGTGGAAGGGAGAGAGGGAGGGAGGGGAAGAGGAAGCAGGGGGGAGAGAGAGAATCATCAATTTGAGAGAGGCACATTGATTGGTTGTCTCTTGCATGACCCCCATTGGGCCAGGGATGGAACATGCAACCCAAGTACCTGCCCTTGACCAGGACTTGATCCCATAACACTTGGATCTGTGAGCCAATGCTCTAACTGCTGAGCTAAACCAGCCAGGGCTTTTCTGCCAATTTTAATGATTGATTTTTTTTATGCTTTATCTATGTTGTAGCAATTTTTAGCATATATTTGCATTAGTATTCTCTTATTTTTAAAAGTCTTCTATATTTGTTAATTATGCTCCCTCCCCATTGTGTCCTCTCTCTCTCTCATCATACTTGCAAATGAGTCATCTATTTTATTAATCTTTGAAATGTACATTTTTAATTATCTTAATCAACTTTATTGCAGTTTTGTTTTGTATTTGTATTAATCAAGGTTCTCCAGAGGGGGAAACATTTACATACATATTATAGAAATTGATTCATTAGACTATGGAGGCTGAAAAGGCCAGTGATCTGCCATGTGCAAGCTGAAGAAATAGGAAACCTGGTGGTATAATTCAGTCCAAGTCCAAAGGCCTGGTAAATAGGAGAGAAAATGTTATAAGTCCCACTTGTGTTCTGCTGTTTTGTTCTATTTAGGTCCTCAATGCATTGGATGGTGCCCACTAACATTGGTGAGGATGAATCTCTTTTCATAGTCTACTGATTCTAATGCTAATCTCTACTAAACACACGCTCACATATACATTAAGAAATATTTTTTTTGAAATAATTTTATTTAAAAATGCTTTTTTTTAATGTTTTTCATCATTGCTTATCCCCTCTATGCCCTCTTCCATCCCCAACGCCAGAAATCACCACACTGTTGTCCATGAGTTCTTTTTTCTTAATCCCTCAAATTTGATTTTTAATATTTAAAAATTATTTAAGTAGTTTTCATAGCAAAAGTAAGATCATTTTATATGCTTTTTATTTTTTTATTTTTTATTGATTAATTTTTGTTACAGATGTTTCTCCTTTTTCCCCCACTGATTCCCCCCTCCCCCTCCCTCCCTGACTCTTCCCCAGATTGTTGTCCATGTCCACTGTTCATGCATACATGCGTATAAGTTCTGTGATTCATCCCTCCCCCACCTCCCCACTCCTTAGGGGATTGTCACTCTGCACCCCGCTTCCGCATCTCTGGGACTACCCCATTCCTCAAACTGTTATGTTCATTATATTCCACAAATAAGTGAGATCATATGAAACTTGTCTTTCTATGTTTGGCTTGTTTCACTGAGGATGATATTTTCAAGGTCCCTCTATGTAGTCTCAAAGGATAAGAGATCTTTCTTTCTTACTCTGCGTAGTACTCCATTATGAATATGTACCACTGCTTTTTGATCCATTCATCTACTGATGGACACTTGGGCTGTTTCCAGATCTTAGCGATTGTAAATAGTGCTGCTACAAACATGGGGGTACATATGTTCTTTCTGATTGGTGTTTTATGCTTCTTAGGGTATATTCCTAGAAGTGGGATCACTGGGTCAAATGGAAGATCAATTTTTAATTTTTTGAGGTGACACCATATTGTTTTCCATAGTGGCTGCACCAGTCTGCATTCCCACCAGCAGTGCACTAGAGTCCCCTTTTCTCCACACCATCACCAACACTTGTTGTTTGATGATTTGTTGATGGCGGCCATTCTGACAGGTGTGAGGTGATACCTCATTGTTGTTTTAATTTGCATCTCTCTGATGATTAGTGATGATGAGCATTTCTTCATATGTTTCTTAGCCATTTGTATGTCCTGTTTGAAGAGGTGTCTATTTAGTTCCTCTGCCCATTTTTTAATTGGATTATTTGCCTTCCTTTTGTGGAGTTGTATGAGCACTCTATATGTATTGGAAATTAACCCCTTATCTGATATACCATTGGCAATTATGCTCTCCCATACAGTGGGTAGACTTTCCGTTTTGATGATTGTATCTTTTGCTGTGCAGAAGCTTTTGAGTTTGATGTAGTCCCATGTGTTCATTTTCTCCTTTGTTTCTATTGCCTTAGGTGATGTGTCAGTAAAAATTATGCTGCGTATGATGTCTGAAATTTTGTTGCCCACAGTCTCTTCCAGGATTTTTATGGATTCATGAGTTACATTTAAGTCTTTTATCCATTTTGAGTTTATTCTAGTATAGGGTGTAAGTTGATGGTCTAGTTTCATTTTTCTGCAAGTAGCAGTCCAATTTTCCCAGCACCATTTATTAAAGCGGCTCTTCTTACTCCACTGTATGCTCTTGCCACCTTTGTCAAATATTAATTGAGCATATTGCCTTGAGTCCATTTCTGGGTTCTCTATTCTTTCCACTGGTCTATATACCTGTTCTTGAGGCAGTACCAGGCTGTTTTCATTATAGTGGCTTTGTAGTATAACCTGAAATCTAGTATTGTGATCCCTCCAAGTTTGTTCTTCCTTTTCAAGATTGCTGTGCCTATTTGAGGCCTTTTTTGGTTCCATATGAACTTTTGAAGTAATTGTTCTAATTCTGTGAAGTATGCCATTGGTATTTTGATGGGGATTGCGTTGAATCTATATATTGCTTTGGGTAATATGGACATTTTAATGATGTTAATTCTCCCAATCCATGAACAGGGTATGTGCTTCCACTTTTTTATATCTTGCTCTGTTTCTTTTTTCAATGACCTGTAGTTTTCTGCGAATAGGTCCTTTATTTCTTTGGTTAAGTTTATTCCAAGGTATCTTAATTTTTTTGCCGCAATGGTAAATGGGATTGTTTTCTTAGTTTCTCTTTCTGTGAGTTCATCATTGGTAAATAAGAATGCCATCGATTTCTTGACGTTAATTTTGTATCCTGCTACTTTGCCAAATTCATTTATAAAGTCTAGTAAACTTTTGGTGGAGTCTTTGGGGTTTTCTATGTACAGTATCATGTCATCTGCAAATAATGACAGTTTCACTTCCTCCTTTCCAGTTTGGATCCCTTTTATTTTTGCTTCCTGTCTGATTGCTGTGGCTAAGACTTCCAGTACTATGTTAAATAGGAGTGGCGAAAGTGGGCATCCTTGCCTTGTTCCTGTTCTTAAGGGAAATGCTTTTAGTTTTTGCCCATTGAGTATGATGTTGGCTGTAGGTCTTTCATATATGGCCTTTATTATGTCTAGATATGATCCCTCTATTCCCACACTGCTGAGCGTTTTTCTCAGAAATGGATGCTGGATTTTGTCGAAGGCTTTTTCAGCATCAATTGATATTATCATGTGGTTTTTATTCTTCATTTTATTTATGTGGTGTATCACATTTATGGATTTGCGAATATTGTACCAGCCTTAAATCCCTGGGATGAATCCCATTTGGTCATGGTGGATAATATTTTTGGTGTATTGCTGGATCCGATTTGCTAGTATTTTGTTGTGGACTTTGGCATCTATGTTCATCAGGGATATTGGCCTGCAGTTTTCTTTCTTTGTTGTGTCTTTTTCGGGTTTTGGAATTAGAATTATGCTGGCTTCATAAAATGAGTTTGGAAGTCTTCCTTCTTCTTGAATATTTGAAATAGTTTGAGGAGAATGGGTATTAGTTCTTCTTTGAATGTTCGGTAAAACTCCCCCGTGAAGCCATCCGGGCCTGGGCTTTTGTTTGCTGGGAGACTCTTGATTACATCTTCAATTTCTTCTGTTGTTATTGGTCTGTTCAAGTTTTCTATCTCTTCCTGATCCAGTTATGGGAGACTATGTGTTTCTAGAAATTTGTCCATTTCACTTAGATTTTCGAATTTGTTGCCATATAATTCTTCATAGTAGTTGTTAACAATCTTTTGTATTTTTGTGGTGTCAGTTGTTATCTCTCCTCTTTCATTTCTGATTTTATGTATTTGGGTTCTCTCTCTTTGTTTCTTGGTGAGTCTAGCTAAAGGTCAATCAATGTTGTTTATCTTTTTGAATAACCAGCTCTTTGTTTCATTGATTTTTTGAATTTTTTTTTTTTTTTTTTGTCTCTGTGTCATTTATTTCTGCTCTGATCTTTACTATTGTCTTCCTTCTACTTGCTCTGGGGTTTTCCTTTTGTTTGCTCTCTAGTTCTTTATGTTGTGAGGTTAGATAGTCTATTCGAGATTTTTCTTCTTTTTTGAGGTAGGCCTGTAATGCTATGAACTTCTCTCTAAGAACTGCTTTCGCTGCATCCCATAGATTTTGTGTTGTTGTGTCTTCATTTTCATTGATTTCCAGGAAGTTTTTGATTTCTTCCTTGATCTCCTCGGTGACCCATTCGTTGTTTAATAACATGCTATTTAGCTTCCATGTTTTCAAATGTCTTTGTATGTTCTTCTTGCATATGATTTCTAGTTTCATGCCATTGTGGTCTGAGAAGATGCTTGATATAATTTCAATCTTCTTGAACTTGTAGAGACTTAGTTTGTGCCCTAACATGTGGTCTATCTTTGAGAATGTTCCATGTGCACTTGAGAAGAATGTGAATTCTGTAGTTTGGGGGTATAGTTCTCTGTAGATATCTATTAAATCCATTTGGTCTAGTGCTTCATTTAGAGTCTCTGTTTCCTTGCTAATTTTTTGTCAGAGGATCTATCCAGTGATGTGAGTGGGGTGTTGCAGTCCCCTGCTATGATTGTATTGCTATCTATTTCTCCTTTGAAGTCCTCTAATAGTTTTTTAATATATTTTGTTGCTCCTATATTGGGTGCATATATGTTTATCAAGGTTATATCTTCCTGTTGGATAGATCCTTTCAATATAACGTAGTGGCCTTCTTTGTCTGCAGTTAGGGTCTTCATTCTGAAGTCTATTTTATCAGATATAAGTATTGCTACCCCAGCTTTTTTTTTCTTTTCCGTTTGCTTGGAAGATTTTTTTCCCATCCCTTCACTTTCAATCTATGTGAGTCTTTTGTTGTGAGGTGGGTCTCTCGCAAACAACATATAGATGAGTCATGCTTTCTTATCCAGTCGGCTACTTTGTGTCTTTTTATGGGAACATTCAGTCCATTTACATTTAAGGTGATTATTGATATGTACTTATTTATTGCCATTTTTGTTTAGTGTGGTTCTATTTTCCATCCCATTTCTCCTGGTAATTACAGCAGTCCTTTTAACATTTCTTGCAGTGCTGGTTTGGTGCTAATGTATTCCCTTAGACTTTTTTTTTGTCTGAAAAGCTCTTTATTTGACCTTCTATTTTGAATGATAGCCTTGCTGGGTAGAGTAGTCTTGGATTCAGATCCTTCAGATCCTTGTTTTTCATGACCTTGATTACTTCATGCCATTCCCTTCTAGCCTGTAGTGTTTCTTGTGAGAAGTCAGCTGAGAGCCTTATGGGGTTTCCTTTGTAGGTAACCTGTTGCTTTTCTCTTGCTGCTTTTAGGATTCTCTCTTTGTCTTTAATTTTTGGCAGTTTGATTACTATGTGTCTTGGTGTGGGCCTGTTTGGGTTCTTCTTACTTGGGGCTCTCTGAGCTTCTTGAACTTGAATGCCTTCTTCCTTCACCAAATTAGGGAAGTTTTCTGTCACTATTTCTTTGAATATATTCTCTAGCCCTCGCTTACTTTCTTCTTCTTCAGGGACTCCTATGATGCGAATATTATTCCGTTTCCAGTTGTCCCACAGTTCTCTTAAGCTGTCTTCCTGTTTTTTAATCGTTTTTTTCCTTTTTGTTTTCTGATTGGTTGATTTCTTCTAGCCTGTCTTCTAATTCACTGATCCGGTCCTCAGCTTCCCCTACTCTGCTTTTTAGACCTTCCAATGTGTTTTTCATTTCTGATATGTCATTCTTTATTTCTTACTGTTGGTTTTTCATTTCCAACTGGTTTATTTTCAACATTTCTATGTCTTTACTCATGGTGCTCATGTCCTTACACATGCTGTTGAGCTTCCGCAACATCATGGCTCTAAATTCTAGTTCTGTTTACTTGCTTAACTGCACCTCATTTATTTCATCTTCTGTAGAAGTCTCTTGTTCTTTCATTTGGCTTTTGTTTCTGTTTCTCTCCATTTTGGCTGTCACAGTGGGCTTTGGAGTCTGCCAAGTTTTCCCAGTGGGTGTTGGTGTTCTGCTGTTTGTGGCTCCCTCTCCTGGGTTTGGATGAGCCAGGGAACACCCTCTTTAAACACCATCGTCAAGTCTTAGCTTTTCTGGTTAGTGTTTCTAGCCCAGGGAATGGTAGTTATCCTCTAGCTTTTTTTTTTTTTTTTTTTTTGCCTGGAAGCTATTAGTAGAGGTCATCTGCAGACCCTTGGTTTCTTAGTTGCCTGAAAAACTCCCTCAAGCGCTCAGTGTAAGAGGATTTCCTGAGAGTGAGGCAGGTGTTCGTTGTTAATGGGCCTCAATTAGCATTTCTTTGGCCACCAGGTGGGGTTGAATTTCTGAGGGAGGGGCTGCCGCCTCTCCCCAGGGCCCTGAGAAGAAGTAGAATGGCCACAGTCCTGCATGGCTGCACTCAACAAAAGCTCTTAGCACCCTCCAAAACCCGAGTGTCCCCACACAGTTCCAGTCCATTCTGTCTTCCCTCTGCCGGAGCCCAAGGTGAGTGGCTGCTGCCAATTTAGCCTCTGTCCAGACTCTGTGTCCTGGAACCGCCTGGGACTTTTAACTCGAGGGTGCTGCTTCTAGCCAAGGGCTGCTGCGGCTGTGGCACCAGCTGAGGGGTTTGCACTCAGCAGAAGCCCCAGGATTGAGCCACGGTAGCGGGACACTGCAGAGGTGGCAGTAGTGTCCAGCACAGTCCCCTGGTCCCCATGAGTGCACGCAGCGCCCGCTGAGGGCTTAGCACGCAGAGTTCGCGGGTCTCAGCCTTGGTAGCAGAATCCCGCTGAGTCCCCTGGTGTCCGTAAGTCTGTGCGGCTCCAGCCGAGAGCTTAGCAGGCTACAGAGTTCCCAGGGCCCATGCAGGGTGGTAAGGGAGGTAACTTCCCGCTGAGTTCCCTGGCCCCTGCCCAGGCTGCTGTGGACCGTGGGCTCCTGGCCCCCTCTCGCATCCTCGCAAGCCTACCAGGATTGAGTGGGTGTTTCTGGTTAAGTGGTCCTCCAAGACGTCTTTTGGCTGCCCTTTCCTGACGATTTGCCTTTATTTTCATTGTAAATCCAGTTTGGTCTTGGGAGATGGTCTGTGTCACTCCATTCACTTGGCCGCCATTTTCTGTCCTCCTCAAGAAATAATTTTTTACCAGCTATCTCAGCATTCCTTAGCTCATTCAAGTTGACATGTAAAATTAACTATCATAGTATCTTATCATTTTCTGCTTTTATCTGTTTTACTTTCTACCTCTTCTCTCACTGCTCTTTTGTTCTACCTGCTAGTGTTGAGGCAGTCATATTTCTCAACAGGTCCACATCTGCTAACAAAAAATTCATAAACTAAGTGACCTTTATATTTTATTGAATAAATCTCATAACCAATTTCAGTCTTAGAATGGATCCATTTATAAAAGAAAACTGTGATTAGATGTTATTTTAGCTATGTATACAATTCTAAGATTTAATTATTTTCTTTCAACACTTTGAAGATAGTAATCTACTATCTTCTTATAGTCATCTTGACTATAAGATGTTATTCTGTCTGAATATGGACCAGCTATAGATTTTCTTATAATGAGCAGACAGGGATACTCTTTAACTTCTTAAACCAGGTCATAAACAGCAGTAGAGCCTACATCTGATCTCTCTGGAGATGCTTTCCCTTGGAACCCTGCCACCATGCTAACAGCAAGCCCAGGCCACATGTAAGTATTCTAGCTGATAGTGCCAAACTGAAGTCCCAGCAACTATGAAAATAAGAACGGCTTTGAAATGCCTCTAGCCTAGCTACTGTCTGCCTGAACCCCCCTGAGAAACCCTATGTGAAAACCACCTGGCTGAGCCCAGTTAATCCCCAGAAATCATGAGTTGGACCTTCTGGCTCTGCCATTAACCAACTGTGTAACTTTGGGCAAATTATATAACTTATTTATAACATGGTGCTAAAAATACCTATCCCAGAGAGTTGTTATGAGAATTAACCAAGAGTATAATTCTCTAACGTAGGTATTATTAAGATTATTTTGCCCATGAGAACATGTACCAGCAAAGGTCAAATAAATTGTTCAAAGTCAATTAAACATATAATAAGAGATGTAAATTTAAACTTATACTGACCCCAAAACCTAATCTCATTATCATCATTCAATTTCATTGCTAAAAATAATCACCATAGCAACTCACTCATTAACCTAGCCAGTCTTACACAAGTATCTAAAGAAATATATCCTTTTTATGTCTAGGTTTAATTTAAGTCAGACTTAGTCACAGACTAAAACTATGATACCATTTAAAGCAAAAGAGGGGGGAAAAAAGGTTCTATGGGTTTTAAATACCTGAGCCCACAGCAGGGTAAGCAGCTATCATACTGTGCCAGTGTGAGAGAGAACAGTAAGTTCTTTTTGGCCTCACTTTCTCATAATGCTGTTTTGGGAAAATGATTTTTACTAAAATAGCATGCCATGTATTAATCTTGTTTAAATGTCAGAGTTGCTTTTGGAACCAGAATGTTGTTACATTTCATATTTTCATAGAAGTATCCAGCACATGATAATGAAGAGAAAGGAGCTGAGTAACAGAGAAGGGAGTGTGGTGAGGTGAGTAGAGTTTTAATGCAAAAGAAATTTTACACTCTTAAAATTCCCATGTAAATCTTGTTTGCACTGTTGGATCATCTATATGGGTTAAAATGATGTCACAAAGTAAAGATAATTACAAACAACAGGAAAAGTCATGTTTTCTCTGAAATCTGTCCCTGGAAGCAATTATATTGTGAATCCAAAATTAATGCCAAGGTTATTTCTACCATTGACACATCAGGAAATAATGAGAATTTGTTTTAAATAAGGGAACCTTATTTCAAAGTCTCTGCTGTAACAATGGTTTGTTGCTGATAAATGAATTCATCTCATCGTCATCATTGTCATCATTAATATTTGTTGAGTACTTAATATACTTGATATATAATTTCTTTGTAAATACTTACTATGTACCAGACAGAGTTCTAAATACTTTTTACATATTCTCTCCTTTAATCTTCAGAACAAGGTATGATGTGTATATAATACTTTAAAAAATATATATATGTTTTTATTGATTTTAGAGAGAGGGGAAGAAAGAGATAGAAACATCGATAAGAGAAAAACATCGATCTGTTGCCTTCTGTATGCCCCCTATTGGGGCTCCAGTCCACATCCTGGGCATGTGCCTTGACAGAGAATCTAACTGATGACCGTTTGGTGCATGGGATGGCACTCAATCAACTGAGCCATACCGACAACGGCTATGTATACTTTTAAATGCACATCTTGCAGATAAAGAAATTTAGGCACAGAGAAGTTAATTTATTTTCTGGGTAGAAATGTACTATATACAGGGAGATAAAATTCAAATCCAGAGGCCATGTTCATAACTGCTCAGCTATTTATTACGATGATTAATATTAGCATTTTTAATATTAATTATATATAACATTTATCAATATATAACCAGGCTTGATGCAAAGCACTTCATCTTGACCAAGGCAGAGGGAAAAGAGAGTAAAAGGGGATAAGTTTTCCAATGTGTGAGTCAATGTTATTTAATTCCTTATCTTCTTCCTTTATTATTCTTCAATAAATTCTTTGGGTTCCTTGCTACAACATGTAATCTCATAGGTTCATAGAAAGATAGAACTGGGAGGGATTCTAGGCCTTTTCTAATAGTTTTTTAATTTAACAGCTGAGGTCTATAGGATATGAGAGCTATGTTTTATGTGCTATGGTGGCAGGAGCAAAATTATTCAAAAATATTTTTATACACCAGAGGCTTTGCCCTTAACTTACTGTAAGAATCTGGCCAAAATGTCTACTCTGATTGGACCTCAGTTTTCTTATCCATGTGAAGAACTGATTGGTCTGAAATAGCCCAGTCTCCTCTCAGCCATAGTCTAGGTGGAATGTCTGCAAGGTGGCCCAACATCCTTAGGTTTATACCATTGCATTTCAATGTTAGGATATATAGCACCCGTCTATACAGTGATTCCATTTTTTCTGTAAGTCCAATTAGACTGCACTGTCCTGACCAGTGCTTCCTACAAAGTGGGCTAAGACCACCCACTGGGAGTCTTGATTATAAAAGGAAAAGGAGAAGGAATTAGATAACATGGAATCACACCTCTCATTTAGTTCTTTGCCTTCATCAGGGTGAAGGTTTGACTTTCATGTGTCTTTATCACACTTCTAGCACTTTTCCTTTTAATAAAAGGACCTTCCCAGAAGAAATATCTTGGTTAGAGTGTCATCCTGATATGCTGTTTGTGTGTTCAATCCTGGGTTAGGGCACATACAAGAATCAACCAGTGAATGCATAAATACAGAGAACAATAACAACAGCAGCAACAACAAAATAACATTTGTTAGAGTTTTCCTTGTTTTGTTTTTGGTTTGCTTCCATATGTGTAAAGTGGAAATTTTTTTTTCTATTTTCAGAGTGCTATAAAGACTGCTTAAAGCCCTGGCCGGTTTGGCTCAGCAGTTGGAGCATCGGCCTGAGGACCAGAGAGTCTTGGGTTCGGTTCCTGCTAGGGGCACGTACCAAAAAAAAAAAAAAAAAAAAAGTACAGAATTTACCTTAAAAAAACAAAAACAAGACTGCTTAAAAAGGAATTTATTTAAGTCAAAAAGTTGCTTAGAAATAATATTGGGTAAATAATAGTAGGTATATGTATTGGGTATTTATTGCCATGTAACAAACTACTCCAAAAGTTAGTGGCTCCAATTACAATGATTTTATTTGGATGATTATCTCATGGGTTGCCAATTTTGTCTGGGCTCTGTTGGGTGGTCTTCTGTACCTGGCTGGCTCCTTCATGTATTTGCAGTTTGTTGAAGCCTATGGATCCCTTTTCAGAATGGCATTTCCAGAAGCATAAAATAAAATACATAGAATTACAAAGGAAGCCAATTATATTAAAATATAAGTATCAAAATATGAAATTTGTGATATTATAATATTTTGTTTCTTTTTTAGCACATTAAATGAGATCCAGTGGCAGGTCACTTAACTATCATAATTTTGAATATTAATGAATATAAACAGTGTTTTGAGATCTCTTTGACAAGTTTAATATTATATGAAATATCCATTATTTTTATTGGTACCAAAGCCATGAATTTTTAATAATACGACTGTCATCTGTTGCTTAAATTTATAATAAAATATATATTAAATTTCATTCACAAGACAATGAAAAATAATGATGCATATTTCTTTTATCCACTCAAGTTCATAAGTCTTCTCTATATGAAGGGGGCAATCTGCTCATGGGTTATGGCTTCATTTTTTTGTTTTCTTTTTCCCTTTAGAAAGGTGAAGGTATGAGTGTCAAAAATCTAGGGAAATAATGGTTCTATCTTCATGAATATATGCTCTTTCAAATTCTTGTCGACTTTTATTGTTTGGGATTTCTTATGGGCTATGAGTTGTTTGCTAGAGTTTAATGCAAAAAATGTTCCTCCTAAACCAGATATAAGGTTCTTTGACATTCTGCGAAGCTTCAGAGAGCAAGTTTGATCATTCTTTTTACAGGACTTACATAAGACTTTCTTGACATTATTCATTCTAAATGTTTCAAAAGGATTCTCTGATGTCTGGGGTAAGTGTCTGCCATTCTAACACATTTGCTTGTTATATCTAATTGGTGGCCTGAGAATAAAAGTTGTGGGGTGGGAAGGAGTTTTGGAGCAGGAAGTAAATAAATAAGAAGGAATAAAGAATAATGGGATGAGATCCCAGTTCTGGAATGACAAAGATATGTTTTTGTAAGTGTTCCGGAAATGTTGGAGGGGCTAAGTATTGGTGCCTCTAATGCAAACCCAGAAAGCAGCTATGTTTCATCACATTCCTCTACCCTTTCTGGGAAAATTTGTACCATGCCCCTTCTGGATAATTCTCTGTATATCACAGGGGACATCACAATCACACACACAAACACACACAAACAATCCAAGAAATGAACAGAGCCTAAAATAGCTGATCCCTCATTTGCAAAGACTTTAAGTAGGTATTTGTGTTTTGCTATATGGGATTCATTAGGGTGTAGAGACCATTATGCTAAAACATATGATGCCTGTATTATTGTTTAAGTGTTTTATACACAAAAATATTTCAACTAGGTAATGAAAATCTGAGAATTAAAAGAAGCAAAAGACTATTTTGATTATGTATAGCTGGTAACCTATATCAACTAGGAAGATCTTATCTCCCCATAAGAATTGTTAATAGAACTCTGCAGAAGAAAGAATGATGCTGCAAATACAATGATATATAGCTGAGCAAGTCAGCCAAGAACACTGCTATTTTGGGGAGATTAAGAATACAGAGGCTCCAATGGCTCTCATAGGGATTATAAAAGATGGAACCAACATTTCTCCTTACAGGATCAAGCAAAGGATGGTACCTGACTAATTCAGTGTCAAAACTAAGTAATCATTTGTACCCACTTGCCTATTTTTTTCTAGTGTGTCATCAAATACCTATGAATCATTCAAAACATTGCTTGTTTTACTTGTTCATTTATAGATTATATAAGTAATAAATGTTTGTTGTGAAAAACAAACAAGTAAAAAGAGAAAATTCTTTTCTTCCACCAATCTCATCCCTTGAGACAATAGCCTTTAATGACTAGTATGTACACTTACCTTCTAGATTTCTAACGGTGCACACCCACATAAAAATTATATATTTTGCATATATAATTAAAATAGGATTATTTTATACATATTGTTCTGTAATTTGCTTCTTTCACTTAAAATAATTGTCTTCCATCTCCCCATGCTCATATTAAAGGGCACCTCCTATTATTTTTTACAACTGTTCTGTATTCCTGCTCTAACATTTACTTAACATTCTCCTAATGTCTGGTATTTAGGCTCTTTCCCACTTAACACATACTAAGTGAAAGCTTGTTATCCTCTAGTGACGCTATGGAGGAGTGTAAGATATGTAAGAAACTGCTGCTTTTCTCAAGGAGTTTGAGGCCAAATATCTGAGTCAGATATACTGCGTAACCAATAGCCTTTACATTTCAGCAGATGTTAAGAATTCCCAATGCCACAAAATCTAATGACAAACTGAATAAAAATAGCCACCAAAAGAAAGACATTGTGCAAGAGCATTTTATCAGTAGAAAATTCAACATATCAAAACAGAATGACTAAAGGACAATTATTAATAATATAAAGATTTTTTCTTACAAAATCTTTGATTTGTCGAATATCCCTCTAGTACTTAACTCTTGATTTTTGTACTGTACCAACAGCAATTTGATACAGTTTAGGATACCTGTCAAATAAAACAAAGTTTGAATAGGAATAGGAATCCCTGAAGTAGCTCTATATCTCAGAATATTTAAGTAAAAAAATATAATTCAATATATTTAAAAGGTGTTTTTAAAACCTAGGCATGTCAGGAACTTTTTGTCCCTCTTCAAATCATCCCAGATTCATCTGTTTCTGGGACTCTTGGCCACTTGTTCCTTCTCAGCTTTCACTTTGGAGACCAACTTCATGTAGCTTCTTATAACTACAATGGCCACAACTGATACTGTGTGACACAGCCGTGTCTCAAGCGCACACCTTGAGCCTCTTGTCTTCGACACAGTGCTTCCCTGAGGCTTAAGATACATTTGGACCTGCGTGGCACTCACATGGACACATACCAAGGGGCGGGGGAGTTAATGATCCATAGGATAAATCTTTGACCAGTGGGAGTTGAGAGGTAATAGATAAATTCTTCTCCCTCTTGCTTCAACCCCTCCCGGCAGATTGTCTTAAGATGCAGTATCCCCTATGGCCTCTTCAAAGACCTATGAGGAGACACAATCATTTCTTTTTACTATGAGGTGGTGGACATCTCTCTAGCATACTCCCTCACATTTGCTCTGTTGTCTTCCCTGCACCATTTTCTTTCATTCTCTTATGTTGCCCCAGATTCTGTTTTCTGAAGAATTCAGGCTAAGATAACACAGTCTTAACAAAGTGGGGTGAAGCTAGATATATTCAATTTGTCGGCTCATTACCTAATTTATAGCTACCATTTACTGAGAACCTACTGAGTGCCCAACAATTTTGCCAAGCGCTTTGTATGTCATTGAACAACCACTTTATAAAGAGGTTATTACTATTAAATTCAGTTTATATTCTACAGGAAAGAAAACTGAGACTTGAAGAGTGCCTTGCTCCATGTTGTACTAGGTCATTTTCTTTTTTTTAAAATTTAATTTAATTTTTGTTACAGATCTATCTCCTTTTTTACCCTATTGACACCCTCCTCCCCATCCCTCCCAACCCATCCCTGGCTTTGTTGTCCATGTCCATTGGTTATGGGTACATGCATACAAGTTCTGTGGTTTATCTCTTTCCTCCCCCCAAAACGCCCTCTTCTGAAGGTTGTCAGTCTGTATCCTACTTCCATGTCTCTGGGTCTACCCTATTTCTCAGACTGTTATGTACATTATATTCCACAAATAAGTGAGATCATGTTGTATTGTCTTTTTCTGCTTGGCTTGTTTCACTTAGGATTATACTTTCCAGGTCCCTCCATGTTGTCTCAAAGGATAAGAGATCTTTCTTTCTTACAGCTGCATAGTACTCCATTGTGTATATGTACCACAGCTTTTTTATCCATTCGTCTACTGGTGGACACTTGGGCTGTTTCCAGATCTTAGCTATTGTAAATAGTGCTGTAATGAACATGAGGGTACATATACTCTTTCTGATTGGTGTTTCAGGTTTCTTAGGGTATATTCCTAGAAGCGGGATCACTGGGTCAAATGGAAGTTCAATTTTTAATTATTTGAGGTAACACCATATTGTTTTCCATAGTGGCTGCACCAGTCTGCATTCCCATCAGCAGTGTACTGTAGTCCCCTTTTTCTACACCTTCGCCAACACTTGTTGCTTGAAAATTAGTTGATGGCATCTTCTGACAGGTGTGAGGTGATACCTTATTGTTGTTTTAATTTGCATCTCTCTGATGATTAGTGATGTTGAGCATTTCTTCATATGTCTTTTGGCCATTTGTATGTCCTGTTTGGAGAGGTGTCTATTCAGCTCCTCTGCCCATTTTTAATTGGATTCTTCGTCTTCTTTTTGTTGAGTTGTATGAGTACTCTATATATTCTGGAAATTAAACCCTTATCTGATATATCATTGGCAATGATGTTCTCCCATACAGTGGGTTGCCTTTCCTTTTTGATAGTTGTTTCCTTTGCTGTGCAGAAGCTTTTGAGTTTGATGTAGTCCCATGTGTTCATTTTTTCCTTTGTTTCTATTGCCTTAGGTGATGTATCAGTGAAAATTCCGCTGCGTATGATGTCTGAAATTTTGTTGTTTACATTTTTTTCTAGAATTTTTATGGATTCATGGATCACATTTAAGTCTTTTATCCATTTTGAGTTTATTCTTCTTTATGGTGTAAGTTGATGATCTAGTTTCATTTACTTGCATGCAGCTGTCCAATTTTCCCAACACCGTTTATTAAAGAGGCTGTCTTTACTCCATTGTATGCTCTTGCCGCCTTTGTCAAATATTCATTGCGCATAATGTCTTGGGTCCATTTCTGGCTTCTCTGTTCTGTTCCACTTGTCTATGTGCCTGTCCTTGTGCCAGTACCAGGCTTTTTTGATCACAGTAGCTTTGTAATATAACCTAATATCTGGTATTGTGATCCCACAAACTTTTCCTTCTCTTCAAGATTGCTATGGCTATTCGTGGTCTTTTTTGGTTCCATATGAACTTTTGAAGTATTTGTTCTAGTTCTGTGAAGTATGTTGTTGATATTTTTATGGGGATTGCATTGAATTTATAGATTGCTTTGGGTAATATGGACATTTTTTTTTTTTTCTCACCCGAGGATATTTTTCCATTTTTTTTTTTGTACAGATAGAGCGGGAGGGAGAGAGAGGAAGGAGAGAGAGAGAGAAACATCGATGTGAAGGGACACATCGAGTGGCTGCCACCCGCACGACCAACCAGGGCCGGGGACAAACTGCAACCGAAGTACGTGCCCTTAGCGGGAACCGAACCCGGGTCTCTCTGGACCGCAGGCCGATGCTTTAACCGCTGAGCCAAACTGGCCAGGGCTAATATGGACATTTTAATGATGTTAATTCTTCCCATCCATGAACAAGGTATGTACTTCCACTTTTTAATATCTTTCTCTATTTTTTTCAATGTCCTGTAATTTTATGCAAAAAAGTTCTTTACTTCTTTGTTTAAGTTTATTCCTAGGTATCTTAATTGTCTTGCCATGATGGTAAATGGGGTTTTTTTCAGTTTCTCTTTCTGTGAGTTCATCATTGGTGCATAAGAATACCGTTGATTTCTTGATATTAATTTTGTATTCTGCTACTTTACCAAATTAATTTATTAAGTCTAGTAAATTTTTGATGGGGTTTTTGGGGTTTTCTATGTATAATATCATGTGATCTGAAAACAATGACAGGTTCACTTCCTCCTGTCCAATTTGGATCCCTTTTATTTTTTCTTCATGTTTGATTGCTGTGGCTAAGATTTCCAGCACTATGTTAAATAAAAGTGGTGAAAGTAAGCATCCCTGTTTTGTGCCTGTTCTTAAGGGAAATGCTTTTAGTTTCTGCCCATTGAGTATGATGTTGGCTGTAGGTTTTTCATATATGGCCTTTATTTTGTCGAGACATGATCCTGCTATTCCAACACTGCTGAATATTTTTATCAGAAATGGGTGTTGGTTGTGGAATGCTTTTTCAGCATCTATTGATATGATAATGTGATTTTTATTCATCATTTTATTTATGTGGTCTATCACATTTACTGATATGCAAATATTTTACCAACCTTATATTTCTGGGATAAATCCCACTTGGTCATGGTGAATAACTTTTTTGATGTGTTGCTGGATCTGATTTGCTAGTATTTTGTTCAGGATTTTGGCGTTTATGTTCATCAGGGATATTGGCCTGTAGTTTTCTTTCTTTGTTGTGTCTTTTTTTTTTTGGTTTTGGAATTAGAATTATGGTGGCCTCGTAAAACGAGTTTGGAAGTCTTCCTTCTTCTTGAATTTTTGAAATAGTTTGAGGAGAATGGGTGTTAGTTCTTTTTTGATTGTTCGGTAAAACTCCCCAGTGAAGCCATCTGGGCCTGGGCTTTTGTTTGCTGGGAGAGTCTTGATTACATCTTCAATTTCCTTAATTGTTATTGGTGTGTTCAAGTTTTCTATCTCTTCCTGCTCCAGTTTTGGGAGACTATGTGATTCTAGAAATTTGTCTATTTTGCTTATTGTCAAATTCGTTGCCATATAATTGTTCATAGTAGTTGTTAACAATCTTTTGTATTTCTGTGGTGTCAGTTGTTACTTTTCCTATTTCATTTCTGATTTTGTGTATTTGGGATCTTTCTTTGTTTCTTGATGAGTCTAGCTATGCGTCCATCAATATTGTTTATTTTTTTGAAAAACCAACTCTTTGTGTCTTTGATCCTTTGAATTGTTTTTTTGGTCTCTATGTCATTTATTTCTGCTCTGATCTTTACTATTTTATTTTTTCTACTTCTTTTGGGGTTTTCTTTTTGTTTGCTTTCTAGTTCTTTAAGTTGTGAGGTTAGATAGTCTATTAGAGATTTTTTTTGCTTCTTGAGGTAGGCCTGTATTGCTATGTACTTCCCTCTCAGAACTGCTTTCACTGTATCCCATAGATTTTATGTTGTTGTGTGTTCATTTTCATTGGATTCCAGGAACTCTTTAATTTCTTCCATAATCTCCTCAATGACCCATTTGTTGTTTAATAACACGCTGTTTTTCCTCCATGTGTTCAAATGTTTTTGTATGTTCTTGTTGAAATTGATTTCTAGCTTCATGCCATTGTGGTCTGAGAAGATGCTTGATATGATTTCAATCTTCTTGAACTTGTAGAGACTTAGTTTGTGTCCTAACTTGTGGTCTATCTTTGAGAATGTCCCATGTGCACTTGAGAAGAATGTGAATTCTGTAGTTTGGGGGTATAACTCTTTATAGATATCTACTAAATCCATTTGGTCTAGTGCTTCATTTAGAGTCTCCATTTCCTTGTTAATTTTTTTTCTAGAGGATCTATCCAGTGATGTCACCAGGGTGTTGGAGTCCCCTGATATGATTGTATTGCTGTCAGTTTCTCTTTTGAATTCCTCCAGAAGATTGTTAATATATGTTGGTGCTCCTATATTGGGTGCATATATGTTTACCAAGGTTATATTTTCTTGTTGCATAGATCCTTTTAATATTATGTAGTGGCTTTCCTTGTCTCTAGTTATGGCTTTTACTTCTAAATATATTTAATCAGATATGAGTATTTCTACTCCAGCTTTTTTTCCCTTTCCATTTGCTTGGAGATTTCTTTCCATCCCTTCACTTTCAAACTATGTGAGTCTTTTGTTGTGATGTGGGTTTCTTAAAAACAACATATATATGAGTCATGCTTTTTTATCCAATCAGCAATTCTGTGTCTTTTTATTGAAGCATTCAAACCATTTACATTTAAGGTGGTTATTGATATGTACCTATTATTGCCATTTTTGTTTAGTGTAGGTCTATTTTTCTTCCTATTTCTTTTACTAATTACAGCAGTCCTTTTAACATTTCTTGCAGTGCTCGATTGGTGGTAATGTGTTTTGTTATCGTTTTTTTATTTTTTGTCTGCAAATTTCTTTATTTGATCTTCTATTTAGAATGATAGCCCTGCTGGGTAGAGTAGTCTTGGATTCAGATCCTTCTTTTTCATAACCTTGATTATTTCATGCCATTCCCTTCTGGCCTGTAGTGTTTCTGTTGAAAAGTCAGCTGAGAGCCTTATGGGGTTCCTTTGTAGGTATCCTGTTACTTATTTCTTGCTGCTTTTAGGATTCTCTCTTTTGTCTTTACTCTTCGGCATTTTGATTACTATGTATCTTGAGTTGGGCCTGTTTGGGTTCTTCTTAATTGGGGCTCTCTGTGCTCCTTGAACTTGAATGCCTTCTTCCTTCATCAAATTAGGGACATTTTCTGTCACTATTTCTCTTTTTAAAAATTCGATTAATTAAATAATTAATTAATTAATTAATTTTTTAACAGACATTTCTCTACCCCCCGATTCCCACCTCTCCCTCCCTCCTCACCCTCTCTCCAGCTTTGTTGTCCATGTCCATTGTTCATGCATACATGCATATAAGTTCTGTGGTTTATCTCTCCCCCACCACCCCCTCTTCTGGGGATAGTCAGTCTGTACCCCACTTTCATGTCTCTGGGACTACCCCATTCCAAAGACAGTTAGGTTTATTATATTCCGAAAATAAGTGAGATCGTATGATACTTGCCTTTCTCTGTTTTGCTTATTTTGCTTAGGATGACGTTTTCCAGGTCCCTTTATGTTGTCTCAAAGGATAAGTTTTCTTTCTTTCTTACAGCTTCATAGTACTCCATTATGTATGTGTACCACAGCTTTTTTATCCATTCATCTACTGATGGACATTTGGGCCGTTTCCAGATTTTAGCTATTGTAAATAGTGCTGCTATGAAAATGGGGATACATATATTCTTTCTGATTGGTGTTTTATGCTTCTTAGGGTATATTCCTAGAAGTGAGATCACGGGTCAAATGGCACTTCAATTTTTCATTTTTTGAGGTAACACCATATTACTTTCCATAGTGGCTGCACCGGTCTGCATTCCCACCTGCAGTGTACTAGAGTCCCCCTTTCTTCACACCCTCGCCAACACTTGTTTGATGATTTGTTGATTGTGGCCATTCAGACAGGTGTGAGGTGATACCTCATTGTTGTTTCCATTTGCATCTCTCTGATGATTAGTGACATTGAGCATTTCTTCATATGTCTCTTAGCCATTTGTATGTCCTGTTTGGAGAGGTGTGTATTTAGTTCCTCTGCCCATTTGTTAATCGGGTTCTTTGTCTTCCTTTTGTTGAGTTGAATGAGCACTCTCTATATATTAGAAATTAACCCCTTACCTGATATATTATTGGCAATTATGCTCTCCCATACAGTGGGTAGCTTTTCCATTTTCATGATTGTATCTTTCGCTGTGCAGAAGCTTTTGAGTTTGATATAGTTCTATGTGTTTATTGTCTCTTGGTTTCTGTTGCTTAGGTGATGAGTCAGTGAAAATACTGCTGCATAAGATGTCTGAAATTTTGTTGCCCACAGATTCTAGGATTTTTATGGATTCATGAGTCACATTTAAGTCTTTTATCCATTTTGAGTTTATACTTGCGTAGGGTTTAAGTTGATGGTATAGTTTTATTTCTTTGCATGTAGCTGTCCAATATTCCCAACACCATTTATTACAGAGGCTGTCTTAACTCCACTGTATGCTCTTGCCACCTTTGTCAAATATTAATTGAGCATATTGTCTTGGGTCTATTTCTGGGTTCTCTGTTTTGTTCCACTTGTCTATATGCCTGTTCTTGTGCCAGTAACAGGTTGTTTTGATTACAGTGGCTTTGTAGTATAACCTGAAATCTGGTGATGTGATTCCTCCTACTTTGTTCTTTTTTTTGCAAGATTGCTGTGGCTATTCGAGGTCTTTTTTGGTCCCCTATGAACTTTTGAAGTATTTGTTCTAGTTCTGTGAAGTATGTTGTTGGTATTTTGATGCGGATTGCATTGAATCTATAGATTGCTTTGGGTAGTATGGACATTTAATGATGTTAATTCTTCCAATCCATGAACAGGGTATGTGCTTCCACTTTTTTATATCTTCCTCTATTTCTTTTTCAATAACTTGTAGTTTTCTGCAAATAGTTTATTTATTTCTTTGGTTATGTTTATTCCTCGTTGTCCTAATTTTTTTGCTGCAATGGTAAATGGGATTGTTTTCTTAGTTTCTCTTTCTGTGAGTTCATCATTGGTATATAAGAATGCCATTAATTTCTTGACATTAATTTTGTATCCTGCTACTTTGCCAAATTCATTTATTAAGTGTAGTACATTTTTGATGGAGTCTTTGGGGTTTTCTACGTATAGTATCATGTCATATGCAAATAATGACAGTTTCACTTCCTCCTTTCCAATTTGGATCCCTTCTATCTTTTTTTCCTGTCTGATTGCTGTGGCTAATACTTCCAGTACTATGTTAAATAAGAGTGGTGGAAGTGGGCATCCCTGTCTTGTTCCTGTTCTTAAGGGAAATGCTTTTAGTTTCTGCCCATTGTGTATGATGTTGGCTGTAGGTCTTTTATATATGGCCTGTATTGTATCTAGATATGATCCCTCTATTCCCACACTGCTGAGCGTTTTTATCAGAAATGGATGCTGGATTTTGTCAAAGGCTTTTTTGCCATCTAGTGATATGATCATGTGGTTTTTATTCTTTATTTGTTTATGTGGTGTATCACATTTATTGATATGCAAATATTGTATCAACCTTGCATCCCTGGGATGAAACCCACTTGGTCATGGTGCATAATTTTTTTGATGTATTGCTGAATCTGAATGGCTAGTATTTTGTTCAGGATTTTGTCGTCTATGTTCATTAGGGATATTGACCTGTAGTTTTTTTTCTTTGTAATGTCTTTTTTTTTTTTGGTTTTGGAATTAGAATTATGCTGGCCTCATGAAATGAGTTTGAAAGTCTTCCTTCCTCTTGAATTTTTTGAAATAGTTTGAGGAGATTGGGTGTTAGTTTTTCTTTGAATGTTCAGTAACACTCCCCAGTGAAGCCATTCGGGCCTGGGCTTTTGTTTGCTGGGAGAGTCTTGATTACACCTTCAATTTCTTCTGTTGTTATTGGTCTGTTCAAATTTTCTATCTCTTCCCGGTCCTGTTTTCGGAGACTATGTGTTTCTAGAAATTTATCCATTTTATTTAGATTGTTGAATTTGTTGCCATATAATTGTTCATAGTAGTTGATAAAGGTCTTCTGTATTTCTGTGGTATCAGTTGTTACTTCTCCTGTTTCATTTCTGATTTTGTGTATTTGGGTTCTTTCTCTTTGTTTCTTGGTGAGTCTAGCTAAGGGTCCATCAATCTTGTTTATCTTTTCCCAAATCCAGCTGTTTGTTTCATTGATCCTTTGATTTGTTTTTTTTTTTTTTTTTTTTTGGTCTCTATGTCACTTATTTCTGCTTCGATCTTTACTATTTCCTTCGTTCTACTACTTGCTCTAAGGTTTTCTTTTTGTTTGCTTTCTAGGTCTTTAAGTTGTGATGTTAGGTAGTCTATTATTCTGTCACTATTTCTTAAAATATATTCTCTAACCCTTGCTTATTTTCTTCTTCAGGAACTCCTATGATGTGAATATTATTACATTTCCGGTTGTCCCACAGTTCCCTTAAGCTGTGTTCCTGTTTTTTTATTTGTTATTTTTTTTGTACTCTGTCTTCTAATTCACTGATCTGGTCCTCTGCTTCCCCTACTCTGCTGTTTGGACCTTCTGATGTGTTGTTTATTTCTGATATGTCATTCTTGATTTCTTCTTGGTGGTTTTTAATTTTCAACATTACTATGCCTTTACTTATGGTGCTCATGTCCTTACACATGCTTTAGAGCTTCCTCAAGATCTTGGCTCTGAATTCTAGTTCTGTTAACTTGCTTAACTTCACCTCATTTTTCTCATCTTCAGTAGAGGTCTCTTGTTCTTTCATTTGGCTTTTGTTTTTGTGTATCACCATTTTGGCTATCACTGTGGCCTTTGGAGCCTGCCAAATTTTCCCTTTGGATGTTGGTGTTCTGCTGTTTGTGGCTCCCTCTTCTGAGTTTGAATGAGTGATGGAGGACCCACATTAAACACCACTGTCAATTCTTACTTTCCTGAGTATAGTTGCTACCCCAGGAATGATACAGTTATCCTCTAGCTTTTTGCCTGCAGGCTATTAGTAGCAGTTACTTGAAGAGCCTTGGTTTCTCAGTTGAATGAAAAATTCCCTCAGGTGTTCAGCATAAGGGGATTTCCAGAGGGTGGGGCAGATGCTGTTTGTAAATGGGCCTCAATTTGCATTTCTATGGCCACCAGGTGGGGCTGCCTCTTCCCATAGCCCTGGAATGGAGTAAGATGACCACCATTCCGGGTGGCTGCAACTAAGCAAAGCTCTGAGAGCCATCCAAATCCTGAGTGTCTCCACACAGTTACTGTCCAGTCTACCCTACCTCTGCCAGAGCCCAAGGTCAATGGCTGTGGCTATTTTAGTGTCTCTCCCAGCACTGTGCTGTGGAGCCTCTTGGGAATTTAACCTGGGGGTGCTGCTCACGGCCATGGCTGCTGCAATCTCTGGGCTCCCAGCCCCCATCTTGCACCTTTGCAAACCTACCAGGATCCAGTCAGGCTCTCTGGTTATATGGTCCTTGTAAGCTGCCTTTCTGTTACTTTTTCCTGACGATTTGTCTTTATTTTTGTTGTAATTCCAGTTTGATCCTGGGAGATGGTCTGTGTAGCATCCATTTACTCTGCTGCCATTTTGGAATCTTCTGTAGTGGCCTTCTTTGTCTCTAGTTATGGCCTTCATTTTGGAATCTCTGTACTAGGTCATTTGCTAATATCTTTGGCTAAGCATGTTATTGAGATACATAGAGGAGAGCTAGAGGGCACCCATCTTCATATTGTCATTCAAGCCTCTTTAATCTCAAGGCTCCTTATTCCTCAAGCTCTCAAATATGTGTACCAAATATGTAAAAATATAGTTACCATACAAGAAAGACAGATTTTGTACTTAGTGCTGTGTGATGGGGCAGTGCAACAGAGGTACTAGCTCAGAAAGCTACTGGTCTGCGTCCAACCAAAAAGGATTGGCTCAGCCACCATGGGATGCTGTCATTCATGGCATGACTCAACTGTGGTCTCAGTTTTTACACCTCAGAGATGAGAAAGGGTAGCATATGTTCTCTAGTAAAACCATCCTCGACCTCTTAGAGTATTGCACAGAAAAGAGGATTGAGTGCTCTGCAGCCAACGTCTCCTAATTACTGCCATTCTGGCTTTGTTATTACACTCTCTGCTCCTGTCCTGTCACCTTAACCTGGTCTCAATCCCACCCAATAGTTTTCTAAGAGAGTTTCTCCTACCTAACCTATTGTCAACCTTTTGAACATGTGACTTCTAAGGTCACTATGCTGCTCAGCAATCATCTTAACTTACTCTCACTGTCCCCCACTTCCTACTCTGTCATTTTATTTTATCTCAACACACAGCTGTCCCAAGCATTTATTACTCTTCTGCTTTCTCTCAAGTGGTTGATCCCCACTTGAGAGAAGAATGGTAAGAGATCTTTACCTTATCTCCTCCCCACAACACTAAATTCTCCTAGCCCTTTACCCATCCTTCCCATTTCTGCCATCTCAAACTGTCCTTGATGCTTCTCTGTGGCACTCCCAAGTGTCCTGGTGGGGTTCAGGAAGAAACCCCAGATCTCCATGCTGAGACTTGACATGGGGTGAGAACTTTTCCTTCCTTCATCTAACATGATATAAAATATATAAGCAAAAATTCCACAGGACTTTTATTGTGATCCTTAAAAAAGTTGTACGCAGCTTTTTGTGTATATGTGGGTCTTACTTATAGAAGCCATTGTTGATTTCAGTCACATATGTATATGAATTCCTTATGGAAGAGACAGACAGTGAGGTCTTGTCACTTCACCCTTGTTACCCCTAGGAAGGTGGGGACTTTGAAGTGAGAGACATCAGCTTCTGGCTCTATTTTAATTAACCATATAAATTTTATAAAATTGTATGAATTTTATTATCTCGTAAATCATAATAGGGTACAAAACACGGCACAGAACATACTCCCAGCCTATTTATTCCTGAGCTCATCCACTGGAAAGACCCATAGGACAGCAGCTGTTCTGATAGTGGCATGCATCCTGTGCTTTGGATTGATGGAAATACATTTAACTTGGTCATGAGAGTATGTCCATGGCACTGCTCCTGGATTATTTAAATAAAATTCAGGCCAGAGAAAGCAAAGGTCCTTTTCACAGAGCTAAATTACTTTTGCTCTCTCTCTACCAAGTTCAATTAAACAAATTTATCTTTTTGGTAAAGTTTTCTAACTTTTTCCCTACTTCTTGGGTCTACTTCTATCAACCTGTCCTTTATACAATCAAATACATGATAACATAAACAGTAAAAGTTCACTGTTTTGCCTGGCTTGTGTGGCTCAGTGGTTGAGCATTGACCCATGTACCAAGAGGTCACCAGTTTGATTTCCAGTCAGGGCACATGCCCAGGTTGTGGGCCAAATCCCCAGTGGGGGACATGCAGAAGGCAGCCAATAGATGTTCTCTTTCATTGATGTTTCTATCTCTCCCTCTTCCTCCCTCTCTCTATAAAATCAATTTAAAAGAAAAAAAATTTTTAAAGTTTACTAATTTTGTTTAATAAGAAGAAACTGGTTAAGCAAAAGTTTGTACTGGACTTGAAAGAAATGGAATACTTTCAAATGGCAGACAGACCACAATTCTACTGAGTTTCAGTATCAGCAAGTATCTCTAGATCCCCCTATTATGTGCTATTTATTATGTTGAATTATTTAATGCATAACTGCTCACAACAGCCATATGAGTTGGGTGTTACCATTTACATTTTATAGAGAAAAGCACAGAACTTTCTTTATGTCTTTCATTTAGTAAGTGATAAGAGGTTGAATGAGTTCTGTTATGGATTTCATTGTATCACTCCAAAAATTTGTATGTTGGAGTCCTAACCCCAGTCAGTACCCAGAATATGACTGTATTTAGAGAAAGGGTCTTTAAAGAGGTAATAAAATTAAAATGAGGCCATATGGGTGAGTCCTAATTCAATATGACTGGTGTCCTTATAAGCAGAGGAAATTTGAACACAGACACATACAAAGGGAATACCACTGGTTTTGTGCTTGCCATGGTTTTTATTGTTCTGGGCTTGCTTTTATGAAAAGATCTTATGCAGAACTTGTTGGCTTTTCATTTCTGAGTTGTAATTTGAAGTTTTCTCTCCAGTTTTCAGAGGTTCAGGGTTCACAGGTGACAGCAGAGATGCATTCTCTTGCATTTGTGTACAACTATTCTGGGAAAATATAGATTTTACTCTCCCTTTTCTGAGATTCCATGATATGTCTAACACTATAAGAAACCCCTGTGCACTTCATAGGCTTCTCCCAGATCGGCACAGCGCTCTAGAAGATGGCAAGCTGGGGTCACTCTTTCTACCTTTGCTGAGGTGCTAACATAGAATATAGCAGCTTCTGTTTGGGGATTTTATTTCTCGTGTAATTTCCAGGACCATCTTATTAACACCTTAGTTGATTTTACTTATATTGAATGTTCTCAATGAGAATTTCCAGTATTTTCTCACCTCATAATGAGTCTTTAGTATTTCAGGGGTCCTTGATGGGGTTAGAAATTGTAATATACAACATCATAACTTCTTCCTCCCTCCCTTTCTTCTCTCTCTCTCTCTAAATGAGAACTTGGCCATACAAGTTTAAGGCACAATTTGAGAAAAATTGGTCTACTTTCCAAGTTTATTCTCTTGTTAGATTTCAGGAGAAAAATATTTTGTGAGTCTATTTTTGTTCCCTCTTTATTATAAATGTATTTTACTTATTGATATTTCAAAGCTTTAATAATATTAGTTCTAAGATTCCAGGAAAAGAATAAAAAAAATGCTTTATAATGAACATATAATTCTATGACTTTGCAAAGCCATTCCATTCCTGGGAATCTGCAAGTGACCCAGTAGAAATGGTCTCTTTATGCTCTGAAACTTGTTTTAAATCTTAAATAAAAAAAAAGAAAAATAAAGTTCAAATCTTATTGTGATTATTTTGGTAAGCTGAGTTCAGGGGGAACCAAAATGTGAAGCTTCAGAAGCATATTTCTACAATTCTGAAATGAAATATTTATGTGCGTGTCTTGCTGTTTCAGGATTAAGCATGGCTGGTGATTTTAGATAAGCACTGAAGATGCTGTAGGAAATTCTCTAGAAAGAAGTTTTTCTACTTAGGATATATTGATTTTATAAAACAATATTTAGGGGTTGATATAAAAGTGGATAGAGCCCGATGATTGATGAGAATGCAGGCTATCAGTATGAAGCAAGCAGAAGTTGTGTTGTGCTAAGCAGAGGGCAGAAACCTGGTTATAGAGGTTGGTTGTGGTCAGACATGACATGGTGCACAGTGGTGTCAATCAGGAGGGTGAAGTAAGAAGGACAGTGTTCCAGGCAGACACATACTATAAATTAGCAATAGAGACAAGAGTACTTGTTTGCTTAGTTAGAGATAATCCTTGGTGAGGACACATGCCTAAAGGACTGTTCCTATCTAGTTAACCATTTTCACCACCACAACTCCCCATTCTCCTGCCTTGTTGAACTGGTTTCCTAATGGATGGTAAACCTAATAGAGGTTGGATTTAGATTACCACCTCAACCCAAGTTTAACCTCTATAGCACCTTCATCATGTGAAGGAGCTACACATTCTGTCCTGGTGGGTAATTGTAATCAAGAGTTCTGGAGCCTATATAGATTGGGTGGTCCGCCCAAAGAATACCTGTGTACATGAAAGTTAATTCAAACAGTTTATGTAGGAGATGATCCTAGGAAGCATTGGTAAGAAAGTGGAGAAGTGAGACAGGGGGAAAAAGAAGCCAATAAAGAGTATGCCCTGAGCATATTACTACTTAGTAATATGAGGCTCAGTCTTTCTGGAGATTAATTGGAGACAGTGTAGAACATGCCTTAGAGTTGTACAACTCAGGGGCAAGAGATCTAGGATATGTATTTACTAACTCCTGTCAGTTATGGGTTGATAACTGCTCCCCAGAATTCTCTGTTTGCCTCATACCTTGACTAAAGACATTCCTATGGCTACAGAGAGCCCTCATGCAGAGACACTCAGGCTGCGAAATATTGATTGCAAAGGGGATATGAATGGGGCACCGATAGTATTTACTACATGCAGTTATGAAGTTTGTTCTCCTTCTGTCTGCAGGAACCAAATAACTTCTTGAAGAGTACATTTTCCAGAGTCAGGCTCAGACACAGTTTACAGAGACTTACCTCATTTTCTTACTTAATAATTAATTAATATATAGTGAAAAATAGGGTAAGAAACTGTGGTCATAAAGCAGGAAGCACAAATGACTAAAAATGACAAGAGGTCAGCAAAGCTACTTGAGTGATGACTATGACTGGTTCTACCAATCCACCCTTCTATTTTTCCTAATTATGAGAGAATGTTTTCTCATTCAAACATTGGACCATGTCTTGCCTTGGTTATCTGAAAACACTAGAATTAGTTCTTTCTTTCTTTCTTTTTTTTTTTTTTTATATGTTTCATTGATTTTTAGAGAGGAGGGGAGAGAGAGAGAATCATTGATGTGAAAGAGAAATATTGATCGACTGCCCCCTCCATGGCCCCTACTGAGGATCAAGCCTGAAACACAGGCATGTGCCCAGACCAGGAATGAAACCAGGACCTCTCAGTTCACAGGACGATGCTCAATCCACTGAGCCATACCAGCTGGGCTAGAATTAATTCTTTATTTAGAACTAAATATTTTATAGTTTTTTTTCTATCCTATAAAAGTTCCACAGATTAAAAGAAGAAATATTTGTGTGTGGAATGAATTGTGTCTATCAAATTGTAACAATGAAGACATAATAAATATTCTTAGAGTTTTCCTGGTCATTCAGGTTTGCATCTCATTTATAAGGCCAGGTGACAACTGTTTTCCTTTTGAGAAATTTTTTTTCTTCTTGTAGTTAACTATTGGAAAACATAAAATATAGAATTTAATGTCAAAAAAACCTTTGTTCTATCCTGTGATACTGACAATAAATATTTTATCATCTTATTATCTTGATTTAAAGGGGCATTTAAACATAATTTTTAAATATAAAATTATTCTTCTCTCAAGGCATATTATAAATATAGTTATTTTCTCATTTCTTATGAAAACCTTCAACTATTTAGAAAAGTCAAAATAGTATAGTAGAACAAAGAACACATGAACTCGACATCTGTTTCGACAATTGTTAACTTATATCTATAACTGTTTTATTTTCTTTTGAATGTTCATATTTTTCTAGTTACTGACATCATAATATATTTCTAATATTTTATAATTTATCTTCTGAAATATGGATATTCTACAAAACTGTAATGTTATTCTACCTACAAAACTCAAAATCATTTTCCAATATTACCTAACAAGTAGACTATAATCACATTTCTCCAGTTACTTAAAATATCTTTCATAGAAATTTCTTTCAAACCAGAAGTAAAAAAATTTGTATGTGTTGCATTAATCTGTTTTAATATAGAGCAGACTTCTTCACACATGCTTTCTATACATTTACTTTTTCAGGAGATCAGGCAAGTTGTTTTATAACATGGTCCTTGTTCTAGACTTGTCCGACTGTTTAACTTGTCCTGTTCTCCCTTGTATGTCCGATATACAGGGAGTGTCATCTACAGGCTTAATTTGATTGCAACCATATTGAACATTGTAGGCAGTGACCCGTCATAGATGATGCTGCTTAATTCATTTTGCATTACATCAGGTTAGATTTTCTCATTATTTATGCTAAGTGTTTACATGGTGACTTGTGGATTTCTCTATCATAAAGGTACATTTCCCATGCTATTGACAATCTGTGGAATGATAGTTCGGCATTGGGTTCTATACATTTTAACTTATATTTCCATAACTAAAAGTTGATAAAAATAATTTCTGATATCTATAAGCTACCACTGTCTATATAGCATTCATCTTTGAATATTTCTTGGCAATCCCTTCTGTCCTTCAAAGTTTCTGTTAAGAAATCAGATGACAGTCTTATGGGAATTCCCTTGTAGGTAACTAACTGCTTTTCTCTTGCTGCTTTTGAGATTCTTTCTTTGTCTTTAAATTTTTACATTTTAATTATGATGTGTCTTGGTGTGGTCCTCTTTGGGTTCACCTTAATTTGGACGCTTTGTGCTTCTTAGACTTGTATGTCTATTTTCTTCACCAGTTTAGGGAAGTTTTCTGTCATTATTTTTTCAAAAGTTTTTTTAATTCCTCACTCTCTCTCTTCTCCTCTCAGTATCCCCATGAAGGGAATGTTGGTATGCCTGAAGTTTTCTCAGAGGTTCCTTATACTATTTTCATTTTTTTGTTGTTGTTGTTCTTTTATCTTTTTGCTGTTCTGATTGGGTGTTTTTTGTTTGTTTGTTTTTTGCTTCCTTATATTCTAAATCACTGATTTGATTCTTGACTTCATCTATTCCATTTTGATTCCCTGTAAATTATTCTTCATTTCATTTAGTGTATCCTTCATTTCTGACTGGTTCTTTTTTATGGTTTCCATGTTCTTTTTTATGCTGTTGAAATTTTCACTAAGTTCATCTACTCTTCCCTTAAATTCATTGAGCTTCCTTATAACCAGTGTTTTTGAACTCTGGTAGATTGCTTGTTTTGATTTTGTTTAGTTTTTTTTTTTTTTTTTCCTGGAGTTTTGTTCTATTTTTTATTTGGGACATATTCTTTGTCTACTCATTTTGGCAGTCTCCCTGTGCTTATTTCTATGTATTAGGTAGAGCTGCCACATCTCCTAGACTTGTTAGAGTTGCCTAATGCAGTAGATACTGTGTAGGTTCCACATTCACCAGAGCTGGGCACTCCAGGTGCAACCCCTGTGTGGGCTGTGTGCACCCTGCTATTGCAGTTGGTCCTTAATAGCTTTTGGCATGTTAATGGGAGAGACTTACCCCCAGGCTTATTGGCTAAAAGGACTTGCTACAACCACTATGGAGGATTAGCTTTGCAGGGGCCCACCCCACAGAGTAGGACTCACTTCAGCAGGGTTCTGGTGCCCACTAAGTCTGCTCCTGAAGTATGTCACTTATGGAGGTGGTTGGGTAGTGCTTTATTGTGGTCTGAAGCTGTCCACTGGTTATGTTGGCTCTCAGTCCTCCTGAGAGGTGCAGGCCAATATAACTACCACCTCTGTTCTGCCCAGGGCCACCTGTCATGAACTATAAATGGCTGACACTTGTGCTAGGCTTGGAGGTGCCCAGGAGAGACCAAGTTCTGAACCAAAGCCTGATGCTGCTAGTGCTGGGCCTGGGGACACCTATCAAGAGGTATAGAGTACACTGAGGCCAAATGCTGCTGGTTTGAGAGATTTGAGGAATGTCTGAAGCATGAGCAAAGAAAGGCCAGTAATGAAAAGCCACTGGAAACAGTTTGGGTGGGCCTGCAAGCTGGGTGGAGTGGAGTTTCAGGGAATCATGAGGGTAGGGCATACAGTGACAGCCAGGCTGATGGAAACTCAAATAGGTGCCTGCCTGCCAGTTCTGTTGGGGAGGACTTAGAAAAGGAACAATGACCTCTACCAGCACTTCTGCCTAGGGGAAAGCTGCCCCTCCAGTTCTCACTTTGATGCCAGACAATTTGGTTTCGCCCTGTATGTCCCCAGTGCCTTTGGAACAGCTGCCACAGAGCTGGAGCTCAGAGAAAGTTAGTCTGGGTAAGTCCATGTACTGACTCTTTAAGAGGAACTGCTTGGGACTCCAGGAGTCCTCTGTCTCAATCAGACATTTTTACAGTCAGAAGTTATGGGGACTTCTGTTCCTGGCTCTGGAACCTTGGGCTGGAGCTCCTGGGACCCCTTGCTCCTCAGGGGGGACCTCTGCACCCAATATTCCTCTCAACTTTTGCTACACATAGATATGGGACAATCCTGTTCTGTTCTCCACCCCTCCTACTAGTCTCAATGTGACTTCTTTATATCCTTAAATGTAGGACTTAACGTTCAGTTTATTTCAGGTTGTTCTGAATGATAGTTGTTCTGTAATTTAGTTGTAATTTTGATATGATGTTAGGAGGATGCAAGTACCACATTTACCTACAATGGCATCTTGATGAGAACTCCTGCCCATTTTTAAATCAGATATATTTTTGTTTGTTTTGTTTTGTTTTTATTTTGTTTTTATTTTTTTTTGCTATTGAGTGCATGAGTTCTTTAATATTAGCCCCTTCTCAAATATATGATTGGCAAATATTTTCTCCCATTCTGTAGATTGCCTTTTCATTTTGTTAATGATTTCCTTTGCTGTGCTGAAACTTTTTAGTTTGATGTAGTACCAGCTGTTTATTTTTTGTTCCTGTTACTTTTGCTTTTGGTGTCAGATTTTAAAAAATCATTCCCAAGACAGATGACACAGAGCTTACTATGTATGTTTTCTCTATTAGTTTTATGGTTTCAGGTTTTATGTTCAAGTTTTTAATTCATTTTGAGTTACAGTATAATATAGTGATCCAGTTTCCCTCTCTTTTATGTAGCTGTGCAATTTTTCCAACACCATCTATTAAAGATACTGCACTTTCTCTGCTACTTTCTGATACTGCACTTTCATCTTATCTTCTACATTTTCAATGTTCCTAAGTTGGAATTCAACTGTGAAGCAGAATTTAGTGAGTATTTTCTAAATGTCTGTGCTGTGATGGAAGTGGGTCAGGGAACCAGCCTTCAGTCTGTCTTCTGTTCTTTTTAAGGGTCAGTGCTGGTTAGTAAAGCTCCCATGGGTTGTTTGATCCCCACAGCAGCAGCTGCCGAGGTGGGGAGGAAAGTGTCTACTCCTCTGGGCTCTTTGCTGCTCTCCTCATTTTCCTTCCTACTGTTCCTTACGCCCAAATATCCTCCCCCCTCACCTTCTAATTGTTCTACCAGTCTCAGCTCCAGCAAACACTGAGGAGGGAGCTTTCTTATCCTTGATATTCCACAACCTTAGCACTTCTCTGTGTTCTATCTGTCACAGCAAAGAATATACTATCAGTAAACAGTCAACTTTTCTTTAACATCCCCCACCTCACTGTGAGTAAAAACCCCAATATTTATATTTCTGAGCTATTGGATGACATTTGCCATATAGGGCCTCCCTGGGAAGAGTTTGATGAAGAAGAAATAAAAGTAAAATAGAATATTTGTTACAAAATTCTTCTCTCCATTCAGTATTTAAAAATATTTTAAGGTATAATTTACACATAGTAAAGTTCAGTATTTTGATGTACAGGTCTATGGATTTTGATGAAGTATGCTCTCAGGTAATTGTTATTGCATCAAGATATAGAACTTTTGCATCATCCCACAAAGTTCCCTTGTGCCCTTTGTAGTCATTCACCCTCACTCCCACCACTAGTCCTTGGCAAACACTGATCTACTCTTTATTTTGCCTTTTTCAGAATGTTACATAAATGGAATCATAAAAGATGTAGCTTTTAGAATTTGACTAATTTCCCTTACCAAAATGCTTATGAAATTCATTCATGTTTTTGTTGCTATCAGTACTTAAGGTCTTTTTATTATTGACACGTATTTCATTTTATGAATTTTTCACAGGTTACCTATTCACTAGCCACTGGACATTGAGTTGTTTTTAGTTTTGAGAGTTATGAACAAGCTATTACAATGATGAGCTTGTGTGGGCTTACGTCTTTGTTTCTCTTGGGTACATAACTAGAAGGGGAATTACTGGATCATATGACAAGCATGTAGTAAACAGTATGAGAAGCTGCCAAACTACCTTCCGGAGTGGCTGTACTTTTTTGCATTCTGACCAGCAAGGTGTGAGAGTTGCTCTTCATCCTCACAAGAACATGAAAATAACTGTAGTGGGTTTTTTTATCCCCATTATTTTGAACTAAAAGTTTTAAGCATCTTTTCATGTACTATTTGCCATCTGTATTATCTTCTCTAGTGAAGAAACTATTCAAATATTTTGTGAATTTTTATTGTTTTTTTCCCTGTTATTAAACTTTGAGAATTCTTTGTACTGTCTAGATATAAGCTCTTTATCAGATACATGGTTTGTAAATATTATCTCTGACTGTGGCTTCTCTTTTCATTATTTTTTGTTCTGTTTTCTTTTCTTTTGTTTTGTTTTTTTTAATCCTCATCTGAGGATACATTTCTATTGATTTTTGAGAGAGAGAGAAAGAGGGAGAGAGAGAGAGAGACAGAGAGACAGAGAGACAGTGATGTGAGAGAGAACTCAACCAGATGCCTCCCATATGCACCCTGACCGAGAACAAGACCCAAAACCCAGGTATGTGCCCTGACCAGGAATCAAATCTGCAACCCTTCAGTGTACAGGATGATGCCTCAACCAACTGAGCCACCTGGTCAGGGCTCTTTCACTATTTTAACAATGTCTTTTAAATAGCAGAACTTTAAAATTTTGATGAAGTTTAATTTATCATCTGTTCATTTTATGGTTCATGTTAACATTTATTTATATATATTTTTTATTGTTTGTTGGTTAAACCACCTTGTCTAAATTATTTTATTCACCCTGGTAGAATTTCTGGGGAAAAAAAATATATGTCTTTATTTCTATAGGCACACCTAGGACAAGTCATGTAACCTTCCCATGACTTAGTTTTCTTATCAATTATATAGAACCAGTAGTCCTGTCTTTCTTGGAAAACTTTTGTTGCCTCCTGCATATGTCAAGAAGTTTGCCTGCAGTGAGAAGAAAAAATGTACTTGGGTTTTGACAGTTTTTGGTTAGCATCACAAGATTGAAGAGGCAAAGGAAAGTAAGGATTTAAGCAAAATTATTATTATTTTTTTCAATTGGTAAACTATTTTATTTTATATATTTATTTATTAATTTTTTATTAATTAATTTTTGTTACAGATGTTTCTCCTTTTCCCCCCACTGATTCTCCGCTCCCCCTCCCTCCCTGACCTTTCCCCAGTTTGTTGTCCATGTCCACTGTTCATGCACACATGCATATAAGTTCTGTGGTTTATCTCTCTCCCACCACCCCCCTCTTTAGAGGATTGTCAGTCTGTACCCCGCTTCCTCAGTCTCTGGGACTACCCCATTCCTCAGGTTGTTATGTTCATTATATTCCACAAATAAGTGAGATCATATGAAACTCGTCTTTCTCTGTTTGGCTTATTTCACTTAGGATGACACTTTCCAGGTCCCTCCATGTAGTCTCAAAGGATAAGAGATCTTTCTTTCTTACAGCTGTGTAGTAGTCCATTGTGTATATGTACCACAGCTTTTTTATCCATTTGTCTACTGATGGACACTTGGCTGATTCCAGATCTTAGCGATTGTAAATAGTACTGCTACAAACATGGGGGTACATATATTCTTTCTGATTGGTGTTTTAGGCTTCTTAGGGTATATTCCTAGAAGTGGGATCACTGGGTCAAATGGAAGTTCAATTTTTAATTTTTTGAGGTAACACCATAGTGTTTTCCATAGTGGCTGCACTAGTCTGCATTCCCACCAGCAGTGCACTAGAGTCCCCTTTTCTCCACACCCTCACCAACACTTGTGGTTTGATGATTTGTTGATGGCGGCCATTCTGACAGGTGTGAGGTGATACCACATTGTTGTTTTGATTTGCATCTCTCTGATGATTAGTGACGATGAGCATTTCTTCATATGTTTCTTAGCCATTTGGATGTTCTGCTTGCAGAGGTGTCTGTTTAGTTCCTCTGCCCATTTTTAATTGGATTCTTTGTCTTCCTTTTGTGGAGTTGTATGAGCACTCTATATGTATTGGAAATTAACCCCTTATCTGATATATCATTGGCAATTATGCTCTCCCATACAGTGGGTAGCCTACCGATTTGATGATTGTATCTTTTGCTGTGCAGAAGCTTTTGAGTTTGATGTAGTCCCATGTGTTCATTTTCTCCTTGTTTCTCTTGCCTTAGGTAATGCGTCAGTATAAATTCTGCTGCGTATGATGTCTGAAATTGTGTTGCCTACAGTCTCTTCTAGGATTTTTATGGATTCATGAGTCACATTTATGTCTTTTATTCATTTTGAGTTTATTCTCGTGTAGGGTGTAAGTTGATGGTCTAGTCTCATTTTTCTGCAAGTAGCTGTCCAATTTTCCCAGCACCATTTATTAAAGCAGCTCTCCTTACTCCACTGAATGCTCTTGCCAACTTTGTCAAATATTAATTGAGCATATTGCCTTGGGTCCATTTCTGGGTTCTCTGTTCTATTCCACTGGTTTATATACCTGATCTTGTGCCAGTACCAGGCTATTTTGATTACAGTGGTTTTGTAATATAACCTGAAATCTGGTATTGTGATCCCTCCAACTTTGTTCTTCCTTTTCAAGATAGCTGTGGCTATTCGAGGCCTTTTTTTGGTTCCATATGAACTTTTGAAGTAATTGTTCTAATTCTGTGAAGTATGCTGTTGGTATTTTGATGGGAATTGTGTTGAATCTATAGATTGCTTTGGGTAATATGGACATTTTAATGATGTTAATTCTCCCAATCCATGAACAGGGTATGTGCTTCCACTTTTTTGTATCTTCCTCTATTTCTTTTTTCAATGACCTATAGTTTTCTGTGAATAGGTCCTTTATTTCTTTGGTTAAGTTTATTCCTAGGTATCTTAATTTTTTTGCTGCAATGGTAAATGGGATTGTTTTCTTAGTTTCTCTTTCTGTGAGTTCATCATTGGTGTATAAGAATGCCATCGATTTCTTGACGTTAATTTTGTATCCTGCTACTTTGCCAAATTCATTTATAAAGTCTAGTAAACTTTTGATGGAGTCTTTGGGGTTTTCTATGTACAGTATCATGTCATCTGCAAATAATGACAGCTTCACTTCCTTCTTTCCAATTTGGATCCCTTTTATTTTTTCTTCCTGTCTGATTGCTGTGACTAAGACTGCCAGTACTATGTGAAATAGGAGTGGCAAAAGTGGGCATCCTTGCCTTGTTCCTGTTCTTAAGGGAAATGTTTTTAGTTTATGCTCATTGAGTATGATGTTGGCTGTAGGTCTTTCATATATGGCCTTTATTATGTCTAGATACGATCCCTCTATTCCCACACTGCTGAGCGTTTTTTTCAGAAATGGATGCTGGATTTTGTCGAAGGCTTTTTCAGCCTCTATTTATATGATCATGTGGTTTTTATTCTTCATTTTATTTATGTGGTGTATCACATTCATGTATTTGTGAATATTGTGCCAACCTGGGATGAATCCCACTTGGTCATGGTGGATAATTTTTTTGGTGTATTGCTGGATCCGATTTGCTAGTATTTTGTTGAGGATTTTGGCATCTATGTTCATCAGGGATATTGGCCTGCAGTTTTCTTTCCTTGTTGTGTCATTTTCTGGTTTTGGAATTAGAATTATGCTGGCTTCATAAATCGAGTTTGGAAGTCTTCCTTCTTCTTGAATTTTTGAAATAGTTTGAGGAGAATGGGTATTAGTTCTTCTTTGAATGTTCGGTAAAACTCCCCCGTGAAGCCATCCGGGCCTGGGCTTTTGTTTGCTGGGAGACTCTTGATTACATCTTCAATTTCTTCTGTTGTTATTGGTCTGTTCAAGTTTTCTATCTCTTCCTGATCCAGTTTTGGGAGACTATGTGTTTCTAGAAATTTGTCCATTTCGCTTAGATTTTCGAATTTGTTGCCATATAATTGTTCATAGTAGTTGTTAACGATCTTTTGTATTTCTGTGGTGTCAGTTGTTATCTCTCCTCTTTCATTTCTGATTTTGTGTATTTGGGTTCTCTCTCTTTGTTTCTTGGTGAGTCTAGCTAAGGGTCCATCAATCTTGTTTATCTTTTCGAAAAACCAGCTCTTTGTTTTATTGATCCTCTGAAGTGTTTTTTTTTTTTGTTCTCTATGTCATTTATTTCTGCTCTGATCCTTACTATTTCCTTCCTTCTACTTGCTCTGGGGTTTTCTTTTTGTTTATTCTCTAGTTCTTTAAGTTGTGAGCTTAGACAGTCTATTATAGATTTTTCTTCTTTTTTGATGTAGGCCTGTAGTGCTATGAACTTCCCTCTCAGAACTGCTTTCGCTGTATCCCATAGATTCTGTGTTGTTGTGTCTTCATTTTCATTGGTTTCCTGGAAGTTTTTGATTTCTTCCTTGATCTCCTCGGTGACCCGTTCATTGTTTAATAACATGCTATTTAGATTCCATGTGTTCAAATGTCTTTGTATGTTCTTCTTGCAATTGATTTCTAGTTTCATGCCATTGTGGTCTGAGAAGATGCTTGATATAATTTCAATCTTCTTGAACTTGTAGACACTTAGTTTGTGCCCTAACATGTGATCTATCTTTGAGAATGTCCCATGTGCACTTGAGAAGAATGTGAATTCTGTAGTTTTGGGGTGTAGTTCTCTGTAGATATTTATTAAATCCATTTGGTCTAGTGCTTCATTTAGAGTTTGTGTTTCCTTGCTAATTTTTTGTCTAGAGGATCTATCCAGTGATGTTAGTGGGGTGTTGAAGTCCCCTGCTATGATTGTATTGCTATCGATTTCTTCTTTAAAATATTCCAGAAGTTTTTTTTTGTTTTTTTTTTTTAATGAATTTTTATTTATTTTTTTGTTACAGATATTTTACCTTTTTACCCCATTGGCACCCCCCACCCCACCCCCCTCCACCCTGTCCCCGGCTTAGTTGTCCATGTCCATTGGTCATGCATACATGCATATAAGTTCTGTGGTTTATCTCTTCCCACCCCCCCACCCCCCATCCTCTCTTCTGAGGGATGTCAGTCTGTGCCCTACTTCCATGTGTCTGGGTCTACTGTATTCCTCAGACTGTTATGTTCATTATATTCTGTATATAAGTGAGATCATGTGGTATTTGTCTTTTTCTGCTTGGCTTCTTTCACTTAGGATAATACTTTCCAGGTCCCTCCATGTCGTCTCAAAGGATAAGAGATCTTTCTTTCTTACCGCTGCATAGTACTCCATGGTGTATATGTACCACAACTTTTTTATCCATTCGTCTACTGGTGGACACTTGGGCTGTTTCCAGATCTTAGCTATTGTAAATAGTGCTGCTATGAACATGGGGGTACATATATTCTTCCTGATTGGTGTTTCAGGCTTCTTAGGGGATATTCCCAGCAGTGGGATCACTGGGTCAAATGGAAGTTCAATTTTTAATTTTTTGAGGTAGCACCATATTGTTTTCCATAGCGGCTGCACCAGTCTGCATTCCCACCAGCAGTGTACTAGAGTCCCCTTTTCTCCACGCCCTCGCCAACACTTGTTGTTTGATGATTTGTTGATGGCGGCCATTCTGACAGGTGTGAGGTGATATCTCATTGTTGTTTTAATTTGCATCTCTCTGATGATTAGTGATGTTGAGCATTTCTTCATATGTCTCTTGGCCATTTGTATGTCCTGTTTGGAGAGGTGTCTATTCAGCTCCTCTGCCCATTTTTTAATTGGGTTCTTTGTCTTCCTTTTGTGGAGTTGTATGAGCACTCTATATATATTGGAAATTAACCCCTTATCGGATACATCATTGGCCATGATGTTCTCCCATACAGTGGGTTGTCTTTCCATTTTGATGATTGTTTCTTTTGCTGTGCAGAAGCTTTTAGTTTGATGTAGTCCCATGTGTTCATTTTCTCCTTTATTTCTGTTGCCTTAGGTGATGTATCAGTGAAAATTCTGCTGCGTATGATGTCCGAAATTTTGTTGCCTACATTTTCTTCTAGAATTTTTATGGATTCACGGGTCACATTTAAGTCTTTTATCCATTTTGAGTTTATTTTGGTGTATGGTGTAAGTTGATGGTCTAGTTTCATTTTTTTGCATGTAGCTGTCCAATTTTCCCAACACCATTTATTGAAGAGGCTGTCTTTACTCCACTGTATGCTCTTGCCACCTTTGTCAAATATTAATTGAGCGTATTGCCTTGGGTCCATTTCTGGGTTTTCAGTTCTGTTCCACTGGTCTATATGCCTGTTCTTGTGCCAGTACCAGGCTGTTTTGGTTACAGTCGCTTTGTAGTATAACCTGATATCTGGTATTGTGATCCCACCTACTTTGTTCTTCTTTTTCAAGATTGCTGTGGCTATTCGGGGTCTTTTTTGGTTCCATATGAACTTTTGAAGTATTTGTTCTAGTTCTATGAAATATGTCGTTGGTATTTTGATGGGGATTGCATTGAATCTATAGATTGCTTTGGGTAGTATGGACATTTTAATTATGTTAATTCTTCCAATCCATGAACAGGGTATGTGCTTCCACTTCTTTATATCTTCCTCTATTTCTTTTTTCAATGACCTGCAGTTTTCTGCAAATAGATCCTTTACTTCTTTGGTTAAGTTTATTCCTAGGTATCGTAATTTTTTTGGAGCGATGGTAAATGGGATTGTTTTTTCAGTTTCTCTTTCTGTGAGTTCATCATTGATGTACAAGAATGCCGTCGATTTCTTGACGTTAATTTTGTATCCTGCTACTTTGCCAAATTCATTTATTAAGTCTAATAGATTTTTGATGGAGTCTTTAGGGTTTTCTATGTACAATATCATGTCATCTGCAAATAATGACAGTTTCACTTTCTCCTTTCCAATTTGGATCCCTTTTATTTTTTCTTCATGTCTGATTGCTGTGGCTAACACTTCCAGTACAATGTTAAATAAGAGTGGCGAAAGTGGACATCCCTGTCTTGTTCCTGTTCTTAATGGAAATGTTTTTAGTTTCTGTCCATTGAGTATGATGTTGGCTGTAGGTCTTTCATATATGGCCTTCATTATGTTGAGATATGATCCCTCTATTCCTACATTGCTGAGCGTTTTTATCAGAAATGGATGCTGGATTTTGTCGAATGCTTTTTCAGCATCTATTGATATGATCATGTGGTTTTTATTCTTCATTTTGTTTATGTGGTGTATCACGTTTATTGATTTTCGAATATTGTACCAGCCTTGCATCCCTGGAATGAATCCCACTTGGTCATGGTGAATAATTTTTTTGATGTATTTCTGGATCCGATTTGCTAGTATTTTGTTCAGGATTTTGGCGTCTATGTTCATCAGGGATATTGGCCTGTAGTTTTCTTTCTTCGTAGTGTCTTTTTCTGGTTTTGGAATTAGAATTATGCTGGCCTCATAGAACGTGTTTGGAAGTCTTCCTTCTTCTTGAATTTTTTGAAATAGTTTGAGGAGAATGGGTGTTAGTTCTTTTTTGAATGTTCGGTAAAACTCCCCCGTGAAACCATCTGGGCCTGGGCTTTTGTTTGCTGGGAGAGTCTTGATTACCTCTTCAATTTCGTTAGTTGTTATTGGTCTGTTCAAGTTTTCTGTCTCTTCCGGGAATAGTTTTGGGAGACTGTGTGTTTCTAGAAATTTGTCCATTTCGCTGAGATTGTCGAATTTGTTGCCATATAGTTGTTCATAGTAGTTGTTAACGATCTTTTGTATTTCCGTGGTGTTGGTTGTTACTTCTCCTCTTTCATTTCTGATTTTGTGTATTTGGGTTCTCTCTCTTTGTTTCTTGGTGAGTCTAGCTAAGGGTCCATCTATCTTGTTTATCTTTTCGAAAAACCAGCTCTTTGTTTCATTGATCCTTTGAATTGTTTTTTTGGTCTCTATGTCATTTATTTCTGCTCTGATCTTTACTATTTCCTTCCTTCTACTTGCTCTGGGGTTTTCTTTTTGTTTGCCTTCTAATTCTTTAAGTTGTGAGGTTAGAGAGTCAATTAGAAATTTTTCTTGTTTTTTGAGGTAGGCCTGTAGTGCTATGAACTTCCCTCTCAGAACTGCTTTCGCTGCATCCCATAGATTTTGTGTTGTTGTGTGTTCATTTTCATTGGTTTCCAGGAAGTTTTTAATTTCTTCCTTGATCTCCTCGGTGACCCATTCATTGTTTAATAACATGCTATTTAGCCTCCATGTGTTGAAATGTCTTTGCATGTTCTTGTTGCAATTGATTTCTAGTTTCATGCCATTGTGATCTGAGAAGATGCTTGATATGATTTCAATCTTCTTGAACTTGTAGAGATTTAGTTTGTGTCCTATCATGTGGTCTATCTTTGAGAATGTCCCATGTGCACTTGAGAAGAATGTGTATTCTGTAGTTTTGGGGTGTAATTCTCTGTAGATGTCTATTAAATCCATTTGGTCTAGTGCTTCATTTAGAGTCTCTGTTTCCTTGCTAATTTTTTGCCTAGAGGATCTATCCAGTGCTGTCAATGGGGTGTTGAAGTCCCCTGCTATGATTGTATTGTTGTCGATTTCTCCTTGGAAGTCCTCCAGAAGATTTTAATATATTTTGGTGCTCCTATATTGGGTGCATATATGTTTATCAAGGTGATATCTTCCTGTTGGATAGATCCTTTCAATATTATGTAGTGGCCGTCTTTGTCTCTAGTTATGGTCTTCATTTTGAAATCTATTTTATCAGATATGAGAATTGCTACCCCAGCTTTTTTTTGCTTTCCATTTGCTTGGAAAATTTTTTTCCATCCCTTCACTTTCAACCGATGTGAGTCTTTTGTTGAGAGGTGGGTCTCTTGTAAACAACATATAGATGAGTCATGCTTTCTTATCCAATCAGCTACTCTGTGTCTCTTTATGGGAGCATTCAATCCATTTACGTTTAAGGTGATTATTGATATGTACTTATTTATTGCCATTTTTGTTTAGTGTGGTTCTACTTTTCTTCCCATTTCTACTGCTAATTACAGCAGTCCTTTTAACATTTATTGCAGTGCTGGTTTGGTGCTAATGTATTCCCTTAGCTTTTTTTTGTCTGGGAAGCTCTTTATTTGATCTTCTATTTTGAATGATAGCCTTGCTGGGTAGAGTAGTCTTGGATTCAGATTCTTGTTTTTCATGACCTTGATTACCTCATGCCATTTCCTTCTGGCCTGTAGTGTTTCTTGTGAGAAGTCAGCTGAGAGCCTTATGGGGTTCCCTTTGTAGGTAACCTGTTGCTTATCTCTTGCTGCTTTTAGGATTCTCTCTTTGTCTTTAATTTGTGGCATTTTAATTACTATGTATCTTGGTGTGGGCCTGTTTGGGTTCTTCTTACTTGGGACTCTCTGTGCTTCTTGAACTTGAATGCCTTCTTCCTTCACTAAATTAGGGAAGTTTTCTCTCACTATTTTTTTGAATATATTCTCTATCCCTTGCTCCTTTTCTTCTTCTTCGGGGACTCCTATGATGCGAATATTATTACGTTTCCAGTTGTCCCATAGTTCTCTTAAGCTGTCTTCCTGTTTTTTAATAGTTTTTTCCTTTTGTTTTTCTGATTGGTTCATTTTTTCTACCCTGTCTTCTAATTCACTGATCCGGTCCTCAGCTTCCCCTACTCTGCTTTTTAAACCTTCCAATGTGTTTTTCATTTCGGATATGTCATTTTTTATCTCTTCTTGTTGGTTTTTAATTTCCATTTGGCTTATTTTCAGTGTCTCTATGTCCTTACTCATGCTGTTCAGCTTCCTCAAGATCATGGCTCTGAATTCTAGCTCTGTTAACATGCCTAATTGCTCCACATTGATCTCATCTTTGGTGGAGGTGTCTTGCTCTTTCATTTGGCTTCTGTTTCTGTGTTTCACCATTTTAGCTATCACTGTGGGCTTTGGAGCCTGTCAAGTTCTCCCTGTGGGTGTTGGTGTTCTGCTGTTTGTGGCTCCCTCTCCTGTGTTTAGATGAGCGAGGGAGAACCCACGTTGAACACCACTGTCAAGTCTTACTTTCCTGGTTAAAGTTGCCAGCCCAGGAAACGTACTGTTATCCTCTGGCTTTTTGCCTGGAGGCTAGCAGTCTAGGTTAATTGATGAGTTTTGGGTTGTCAGTTGATTGAAAAACTCCCTCTGGTGCTCAGCCAAGGGGCTTTCAGGAGGGTGGGGCAGATGCTGGTCGTTACTGAGCCTCAATTAGCACTTCAATGGCCCACAGGGTGGGGTTGGATCTCTGAGGGAGGGGCTGCTGCCTCTCCCCTGAGCCCTGGGAAGGAGCAATGTGGCCACCGTCCTGAGTGGCTGTACTCAGCCAAAGCTCTGAGCGCCCTCCAAACCCCGAGTGTCCTGACACAGTTCCAGTCCAGTCCGCCCTCCCTCCGCCGGAGCCCAAGGTGAGTGGCTGTGGCTGTTTCAGCCTCTGTCCGGGCTGCGCTGTGGGGCCGCCTGGGAGTGTGACCCGAGGGCGCTGCTCCCAGCTGAGGCCGCTGCTCCCAGCCCCGTCTCGCGCCTTCGCAAGCCTACCGGGATGGAGTCAGTGTCCCTCGTTGTATGGTCCTCGCAAGCTGCTTTTCTGTTGGTTTTCCCCGTCGATTTGTCTGTGTTATAGTTGTAATTCCAGTTTGGTTCTGGGAGACGGTCTGTGTAGCTCCGTTCACTCCGCCGCCATTTTTCGGTTCCAAGGAGCCTATACCTTTTAATGTATCAGTTACTTCCCATCACCTCTTTTTACTTGGGGGCCGAAGGTTCAGCCGCACTCGGCAGGTGTCTGGCACCGCGGCCCTGGAGAAAGGCGCTGGCGCAGCTGCGAGCTGGGCTCCACTTCGCGAGGACGGGTAACTTTCCTCGCCACCAGCCCCGCGCCGGCTCCTCGCTGTCACCGCGCCCAGCGACGCAGGCAAGCGCCTCGCTGCCGCCTCTGGCCCGGGGGTCTCTCTGCCCTCCTCGCGGTTCGCCTGCTCCCTCGCAGACCACACCCTGTCACCTCGGCAGCCCTCCACTCCTTCCTCTTTGACACTTCCACGGTTACTCCGCCGTTAGCGTCCTCCCACCCCCTCAGCCCACGTGCTTCTGCCGCTCCCTCCGCTCCGAACTTCCCCTGCCCGAGCCCCCACCTCTGCTCGGAAACCCAGAAGTTTTTTAATATATTTTGTTGCTCCTAAATTGGGTGCATATATGTTTATCAAGGTTATATCTTCCTGTTGGATAGATTCTTTCAATATTATGTAGTTGCCTTCTTTGTCTCTAATTATGGCCTTCATTCTGAAATCTATTTTATCAGATATGAGTATTACTACCCCAGCTTTTTTTTCTTTTCCATTTGCTTGGAAGATTTTTTTACCTCCCTTCACTTTCAATATATGTGAGTCTTTTGTTGTGAGGTAGGTCTCTTGTAAACAACATATAGATGAGTCATGTTTCTTATCCAATCAGCTACTCTGTGTCTTTTTATGGGAGCACTCAATCCATTTACATTTAAGCTGATTATTGATATGTATTTATTTATTGCCATTTTTGTTTAGTGTGGTTTTATTTTTCTTCCCATTTCTCCTGGTAATTACAATGGTCACTAGGTGGGATTGAATCTCTGAGGGAGGGGCCGCAGCCTCTCTCCAGGGCCCTGGGAAGGAGTAAAATGACCACAGTCCTGCGTGACTGCACTCAGCGAAAGCTCTTAGTACCCTCCAGAACCCGAGTGTCCCCACACAGTTCCAGTCCAGTCTGCCTTCCCTCTGCCAGAGCCCAAGGTGAGTGGCCGCTGCCAATTTAGCCTCTGTCCGGACTCCAGGTCCTGGAGCTGCTTGGGACATTTAACCTGAGGGCGCTGCTTCCAGCCAAGGGTGGGACCGGCTGTGTCTCCAGCCGAGGGCATGCACTCAGCAGAAACCCCAGTACTGAGCCGCAGTAGTGGGACACTGCAGAGGTGGCAGCAGCTTCCAGCATAGTTCCCTGGTCCCTGCGAGTCTGTGCGGCACCAGCCAAGGGCTTAGCATGCAGAGTTTGTGGGACTCAGCCCTGGTAGCAGCGTCCCACCAAGTCCCCTGGTCCCCGTGAGTCTGTGCAGCACCAGCCAAGGGATTAGCAGACAATAGCATTCCCAGGACCCATGCGGGGTTGCACAGGAGGCGGTAGTAGCAACTTCCCTCTGAGTCCCCTGGTCCCGCGGACTCCCCTGATCACAGCGAGTCCGTGCGGCACCAGCCGAGGGCTTAGCAGGCAACAGAGTTTGCAGGACTCAGGCGGGGTCGCAAGGGAGGTGGTCGCAGCAACCTCCCGCCAAGTTTCCTGGTCCCTGCCCCGGCCACTGCAGACCCTGGCTCCCGGCCCCCTCTCGCGTCCTCGCAAGCCTATCAGGATTGAGTTGGTGTTCCTCCAAGGTGTCTTTCGGTGGCCCCTTCCTGAAGATTTGCCTTTATTATCGTTGTAAATCCAGTTTGGTCCTGGGAGATGGTCTGTGTAGCTCCATTCACTTTGCCGCCATTTTCCTAATTTCAAGCAAAATTATTGATAAGAATTTGTGTTGATACAACAGAAGTCAATGAGAAGCAACAGCAGAAGGACTGCTTCCCTTTGACAAGGCTGGACTCCAGAGAAGGAAGAGAAACATCTGGGAGAAAGATGTAAAAATGACTAATATTCAATAAATTTATCCCAAAATTGAAAAGTACAAAAAGCCACGCTTTTCATTCTTTGATGATTGCATGACCACTTCCCATGGAAAGATACTTTTCTGTGAAAGTATTGTCTGGATAGTATTCCATTGTGTACATGTACCACAGATTTTTAATCCACTCATCTACTGATGGACACTTGGGTTGTTTCCAGATAGTACCTATTGTAAATAGTGCTGCCATGAACATGGTGGTACATATATTCTTTCTGATTGGTGTTTCAGGTTTCTTAGAGTATATTCCTAGAAGTGGGATCACTGGGTCAAATGGAAGTTCAATTTTTAATTTTCTGAGGTAACACCATAGTGTTTTCTACAGTGGCTGCACCAGTCTGCATTCCTACCAGCAGTGTACTAGAGTCCCCTTTTCTCCACACCCTCGTCAACACTTGTTGTTTGATGATTTGTTGACGGCGGCCATTCTGACAGGTGTGAGGTGATATCTCATTTTTGTTTTAATTTGCATCTCTCTGATGATTAGTGATGTTGAGCATTTCTTGATATGTCTCTTGGCCATTTGTATGTCTTTTTGGGAGAAGTGTCTATTCAGCTCCTCTGCCCATTTTTTAATTGGGTTCTTTGTCTTCCTTTTGTTGAGTTGTATGAGCACTCTATGTATTTTAAAAATTAACCCCTTATCTGATGCATCATTGATGATTATGGTCTCCCATATAGTGGGATCCCTTTTTGTTTTGATGGTTGTTTCTTTTGCTGTGCAGAAGCTTTTCAGTTTGATGTAGTCCCATGTGTACCTTTTTTGCCTTTGTTTCTCTTAGGTATTGTTTTGGTGAAAATTCTGCTGTGTATTATGTCTGAGATTTTGTTGCCTGAATTTTCATCTAGAATTTTTATGGAGTCACAAGTTACATGTAAGTCTTTTACCCATTTTGAGTTTATTCTCATGTATGGTGTAAGTTGGTGTTCCAGCTTCATTTTTTTGCAAGCGGCTGTCCAATTTTCCCAACACCATTTATTGAAGACACTGTCTTGACTCCACTGTATGCTCTTGCCACCTTGGTCAAATATTAACTGAGCATATTGTCTTGGGTCAATTTCTGGGTTCTCTATTCTGTTCACTTGATCTATCTGCCTATCCTTGTTCCAGTAACAGCCTCTTATCCTTTGAAATGGCATGGAAGGACCTGGAGAGTATTATGCTAAGGGAAACAAGCCAAGCAGAAAAAGACAAATACCACATGATCTCACTTATTTGTGGAATATAATGAACTAAACAAACTGCTGAACAAAATTAACCCAGAGACATAGAGGTGAGGTACAGACTGACAGCCTCAGAGGAGTGGTGGTTTGTGGGGGAAGAGATAAACCACAGATCTTACATGCATGTATGCATGACCAGTGAACACAGACAACAAAGATGGGGATGGGGTGAGGGGGAAGGGGAGGAGGGTGTCAATGGAGGAAAAATGAGACACATCTCTAACAAAAACTAATTAATAAATTAATTTTTTTTTAAAAAAAAGAAAGTATTGTCTGGCCTCAGTTCCCTTTAGAAGGTTAATTTTTTTTAAAGTAAAAAAAAAAATTCTTACATAGAATGCAAGGATTCTCATACAAAAACATCTTCCCTGGCCGGGAATTTTGCCCTCTTCATTCAGCACTCACATCTGCCTGCTGAGCACTTAATGTGCCAGGAGGCTTTGTCCCAATAACAGCATAATATAATTGATAACGAGTCACACCCTAATGCAGCACAACTAAATAATTTAAGTGACCCTCTTCAGTAAATCAAAGTTCATTCTTCTTCGTCACACTTCAGTGCACCAGGCTTCTTTCTCTTCCTACAGACAAATGAATTCAGAGAGAAACACAGGACTCTTGGTGCAGTAACAGAGTAACTCCACTTAGATAGAATGGCTTCTCTACTTCCTGTCCCATTACATTTTGTGTCATATCAGTTCCTCTTAGAAAGAAGAAGTACTTCTGAGGCATTGCTTGAGTTAGGGAAGTTTTATTAAGTATTAAGGTGGCCCTTCCACAGCCCACCCTAACAAACTGCTGATTGAGTCACTTTGCACCACCCACCTCACAAGCAAGTTGTGAATCTCTGTTCAAGTAGGATGAGATAGGATCTTATCAAACAGGACTTTACCATCTGGAACCAGAAAAGAAAAAAAAAATCTGTCCATCTGGCCTGGGCATTGTGCCCTCCTGGAAAATTACTGAATAGCACCAAACTCCATAAAAATACGTTCCTTAAAATGCCAGCAGAAGGTACAGACTTATGGAGAAACAAAAAAATTATGCAGCCTGAGTAAAGCTCAATCCATCACCAGCCTTGGTTAATGGAAATAAATGCCCACCCAGACATTGAGGCAGGGACATTAATAATTAGTTAATAACAACTGTCATGCAGGAATATCCTGGCTGTGATTCAGAATCTGGGCATGAAAGAATGTGATATAAACATTGTGAAAGTATAGAGTAATGAGACATTTTGTATCATATGGGTTGTGAATCAGAAGCAACCCTCTTACTATAGGGAGGCAGCAAGAAATGATGTCTCTGTGGGTTGAAGAACACTTGCCAAGTTAATTGTGGCTGCCTTTCCATTTCTCTTGCTGTAACCTTTACAGAATTTTGTTGTTGTTGTCTTTCTCCTCTCAAAGAGTCGAGTCCATCGATGCCCTCCCGGCCACTGCCACTGCCACTGCCTGGCTCTTATGATGCCTCTTCCCTGGCCTCCCAACATTCTCCCTCTCATGATCCATCTTACCCTGTGCTATGGAATGAATTGTGTCCCCCCAAATCCCAAATGTCAAAGCCTTAAACCCCATACCTCAGAATGTGTCTATATTTGGAGTTAGGTAATTAAAGTAAAATGAGGTCATTAGGGTGGATCTTAATTCAATATGACTGATGTCCTTATAGGAAGAGGAGATTAAGACACAGGCAGGTACAGAGAGAAGACCATGTGAAGACACAGGGAGAAGATAGACAACTATCTACAAGCCAAGGAGAGAGTCCTCAGAAGGAAAAACTTCACTGACACCTTAATCTCAGACTTCTAGCCTCCATAATTGTGAGAAAATAAATTTTTGTTGTTTAAGCCTCCAATCTGGTACTTGCAAATGGCAACAGTAGCAAACTAATGTACCCTGCACACCTTCATCAGGACCTGACTGTATCCTTCTGCTGCCTAATGAATAAAGTGCAAAGGTCTGACCTTGGCAGTGAATTTGTTTTCATAGTATAATCCTACCCCATTTCACTTTATCATGCCCTATATGTTTTTGCATTCAGGTCCCTTGATTATCAGCTTTGAACCCACATTTTCTTATCCCTTTGCCTGTGTGTTCCCAAGTGAACACCCTTCTTCCCTAATCATAGCCCCTCAGGTAGGTATTGATCTCCTTCTCCATGAAGCCCCCATTGCTCTCCCAGTTCAGAAGACAACCCCATTTTGTATTTCTTTTTTGTGGCATCTATAATTTCAAGCTCATATCCTAATTATTTATAAATATGTTCTGCCCTGAGGTTGAGAGTCATGCCTGATTCAGCTTCTTATCCCCTGTCTACTGCTTTGACATTGTAAGTTCTCTATCAATATTTGTTGAATGAATAAAAGAAATAATTTATAACCAATAATGGCTGTATTACCTCCTGCCCAGGAGCATGTGTGCATGGGGTAACAAAAGTAACCAGGTCTTTGTGATCAAACAAATCTGGTTACAAATGTTGGCCAGATCATATACTGTCTTTTAGTGTATCCCTCATTTCACTGCCTCTTGATCTGCTCATCTCTACAGGGGATATTTCTATCTACTTTTTAGGGTTGTCATATAGATCAGAGGAAGTGACACATGCCAAGTACCTATGGATACAAGACCCTTAAAGATCTTACTTAGTTCCCTTCTCTTTTATAGTTATATAAATGGAAATACTTAACCTAAAGAAATAAAGTTATAAAAAGAGAATTGTAAACATCAGAGGCACCTATCTGAGGCAGCTACCTCTGCAGGAAGCATTGCCTGTGGAGCCCACATGCCATCCTGCACCACACCAGGTAAACAACCAGCCCCTCTACTCCTCCTTGAGTCATGAGAAGCAAGGTAGCCAGAGAGCTGCTCAGGACTTCCAGCCATCAGACCTGATGTGAGGGCTCCAGACCCCATAAGAACCTCCCTGTGTGTGCTCAAAGTGGCACCAACTATTATTGCCACTCTGGCTGGATTGACTCCTGGCTACCATACCATGAAGGTATAATGCATATGAAGTTTGATTCAGTTCAACATATATTTAATGAATGCCTGCTCCCATGAATCTACAGAGTACAGTCCATGACCTTCAGTGTTTTCACCCAAATATGGGAATAGTCATATAGGCAGGGCACCGGGACCCAAAGAGCAGGAAATTGCAAGTATCATGGATTGCATCATTCATGGATCGCATAATTGCAAATTCACCTACTTGTTGAAATTACTTGTAACCACAAAATTAGTTCTTATGGTGCTTTTGTGATCATTTGTAGACAAGTGCAGAGTGGCAAAAATTGGAGTTTCTTGCCATGCGCATTCCCAGGTAAAGTTGAATAAAGTGACGTTCTGTGGATTTTTCAGCTCTTGACAGTAAACAAGTGTCACTTTCATGATCTATGTACTATGCCACATTTTTGTGCTTTTTGTTGGTGATTTTGTTGTTTAAATGACCCCATAATCATAGCACTGAAATGCTGGCTAGTGTTCCTGAGTGTAAGGAAGTTGTCATGTGCTTTATGAAAATAATATGTGTTACACAAGCTTCATTCAGGCATGAGTTATAGTGCTATTGACTGTGAGTTCAATGATAACCACTCAACAATATATACATTAAATAATGTATCTTCAAACAGAAAGGTACATTAAACAAGGTTATTTATTGATCGGTGATGAAAATGTTGTGACCAGAGGCTCATGGGAACTAAACCCTATTTTCCCCTAGAAAAAAAATGATTCAATATTATCAAATAATAAGAATTGACTATATTTTGGCATAAAGTAAAGTTGAAAGTGGTGGAAGAAACTAGAGAGACACACATGAGGGAGACACACATACACTTTGATGCCTGTTAGATAGATTTGAAGAATAATTTTGGCTAATGAAACCTGGATTAAAACTACTCTCCACGATTATTTTACCTGCATCAGTCAGCTGCACACAACCTGTAGCTACACATACACTTCTAAAAACATGATCGTGTATGTGCTGTTAACTGAATTGTGTCCTCTCAGAATTTATGTTGACGCCCTAACTCCCAGTGTGATGGTATTCAGATGTGGGGGTCTTTGGAAGATAATTAGGTTTAGAAGGGGTCATGAGGGTAGAGCCCCCATGATAGGATTAGTGCCCTTATTAGAAGAGACACCAGAGAGCTTGCCCTCTCTCTCCTTGCCATGTGAGGACCAGAGAGAAAGCAGCAGTCTACAAGCCAGAAGAGAGCTCTCACCAGGGACTGACCAGGCTGGCACCTTGATCTTAGACTTCTAGCCTCCAGAACTGTGAGAAAAGAAATGTCTGTCATTTAAGCCACCCAGTCTATGGTATTTTGTTATGGCAGCCTGAGCAGACTAGAGCAGTGTACAAGCTATAAAATTCCTAAAGATGATTTCAGAGACAGAGCAGGCAGGCACACATTTTGTTGTTGGAATAAAATAATACAATTTGGAGGTCAAATGTATGGTTATTTTTCTACTGTTAAACCTGTGAGATTAAAAAAATGGAATATTTTCTACATCAAATTTCTTTCTTTATGTGATTAATAAAACATACCATACATTTGCATTCATGTACTCCTTTCTACTTTGAAACACATTGGAAAAAGCAATGATTGTAAGGCAGGAGATATGAATTCAAGCCTTAATTTTGCCACTAACTAGATGGCAACTCTGTGCCTCAGTTCCTCAATGCTTAAGTGGGGAAATAATGTTGTGTTAGCTCAAACCAGATCGTAGGTCATTGCCAAGAGATAAACAGACCATAGCTGGAGGGGGGGAGGGGATAGAAAAAAAAAAATAAGGCTATATAGATACAAAGTATGAACATGGGAGAAATAGAAATTGCCTCTTAATTGCTGGGAATCCAAGCCTAAAATAATTCTTGGAAGTAAGAAAGTTATTTAGGACTTTGTAAGTATCACATTACTCTTCATGGTCTAAGAACACAAGTGTAGCTAAGAGATGTTGCTAAGGAAATTCATTCCAACCACTTGATTATAGTTGTCTTTATGGAACTCCATTTTTACTCTCATCTGTATGATATATATACCCATGTGTAAACTAGGTTCTGCTTCACCTGAAATTTGGGGCGGGGGGGGGGGGGAGAAAGAAAACTTGTGCAAGAAACTAAAGTGGTTAGTTAATTAATTTATTCTGTCCACAGATAGCTGTGTACTCATTATGTAATAAATATTATCCTAAATGTTTAGGAAAATACACAGCAGCATTAGGTCTAATCTGTGCCTTTAAGAAGATAACAATGTAATTGGGGATAAAAGAATGACACTAAGAGCTGCTAAATAGAGCAGGGAAGTAGTATAAGATGTCACAGGCAGATCTGTGACAAGTGCTGAGTGTCAAGATTTCAGAGAAAAAAGAGAAGAGTGAAAGCTGAAATAATTGAATTTTCTGTTGAAAAGAAGGGACTGGAGTTGGGCTTTAATGCCTGATTAAGATTTGGATAGGAGAGGTTGAGGATGGCTTTGCCAGTGGAAGATGTATGAGTTCAAGAAGTCATGTACAAATCGACCAGCTGCCCCCCTCCCCTGACAGAGTCTCTACATACAGTGTAACCCACAGTATATTTGGGCTCAGACAGGAATCATGAATACACTGATCATAGAGCTCAGGCCACAATCACCACTCCAGCTTCCTCTCGTACACAAGGCCTTCAAAGTACGTGAACCTTAGAGATTGTAATTTAAAACAGTGATGCTCACAAAGAGTTCCATGGAAGCCTGATACCTTTTGAAGTATATCAGTAGGTCTTGCCCTAAAAATAAAAACATGTGGTCAATATGGCTTAGGAAAGACGACATACCATATCCCCAGTGGAGACTTTCAATGCACACTGATGTGTGCCCCAAATTGATTTTGGTGGCAGCCCCATTCCTGCTCCTTCTTTTTTAAGATTTAAAGATTCTTTGATGGTAGGACGCAATAGAGGGCAGGCACTCGGCTAGAGAAAAGGTAGAATTCTCTGTTACAGCTCAGGAGAGAAGGTTGCCACACAGGGCCATGCAGGGTTTGCAGCAGGGCACAGGGTAACAGCAAGCTAGAGGTTAGGGAGCCGCTTATGCTTATGTGTGGCGAGAAGGGTGGGGTTAGCTAGGTTTCATAGGCTCTCTGTGAACTGGCCAAAAAGCATAGAGGCTGTCCCTGACTGGCTGCTACCTAGCCCCAGGTGATTTGGGTGAATGCATAATGGCTAGAGGTAAGTTCGAGAACCTGATAAGGGAATTGGTTGGGTGTGGACTTAATAAAGGAAACTGACCAGTCTCTAGTCAGGGCCTCAAAATCAGGTCAAGGCAGCATTTCCAAAACATCAATAACAACAAAATATATTACTTTCTTCTGTGATCTCTGCAAAATTATAGAAACTAGAAGCCTGAAAACTACTTTACTAAGATTCCCTTGGGTGCAGGGTTCTCATTAGATGCTGACATGGAGAGGCACTTATCCAAGAAATAAAAGGCAGAAGGGAAAGAAGAACAACCTTTGTTTCTCTAGCAAGTGGCAGAACACACAGAGCCTGGTGGATGTGAGATTTTGTTATCCTTTTCAGATATTCCCCTGGACACTGGCCTGGGGCTGGAGCCCCAGTGGAAGCTTCTGTAACTTCCCAGCTCTGCTGATCCTTGAATCTTATGGATCCTGATCTTTACAGCTCCAGCCTTTTCACTGGGGGTCATAAATTACCACCCCCCCCATTGTCAAACCTTTTCTGTACATTGTGGTTCTGCTTCCTGACTAGACCCCAATAGCATAACACAGGTAAGCTTCTAAGAAGCCTTGCTATAAAACAAAACAGTTAAAACTAGCATGTCTCAAACATATTCGGCTACAGGACATATTTCTCCATCCAATTCCAACCCCTGCCCCCCAAGGAGCCCCTTCTGATACCTTGGGGAATCTGTGTTCCATGGTGTACCTTTTAGAAACCACCTAAGGATTTTTAGGTTGATTGCTAGGAACCCACAAGTATGAGCCTAATAATATCAGCTGTATGACTTTGGGTAAATCACCTCACTTCTCTGGTCTTTGGCTTTTTCACTGGATCAAAGGAAGAGCTGGATGAAGTTCATCATCAGGTTTTGTAGTTCTAACATTTTTTTGATTTCGTGAGAAACAGCACCCTTAAAAACTATCACTGTTCAGGTATAAAAAGAAAAAACAAACCACTGTATTTAGCTTTGCCTCTCTTCTTTTTTAGCTTAATTTGCATGGATATTTTGAGATTTGAGCAAGAAAAATTCCAAGAGAACTGACAGCAAGTAAAGAAATGCTGGGTAGCTCTCACTAAAGTAATGTGGTGCTTTTAGAGCTCTAGGCCCTAGAAATACAGCTCCTTCAGACCATGTTTACATTCCAAGAGCACAGGAAACAAAGAGAGAGAGAGAGAGAGAGAGAGAGAGAGAGAGAGAGAGAGAGAGAGAGAGAGGCAAGGAAGAAAATTCCAGCATTTAAATGAGCCATTTTAATAGGCAGCAAGCTTCCTGACACTGAGAACATTCAAGTGGATGATGACAGAAAAAAGTTTTGTCATTTCAGAGTATTGTGACTGAAAGGGATGATACAGACCATTTATAGATCTCCACATTTTACAGATGAGTTAACAAACAAGTAGAGAGGCTATATGGATTTCGCAAGGTCACAGCTGGTCAATGGCAGAACTGGAAGAGAGACCCAGGACATCTCTTTGTCCTCCACTGTGTTATTCTGCATGCTTCGAATTCATTTTAGTTTCTTTAAGAAATAAAAAATCTTTTTAAACCTTTATTGTATGTCCCTTTAAAGAAGCAAAGTTATTTAAATTCAGCAGAAAACATTCAAGTTTGCCAGATACTGTGGGAGGCTGACAAGGTTGGAAAGTTTGACGTCAACACTTTGCCCTCAATCTTTTTTTTGCATCCTTGGTGTGAACACCTGTGCTCTAACCCTGTGGCGTCTCTTGGTGCCAGAGCAGGATCAGGCTTCTGAACATTCTGCATGGCATCCTCTATCCTCAGAAAGACAGTCCCTCCCCTCTCAGTCTCCACAGGCAGCAATGAAAAACCAGTCTGAATACGAACAAACCTCTTCTGCATGGTGGTTTGAGAACAAATCACTCACCCTGGAGAGGCCATAGCAGGCTGCATGAAGGCAGTGCCATTTATGGTGCTGGCAGCTTCGAGCTGGGACTGGAGCTTCCTTTTCTAACTGCTTGACAGGATCCATGTGCGCTTTCTCAAGGCAGCTGGTAGTGGGTGGGTATGGAGAGTAAGGGCCTTTCCTTTCATTATCCAACTGCTTTTATCATCCAAATGCTCTTAAGGGGAGGATCCCAAAAATGCTGCCAAATTAGAGCACTGTGACCATGGCTTTGCAGAGGTATAGGTGCCTAATGCAGACCGGATTCTACCCTGAGCCTTTTCCTCAAATTGACACCGGACAACAAATGGGTCGGGGCAGCTTGTCACGACTTGAGCCAATTAAGCAGAGACAAGGTTGAATTGTACATGGGCATTTATTCCAATATCGCTGGCAGTATGGGAAAGCAATAGATCACCCCTGAAAAATCTGCTCTGAACTCCCTCAATAGCTGGTTGCTTATATTGGGTAACTACTTGGGGAAGGGTAGGTAGGCAAAAATAAATAACAGTGGGTAAAACATATTATAGATTATAGGCATGGGGGATAAAAGGAATAACAATGGGTAAAACAATTACAGATTATAGGCATGGGGAAGTAATTCGGGCTGGAGAATGTGCGCTGGAGGGCCATGAAGGGTGGTCTTTAGTGTACCAAATTCCAGAGCTCTAAGGTTGTTAGTCTTTCCATGATGTTGAGCAGTTTTCCCTTGTTCTCAGATAAGGAGAATGGACAACATTCCTGAGATAAACTCCCAGGGCAGACAACTCCCAGCCAGGTCAGAATGGGCTTTTTTAAATCAGAATAAATCAGTCACGATTAACATGTTTAACATGTCTTCTAACTATGGCTAGTACCCCACTATGATTAGTTCTCTATTATTCTCTCCTGCCCCTTTCAAAAGAAAACTGAAGAGTGGTCAAGGAGAAGGAACAAACCTTTGAGGTTTTCACTTTTCCTAAGAGTGATAGAAACAAAGTAGCTTCTAGTAAAAAATATTTTGAGTTTTAATAAGCTATTTGTTTCTTTTGTGTCATAGTGTGTGGGACCTGGGTTGGGCCTTGTGAAAACTTCTAACAGTGAGGAACCTGGGGGCAGTCACAAAAAGGTAGCTCTGAGTTTCTGGCCTACTGTCCTTGGGGTCAAGAGGACAGGTTAGATTAGGAGAATTTGGGCCTAAACCTTTTTTTCAGAGTTAATAATAAAGCACCACCTTTAACTCGACTCTGATTTCCTGGTCCCCACACTGCAGTGGTGACGGATTCTGCCGATGATTTCCCTTTGCTTCCACAGCCATGCTCACTCCCCAGTTCAGCTCACCGCCATCGCTTGTGTTTTGCTCTTGTTTTTCTTTTCTCACTGGCATTCTGCCATCATTCTCAACATGCTACAGTTGGCTCCTGGCCATTACCTTCTCAAACCAGATTTAATTTTGTGATTCCACCACTCAAAAATCCTCCCATATCTTCACCAAGGTCTTTCATGACCTGGCCAATTCTCCTCCCTTCTGGGGTAACCTTGGAACAGACCCCACCTCCAATCTTGTTCCTGTTCTTTACCTGAGTGAGACCTGTGAACCTTCAGAGGAAAGGTGTGGTTTAGTCTACACTCTTCATACTTGAGGATTATCAACCACATTACCAGGGTTTAAGCAGTGTGACCTCATCCTTTGTTGCTATCTTCTTTATAGAGCAACAGAAGTGTTCACACTTTCTCCTTTTAATAGGACAAGTGACTGAAAAGAAGTGCATTTATTTATCTCTACATATCTGTTTAGACAGCAGGTTCTCTGCTAGGTTTCCAAGATACATTAGTAAAGCGGACAAATAAGTTTCTTGCTTGTAGGCTCTTAAATTTTAGTGGGAGATACAGATAACTAACAACTAACTAAAAAAAAAAAAGTAATAATTACAGGTGGAAATTACCCAGATAGTATGTTATATCAGAGGAGGAAGGGATGCTAATTAGAGTTGTCAAGTAATGGCTCTATGACAAAATGTTTAAGTTAAAGTATAAAGTATGAAAAAAGGTTTTTATAGAAGCTATATTTTGGAGAAGAAATGAACCTGGGGTATAGAGAATGGTGTCAGGGTAGATCATACAGTAGAAAGGGACATTGTACCAGAAAGCCCCTCTCACCTTGTAGAGAGACAACAGAGGAAAGCTCATGAGACAAACTGCCATCTCTCCTTCTATTCAACATTGTAGTTGAAGTCATAGCCAATGCAATTAGACAAAAAATGGAAAAGAAATAAAACTATCTTTATTTGCAGACAACATATTATATACAGAGAGAATCTAAAGGAATTGATTAATCATGGGGGGGGGGGTTAACTTATCAAGATCACAGGATACAGGTTCAATATTAAAATGTCAAATGTACTTCTATGCCAGGAACAAACAATGGGAAAAATGAGAGTAAAAATAACAATTTTGTTTACATTAGCATCTAAAAACATTAATTACATTATAATAAATGTAATTAAAGATATATAAGGTCTCTATACTGAAAATTACAAATATTGCTGAGACAAACTAAAGAAGTCTTTAACAAATATAGTCCCATGTTTATGACTTGGTAGACTCAATTTTGTTAAAAATTATAATTCTCCCTAAACTGATATTGAGCTTTAATATGATATTAACAAAAATCCAAACAAGAATTTTGTAAGAATTGACCAACGTTTAAAAGTTTTTTATAAATAGAAATTTTAAAATTTTTGAAAAGAAAACAAAATGTTAGGACTTACACTACTAGATTTCAAGACTTATAAAGCTACAGCAATCAGGACATGTAGATACATGGAAAAGAACAGACAGCCTAGGGTTCTGCTGGGTGGTGCAATTGGTTAGTGTCATCCTAATATACCAAGATTGTTGGTTTGATCCGTGGTCAGGGCACATATAAGAATCAACCAATGAATTCATAGGTAAGTGGAACAACACACTGATTTCTCTCTCTCTCTTCCCTCTTCCTCTCTCTCTCTCTCTAAAAAAGAAAAATGTTAAATAAAAAAAAAATAAATAAATATGAAGAAAGAATAGACAGCCTAGAAATAAGATGGTGAAATACATGATGAAATTATTCTAAACAAAGGACTCAATGAGATTTAATAAAGTTATGAAACAACTATATATCCCTGGTATTGTGATTTAGAAGAAATATGTATCTGGTCATTCAGATGACTTGGATGCCTTCATCCAAGTTCCCTGGCTCACAGCTCCTGAAATCATTTCCTGAGTGATAAGAACAACGGGAGATACTTTTGGTTTTCTGGAATTGCTTCAGAGGCATAAAGGTAAAATGGATGTTTTATAATTCATAACAAGCCTTTTTCTACCACAACTGGGTTTATGTTAACAAAATAACTTATGGAAAGCCCCTAAAGATGGAGGCTGGTTGCCAGGGGAACCAAGTGAACAGAAGGCTGGAACTTTTAGTACTGCCCTTTCTGGGGAGAAGAGAGTGGATGGAGGTTGAATTACTCACCAATGACCAATGATTTAATCAATTATATCTATGTAATAATGCAGCCTCCATAAAAACCCAAAAGAAGATGGTTCAGAGAGCATTGGAATCAGTAAACACGTGGAGACGTGGGGAGAGTGGTACACGCTGAGAGAGTGTATGGAAGCTCTGCACTAGGCATTTATATGCCTTGCCCTGTCATCTCTTTTATCTGGCTGTTTTTGAGTTATATTCTTTCATAACAAACTAGTATTCTCATAAGTAAAATGTTTATTTGAGTTCTGTGAGCTATTGTAGCAAATTAATCAAACCCAAGAGAGAGGGGGTAGTTGTTGGAACCTTCAATCTACATATAGCTGGTCTGTCAGAAATACAGGTGGCAACTGCACTTGCAATTTGCATCTGAAGTAGAGGGAAGTTTGTGGTGCTGAGCCCTTAACCCATGGAATCTAATGCTATATCTGGGAATAGTGTCAGAATTGAGTTGAATGTTAGGACAGGTGGTGGTGTCAGAAAATTGCTTATTTGTTGGTGTGAGAAACACCCTTTCCCCCCACACACATTTTAATTAAGTTCAGAGCCCTTTAATATCCATATAAATCTTTTGATCCTTACCTCACACCATACCCCCAAATTAATTTAGGATTCATTATAGTCCTAAATGTAAAATCTAGAGTTATAAATTTTCCAAAAGGAAAAACAAGAGAATATTTTCTTATTGTGGCTTAGCCAATTTAAGTTTTGTTAAAGACACTAAGTACAAAAGAAAAAAAAAGATAAATTGAGCTTGAAATAGCAAATTTCTCAAGAAAGATGTCATCAAGGAAGTGAAGGTGAATCATAAATTGTGGGAAAAGATACCAGATTTGTTCTAGAACACCTACAAATTAATAATAAAAAGAAAACAACCTAATAAAAATGGTCAAAGACACAAGTAAATAGAAGCATGGCTAATAAGCATGGAAATTAAAAGCTCATTGAAATACCACTATATCCAGTGTATTGACTAAAACTTGTAAAAAGACTGTTAATACCAACTTTTGGCAAGGATAGGGAACAACTGGAACTCTCATTCAATTCTATGGTAAGACTGTAAAATGCTACAACCATCTTGGAAAATTAGTTGACAGTTTCTTATAAATTAAACATATATTTATCATATGAACTAGAAGTCACATTCCTAAGTAGCTACACACAAGAAATAAAAATATATATATATACGTATACATACACACATGCACTACAACAATGTAGAATATTCATAGCAGCTTTACTCATCATAGCCCCAGATTGAAAACAACCCAAATGTCCATCAACAGGTGAATGTGTAAAAAAACTGCAGTATATTCATAAACAGATGATTACTCATTGATAAAAATGAATAAACTACTGATATAAACAGCAACATGGGTGAATTTCCAAAATATGTTACATGAAAGAGTCAGACCTAAGTGTATGACCTAGTACATGGTGCTGATTACGTGAAGGGCAAGAGCAGACAACACTAATTTATAATGATACAAATTAGACCAATTGTTGATTCTGTGTGTCATTGGCTGGAGATAGTTATGAGAAAACTTTCAGAAGTGATGGAAATTTTCTATATCTTGATTTGGATAGTGATTCTAGAAATGTTTATGCTTTTCAGAACTTATCAAACTGTACACTTAAGATCTATATATTCAGTGTAAATAAAATATACCTCAATTAAACAAAAGCTCTGCTATCCTCATCCTACTACCCCAAAGTAATGAAAGCAATTTTAAAAAAGATCTGGGAAGCCTGTAGAGTGGGCAAAATTCTGGTTTCAGACACTTATGCCTTTGTGTTGCCTTTATCACACCTTCATTCATTCCACATATCTAGACTGCTTCAGATGGTGGTTGTAAAGGTCAGTAATACAACTACTACCAATAAATAATAATACCATGTATGTGAAAGATGCTTCTCTCTATTGTCAACATAAGAAACATTCAAACCTGTGAAAAATTTTTGGGAGTTTATTTGAGCCAAAACTATCAACAATTGCCAGGAAGCAAAATCTCAACTGATTGAGATATGGCTCCAAAGTGTGGCAGTTTTGCACCTTACTTTGTAAATTACAATCAACAGAAGAAACATAAGTGGGTTACATAAAATCCACTGGTGCTGGACAAGGGAGGCGGGAGAAAGCAAAGGGGGTGGGGACATGACACCCCCCTGGGATTTAATAAAAAGTAAAATGCTAGACACACATATTTTTACATAGGTGAGTACAGAATAGTTAACAGTTAACAATTATGATGAAAATAACAATGAGAGGATTTGTAGTCTTTGCTCTGGTATATTAGTTGTGCCCTAAGGGGTCTGGACAAATGGGTGTTACCCTGACATTCCAAATGAATGTTATCATAGAAGCAAAAAGATAATAGATAGGCACAGTTTAAGTAAAGATTGATCTTTGTCAGGGAAGATGTCCTAGGACTTGACTGCCTGCCATAAATGGCTTTTAATTAAAAAGTTTTAATTTCAGAGCAGCCTTCGTGGTTACTTTAGGTCTTTGAGTTTGCAAGGCTGCCATGCAGGCCTTCTCTGAGCTTGTCAGGGTAGTGTGTGGCCCCTTTTGTACACAGTATAGACAAAAGAAGTGTTGTTGCCCTGGCCAGTTTTACTCAGTGGTTAGAGCATCAGCCTGCAGACCAATGAGTCTTGGGTTCGAGTCTGGTCAAGGGCAGGTACCTTGATTGCGGTTGGGTCCCTGGCCCTGGTTGGGGTCATCGGGGAGGCAACCAACCAGTATGTCTATCTCACATTCATCTCTCTCCTTCTGTCTCCCCCTCCCCTCCCTCCTCCCACTCTATCTGAAGATAAATGGAAAATATCCTCAGGTAAGGATTAAAAAAAAAAAAAGTGTTTCTTTTCCCCCTAAGCAACACAGAATTTGATGTGGAGCCACAGAGAGGAGTGGGCAGCTTTGGTAGAAGCAGATGCAGGAAAGGAGTTGAGCAGGGCTTCACTCTTCCTTTTTCTCTCTGCTCAGCAGGAAATAGTTGGAAAACCACACATGAAATGGATTCTTTTGTGTCCAGTTTATCACATTGGCTTCCACTAGAAAATTTTAGTAAATACTCTTATAGAACCTCTCAGCTTTGTGGAAATGAAGGGGCAGGAGAGAATAATACAATAACAAGAGAACTAATTATAGGGGGGCATGAGCCATAGTTATAAGAAATATTAAACGTAATTCCTCTGTTAATTGCAATTGCTTTGTTCTGATTAAAGAAAGTCCATTCTGATTTGTCTGGGAGCTGTGTACCCTGGGAGTTTAACTCAGGAATGCTGTCCATTCTCCTTACCCAAGCTGCCTCCCCTTCATCATGGAAAGACAACAACCTTGAAGTCTAGGACGCAGTGCACTGGAGACAGCCCACATCTCCCAGTCAGAATTACTTCCACATGCCTGTAATCTGTAACTGTTTTACCCATTGTTATTCCTTTTGCCTACTTCCCTGTGTAATACCCAGTATAAGCCACCGGCTATCAACCGGAGTGCAGAGCAGATTTTTGCAGGATGACCTGACTGCTCTTCCATACTGCCAGCAATATTAGAATAAATGCTCATATAAGATTCAACCTTGTTTCTGCTTAATTGGCTCAAGTAGTGACAGGCAGCCTGGACCCATTTATTGTCTGGTTTCAGACACACTTAATTTCTCAGCTTTTGAATAGATTAAGAAAAATAAAGCCAGGTTTCTCTGACTGGACCTGTCCTCACCTACTCACACACCATGGGGGATCCAAATTCCACATGCAAGTCCTTTATCTCCCAGACTCCTGTAATATGCTTCTGGCTCTTGAATACCAGGCTCTTTCCTATACACATAGGAGTGAATAAACACTACTGAGTTTTGCACAAATTTCTTTCTCATTAGCTTCAATTTTTCTTATTGTCTAAATCTTTTGAGCCCTTGTTTCACCCCCTCCTCTTTTTTTTTTTAATGATCTCTACCTGATTGCCTGGAGTTTTTCCTCCTACTCTCTCGACCTTAGAGAAGGAAGGGATATATATATTCATGACTACAAAATCCCATATCTAGGAATGTATTGCTTGACAGTTTTCTACTAAATCTCTGATAATGGGCAGAGTTAGGGAAAAAAGACCATAGGTAAACACAGTCATGGTTGAATAAATACACAGCAAATGCTGAATTAATTTGAAAGAAATGCCCCAGCAGGTGCTGCCTAAGGTGCATGTTCCACAAACCACATTAAGATTACTCATAGAACACCTTGCTTGCTCCATCTCAAAAAGAGTTTTAAGTATTAAATAATGAGAGATTAGTTTAGCCTCATGATTTATTGCTCTAATAAAATGGATGTTGAAGCACAAATCACAATTAGTTTGAGTGTGTTATTGCTATTCTAACAGACCTCTTTAATTCAACAATTAGGAAGCATGAAATGTAGTTTAATAGACATAATTTAATGACATAAAATTATTCATCTGGTGTGAGCCATTCATTTCACTAATACCTCTCAGTTCACATGAAAACTTATTCTTTTCACTAGGACCTACAGAGGCTGTTTCCTCCCCACCCACCTCCTTTAAACTACCTGTGCTGGGAAACCAGTGGGGAAGTTTTTCTGATGTAATCTCTGTTATCAACCTGATAGTCTTGGGCAAGCCACACCATCACCTCAGGTGGACCGATTTGGCTAATGTCTTGATTCCATAATAGGTGTACCATGCTGACTGCCTAATAAAATCAAGCTCTGGGGGTGTTACATCTCTTATGTATATCCCCATAATACTTAGAAGTTATGAATAATATATATTTTGAACTAAATTAAAATTTGAGTTGTAATTATTGAATTGAATTAAAAATAAAATAAGAATTTGATGTGGAATTCAGGGAGTTCACATAAATTGTAGGTAATTTATTAAACAATGTCTGTTTCTCTGCAGCGGTTCTCATTTTATTTATGCAAAGAGAGCTTAACAGTTTAATAACTTTATAGCTCCTTTCAGGTCCTCCACTTGACTTCCTAATAGTACCAGCATCCTGCCCTGACCCTCTCCTGCCTCACTTGCCTACATTTGAGTTTTCACCATCATCTTTGTCCTACAAAAAGTCCTTGGTCAAGCTTCTTTTTATTTTGGTCTCTTCTCCAGTTTCTGGTTTCATCACTCATGATCCTTTTGAAATTACTTCTTAAAGAAAATTTGATAATTTATTAGTGTAAGACCTGGCCCTTGATGGGTCTGCCTCGGGCCAGCTGTAGTGTGTGGGTTCTTGACTTTAGGGAAAATTTCACAACATGATTCCAGGTGAATTTTAGAGGACATTTATTAAATCTGGGAATAGAGAAAAAAGGAAGGGCTGGGAAAATGAACCTAGGCTGGTCTGCCTTTGCTCACCAAGAAGTCACAGAAGAGGGGGCCCTGGGGACAGGTCCAGAGGGTTTGTCTGGGGCAAACTGCTGCTGCCCATTGCTGCCTTGATTGCAAGCCTTATGGGGTCCTTGAGCGCCTGTGGGGGAAGGAGAGGAACACAGGCATGCTCCAGGGAAGAGGGCACCTAGGGCCCTTAGTCTGAGGCTTTTGTTTCTTTCTTGAAGGCAGAAATCTTAGGGGAGGTTTCAGGGGAGGGTTTTAACAGAATATTCATGTTTTCTAGGTGTGCTCCTTCAAGGTAGAAGTACTCACTGATTGATCAGTGTCAGGGGAGGGGGTCATCAGTCACTGCAACAGGTCCTGATGTTACCCACCTCTTTTTGTTGCTTTTCTGGGTCTGGAGCTGAAACACAACTGAGGCTTAGATGTTTTTTCCAGGGAAGTGACTTTCTATATCTGCTATAAATTGCTCTGTCAGTTTGTTTAGCTATCTGTCTCAGTTTTCCTATTCCATTTGTTCTGGCTTACTGGCCTGTCTCACTAGGACTTATATTTTCTTATTTTAAAGAACATTAATTTAGTGACAACTGTCTTGTTTGTTTTTCAAGAATTTAATGTTCATCATTCTTTTTCACTGCTTATTGGCCAATTAAGCAAAAGTTTACATTATTCTGAATTTGAACAGTAAAAAGGGTAACATAACAATGGTGGAAATAAAAATTACCAGGACAAAAATATCTTGTGTTCCTGTTGTTTCTCTGCTGATAACTTAGATCTTTATGTAACTATGGACAAGTTTCTAAACCCCACTTTACTTATCTATATATTGAAAATAATTATACCTCCCAAAGCTGATGTTAAAATCAATTGGGAATAATTTCACAATTGATGTGAAAATGCTTTCAAAAATAAGAGTTCCAGACTAAGCCAAGAATAGCAATGTAGTTATGCATAACAAAGCCTAAAGTATTAAACTTTACCCTGCAGGGCTGGTTTGTATAAAACTTAACTGCATTTTTAATTAGGTGAATGTCTTTTATTCCCTAGTTTACACTGTCCAAAGCCAAATTCAGCATTTTCCTGCAGAAGCTGTACTCTACTTTGTTCCATAATATGGCTAATCATGTTACCATCTTAGTCACTCAGACCTAAAACATTGAAGCCATCTTTGAGTTGGATGGCCATATCCCAGTTTGAAGAGCGTAATTCAAAGTAGATGTATTTTCTTACTGTTCTGGAGGTTAAAGTCCAAATAATCTAATTGTCAGTAAGGTTGGCTTCTTTGGAAGTTCTAAGTGAAAATCTGCTCCATTCTTGTCTCTTAGCTTTCAGTGGTTGCTGACACATCACTCCCGTCTCTGCCTTCAGCTTTATGTGATATAATCTGTGTGTCTCTCTGTTTCTCCCTCTTCTTATAAAGACAATAGTCTCTGGGTTAAAAGTCATCGGTCACAATCCAGTGTGACCTCCTCTTAACCTGATCACATCCTTATTACCAAATAAGGTCATATTCACAGGTACTGGGGATTAAGACTTGAACATATCTTTTGGGGGGATATAATTCTAGTCACTACACCCAAAACATTATTAAAAGGCCCTTTTACTCTTCAAAGTGCTTGGTTGGAATGATAAATTCTATAGTCACCGAACTTTGGCTCCCTATTTTCCTCCCCATCATCTCATCTACTTGCAGAACAAGGAAGGAATATTTTCTTTGATTTTATCTGTATAAACTGTAGTCACATCATGGATGTTCATTTCTGACATCTCTCATTCTGTTTTATCTCTCCACATTTGACACCCCTACTTACTTAGCCTACTATTGTCCTAGACCTCCAGGTTATCTTTAGGCTACACTTCATGCCAATTCCTCATTCCTAGATTGAACTACCAGTCATCTGCATGACAACTCTGCCTCTTAAATGGTATATTTGTCTAGGGTGAAACTCATTTAGGCTTTTATTATATATAATTCATTCATTTTCATCCTTTTTTCCTCCTACAGGGATAATGGCTAGGAGTATAAAATATTTTACTGTTTTTTTTTTTTCAAAAGTAAATAAAATGTATACCATGTTTGTTGAATTCCATTCTGATGTGCTTAAGTCCTTTAATTGAGTTGGATGGGGGAAAGGATTGGGTAAAGACAGGGACAACCAGCTGAAGCTCAGACATTTACAAATTATTTCATAAATACAGTATAGTGTTCTTTGGGTATTAGAATTTTGAATTAAGGACACTCATGATGTTCATGATTGTACTCTTAGTTTTGTAATAACTTGGTGTAGCTTGCTTTGCATTCATACAAATCTGTGAGTTTACGTGGGAGGTTATATCAGAACCTGAGTGGGTTTTGAGCCAGAGACTATGGGAGGTGCACATGACATCTGTCTGCTTTTTCCTCCTTGTGACTAAAATTGTAGTATTTTTGACAGGCTTAAACTCACAGGGATGGAAGAAAATTTGAGTGGTTTCTAAACAGCCAAATTTGCCCTGCATTTTGAAACAAATGCGTAACAGATCACTGTCCCAGGATTGTGAAGGTTTTAAAATTCTACACTTGAGAGGTGGTGTATTTCTCCTATTTAATACTCAAATGAATGCTTGTGAGAGCCAGCAAGCTCTGTATGAAACCTATTCTGTTTAAATGTATAGAAAATGGGGGAAGGGGAAGAAACATCTTTTAAAAATAGATTTAGGATGTGCTGGAGGAGTCTGACATGGTTAAGGGTTAATCTTAGGGATTTGGAGCTAATTTACGCCATTTAGGCTTCAAAGGACAGGACATTCTGTCTGCAATGTATTCCTTGGTGATTTTCTTTTGGTTCTGGCCAAATCACTTTGCAAAAAGGTTTTCTTAAAATAAAATAAAATAAAAAAGAAGAAAGATAGAAACTTCTGGCATAGTCCAAAGAAATGCTAATGGAGTGTGCTGAGAAATGACACTTTTTGAATTAGGAAAGTAAGCAGATGACAGAAAGTCAGACTTACACCTGCAGCCACAGAGAGATGGAATTGTGTTTCTGGGCCCTCATTTTTCTAGTACATTACAAAGACGGTAAAAGCATGTCTATCATGGTGGGCCCCAATGGGACTGGAAGTAGGGGAAATTTGATCTGAGAAAAATAACAAATTGTAGCATTGGTCTTCACTGTATTTTAATCTGTATGTTTGTGTATATATTTACACATGGCAATTAGACATAGTGAAAACATGATACTGATAATTACATACTTAAAGAAAATACATAGTTCACAGATGGCAGACCCTTTTCCTTCCAGCTTGCTTTCTTTTTGTATCACCTAAGAAACACTCTCAGGTTGGGTCTAGGCCTTGCAGAAACAGGCCCCCTCCTTACCTGTGTGGGTGGACCATCTGTACAATTTAGGAGGAAAAAAAAAAAATGTTAGCAAGGCTGATACTGTAAACATGGATCTCAATGTGTTTGAGTGCCAACCTCAGACTGCTGGTTTCCATCACAGGATTCCTAAGGTCAATGAGAAGAAAGAAAAGTCATTTTTTTCTTTAGAAACAAACTTTCTCCTTTTCAGATATTTAAAAATAAGGGACTTTCCAGAAGCAGTACAAGAAACAACAAAATAAAAAATAAAAGGTTGCATCAATGATGAACACTTTCCTAGAAAATAAATTTTTCACAAAACTTTTTTATTTTCTTTTATATATTTTTCCTCACTGAAGAGAGGCATTGAGAAAAGGTCTGTGCCTTCTGGAGCACTGTAAAGCAAACAGAGCTCTGATTTAAAAGTGCAGCTTCCCATATGGAAGATAATGTTTGTTCAACCCAGCCTAGGATCCTCTCAATTGGCTGGTGATGATATTCTAGGCAAATTGACAGCTAAGGAGCCCAAAGAGCTGTAGGTGAAATAACCACCTCCTTTCTCTTTTTCCATAGTCTTAATCACTGTCCCCTTCCCAGCAGAGGACATTTAGATGAAGTGGGTACAGAATTCTCAGATGAGGGACAGAGGGGGACAGAAAGCAGTGATTATGTTCATTTTTGGACTGGTAGGAAAACAAATGATTCCAGATCCACTTGTGGATGCAGATAAAACAGTAATCATGTCAACTTACTGATGAAACACTGACAAAAATTCTTTGCCTGACTATACTTTATTCAAGCTCCTCTGGACCCTCTTTCCAATAAAGCCCATTGATGTGCTTCCTTATAGAATCCACTTTTAGCAAGTCAGTTTATCGAGAATTTCCCACCTTTGATATCTGAACAAACTCTTCATCTCCACTATCAATCACAGGTGATCGCTGATCACCTTGGCCTGCCTTCAGCAAGAATCCTATTAGGTCAGTTCATCCATCCAGAATGCCCCCCACAACTGACCTAATGTCTCCTCTTAGCAGTTTTCTATTCATTAGTGCCATCTCTCCCTGCCCCCCATTTCTCTAACTTGCTCCTTGGCTATTGGAGAGGAAAAATGATTTTTTTTCCTTCTAAGGTCTTCTGGGTGGACTAATAATAAAATTAACATGAGACAGATTAATAGGAGAAAATGACCAAATTTATTGCATATGTACATGCAAGGTTTCCAGAAGAATATGGGATTCAAGGAGACATGGGGCAGTTAAGACTTATATGGCATTCTTCAGCAGAAAGGTAATTCACATGATGATAGAAAAATAAATGTTTGGCAAACAAATGTTTGCTGGGCCTCTTTAACAATGAGACACAGAGGGGACTTTGATCAAAGGGGCCTTGCTAGGTTCCTCCCTGTATATCACACTAGTTCATACTAAACAACAGTTATCTATGGCAGCAATTTTCAACTGTTGTACTGCAAGTATTTCTAAACTATGAAATACCTGACTAGTCAGGGAAACTGACCTCTTTTCTGTTAGATTGTCAAATAAAAAAATGACAACAGCCAACATAACAATAGCTGTCTGGTGTGAATGAATCAAAATTATACTAATTTTCTTTAGTCAGATCAGCAAAAAGTATAATTTTTTTGTTGTGCTGCAGAAGTTCAATAATTAGTTTATGTGTGCCATGAAATGAAAAAGTTGAAAATTGCTGACCTATAGTGATAGCTCCCTTCCTAGAGAAGTTTCTATCTAAATTTTTTTAGGCAGTTAGGGAAAAGGTCAAAGGTTTTTGCTGAGTCTTTTATTTCTTGAAAATAACCAGCTTAAAATAATCAATATCCCAAAAGGCATATTTTGGAATGGTGAACTCTGCTCCTCCTCACTCTAAATTCCCACTTGCTCTGATATTTGGAATCAAGCCCAGTGCTATCCTGGCTTCCTCCTTAGTCTATTACAATAGTTTATTGAATAAAATCTATCTTCACTACTTCCACTTTTGTCTGACTTTGGTTTTATTTTGACAACATTAAGGCATTCCAGGTAGTATTTAAACTCTGGCCACAGTGCTAAATATGCTGGCATTTGCTCTGTGACTATTCACGGGGACAGCACCCTCCTCAGACAAATTCCTGCCTTCTGTGTTGAGCTAATATGGTCTGAGCGGAGAGTCACTGGTCCAAGGTTAGCCCCACAGCTCATTTCTTGCAGCCCTGAAAAGCTAGCCCCTTGGTCTGCTCCAACTGGAAAGACAGTATGGGTGTGTTTGGTAACTGCAGTCAGAAAGGCTAACTGGAATGGCTTAAGTGTAAGGATTGGGTCTAGTTATTTCCTGGCAACAGTCATCCCAGAATATTCCAAATGGACTGAAATAGTATTAACTATATCCATTCCATTTTCACTGTTGTTTCTATGCAAATCGAACTTTCAGCAAATATAAGCAAAACAAAGAGCTAACAAGCTGGGCCAAGCAGCTCCATTTCCTGTTGATCTATGACATAGCTGCCCCAAAACGGATTGTTGTGTCAAGAACACAGTGTTATTACATTGTGTTCAGAATAGCATTTTACATCGTACTAGTTTTACACTCGAAAATTTAAATTTATATTAAATTTATATTGCATTTCTTTTGTTTGTTTTAAAATAATTATGTAACATTGACTAATGTTTTCTTTAATCTGAGATCACTTATTGCCTGCATCTGAGTGTTAAAATGTCTCTTTGATGAAGTGATGACTTCTTTGGTTTTACATTTAAATTAAGTAAAAGAAAATAAAAACTATCACCAAATTAAATTAATAAAATACAAACATACTGGACCAAGAAATGCAAACATTTTAGAATCTCATGTCATTCCTTTATTCAAATATTTGTTGAGTATCTATTTATATGAGGATGTTAAACGGCAGTACCATCCAGGGGAAATATAATGTGAGCTACAAATGAAAGCCACACATGCAATTTTAAATTTTCTAGTAGCCTTGGATGGTGTGGCTTAGTTGGTTCGAGTGCTGTCCTGTAAACCAAAAGGTTTGATTCCCTGTCAGGGCACATACCCAGGTTGCATACAGGTGGTGGCCCATAGATGTTTCTCTCTCTCACTCTCTCTCTCTTTTTCTCCCTCTCCCTTTAAAATCAGTTTAAAAACATATTAAATTTTCTAGTAGCCACTTGAAAAATAAAAATAAATAGGTGCTTAATTTTAATAATATATTTCATGTAACACATTGCATTCAAAATGTTATTTTGACATATCATCAAGATAAAAAAGTTATTAATGGGGTATTTTATATCCCCCCCCCCTTTTTATTGATTATAGAGAGTGAGGAAGTGAGAGGGAGAGATAGAAACATCAATGAGAGAGAACATTGATTGGCCTCCTCCTGCATGCTCCCCACTGAGGATTTGGCCCACAACCCGGGCATGTGTCCTGAATGGGAATCAAACCAGCTACCTCTTTGAGCATGGGTCGATGCTCAACCATTGAGCCACGCTGGCCAGACAATTCTTTATTTTTTCATACTAAAATACTGAAATCTAGTTAGTAATTTTGTAGTAACTAGCACTCAAAAAGTGCTCAAAAGCCCCAGGTGGCTCGTAGTTACCTGATTGGACAATGCTGTTTTAAGGAGTTACAGGGTTAAAAAAAATATATGTAGGGGAAGGCTAGACTCCTAGAATGGAGATAAATAATCAGGAGATGTGAGTCTACATGATTATAATTCAAGGTAGTAAAAAAAAATAAGTACACAAAAATAGGGACTAAACCTGTGAAAATACTTGTATCCCTGGGGATTTGGAAGAGTTCTATGGGGGAGGGAGCATCTGAGCTTACGTTAAAAAATGAGTAATGAAAGGGGAAAGATAAAAAGGGACTCACATAGGAAGCCCAACTGGGGTGGCGTCAGTGCAGTCTGTGTTGGTAGTGGAACACGCGGCCTAGGGTCCCAGCCTCTGCATCGACATGTCACTGGGGGACATGTCACTTGCATCAATTGCCTTGTATCAACATGTCACTGGGGGAAGCTTCTTCAGTGTCATGGGAAGATGTAATTTTCACCTTCCATCTCTGCAGTGCACTCATCTGAACGTCTGCCTTGGGGGTGGGGTTGGGAGACCCCTCTCCTTGTCCTGGGTTCCTTTATTGGTCATTCAGTCTAGAGATAGCAGCTGGCTTTTGTTCTTGTGCTGCTGGACTTCTTAAGAGTTCTCTTCTAGCCTTTATACTCATTAACAATTTTTAAGATTAAGTTGTCCTTGTTCAAGTAATCTAGATGGCTTTTGTTTCCTGTTGGGACATTGACCAGTATATTCTCTTTCTCTCTCTGTTTAAAAAAAATGTATTGTTCTCTTTGTTGTTTTCATAATTTAAGAAAGAGCACTTGGGCAAACATGCCTCTATTCTACATTTAAGCAGATTTGTTCTGGCATCATTAAGTGTGTGTAGCAAACTTTGCCTCACTGTACTCATATCCCTCAGACCCTAGCACTTCAGCATACCCGTCTACTTCCTACTGCGGCATCTAAATCTTTCCCAGTACCAAGAAACCAAAGGAAGAGGCTGACAACTCCAGAATTAAACAAAGAGCTTATTAAGGGAACTTACAGACAGAAGCAGAGTCATGGGCAGCAGCAAGATGGTGGATCACTGCACGCATAAGTGGATGAGGCTTATTGTCTGTATAGCCCAAATGGAACTTGCCAATACAGTGCCCGGTAGCCACAGGCACATGCTTATTAATATCTTTATAATTCAAAGCAGTAAACAACTTAATGGACCCATTTGTCTATGCAAGAACATTTTTTTTCAGGTGATATAGCCCTGAACATATCACCTTGGGGTGAACAGCCAGTCAGCTTGCTTCCTAAGATGGCATTGGTCAAGTATGAGGAGTCATTTCACCTAATGTCTGTCCAAGAACATGGCAGGTCAAAAGTGTCAAAAAATTAAGGGGGGACATTTTTAACACTTTCAACAATAAAGAGATTAAAAAACAAAAATAAATTCCAAAATATTTTTAAACACCCCAAGAACAGGAGTCAGCAAGTGACAAACAAAATTTTGGTGACAAATGCCCCAGCTCCCTTGCTCTGCAGTCAGGGTAACTTAGAAGTGTGTATCCCATAAGGTCCCCTAGAGTTCTCCATGGGGTCACCAGGCACCCACAGTGGCTGCTGGCTTAACAGTGAATGCTTTATTGGCAATGTCCCTTTCCCATCTCACTCCCAGTGTTTCCTGGAATCACCTCTTAAATAAAATACTTTCCCTGGAATCCTTGTCTCAGAATCTGCTTCTGATATAATCTAATTTACAACAGTATGAGACCCCAAGTTCACTGTTTAGTCACAGAGTGATTTAGCACATATAAAACATATAGGTCATTAATTATAATACCAGATAATCTATTGCAATCTGAGACAAATGAATTGGTCTTTTGAAAATCCTTACTATGCTTTGAGGCTGTGAAAACATGTTGTTAAAACATCTGTTTGGTTTATTTATTTCAGTCCAATCATCAGTCAGTTCAGCCAGAAACATGCTTGCTTGTATAAACTGAATCCCCAGAGGACTGTGAAGCTTTCCACATTTCAGCTACTTAGTTTGGTGTCGCTGGGACACATCTGCCATCTCAGCCACCTCCATAATAAACTGAAATAAGCATAGCACCACTCTCCCTAGGTTGTTGTGAGGACAATTTCTAAATATTGTTGCTCACAACATGGCACATAGGGAAGTGTTATGCAAATGTTAAATAACAAATGGGGGATACTCTATTTAAAGGTACCCAAGAAAACAGATTGAGGTATATTAGTGCCTAGAACTGGTGTTATTTTTCTCCTCTGCACCACTGGTTAAAAAGATCTTTTATTTAATAGGTTTCCTGGTCATTCAGCTGTATTCTAACTATAAATAGCCTCTGATTTGTCATACTATCATTTTTCTTATGAAGTTTCATAACACAAAACTGACAGATCAACGTAAGTGTAGAACGACTAGTGTAATAGATTGCAAAAATGACCCAATTTTTTCCTCTTTGCACGTACTCCTTCTCCACAAGACTTTGCAGTATGATACTTTCCCATCATGAGAAATCTGCCTCACTCCTTCACTCTGGGCTCAGCTTTCTGATTTGATTTGCCCAATAGGATGTTAGCAGACACAACATAAGCAAAAGTTTGAGGTGGGTCTTGAATATTTTAGCTTGTTCCCTCTTACTTCTCAGCCTTTGCCTTGAACACTTGGGTAGGGCTGAAGGATAACAAGTATGTAGGGCATAGCCAAGGCAGCCCAGTAACCCCAGGTGAAGCCAATCACAATCAGCAACTAGCAAGCCATCCCTCACACATGTGAGTGAGCCCAGCCAAGAGCAAAGGAACCACCCAGCTGAGTTCAGCACAAATTATTAACCCACAAACTCATGGCCTAAATTGATGCTTATTTTTTTAAAGTGGTTAAACTTGCAGAGTTGTGTTACTGTTATGGTGGTATATACCTATGCATCTGCTATGGTCAAATCTACCAGTCATTTCTGCTGAGGTGTTCACTGATCTAGTTTCCTACCTCATCTCCTCAGTATCAATGATCCTCTCAGACTTTCTGCATGATCTTATTGCCAACACTTTCCCTCTTCCTCACTCCAGAATTCCAAGGCTTCTCAACATTTTTCTTCCCTTGACATCATTTCTATCTTACTATTAGCCAAATATGGAGGCAAATGATTCAATTTTATAACTTCTCAGTAAGTTTCATGCCTCCTTTCACCTTTTATAACTGGAGTTCATTATGACACAGCCAGCAGCCACAAAAATATTCATTACTCTGACAGACAGCTTAAAATAAATTGTCTTTGACATTCTCCAAGCATTGTGGGAGCTGGAGAAACATACAGTGGGTAGGAAGAAGCTGATTGACAAAGACACTTTTAATATATTTTTACACAAAGAATGCATCTATAGTTTCCACAGCACTTGGCAGTTAAGTTGGAACTGCAATAGCTAATTTTCCTCAAGCCATATATTTAGAAGTAAAATATATTCAGCCCTTGTCAGTTTGGCTCAGCGGTTGGAGCATTGGCCTGAGGACCAGAGAGTCCCGGGTTTGGTTCCGCTAGGGGCACATACCAAAAAAAAAAAAGAAGTAAAATATATTCTGAATATATTGAATAATATTTAGAAGACTCCTTTCTCACCATATACTCATGAAGCACATACATAGCTGGGTTTTCTTTGTGGGGTCCTATTCAAACCTTTAACTCATTGTACTGCTCCCTTTCTGTCCCTTTCTTTCCTCAGTTAAAGCTCTACTGTAACCTCCAAGTACTGAGAATTAGTGAAGATTTTACCGGAAAACCAAGGAATGAAGTCACGTTGCCCATCATTTTGCCAAAATTCCATGAAGAACTCTTTCATCTTTTATCCTAATGAGGAGCTTTACAAGCCAACATTAATATAAATATTAAAGCCTCCATATTTAATATTACTTAGGTAATAGCATGTAGTAAAATTTGAAGAAATGTTATCTTATTTCCGCTCAAACACAGCAATTTGAGGGCTTCAGAATTTCTGGTGCTACCTCCCTGCCTCCTGAACTCAGTTTTGAAGAGGATTCCTGAACATTAGTTAAGAAGCAGTTGTATCCAACAGGAATGGACTTGAAGGGGCAGCTCTGCTGCCAGCTCTAGAGATAAGAGAGACACCTTTCTAGAGCTTCCCCAACAGTGAAGCCTTAGTTAGTGGACACCATTGATGAGGGCTAGAGCAGGAAGGAAAGAAAATGAAGACAGCCACATATCTTTTGTCAATATTTGTGAGCAAGTGTGTCACATTGCTGTGGGTGCCCGGAAATATGTATTAGGTTTGCTTTATAGGCATTGGAGGATCTGCTATTATTAGATGGAGCAAGAACCAGCGATGTAAATATTATTTCTGGCTTTAAGGGAAAACATAAGTTATAGATGAATAAACATTCTAGGTACTAGAAAGTCAATCTTTCCTAAGCTTCTTTAATTTTGAATGTTATTATTTTTTGAAATTCTTTGTGTCTTTATTTAATTACAAATATTGATATTATGCATAAGAAAACCAAGAGAGAGTGTGGGCCATAAAATATTCACTTTGGCTTCTAATTTTTTTTTCTGGAGTCAAATAATAAAATAGAAATGAGAGAAGAATATTCCAAAATGACTCATAAGATCTACAAGGGTCTGAAAATAATAATTTTTAACTCACAGATCATATTAGAATATATATAAGCTAATGAATCATATATCAGTGCTACTTTCCAGAGTGCTAACAGATGGCATTTCCTTTGAAGACAAATGAAATTTACTCATCTCTGTTTCTACACTTGGATTAAAAGCAAGTGGCACAGAGTCCAGTGTTGCTCAGGCAGCTAATTTTACATCTGTGTTCAGCACTGTGAAGCGGGCTCTCCCCAGAAGTCCATCTCCATCTCTGCACAATGCAAACATATGATTAGTTAGAAATAAAATGTAGAAGTGGATTATTGTAAAGGAACTATCATATCCAGACTTTGAAGAGGAGGAGCTGTAAAACCAAAAGCAACTACATTAAGAGTTTTCTCCTTAAAGAGGAAGAAGAGTTACCATTGGCTAAACTGAATTCACTTGCATAGGAAAGTAATGGATATTACTGAAAGTGAAAGGAGTAGAGCAACTGACCTAGACCCGCCTGGTCTGGATGAACTGGTTATGGACTTAATTAGTCCACATAAACTTCTATACAACTTTCCTATCAGACACTGCAGGTGCTGTGCCTACAGCTCCTTGATCTCTTTTACTATTTCATCACCCCTCCCTTGGTTTCTGCTTACTTTAGCTTTTTATGGTATTTACTTTAACTCTATTTGAAGGCCTGTCATGGGATTACTGGATCCACTTTGCCAACATGTGCAGAGTTTGAAATGCCTTTGAGTCGAAGATCCTTTGGGGAGGGTGTTAGCAAAGACTGGTGAGTATGGGAAGATGAAACTTCAGTTCCTTATGTTCCAGAGCTCCTCTTAGGATCAGGCCTGAAATCAGACCCTTCTTTGCCTTCTTCACCTTCTGACTTGTTTCTCCACTCCTTCACTGGTTTCTCCTGGGAGAACTTCCCTAATGTGTTCCCAACAAATGCTTGTTTCATACCTGCTCCTAGGAATCCAATCTACAATCCTCTCCAGTGGATAGTCTTATCTATCCACAGGCTTATGGGACCTACCTGCTCAGCATTGGTACCTGGTTTTAGTTTATAGATTATCTTATAGGTGGGGCCCAAACACATTTTGTCAGAACATCCCAGGAAGGTATAGATAAAACAACAGTATTCTGCACGTCCTCTTATTAGAAAAACCATAAGTGAGATGATTAAGAGCCTCAATTTTCCAAAGACAGAAATAAAAAAAGTGTCTTTTTAAATTTTATGATCTATGAATAGGGAGGCTGATGAAGTGCGTCTCTTGGTAAACTAAAAAATACCCCTCCTCTCAGTCAATAGAAGTTAATAGTTTTCTTATTGGAACTTATTCAAGTTTGAGGTAAGTTAGAAGCTAATTCTGAATCTGAATATCTGAAGGAATCATAATTAGCTTACTTGGAATATTTTGTTACATATTATTTACTATGGATAATGGATATAAGATATTTTCCCTGTGAATTGTGAGTATCAAGGAGAGAATTTATCCAGACACAATGAGGACATCTGAATTCTCCTAGTTTAGAGCTCAAAGTCACAGTTGTTAATGTTAGAAGAAAATTCAATTTGTTACTTGCCTCTTACATCTATGTTCTTAATGGAAACTTCTTAAGAGGACTGGCCCTAGTCAAATTTATGTTCTCTGATAATGTAAATAGATTTTCAGAACCTTGATTTTGCTAATGTGAGTTAAAAAATCTCTTAATAGAATATTTTCCAAACTTAGTGTCACAAAACTGTTTTTCATAGCATATATGCTGCCATAGCAAGATTGTCAACTGATAAGATTTATTTTTATATCTATCTGCTTGATTTTTTAAAATCTCCTTCCATTGGTTCTTTATGAACCAATAATATGAAAATGAGCATGAGATATATTAGGTGTCTATTATCCTCCTATTCGCTTACTGTTATGAACTCAGATATTTTTTTCTATAAAAATTCAGAATGTATATATTGAGGGGCATGGGGTCTATTACAATCTAAAATAGTTTTATATTTCGTCATTCCACATGCGTCTATCTCTGTCTCCAATTAGATTAGAAGCCCCTGGATAATGCAATAGAAGTTAAATGCTTTGAATAAAATTAAACACTGATATTTATATTCAATTAATATAATTAAAATCATATTTCCCAAACTTACCAAGTGTTGCCACTGAGAAGAAAGTTATACAGTACACTTGGGAAATAGTCTTAAAATGTAAGGCTTTAGAATTTGCTCTTCATTCTCCCTGAGACAGTCCTCCTGGAGAGCTCTTATTACCACGTAATCTATCTATCTATCTATCTATCTATCTATCTATCTATCTATCTATCTATCATCTATCTATCATCTATCTATCTATCTATCTATCTATCTATCTATCTATCTATCTATCTCTATCATCTATCATCTTCTCTTTCCTCTAGACTGTAGATGGGATCAAAGTCTTCAATTTTCTTGGTGCTGTATCCCCAGTACAATCCTTCATTCACTAACCACTAATCCTTCATTCTTCTAAATTAGAAATCTTGGCAGAGGCTCAATATGCAATTGTAGAAGGAAGGAAGGAATCTAATATGTATACACGGTCATAGTACTTTTGTGCTTTTTGCCAAGATGAAGCTGCTTTTTATATTCATATTTAAAATATAATTAAATAAATGTTCATTTATACCATTAAACAGTAGTATAAGTGGCCTTCTGGAACTTGAGTGAACTAGGGGTTAAAATAATTATATTGGTAGAATAGTTAAGGCATTATCTGAATTGAAAGCTGCAGGGGACATCTCTTGGTTTGGGCCAACTCATTCAAAACATATGTATTATAAAGGAGTTTAATTGATTCTAAATCTATTAAACATGGAAGCAATCAGGCTAAAAAGAGATGAGTTAAGTTTTCATGTGAGGAACCTGCAGGTGGTAGGCCAAGTGGTGGCCCTGGAGAGAAGATGTCATTATCAGGAAGGGTTTCAAGATATTCCTGGCATTTGCAATACTGCTATTTTTCAAAAACAAATGACAAAAAACAAACAACAAAAAATCCAACACCCAAAACAAACAAACAAACAAACACAAACAAAAAATAAACTGCAGCATATCAGGTCAATTGGAAGATTCTGTCCCTTCCTTTCTATAAGAATTTTATTTCTTGATTTTTAATGAAAGTCAATGGAGGAAAAGAGGAACTTCTTTACCAGAACTGACCGTAATATCAACTACATCTAAATTGTGAAAATTGCTTATGATTCTCGATTTCACCTCATCAGGTTTCTTCCCCAATAATGGATGAATATAACAACTTGGCTCTTCTGTCGCAGCTGGTTTCAACATTAGAATACTCTTTTGCAATAATTTTCATTTTTTAATGATACCACTAATCCTTCATTCTTCCAAATTAGAAATCTTGCAGTCCTCCTTGACCCCTGCCTTCCTAATTACCATACTCAGCCTACTACCAAATCTTATTATCATTTCTTCCTTCAATGTACCTCTTCTTTTACTTCAAGTGGCATATCCATCCCCCTGAGCAGCTCCCATCAATTGCGATCTAATCATTTCACCAACCTGATAGCTGGCTCCAGGCTCAGTGAGTGCTGGTTGTAAATGCAGATTGTTCTGGGGGATTTCAGGTGATGAAGAGAAAAGCACAGAGAAGTACAGGCCTCCAGTTCTAGGTAATAAGCAGGGAAAAATTGTTCTCAATGTAGCTTAATCAGACCTTTTGTTTACTCAAGGAAAACTCTGTTCTTTTTTAGTTAGTTACTGTAACATGGTGCCCAGTGAGGATATATTCAATGTAGAAATTATGTTAGTTGATTTCTTTGTATAAGCAGAAACATGGGGTCACTCAGAATAGATATTTTTTCTGCAATAATATAGATATTTATGGAAATGTCAGCCCCTTATATTGGGAAAAGCCTGTATGGTAGACTATATTATTTGGTTATAATTATTTTGTCTCTCCCTTGCCTTGGGATGGCTTCACTTTGGGAGCAGTTTACTTTCAACATTCTGATTTGGGGTTTGACCGTGTGACTGACTGACTGTTGGAATGCAGATGAAAGGGTGCAAAAGCTCTGAATAGAAGCTTTAAGAGGCAGGACATGTTTGATTTTAAGCCCCCCATGGAAAGGGGGTGCCCTAGGTAGCCACATCTCATTCAACCAGGGTCACAAAGCGAAAACTTTTGGAACAAACCCAATAGTGACACAAAGCCCAGAACCAGCCCAACCAAGCCAGTTGACCAATAGCTGATTAATGAACCCATGAACAAGAAAAAAATATTTATTTCAAGCCACTGGGTTTGGAGCATGTTTGCTATGTACATACAATTGCTGTGGAATCATTTAATATGGTTTGTAATGGGGTCTCATGTTACTTTGTGAATGGGGCTCAGCCAAAATTTTTTTATCTTCAAGAAGAAAAAATGTTCATTTTGGTTTTCATCCTGCTATTCTGACTTCTGCTATTTTCTATTTGTTCTACTGCCATTGGGCATGGTGACCAATATTCAAAATGATCAGAAATATACCAAAGAGGTGGACTCGTAATATAATAAATAAGTCCAGGACAGAAGAGAAATTCTGTTGATGACATTTTAAAAAAATGGATTAGCTAAAAGTAAATTCAAACCATTTAATTGACAATGGACATTACCAGGAGAAAATTATTAACATAAAATAAAGTTAACATTGTTGGCAACTTCACATGATAAAATTTGTTGCACAAGAAAAACAAAAAATGTCATGCAGGAAGTGCTGAAAACTGCAATTAACTGAGAAAAATTAAACTTGATAGAAGTAATCACCAGAAAGTAAAACTAACAGACTCATTGAGTAAAAATTGACCAAGAAATCAAATCTTCTCAAGAAAATACTGATGTGAAAAAGACAGTCCTAAGAAAATTGGCTTGGTATAAATAAGGGTCATAGAAAAATACTCTCAATATCAGACATTGCCATTTTAATGATCTAGATTAATGTGGTGTATTGCCCCCCCCCCCCCATGGCTTATGACAGCATGGCTATCCCCTGGAGTAAGACAGTTTCCTGAGGTAGGACAAGTGAGGGGGTGGGGCAACACTCTGTGTCTTCAGGGAGCAGCACCCACCAGAGCCCCTAGCTGCCAAGGTCCTGCCTTGTATGTATGTGGATCTCAGGTCCAGAAGTAAGTCAATGGAACCAGTTCAAAAGGTTAGCCTCCTACTTCGAGACAATCCTTGTTTCATGAGGCCACATGACAGTGTGGTGAAGGCCGAGCTTCTGTGGACTTTCTTAGTCTACCTCCATCTGCTTTACAGTCAGTGGGGATTTTCTCAGATTTTTGCATTTTATTGACAATGAGCTATCTTTTTATAGTTAACCTCCTGAAAGTGTGTCACCATTTTATTTATTATTTTTAAAATATGCTTTTATTGATTTTTTAGATAGAGAGGAAGGGAGAGGGAGAGAGAGATAGAAATACTGTTGTGAGAATCATCCATTGGCTGCCTCCTGCATGCCCCCAGTGGGGATCAAGCCCGAAACCCAGGCATGTGCCCTGACTAGGAATTGAACCGATGACCTCTTGGTGCATAGGATGATGCTCAATCCACTGAGCCACACCAGACAAGCTGTGTCACTGTTTGAAAGAATGGAATTACTCTTTGTAAGGAACAGTTGTATTGCCTGGTTTATGTATGTGTGCACATATGTGAGTATATATGTACTATCTATATATATTGATATATATAGAGAGATAGATAGTTTTAGTTTTTTTAAGTGACCACTCTATTTCAATAATATTTTTATTAGTTTGTGGTTTTTTGTACCAATACTGTACTACTTTAAATATTATTGTTTTCTAAATTGTTTTAATATCTGCAACATAGAATCCAGTCATCATGTGGTCTGTTTCACTATTGAATAGAATACTCAGTAGTGGATAGTTCTAAATTGTGATTAAGATTTACCAAAAACTCACAAATATCATACCTTTGAAGATACAGAAGTGTAGCAAGACATCATTTAAGCCTGATTTATTCTAGTACTGGCATATAAAGGGTGACTTTGCCCCCTCACTTGGCATACTATTGTCCATTCTACTGTGTGTTCCATGCACCAGCAATGTCAGCATCACCTTGGAGCCTGTTTCAAATGTAGACCTCTCAGGCCCCAGCCAGACTTACTGACTTGAAGCATGCATTTTAACAAGATTCCCAGATGATGCATATGAATATTAAAATTTGAGATTAATTTAAAGTCCTCAGTGGTTGCCAAGTCTGAGTGTACATTAGAAACAGCTTGAGATATTTCCAAAATGTAGAACAGGCATAAGCCGTAGATTTGTTTGGGCTGCTCCAGCCAGTTGAAGAGGATTCACCAGAGATGGAGGATCTTGCCATGACTCAGTGCCCCTACCCCACTCCAAAGCAGTATGGAAAGTAATCTTCAGAAATCTGCCCAAATTTTGAGCAGAGAGAATTAAAAGGATGTGTAGGCAGTCCAGAAATATGTGAAACATCTGTGAAAATAAGCGCTCCAACCACCTTGAGGGCTCTATAGAGATTAACGTTCTACCAGGCTTTACCATTTTGTTTCTCCCGCTGGGCAAAAAGGTGAAACAGAAGATAAAATAATTGTAATGAATAGAAATCTAGCAAAATAGAACACAAAAGAGAAAATTCTCTGAAGGAGAAAGAAGGAAATGATAATGAGAATTCCAGATAAAGTTTCTTTCTCCTTCTTGCAAACTCACAGGTCTCAACTACATTTTTCTTTCATTTGTTGGAAGGATGTGAAATTGACTTGAGCAGAAGCAGGTGATACTGGAGAAGGGAACAACCATAGGTCTTGATAAAAATGATGCCCCTATAGCCCATTTTTGAATTGGGGAACTGATCTGAAAGTGCAGATGCCCACATATCTCTCCTAGACCAAATAGAGTGAACCTTGGTTTATGGCAGTTAAAATTTCATAAGAGAAAGTAGAAGTAGTTCCAATTCCCAATCCACTAAAACTACAAAAATGTCCTCAATACACAGCCTTCAAACTGTAAGTCTGAGAGCAAGAGACCTAGGCCTAAGAAATTCAAGGAAATGTCTACTGCAACATTTATGAGTCAATTAAAAGATAAACATCTTTTAATTGTTTGTTTTTGTTTTCTGGGGTGGTGGTGGTGGTATGGGTAGGGGTGGGAGTCAATTGAAAGTTCTAATAAAGATTGAATTCAACCTCAAGTGTATAAAATCATGGAAAAATTATAAAAATATAAACAAATGGGAGTCTATTAGAACTTTTAAAATAAGGAGAAGTTCATCCTTCCTAAAATATAAAAATGGTTTGGAATTAATAAGTATTAATATGATATAAAATATAATAAAATTAAATATTATATCCTTAATATACTACAAATAAAAATATGTCAATATTAAATAGTAGCATAAAATACTATAAATCAATTAAAAGGAAAATTCAATATCTATTCCTATAAAAATCAAACCAAACATAATTGCCTTACAACATTCTTGCTATTACCCAAAATGATTTTTTGAATGTAGCAAACCAAATACAGGATCTTGTAAGCCATTATTTATTAAATTAGTGGGGCAGTTTCTCAGTGTCCAAACATTCCCTCTATTTAGGAGAAATTTCCCATTGAGTTAGTTAGTAAAAAGTATAGTCAGAAATGTAAGGGATATGATGCTTAATCCTCTTGTTACTAGGTAGGGAGGTAACAGGCACATAGCCTAAGTATAACATTTTTATGCTTTTGTTTGGGAATTTAAATAACAAGCAAGAGGGAAAGAAAAGCGTAAAGAATTATTTATTATGGATGAAATATTTTAGATAGTAGCTAGTGACAAAGGCAGCAGTGCCCACTGGTGGGGAGACTCAGAAATGGGATATAAATCAGGCATTTCTTTGATTGCATCCTCCAAGTCTGATTTTCTAGCCTTCTGCTGTTGAAACTACTTCATAATCTTCCAGAAATCCCTTCTTGCTTTAAAGTAAGCAGAGTCTGCTTTTGTTGCTTGCACCTAGATTCTTGGCTGGAACTATGACACACTGCTTAAGGGTGAAAAAAATAGAAACATTCCCATTTAAATCAGGAAAAATACAAAGTTATATGGCATTATTACTATTTTTAACATTGTTCTGGAAGCAATAGCCAATGTAATTAGACAAGAAAAAGACATTTAGTTTATATGTTAGAAAAAAGACATAAAATGTATCATTATTTGTAGAGTGTTTTATTTACTATCCAGAAAAATGTAGGATAAAGAGAGAGAAAAAACAATTACAAATATTAAGAGAATTCAGAGACATTGGTTATAAAATTAAAACGCAAAAATCAATAGTTTTTCTAGTTACAAATAATAGTCATATTTAGGAAAACAAAAGAAATACAGCAGTAGCCTGATTTTTCTCTCTCTCGCCAAGTCCAGAGGATGCTCTTTTCTATCAGGGAAGTGTCTGTTGCTAAAGAATAAAGGAAGATGACATACTGGGTGACAAATTGCCACCACCAGCTTGAAAATATAATCAAAGTAAAGATTTCATTTAAAAGAGGAACCCAGATAATTTTTAAAACCAAAAATAAAGTCAATAAAATACACACATTTTCTATTCTGTGTGGAATTCTTGCGGAATAGAATGGACATTTCTGTAAAAATTCAGAAAAAAATAGCAAAAAATTGTTAAGGAACAAGATCCTTTCATGGTGCTAAAGCACCACCCACAGAACACTTCCTGGCAGGGAAGGAAAACATAAACCTTTATAGTGGCAAGATCATCTGGACCAAGTGCTAAAACAGCATCACCAGCACTGCGACAACCTGATGCTGCAGGCTTCCTGGCATGATCCAGTGTAAAGCAGACAGCATCTCCTGTGAAGCACTCTCACTAGCTAGTCAAGCCTTTTGACTTCAAGTTTACAGGAAATACAGAAATATTGGAGAGCAAGTATAAAAACCCCTTGAGGAAACAACCATATAATTATAAAATGTGAAATATTCTACAGGTAGGTGGCCCAATTTCTTCAAAAACTCAACAAAGTAGACAAAAGAAAAAGAAAAGAAAGAAAGACGTTGAGATGACTGTTCTATATTAAAGATGCTAAAGTGACATAACAGTAGAATAAAATGGGTAAATCTTGATTGGATTCTGACTTTAAAAGCAACTTAAATGTTTATTAATTGATGAATGGATAAATATAATGTGGTATTTGTTCATATAATGAAATATTGTTCAATAAAAAAGAAACAAAGGACTGATTCATAGTATAACATGAAAGAACCTTGAAAATCGTTAAGTGAAAAAATCCGGCACAAAAGGCTACATATTGTATGATTCTATTTACATAAAATGTTCAGAACAGGCAAATCCTCAGATACAGAAAGTACATTAGTGGTTGCCATGGGCTGGGGATGGAGAAAGAGAGTCATAAATGGGGAGTGACTGCTAATGGTAGAGGGTATCTTTTTGGGTTAATGAAAATATTCTGGAATTAGATAGTCGTGATGGTTGCACAACTTTGTAAATATACTAAAACCCACTAAATGATATACTTTACTTCTTTTTTTAATCCTTACTTGAGGATATTTTTCTATTTATCTTCAGATAGAGTGGGAGGTAGAGAGAGGGAGAAAAATGGAGAGAGAAACATCAATGTGAGAGGGACACATCAGCTGGTTGCCTCCCACACAGCCCTACCCCAACCAGGGCCAGGGGAACCACAACCAAGGTACATGCCCTCAACTGGAATCAAACCCGTGACTCATTGGTCCACAGGCCCATGCTCTACTGCTGAGCCAAATCAGCCAGGGAGATTCTGAAAATGAAGAATGGTAAGTGGGACTTGTAGTCAAGATGGCGGTGTAGGTAAATGCGGTATCGCATCCTCCCACAACCACATCAAAGTTACAAATAAACTACAGAACGACCATCATTCAAAACCACTTGAAATCAAGCTGAATTGAAGTCCTACAACTACAGAATTAAAGAAGCAGCCACATAGACACTGGTAAGAGGGGAGGAGGGGACGGGCTGGTCCCACACCCACGTGTGGTGGATAAAAACAGGAGGACACCTCAGCTGGGAAGGTTCTCCCTGAGGACTGAGGGGGTCCCTGTCCCACACCAGGTGCCCCACTCAGGGTTCCAGTGCCAGGAAGAGAAGTCCCCATAACTTCTGGCTGGAAAAACCAGCGGGAACTGAGGCTCAGGGAAGCTGAAACTACTGGAGCCCCAGGCAGCTCCTTAAAGGGCCCGCGCACGAACTTATCGGACTCTCTCCCTATAAGCTTGGAGGGGAGGCAGGTCGAGGAGCACCAGAGACATACAGGGAAGAACTGAGCTGTTTGGCACCGGAGTGAGGGATGGAGAGGGGGCTTTCTCTGGGACAAACGTGCTGTCAGAGGCCTTTGTTCCTTTGGTGAGCCCTTCTCTAGGCCGGCAGACAGTCGCCATATCTGGGACTCCAGCAACCTGGCTCACACTGGTAGCTCCGCCCTGGAAATTCTCTGAGGCCCCGCCCCACCCAACTTTCAGGCCCACCCAAGCTGTTGCCAGTTGCTTACCCACAGGATTGGCCTGTCTTGGATCCTGCTTCAAGTTTTCCTAAATTCTTTCAAAGGAGCAGCATCTGATCACAGATAGCCCCATACCTCTCATTAAGTAATATACAGAAACAAACACGGGGCAGTCAAAATCAGGAGACAAAGAAACAGGTCCCAAATGAAAGAACAGAACAACACCCCAAGAAAAGAACTAAGCAAAATGGAGATAAGCAACCTAACAGATGCTGAGTTCAAAATACTGCTTATAAGGATGCTCAATGAACTTAGTGAGAACCTCAGTGAGCTTAGTGAGGGCCTAAAGAGCATAAAAAAGGACCAGTCAGAAATAAAGGAGGCACTAACTGAAATAAAGAATAATTTACACAGATTCAATAGTAGAGTAAGTAAATCCAAGAAGCAAACCATTGTTTTGGAATATAAGGAAGCAAAAATCCCCCAATCAGAACAGCAAAAAGAAAAAAGAATCCAAAAAAATGAGGATAGTGTAAGGAGCCTCTGGGACAACTTCAAGCTTGCCAACATTTGCATCTTGGGGTGCCAGAAGGAGAAGAGAGAGAACAAGAAATTGAAAACCTGTTTGAAACAATAGTGGTAGAAAACTTTCCTAACTTGGTGAAGGAAACAGACATACAAGTCCAGGAAACACAGAGAGTCCCAAAGAAGATGAACCCCAAGAGGCCCACACCAAGACACATCATCATCAAAATGCAAAAGGTTCTAGACAAAGAGAGAATCTTAAAAGCAGCAAAAGAAAAGCAGTTAGTTACCTACAGGGGAGTTCCCATAAGGCTGTCAGATGATTTCTCAAAAGAAATTTTGCAGGCCAGAAGGGAGTGGCAAGAAATATTCAGAGTAATCAAAAGCAAGAACCTACAACCATGATTACTCTATCCTGCAAAGCTGTCATTTAGAATCGATGGCCATATAAAGAGTTTCCCAGACAAGAAAAAGTTAAAGGAGTTCATCACCACCAAACCGTTATTATATGAAATGATGAAGGGTCTTTTTGAAGAAAAAGATAAAATATATGAACAAACAAAATGGCAATGAATACACATCTATCGACAATGGAATCTACAAACAAAGTGAACAGGCAGCGAGAAACATTCTCATAGATACAGAGAACATTTTGTTGGTTGCCAGATGGGAGGAGGGTTGGGGGAATGGGTAAAAAAGGTGAAGGGATTAAGAAGTACAAATTCATTGCTACACTGACAAACCTCAAAGAGAAAGGGGTTGGGGGGTGGGAAGAAATAAACCAAAGAACTTATATGCATAACCAATGGACACAGAGAATAGTATGAGAAAAGGCGGGAGGGGGGTGGGAGTGGGAAGGAGGGGGCAAATGGGGGAAAAATAAGGAACATCTGTAATACATTCAACAATAAAGATTAAAAAAAGAAAAGAAAACAAAAAAGAATGGTAAGTGGAGACATTTATGGGCTAGTAAACCATTATGTAAATCTAAACTATTTAAAAACAGCATATTGTAGGAAAAAATAGTCAATATAACAAAACAATATAGGGTTTCAAAAACTGACCCAAATAAATACACATGGGAATTGCTTATATTTAAAGGTGGCATTAAACATTAGTGGGGGAAGGAAGAATTATGTAATGGATTGCTGTGGATCAAGATGGCAAGCTCTTTGTTAAAATGCAAATGTGGATCTCTACTCCACCCTTATTCCAGATACATTATAGATGATGCAAACCTTTAAAAATAAAACCAGAAAACATTGGCCTACAGATCATTAAGTCACATCTTGTGTTCTTATAAGTGAACAGCAAACAGAGCCAAAAGTAACTATGCACCTGACATTTCCTCAGTGGGAATTGGTGCCACTTGGTGCCATTGTGAAAATTAGCCTTGATTCTCAAAAGTTGGGCGTGCTGGGGACTTTTACCGCATTACATGTAGTCAGGGTAACCCTTGTTGTTCTGTACATCACTGAATGAGGGGGAGTTACTGTTCCCCTTTATTTGGAAAGAGGAAGAGGGTCTCACACTGGGCTAGTGGTAGTGTTATAATGTGTCAGTGAGATAACCAGAGATGCACAGCCAAATTGTAAAGGAGCACTTTATTCTTGCTGGTGGGCTGCGGGGGGCATAGTCTCTCTTCAGATCAGCAGCCACAATTCTTCTTGCTCATCCGATTTTAAAGACAGAAGCCCCTGCCCTGGCTGGTTTGGCTCAGCGGTTAGAGCGTCGGCCTGCAGTCCGGAGAGACCTGGGTTCGGTTCCCGCTAAGGGAACGTACTTCGGTTGCAGTTTGTCCCCGGTCCTGGTTGGTCGTGCGGGTGGCAGCCACTCGATGTGTCCCTTCACGTCGATGTTTCTCTCTCTCTCTCTCTTCCTCTCTCTCCCTCCCACTCTATCTGTACAAAAAATAGAAAAATATCCTCGGGTGAGGATAAAAAATAAAAATACAAAAAAATAAAGACAGAAGCCCCATCTTCCTTTTGCTCCCCCCCCCCAAGACTAGTACAATAGTGGGTGTGACAGTGATTACAGAAGTCAAAATTAGCATTATTCACCAGACTCACCTGCAAATGCCTGCAATTACTGATACTCCCAACACGTGGGGCAACTATAATCTTAGGCAAAATTTCTTTACTTCTAGGAGTAATTAACCTATTATTGAAAAAATATGTATGAAGATCCATTGATGATAAAAATGAAGTTATTTAGTCACCTTAGCCAAGAAGTCTACATAAAAATGGAATCTAGTCACCTTAGCCTCGGAGCCCAGGTCATTCCCCACTGTTTTTCCTGACAAGTCAAATTGTTGAGTTGACTTAGTTTTTTACAGGCCATTTATTAAACATGGCCCAAAGACTAGGAATAAACATAATATAGTGAGAGGACTGGCAATGGTGGATAATAGAGTTATAAACCAATTTTCAGATCATTGCCTTTTTCTTTCTTGTTCCTTAATATTTTTCCTAGCTAGTGATAAACTTTCTTGAGTAATTCCTGAATTATTCACATGGAAACAGCATTTTTTTCCCAGTGCAACACATAATCCTCCTTCCTTAAGAAATAAGAAGTCTAATTCTCTCCTATTCTGTAGGACCATTTCTAAGTCCTCAGTTCCATTGGGGCCCAGGTCTATAAGGATTCCCCTGTACAGTCATAACCAGAAAAATCAGAGTCCCAATAAATGCAAGAGTCTTATCTGGAGGGGCCTGAACTGTACATTTTGCTTTTTCCCCCTCAGTTAGAAATGGTGCTTCCAGATCAGGATGCTCTTGACGTTGGTGCAGGCAGGATGTCAGTGTATAGTCCCTTCCAGGCCAGAGTTAGTCCCATTGTGGTGAACTTCTTTACACATATTGATCCCTGGGCTGGAAAGGGTGCACAGGGTCCAAGGTGGGTGCAGGCAGGGTGTTGCAGACATGTTTATGGACAGCTTTCTGGGTGGACTGCAGGGCCTACAAGAACTGTAAGAGGGCAAGGGGAGCAGAGTGGTCCAGTTTTCACTGGTTTCTAAAGTAAATTTGGTTAAGGTGTCCTTTAAGATACTATTCATGTGCTCTACCTGCCCAGAACTCTGTGGGTGGTAAGCACAATTGAGCTTCCAATTTATATCTAACCCTTTAGAGATATCCTGTGATCTCTTTGCTATAAAGGCAGGGACATTGTCTGATCCAAGGGTCAGGGGTAGCCTAAACCTGTTACTCCCTTTACTACATCCCAGACTGTTATTCCATCACCAGGGGCAAGCTCTCCCTCTCTCAGTGTCCTATTTTCTTCCCTTCTTGTGTATTCCTCCAATGTCCTATCTTCCTGTAGTATATATGTCCCTTTCTTTTATTTTTTATTTCCTCTGCATAATCCTTCTCTTTTTATTTCTTGCATAGATCCTCTGCAACTTTCCTAGTTCTTCCCCTGACACTAACCTAAGAGCTTGCTCAATCTATCTGCAGTCTTCACATTTCCCAGCTTTCCTTCTCTCCCTACTCAGACCCATACATTCCTGCTTCCCTCCACCTTCTCCCTTTCCCTGTGACTTTACTGGACATTACCTGCCTCCCAGGAGTTCAGTAAGCTTGGTGTAACCTAAGTGGGTAGTCTTGTGCAGCTGGTTGACTAAAGTCCAACCTAGAGCCTCTGGGACTAACAAGCTCCCATCAGCCAGTGTCCACAATCCATTGATTTCCTTTATGGCTTGTTTCTGCTTGGCTAGGTCATTTTCTGACCTAGTGTATCTGGAGAGGCCCCACTGGTTTTCGGGTTGCCTCCCAAGCTTCCTGGTGCAGCAGATTTCCCTGTGCCTCTAAGAAGTTTCCTCTTTGATGTCCTTCCTGGGCAAGGTTAATAACCCTCATTTCCTGTAGATGGCGCTATGCATGTGTGCTCTGGCAAAGGCATATCTGCTGTCAGTGTAGATGGTTAACAACTTTCCCTTGCCCCATTGGAGAGCCTGGATTAGGGCTGTGAGTTCAGCCAGTTGGACTGAAGTTTTCCTATTCAAGGACTGACCAGATGACACGGTCCTGAGTTACTACTGCTGCCCCAGAATACCTGATTTCTTTCTGGTCATAGCTGCTTCTGTCCATGAATAATACCTCACCTGATGATGGCAGTGGGACATTCTTGAGGTCTGGGTGGGCCATCTGCACTATGTTGATTACCTCCTGGCAGTCCTGTAGAGGTTTCTCCTGGTCATCATCTGGAGGCAGGCTGGCAGGACTGATGGCCAATGGCCTGGAGTGGCAGTGGTCAGCAATTAAACAATCACTGGAGAAGAAGTTCACATCCAAGTAGGGGGAATGGGCATTCCATCATGACTAGAAATAAATGAGTCACAGTATTTTCCCAAGGTCTATAGTCCTCTTTGAAGTCCAGGGACAGGTTAGGGGCTCATTGGCTCAGTCAGGACTGAGTCTGCTGCATCAGCATCTACCAGGAAACTAACTAGTCTGTCCCCTGTCCCCTATTGTCTTATTATTCTTGGCTACTGAGGGCTTAGTTGGAAGGAGCCCTGGCCCTGTCATTTTTCTAAGTTGAAGATTTTACTTTGTTCCTCTGCACCTGACTTTTCCCTTGTCTTCTCTATCCCTAATCGGGACGTATGCCTGACATTCTGACCCTTCCTAGGGTGATCCTTCCCCATGGGCCCTATTTCCATTAAGGCTGCTACTACTACCTTTGCTATTTCAACCAATTTCTTTAGGTCTAACAGGAGAACACAGTGAAAAGTGTCCAAGGAAGCCCTCCCTTCAGCAGTATTTGGGTCCCACTGTGGGCAGGGGGATGGAAAAATTTCCTCTGACCACCAGTTTTCAAAAGGATGCAGGAAAGGAAAGCATCATTTTAGCATGTGTGTTTAGCAGGGCAGAGTGTTTTTCAACTCTCCAGGAGCACTTTGCACTGCACATAGGATCCCTATTTTCAACTCCCCAAAGTTCAGAGAAGCCTATTGGAAACTTGCTGCCACCAAACTCGGGGGGGGGGGGCAGATGAGCCATCCAGGCTGGCACCAAAGGAACACACCCCTTCTGTGGCCTGACCGCCCTCCCTGGATAACCCTGTGGCCCCTGCGTCCTCCAGGTGAGTGACTGTGTGCCTGCCCACCTCCCACCGCCCCTGTTTCCCAGGACAAGGAGCTCTCCACACCCCAGTCCTGATGCATGGTGCCATGCAGGATGCACAGGGTGGCCCACTGGCAGAGACGGCTCCTGAATCACTTATTACTCTGTTAACTGCCTGTAGCAACCGAGGTACAAAATCTTGCTATGACTCTTCAGGTCCTTGTCTGATGGATGTAAGATCTAGTAAATTTTTCCCTTTTGTTGGGAGCTCTTTCCAGGCCTTCAAACACAAATATTAATCACAGCTGTAGGAGAAGACAATGGGGGAATCTTTAAGGACTCATAGACTTTCGTGGCTTTCCTCAGGTCTTTCACTACACCTTGCTTCCCCACCTTATGAGCCCCCTGCACGCACCCCACTGGAGATTTGGCCCACAACCTGGGCATGTACCCTGACTGGGAATTGAACCAGCAACCTCTTGGTGCATGGGTCGATGCTCAACCACTGAGCAACACTGGTCGGCCTTTTGCTGTATCTCTACCTCGCAGGCACTTCTATACCTTTGCCCAGGTTTCTCTTGGGGCCCCGTTTGGGGCCCACTACCAATATTTGTGCCTCAATCAGAACTTTTCTCAAATTCATCTTCTTCTTTTTTATTATTAATTATTTTATTTATTTTTGTTACAGATGTTTATCCTTTTTCCTCCATTGATGCCCCCATCGCCCTCCCTCCCCGCCCTGTCCCCAGCTTTGTTGTCCATGTCCATTGTTCATGCACACATGCATATAAGTTCTGTGGTTTATCTCTCCCCCACCACCCCCTCTTCTGAGGATTGTCAGTCTGTACCCCGCTTCCACGTCTCTGGGACTACCCCATTACTCAGACTGTTATGTTCATTATATTCCAAAAATAAGTGAGATCATATGATACTTGCCTTTCTCTGTTTGGCTTGTTTTCTTAGGATGCTACTTTCCAGGTCCCTCCATGTAGTCTCAAAGGATAAGAGATCTTTCTTTCTTACAGCTGCTTAGTACTCCAGTGTCTATATGTACCACACCCCACAGCTTTTTGATCCATTCGTCTACTGATGGACACTTGGGCTGTTTCCAGATCTTAGCTATTGTAAATAGTGCTGCTACAAACATGGGGGTACATATATTCTTTCTGATTGGTGTTTCAGGCTTCTTAGGGTATATTCCTAGAAGTGGGATCACTGGGTCAAATGGAAGTTCAATTTTTAATTTTTTGAGGTAACACCTTATTGTTTTCCATAGTGGCTGCACCAATCTGCATTCCCACCAGCAGTGGACTAGAGTCCCTTTTCTCCACACCCTCACCAACACTTGTTTGATGATTTGTTGATGGTGGCCATTTTGACAGGTGTGAGGTGATACCTCATTGTTGTTTGAATTTGCATCTCTCTGATGATTCGTGATGTTGAGCATTTCTTCATATATGTCTTTGCCTTTTGTATGTCCTGTTAGGAGAGGTGTCTATTTAGTTCCTCTGCCCACTTTTTAATTGGGTTCTTTGTTTTCCTTATGTTGAGTTGTATGAGAACTCTATATACATTGGAAATTAACCCCTTATCTGATATATCATTAGAAATTATGCTCTCCCATACAGTGGGTAGCCTTTCCGTTTTGATGATTGTATCTTTCACTCACAGAAGCTTTTGAGTTTGATGTAGTCCCATGTGTTCATTTTCTCCTTTGTTTCTATTGCCTTAGGTGATGTATCAGTGAAAATTCTGCTGCCTATGATGTCTGAAATTTTGTTGCCTACAGTTTATTCTAGGATTTTTATAGATTCATGGGTCACATTTAAGTCTTTTATCCATTTTGAGTTTATTCTTGTGTATGGGGTAAGTTGATGGTCTAGTTTCATTTTTTTTGCATGTAGCTGTCCAATTTTCCCAACACCATTTATTAAAGTGGCTGGCCTTACTCCCCTGTATGGTCTTGCCACCTTTGTCAAATACTAATTGAGCATATTGCCTTGAGTCCATTTCTGGGTTCTCTGTTCTGTTCCACTGGTCTATATGCCTGTTCTTGTGCCAGTACCAGGCTATTTTGATTACAGTGGTTTTGTAGTATAACCTGAAATCTGGTAATGTGATTCCTCCAACTTTGTTCTTCTTTTTCAAGATTGCTGAAGCTATTCGAGGTCTTTCTTGATTCCATAAGAACTTTTGAAGTATTTGTTCCAATTCTGTGAAGTATGTTGTTGGTATTTTGATGGGGATTGCATTGAATCTATAGATTGCTTTGGGTAGTATGGATATTTTAATCATGTTAATTCTTCCAATCCATAAACAGGGTATGTGCTTCCACTTTTTTATATCTTCCTTTATTTCTTTTTACAATGACCTGTAGTTTTCTGCGAATAGCTCCTTTATTTCTTTGGTTAAGTTTATTCCTAGGTATCTTAATTTTTTTTTGCCACAATGGTAAATGGGATTGCTTTCTTAGTTTCTCTTTCTGTGAGTTCATCATTGGTGTATAAGAATGCCATTGATTTCTTGACGTTAACTTTGTATCCTGCTACATTGCCAAATTCATTTATTAAGTCTAGTAAATTTTTGATGGAGTCTTTAGGGTTTTCTCCGTATAGTATCTTGTCATCTGCAAATAATGACAGTTTCACTTCCTCCTTTCCAATTTGGATCCCTTTTATTTTTTCTTCCTGTCTGATTGCTGTAGCCAAGACTTCCAGTACTATGTTAAAGAAGAGTGGCAAAAGTAAACATACTTGCCTTGTTCCTGTTCTTAAGGAAAATGCTTTTAGTTTTTGCCCATTGAGTATGAGGTTGGCTGTAGGTCTTTCATATATAGCCTTTATTATGTCTTGATAGGATCCCTCTATTCCCACATTGCTGAGCATTTTCATCACAAATGGATTCTGCATTTTGTCAAAGTTTTTTTGGCATCTATTGATATGATCATGTGGTTTTTATTCTTCATTTTATTTATGTGGTGTATCACGTTTATTGATTAGCGAATATTGTACCAGCCTTGCATCCCTGGGACGAATTGCACTTGGTCATAATAAATAATTTTTGATGTGTTGCTGGAGCTGATTTGCTAGTATTTTGTTCAGGATTTTGGCATCTATGTTCATCAGTGATATTGGCCTGTAGTTTTCTTTCTTTGTAGTATCTTTTTCTGGTTTTGGAATTAGAATTATGCTGCTTCATAAAACGAGTTTGGAAGTCTTCCTTCTTCTTGAATTTTTTGAAATAGTTTGAGAAGAATGGGTGTGGGTTCTTCTTTGAATATTTGGTAAAACTCCCCTGTAAAGCCATCCGAGCCTGGGCTTTTGTTTGCTGGGAGACTCTTGATTACATCTTCAATTACTTCTGTTGTTATTGGTCTGTTCAAGTTTTCTATCTCTTCCTGGTACAGTTTTGGGAGACTATGTTTTTTTAGTAATTTGTCAATTTTGCTTAGATTGTCAAATTTGTTGCCATATAATTGTTCATAGTAGTTGTTAACTTCTCCTCTTTCATTTCTGATTTTGTGTATTTGGATTCTCTCTCTTTGTTTCTTGGTGAGTCTAGCTAAGGGTCCATCAGTCTTGTTTATCTTTTTGAAAAATCATCTCTTTGTTTCATTGATCCTTTAAATTTTTTTTTTTTTGGACTCTATGTTGTTTATTTCTGCTCTGATCTGTACTATTTCCTTCCTTCTACTTGTTTGGGGTTTTCTTTTTGTGAGGTTAGATAGTCTATTAGAAATTTTTCTTGTTTCTTGAGGTAGGCCTGTCATGCTATGAACTTCCCTCTTAGAACTGCTTTCACTGCATCCCATAGATTTTATGTTGTGTGTTCGTTTTCATTGGTTTCCAGGAAGTTTTTAATTTCTCCCTTGATCTCCTCGGTAACCCATTCATTGTTTAATAACATGCTATTTAGCTTCCATGTGTTCAAATGTGTTTGCATGTTCTTGTTGCAATTGATTTTTTATTTCATGCCATTGTGATCTGAGAAGATGCTTGATATGATTTCAGTCTTCTTGAACTTGTAGAGACTTAGTTTATGTCCTAACATGTGGTCTATCTTTGAGAATGTCCCATATGCACTTGAGAAGAATGTAAATTCTGTAGTTTTGGGGTGTAATTCTCTGTAGATACCTATTTAATCCATTTGGTCTAGTGCTTCATTTAGAGTCTCTATTTCCTTGCTTATTTTTTGTCTAGAGGATCTATCCAGTGATGTCAAAGGGGCGATGAAGTTTCCTGCTATGATTGTATTGCTTTCGATTTCTCCTTTAAATCCTCCAGAAGATTTTTGTTATATTTTGGTGCTTTTATATTGGGTGCATATATGTTTATCAAAGTTATATCTTCCTGTTCGATATATCCTTTCAATATTATGTAGTCGCCTCCTTTGTCTCTAGTTATGGCCTTCATTCTGAAATCTATTTTATCAGATATGAGTATTGCTACCCCAGCTTTTTTTTCCTTTCCAGTTGGTTGGAAGATTTTTTTTTTATCCCTGCACTTTCAACCTATGTCAGACTTTTGTTGTGAGATGGGTCTTTTGTAAACAACATATAGATTAGTCATGCTTCTTTATTCAATCAGCTACTCTGTGTCTTTTTCTGAGAGCATTGAATCCATTTACATTTAAGGTGATTATTAATATGTACTTTTTTATTGCCATTTTTGTTTATTGTGGTTATATTTTTCTTCATATTTCTCCTACTAATTTCAGCTGTTCTTTTAATATTTCTTGCAGTGCTGGTTTAGTTCTAATGTATTCCCTTAACGTTTTCTTTTTGGTCTGGGAATTTCTTTTTTTGACCTTCTATTTTGAATGATAGCCTTGCTGGGTAGAGTTGTCTTGAATTCAGATCCTTGTTTTTCATGACCTTGATTACCTCATGCCACTCCCTTCTGGCCTGTAGTGTTTCTGTTGAGAAGTAAGCTGAGAGCCTTTTGAGGTTTCCTTTGTAGGTAACCTGTTGCTTTTCTCTTGCTGCTTTTAGGATTCTCTCTTTGTCTTTAATTTTTGGCAGTTTGATTACTATGTGTCTTGGTGTGGGCCTGTTTGAGTTCTTATTACTTGGGGCTCTCTGTGCTTCTTGAACTTGAATGCCTTCTTCCCTCACCAAATTAGGGAAGTTTTCTGTCACTATTTCTTTGAATATATTCTCTATACCTTGCTCATTTTCTTCCTCTTTGGGGACTCCTAAGATGCGAATGTTATTACATTTTCAGTTGTCCCACAGTTCTCTTAAACTGTTTTCCTGTTTTTTAATTATTTTTTTCTTTTGGTTTTCTGATTGGTTGATTTGTTCTACCCTGTCTTCTAATTCACTGATCTGGTACTCAGCTTCCTCTACTCTGCTATTTAGACTTTCCAATGTGTTTTTTTTTTTTTTTTATTTATTTCTGATATGTCATTCTTCATTTCTTCTTGGTGGTTTTTAATTTCCAACTGGTTGATTTTCAACATTTCTATGTCTTTACTCATGGTGCTCATATCCTTACACATGCTGTGGAGCTTCCCCAAGATCATGGCTCTGAATTCTAGTTCTTTTATCTTGCTTAACTGCACTTCATTTATCTCCTCTTCAGTAGATGTCTCTTGTCCTTTCATTTGGCTTTTGTTTCTGTGTTTCACCATTTTCGCTCACAGTGGACTTTGGAGCTGCCAAATTTTCCCTATGGGTGTTGGTGTTCTGCTGTTTGTAGCTCCCTCTCCTGGGTTGGTATGAGGCAGGGAGGACCCACTTTGAACACCACTGTGAAGTCTTACTTTCCTGGTTAGAGTTGCTAGCCCAGGGAATGGTAGTTATCCTCTAGCTTTTTTGCCTGGAGGCTATTAGTAGTGGTCACCTGAAGAACCTTGGTTTCTGAGTTGACTGAAAAACTCCCTCAGGTGCTCAGTGTAAGAGGATTTCCCAAGGGTGTGGCAGATGCTGGTTGTTAATGGGCCTCAATTAGCATTTCAGTGGTCACCAGGTGGGGTTGAAATCCGAGGGAGGGTCTTCTGCCTCTCCCCAGGGCCTTGGGAAGGAGTAAGTTGACCATAGTCCTTTGTGGCTGCAACTCAGCAAAAGCTCTGAGCGCCCTCTAAATCCCAAGCATCCCCACACAGTTCCAGTGCAGTCTGCCCTCCCTCTGCTGGAGCCCAAGGTGAGTGGCTGCTGCCAATTTAGCCCATGTCCTGGCTCTGCGCTGTGGAGCCGCCTGGGACCTTAACCCAAGGACGCCGCTCCCAGCTAAGGGCACCGCTCCCAGCCAAGTCCATCCCTTCTGGCAGCTCCCAGCCGAGGGCGCAGCACCTAGGTGAGGGTGCAGCTCCCAGCCAAGTTCGCAGTTCCCAGCCAAGTTCACAGGTCCCAGCCGAGGCTACAGGTCTCAGCCAAGGGCGCAGCTATCAGCTGAGGCCGCAGGTCCTAGCCGAGGCCGCCGCAGGTCCCAGCTGAGGCTGCAGGTCCCGGCCCTGGCCGCTGCAGACCGTGGGCTCCTGGCCCCCTCTCACGTCTTTGCAAGCCTACCAGGATTGAGTTAGTGTCCCTGGTTATGTGGTCCTCCAAGCTGCTTTTCAGTTGCCTTTCCTGACGATTTGTCTTTATTTTCATTGTAATTCCAGTTTGTTCCTGGGAGATGGTCTGTGTAGCTTCCATTCACTCTGCCGCCATTTTCCTCCTCAAATTCTTCTTGAAGAATGTTTATTATGCAACCCAGTGAGGTCTTCTGGTCACTTGGGCTGCTATCCATGATTAGACTAACCGTAACACAGTTGAGGGAGACACAGTAGGGAGTAAGCCGAGGACAAAAACAGAGGAAGACACACAAGACAGAAACTTTCACTTTGTCTGCCTGGCCACTCTCCTCACAGAGATTTCAGATGCCTGTAGGCATGTGGCAGGTTGGAATAAGCCCCCCAACTCAAGTCAGGTTCACTAGTGGAACACCAGAGTACCCCAAGAATCTGATACTGCCTTTTAGCCGTATGAGGCTGTCACAGAACCACAGGGTAGGCCTCACACAGGCTCCATAGCAAACGTCGTGGAGCATGGTCACTCACACACAATTACATTCACACAGTTACACTCACACACTGTTTGAATTTTCTTCCAGGAATTCCCCATCCTGAATGGCACCTATGCTGCTTGGGAGGTGATCAGTCTCCCTTTCTGCCCTAGTGGCGGGTCTGAATGAACAGAATTTGCCAGGTTTGAACCAGAATTTGCCAGGTTTTAACCCCACCTAATGTCTTAGGGGGGTTCCCAAGAGAGGAGAGGCTGTGCTGCATCCAGCCCTCTCACTCTCATCCAGATAGACTGGTCACCCAGAACTCACCTCTGGAGGCTTCTATCAGGTCTCCTTCAATCTTTTTAGGTATATCTTGGCATCTCCCGGCCACTCATTGGAAACCCAAGTAGGATCTTCGGGGCCCTGTGACTCAGGGGGCGCCTCCCCTCAGATCTATAGGGGTTCAGTGGCTGGATCCAGAGAGGCTGCCCATCCTAGGCATCTAGTCTTTGGTGTTGAAAAACACAAGGAATCTCTCTGAGGCTTTCAAATGTTATAATGTGTCAGTGAGATAACCAGAGATGCACAGCCAAATTGTAAAGGAGTGCATTATTCTTGCTGGTGGGCTGCGGGGGGGCATAGTGTCCCCTCAGATCAGCAGCCACAATTCTTCTTGCTCATCTAATTTTAAAGACAGAAGCCCCATCCTCCTTTTGCAGGACCCCCTCCCCAGAGGACCGGTACAATAGTGGGTGTGACAGTGATTACAGAAGTCAAAATTAGCATTATTCACCAGACTCACCTGCAAATGCCTGCACTTACCGATACTTGGACACTGCAAATGCTTCCCAACACGTGGGGCAACTATAATCTTAGGCGAAATTTCTTTACTTCTAGGGGTAATTAACCTATTATTAAAAAAATATTTATGAAGGTCCATTGATGATAAAAATGAAGTTATTTAGTCACCTTAGCCAAGAGGTCTACGTAAGAATGGAATCTAGTTGTCTTAGCCTTGGGTCCCAGGCCAATAGGAAAGGGCAGCCTGGAGCTTGAGATTCTCGTTGATCAGAGCTCAAGGTTAGTTGGGCTCTGTGAGCAAGTGTTTTAAAGGCAAGAATAAGTAGCTGATACGCAGCGTTATGCAGCCTCAGAGGGATATCTTATGTCTGAATACCACTTTCATGCTTCAGAGTTGTAGTGTGAACATAAAAATGAACCCTAAGAATGACAGTGAGGTTCACATGAGAAACTTATACTCCATAGACTTTCCATTTTCCTAGAAGAAGTGCCATGAGAGCTATACCCAACTTTGCTCAGATACATGGTTTCATGGTAACTATCCAAGCTTCCCCAAATATTGGCAGAGGTAAAGTGCCTTAAATTTTGTTATGTAGATGGAATTGATTTGGTGTCTCTATCCCTGGTTTTGGGCGTTGGGATCCAGTGCTCTCTTCAAAAATTTCTCTAAATTTCTGTGTAGGTGAAGCAGGCTTTATTGAAATAAAGGGCTAGAAAGAACAGGGATTTAAAATGTGCAAGAAATTAATTTGTTCGAACCAAGTAACATTCAAATGCACACCACCCTGATCCCCTATATAGGCTCTTCCCCACTGTTTTTTTTTCTCCCTCTCCCTCTCCCTTACCCTCTTTTTCTCCCTCTCTCTCTTCCTCCCTACTCTGCTCCTGCTGTGTGGTCCCTCCTGATGTAGGGTGACTCAGTCTCTCTAGGACCTAAGTATAATACACTCTGTTTCCATGCCCTTCTCCTGTGTCCCTTTCTTATGGTCCCACTTGACTGACCATTTGATGAAACAATGCAAACCAACTCCTAAGAAACATTTGGTATTATCTCATAAAATTAAAGATTAACATACCCTAGGACTCAGCAGTTTTTTTCTTAGGCACATACAATTTTACATATTCTAAAAAAGGTAATAAATAAGGTAATAATATTATACATTCCACTACAACTTGTTTTTTTCCTCAACATTATGAGGTGTTATCTTACTGTGGTTTTGATTTGCATTTCCCTGATGATTAGTCATGTTGAGCACCTTTTCTTATGCTTAGTGACCATCTGTATATCTTCTTTGGAGAAATGTCTATTTAAATGCTTTGCCCATTTAAAAAATATATATATTTTTATTAAACATATTAGAGAGGAAGGAAGAGGGAGAGAGAAAAAAGACATTGCTGCGAGAAATACATTGATCAAATGCCTCCTGAAACCATCGTGACTGGGGATTGAACCCACAACCTGGGTATGTGCGTTGACAGGGAATCAAACTGGAGAACTTTCAGTGCACAGAATGATACTCAACCAACTGAACCACACCACCCAGGGCTGCCCATTTTTAAATCAGGCCATTTTGTTGTTTTTGTTGTTGAGTTGTAGGAGTTTCTTACATATTCTGGATATTAATCTATTATTAGATACATGATTTGTAAATATTTTCTCCCAATCTGTGAGTTGACTTTTGACCCTGTTGTTTGTGTCCTTTGATGCATGGACATTTTTAACTTTTATGAAATTCTATGTTTTCTTAAAGTGGACATGGTCACAGTACCTGTTTATATTAGTCTCCTGAAGCTGCCATACCATAGACCAAATGGCTTAAACAAAAATAATTTATTTTTTCACAGTTTTGAAGGCTGGAAATCCAAGATCAAGGTATCAGCAGGGTTGAATTCTCCTCAAGCCTCCCTCCTTGGCTTATAGATGACCACCTTCTCACTGTGCTCTCACATGGGCCTTTTCTCTTATGTGCATGCAATCTTCTTCAATAGGACACCAGTCCTATCGGATTAGTGACCAACATTTATGACCTCACTTAACTTTAATTACCTCCTGAAGCGCCCTACCTCCAAATGCAGTTACATTGAGGGACAGGTGTTGTTCAACCTACAAAGTTTGGGAGACAAAGTTCAGTTTATAACACTGCTGCAAAATTCTATAATTAATGTAACTCATTTATCACAGTGCTGATATACAGTATATAGTCAATTAATGCTAGCAATAGCTATTACACCATCACTATTATTATTTGAAAGTATAATTGAAAGTGTGTGTAAAGTGAGCCATAAGTTAGGTATAATTCTAGAAGTTTTTGTCACTTTTAAGTGTTTGAAACACAATTCCTCCACTTACAGCTGTAAACTCATGCAAGTCACCTAGAGCCATGGAACCTTAGTGGCCTCAGCTATAAAACACACTCACAGCAGTAGCCTCATTCTAGGCTCCCTCAGGAGGTGGGTGTGTGGATTAAGAAAAATTATATATCTGCACTGTTTACATACTACCTGGCACACAGGAATCACTAAATTAGTAGTAGTTCTCTACCACCTGAGATAAAACATTATGATAAGTAATTGATGTGAAGCAACTGGTAATTAAAAATAATGAGGCCAGGTTACTGTATAATTTTTTTTGCCATATAGTTTATCCACTTGTCAGAGATGAACCACTTAGATGGTTTAGATTTCTTGTAACCATGACAATGGAAAACACATTGGAGTTAAAAGTTACAGTCACTCACACACAATACAGAAGTTAAAAAATGACCAACTCCTCAGAAGAGGTACAATTTATGTATAATTTTTAAAATGAACAATGTTTTATTTCATGGATCCCCAAAACAGACCATGTAACATGTTCTCCATTTCTTTCCACTGTCTGGACTCTACAGCTCCCTGAGGTTCCTGTCTCTCCCCTAACTAGTATGTCCTATGAACTTCCTTCCATTGAATTCTCTTGTTTGTATAATTTAGGCAAAGTAGATTTCTCTTGCTTGGAATTAAAAATCCCTGTTTGATCCAAATGTCCTATGGGGCACACATTTTGCCCTGCCCTTGTGTCAGGCACTGTCCTGGGTACTTGACATGGGTTAATGGTTTTAGTTATCACAACAATCACATGAAGTAGGTACAACAAAACATGAGCATTTTGCAGATAAGAAAATTGAAGCAAAGAGAGGTTTAAAAACCACCCAAGTTTACCCAGCTGCAAGTGGCAGGCACAACATGACTCTTCATCCATGAACTTAATCACCCAGTAAAAACCAAAAGTGGTGCCATAGGGCTTTTTCTGACAACATCTTTCAGCATAGGGCCAAGGTATCATGACATAGCATAGTTTGAATAAGCAGTCTTTGAGGGAGAAGAAATGGATGTATCTCAGGCTGTTTACAAGTCTAGCTTAATCCAGGGATATCACAAAGTGTCTAGGGGAAAGAAAGGATTTTCTGTCCAGCATGCATTTCTAATTAAATCTTGTTTATTTCTGTCATACATTTGAAGATATTGATCCAATGAATGTTCCAAATTATATATGCCAAACAGATACAAACCAAGGAATCAATAATAGAGTGAATATAAGCACAGGCCAGCCAAGTTAAAATCCCAACTCTACTGTTTCCTAACTGGAAGATGGGGGAAGTTACTTAAGCTTCCCATTTTCTTACCTCTAAAATAGGTAAAATAATACCTACTTCACAGGGCTGTTGTGAAAGTTAAAAGAGAATATTTTTTAATTAAGCCTAGTTTCTGATAAATAGCAAGTACCTAATGTATAAGTGGTTCAGGTGTTGTTACCTGAGGTACCATGATCCTGTGGTGTCATTTATATACACCATATTTTTTTCCATAGTGGCTGTACCAGTCTGCATTCCCACCAAGAGTGTACTAGAGTCCCCTTTTCTCCACACCCTCGCCAACACTTGTTATTTGATGATTTGTTGATGGCGGCCATTCTGACAGGTGTGAGGTGATACCTCATTGTTGTTTTAATTTGCATCTCTCTGATGAATAGTGATGATGAGCATTTCTTCATATGTCTCTTAGCCATTTGTATGTCCTGTTTGGAGAGGTGTCTATTTAGTTCCTCTGCCCATTTTTTAATTGAGTTCTTTGTCTTTCTTTTGTGGAGTTGTATGAGCACTCTATATATATTGGAAATTAACCCCTTATCTGATATGTCATTGGCAATTATGCTCTCCAATACAGTGGGTTGCCTTTCTGTTTTGATGATTGTATCTTTCACTGTGCAGCAGCTTTTGAGTTTGATGTAGTCCCATGTGTTCATTTTCTCCTTTGTTTCTATTGCCTTAGGTGATGTATCAGTGAAAATTGTGCAGCGTATGATGTCTGAAATTTTGTTGCCTACAGTTTCTTCTAGGATTTTTATGGATTCATGAGTCACATTTAAGCCTTTTATCCATTTTGAGTTTATTCTTGTGTAGGGTGTAAGTTGATGGTCTAGTTTCATTTTTCTGCATGTAGCTGTCCAATTTTCCCAGCACAATTTATTAAAGAAGCTGTCCTTACTCCACTGTATGCGATTGCCACCTTTGTCAAATATTAATTGAGCATATTGCCTTGGGTCCATTTCTGGGTTCTCTGTTCTGTTCCACTGGACTATACACCTGTTCTTGTGGCAGTACCAGGCTGTTTTGATTATGGTGGCTTTGTAATATAAACTGCAATCTGGTAATGTGATCCCTCCAACTTGGTTTATCCTTTTCAAGATTGCTGTGGCTATTCGAGGTCTTTTTTGGTTCCAAATAAACTTTTGAAGTACTTGTTCTAATTCTGTGAAGTATGTCGTTGGTATTTTGATGGGGATTGCATTGAATTTATAGATTTCTTTGGGTAGTATGGACATTTTAATGATGTTAATTCTCCCAATTCATGAACAGGGTATGTGCTTCCACTTTTTTATATCTTCCTTTATTTCTTTTTTCAATGACCTGTAGTTTTCTGCGAATAGGTCCTTTATTTCTTTGGTTATGTTTATTCCTAGGTATCCTAATTTTTTTTGCCGCAATGGTAAATGGGATTGTTTTCTTAGTTTCTCATTCTGTGAGTTCATCCTTGGTATATAAGAATGCCATTGATTTCTTGAAGTTAATTTTGTATCCTGCTACTTTGCCAAATTTATTTAGTCTAGTAAAATTTTGATGGAGTCTTTGGGGTTTTCTACATATAGTATCATGTCATCTGCAAATAATGACAGTTTCACTTCCTCCTTTCCATTTTGGATCCCTTTTATTTTTTTCTTCCTGTCTGATTGCTTTGGCTAAGACTTCCAGTACTATGTTAAATAAGAGTGGTGAAAGTGGGCATCCTTGCCTTGTTTCTGTTCTTAAGGAAAATGCTTTTAGTTTTTGCCCATTGAGTATGATGTTGGCTGTAGGTCTTTCATATATAGCATTTATTATGTCTAGATAGGATCCCTCTATTTTCATATTGCTGAGCGTTTTTATCAGAAATCGATGCTGAATTTTGTCGAAGGCTTTTTCAGCCTCTATTGATATGATCATGTGGTTTTTATTTATGTTGTGTATTATGTTTATTGATTTGTGAATATTGTACCAACCTTGCATCCCTGGAATGAATTCCATTTGGTCATGGTGGATAATTTTTTTGGTGTGTTGCTGGAGCTGATTTGCTAGTATTTTGTTCAGGATTTTGGCGTCTGTGTTCATCAGGGATATTGGCCTGTAGTTTTCTTTCTTTGTAGAGTCATTTTCTGGTTTTGGAATTAGAATTATGCTGCTTCATAAAACGAGTTTGGAAGTCTTTCTTCTTCTTGAATTTGTTGAAATAGTTTGAGGAGAATGGGTGTTAGTTCTTCTTTGAATGTTCGGCAAAACTCCCCGTGAAGAAATCCGGGCCTGGGCTTTTGTTTGCTGGGAGACTCTTTATTACATCTTCAATTTCTTCTGTTGATATTGGTCTGTTCAAGTTTTCTATCTCTTCCTGGTACAGTTTTGGGAGACTATGTTTTTTTAGTAATTTGTCCATTTTGCTTAGATTGTCAAATTTGTTGCCATATAATTGTTCATAGTAGTTGTTAACGATCTTTTGTATTTCTGTGGTGTCAGCTGTTACTTCTCCTCTTTCATTTCTGATTTTGTGTATTTGGGTTCTCTCTCTCTGTTTCTTGGTGAGTCTAGCTAAAGGTTCATCAATCTTGTTTATCTTTTTGAAAAACCAGCTCTTTGTTTCATTGATCTTTTGAATTGTTTTTTTTTTTTTTTTGTCTGTATGTCATTTATTTCTGCTCTGATCTTTACCATTGCCTTCCTTCTACTTGCTCTGGGGTTTTCTTTTGGTTTGTTCTCTAGTTCTTCAAGTTGTGAGGTTAGATAGTCTATTAGAGATTTTTCTTGTTTTTTGAGGTAGGCTGTAGTGCTATGAACTTCCCTCTCAGAACTGCTTTCAAAGCATCCCATAGATTTTATGGTGTGTCTTCGTTTTCATTTGTTTCCATGAAGTTTTTGATTTATTCCTTGATCTCCTCTGTGACCCATTCATTGTTTAATAACATGCTATTTAGCCTCCTTGTGGTCAAATGACTTTGTATGTTCATGTTGCAATTGATTTCTAGTTTCATGCCATTGTGATCTGAGAAGATGCTTGATATGATTTTAGTCTTCTGGAACTTGTAGAGACTTAGTTTGTGCCCTAAGATGTGGTCTATCTTTGAGAATGTCCCATGTGCACTTGAGAATAATGTGAATTCTGTAGTTATGGGGTGTAATTCTCTGTAGATATCTATTAAATCCATTTGGTCTAGTGCTATATTTAGAGTCTCTGTTTCCTTGCTCAGTTTTTGTCTAGAGCATCTAACCAGTGATGTCAGCGGGGTGTCGTAATCCCCTGCCATGATTGTATTGCTACCGATTTCTCCTTTGAAGTCTTCCAGAAGATTTTTAATATATTTTGGTGCTCCTATATTGGGTGCATATATGTTTATCAAGGTTATATCTTCCCATTGGATAGATTCTTTCAATATTATGTAGTGGCCTTCTTTGTCTCTAGTTATGGCTTTCATTTTGAAGTCTATTTGATCAGATATGAGTATTGCTACCCCAGCTTTTTTTTCCTTTCTTTTTGCTTGGAAGATTTTTTTTTTCATCCCTTCACTTTCAACCTATGTGAGTATTTTGTTGTGAGGTGGGTCTCTTGTAAACAACATATAGATGAGTCATGCTTTCTTTTCCAATCAGCTACTCTGTGTCTTTTTATGGGAGCATTCAATCTATTTAAATTTAAGGTGATTATTTATTTATTTATTTATTTTTTATCCTCACCCGAGGACATTTTTCCATTTTTTTGTTCAGGTAGAGTGGGAGGGAGAGAGAGGAACAGAGAGAGAGAGAGAGAGAAACATCGACGTGAAAGGGACACATCGAGTGGCTGCCACCCGCACGACCAACCAGGGCCGGGGACAAACTGCAACTGAGGTACATGCCCTTAGCAGGAACCAAACCCGGGTCTCTCAGGACCGCAGGTCGACGCTCTAACCGCTGAACCGAACCGGCCAGGGCTAAGGTGATTATTGATATGTACTTATTTATTGCCATTTTTGTTTAGTGTGGTTCTATATTTCTTCCCATTTCTCCTGCTAATTACAGCAGTCCTTTTTACATTTCTTGCAGGGCTCGTTTGGTGGTAATGTATTCCCTTAGCCTTGTTTTTGTCTGGTAAGCTCTTTATTTGTTCTTTCATTTTGAATGATAGCCTTGCTGGGTAGAGTAGTCTTGGATTCAGGTCCTTGTTTTTCATGACCTTGATTACTTCATGCCATTCCCTTCTGGCCTGCAGTGTTTTTTGTGAGAAGTCAGCTGAGAGCCTTATGGGGTTTCCTTTTTAGGTAACCTGTTGCTTATCTCTTGCTGCTTTTAGGATTCTCTCTTTGTCTTTAATTTTTCGCAGTTTGATTACTGTGTGTCCTAGTGTGGGCCTGTTTGGGTTCTTCATACTTGGGGCTCTCTGTGCTTCTTGAACTTGAATGCCTTCTTCCCTCACCAAATTAGGGAAGTTTTCTGTCACTATTTCTTTGAATATATTCTCTAACCCTTGCTCATTTTCTTCTTCTTCAGGGACTCCTATGATGCGAATATTATTATGTTTCCAGTTGTCCCACAGTTCTCTTAAGCTGTCTTCCTGTTTTTTAATCGTTTTTTCCTTTTGGTTTTTTGATTGGTTGATTTGTTCTACCCTGTCTTCTAATTCACTGATCTAGTCCTCAACTTCCTCTACTCTGCTTTTTAGACCTTCCAATGTGTTTTTAATTTCTGATATGTCGTTTTTAATTTCCATCTGGTTGATTTTCAATATTTCTATGTCTTTACTCATGGTGCTCATGTCCTTACACATGCTGTTGAGCATCCTCAAGATCATGGCTCTGAATTCTAGTTCTTTTATCTTGCTTAACTGCACCTCGTTTATCTCCTCTTCAGTAGATGTCTCTTGTTCTTTCATTTGGCTTTTGTTTCTGTTTTTCACAATTTTGGCTATCACAGTATGCTTTGGAGTCTGCCAAATTTTCCCTTTGGGTGTTGTTGTTCTTCTGTTTGTGGCTCCTTCTCCTGGGTTTGGATGAGGCAGGTAGGACTCAATTTAACCACCTTTGTCAAGTCTTTACTTTACTCTAGCTTTTTTTTTGCCTGGAGGCTACTAGTAGAGGTCACCTGAAGAACCTTGGTTTCTGAGTTGCCAGAAAAACTCCCTCAGTTGCTCAGTGTAAGAGGATTTCCCGAGGGTGGGGCAGATGCTGGTTGTTAATGGGCCTCAATTAGCATTTAAATGGCCGCCAGGTGGGGTTAAATGTCAGAGGGAGTGGCCTCCCCCTCTCCTCAGTGCCCTCGGAAGGAGTAAAATGACCATGGTTCTGGGTGGCTGCACTCAGCAAAAGTTCTGAGCAAGCACCCTCCAAATCCAGTGCGTCCCCACACATTTCCAGTCCAGTCTGCCTTCTTTCTGCTCGATCCCAATGTGAATGGCTGCTGCCAATTTAGCCTCTGTCCAGACTTTGCGTCGTTGAGCCGCCTGGGACTTTTAACCCGAGGGCATTGATCCTAGCTAAGGGTGGCCGAGTCTGCGGCACCAGCCTAGGGCGTAACACTCAGGGGAATTCGCAGAACTCAGCTGAGGTGACAGCAGCTTCCCATTGAGTCCCCTGGTCCCAGCTGAGTCTGTGTGGCACCAGCCAAGGGCTTAGCATGCAGCCGAGGCGGCAGCCTCTTCCATCCAATTCCCCTGGTCCTAGCCGAGTTCGCTGGTCCCAGGTGGGCTCCTGGCCCCCTCTCGCGTCCTCGCAAGCCTATCAGGATTGAGTTGGTGTCCCTGGTTATGTGGTCCTCCAGGCTGCCTTTCAGTTGCTCCGTCAGGAAAATTATACAGTTTGTGTAATCAACTGTCCAGCTTTGGACATATAAATAGTAAAATAAAGCTCAGCAAATGCATGAATAGAAGGTCCAATTTTAAAAGGTCAACTTCTTCTGTAAGTAGCTAACTGCACATTGTATATTTGAATAAGTGACTTGTTTCACGGGGATGTTAATAGGCAGCTTAAATGGCAGTGGGTAGAGATGGAGTAGTTTTTCAAACCAAAGAGTTTGGTTTTAAATGATTGTTCTTCAGGCCTTCTCTTCTGACAATAATTGGTGTGAATGGTAATAATAAAACCTTACCATCTGCAGACAAGATAACGCTAATTTTTTTGTGTTTGTTTTATCATCAAAGGGCCTAGCATTTATGTAATGTCACTAAATTGAACAAGCACCTGGGCAACAGCACCCCAGTAAATGTAGGTGTACCACAAGAATAAAGTAAACATGTGGAGCAACTGGAACCTCATGCAATACTGATGAGGAAAAAAAATTGTGCAACCATTGAAAAACAGTCTGATAGTTCCTCAAAAAGTTAAAAAAAGAGTTACTATATGACCAGCAAATTCATTCCCAGCCATACACTCAAGAAAGGTGAAAACACACACACACACACGTGTGTGAATGTTCATAGCAACATTATTTATTATATCCAAACCATAAAAATGAACCAAATATCCATGAACTGAAGACTGAATAAATAAAATATGGTATGTTCACATAGTAAAATATTATTTAATAATAAAAAATAATTAATGATACATGCTACAACATAGATTAGCCTTGAAAATCAGTATGAACACAACAGTCTATATATTGTAAGACTATATATATATATATATATATATATATATATATATATATATATAGTCCAATTTGAGAAAATCTATAGAAATAGGAAGTAGAGTAGTGAATGGATGCCCAGAGCCGGAGGGAGAGTGCAGTGGGGAGTGACTGCCGATGGTTAGGGTTTCTTTTTGAGATGATGAAAATATTCTAAACTTAGATTGTGATGATGGCTACCCAACTGTGGATACACTAAAACCATTGAATTGTACACTTTAAGTGGGCAAATTTTGTGGTATGGGAATTATATCTCAATAAAGATACTAAAACTGAAAGACTTAAGCAGGTAGTTTGTCTGAAGCAATGGAGGGAAATGTTATTCTAAAAGTACTTGCAGGAAAAAATCACAGATGGGATATTCCAGGCCAATGAACTCTAGAAGAGTGGTTCTCCACTACTGTAATTTGTTCCCCAGGGGTATCTCGTAGTGTCTGGAGAAATTGTCAGTTGTCTCAACAGAGGGGAATGCTACTGGTACCTAGTGAGTAGAGGCAAAGGATGCTGCTAAATATCCTGCAATGCAAGAGCCCCTGCAGCAAAGAATTATCACACCCAGCATATGCCAAAAGCAACAGTACTGAAATTGAGAAACTCTGCTTTAGCTGAAAGGAATTAGGCAAATAGTAGTATCTACTTCATAGGGTTGTTCTTTGCACCCCCAACTCACCTAAAAAGTATGGGTTCAGTAGAGGTAGGAAGTTGTTACCAAAAGGCATTATTTATCCTGAAAATTGCACAGTCTAACAGTCCACAGTCAGATTCTTAGATTGCTTTCCACCAGGATCTGGCTTGGATACAATTCACTGAAATTTGATAAATTTCTAAGAGCTGGTAGTTGGAAAATAAATAAAAAATAGTATGTAATCAATTTTTCCCTATCGGCAGGTCCCATGTTAGTATATCTTTCATAAATTCTCAGGGATCAAAGAAAACTTATATTCTATTTATTTCTAAAAACTAGAAAATAAAATTTTCTTACTTTACAAATAATCAGAATCTATTGCCTATATATTATTTCTGAATTCAGTTTCAAATGATCATAAAATATTCACAAACTGAAGGAGGGGATTTTTAGCCATTATCTAACTCAGAAATAAAATTTGTAGATTTATATATTTGACAGAAAATTTATACAGAATCCAACATAAACACATGTCAACTAGAAGGCTTCTCCTAGGATTTCCAGAGATTTTTATAATCAGCTACATTTAGAGACAAGCCAAGCAGCTAATCAATCAAGCAAATTAGAGGCAAGAAATTGGGGAAAAGCATATATTTCCATAAAACTAGGCACATAGCAGGCATATGTAGATAATTCTCCTGGGACTTGGTGACATTAAATTTGGCTCAGTTTGCCATTCAGTATAAATAAGTTGCAAGGAGTTCAGGAGGTTTGGTTCATTCACTTCCCAGGGCTTTAGGATCCTATTTTCTTTATTTATAAAATAAAAGAATTAGGGTAAATTAGCAATTCTCCAATTTGTGGAGTTTATTATTATTAAGTAAGTAAAAATTCATGTACTGAATTCCTAGGAAGTCTGAATCTATAGGACTGGAGCCCAGACACCTGGGCTTCAAGTCATGGATGATTCTCATGTGCATCCTAATTTGGAAATAACTGGACATAATTATCATGTTGATCTTTGGTGTTTCACCTACCTGAAGATCCAGGGCTTAGTATAGTGTAGCATTAATTGCCCTTCTTCACTTTTTGTCCATATAAATCATACCGTAAAAAGATAAAGCAATCTGCCAGGGAAGATGAAGGCCTAGAAAGGAAAATGCTAAGGGGAGGGAGATTAGGTAGTGCTGGATGATGTTGCTATGGCAACCCCATCCTTTCCCAGCATGTATTCTGAAAGGCTGCTGTGCTCTGTGGTGAGCTCCACCTCTGACAGAGTACGGATTGCTCATGTCACCATTTTGTAGATGAGGACTTATGGATAGAGCAGGATAATTAAATAAAAGAAGTGCATCTGAATGTTAACAATCAGCACCATTTCTCGGTAATCTTAAGTGTGTGGGTGTTTGGTTCAGGTCCACTGAAGTTAAACCAAATGGAGCACTGATTTCTGTTTTTTGATTTTCAGAGACTTCTCTGAATGTTTTACTTTAATGCGCCTCCTCACTCCAACCCCAACCTCATGGAGGTTCATTGTATCTTTATTTGAAGGAATAAGAAATGTCATAAAAAGTTTTTGTTTATTTGTTAACTTCATATTCAGCCCTGGGAGGATGAACTTCTCTTTCACTCAGAGTCAGTTTTTCTGCATCCTTTGCTTTCTCTCTGAGCTACTTGTGAATGTTATAAATGACAAGGAAGGAGGAGGTCAGCCATGGAATACTAAGTATGGCAATATCTGTCCACTAGACAGCCTGACCTATATGAAGGGTGTTTTCATTTTTTATTAAAACCTCACCTGAGGATATGTTTTTTATTGATTTTTAGAGAAAGAGAAAAGGAGAGAGAAACATTGAGGTAAAAGAGAAATGTTGATCTGTTGCCTCTTATACATGCCCCAATGGGGCAAATTAACTTGAAACCTAGGTATGTGCCCTGACCGGGTATTGAACCTGCGGCCTTTTGATGCATGGGACAATGCTCCAAAGAACTGAGGCAGCCAGCCAGGGCTTTTGAATTAAAATTAATTAATTAATTCTTATTGAACTTATTGGGGTGACATTGCTTAATAAAATTATATAGATTTCAGGTATACAATTCTACAATACATCATCTGTATATTATATTGCGTGTTTACCACCCCAAGTCAAGTCTCCTTCCATCACCATTTATTCCTCCTTTACCCTCTTTTATCTCCTCCCACCCCCATTTCCCTCTGGAAATAACCATACTATTTTCTCTGTCCATGAGTCTTTTTTTTTTCTTTGCTTAATCCCTTCACTCTTCTCACCCAGTCCCTAACCCCTTCCCCTCGAGAGCTGTCATTTTACATTTAACAAAACAATGTTTTGTTAATGAGGGCTCAAAAGTCCAAGGTAGTGAATGGGCTTGAGAACATCTGAAATGTGAACTGTAGTCACAACTTTCCTGCTCACTCATAAAACTAGTATTTATTGAAGTCCTCTGTATGCTGCCTTAGCATTTACATGAATTATTTGTTTATTTCTCAGAGCAACCCTTGGATTTAGGTTCTATTACTGATCCCACTTTACAGAGGGGAAAATGGAGTTTTAGAAGGTTTCTATGACTTGTTCAACATCTCTCTTCTAGTTAGACTTGTCCTGTCAAAATTTGTGCTCTTGACCAACACGGTGACCTAATTAACCATGTAACTTTTATTATGTTCCTATGAAAGGAAGAGGTCAGACAAGGGGATTTTTTTTTATTAAACATTTTTTTCTTTATTGATTTTTAGAGAGAGAGGAAGGGAGAGGGAGATAGAGATAGAAACATCAATGAGAGAGAACACCAATTGGCTGTCTCTTGCATGCCCCCAACTGGGGATTGAGCCCACAACCTGGGAATGCGCCTTGATTGGGAATAAAACCTGCTACCTCTTGATGCATGAGTCCATGCTCAACCACTGCACCACACCAGCCAGGCAAGGAGATTTTTAAATAGGTTTCACCTGAAATAAGTTTGGGGAATTTCAGATGAAATAAACAAAACAAAATTTGTTAACGCTACTTCTTAAAGCCTATTCCTTATGATAAAATACATTGGTTTAGTATTTATTCATTTCCAATATTTATTTGACTGCAGAGGGCACTTTCTCCTCCTCTTGCCAGACTATTGTTGAATAAAACCATTTTAGGAAATATGGCATTTGATGATTTTTAAAAATAATTTATCTTTATTATTGAAAGTATTAAAGATGTCCCTCCTTTTTCCCCTATTGACACCCTCCTCCCAGCATATGCCCCCTGCAACCTCATCACACTGTTGTCTGTGTCTATCTATTGGTTGTGCATATATGCACATAAATTCTTTGGTTTTTCTCTTCTTGCCCCCACACCCCCCTTCCCTCTGAGGTTTGTCAGTCTGTTCCCTACTTCCATGTCTCTAGATCTATTTTGTTCATCAGCTTATTTTGTTCCTTATATTACACAAATAAGTTGATCATGTGATACTTGTCTTTCTCCAACTGGCTTATTTCACTTAGCATAATACCCTCCAGGTCCCCCAATGTCATCTCAATGGTAAAGAGATATTTCTTTCTTACAGCTGCATAGTATGCCATTGAGTAAATGTACCAGGGCTTTTTATCCACTCAGCTATTGATGAATACTTGGGCTGTTTCCAGATCTTAACTATTGTAAATAGCACTGCTATGAACACAGGGGTGCATACATTCTTTCTGATTGGTGTTTCAGGCTTCGTAGGATATATTCCTAGAAGTGGGATCACTGGGTCAAATGGCAGATCTATTTTTAATTTTTTGAGGAAACACCATATTGTTTTCCACAGTGGCTGCACCAGTCTGCATTCCCACCAGCGTATACTAGAGTACACTCACCAGCATTTGCTGTTTGATGATTTATTGATGGTAGCCATTCAGGTAGGTGTGAGGTGATACTTCATAGTTGTTTTAATTTGCATCTCTGATGATTTGAGACTTTGAGCATTTTCTCATATGTCTCTTATCCATTTATATATCCTGTTTGGAGAAGTGTCTGTTCAAGTACCCTGCCTATCTTTTAATTGGATTGTTTGTCTTCCTTTTGTTGAGTTGTATGAGTATTTGATATACATTAGAAATTAATTCCTTATCTAATGTGTCAATGGCAAATGCGTTTTCACATAAAGTGGGTGCCCTTTTCATTTTGATGCTAGCTTCTTTTGCTGTGCTTTTCAGTTGGATGTAATCCCATTTTTTAATTTTTGCCTTTGTTTCTCTTGCCCTAGGCAATGTATTGGTGAAAATTTTGCTACATGGGATGTCTGAGATTTTGCTCCCTATATTTTTTTCTAGAATTTTTATGGGTTCACGACTTACAGCTAAGTCTTTTATCCATTTTGAGTTTATTCTTGTGAATGATGTAAGTTGGTGGTCTAGTTTCATTTTTTTTTTTTTTTTTTTTTTTTTGCATATACCTGTCCAATTTTCCCAAAAATATTTATTGAAGAGACTGTCTTTACTCCATTGTATGCTCTTGCCTTCTTTGTCAAATATTAATTGAACATAATATCTTGGGTCAATTTTGGGGTTCTCTGTTCTGTTTCACTGATCTATATGCCTGTTCTTGTGCTAGTACCAGACTGTATTGATAACAATGGTTTTGTAGTATAACCTGATATCTGGTATTGTGATCCCTCCAACTTTGTTCTTCTTTTTCAAGATTGCTGTGGCTATTCGGGGTCTTTTTGGTTCCATATAAACTTTTAAAGTATTTGTTCTAGATCTGTGAAATATGCCATCGATGTTTTAATAGGAGATTGCATTGAATCTATAGATGGCTGAAGGTAGTATTGCATTTTAATGATGTTGATTCTTCCAATCAATGAATGTGATACATGCTTCAACTTTTTTTATATCTTCCTCTATTTCTTTTTTCAACGTCCTTTAGTTTTCTGAGAACACATCTTTTATCTAATTGGTTAAGTTTATTCCTAGATATCTTGATTTTTTGTTGTAATGCTAAATGGATTGTTTTTTTAGTTACTCTTTCTGTGTGTTCATTATTGGTGTATAAAAATGCCAGAGATTTGTGGATGTTGATTTTATATTCTTCTATTTTGCCAAATTCATTTATTAAATCTAGTAGTTTTTGGTGGAGTCATTAGGGTTTTCTATGTACAATATCATGTCATCTGCAAATAATGGCAGTTTTACTTCCTCCTTTCCTATTTGAAAATCTTTTATTTATTTTTTCTTGTTTTTATCAAACATGAGTGCTGGAATTTGTCAAATGCTATTTCAGTATCTATCAACATAATCATATGATTTTAATCTTTCATTTTGCTTATGTAGTATATCACATTCATTGATTTGCAAATATTGTACCAGCCTTGCATCCCTGGGATAAATTCCACTTAGTTGAAGTGAATAATTTTTAAAAAATATATTGCTGGATCAGATTTGTTGAGAATTTTAGCTTCTGTGTTCATTAGGAATATAGGCCTGTAATTTTCTTTCTGTGTAGTGTCTTTATCTGGTTTTGGAATTTGGATTATGCTGACCTTATAAAAAGCTTTCTTCCTCTTGAACTTTTTGGAATAGTTGAGGGGAATAGGTATTATTTCTTCTTTGAATATTTGGTAAATATCTCCTGTGAAGCCATCCAGACCACAGCTTTTGTTTCCTGGGAGATTATTGATTACTACTTCAATTTTCTTCATTGTTTTTGATTTGTTCAGGTTCAGTGACTCATCCTGGTTGTTTTGGAAGAAGACATTATTCCAGAAATTTGTTCATTCCACCTAGGTTGTCCAATTTGCTGGCATATAGCTGTTCATAGAATTTTCTTACAAGTCTTTGTATTTTTGTGGTATCGGTTGTTAAATCACCTTTTTAGTTTTTTTATATTATTTTGAGTCCTCTCTCTTTGTTTCTTGGTGAGTCTGGCTAAAGGTTCATCAATCTTGTTTATCTTTTCAAAGAACCAACTTTTGTTTTCATTGATCTTTTGTAATGGTGTTTTAGTCTCTTTGTTATTTATTTCCACTCTGATCTGTTTTTCTTTTTGTTTTCCTTATAAATTCTTTAAGTTGTAGAGTTAGATTGTTTATTAAAAATTTTTCTTGTTACTTGATGTAGGACTTTAGTGTTATGAGCTTTTCTCTCAGGAGTGCTTTAGCTGCGTCCCATAGATTTTGTGTTGTTGTGTGTTTATTTTCATTAGTTTCCAGGAAGTTTCTTATTTCTTCCTTTATCTTGTTGGTAACCTATTCATTGTTTAATAATATGCTATTTAGCTTCCATGTTTTCAAATGTCTTTGCATGTTCTTCTTGCAATTGATTTCTAGTTTCATGCCATTGTGATCTGAGAAGATGCTTGATATGAGTTCAATCTTCTTAAACTTGTAGAGACTTAGTTTATGTCCTAACATGTAGTCTGTCTTTGAGAATGACCCATGTTCACTTGAGAAAAATGTATATTCTGAAACTTTGGGATGAAATGTTTTGTAAATATCAATCAAATCCATCTGAATCAGTGTGTCATTTAGGGTATCTGTTTACTTATTGATTTTGTGTCTAGAATATCTATCCAGTGATACCAGTGAGATGTTAAAGTCCCCTACTATGATTGTATTGCTCTAGATCTCTTTCTTGAAGTCCTTCAGAAGTTTATACATATATTTGAGGGCATAGATCTATACCAGGGTTATATCCTCTTGTTGAATCAATCTTTTCAATATTATATAGTGACCCTCTTTGTCTCTTATTATGGCCTTCATTTTAAGTCTATTTTATCAGATATGAGTATTGCTATGCCAGATTTTTTTTTTTTTCATTTCCATTTGCTTGGAAATTTTTTTCTATCCCTTTACTCTCATTCTGTATTTCTTTTGTTCTGAGCTGGCACTCTAGCAGACAGCATATATATGAGTCATGTTTTCTTACCCATTCAGTTATCGTGTGTCTTTTGATTGGAGTATTTAAGCCATTTACATTTAAGGTCATTGATAGGTACTTAATTTTTGCCATTTTTATTTGTTATGCCTGTGTTCTTCTCTCTGTCTCTTTTTCTTTTTATATTTCTTCTTCTTCTTACAAAAGGCCCTTTAGTGTTTCTTGTAGTGTTAATTTGGTGGTAGTAAAATCCTTTAGCCTTTTTTTATTCTGCAAAGTCCTTTATTTCACCTTCAATATTGAATGATAGCCTTGTTGAATGCAGTAGTCTTGGATTCAGACCCTTGCTTTTCATTACCTTATATACTTCATGCTACTCCCTTCTGCCTGCAGTCTTTCTATTGAGAAATCAACTAATAGTCGAATGGGAGCCTCCTTATAGGTAACTTTCTATATTTTGCTGCCTTTAGAATTATTTCTTTGTCTTTAATGTTTGCCATATTAATTATGATGTGTCTAACTGCAGGAATTTGTTGGTTCATCTTGACTAAAAATCTCTGTGTTTTCTGGACTTGTGTAACTTTGTCATTCATCATATTATGAAAGTTTTCTGTCATTCTTTCTTTTTTTTTAATTAATTTATTTTTGTTACAGACGTTTCTCCTTTTTTCCCCATTGATACCCTCCCCCCATCTCCCCCACCTCATCTGCAGCTTTGTTGTCCATGTCTATCAGTTATGTGTACATGCTTATCAGTTCTGTGGTTTATCACTTCCTTCCCCCATACCACTCCTTCTGAGGGTTTTCAGTCTGTACCCTACTTCCATGTCTCCGGGTCTACCGTGTTTCTCACTCTATTATGTTCATTATATTTCACAAATAAGTCAGATCACATGATATTTATCTTTCTCTGCTTGGCTTGTTTCACTTAAGACAATACTCTTCAGATCCCTCCATGTCGTCTCAAAAGATAAGAGCTCTTTCTTTCTTACAGCTACATAGTACTCCATTGTGTATATGTACCACAACTTCTTTATCCAAATGTCTACTGATGGACATTTGGGCTGTTTCCAGATCTTAGCTATTGTGAATAGTGCTGCTACAAACATGGGGGTAGATATATTCTTTCTGATTAGTGCTTCAAGCTTCTTAGGGTATATTCCTAGAAGTGGGATCATTGGGTCAAATGGCAATTCAATTTTTAATTTTTTGAGATAACATCATATTATTTTCCATAGTGGCTGTACCAGTATGCATTCCCATCAGCAGTGTACTATAGTCCCCTTTTCTCTACACCTTCGTGAACACTTGTTGCTTGAAAATTAGTTGATGGCATCTTCTGAGAGGTGTGAGGTGATACCTTATTGTTGTTTTAATTTGCATCGCTCTGATGATTAGTGATGTTGAGCATTTCTTCATATGTCTTTTGGCCATTTGTATGTCCTGTTTGAAGAGGTGTCTATTTAGCTCCTCTGCCCATTTTTTAATTGGGTTCTTTATCTTCTTTTTGTTGAGTGCTACGAGAACTCTATATATTTTGGAAATTAACCCCTTATGTGATGCATCATTGGTAATTATGCTTTCCCATACAGTGGTTTCTCTTTCTGTTTTGATGGTTGTTTCTTTTGCTGTGCGGAACTTTTGAGTTTGATGTAGTCCCATGTGTTCATTCTCTCCTTTGTTTCTGTTGCCTTAGGTGATGTATCAATGAAAATTCTGCTGAAAATGATGTCTGAATGATGTTGCCTACATTTCCTTCTAGGATTTTTATGGATTCATGAGTCACACTTAAGTCTTTTATCCATTTTGAGTTTATTCTTGTGTATGGTGTAAGTTGATGGTCTAGTTTCATTTTTTTGCATGTAGCTGTTCAATGATCTTAACACCATTTATTAAAGAGGCCGTCTTACTCCATTTTATGCTCTTGATCATTTTGTCAAATATTAATTGAGCATAATGTTTTGGGTCCATTTCTGGGTTCTCTGTTCTGTTCCACTGGTCTATATGCCTGTTCTTGTGCCAGTACCAGGCTGTTTTGATTACAGTAGCTTTGTAATGTAACCTGATATCCGATATTGTGTTCCCTCCTACTTTGTCCTTTTTTTGTTCAAGATTGCTGTGGCTATTCAGGGTCCTTCTTGGTTCCATATGAACTTTTGAAGTATTTGTTCCATTTCTGTGAAGTATGTCATTGGTAATTTGATGAGAATTACATTGAATCTATAAATTGCTTTGTGTAGTATGGACATTATAATGATGTTAATTCTTCCAGTCCATGAACAGGGTATGTGCTTCCACTTTTTTATATCTTCCTCTATTTCTTTTTTCAATATCCTGTAGTTTTCTGTGACTAGGTCATTTACTTCTTTGATTAAGTTTATTTCTAGGTATCTTATTTTTTTCGCTGAAATGGTAAATAGAATTGTTTTTTAATATCTCTTTCTGTGAGTTCATCATTAGTGCATAAGAATGCCGTCAGAGATTCCAAAATGGTGGCAGAGTGAACAGAAGTTACACAGACCATCTCCCAGAACCAAACTGGAATCACAACTATAACATAGACAAATTGATGGGAAAAACCAACAGAAAAGCAGCTTGCGAGGACCACAAAAACCATGGACACTGACTCGATCCTGGTAGAATTGCGAAGGCACGAGACGGGGGCTTGGAGCCCACAGACAGCAGCTCAACAGTAGCCTAAGCTGGGAGCAGCGCCCTCGGGTTACACTCCCAAGTGGCTCCACAGTGCAGAGCTGGGAAAAAAAGCCACAACCACTCACCTTGGGCTCCAGCAGAGGGAGGGCAGACTGGGCTGGAACTGTGTCGGGACACTCGGGATTTGGAGGGCACTCAGAGCTTTTGCTGAGTTGCTGCCACGCAGGATAGTGGCCATATTGCTCCTTCCCAGGGCTCCAGGGAGAGGCAGAAGCCCCTCCCTCGGAGATCCAACCCCACCCTGTGAGCCAATGATGTGCTAATTGAAGCTCATTAACAACCAGCATCTGCCCTACCCTGGTGAAATCGCCTTATGCTGAGCACCTGAGGGAGTTTTTTCAATTAACTGACAACCCAAAACTCATCAAGTAACTTTGACTGCTAGCCTCCAGGCAAAAAGCTAGAGGATAACAGTACTTTTCCTGGACTAGCAACTTTAACCAGGAAAGTAAGACTTGACAATGGTGTTTAAAATGGGTCCCCCTCGCTTTTCTAAACCCAGGAGAGGAAGCCACAAACAGCAGAACACCCACAGGGAAAACTTGACAGGCTCAAAAGCCCACTGTAATAGCCATAATGGTGAAACACAGAAAAAAAAGCCAAATGAAAGAACAAGAGACCTCCACCAAAGATGAGATCAATGTGAAGCAGTTAGGTGTGTTAACAGAGTTAGAATTCAGAGCCATGATTTTGAGGAAGCTCAATAGCATGAGTAATGACATAGAGACGCTGAAAATAAGCCAATTGGAAATTAAAAACCATCAAGAAGAGATAAAAAATGACATATCAGAAATGAAAAACACATTGAAAGGTTTAAAAAGCAGAGTAGAGGAAGCTGAGGATCAAACAGTGAATTAAAAGACAGGGTAGAAAAAAATAAATCAATCAGAAAACCAAAAGAAAAAAATGATTAAAAAATAGGAAGACAGCTTAAGAGAACTGTGGGACAACTGGAAACGTAATAATATTCACATAATAGGAGTCCCCAAAGAAGAAGAAAATGAGCAAGGGATAGAGAATATATTCAAAAAAATAGTGACAGAAAAATTCCCTAATTTGGTGAAGAAAGAAGGCATTCAAGTTCAAGAAGCACAGAGAGCCCCAACTAAGAAGAACCCAAATAGGCCCACAACAAGACACATAGTAATTAAAATGACAAAAATTTAAGACAAGGAGAAAATCCTAAAAGAGACAAGAGATAAGCAATAGGTTTCCTACAAAGGAAACCCCATTAGGCTCTCAACTGACTTCCCAACAGAAACCCTACAGGCCAGAAGGGAACAGCATGAAGTAATCAAGGTCATGAAAAACAAGGATCTGAATCCAAGACTACTCTACCCAGCAAGGCTATCGTTCAAAATAGAAGGTCAAATAAAGAGCTTCCCAGACAAAATAAGGCTAAGGGAGTACATTAGCACCAAACCAGCACTGCAAGAAATGTTAAAAGGACTGCTGTAATTACCAGGAGAAATGGGAAGAAAAATAGAACCACACTAAACAAAAATGGCAATAAATAAGTACATATCAATAATTACCTTAAATGTAAATGGATTGAATGCTCCAATAAAAAGACACAGAGTAGCTGATTGGATGAGAAAGCATGACTCATCTATATGTTGTTTACAAGAGACCCACCTCATAACAAAAGACTCAAATACATTGAAAGTGAAGTGATGAAAAAAAATTTTCCAAGCAAATGTAAAGCAAAAAAAAAAAAGCTAAGGTAGCAATACTCATATCGGATAAAATAGATTTCAGAATGAAAGCCATAACTAGAGACAAAGAAGGCCACTACATAATATTGAAAGGATCTATCTAACAGGAAGATATAGCCTTGATAAACATATATGCACCCAATATAGGAGCACCAAAGTATATTAAAAATCTTCTGGAGGATTTCCAAGGAGACATTAACAGCAATACAATCATAGCAGGGAACTTCAACACCCCATTGACAGCACTGGATAGATCCTCTAGACAAAAAATTAGCAAGGAAACAGAGACTCTAAATGAAGCACTAGACCAAATGGATTTAATAGATATCTACAGAGAATTACACCCCCAAACTACAGAATTCACATTCTTCTCAAGTGCACATGAGACATTCTCAAAGATAGACCACATGTTAGGGCACAAACTAAGTCTCTCCAAGTTCAAGAAGATTGAAATCATATCAAGCATCTTCTCAGATCACAATTGCATGAAACTAGAAATCAATTGCAACATGAACATGCAAAGACATTTCAACACATGGAGACTAAGTAGCACATTATTAAACAAGGAATGGGTTACCGAGGAGATCAAGGAAGAAATTAAATCTTCCTGGAAACAAATGAATATGAACACACAACAACACAAATTCTATGGGATGCAGTGAAAGCAGTTCCAAGAGGGAAGTTCATAGCATGACAGGCCTACGTCAAGAAGCAAGAAAAATTTCTAATTGATTAACCTCACAACTTAAAGAATTAGAAAGCAAACAAAAAGAAAAACCCAGAGCAAGTAGAAGGAAGAAAATAGTAAAGATCAGAGCAGAAATAAACAACATAGAGAACCCCCCCCCCAAAAAAAAACAAACAATTCAAAGGATCAATGAAACAAAGAGCTGGTTTTTCCAAAAGATAAACAAGATTGATCGACCCTTAGCTAGTCTCACCAAGAAACAAAGAGAGAGAACCCAAATACACAAAATCAGAAATGAAAGAGGAGAAGTAACAACTGACACCACAGAAATACAAAAGATCAGTTAACAACTACTATGAACAATTATATGGCAACAAATTTGACAATCGAAGCAAAATAGATAAATTTCTGGAAACACATAGTCTCCCAAAACTGTACCAGGAAGAGATTAGAAAACTTGAACAGACCAATAACAACAGAAGAAATTGAGGATGTAATCCAGATTCTCCCATCAAACAAAAGCCCAGGCCAGATGGCTTCACAGAGGAGTTTTACCAAACATTCAAAAAAGAACTAACACTCATTCTCCACAAATTATTTCAAAAAATTTAAGAAGAAGTAAGTCTTCCAAACACATTCTATGAGGCCAGCCTAATTCTAATTCCAAAACCAGAAAGAGAAACTATGAGGAAAGAAAACAACAGGCCAATATCCCTGATGAACATAGACGCCAAAATCCTGAACAAAATACTAGCAAATGGGATCCAGCAATACATCAAAAAAATTATTTCCCATGACCAAATGGGATTCATTCCAGGGATTCAAGCTGGTACAATATTCAAAAATCAATAAATGTGATACACCATATAAACAAAATAAAGAATAAAAACCACATGATCATATCAATAGGTGCTGAAAACGCATTCACAAAATCCACATCCATTTCTTATAAAAATGTTCAGCAATGTGGGAATAGAGGGATCATATCTCGAAATAATAAAGGCCATATATGAAAGACCTACAGCCAACATCATACTCAATGGGCAGAATCAAAAACATTTCCATTAAGAACAGGAAGAAGACAGGGCTTTCCACTTTTGCCACTCTTAACATAGTACTGGAAGTCTTAGCCACAGTAATCAGACATGAGGAAAAAATAAAAGGGATCCAAATTGGAAAGAAGGAAGTGAAACTGTCATTATTTGCAGTTGATATGATTTTATACATAGAAAACCCTAAAAACTCCATTAAAAATCTACTAGACTTAATAAATGAATTTGGCAAAGTAGCAGGATACAAAATTAATGTCAAGAAATCGATGGCATTCTTATACACCAATGATGAACTCACAGAAAGAGAAACTGAAAAAACAATCCCATTTACCATCACGGCAAAAAAATTAAGATACCTATGAATAAACTTAACCAAAGAAGTAAAGAACCTATTTGCAGAAAACTACAGGACATTAAAAAAAGAAATAGAGGAAGATATAAAAAAAGTGGAAGCACATACCTTGTTCATGGATTGGAAAAATTAACATCATTTAAATGTTCATACTACCCAAAGCAATCTATAGATTCAATGCAATCCCCATCAAAATACCAACGACATATTTCACAGAAGTAGAACAAATAATTCAAAAGTTCATATGAAACTAAAAATGTTCCCAAATAGCCACAGCAATTTTGAAAAAAAAAAAAAAAAAGGACAAAGTAGGTGGGATCACAATACCAGATACCAGGTTATACAAAGCAACCGTAATCAAAAGAGCCTGGTACTGGCACAAGAACAGGCACATAGACCAGTGGAACAGAACTGAAAACCCAGTAATGGACCCAAGGCAATATGCTCAATTAATATTTGACAAACTTGGCAAGAGCATACAGTGGAGTAAAGACAGCCTTTTTAATAAATGGTGCTGGGAAAATTGGACAGCTACATGCAAAAAAATGAAACTAGACCATCTATGTACACCATACTCAAAAATAAACTCAAAATGGATAAAAGACTTAAATGTGACCCACGAATCCATAAAAAACCTAGAAGAAAATGTAGGCATCAAAATTTCAGACATCATACGCAGCAGAATTTTCACTGATACATCACCTAAGGCAACAGAAACAAAGAAAAAAATGAACACATGGGGCTACATCAAACTAAAAAGCTTCTGCACAGCAGAAGAAACAACCACCAAAATGGAAAGGCAACCCACTGTATGGGAGAACATCATTGCCAATGATATATCAGATAAGGGGTTAATTTCCAATATATAGAGAGTACTCATACAACTCCACAAAAGGAAGACAAAGAACCCAATTAAAAAATGGACAGAGGAGCTGAATAGACACCTCTCCAAACAGGACATACCAATGGCCAAGAGGCATATGAAGAAATGCTCAACATCACTAATCATCAGAAAGATGCAAATTAAAGCAACAATGAGGTGTCACCTCACACCTGTCAAAATGGCCGCCATCAACAAATGATGAAACAACAAGTATTGTTGAGGGTATGGAGAAAAGGGGACTCTAGTACACTGCTGGTGGGAATGCAGACTGGTGCAGCCAGTATGGAAAACAATATGGTGTTACCTCAAAAAGTTAAAAATTGAACTTCCATGTGACCCAGTGATCCCACTTCTAGGAATATACCCTAAGAATCCTGAAACACCAATCAGAAAGAATATATGTACCCCATGTTTGTAGCAGCACTATTCACAATAGCTAAGATCTGGAAACAGCCCAAATTTCTATCAGTAGACATATGGATAAAAAAGCAGTGGTACATATCCACAATGGAGTACTACGCAGCTGTAAGAAAGAAAGATCTCTTATTCTTTGAGACGACATGGAGACACCTGGAAAGTAATATCCTAAGTGAAAGAAGCCACGCAGAAAAAGACAAATACCACATGATCTCACTTATATATGGAATATAATAAACATAACAGTCTGAGGAATACTGTAGACTCAGAAACATGGAATTAGGGCACAGACTAACATCCCTCAGAAGAGGGGGTTGCGGGGGTGGTAAGAGATAAACTACAGAATTTATATGCATGTATGCATAGCCAATAGACTTGGACAACAAAGCCGGGTAAGGGGCGGTGGGGCGGTGGGGGGGGGTGCCAATGGGATAAAAAAGTAGAGACATCTGTAGCAACAACAACAAAAAGAATGCTGTCAATTTCTTGACATTAATTTTTGTATCCTGCTACTTTGCCAAAGTCATTTATTAAGTCTAGTAGAATTTTGATGGAATCCTTGGGTTTTCTATGTATAATATCATATCAGCTGTGAATAATGACAGTTTCACTTTGTCCTTTCCAATTTGGATCCCTTTTATTTTTTCTTAATTTCTGATTGCTGTGGCTAAGACTTCCAGTACTATGTTTAATAAGAGTTGTAAAAGTGGGCATCTTTGTCTTGTTCCTGTTCTTAAGGAAAATGCTTTAATTGTTGTTCATTGAGTATGATGTTGGCCGTAATTTTTTCATACATGGCCTTTATTATGTTGACATATGATCCCTGTATTCCCAAATATCTGAGCGTTTTTATCAGAAATAGGTGCTGGATTTTGTCGAATGCTTTTTCAGCATTTATTGGTATGATCATATGACTTTTATCTTTCATTTTACTTATGTCATGTATCACATTGATTTATTTGCAAATATTGTACCAGCCTTGCATTCCTGGGATAAATCCCACTTGGTCATGGTGAATAATTTTTTTTTGATGTATTGCTATATCTGATTTGGTAGTATTTTGTAGAGGATTTTGGCATTTATGTTTATCAGGGATATTGGTCTGTAGTTTTCTTTCTTTGTAGTGTCTTTTTCTGGTTTAGAATTAGGATTATGCTGGCCTTATAAAACAAGTTTGGAAGTCTCTCTTCTTGAATTTTGTGAAATAGTTTGAGGAGTATGGGTATTCGTTCTTTGAATGTTCAATCAAACTCCCCAGTGAAGCCATCCTGGCCTGGGCTTTTGTTTGCTGGGAGAGTCTTGATTACATCTTCAATTTCCTTTGTTATTATTGGTTTGGTCAAGTTTTCGAACTCTTCCTTGTCCAGTTTTGGAGACTATGTGTTTCTAGAAATTTGTCCATTTTACTTAGATTGTTGAATTTGTTGCCATATAATTGTTTATAGTATTTGTTAACAAACTTTTTTATTTTTGTGATGTCAGTTGTTATTTCTCCTCTTTCATTTCTGACTGTGTATTTGGGTTCTTTCTGTGTTTCTTGATTAGCTTAGCTAAGGATTCATCAATCTTGTTTATCATTTGAAAAATCAGCTCTTTGTTTCATTGATCCTTTGAATTATTATTATTATTATTTTTTGGTCTGTATGTCATTTATTTCTGGTCTGACCTTTACTATTTTCTTTCTTCTACTTGCTCTGAAATTTTCTTTTTGTTTGATTTCTAGTTCTTCAAATTGTGAGGTTAAATGGTCTATTAGAAAATTTTCTTGTTTTTTGAGATAGGCCTATAGTGCTATGAACTTCTGTCTCAGAACTGCTTTTGCTGCATCCCATAGATCTTGTGTAGTTGTGTGGTCATTTTCTTTGGTTTCCAGGATGTTTTTAAGTTTTTCCTCTATCTTCTCGGTAACCCATTCATTGTTTAATAACATGCTATTTAGCCTCCATGTGTTCCAATGTCTTTGCATGTTCTTGTTACAATTGACTTCCAGTCTCATGCATTGTGATCTGAGAAGAAGCTTGATATGATTTCAATATTCTTGAACTTGTAGGGACTTAGTTTGTGTCCTAACATGTGGTCTATCTTTAAGAATGTCCAATGTGCACTTGAGAAGAATGTGAATTCTGTAGTTTTGGGGTGTAGTTCTTTATAGATACCTATTAAATTCATTTGTTTTTGTATTTTATTTAGAGTCTCTGTTTTCTTGTTAAGTTTGTGGCTAGAGCAGTGCTTCTCAACCTGTGAGTCATGACCCCTTTGGTGGTTGAATGACCCTTTCACAGGGTTTGCCTAAGACAAAACAGTAGCTAAATTACAGTGATAAATTAGCAACAATAATAATTTTATGGTTGAGCTTTAAAAATGAGGATCTGTATTAAAGGGTCATGGCATTAGGAAGGTTGAGAACCACTGGTCTAGAGGATCTTTCCAGTGATGTCAGTCTGGTGTTGGAGTCCACTGCTATGATTGTATTGCTGTTGATTTCTCCTTTGACGTCCTCCAAAAATTTTTAATATATGTCGGTGCTTTTATATTGGGTGCATAACCAAGGTTATATCTTCTTGTTGGATAGATCTTTTCAATATTATATAATGCCCTTCTTTGCCTCTAACTATGCCCTTCATTTTGAGATCTAATTTATCAGATAGGAGTATTGCTAACATAGCTTTTTTGTCCATTCCTTTTTCTTGGAAGTTTTTTTTTTCATCCCTTCACTTTCATCCTATGTGAGTCTTTTGTTGTGAGGTGGGTTTTTGTAAATAACATATATATGAGTCGTTCTTTCTTATTCAATCAACTACTCTTTGTCTTTTTATTGGAGCATTCAATCCATTTACATTTAAGTTGATTATTGATATGTACTTATTTATTGCCATTTTTGTTTTGTGTGGTTCTATTTCTCTTTCTCTTTTTTCTACTAATTACAGCCATCCTTTAACATTTCTTGCAGTGCTGGTTTGGTGCTAATGCATTCCCTTAGCCTTTTTTTTTTGGGGGGGGGGGTCTAGAAACTCTTTATTTGACATTCTATTTTGAATAATAGCCTTGCTGGGTAGAGTAGTCTTGGATTCAGATCCTTGTTTTTCATGACCTTGTTTACCTCATGCCATTCCCTTCTGGCTTGTAGTGTTTCTGTTGAGAAGTCAACTGAGAGCCGTATGGAGGTTCCTTTGTATGTAACCTGTTGCTTATCTCTTGCTGCTATTAGGATTCTCTCTTTGTCTTTAATTTTTGGCATTTTAATTACTATGTGTCTTGGTGTGGTCCTGTTTGGGTTCTTCTTAGTTGGGGCTCTCTGTGCTTCTTGAACTTGAATGCCTTCTCCCTTCACCAAATTAGGGAAGTTTTCTGTCACTATTTTTTTGAATATATTCTCTAACCCTTGCTCATTTTCTTTTTTTGGGGGGGGGGACTTCTATGATGTGAGTATTATTATGTTTCCAGTTGTCCCACAGTTCTCCTAAGCTGTCTTCCTGTTTTTTAATTATGTTTTCCTTTCATTTTTCTAATTGGTTGATATTTTCTATCCTGCCTTCTGATTCACTGATCCAGTCCTTAGCTTCCTCTATTCTGCTGTTTAGTTCTTTCAATGCATTCTTTATTTATGTGATGTCATTATTCTTTTCCACTTGGTTTGTTTTCAATGTTTCTATATCTTTACTCATGTTGTTGGGGTCCTTACTCATGCTGTTGAGCTTCCTCAAGATCATGGCTCTGTACTCTACCTCTGATAATAGGCTTAACTGCATTTCATTCATCTCATCTTCACTAGAGGTCTCTTGTTGGGATTTGTTCCTTTGTTTTACCATTTTGGCTATCTCAGTGGGTCTTGAAGCCTGCCAAATTTTCCCTGTGGGTGTTGGTGTTCTGCTGTTTATGGCTCCCTCTACTGTGTTTGGATGAGCATGGGGACCCACATTATACACCACTGTCAAGTCTTACTTTTATGGGTAAATGTTCAGACTGAGGAACAGTTCAGTTATCCTCTAGCTTTTTTTTTCTTTTATCCTCACCCGAGGACGTTTTTCCATTTTTTGTTCAGGTAGAGTGGGAGGGAGAGAGAGGAACAGAGAGAGAGATAGAAACATCGATGTGAAAGGAACACATCGAGTGGCTGCCACCCGCACAACCGACAAGGGCCGGGGACCAACTGCAACCGAGGTACGCACCCTTAGCGGGAACCGAACCCGGGTCTCTCAGGACCGCAGGCCAACGCTCTAACCGCTGAGCCAAACCGGCCAGGGCTATCCTCTAGCTTTTTGCTTGGAGGTTAGTTAAAGTGCCTTGGGTTCTGAGTTGAATGAAAAACTTCCTCAGGTGTTCAGCATAAGAGGATTTCTCAAGAGTTATGCAGATACTGGTTGTTAATGAGCCTCAATTAGTCTTTTTTTGGCCCACTTGGGTGGGGTTGAATCTGCAAGGGAGGAGCCATCGCCTCTCCTCAGATTCCTGGGAAGTATCACGATGGCCATTATCCTGCATGGCTGCAACTCAGCAAAAGCTCTGAGCACCCTCCAAATCTTAAGTATCCCCACATAGTTCTAGTCCAGTCTGCCCTCCCTCTGCTGGAACCCAGGGTGAGTGGCTGTGGTTAATTTTGCGATTTGTCCTGGCCTTCTGCACTGTGGAGCCAGCTTGGAATTTTAACCTCGAGGGCACTGCTCAAGGCTAAGACCGCTGCTGTTGGTGGGCTCCCAGCCCCCCTCTCATGCCTCTGCAATCCTACCAGGATCGATTCAGTGTTCCTGGTTATATGATCTTTGCAAGCTGCTTTTCTGTTGCTTTTTTCCCGATGATTTGTCCTTATTTTAGTTGCAATTCTAGTTTGGTTCTGGGAGATGGCCTGTGTAGCTTCCATTCACTCTGCCACCATTTTGCTAATATTTTATTTATCTTTGTTGTTGAATGTATTATAATTGTTCCTTATTTTTCCCCTAATGGACCACCTCCTCTCCACTCCCACCCTCCTCCTGCCTTTCCCCACACTGTTGTCTGAGTCCATTGGTTATGTATATATACATATAAGTTCTTTGGTTTATTTCTTCCCACTCCCAACCCCACCGTCCCTTTGAGATTTATCAGTCTAAAAACCAATGTGTACTTCTTAATCCCTTCAGCCTTTTTACCCATTTCCCCAACTTTCCTCCCATCTGGCAACCAACAAAATGTTCCCTGCCTCTATGAGACTGATTCTGTTCTGTATGTTCATTTTGTTTATAGATTTAATTGTCAAGAAACTCTTTATATAGCCATCAATGCTAAATGATAGTTTTGCAGGATAGAGTAATCTTGGTTGTAGGTTCTTGCTTTTCATCACTCTGATTATTTCTTGCCACTCCTTTCTGGCCTGCAAGGTTTCTTTTGAGAAATCACCTGACAGCCTTATGGGAACTCCCTTGTAGGTAACTAACTGTTTTTCTCTTGCTGCTTTTAAGATTCTCTCTTTGTCTTGAACCTTTTGCAGTTTGATGATGTGTCTTTGTGTGAACCTCCTGGGGTTCATCTTGTTTGGGATTCTCTGGATTTGTATGTCTGTTTCCTACACCAAATTAGGGTAATTTTCTGCCATTATTGTTTCAAATACGTTTCAATTTCTTGTTCTCTCCTTCTTCTGGCACCCCCAAGGTGTGAATGTTGGTATGCTTGAAGTTTTCCCAGAGGATCCTTATACTATCCTCATTTTTTTTAATTCTTTTTTCTTTTTGCTGTTCTGATTGGGTATTTTTTGCTTCCTTAGATTCCAAATTGGTGGTTTGCTTCTTGGCTTTACCTACCCTAGAATTGAATCTGTGTAAATTATTCTTTATTTCACTTAGTGCCTCCTTTATTTCTGACTGGTCCCTTTTTATGCTCTTGAGGCCCTCACTAAGTTTACTGAGGATCTCACTAAGTCCATTAAGCATTGCTATAAGCAGTGTTTTGAACTCTGCATCTGTTGGGTTGCTAATATCCATTTTTCTTAGTTCTTTTCCTAGACTTTTGTTCTGTTCTTTCATTTGGAACCTGTTTCTTTGTCTCCTCATATTGGCTGCCTCCCTGTGTTTGTTTTTATGTATTACTTAATGAGAGGTATGGGACTAGCTGAGACCAGATGCTGCTTGTTTGAAAGAATTCAGGAAAACCTGAAGCAGAATCCAAGACAGGACAGTCCTATGGTATAGTAACTGGCAACAGCTTGGTGGGCCTGAAAGTTGGGTGGGGCATGGCCTCAGGGAACCACCAGGGTGGGGCAAACAGTGTGAGCCAAGTTGCTGGAGTCCCAGATATGGTGGCTGTCTACCACCCCAGGGAAGGGTTCACCAAAGGAATAAAAACCTCTGACAGCATGTCTGTCCAGGAGAAAGCTGCTTCTCCAGCCCTCGCTCCAATGCCAAACAACTCAGTTCTTTCCCATATGTCTCTGGTACCTTTCAAGCTGCCTCCCCCACGCTGGAGCTTGGAGGGTGCGAGTCCAAGTAAGTCCGTGCGTGGACCCTTTAAGAGGAGCAGCCTGGGGCTCCAGCCACCTCAGCCTCCCTCAGCCTTCGTTCCTGCTGGTTTTTCCAGACAGATGTTATGGGGACTTCTCTTTCTGTCACTGGAACCCTGAGCTGCGTGCCTGGTGTGGGACGGGGACCCTTCAGTCCTCAGGTAGGACCTTCCCAGCCAAGGTATCCTTCCAATATTTTTCCACCACACATCAGTGTGGGACCAGCCGGTCATGCCTCTGCCCCTCCTACCAGTCTCAATGTGGCTGCTTCTTAAATTTTGTAATTGTAGGACTTCCTTTCAGCTCTATGTCAGGTGGTTTTGAATGATGGTTGTTCTGTAGTTTAGTTGTAACTTTGATGTGGTTGTGGGAAGATGCAATACCACTTTTACCTACACCGCCATCTTGACCGGAAGTCCTGTTCATTATTTCTTCAAACAGGTTCTCTATTTATTTCTCCAATTCTTCTCCTTCTGGTACTTTTTTATGTGTATGTTGTCAAGTTTTGTGTTGTCTGAAAGCTCCCTTAAACTCTCCTGCTTTTTTATATTTTAATTTTATTTTTTAATATGTTTTTATTGATGTTTTTAGAGAGAAAGGAAGGGAGAGATACAAACACTGACATGGAAGAGAAACATTGATCAGCAACATCCTGCATGCCGCCCAGTGGGAATTGAGCCTGCAATCTGGACATATGCCTTGACTGAGAATCAAACCAGGATCTCTCAGTCCATAGGACAATGCTCAGTCCTTTGAGCCATACCAGCCAGGCTTTCTTCCTGCTTTTTTTTTTTTTTTCTGTTCTAATTTGTTGATTTTTTTCTGCCTTGTCTTCTAACTTGCTGATTCAGTCTTCAGCTTCTATTAATCTACATTGAACCCTTCCAGGGTATTTTTTTATTTCAGCTATGTCATTCTTCACTTTTATTTGATTTTTATTCACAGCTTCTACCTCCTTTTTTCATACTGATGTAGTTCCCACTGAGTCTTCTCTAATTCTCATTAAGTTGCTTGTAATTCTCACTAAGTTGTTTGAATACCCTTAAAACCATTATTTTGAATTCTTATCTGACAAACTGATTGCCTCCATTTTATGCAGTTCATTTTCTGGTGGTTCCTCTTTTTTGTTCATTTGCTGGTTGTTTCTTTGTCTCACCATTTTAGCCGTCTAGTAGTTAGGTGCCAGGTGAGGTGTACTGGGACAGGTAGGTAGGTCAGTGTGTATCAGATAAGACTGATATTCCTCCAATTTTTGGTGGTGTAGCCTTCTTGTGGGACCCATTGAAGTATTCTCCTTGATTTTCTGAGCTTGATGCTCTTGAAATGACCTTTGTGTGTGTTATGTGGGCTCTCCTGTGGAATTTGGGTCTTAATGATGTTGTCTGTTTGTGGGCGGGCTCAGCCCTCAGGGTTATTGACAGTGAGTCTCAACCCTGACCATGTTGTGTCAAATGTTACATAGGTGCTGACAAAACAAAACAAGGTAAAACTAGACCAAACCAGTAAGAACCCCCACAAAACATATCAGCTACTACAATAATAGCAACAGCCTCAACCAAAAAATTGAAAGACATACAAACAAATGAAACACACACACACACACAGACACACACACACACACACACACAGACACACAGAGAATATTAATAGGTATGAGGTCAAAAGAATTAGAGGAGGGGGAAAAAAAGGATATAAAAGCAAAGAAGGTAGAGACCAGAAATAGTGTAAGTATAAAAAAATAAGAGGTAGAAAATAATGAATGAAATGATAATAATAATACTTTTGTAAAGTAATAATGCTAAATAAAATAAAATATATAATAAGAAAGTAAAAAATAGGGAAAGAAAAATTTTTATTAAATATAAAAATTAAATCACACACACACACACACACAGAAAAATAACCACTATAACAACAAAAACCTTGGATCTGCTATTTATGGAGCTCAATGGATTTTTCTCTGATGTTTTTGGATCTGGCCCCTTGGAATGTGTCTCCCTGCTCTCTTGGGCAATTCTCTAGTGCAGGCCACTGTGAACTGCTATCCCTGTCTGGCCCTGGGCCACCTGGCTGAAGCCCTGTAGTGTGGGGCCCTGAGAAGTCCTCAGGGTAGGGCTTCTTTAGGGGCTTGCTATGGTGCTTGCTGATTGAATGTACTTGTCTGGACTCCTGTTCTGTCCATCATGGCACTAGCTCTGCGGGGTATCAGGTCCAGTAGGGATGGTTTAAACAGATTTGTGTTGGAGGTGTTGCCTATAGCTTGTAGGAGGGGCAGGCAGTCGTTTTCTCTCCTTCCAATGCTTCAGCTCTGCCTGAGTCTTGGGTACCCCATGGTCACCACCTCAAGCAGGGGAGGAGAGAGAGAGAGAGAGAGAGAGAGAGAGAGAGAGAGAGAGAGACCCTGCTTGGCGCTCTAATCTTTCAGCATGGCTGGCTCTCACTGGGCGAGGCTTCTGCCAAGGCTCTCACCTAGCCATGTGTCTGAATCCCCAGCACTGCCAGGCCCAGCCACTGGGGTGCAGATTTCCAGCCCAGAGCTGTTCCATAGATGGGAGAAGGGACACCTCCACTTCACTCTAGGTGGGAAGGATTACAACTCCTTTTCCTGGCACTCTGATTAGCCCCTGTCAAAGTTTTTCACTGAATAATTGACCCCTAAGATTCCCTGCTCAGACCCCTCTGTAGCTCAGGAATTCTGTTTAGTGGCCCCTCCTGCTAACCACAATCAGAGTAAGCTTTCCAGGCTGGTGTAACAAAGCACACACTTTTAGCCTGGGATAGTGCCGTCTGGGTTCCCTCAGTGGACCAAATCACCTCTGATTCCCACTATGTGATGCTATGTGGGCTCCCCTTTCCTTCTCTGTTGCTCTTGTTGGGGATCTCTGTGTGGGGCTGAGTCCCCCTGCTCCGTGGGGGCAGGAGCTATGCTTCCCTACCCTTCCTCCAGCTTCCCAGCTGTGCTGCACAGCTGTGTGAGTTGGCTCAGCCACTCCACATATTCTCTTGTTCCCTCTCCATGCTCCCTGCTTACAGTATTTCCAATTAGCTATTGTCAGGTGGTTTTTCAAGTTCAATGTTCTGCAGTTTAACCTCAAGTCCAGTCCTGTGCTAGGAGCAAGAGGACAGAACTTCTTTAGGCTTCAGCAATCTTGTCTCTTCTGCACATTTGAGGATTTTTAACAGCCCCACTAAAATCAATGCCAAGATTCTTTCTGTTCTTCACCTGCTAATTCTTGCTGTGTTTTTAATTTGTCCTGCCCTCTTACTCTTTTGGATAATTTTATTCTTGTATAATTGATCTATAATAAATTACATATACCTAATGGGTATCTTGGATGAGTTATGTAAAACATGGACGTCCGTGAAACTACCACTATGAGCAAGACACCAAACATTGTCCGGCCAGTGTGGCTCAGTGGTTGAGCATCAACCTTTGCACCAAGAGGTCACTGGTTTGATTCCTGGTCAGGACACATGCCCAGGTTGTGGGCCCAATCCCCAGTGTGGGGCATGCAGGAGGTGGCCAGTTGATGTTCTCTCATCGATGTTTCTATCTTTCTTACTTCCTCTATCTTTCAAATCAATAAAGGAAAAAAAAAAGATAAAAAAAAAAAAAAGATACAAAAGATTGCCATTGTTTCCTTGTGTCCCTTTGCAATCTGTCTCACCTGACATTCCATCTGTAGGTAACTACTTGTCCTTCCAATTTTAAAGTGAGTATTCTGACTTCTGACCAAGTTGAAAATTATTCCTGGGGATGAGAAATGTCACATGATTTCTCAGTCATTTCACTAGCCTTATAAGGCGCTTTTTTATTGAATTCATTTCCAAGATTTATTTTTCTTCTTCCTTTTATTTTTACTAACACAAAATAGTGTGCAACCTAGATATTCATTGCAGTAGTTATGTACGTGAAGTTGGCACTAGCGCTCTCATCCTGCCCATCACTATGACAGGAAATCCACCTATGCTTTGACCATCAGAAGAGAAATAAAACATTTTCATGTGTATTTGAGGTAACTAGGGAATGCTCATTGTTAGAAAAGGAAAGCAAAGGGAGATAATTTACTGAGTTCTTTAAAACACTATTTGGCATTTCACAAACATTTTTTTTTTCATTTTTTGTTCAGATAGACTGGTGGGAGAGAGACAGAGAGAGAGAGAGAGAGAGAGAGAGAGAGAGAGAAACATTGACGTGAAAGGGACACATTGAGTGGCTGCCACCCGCACGACCAATCAGGGCCGGGGACAAACTGAAACCGAGGTACGTGCCCTTAGCGGGAACTGAACCCGGGTCTCTCTGGACCGCAGGCCAATGCTCTAACCGCTGAGCCAAACCAGCCAGGGCCACAAACATTTATGTGAAGAAAATTGATTGTGCATTCTATTTCTTCAAAGAGAAACAAGAAGTTGAGGATCTGTATTATTTTGATGAAGTGTGTGGCCTGAAGAATGTTTCTTAATTAAGTAAAAAATTATCTATGAATCTTCTATTATGGGATCATCATTTTGCTACATCTTAGGGCAACAGAGGTGAATAAAACATTATACCAGTTATTAAGGAGTTAAGAGTCAAATGTCTTCATATCATTGATTTTATCTTAGCATTAGCTTTTACTTTATAGTTTAAAAATAAACAAATAGGAAGTTTCACTTACTAAGTTATCATTTGCAACTGAATCAAATAGTTAGAGATTGCTTGCAGTACTTTCACCTCTAGGAAATTTGAAAAAAACTAATCCCATAGAAAATGGTAGTGTTAAAAAAGTCTTTAATGTCTTTTTCAATGTCCTATTTTGTCTTTAAAAAGTTTTTAATGCATTTTTAATGTCTTATTTGATGTTGTATAGTAATTTTAACATATTTTGATATTAATTAGCTTATTTCAACCCCAGATAACTTGACAAGATAGGTGGTATGGACATTATGATTTCAATTCAGAAGGCATTTTAGGAAGGTCTTTGAAAGGCTAGAGGTTGAAAGATGGCAATTAATAGTTCTATAATATTTCGAGGAGGCTGTAATTGTCTTCACAAGACAAATATAGATGATGTAGTCTGACTATGATCATACAGCAGTTTATTGCTAGAGGAAGGCAAAAACATCACCATTGGAAAATAAAGCTAAATGTTGACATGAATTTGCTGCTCTGGGGCAGGCTGAAACCTGGATATCCAATTGACAGTGGGCGTGAGCCAATGTGGGAAGACAATTCCACACCCACAGTGGAATAAATCTGACATGAAGCTGATTTAGATGGTTTGTTGTGCTTCTACCACATTCTATTCAGAACCTTTAGAGAACACTTGGAGAGAGAATTGAAGATCCTTACTGCCCCTTTTGGCTCTCAGGCTGGACAGAAGTCATGCTTAACCACCACTTACCATTTGACTTATAGACAGAGCATTGCCAACCAGAACCCTTGATGAGGACTAAGAGAAATTCAAAGGGGATGACTGTGCCATGAATTATCTAAGGAATTGGAGAAAGTTCATTTCCAGGGTTTTATTTAGTCCCAGATATATCCTCTTAACTGTCTTCAATATGATGCCTTAGTTTATTTACCCTTTTGTGCATTCTTTCATTGAGCATTACCATTTCTTAATTCCCAGATAAACATCACAAGAATAACTGTGGTCCTACTAGAATGTATCAAGTTGTCAAATATTGCTTTGTGTTGTCAACCAACAGATTTTTTAAATAAGTTTTTTGGTTTCCATGCCCTGTACCTGAAAAGGTAAAATACATATTCCAAATGCAAACTCTGTGGAAATTTAAAAGTATACATGTTATCTGGAATTGTCTCAGATTTAAACTTTATCTTTTTATATACTCTCTTTTTCACCCTCAACATTTTGATTTCCTGAAATTGGATTCCATTCTTTTTTTTCTTTGTTCTATTTCTACACTTAAAAAAGGCTTAAGCTATTAGCTATCATATGGTTAGTGCTCCAAATCCACTATAGTTACTAGGAAGAATGTTGGTCTAAAGTCAGACACCATGGCAGTAAATGACTTCAAAGGAAGCCAACCAGTGAGCTGTTATAACATCTTTTTCCATTAGAAGCATATTTCATGTTCCTAATAAAATTACCTTATGCTTGTCAAGCTGTTCCTTTCACAAACTGTTCCTAATATTTTTCCACAAATGATATTTAGCTGACTGGCATATAATTTATATTCCAGTTTATAGTCTAGCTTCAAATAATGTTATTTAACATTTTCCAGACCTCCGGTATTTAATCTACTATGAAATACTTCTGATTATTTGGAATTGTGGGCTTCTCTCTTGAGCTCTATGCCCTGTGAATTGTTTGTGTATCTCCCACCTCTACCCAAGCATCTTCAGGCTGTCTCCTCTCCCTGTACCTTCCACCACTATGAAAGTGTCATTGCCTTTTCTACCAGAGTTAATGGCTTCACTTCTCACCTAATTACATGGAACAAAAACTTGCCTTAAAGAATTCCCAAACTGGATAAAGCGGTAAGGCTGCTATACACTAAAAGTTAAAATATGATTCAAGATTTAAATTGTCATTAAAAACAATGATTTAAGCATGACCACAAGACATGTGCAATAACTGTCTATTGAATGGGCCATTCATGCTGGGTGGGGTGGTCAGGGAAGGAGATCTGGGGGAAGCAAAACTAAGCTGGACCTGGAGGATTGCTGGACCCAGGAAGGCAAAGAAGAGTGTCCAAGACATACCGACCAGGGGAAATGGCAGGAGAGAACATGTGGGCCCATGTGAACATGGCAGGTTTAAAGGACAAAAGAGGAACTTGTTTCTAAACAACTTCTGTGTCTCTCCATAAGAGAGAATGATTCCTTTTGAAGAATAAATTTAAAGGCCTTAGAGGTTGCAAGGACAGTGACCTGTTTCATTTATTTTTATTATCCATTTTCATCATTTCTTTGCAGGTTTTTTAGAACATTGCTTTAGCGTCACAGAGGACAGGTAAATTTAGAAGCTATGATTTAAGTGCTGACTTCAGTATTTATCTGGTTCTGTAGGAATGTAACTTGTATCTCCATAATAATAATGATTATTGTTCCTCCAGTTATTTATATTTTCAGTTTTGCCTCTGCCAATTTCTTTTTAGCAATTACTGAGTTGTATTCACCAAAATCAATTCTTTTCTGTCCTTTTTCAATAAATTCAGCTGCAGCCTGAATATGTTGACTAAATATTCTGACTAAATATTCTGACTATAACTGACCTGACTTCATTTTTGAGATTGTCAAAAGTAGTTAGGGACAGAGAAATTTTCCCAATTAGCGTCTGAAAATGCAAAGATACCAAGAAGAAGTCCCAAGTGTCATTAATATCATCTTTCTGCCTGCTTTTTATATCACCCTGTAAAATAGTCTGTTCTACAGACAGCAAGGTCTATTATGAAGCTGTCTTTTTCCTCCTACAGTGTCATATTTTTCCCTTTACTGAGAAGCAAGATTGTATTCCCATATTTAGAAAACACCATGAGCTTTTGGTGACGTTGACCTGCCATTGATGGCTGTGTGACATTGGGCTATTTAGTTAATCTTTCCTGCTTCTGTTTCTTCATTAGAGATTACCACTGGCGATTTTGTAAAAAGTAATTGACATATCACAGCACTCAATAACATAATCTGTTATTATTGGTAGGTATAGCAGTGGAGAACTTTAAACTCATTAATGCCTATACATTTTTTTAAATGAAATGAACAGAAATTATACTCTAAAAAGACTTTTTTTCCTCTCCAAAACAACATGACTAAGAATAGCAATATTTTGGGAAGAATAGAGATGAGATGCAGAAAGTTAAAAAAAAAGTGAAGAGGGGTTTGTATTACTATCAGGACCTATATTCATTCAATAATAACTAAAATCACAGTATATTTAAAATTTTTAATTTGGTACTGATTAAATTGTACAGAAAAGTTGCAAGCACACACACATATATGCAATTAGGTAAGGGTAAAATATGAAAGAGGAGGCCAAGAATAAAGACAACTGATAGTGAATTCATCGCTTTACCAAGAACTTCCTTTCTTACCATCCTTTTCTTCAATTAGTGAGAAATAACCATATATTTGCCCACCACTTTTGGATGGTGGAATCCAGTAATGCAAGCTCAGTTAAGTGTTGCCTCTTGGCTACAAGATAATTCAGCTTCTCATGATTTAAGATGCATTTTGTTTTGAACACACCTTTTTTGTTGTTGTTATGAAGCATTTAATAACAAAGTTATTCTTCACTGTAAAACCTAACCAGCTGGGCTAAATCTCAGGCTGACTCAATAGCTGTTATTTTTTCTTTTCATTATATTTTTAGAAGAAAATATCAAATGACAAGAAAAAGGCTTAAATTATTCCTTTTTTCCCCCAGTCAACCAATTTATTTAGAAATATCCAGGATGACTTTTGGGGGGCAGCAGACACAAAGGAAACAAGACTGAATTTAGAGGTATATATGTTGGTAGAAAAACAAACATCTTACATTTTCAAGACTTATGTGTGTTTTATTAATGGCATTGGGTTATAGGGACTTTTCATCTGATTCACATGATGCCTGGTGGAACTATGTAATTAAACATGAAAAATATCTTATTATTCATATAACCTTGTATCAAATAATCAGTTACAATGGAGCCATGCAGTACATAAAAGAGGTTTTTAGTTTTATGAGAAAGCAGCAGTAGATGAGATACACAACAGCCAGTGGGAAAGGTGGTTGTTTTGGTGAGAATGACCAAAACAGGCAGATACCAGTCATCAGGGTAAGCTGATGGTTACCAGGGTTAGAAAGACAGTGCAAGATGAGGAATTCCTAGGGAATTAGGAGGATTCTGGAAGGACAGTTGTCCTTATGAAGGTAAACATGCATAGGAACTAATCTGTAGGCCCTTATAGTCTCCCTATTCCATAAATTTACTTTATTCTTGCACCAAATAATCCTTGAAAGTTAAAGATACAGTCCCAGTTTGGTGGCCTAATGGGGCTGGGGTAGCCTTTTTTCCTTTGCCTGGAAAGCTCTGGAAGCATTGTCCAACATAGAAATCTTGTCTTCTGGGATGATCTGATGCCAGTTAGGTCATGGTTCTGTGTTTCTGTATTGGATTAAATGCCAGCCCTTAAAAAACGGGGTGGGGTAATCTGGTGTGCTAGCGTCTTCTGTGATTTCCAGTTCTTCCCAATCTGCCTAGGGAACTAGAAGCAGCCTAGGCCACCATAAGAAAAACTGTAAAGTAAGCCCACCTTTATAGGAGGTATGTAGAGTTAGTGTATGTGTGTGTGTGCACATGCCATACACACATAGTTTAATCTTTTAATTTTAAATTCTCTATATTTGTAGTTCGAAAACAAAATTCTCACCACAGACTACTAAATCAGAAACTTCAGGGTAGGGCCCAGCAATCTGTGTTTTAATGAGAACTCTAAGGCATTCTGTTGTAAACTAATATTGGGTGAGCACTATGTTAAAGACACTGAATGACAGGACCCAGTCACCAAAAGAGTTTTCTGCCTTTGTTTTAGTTACCTAGGAGATTAATGTTGGCACTACAGATAACAGTTGTGCCTTAGGGAATGAAGGTTCAGATGTTTATTTTCATGTATAAATAATAATTATTCTCATTTAGGTGACTTATTAAGGGAAAAAAATAGTCATAACCTGAAAAGTTTATATTAATCCTTTTTAACTCCTTGAGATTTTTAAATCCTAATCTGAGACTGCCATACTCTCAGATTCTGAGTCTTGTGCTTAATAGAACTGTGGGTTCCCATCTGCTGGAAATTTTTCTGTGAATCAGAGGATAGTCTTTCCTTGAAATATAACATATTTGGTCTGTTTCAATAGCATACCACAACAGAGAAAATAATCTACATAACAATGCAGGCTCTAAGGAGTTCAAAGAAAGTAAGAATTGTGCTCATATGCAAAGGTGAAATGTCAATTTTCTTAATAGCTACTAGAACTAGGGTGTTTCTCATTTGGGGAAATTACATAAAGCAGCTTTGCTTTGCATGGCTGAGATCCTGAGGGAAAAAAAAGAATCTGAAAGAGGCAGGGTTGTCAAGTACTACCAAAGAGCTTTGGCATGATAACAGAGAGGGAATGTGTGGTATGCCTGAGAACAGGGAGAGAAGGGAGAGAAAGAAGCAGAGAAGGATAAAGAGAGAGAACTCATGAGGACTGTTAAAGTTTGCCTTGAGGAAGGGGGCCTGGTTCTTGTCAAGTCTGCCCTAGGGCTGGGTACATAGTGTGTAGGTTCTTGATTTTATGCAGGAAAAGTTTCACAACATGAGTCCAGGTGAATTTTAGGGGACATTTATTAAAGCTATGGACTGAACTGTATCCCTCCAAAGTTCATATGTTGAAGCCCTAACCTACAATGTAACCCTGGTGGAACCTTAACCTTGGACTCCCAGTCTCCAGAACTGTGAGAAAATACATTTAGATTGTTTAGGGGGGAAAAAAAACTTCAATGAAGTATTGAAGGAGAGATTGGGCTGAGAATATTTAGGTTTCTAAGACAAAGAGACAGAGACCTCAGTGGGTAATGTATTTGCATTTTTTTGTGGTGGTGCTTGTTCATATTCATGATTTTAAGAAACAGTTCCACATTACTAAGTACAAAGATAATCTATGGATATTGCCTTCTTCAAATGGCTGGAATATGGTGCAAAAGCTAATGAAAATGATAGTCTTTTCTCTAAACCAGTAGAATTTTCTGCAATGATGGAAATGTTCTTTATCTTCATTGTTCAATTCAGTAACTAGTAGCCACTTATAGCTATTGTATACTTGAAATGTGGTGATTGAGATAAAGGAACTGAACTTTAAATCTAATTTAAAACTATTTAAATTTAAAGAATCCCATGTGGCTATAATGTTGGACAGCCCAGGTAGAGAAAGATTGGTACTTCGGTCTTAAAGCTGCTCCATCCTGTTGCTCACTCAGATTGAGATATATTTATTGCTTCAAAATGCTTCAAAATGGTTCCCTTGACCAATGAGAAGAACAACAGTCTTCTCAGTCACCTTGAACTTCTCTCCTCTGGGTCAGTATTTCTGCTATCTTTTCCCTAAGAACTTAGTCAAATCTACTGTGGTACTTATTCAATTAATGAGTAAAGAATGCACATAGGAAAGAACTGGTCTGAGTGTAATCAGAACTTGTTTTCAAAATCTATGTATATCTTATTACCTAGACCTTGAACCTTTAATACAGTTCATAAAACTCTTCATCCCAACGACCCATAAAAGTAAGTCATGAATATCCAACGACAACTGTCTTGGACCCTGTACAATGTAGCTACGATGGCTGCCATTCTGCCTAGCTCTTGGATTTTGGATTCCTCAAGTATTTATGCACTCTTCTCACTTTTATTCTGTAAGCCAGGGGATCACAAACTTGCTCTTCCATTGATGCCATCTAAGTTTTACAAATGAGTGACAGGAGTTGGGTGTATACATTAGGGAATGGTATAGACTATGGGGAATCGGAAAGCTCATATGACCTCTAATAGGCCATGGCCACCAACTCCAGAAACGTGTTGCTATGGAGAAATATGGACCCAGGTTGACAGATCTTTCGATTATTCAAGAGAAACTAGAATTTTGAATTTTATCTCCCAATCTGTAAGTGCTGACAACTCATTCCAAATTATTACAAATCAGTGCCAGAGCCAAATAAGACACACGGAGCAAGTATAGCATAGAACTTAGAATCCAGGCTTCAGAAACTTTTTGGTTTTGATTCCTGAGTCCCCCACTTCTTCACTGAGTGACCACACCAAGTGGATTAATCTCTCTGTGATTCAGTTCCCTCATTTTTAAAATGGGGAGAATAATAGTCTCTACCCCTCAAGGTTGTGAATATTAAATTCATTAATATATATCATTTAGAGGGATGTCTGAAACACAGTAGGTATAATACAGTTGTTGGCTACTGATATTAAACATATAGGTTAATTTTGATCTATGAGGCATTTTTTAACCTCTGATATAGAGGCTTTAGATTTTTATTTTGTAATATACTCTACATGCCTGGTATCCTGGCCAGGAATAAAGAGTTTGGACATTTTGTGTGAATCACTCCATAGCCAGATCTAGATCCCTTGCTCAGGCCTCCTGTGTCCTGACCCTGTTGATCATTTAATCAATGCCATAGCACAGACTTCACTGTCCAAGTCCTTAGGACCCAAGTTTCTCCCTCCAAATCTTTAATGGGACATTCTGAACTCTTTGGCAGTTCACGTTTTGTCTACTCTACTTGTGAGGGTTTCCCAGACTTGGAACTTGACTTCCTGCATGGGCTTCTTCACCATTACGTCTGTATCCCCTCTGCCCCTAGCTTTCCACATTGACCTATCCCAGCCTACCTCTGTCTAAGCCTTGGCTAGACCAAGAGTTAAGTCATTAAGACGATATGCTCACTTTCTGGGTTTCATCACTCTCTTATCCCAGGTAAGAAAACGTCTCCAACTTTCCATTTTCAACATAACACCCCTTTTCTAGCCACAACACACACTGCTAGTTACACATACACACACACACTATCATACAAACATCAAGAAAAATGGAATAGCGACAAAAATGAGCTTCATAAGGACAAGGAATCCCTATATAAGAAAGGCAAAAATTTCATGAGGAAAAACAGGATAGAAGAGCAGAGAGAGAGAGGTCTGTAGCTTTCATATCAAAAGAATTAATAACTACACTGATGTACATAACCAAGGCTATGCATTATAAGAATGGAAATCAGTGAGTGTAGTGTTACACCAAGTATTGAATGCCAAGGATTATGAACAGCATTGGCAAAGGTAAAAATAACAAGAATGAAATTTGGAAATTAGACCTGAAACCATGCATTGTAACATTTATATTTTTCCTTGCAGGTTATAAAGCAGTTCTCCCTCTCCCTCTCCCTCATTAAATCATAGTCATCTATCTTCACATAGGTCTGCTCAATCAGACCATTTGCTCTTTGAATACAAACCATTTCTTGCCAACTTTGATCTCCATGCCAAGTATATAGTAGGACCTCTGCTTAACTGGTCTCTTTTATCCTCACAATAACTCCATGAGTTAGGAAGTTTGGTGTTATAAAGGGTATTGACTGTGTTAGTACTAAGAGACCCTGATACATAGAGCCTGTGTGGAAATAAACATGGTTTATGATCTCACAGAGCATGAGGTAGGATTGAGCAGTATTAAGACATAGAAGTAAGATAAATTTTCTGAAAGAGCCTTTAAATGGACTATTTATCCATCTATTTTGGTTGGCTATGAGGATGTCAGGCAAGCATTGAACGACATGACAAAACATGGTATTAAAACAAGGTAAATAAAATCAATGTTCTGTTCTTTTGTAATACTCTGGCTGCCTTAGAAAATACATCTGCCAGTGTCCTGGTCAAGGCTCCCTCTTGCCACCCTCCTTGAAAAATAGAGAGATTAGACACTTTTATAAATCACTCTGTAGCCCTAACCTGTAACTCTAAGTTCCCCAAATAAGCCAACAGTAAACTCATTAGAAATGAGCAGCACACCTATGGGTCACACTCAGCTTCCCCTCTTCTCTTGAATTTCTTCAGGCCTCCATTGTTTTACAGTTTGTATTTTTCTTGCTGGGGTTTCCACCATGGCTATTATGAGGAAGAGAAATGAGAAGTCATTGAAATTGAGGGATTTCCTGAGCAGAACTATCCAAAGTCAGATGTGAGGGCAAGTTAAAAATTGTCAAAATGAGGTGGCTATGCTGTTTATTTATTTTGTCACTTGATTTAAATTAGTGCTTCTTCCATCCCACCGGTAATTTAAATTTGGCCATAAAAAGAGGAAATTATACAAGAAATTTAAAATCTATAGTGGTAAATGAAGACAAATATTGAAAAGCAGAAAGTAGGGTTATTTTGTGGGGACAGAGGGAATTTATCGTAACTACATATATATTTTCCAGTGGCTAAATTCCTTGGGTCTTCCATTTGCTTTTATGATTTATAATTTACAGTTTTAATATCTAACCATGAAATTTAAATGTTCTAAAAATAAAGTAGCAGATTTTTGAGCCAAATAAATCCACTGTCATTAGCACCCAGCAAGTTGTATGCTGTAAATTGCTAATTATTCATGTGGCTAACATAACCCAAGCAGAAAGCAGGAGGAAAAAAGAGCTAGAGGGGGTTGGGAAAATAAGACTTGAGTGAGGCAAAGCTACTTTATCCAGAACCCTGGAAATAAATGATCAGATCTGCCATGCACACTCCTAATTTCTCTTGACGTGCCAAACTGGTTCCACAACCTGAAGACAAATGACAGTCTCAAGAGGAGCAGTAGAAGTGCCTTTCTGCCTTTCTGGGGCACAATTGCAAGACTGTACTAATTTCTGGGGCCCCTGTGAGCACTGGTGTGGAATCTTAACCAGGTCGTCATCAGGGAGTATTTTTTCTCCTCTTTGTGTTTTGATGGCCATCTTTGGTAAATGAAACAATGCCACATGTTTAATTTTAGAGGAATTTTGTGTCTAAGAAGAGGCTCATCCAAAGTGGTGGGCTGGTATCATCTCCTACCTCTCTACTGAGATTCTCCCCTGAGCACTGGCCCTTGGAGAGAATGTCCCTGGTCTCCCACTGAACAGGATAGACTTTTAGAGCTGCACAGTACCCGAGAGAGTATTTGCTTCAACTCTCCCAAATAAACTGAAGACCAGAGAGGGGTAGTGATTCACCCAGGGCCACATAGCTAGTAGGACACAGAACAGGGAGTTCAAGCCAGATTTGCTGACACTTGGACGAGGGCTCTTTCAAGAAACTCCTCTGCTTTCCCCTCCTGAATTGAAACATGTTTCTACTCCATGTTGTGAGGCCTTGAACATTCTTTCAGTGCTTTGACGGGTGACAATAAGTTTATAAGAAACATAATCTATGCCAGTATGTAAATAAGAATATATGTATTCTTTTCTCTTTTGAATAACATGTATTATTATTATTTTTTTCTAAATACAAAAAAAAAAAAACCAAAACATAAATATTATGGTCCCAGAGTTCTACTCCTAGACAACCTTTGTGGACTTAAAAATATATGTACATTGTTTGGTTGTTGTTAATCCTCCCCCAGGGATATTTTTTCCATTGATTTTTAGAGAGTGGAGGAAGAGAGGGAAGTAAGAGAGAGAGATCAGTGTGAGAGACACACATTGATTGGCTGCCTTCTACATGACCCTGACTGGGGCCTGGGATCAATTCTACAACCCAGGTACATCCCCTTGTCCAGGAATCAAACCTGTGACCCTTTGGTGCATGGGGCAACATTCTAACCACTGAGCCACACCAGCCAGGGCAAAAATATACGTACATTTAAAATACTACTACTACTACTACTACTAATAATAATAATAAATGTAATACATTAAATTCTTATTATGTGCCAGGCACTATTCTGAGCACTTGAAATATATTAACTCATTTTATTCTCAAAACAACTTTATGAAGTAAAAATTATTATTCTTGTTTTATAGATAAGAAACTGAGGCCCAGGAAGATCACATGGCTATTAATGATGGAGGAGAAATTTGATTCCAGAAAGTCTGTCTTTATACCTTGGGATGTACCACTGATGGATTAAATGTACAGAAAGTATTAAACTGAAGATAGAAGCCTTCTGCCATGCCCTGCTGAAATCCCTCTCAAAGGTTAACAATATTTTCTGTCTCTTACCAGAAAAATATAGTACAGCTATACCAACATACTATAAAATTTGTATATACTACACAAACACACACACACACACATACACCCCACCCTACTACAGCACTGGGAGGCCCACCTTCACTTAGCAGTTTTTAGGTGTTTACCTCTCTCTGGCTCAAGAGACTGGACCTAGAGACTGGAGCTTCTCCTACTCACAGTCATTTGTAGAAATGGATAGGTGGGTGGATAGGGTTAGGATTCCATATCACCATGCAAGTCTGTACAATCTAACACAGGAAAATGGTGAGTCATTAAAATTAAAAACTAGTGAATATAGTATCTGTGCATTAGCTATAAATTGCCCTTACAGCTAGCCCTTGAGTTTCTCTAATAGGCAGGTATGGGAGAATCTACAGCTACATTATGGAGGTGAAGAAATGGAGCAACAATTAACATTTTGAAACATCTTTTCTTGCAAAGTCATATGCTAAATAAACTCTCCATCTTTCTTAGGTTTTTACTGTTCCTAATCACCATCTCTCAGATTCATGTTAGGGTTAGGCTGTGTTGTCTGAGTTGGGGATGCTACAAATTCAGTACAGAGGTTGGTGTCAAGTTCAAAGATGGATTTGATTTAGCCACTGGAATGAATATGATGTGAAGTCATGTGTTGGCCACATTTGCCAGTCTTAGGAATGGCGTTCAACTGCCATGTCTGTTCATTCTCTGAACATTCACCAGAATCTCAAATGGTCTGTATCTCTCTTGAAATTACAGTAAACATCTTCATTTCATATCAGCTAATAAATTTGGCTGCTTATTATTTTTTCAGCTTTATTAATACATAATTGATACATGGCAATGTGTCAGTTTAAGATGTACAACATGATGACTTAATATACATACATATTATAAAATGATTATTACAATAAGGTTAGTTAACATGCCCATTATCTCACATACTTTTTTGTGTGCATGGTGATAATTTTTAATAGCTACTCTTTTAGCAACTTTTATGTAATACAGTATTGTTAACTATAGCCACTTTATATACATTAGACCCTCAGAATTTATTCATCATATAGCTGGAAGGTTGTACCTTTTGACCACTTCATCCATTTCCCTCCATTACTCAACCTCTGGCAACTACCACTCCACTCTCTATTTCTATGAGTTTAGTTTTATTTTTTTAAATTCCACATAAAGGTGAAATCATGAAGTATTTGTCTTTCTCTGACTTATTTTACTTAGTATAATGCCCTCAAGGATCATTCACGTTGCTGCATATGACAAGATTTCCTTCTTTTCGATGGCTGAATAATATTCCACTGTGTGTGTGTGTGTGTGTGTGTGTGTGTGTGTGTCTGTGTGTGTATTTAATGTTTTCTTTGTTTATTCATCCATCAACAAACATCTAGGATTTCTACATCTTGGCTATTGTGAATAATACTGCAATGGACATGGGGGTACAGATACATCTTAGAGATAGTGATTTCATTGCCTTTGGATAAATATTTAGTGAGACTTCTGGATCATATGGTAATTCTATTTTAATTCTTGAGTAATCTCCATATTGATTTATGTAGTAGATGTATCAATTCATATTCCTACCAAGACAGCACATGTGTTCTCTTTCCTCCTCATCCTTACCCGCACTTGCTGTTTTTTGTCTTTTTGACGGTAGACATCCTATTGGGCGTGAAGTGATACTTCACTGTGGTTTTGACTTGCATTTCCCTAATGTTGAGCATCTTTTCATGTACTTGTTGGCCATTTCTGTATCTTTGAGGGAAAAAAATGTCTATTAAGATATCTTGTCCATTTTCTAATAGAATTATTTGGGTATTTTTGCTATTGAGTTATATGACTTCTTATGTATTTTTTAATATTAACTCCTTATCAGATGTATTATTTGCAAATATTTTCTCCCATTCCATAGGTTGCTTTTTTATTTTGTTGTTCATTGTATTTGCTGTGCAGAAGCTTTTACATTTGATGTAGTCCCACTTGTTGATTTTTGTTTGTGTTTCTTGTGCTTTTGGTGTCATATCACTGCCCAGGTGAGGCTGCAGGTTGTGTTCAGCAATCTGGCAGAGTCCTATGCTAGGCTCCACTGCTGAGTGGGATTGTTTAAGTTGGGCTCTGCAGCCAGGCATTACCATAAGCTGGACTCAGGCTGCTCAGAGTCAGGTGCCCTGGATATGTGGAACCAAGAGCTACATGCTTAATGGTTGGGCAGGACTGAAAATTTCCTACTCTGCCTGGAAAAGCTTTAGGATGTGCTCCACAACTGTGAGGAATCTGTGACCAGGCTTCCCAGAAGGGCAGGACTAGAGACTATGCTCAGTATTTGGGTGGGACTATGAATTTGCTCCCTTGCCCAGGCAAAGCCATAAAATGGGCTTCATGTTAGTATATGGCCCGTTGGCTGGGGAACCAAATCCAAACTCCTTGGTAAATGAGGCCACTGGCTTAGCTATGTAGATGGGCAGAGCCACTGGCTGGGATATCTGCTTAGGTGCCACTGCAAGGAGAAATGTAGTCTAGAGGCTCTAAATCCCCTTCTCCCTTCTCCATCTCTATCTGATTCCCAGTGGTTTAGTCCAGTATTTCTCCTAGTGATTCCTGTGAGGCAAGACCTGAGTGAGCCTTCTAGAAGCTCTTCCATAATGCTGAAAGAGGGGGATGTCACCTGGGGCTCTCTTTTCCAAGGAACCATAGTCTCGGGGTACGCTCTCAGTGCCTCACTGTGCTGGCCTGGAGGATGGGCGATGCAGTCAGAGGGCAGCTGCTCCTCTTACCTTTCTAATGCAGTCTATCTCAGTTTGTCTGGGCCAGGGTTCACAGCCCCACCCCATGTTCTGAGGCTTTCACAAGGGTGTCTTGTCTATGGAGAGTTGCTAGCTAGTCTTCTTATGTGGAAGAGTAAGTCTGGAATGACCTATGTTGCTATCTTAATAATGTCATTTCTGGCCTGCCTAATATAATAAAACATACTTTGTTTTTCACTTAAAATTTTCACAGTGTGCATCACATTCTTGTTAGAGGCTTCCTGGCTATGCCAACCTCATTTGGTCTGGTATCTTTAGACTGTGGAGGTGTTGGGGGAGTTAACTCACAGTGTGAGCTCTTATCCTCACCTTTAGGGTAGATCTTTATTTTTTATCATAAAAATCTCTCAAACCTATAAAACATTTAAACAATACAGAAATGAATTAGATAAAGGTGTGTACTTGGATTTAGAATTAAAATTAGAGTAAAAAACTGGGATAAAGTAATATGCATTACCTGTAATAGGAAGCAGTGATTTTACATTTTGATTGGCATGAAAATGCACTGAACTAACCTGACTATCAAATAGGAATGCTCCTCTTGGAAACGGCTATGGAGGTAAGAAGAAAGGGCAATAGTTAGATGGGTCTGCACGGCTGAGGGTTTTTAACTTTTTTGTCATTCTTAATTAAAAGCAACTCTTGAGATATGTAAAAGCTGGGAAGATTAAAGACTCTGCCAACACAACTGGGATTAAATCTACAGATGGCAAGCAAAGCAGAGCCAGTCCCCCTCTTGGCCTTCTGTTGTGCACGGCGGATGTTCCCGGCTTTCTTTAGGTACCAGATGGAAACCACTCTTGAGCCATACTCGTTGGTGACTAACTGGCTCATTATCTCATGGCCAGCTCATGTATGTATAATTTGTCATTTGATTTGTGAATTCTCCAGCACATTTAGACCTGATGGTCCATTTTATTGATCCTAGCATTGACCACCATATGTGGTATTTAGCTGAGGAGGTATTCCCAATACCTTGTGAATACTTTTCCTATATAAAGACAAACATTTGCTCAAGGCAGCTAGTCAGAGAAAAGAAGAGTAAGCTCTATGCTCTGTTCCTGCAATATGCATTCCCTTACCGAAGCCAGACACATCCACTTGCACTTGTTTCATGCATAATCAGTCAAAGCAACTCAGAGTTGTAATTTTAATATGCCAATTATTTTCCAAAGAAAAAGATCTTGCTTTGTATGTAAGAAAATAATTTGTGATTATTTCAGACATTTTAGAGTCTTTGCATGGGTCTGAATTTTTATTCTCCAAGAAAGCCATTGTGTTTACAGGGTAACAGCTTTGGTGTTGCTGCAGAAGTTTTGGGCCAAATAAAATTTATAATTTATTTGTTATATATCATTTTTACTTTGTATATTTGTTTATTGTATTAACATTGGATCATATGAACTACATATGACTGGATAGTTTTATCACCCATAAACTACAGTCTGGCCCATTGGCAGACATCAGTTCTTTTTTTTTTTTTTAATTTTTTTATTTATTTATTTTTTTGTTACAGATATTTTACCTTTTTACCCCATTGGCACCCCCCACCCCACCCCCCCCTCCACCCTGTCCCCGGCTTAGTTGTCCATGTCCATTGGTCATGCATACATGCATATAAGTTCTGTGGTTTATCTCTTCCCACCACCCCACCCCCCATCCCCTCTTCTGAGGGATGTCAGTCTGTGCCCCACTTCCATGTGTCTGGGCCTACTGTATTCCTCAGACTGTTATGTTCATTATATTCCGTATATAAGTGAGATCATGTGGTATTTGTCCTTCTCTGCTTGGCTTCTTTCACTTAGGATAATACTTTCCAGGTCCCTCCATGTCGTCTCAAAGGATAAGAGATCTTTCTTTCTTACCACTGCATAGTATTCCATTGTGTATATGTACCACAGCTTTTTGATCCATTCGTCTACTGGTGGACACTTGGGCTGTTTCCAGATCTTAGCTATTGTAAATAGTGCTGCTATGAACATGGGGGTACATATATTCTTCCTGATTGGTGTTTCAGGCTTCTTAGGGTATATTCCCAGCAGTGGGATCACTGGGTCAAATGGAAGTTCAATTTTTAATTTTTTGAGGTAGCACCATATTGTTTTCCATAGCGGCTGCACCAGTCTGCATTCCCACCAGCAGTGTACTAGAGTCCCCTTTTCTCCACACCCTCGTCAACACTTGTTGTTTGATGATTTGTTGATGGCGGCCATTCTGACAGGTGTGAGGTGATGCCTCATTGTTGTTTTAATTTGCATCTCTCTGATGATTAGTGATGTTGAGCATTTCTTCATATGTCTCTTGGCCATTTGTATGTCCTGTTTGGAGAGGTGTCTATTCAGCTCCTCTGCCCATTTTTTAATTGGGTTCTTTGTCTTCCTTTTGTGGAGTTGTATGAGCACTCTGTATATATTGGAAATTAACCCCTTATCTGATACATCATTGGCAATGATGTTCTCCCATACAGTGGGTTGCCTTTCCATTTTCATGATTGTTTCTTTTGCTGTGCAGAAGCTTTTTAGTTTGATGTAGTCCCATGTGTTCATTTTCTCCTTTATTTCTGTTGCCTTAGGTGATGTATCAGTGAAAATTCTGCTCCGTATGATGTCCGAAATATTGTTGCCTACATTTTCTTCTAGAATTTTTATGGATTCACGGGTCACATTTAAGTCTTTTATCCATTTTGAGTTTATTTTTGTGTATGGTGTAAGTTGATGGTCTAGTTTCATTTTTTTGCATGTAGCTGTCCAATTTTCCCAACACCATTTATTAAAGAGGCTGTCTTTACTCCACTGTATGCTCTTGCCACCTTTGTCAAATATTAATTGAGCGTATTGCCTTGGGTCCATTTCTGGGTTTTCAGTTCTGTTCCACTGGTCTATATGCCTGTTCTTGTGCCAGTACCAGGCTGTTTTGGTTACAGTCGCTTTGTAGTATAACCTGATATCTGGTATTGTGATCCCTCCAACTTTGTTCTTCTTTTTCAAGATTGCTGTGGCTATTCGGAGTCTTTTTTGGTTCCATATGAACTTTTGAAATATTTGTTCTAGTTCTATGAAATATGTCGTTGGTATTTTGATGGGGATTGCATTGAATCTATAGATTGCTTTGGGTAGTATGGACATTTTAATTATGTTAATTCTTCCAATCCATGAACAGGGTATGTGCTTCCACTTCTCTATTTCTTTTTTCAATGACCTGTAGTTTTCTGCAAATAGGTCCTTTACTTCTTTGGTTAAGTTTATTCCTAGGTATCGTAATTTTTTTGAAGCGATGGTAAATGGGATTGTTTTTTCAGTTTCTCTTTCTGTGAGTTCATCATTGATGTACAAGAATGCCGTCGATTTCTTGACGTTAATTTTGTATCCTGCTACTTTGCCAAATTCATTTATTAAGTCTAATAGATTTTTGATGGAGTCTTTAGGGTTTTCTATGTACAATATCATGTCATCTGCAAATAATGACAGTTTCACTTCCTCCTTTCCAATTTGGATCCCTTTTATTTTTTCTTCATGTCTGATTGCTGTGGCTAAGACTTCCAGTACAATGTTAAATAAGAGTGGCGAAAGTGGACATCCCTGTCTTGTTCCTGTTCTTAATGGAAATGTTTTTAGTTTCTGTCAATTGAGTATGATGTTGGCTGTAGGTCTTTCATATATGGCCTTTATTATGTTGAGATATGATCCCTCTATTCCTACATTGCTGAGCGTTTTTATCAGAAATGGATGCTGGATTTTGTCGAATGCTTTTTCAGCATCTATTGATATGATCATGTGGTTTTTATTCTTCATTTTGTTTATGTGGTGTATCACGTTTATTGATTTGCGAATATTGTACCAGCCTTGCATCCCTGGAATGAATCCCACTTGGTCGTGGTGAATAATTTTTTTGATGTATTTCTGGATCCGATTTGCTAGTATTTTGTTCAGGATTTTGGCGTCTATGTTCATCAGGGATATTGGCCTGTAGTTTTCTTTCTTCGTAGTGTCTTTTTCTGGTTTTGGAATTAGAATTATGCTGGCCTCATAGAATGTGGTTGGAAGTCTTCCTTCTTCTTGAATTTTTTGAAATAGTTTGAGGAGAATGGGTGTTAGTTCTTTTTTGAATGTTCGGTAAAACTCCCCTGTGAAACCATCTGGGCCTGGGCTCTTGTTTGCTGGGAGAGTCTTGATTACCTCTTCAATTTCCTTAGTTGTTATTGGTCTGTTCAAGTTTTCTATCTCTTCCGGGAATAGTTTTGGGAGACTGTGTGTTTCTAGAAATTTGTCCATTTCGCTGAGATTGTCGAATTTGTTGCCATATAGTTGTTCATAGTAGTTGTTAACGATCTTTTGTATTTCCGTGGTGTTGGTTGTTACTTCTCCTCTTTCATTTCTGATTTTGTGTATTTGGGTTCTCTCTCTTTGTTTCTTGGTGAGTCTAGCTAAGGGTCCATCAATCTTGTTTATCTTTTCGAAAAACCAGCTCTTTGTTTCATTAATCCTTTGAATTGTTTTTTTGGTCTCTATGTCATTTATTTCTGCTCTGATCTTTACTATTTCCTTCCTTCTTCTTGCTCTGGGGTTTTCTTTTTGTTTGCTTTCTAATTCTTTAAGCTGTGAGGTTAGACAGTCAATTAGAAATTTTTCTTGTTTTTTGAGGTAGGCCTGTAGTGCTATGAACTTCCCTCTCAGAACTGCTTTCGCTGCATCCCATAGATTTTGTGTTGTTGTGTGTTCATTTTCATTGGTTTCCAGGAAGTTTTTAATTTTTTCCTTGATCTCCTCGGTGACCCATTCATTGTTTAATAACATGCTATTTAGCCTCCATGTGTTGAAATGTCTTTGCATGTTCTTGTTGCAATTGATTTCTAGTTTCATGCCATTGTGATCTGAGAAGATTCTTGATATAATTTCAATCTTCTTGAACTTGTAGAGATTTAGTTTGTGTCCTATCATGTGGTCTATCTTTGAGAATGTTCCATGTTCACTTGAGAAGAATGTGTATTCTGTAGTTTTGGGGTGTAATTCTCTGTAGATATCTATTAAATCCATTTGGTCTAGTGCTTCATTTAGAGTCTCTGTTTCCTTGCTAATTTTTTGCCTAGAGGATCTATCCAGTGCTGTCAACGGGGTGTTGAAGTCCCCTGCTATGATTGTATTGTTGTCGATTTCTCCTTGGAAGTCCTCCAGAAGATTTTTAATATATTTTGGTGCTCCTATATTGGGTGCATATATGTTTATCAAGGTTATATCTTCCTGTTGGATAGATCCTTTCAATATTATGTAGCGGCCGTCTTTGTCTCTAGTTATGGTCTTCATTTTGAAATCTATTTTATCAGATATGAGAATTGCTACCCCAGCTTTTTTTTGCTTTCCATTTGCTTGGAAAATTTTTTTCCATCCCTTCACTTTCAACCGATGTGAGTCTTTTGTTGAGAGGTGGGTCTCTTGTAAACAACATATAGATGAGTCATGCTTTCTTATCTAATCAGCTACTCTGTGTCTCTTTATGGGAGCATTCAATCCATTTACATTTAAGGTGATTATTGATATGTACTTATTTATTGCCATTTTTGTTTAGTGTGGTTCTATTTTTCTTCCCATTTCTACTGCTAATTACAGCAGTCCTTTTAACATTTCTTGCAGTGCTGGTTTGGTGCTAATGTATTCCCTTAGCCTTTTTTTGTCTGGGAAGCTCTTTATTTGATCTTCTATTTTGAATGATAGCCTTGCTGGGTAGAGTAGTCTTGGATTCAGATTCTTGTTTTTCATGACTTTGATTACTTCATGCCATTCTCTTCTGGCCTGTAGTGTTTCTTGTGAGAAGTCAGCTGAGAGCCTTATGGGGTTCCCTTTGTAGGTAACCTGTTGCTTATCTCTTGCTGCTTTTAGGATTCTCTCTTTGTCTTTAATTTGTGGCATTTTAATTACTATGTGTCTTGGTGTGGGCCTGTTTGGGTTTTTCTTACTTGGGACTCTCTGTGCTTCTTGAACTTGAATGCCTTCTTCCTTCACCAAATTAGGGAAGTTTTCTCTCACTATTTTTTTTAATATATTCTCTATCCCTTGCTCCTTTTCTTCTTCTTCGGGGACTCCTATGATGCGAATATTATTACGTTTCCAGTTGTCCCATAGTTCTCTTAAGCAGACATCAGTTCTTATACAGATTAATAGTAGAAAGTTTCACAAAGAAGGAGACATACTTGATTCAGGCTATAAAATATGATATTGTTTATTTTTTGGCTTTATTAACTACCACTTACAAGCTTTGTTTTATAAATAAAAGGTAATCTCCCATTTTAAACTAAATTATTTATTTATATTATTTAAAATATCATTTATCAGGTTTTGGAAAATATTTTTGAGTAAAAATTACTCATCAACCCACCAGAGATAAAAGTGCTAAAATTTCTATTTACCATAGAATTTGGAAGTAATTGTTAGAAGTAAAACCTATTGTATATAAGAAGGGTCATTTTTTGGCTAAGAACATACATATAAAATGTAATTGGTAGGTTGAACTTGATTTAGCATTGTTAGAAAATGTTCTATGAGTGATGGTATTAGAATGACATATGTTAATAAAGTGACACAGGCAGAAACAGATAAAGAGGAAACAACACAACATTTACATTGTGTGTCAAGAAAGAAGTGAACCAAGAACTAATTTTGGAGTTCAACTAAATGAAAAAGAGGTCTAGGTGAGATAAAACCAAGCAGGTACCACTCCTTCCTCATCAGTTATGGGTTCCTGTAGGACAATGATAATACAATGAGAAATGCCACATGCATTTGAAATAAGCACTACTTAGACACCAAGGCATGTGTGTTCCAGAAAGTTCCACCTGGGGGAGGCCAAGGAAGGAATATGACAGGGATTGCTCAGTAGAAAAAAGAGATAACTAGGAATGGACTTGGGCTCTAAGTGAAACAGAATTTTTTAAATATGTTTTTATTTAGAGAGAGGAAGGGAGAGAGGGAGAAACATTGATGTGAGAGAAAAACATTGGTCAGCTGCCTCATGCATGCCCTCCACCAGGGATTGAGCCCGCAACCCAGACATGTGCCCTGACCGGGACCTCTCAATCCATGGGATGATGCTTACTCCACTGAGCCATATTGGCTGGGCTAAAACAAAATTTTTTGACCCCACGAATATGATGCAGATTAGTACAGTGTTTAAAAGTGTTAATTCCCAGTTTAAACCCCATGGGTTCAAATCCTAGTTATATGAGAAGGCCTTTTGTTTTCTTGATAGTAAAATGGGAATAGTTATAGTTGCAGTGATGATTATGAGAATTACAGAATGTAAAATGCTAAAAACAGCACTTTCTTTATAGTAAAGTAACTCAATAAATATATTCAGTTATCACTACCATCCCCAACCCAACAAGCGGGGAGTATTTATTGAAGAAACATTGCTTCCTTTGCCCATTGCTTCATGGAAGACACTTGAGGATTAAAAGATGATCAAATTGTTGATACTGGTGGGTTTTGTGAAATGGCTTGGGTTACTGCTATCAAAGGATGCTTGTTCAGTCTTGCTGACTTTTTCTTCTTAAAAGCATTTTTGCTTTTTTCTGACTCAGGGATTGGGATAAGGAGATGAGAGTCAACATTTGTATATTTTAACATTAGTATTGTCCTAGCATACATGTGATTTGACTTTTGATTTTTTACTTAATATTATATAATCATTTTCAGTTCCAGACTGGAATTTCATAATATTGACAATGTTAATGCTTAATATTAAGCTTATTATTGTTATCTGTATAATGGTTCATTGTTTGATTGTATCATGATGTACTTAATTATTATCAACTGGTGAAGATTTTATGGATTCTGATATTGTAGTATTATAAATAAAATGGCAATGAGCATCATTTATTCACTCACTTCTTTAGCAACTATTTAGGAAGCTCCTACTATGCTTCAGGCACTTCTCAAGGCACTGGAGATAGCAATAAATTTAGCATAAATTTTGGTCTACATCTCTGATTTTTATCAGGATTCTATTATTCAACTTCAACAATTACCAACTCATTTGTCCATTGATTTTTTTAAAAAAAGGCGAGTCATTTTCTGCTGGGCTGGAAGAGGGGGCACAGTCAAAACTTTTGAATATAATTTTCACCTTATTCAAGGGCAGAAATTCCGTTTCTTGATTTTTTAAGATGACTTCTTTTTTATCATATCTGATCATTGTATAACAAAAGTGTCTTGAAACACACATACACACATATCTAGAAAGGAACAAAACCCTTACTTAAGGATCAACTCAGCAAATCAAGTTCCAAATATGAGTTTTTAAAAAGTATGGCGAGAATGATTTCAAGCACCCTCGGACAGACTCACCAGCATCCAAAGAAGCTAAACTCAACCTCACATTGGGCACACTGGTTATATTTCCAGATGTAGATAGATTTGATAGAATCAAACAAAAAATACTTGAAATCTGAATCCTCTTGCACAGTAAAATGACTTTCTGTAAATGATCAATAGATAAAACATTTTAAAACAATCTCATTTTCTTTTCTTTTTTTAAAGATGTTTTATAGATTTTTAGAGAGAGGAAGGAAGAAAAAGAAGAGTGAGAGAGAAACATTGATGTGAGAGTAGAACATCAATTAAGAGTAGAACATCAGCCCTGGCCAGTTTGGCTCAGCGGTTAGAGCGTCGGCCTGCGGTCCGGAGAGACCCGGGTTCGGTTCCCGCTAAGGGCACGTACTTCGGTTGCAGTTTGTCCCCGGCCCTGGTTGGTCGTGCGGGTGGCTGCCACTCAATGTGTCCCTTCACGTCGATGTTTCTCTCTCTCTCTCCCTTCCTCTCTCTCCCTCCCACTCTATCTGTACAAAAAATGGAAAAATATCCTCGGGTGAGGATAAAAAAAAAAAAAAAAAAAAAGAGTAGAACATCAATCAGCTGCCTCCTGCAGTCCCCCAACCAGGGCTCAAGCTCACACCCAGGCATGTGCCTTGACCAGGAATCAAATGAGCAACATTTCTGTGCATGGGATGACACCCAACCAACTGAGCCACACCAGCCAGGGCAATAATTTCATTTTCTAAGGCAAATATTCATGTTTTACTGAATAAAGAGAATGCTTGGGGAAATACAATGTTGCTTTTCAGAGTTGAGAGTCTGCCCAGAAGAGGAGTTCCTCTTACCCGCTCTTATTCTTGAGGTCAGAACTAGGACAAGTGGTGGATAATACTAGGAGGTGGACTCTACATCAACTTAACCAATAAATAAATAAATACAAAAACTAACTTTTTTTTTCAACTGGAGAGGGGTTCCATGTAAAATAATGAGCTTCTGGTCAGTGGACAAAGTTAAGCATAGGCTGTAAAATACTTTTCGGAGAGGCTGAAAAGGGATTTTCATAGTACAATGGTTATTAAGATCTGTGTGTGTATGTGTCTCTCTGTGTGTATGTGTGCATGTGTAATTATGTTAAACTTTGACAACTGGAATTTTTGGTGGCCTCCCAGAAGGCATTAAAAGATCAGGAACAGCTTTAAACACATCAGTAATACTGAGAGTATAGTCAGCACTGTGGCATAACAATATCCCAAAAGTTCTAAAAATGTAGACATAGTTTATATATTATTCTCTTTACTCTCCTTCCCGCCTTGTTTTGTGTCAAACTGTTTATAGTCATTGAAGACCCTCCTCCATACTCACAAGCAAAATTCCAACATGCAGCACTGTCTTAGTAAAAACACAATTTAGCCCTGGCTAGGTGGCTTAGTTAGTTGGAGCATCGTCCTATACACCAGAAGGCTGAGGGCTCAATTCTCAGTGAGGGCACATACTTAGGTTGTGGGTTTGATCTCTGGTTGGGGTGTATACAGGAGGCATCCAATTGATGTTTCTCTCTCTTCCTTCCTCTCTCTCTAAAATCAATAAGCATATACTTGGGTGAGGATAAAAAAGAAAACAAAAACATGATTTATCTCTGAAGCTAGGTCAATGCAACTCTATACTTTTTATCATTTGTTACATGGTTTATCTCTGAATCTGGGTTGATGCTACTCTACACCTTTTATGATTTGTTTAAAGCCCAATTTATTCAGTTCAACATGCTTCAGCAGCATTGCTCGAATTACGATTTTTAAAATGTAACAGTACTTGTGATGCTTCCAGTATTCTAGTCTGAATTAGCCTACCAGTGGTTATGGAAGATACATTACACCTGATCAGTTCTAAGGGTTTGAAGACACTTCTCTGACTTTTTGTTATATTTCTTGATAGAAATTAAACTAATAATGAACAGATTGCTCCAACCTTTTATAAAAGGAGGGATATTTTTCTCCTGTGAAGATTGGCTTATTTTAAAATCAACAAAAGGAGAGCAAGTCCTTCTAAAAAACTTTTTTCATAGAGTCCTAGAATATTAACTAAAGACAGAAGTCTCAAATACACGTTTTTGAATAAAATAACAGCTATGCATAAATCATTGATGCTTACATTAAAGAATGTGACATACCCTGTTTTGAAGGGCACATGGGACAGAAAATAGAATGGCAAAATAATCCTATTTACTCTGTCTGTGCCTCCATCTTGGACTGAATGTACATATGCTGAAGAAACTGGAGGGTCAGCATGTTACATTTGATGCTTTTTATGTGACTGTCCGACAACTGTAATTTTTTAAATGACAAAAGTAATAAATGCTCTGTAAGTAAAACTTGAAAAAATGCGGATAAGTACCAGAAATCATCACTAATTCATTACTGAGAGATAGCCTCTGTTAACATGTTGGCAAATTCTCTTAGGTGTTAAGTCTAAATTTTCCTGGGTTTGCGGGAATACATAATGTTAAGGATAAACTGTTATTATAAGTCAGAAAACCAAACTTTTCTGTATATGTTATCACAGATGCTATGGAAACCAACTTGTGACCTGGACAAAAGGCATGTTTGATGAGAAGAAAGACATGTGAGCTGGTAGCAACATAAAGAGCTACTGGATGGAGGGGTAACATTTGGAAGCTGACTGTGCCCTAAGCGAGGACCCCAAGAGGAACATGCTGTACACAATGATGTCCATGTCAGGACAGAGAGTCCCCAAGGCCTGGATCTGACAAGAGGAAGACCTGCATGCCCCACTCATAACACCAAAGCCCAGGGTTCCAACCCAACCCACCATTCTGTTATGGCAGAGAAGATGCTCTCCAAGTATGTGTTAGAAGTATGAGCAAAAGAGATAGCATGATCTGGACCAAAGTGACCTTTCCCAACACCCTTTCTCTTCCATTCATAAATGGGCCTTAATCAGCTTGTGATTGTTTTTATGATGATAAATACAAAATACTCAATGTGATAATCTGTTTTTCCCCCTAAAAACACATCTCCCTGGCTTCAGCAAATCCTGCGGAACCAGGAACTTTGAATATAGTAGAACTTTGCACTGAGATGCCAGTTAGGGAATGATTAGTCATGGATGACCTTCATGCTGGAGAAGTAATTTAATAACAGTGTGCTCTGGCTTGGGGCTCTTTACTGTAATCCAAATAAAAAAAATAAAAAACATTTTCAAAGACAAGTGACAATATTCCAGATTCATTCTTTCTATAGACATCTAGAGGGTAAAATGACTAAAATTTTTATAAGCCTCACCAAGTGGTCTTTTTTACTGACAGTAGCAAAATTTCTTTTCTCTTTATGAATTTTTACATATCTTTCCAATTAAAGAAATATAGTGCCTCTTATAATACAGTCTAAATTTTTTTTTCCATTTTCACTCCAGTTGAAGGTAATCTGTTGAGGAAAATCAGAAAATAAGGCTCTTAAATTTACTCTGATATTCCAAAGCAAGTGAAGCAACTTCTGAAAGTTAGATACTAATTATTTTGTAAACTAGTAAAATTTGTCTCTTGGAGATTAAGACAATACAATATGTAGAAAAATGTGAGATACTGATAAAAAGAGTAACCTGAACAAAATCTATTAGGGTCAGATCTCTAATTGTTATTGCCAATTACAAGACAAAAATTTGGAAGACACTAGTTCAATGAACAACAATGATGAGAGAGGTATCTAACATCCAAACAGGTCTCATCTCATCTATACCCAGGAGTTCTGGGTACCTTTTAGTCTCACCAAAAGGATTAGCTCATTGTCTTGACAATTATTTTCATGGTCCTTTCAGTTTTCTATCGCATTTACAAGTAGAATTCTTCCTTATACATTTACCAAAGCAGCAAATAAAAATTTACCTCTATCTTCCCCTTCTCCATGATTATGTCAATCTGAAGAAGAAAAAAAATAGAGGTCACTATTGTCTTCATTTGTGTATATTTGAGTCCCTGTTGGAGCGAGTGACTAATTTAATGTGTTATGTTATTCCCTATAGCAGATACAAGAGTCAGGTGACAATTTTATGTTTCAGACATTATTTTATTTAAATACAGCTCTTGGACTCAGCAACTCCCTTTATTAGGGAATTTAAAATTTTGCATTCTTTTCTCTTTTTTTCTTTCTTTTTTATTTAATTAATCAATTTATTTTTGTTACAGGGTTTCTCCTTTTACCCCCACTAATACCCCCCCCCCCCCCGCAGCCCTGTCGCCAGCTTTGTTGTCCATGTCCATTGTTCATGCACACATGCATGTAAGTTCTGTGGTTTATATCTCTCCCACCACCCCCTCTTCTGGGGATTGTCAGTCTGTACCCCACTTCCACATCTCTGGGACTTGCATTCTTTTCTTGTTTAATTTTTCTGTCCTGCTATAGTAGGCAGAATTCTAAAATGGTCTTCAAGATTCCCATCCCGATTTAAAGTCCCTGTGTAATCACCTCTCCTCCAACTTTGAGTGTGAGCAGAGCATGCAAACATGATGGAATATCACTCCTGTAAATAGGTTGCATTATGTGGCAAAGGTATGAGATTCTGAAGATATAACTACTGTCACTAATCACTTTACATTATGTTAATCAAAGGGAGATTATTAGGGGTGGGTGTGACCTAATCAGGTAATTTTTTAAAAGCAAGGTTAGAGATCAGAGACAGATGAAGTCAGGGAAGCCTGTTCTTGCTAGTCCGAAAGCAGATGAAATCTGCCGTAAATTCTATAGCTTCAAGGAACTGAATGTGGCCAACAATCTGAGTGCTCTTGAAAGAGGATTCCCAGCATTAGATGAAACTGCAGTCCTAGCTGACACCTCAGTTGCAATCTTTTGAGACCTAAACAGAAGATTCAGCTAAGCCATGCCCAAGCTCTTGACTCACAGAAACTTGGAGGTGATAAATTAACCTTGTTTTAAACCACTAAGTTTGTGCTAATTTCTTATACAGCTATAGAAAACTAAGATGCCTCTTTCTTACACATGCATGCACACATGGCCTAAACCAGTCCCATTTTTTTTCAGATTTATTGAGGTATACTTGACAAATAAAATTGCAAGATATTTAAAGTGTACATCATGATTTAATATATGTATACAATGTGAAAAAATTCTCCCTATCTAGTTAACTAATGTATGTATCACCTTACAACTCTATCATTGTATTTGTGTGTGTTAGAGAACATTTAAGTTCTGCTCTCTTACCAAATTACCCTTATACAATAAAGTGTTATCAACTATAGTCACCATGTTTATTTGATAGGGAGCTCTCCTTTGGAAAACTTTCCACATTTCTTATGGTGAGTAGAAAAGGGTCCCTTCCACTGCTGTCGGAACTTCTGCCTCAGTCTCAATGACAAGCAAGTCACACCTTCAGCTATCTGAGATATCTTTAGCTCTAGAAACATACCTGGGAGTCAATATATGTCAGTGAGATCCACACCCAGCAAGAAACACAAAAGATGATAAGGAATAAAACTGTGCATTGGAATTTTGTCTTTTGTGTGTTCTTCTTCAAAATCCAGGCTGTTCTCATGACCTCCAGACACTCTTCCTTGTTTAGACACTGCACACCTGTATGATCCTCTTACCTAAGCCAGATACCTAGAATATTTGGCTGTTAAAACTGTCTGACCCCAGTGTCCTTGTTTATTCTTTTGTCACTATTCCAGGGCCCTTCCCTTTGATTAAGTCCATGACTGTATTTTATAAACACATAGAATTTTGCCTAATGAGGCCATACTACCAGGTAGATTTGTCAGAAGTGAAGCCTGGGGTAGGGCCAGAAAAAGCCCACCCAGCACAGAAATAGCATAGCAGTTATAAATGAGAGCTCTGGAATCAGATTTAAAATTTAATTTGGGGTAAGATATTTTCTGTGAAATTGAGCATGATACAGTTCTTTGTGCTATAGTATCTGCTTCTATAAAATGAGGTGCAATCTGGTTGATGGGGGCTGATGCATGTAACACTCTTACTCAGAGAACATAAAGGCATTTAGAAAGTCTTTGCTAACAGTAGCTGGTTCCACTTCAGCCCAGACTTAGATTGGAGGCTTTGTCCTCAACCACAACCTTCTAGACCTTAGTAACTGCAAGACTCGGTACCTAGGCCTGTCTGACACTGGACATTGGCTGTCTCAAAATCTGGTCCAGGAAACTATTGCTTAGATAGCTTCCTATCCAATAGATAACAAAGTCATATTTGTATATGTGCACTATAATATGATGAAAACACACACATACACATGAGGACATTCCATGAAAGTTATAAAATATCAATTCAGTCATTGCCACATGAGTCCCCTTTCAATTTTACAAAGAGCTGTATTACAAAAGTCCATGTAGGACTAAAAGGTTTGGAAATTAGAGCCACTGAGGCAACTTGTAATCACCCTGCTCAGTTGCAGATTTATGCATGAAGAATTCGGAAGCAACTTACAAAAGGTCATCTGCCCTGCAATCATTTCCCAAAGTCTCCAGAGGAAAATGAAGAGATCAACTGTGATAATAGCTCTTAGTATATGGTTTATTCATATCAACCATCTTTAGGGTTCCTTTTTTTAAAATTATTTATTTTTGTTACAGATGTTTCTTCTTTTTCCCCCACTGATTTGCCCCTCCCCTCCCCTGCCCTCCCCACCCTGTCCCCACATTGGCTGTCCATGTCCATTGTACATATACATAAATAAAAGACTGTGGTTTACCACCCCCCACCTTCAGGGCATTATCAGTCTGTACACCACTTCCACTTCTCTGGGACTACCACGTTCTCAGACTGTTATATTAATTATATTCCACAAATAAGTGAGATCATGTTATGTCTTTCTCTGCTTGGCTTGTTTGGCTGAGGATAATACCATCCAGGTCCTTTCATGTTATATCAAATGATAAGAGATCTTTCTTTCTTACAGCTACATAGTACTCCATTGTGTATATGTACCACTGTTTTATTTTTATTAATTAATTTTTTGTTAAACATGTTTCTCCCTTATCCCCCAGTTATTTCCCCCACCCCCTACCTCCCTGCCCTGTCCCCAGCTTTGTTGTCCATGTCCATTGTTCATGCATACATGCATAGAAGTTCTGTGGTTTATTTCTCCCCCACCACCCCCTCTTCTGGGGATTTTCAGTCTGTACCCGACTTCCACGTCTCTGGGACTACCTCATTCTGCAGACTGTTATGTTCATTATATTCCACAAATAAGTGAGATCATATGACTCACATAGGTTGAAAGTGAAGGGATGGAAAAAAATCTTCCAAGCAAACAGAAAAGAAAAAAAAGCTGGGGTAGCAATACTCATATCTGATAAAATAGATTTCAGAATGAAGGCCATAACTAGAGACAAAGAAGCCCACTACATAATATTGAAAAGATCTATCCAACAGGAAGATATAACCTGGATAAACATATATGCACCCAATATAGGAGCACCAAAATATATTAAAAATCTTCTGGAGGACTTCAAAGGAGAAATTGATAGCAATACAATCATAACAGGGGAATTAAACAGCCCACTGACATCACGGGATAGATCCTCTAGACAACAAATTAGCAAGGAAACAGAGACTCTAAATGAAGCACTAGACCAAATGGATTTAATAGATATCTACCGAGAATTACACCCCAAAACTACAGAATAGACATTCTTCTCAAGTGCACATGGAACATTCTCAAAGATAGACCACATGTTAGGACACAAACTCAGTCTCTACAAGTTCAAGAAGATTGAAATCATATCAAACAGCTTCTCAGATCACAATGGCATGAAACTAGAAATGAATTGCAAGAGAACAGACAAAGACATTTGAACATATGGAAGCTAAATAGCATGTTATTAAACAATGAATGGGTCACCAAGGAGATCAAGGAAGAAATAAAAAACTTCCTGGAAACCAATGAAAATGAACACACAACAACACGAAATCTATGGGATGCAGCAAAAGCAGTTCTGAGAGGGAAGTTCATAGCACTACAGGCCTACCTAAAAAAAAAAAAAAAAAAAAACAAGAAAAATCTCTAATAGATTATCTAACCTCAAATTTACAGAATTAGAGAGCAAACAAAAGAAAACCCCAGAGCAAGTCAAAGGAAGGAAATAGTAAAGATCAGAGCAGAAATAAATGACATACAGAACAAAAAAACAATTCAAAGGATCAATAAAACAGAGAGCTGATTTTTCAAAAACATAAACATGATAGATGGACCCTTAGTTAGACTCACCAAGAAACAAAGAGACAGAACCCAAATAAACAAAATCAGAAATGTAAGAGGAGAGGTAGCAACTGACACCACAGAAATACAAAAGATCATTAACAACTACTATGAACAATTATATGGCAAAAAATTTGACAATCTAAGCAAAATGGACAAATTTCTAGAAACACATAGTCTCCCAATACTGGATCAGGAAGAGACAGAAAACTTGAACAGACCAATAACAACAGAAGAAATTGAAGATGTAATCAAGACTCTCCCCGCAAACAAAAGCCCAGGTCTGGATGGCTTCAAGGGGGAGTTTTACCGAACATTCAAAGAAGACCTTATACCCATTGTCCTCAAACTATTTCAAAAAATTCAAGAAGAAGGAAGACTTCTAAACTCGTTTTATGAAGCCAGCATTATTCTAATTTCAAAACCAGAAAAAGACACTACAAAGAAAGAAAACTACAGGCCAATATCCCTGATGAATATACATGCCAAAATCTTGAAAAAAAAATAGTAGCAAATCGGATCCAGCAATACACCAAAAAAATTATCCACCATGACCAAGTGGGATTCATCCCTGGGATGCAAGGCTGGTACACTATTCTCAAATCAATAAATGTGATACACCACATAAATAAAATGAAGAATAATAACACGATCATATCAATAGATGCTGAAAAAGCCTTTGACAAAATCCAGCATCCATTTCTGAAAAAAACTCTCAGCAGTGTGGGAACAGAGGGATCATATCTAGACATAATAAAGGCCATATATGAAAGACCTACTGCCAACATTATACTCAATGGGCAAAAACTAAAAGCATTTCCCTTAAGAACAGGAACAAGGCAATGATGCCCACTTTCGCCACTCTTATTTAACCTAGTCCTGGAAGTCTTAGCCACAGCAATTAGACAGGGAAAAAAAATAAAAGGGATCCAAATTGGAAAGTAGGAAGTGAAATTATCATTATTTGCAGATGACATGATACTATACATAGAAAACCCCAAAGACTCCATCAAAATTTACTAGACTTAATAAATGAATTTAGCAAGTAGCAGGATACAAAATTAAAGTCAAGAAATCAATGGCATTCTTATACACCAATGGTGAACTCACAGAAAAAGAAACTAAGAAAACAATCCCATTTACCACTGCAGCGAAAAAATTATGATACATAGGAATAATCTTAACCAAAGAAATTAAGGACCTATTCGCAGAAAACTTCAGTTCATTGAAAAAAGAATAGAGGAAGATATAAAAAAGCGGAAGCACATACCCTGTTCATGGATTGGGAGAATTAACATCATTGAAATGTCCATATTACCCAAAGCAATCTATAGATTCAACGCAATCCCCATCAAAATACCAATGGCATACTTCACAGAATTAGAAAAATTATTTCAAAAGTTCATATGGATTCAAAAAGACCTCAAATAGCCACAGCAATCTTGAAAAGGAAGAACAAAGTTGGAGGGATCACAATACCAGATTTCAGGTTATACTACAAAGCCAGTGTAATCAAAACAGCCTGGTACTGGCACAAGAACAGGCATATAGACCCGTGGAACAGAACAGAGATCCCAGAAATGGACCCAAGGCATTATGCTCAATTAATTACTGACAAAGGTGGCAAGAGCATACAGTGGAGTAAAAAAAGCCTCTTTAATAAATGGTGCTGGGAGAATTGGACAGCTACTTGCAGAAAAATGAATCTAGACCATCAACTTACACCCTACACGAGAATAAACTCAAAATGGATAAAAGACTTAAATGTGACTCGTGAATCCATAAAAATCCTAGAAGAGACTGTAGGCAACAAAATTTCAGACATCATATGCAGCAGAATTTTTACTGACACATCACCTAAGGCAATAGAAACAAAGGAGAAAATGAACACATGGGACTACATCAACCTCAAAACCTTCTGCACAGCGAAAGATACAAACATCAAAACGGAAAGGCTACCCACTGTATGGGAGAGCATAATTGCCAATGATATATCACATAAGGGGTTAATTTCCAATATATGTAGTGTGCTCATACAATTCCACAAAAGGAAGAAAAAGAATCCAATTAAAAAATGGGCAGAGAAACTAAATAGACACCTCTCTAAACAGGACATACAAATGGCTAAGAAACATGTGAAGAAATGCTCATCATCACTAATCATCAGAGAGATGCAAATTAAAACAACAATGAGGTATCACCTCACACCTGTCAGAATGGCCGCCATCAACAAATCATCAAACAACAAGTGTTGGCGAGGGTGTGGAGAAAAGGGGACTCTAGTGCACTGATGGTGGGAATGCAAACTGGTGCAGCCACTATGGAAAACAATATGGCGTTACCTCAAAAAGTTAAAAATTGAACTTCCATTTGACCCAGTGATCCCACTTCTAGGAATATACCCTAAGAAGCCTGAAACACCAATCAGAAAGAATATATGTACTCCCATGTTTGTAGCAGCACTATTTACAATAGCTAAGATCTGGAAACAGCCCAAGTGTCCATCAGTAGACGAATGGATCAAAAAGCTGTGGTACATATACACAATGGAGTACTACGCAGCTGTAAGAAAGAAAGACCTCTTATCCTTTGAGACTACATTGAAGGACCTGGAAAGTATCATCCTAAGTGAAACAGGCCAAACAGAGAAAGACAAGTTTCATATGATCTTACTTATTTGTGGAATATAATGAACATAACAATCTGAGGAATGGGGTAGTCCCAGAGACGTGGAAGTGGAGTACAGACTGACAATCCCCAGAAGAGGGCGTTGGTGGGGGAGAGATAAACTACAGAATTTATATGCATGTATGCATGAACAGTGGGCATGGACAACAAACTGGCGAAAGGGCAGAGAGGGAGGGAGGAGGAGGGGGGAATCAGTGGGGGAAAAAGGAGAAACATTTGTAACAAAAATTAATTAATAAAAAAAAAGAAAGAAAACACATTCTTGCAAGAAATACATAACCACAATCTAATAATAAAAAATACCATATGAACCCAAAGTAAGAAACATTAAAAGAATAACTGACTAGTGTTCATCTAAATTGTCATGGTTTTAGGACTCTGAATTGCATCCTGGAACAGAGAAATTATATTGATGGAAAAACCAATGAAGTCCAAATAAGTGTAAAATTTAGTTCTGAAAATTGTATCAATGTTAATTTGTTAGTTTTGATAAAAGTGCCATTGTTATCTAAGATTTGAGTATTATGAGAATCTGAGTAAAATGTATACTGAAACGTTCTATACTGTTTTTGCAACATTTCCACAACTTTAGGTTTTTTTTTAAGTTTAAATGTATTACATTTGTAAACTAAAGAAAAAATGAACAAACACATTTATTACTCTATCACATTTGTTTTTATAACATTTTGATAAAGGTATTGCAAAATAATTATTTTCCTTCGAAATCCTGTCTTTTCTTTTGTTGTTAATCCTCACCTTAGTATATTCTTTTCATTAAATTTTAGAGAGAATGGAAGGAAGGGAGGACGCAGCGAGAGAGAGAAACATTGATGTGAGATAGACACATGGATTGGTTGCTTCCCTCATGCACCCTGACTGGGGCCAGGTATTGCACCTGCAACCCAGGTGCGTGTGCTTGACAGAGAATCAAATACAAGACCCTTTGCGGTGCAACTGATGCTCTAACCACTGATCTACCAACCAGGATTTGAGCATTATGAGGTGAAATCTTGTGTATTTTATATTTTAAAAATATTATCCTGAGGAAAGATGCAAATCAAAATGACTGCTAATTATCATGTTATGCCTGCCAGAATGGCTACCATCAACAAATCATCAAACAATTGCTGGCGAGGGTGTGGAGAAAAGAGAACTCTAGTACACTGCTGGTGGGAATGCAGACTGGTGCAGCCACTATGGAAAACAATATGGTGTTTCCTCAAAAATTAAAAATTTAACTGCCATTTGATCCAGTGATCCCACTTCTAAGAATATATCACAAGAAGCCAGAAACACCAATCAGAAAGAATATATACCCCCTTATGTTCATAGTAGTGCTATTTATAATAGCTAAGATCCAGAAACAGCCCAAGTGCCCATTAGTAGATGAGTGGAAAAAGCTGTGGTACATTTACACAATGGAGTACTATGCAGCTATAAGAAAGAGATGTCTCTTATCCTTTGAGACGACATGGAGGGACCTGGAGCGTATTTTGCTAAGTGAAATAGGCCAATCAGAGAAAGACAAGTATCATATGATCTCATTTCTTTGTGGAATATAATGAACAAAACAGGATAACAAACAAAATCGATTCAGAGACATGGATGTAGGGAACAGACTGACAAACCTCAGAGAGAAGAGGGATTGAGGGTGTGGGTGGGAGGAGATAAACCAAAGAACTTATATGCATATACTCATAACCAATGGACACAGACTACTGTGTGGTGAAGCCAGGGAGCAGGGGAGAGGGGTTGGAGGAGTGGAGGGAGTAAGAGAGGAGAGGAGGGTGTCAATGGGGGGGAAAAGGGAGGGATGTCTGTAATTCCTTTTGACAATAAGGACAAGTGAAAAACAATTATCCTGAGATGAGGCCTATTGGCTTTCTCAGACTGCCAGAGGGATCACACCACAAAAAAGAAAACCAATCACTGGTTTAAGGCCATTGAAAGTGACAGACAGCAAATTATAAAGACAGCATATTCAATTTCTAAATTGAAATCTGTGAGAAATAAGTAGCTGAAGAACCTTATTCTGGCTTTAGCTTTGAATGAATTGATCTGAATCCAAGGCCTTTTCTTTAGCATCCTTGAATTCCACTCTTCAGATGTGTTGTGGAGGGAAGCTGACTTAGAATGTTAGGCCAACACACTGAAAGCTTCTGGCCATGAGCCACACACCCCACTCACTGGACACCCACATCTTGCTACTCTCCCAGCACAACACTAAAGAAGACTCATCTTTCTCTATCATCACACATTTGTTTTGAATTTGGGTCAGGGTTTAAATTATTAATCACTTCCCTGGATATTTGTTTCTCACATAAGTTTCCAAATCACTTTGAAATGCAGGCTCAGGCTTTATCCTTCTGCCGTGCTGTGCTAAATCAACCTTGATATTGCTGGCCACCTCTGCAGGTGCTGGTGATAGAGCCAAACCAACAGAGGAGAAACTAATTGAAAGCAACATGTTAAGATGCTTTTAGGAAGGAATATCTATTCAATGGCTGCATAACACAAGGAGAAAAAAGAACAGTGCCAAGAAAAAAGAGTGAGATGAGGGATCTGCATTAGTGGATCTACCTTAACGATGGTTATAAGGTCTGCTCCCCATTAAGGGACTGGCCTCTGGGCACCAAACCCACCTTCTTTTTCTCTCCTGCTGTTACCTGAAAATAACCTGGAGCCCTTACTGGAATAAACTCCAGTGGCTCCAAATGATTTTGCTCTACACAGTATTAAAATAGCAGTTTAGAAAGACTCGAATACAGTTAAATTAAAAAGAACAGGCTTCTTGGCTCTGCAGTTGTGAATTGTGGTTTGGTCAATGTGTTCAGAAGTAGAGCAAAAATAAATCACTGTTGTCAGGTGATGTGGGGACGGTTCCCAACCCCTCTCCACTTAGAGAAAGCACTTCTAATCTGACTTGTAGAGCAGGCACACCACAGAATTTTGCCTGTTTGGCCAATTAACAGTTTTGATGCTGCAGCTGTAAGGGTCATTACTATCTGTGAGAACTAGCAATGTTGGTATAGATTCAGAACTAGGAGTGGCAGGAGGCAAGTCTTAAAAACAGAACTAAATATAAATGTTCAATGAGAATTTGGAAACACCTCATTTGGAATCTTGAGGGTGGCAGTTGGAGGAGTTCCTGGTGATTTTATTTGGGTTCAAGAAAAGGCTTAGGGCTTTTCTAGGCCCTCTGCAACTTCACATGCTATGATGCCTTATAAGTCTAGCTATGTGCTTCCTCTGTTGAATAGAATTACAAACAAGGCAATTGTATCTTGCATTCCCTCCAAGGGACTCCTGAACTACTGAATGGAATGTGAGGAGCATCACCTACGATGTGCTAGCATTGTTTTAAATGCCAATCTCTTTTAATCCTTGCTATATTCTTAGGAGCTGATTGCATTTTACAGAAATGCATGAGTTCTTTGTGGAATACAGTTCTGTATTTAGCACCAAGCTACAGTTTCCTGGATCCCTGTCTAAGAACTTGGCATTCCAAATCCTGATCTGGTTAGAAATTGTGAATTTCCTTAAAAAGTAATCCATGTTGCATTCTCTTAAAAAAAGTAATCACATAGATATCTTCAGAGAGGAGGTGCCATAAAACTCACATTATGTCTAAAAGCTTATAACATTTTTAGTTGTGCAAATTTATTGTGAATGATCTTTTAGATAAAATGTTACATAAAAGAGTTAAAGAAGTGGCCAGTTTATGACAATGAGGGTAAAAATAGTTCCTGGCTAGACAGGAAGATTTTAATTTAGAGAGAGGACATCTCTGAATTAATTAACAGAGGCCCATGAACTTAAAAATGGTGCTATTTCTGAAAAGCTGATGCTGGTCAAGGGTCATTGTAATGAGATGGGAGACAAAGCACCTCGTTAAGAATTCCTACCAACTCTGAAACCAATAGAAATTGATGGATGGCTGGGAAGTTCAGCTAAGGGCAACAGATATTGGCACTGTCCAAGGAAGCTTCCTTTGGGGGCAAGTGTGGGGCAAGATCAGGGCAACAGTTAGAGGTTGAAAAGAAGGACCTTCTTGCCCAAAGTCAGGCTTTGGGTCTGAAGGCATCAAGGGCCCTAATAGGATGACCACGAAGTTTAGCTCTTCTGTTCTCATCTACTCAGGGCAACGCTATAAGGTTAACAGCATGAGGTTTAGAGTTTGAAGAACTGTTAAAATCTGTGTTGTGCCACTCAATAGCTATGTGATGTTTGGCAAGTTACTTCACCTTTCTGATTTTTTTTTAATTCTTTATTTTTATTACAAATGTTTCTCTTTTTTTCCCCCCATTGACACCCTTCTTTCCATCCCCCCACCACGTACCCGGTTTTGTTGTCCCTGTCCATGGTTATGCGTACATACATATAAGTTCTGTGGTTTATCCTTTCCCTCCCCCGAACACGCCCTCTTCTGAGAGTTGTCAGTCTGTACCCAATGTCCACATCTCCGGGTCTACCCTATTCTTCAGTCTGTTATGTTCATTATATTCCACAAAAAAGTGAGATCATGTGATATTTGACTTTCTCTGCTTGGCTTGGTTCACTGAGGATAATACTCTCCAGGTCCCTCCATGTCATCTCAAAGGATAAGAGATCTTTCTTTCTTATAGCTGCATAGCACTCCATTGTGTATATGTACCACTGCTTTTTTATCCATTCGTCTACTGATGGACATTTGGGCTGTTTTCAGATTTTAGCTATTGTAAATAGTGCTACTCTGAACATGGGGATGCATATATTCTTTCTGATTGGTGTTTCAGGCTTCTTAGGATATATTCCTAGAAGTGGGATCACTGGATGGAATAGCAATTCATTTTTTAATTTTTTGAGGTAACACCATGGTGTTTTCCATAGTGGCTGCACCAGTCTGCATTCCCACCAGCAGTGCACTAGAGTTCCCTTTTCTCCACACCCTCGCCAACACTTGTTTGATGATTTGTTGATGGAAGCCATTCTAACAGGTGTGAGGTGATACCTCATTGTTGTTTTAATTTGCATTTCTCTGATGATTTGTAATGTTGAGCATTTCTTCATATGTCTCTTATATAGCCATTTGTATGTCTTGTTGGGAGAGGTGTCTATTTAGTTCCTCTGCCCATTTTTTAATTGGGTTCTTTGTCTTCTTTTTGTTGAGTTATATGAGCACTCTATACATTTTGGATATTAACTCCTTATCTAATGTATCATTGGCAATTATGCTCTCCAATAGAGTGGATTGCCTTTACATTTTGGTGGTTGTTTCTTTTGCTCTGCAGAAGCTTTTGAGTTTGATGTAGTCCGATGTGTTCATTTTTTTTTCTTTGTTTCTGTTGCATTAGGTGATGTATCAGTGAAAATTCTGCTGTGTATGATGTCCAAAATTTTGTTGCCTGCATTTTCTTCTAGGATTTTTGTGGATTCATGGGTCACATTTAAGTCTATTATCCATTTTGAGTTTATTCTTGGGTATGGTGTAAGTTGATGGTCTAGTTTCATTTTTTTTTGCATGTAGCTGTCCAATTTTCTGAACACCATTTATTAAAGAGACTGTCCTTTCTCCATTGTATGTTCTTGCCTCCTTTGTCACATATTAATTGAGCATAATGTCTTGAGTCCATTTCTGGGTTCTCTGTTCTGTTCCACTGGTCTTTATGCCTGTTCTTGTGCCAGTATCAGGTTGTTTTGATTACAGTAGCTTTGTAATATAACCTGATATGTGGTATGGTGATCCCACCTACTTTGTCCTTCTTTTTCAAGATTGCTGTGCCTATTTAGGGTCTTTTTTGGTTCCATATGAACTTTTGAAGTATTTGTTCTAGTTCTGTGAAGTATGTTGTTGGTATTTTGATGGGGATTGCATTGAATCTACAGATTGCTTTGGGTAATATGGATATTTTAATAATGTTAATTTTTCCAATCCATGAACAGGGTATGTGCTTCCCTTGTTTATATCTTCCTCTATTTATTTTTTTCAATGTCCTGTAGGTTTCTGTGAATAGGTCCTTTACTTCTTTCGTTGTTTATTGCTAGTATTTTAACTTTTTTGCCAGGATGGTAAATGGGATTGTTTTTTAGTTTCTCTTTTTGTGACTTCATCATCGGTCTATAAGAATGCCATCAATTCATGGCGTTAATTTTGTATCCTGATACTTTGCCAAATTCACTTATTAAGTCTAGTAGATTTTTGATGGAGTCTTTAGGGTTTTCTATGTATAATATCATGTCATCAGCGAATAATGACAGTTTCACTTCGTTCTTTTCAATTTGGATCTCTTTTATTTTTTCCTTCCTGTCTGATTGCTGTGGCTAAGACTTCCAGTACTATGTTAAATAAGATTGGCGAAAGTGGGCATTCCTGTCTTGTTACTGTTCTTTGTTTGTTTGTTTGTTTTTTATCCCCACCCGAGGACATTTTTCCACTTTTTGTTCAGGTAGAGTGAAAGGGAGAGAGAAGAAGAGAGAGAGAGAGAAACATCAATATAAAAGGGACACATCGAGTGGCTGCCACCTGCATGATCAACCAGGGCCAAGGACAAACTACAACCGAGGCACGCACCCTTAGTGGGAACCTAACCCGGATCTCTCTGGACCACAGGCAGACACTCTAACCGCTGAGCCAAACCGGCCAGGGCTTGTTCCTGTTCTTAAGGAAAATGCCCATTGAGTATGAGGTTGGCGGTAGGTCTTTCATATATGGCCTTTATTGTCTAGATATGATCCCTCTATTCTCACCTTGCTGAGCGTTTTTATCAGAAATGGGTGCTGGATTTTGTCCAATGCTTTTTCACCATCTATAGATATGATTATGTGGTTTTTACTCTTCATTTTGTTTATGTTGTGTATCACATTTATTGATTGTGAATATTGTACCACATTGCATCCCTGGGATGAATCTCACCTGGTCATGGTGAATAATATTTTTGATGTATTGCTGGATCCGATTTGCTAGTATTTTGTTCAGCATTTTAGCATCTATGTTCATCAGGGATATTGGCCTGTAGTTTTCTTTTTTGTAGTGTCTTTTTCTAGTTTTGGAATTAGAATTATGCTTCTTCATAAAACGAGTTTGGAAGTCTTCCTTCTTCTTGAATTTTTTGAAATAGTTTGAGGAGAATGGGTGTTAGTTCTTCTTTGAATGTTTGGTAAAACTCCCCCGTGAAGCTACCCAGGCCTGGGCTTTTGTTTGCTGGGAGAGTTTTGATTACCACTTCAATTTTCTTAGTTGTTATTGGTTGGTTCAAGTTTTCTATCTCTTTCTGGCCCAGTTTTGGGGGACTATGTGTTTCTAGAAATTTGTCCATTTCACTTAGATTGTCAAATTTGTTGCCATATAATTGTTGATAGTATTTGTTAATGATCCTTTGTATTTCTGTGGTGTCAGTTGTTACTTCTCCTCTTTCATTTCTGATTTTGTGTATTTGGGTTCTCACTCTTTGTTTCTTGGTTAGTCTAGCTAAGGGTTCTTCAATCTTGTTTATCTTTTTGAAAAACCAGCTCTTTGTTGCATTGATCCTTTTATTTATTTATTTATTTTTGGTCTCTATGGCATTTATTTCTGCTCTCTTCTTTACTATTTCCTTCCTTCTACTTGCTCTGGGTTTCCTTTTTGTTTGCTTTCTAATTCTTTAAGTTGTGAGGTTATACAGTCAATTAGAAATTTTTCTTGTTTGTCGAGGTAGGCCTGTAGTGCTATGAACTTCCCTCTCAGAAGTGCTTTCACTGCATCCCATAGATTTCGTGTTGTTGTGCATTCATTTTCATTGATTTCCAGGAATTTTTAAATATCTTCCTTGATCTTCTTGGTAAGCCATTCATTGTTTAATAACATGCTATTTTGCCTCCATGTGTTCAAATGTCTTTGCATCTTCTTCTTGCAATTGATTTCTAGTTTCATGCCATTGTGATCTGAGAAGATGTTTGATATGATTTCAATCTTCTTGAACCTGTAGAGACTTAGTTTGTGTCCTAATATGTGTTCTATCTTTGAGAATGTCCCATGTGCACTTGAAAAGAATGAATTATCTAGTTTTGAGGTGTAATTCTCTGTAGATATCTAGAAATCCATTTGGTCTAGTGGTTCATTTAGAGTCTCTATTTCCTTTCTAATTTTTTGTCTAGAGGATCTGTCCAGTGATGTCAGCGGGATGTTGAAATCCCCTGCTATGAATGTATTGCTGTCAATTTCTTCTTTGAAGTTCTCCAGAAGATGTTTAATATATTCTAGTGCTCCTCTATTGGATGCATATATGTTTGCCAAGGTTATATCTTTCTGTTAGAAAGATCCTTCCAATATTACGTCGTGGCCTTACTTGTCTCTAGTTATTGCCTGCATTTTGAAATCTACTTTATCAGATATGAGTATTGCTACCCAAGTTGGTTTTTCCTTTCTGTTCACTTGGAACATTTTTTTCCCATTACTTCACTTTCAACTTATGTGAGTCTTTTGTTGTAAGGTGGGTCTTTTGTAAACAACATACATGTGAGTCATGCTTTCTTATCCAATCAGCTATTCTGTGTCTTTTTATTGAAGCATTCAAACCATTTATATTTAAGGTGGTTATTGATATGTACCTATTATTGCCATTTTTGTTTACTGTGGTTCTGTATTTCTTCCTATTTCTTCTACTAATTACAGCAGTCCTTTTAACATTTCTTGCAGTGTTGGTTTAGTTCTGATGTATTCCCTTAGCCATTTTTTTTTCCTTTTTGTCTGCAAATCTCTTTATTTGATCTTCTATTTTTAATGATAGCCCCTCTGGGTAGTGTAGTCTTGATTCAGATCCTTGTTTATCATAACCTTGATTACCTCATGCCGTTCCCTTCTGGCCTGTAGTGTTTCTGTTGAGAAGTCAGCTGAGAGCCTCATGAGGGTTCCTTTGTAGGTAACCAGTTGCTTATCTCTTGCTGTTTTTAGGATTCTCTCTTTGTCTTTAATTTTTGGCTTTATAATTACTATGTGTCTTGATGTCAGCCTGTTTGAGTTCTTCTTACTTGAGGTTCTCTGTGCTTCTTGAACTTGTATGCCTTCTTCCTTCAACAAATTAGGAAAGTTTTCTGTCACTATTTCTTCAAATATATTTTCTCACCCTTGCTCATTTACTTTTTTGGGGGGACTCCTGTGATGCAAATATTATTTTGTTTCCTGTTGTCCCACAGTTCTCTTAAGCTGTCTTCCTGTTTTTTAATTGTGTTTTCCTTTTGGTTTTCTGATTGGTTGATTTTTTTCTACCCTGTCTTCTAATTCACTGATCCATTTCTCCGCTTCCTCTACTCTGTTGTTTAGTCCTTTCAATGTGTCTTCATTTCTTCTTGGTAGTTTTTAATTTCCAATTGGTTGATTTTCAATGTTTCTATGTCTTTACCCATGGTGTTGATGTCTTTACTCAGGCTGTTGAGCTTCTTCAAGATCATGGCTCCGAATTCTAGCTCTGTTAGCCTTCTTAACTGCATTTCATTTATCTCATTTTTGGTAGAAGTCTCTTGTTCTTTCATTAGGGATTTGTTTCTTTGTTTCACCATTTTGGCTATCTCGGTGGGTTTTGGAGCCTTCTAAATTTGTCTTGTGGGTGTTTGTGTTCTGCTTTTTGTGGCTCCCTCTATTGGGTTTGGGTGAACAAGGGAGGACCCATGTTAAATACCACTGTTAAGTCTTACATTCCTGGACAGAGTGGCAAGCCAAGGAAAGGTTCAGTTATCCTCTAGCTTTTGCCTAGAGGCTATTAGTTGAAGTTACTTGAAGAGCCCTGGGTTCTCATTTGAAAGAAAAAGTCCCTCAGGTGTTCAGAGTAAGGGGATTTTCTGAGGTTGGGGCAGATGCTGGTTGTTAATGAGCCTCAATATGCATTTCAATGGCCCACTGGGTGGGTGAATCTCTGAGGGAGGGGCCATTGCCTCTCCCCAGAGCCCTGGGAAGAATTAAGATGACCATGTCCTGCATGGCTACAACTCAGCAAAAGCTCTGAGTGCATTCCAAATCCAGAGTGTCCCCAGTTCTAGTCCTGTCTGCCCTCTCTCTGCCAGAGCCCAAGGTGAGTGGCTGTGGCTATTTTAGCACTCTGTCCCAGTCCTCTGTGTTGTGGAGCCAGTTGTGAATTTAACCCTGAGGGCACTCCTCACAGCTAAGACTGCTGCTGTCCTTGGGCACCCAGCCCCCCGTCACGCCTCTGCAATCCTACAAGGATTGATTCAGTGTCCCTGGTTATATGGTCCTCAAAAGCTGCTTTTCTGTTGCTTTTTCCCGATGGTTTGTCTTTATTTTTGTTGTAATTCCAGTTTGGTCCTGGGAGATGATCTGTGTAGCTTCCATTCACTCTGCTGCCATTTTGGAATTCCACCTTTCTGATTCTTTATTTCCTCATTATAAATAGGGATTATACTACTACTGACTACAAAGAGTTTCATGATGTTTTATTAGTTAATATATGTAAGGAACTTGGTAGAGTTTCTGGCACATAGGATGTGCTCAATAAATGGTAAGAATTACTATTGTTACACCTCCCAGCCTGGGCTCCCTACTTTTAGCTAGTCAGAATGAATGGGGCTACAGGAACAGAACAAATTCCCAAGAGTTAGATTGATGCACAAATACATACAATATCACAATGTGTCACCTCCACTGGAGTCAGATTAACACAAAATGTATAAAATATCATTAGTATATCTTCCCATTAATTATTTTATTCACTACTTACTTATAATAAGTGGGGATAATATTCAAATAAAAGAAATTTTATAGTTTCACAGACTCTTCTCTGATAAGGTCTAACGTTCCTCAACATACATTCAGGAGAACATAATACTTGAGGTTGAAGAGAAATCTAGCACCCACTTCTCTCAAAGAAATTATAGTTTAAGGCTAAATCCATACTCAGTGAAGATAGAAGATATTTTCTTCAAAATACTTGCACAATATTAGGTCTAGCTTTACATTTTTCTTCTCTAAACAGTTTTTGTTTTCTTTAGTATCATATAGTAATTTTTATGCATGTTTGTGGTGTAAAATATTTATTCATTGCCTGGCCAGTGTGACTCAGTGGTTGAGCATCAACCCATGCACTAAGAGGTCATTGGTTCAATTCCTTGTCAGGGCTCATGCCCAGGTTGTGGGCCAAGTCCCAGTGGGGGGCATGCTGGAGACAGCCAATCAATGTTCTGTCTCATTAATGTTTCTATCTCTCTCTTTCTCTATCTCTAAAAAAAAATATCAATAAAGGAAAAAAATATTTATTATTCCTGAAAAATAAATTTCTCAGAAAAGGGTAGAATGGCAAAACTTGTATGCACACCTGAAAGACTAGCTAATTGGTTCTTACCCCCACTGATTTGAATCAGTAATACAGGTTCCTTATTCAACAGACATTTATTGTATAACTACCATGTTCAAGGCACTCGACAGATGCCCTAGTTTATATTGAATGGACTTGTATTCTCTTTCCTGTTCATCTGTTTTTGTCACTTTAATTTCAGACCCAACCAGGCATACTAAGAGGGTCTAGAACAATTTTTTTCTCCCCTTCACTTGGACCAAGGCTCAGGAACCCCAAATGGTGCTCGGTCTGGGCTTGTGTTTTATTTGTGATGGTTTCATTTGTTCTCACATGAGGAAAGCATGCATGGTGTTAGCACCCAAGTTTTATATTTTTCAGCTTCACAGAGAGGTTTAGAATGTCCCCTTTTTCTCCCTCTTGGAGGATTCTTTGGGCCAAACAAAGACCCAAAGTAATAACATGGCATTCCAAAGTTGCCATTGGGATCAAGGGGTTGCTAAGAGATGGGAGGTGGCAGGGCACCCTAGATATCTATGGCATTTATTTTTGTTGTTGTTGTTATTAAGACAGAGTGGGAGGGAGAGAGAGGAAGAGAAAGAGAAAGAGAAACATTGACATGAAAGAGACACATCGAGTGGTTGTCACCTGCACGACCCAACCAGGGCTGGGGACAAACTGCAACCGAAATACATGCCCTTAGCAGGAACCAAACCCAGGTCTCTCTGGACCGCAGGCTGATGCTCTAACCACTGAGCCAAACCGGCCATGGCTGGCACTTATTTTTGCATCTTCATCAGCATCTCAGTACAGCATCTTAGGCAAACACATTAATGAATTTACTGGGTATTAACTTATTTCTGGACTTTTAAACAGTGGCCAATTGCTTTCTTCTTCAATGTTAAGTTATTTGGCCAAGAAGACCCCAAGCTCATTTGCTTCCACTTGACTTATCTATCCTACTTCCTATGTTGATTTTTTCCCCATGATTCCTCTGCCATAGACCTCCCTATTGCACTAATTCAGGCTGCCCTACCTTTCCATCTTTAAAGATATATCACTAGCTCATCCCTTTTACTTCTTTCTCACTTCCTGCTTATACCTCCTAATTAGCACCTTTTCTGTGATTTATTAAGCCAGAAAATAATGCTGACAGACAGTAAGCTAACTGTCAGTAAACTAAATATCACTAACTAGATATTTTATTCTACATTCTTTGTTTCACCACCATATTGTAGGCCCCTATGAATAGGAACATTGTCTCATATTTTCTTCTGCTGTACCTTATATCATAATGTCAGGTATACCAGTTAGGTTTGCATAAAATACAGTCCCAAATCTTAGAAACTTAAGATAACAGCCATTTATTTAGCTCATGCTTCTGTGAATTGATGATGTGAGCAGAACTCAGCTGGGTGACTCTGCTGGGCTATCTGGGCTTACTCATAGATCTTTGGTCAGTTTCTTTTCATCTATGCAGCTCTGATGGGTTGTTGACTCGGGTGAGGGGTGATTGGGCTGAATGTTACTCATCAGCCAGCACACTAGGCGAGTCTTATTTAGGGGCTCGTTTACATAGTGGTGGCAGATTTCCAAGAACAGTGGAAGAGTAAAGGCCCAATGTGTAGTTACTTTTCAAGTATCTGATTGTGTTTTTAGTATGGCTGTTCTAATAAAATTCTAGTTTCATCTATATTGTGGGAGTGAAATATGTGCATTTTTTTCTCTTGGCAATTAAACATTCTCATTACTATTAGATCCTACTGCATACTAAACAGTTGATTTACAACATTTATATTCTTGCTTATGGTCTATGTATCATCTATGTCTCAGCTAGACTTGTGTCAAGGAGCCAGTTGGGTTGATGTCTGCTTCATATTTTCTCCTTGACCAGAAGCCACTGGAGTTATGTACTTCTTGTGGAGGTTCGCAGGAGTGTGAGAGATAAGCCAATTTGCTTAAGCATATTTATCTCTGTTCAAATAGTGTTCATTAATATTTCATTGGCCCAAGCTAATCAGGTCCAAATCCTGCCCTCAACCCACCATGAAGCCGTGGCAAAGTTGGGAACGTTTAATTCTATAACCAGAGGGAGTGAAGAATTGAGAGCAATTATCCCACCCACCACAGCATGCTCATGCTCAAGTCAGCTTCCTAATGAGCTTCTTAATCTCACCTTCTTTTTTGGCCTATTCTGAACCCCCGTGCCATTGCCTGGCTGGGTCCATCTACTGAAACTTATTCTCACTTACAAGGGCATTTCCTGTAGGAAAGGTGTCTGCAATAGATGCTTTTGGTGCCCAGTCATGCAACCATTCCCAGCTGCTGTGACTGTTGGCTGCTAATGGCTCAGAGCTACCTCTTTATCCAGAGAGTTGCCCTCTGTTAATGGAATGCTCCAACCCAGGAGGGAAAATTCAGAGATATGACTGTTTTCTGCAAAGTAGAAAGTCCAGCTACCTTGCCTCAAAGTGAGGATAATTTGGTAATATAATTTAGACTCCAGAATGCCACTGTAAATCACACCAAGGCAAAATTTTCTCGGAGACCACAATCTTGCTTTTTATTTCTTTATCCTGTTTCCCTTACTCCCTTGCAGTTTTATCCTATGAGAATGTTCTAAAATAATCAAATACACCTAAGTCCTTTCCTTGGGCTCTGCTTCAGGGAATCTGACCTAAGACAATTCATTTTGTTGTTGTTTTTTAAATTTTTTTTCTTTATTGATTTTTAGAGAGAGAGAGAAGGAGAGGGAGAGATAGAAATATCAATGAGAGAGAACATCGACTGACCACCTCCCGCATGCCCCCTACTGGGGATTTGGCCCACAACCCGGACATGTTCCCTGACCAGGAATCGAACTGGTGACCTCTTGGTGCATGGGTTGACGCTCAGCCACTGAGACACACTGGCCAGGCCAATGATTACTTTTTGGCATCTCTTTCAGTACCTTTGCAGTTCTGTGCACATTCTGTAGCTACACATGGGATGAATAAAAACTTAAAATTTTCCTTGCTCAGGACACATTCCAGAAGCCTCCTGAAAGACCTAGTCATCTGAACCAGTATCCACTTTATATTTCTTCTTTTTTGACCACATGGTCATTGTGGTTCCTCATTCAGTATTTTATATGGTCCCCATATGTATATAGCATCTCCTTCATTCATCACTTCCTAGAAAGAATTGTGTTTAATCCGATAGGTTTTGACTTAGTGAGCCCCTGAAAATTTCTACTGACCACTGTCCCCTTTTTTCCCGCACAGATGTTAGCCTGAGGTCCAGGAGAGTGGATACTGATGTTAAGGGAGGGGGTAAAGTAAGCATGGACTTTGGAAATGACACATCTGTGTTCAAATCATGGTTCTGCCATTTATAAGCTGTCATTTGGTTGTTTTTTGGTTGTTTTTAAATTTTTATTGTTGAAAGCATTACAAATGTCTCCCCCTGTTTTCCCCCATTTTCCCCCCTCCAGTTCCCATCCTACCTCAGGCCTTCATCACCCTATAGTCTGTGTCCATGGGTAATGTACATATTCATGTAAATTATTTGGTTAATCTCTTCCACCCCCGCCTCTTCCCTCTGAGGTTCATCAGTCTGTTCCATGTTTCCATGACTCTGTTTCTATTTTATTCATTAGTTTATTTTGTACATTAGATTCCACATATAAGTGAGATCATGTGATACTTGTCTTTCTCTGACTGGCTTATTTCACTTAGCATAATTTTCTCCAGGTCCCTCCAAGATGATTAAAGGGTAAGAGATCCTTATTTTTGTATAGCTGCAAAGTATTCCCATTGTGTAAATATACCACAGCTTTTTTATTCACTCATCTACTGATGGACATTTGGGCTGTTTCCAGATCTTAGCTATTATAAAAAGGGCTTCTATGAACATAGGGGTGCATGAATTCTTTCTGATTGGTGTTTCAGGATTCTTAAGATGTATTCCTAGGAGTAGGATCAGTGGGTCAAACAACAAATCAATTTTTAAATTTTTGAGGAAATTTCATACTATTTTCCATAGTGTCTACATTCACACAGGCAGTATAATAGGGTTCCCTTTTCTCCACATCCTTGACAGCACTTGTTTATTGATTTATTGATAATAACCATTGTGACAGGAGTGAGGCAGTACCTCGTTGTCATTTTAATTTACATCTGTTATGACTAGTGACTTTGAGCATTTTTAAATATGTCTCTTGTCCATTGGTATATCGTGTTTGGAGAAGTGTCTATTCAGGTTCTCAGCCCAGTTTTTGATGGATTATTTGTCTTCCTTTTGTTGAGTTGTATGAGTATTTTTATATATTTTGGAAATTAACCCCTTATCAGATGTATCAGTGGCAAATATGTTCTCTCAAGTAGTGGGTTCCCTCTTTATTTTGATGCTGGTTTCTTTTATCCTGAAGAAGCTTTTCAGTTTGATGAAGTCCCAGTTGCTTATTTTTTTCTTTGTTTCTCTTGCCCTAGCTGATGTATCAGTAAAAATTCTGCTATGTAATATGCCTGAAATTTTACATTTTCCTCCAGGATTTGTATGGTTTCATGACTTACATTTATTTAGGTATTTTATCAATTTAGATTTTATTCTTGTGTATAGCGTAAGTTGATAGTCTAGTTTCATATTTTTTTTGCATGTATCATTCAATTTTTCCAACACCATTTATTAAAATGACTGTTTTACTCCATTGTATGATCTTGCCTCCTTTGTCAAATATTAATTGAGCATAATGTCTTGGGTCATTTCAGGGTTCTCTGTTCTGTTCCATTGATCTGTATGCCTATTTTTGTGCTACTCCCAGGCTGTTTTGATTACAATGGCTTTGTAATATACCTTAATATCCAGTATTATAATCCCTCCTACTTTGTTCTTCTTTCTCAAGATTGCTGCAGCTATTCATGGTCTCTTGTTTACATATACAGTTTTGGAGTATTAGTTCTAGATCAGTGAAATATGCCATTGGTATTTTAATAAGGACTGCATTGCATCTATAGATTATTTTGGGTACTATGGACATTTTAACGATGTTACTTCTTCAAATTCATGAACACAATATATTCTTCCAATTATTTATATATTCCCATATCTCTTTTGCAGTGTCCTGTAGTTTTCCAGCACAAATCTTTTACCTCCTTGTTAAGTTTATTCCTAAGTATCTTAATTATTTTGTTGCAATGGTAAATAGGATTTTTTTTTAGTTTCTCATTTGAATAGTTCATTATTGGTGTATAAAAATGCCATCAATTTGGGTGTTAATTTTGTATCCTGCTACTTTGCTGAATTAACTTATTAAATCTAGTAGTTTTTTTTTTTTTTTTTTTGGTGCAGTCTTTAGAGTTTTTATGTACAATATCATGTCATCTGTGAATAATGACTGTTTTACTTCCTCCTTTCCAATTTAGATGCATTTCTTTTTTGGGGGGTCTTATTGATATGGCTAGGTCATCAATGAGTGGTGAAAGCAGATATCCCTGTTTTTTTAGTTTTTGCCCTTTGAGTATGATATGGGCTGTAGGTTTGTTGCATATGGCTTTTATTATGTTGAGGTATAATCCCTCTAGTCCCACTTTGCTGAAAGTTTTTATTTTAAAAAAATGTGTGTTGCATTTTATCAAATGCTTTTTCTGCATTTGTTGATATGATCTTGAGAATTTTATCTTTCAATTTGTTTATGTGATGTATCACATTTATTGATTTGTGAATATTGTAACAGCCTTGCATCCTTAGAATAAATTCCACTTGGTCATGATATGCAATCTTTTTAACATATTGCTGGATTTGATTTTCTAATAATGATTGAGAATTTTAGCAACTCTGTTCATCAGAGATATTGGGCTATAATTCTCTTTCTTTATAGTGTATTTATCTGGTTCTGGAATGAGGATAATGCTGGCTTTGTAGAAAGAGCTTGGAAATATTCCTTCTTCTTGGATTTTTGGGAATAGTTTGAGGAGGATAGGTGTTAGTTCATCTTTGAATGTTTCATAAATCTCCCCTGTGAAGCCATTCAGACCAGGGCTCTTGTTTGCCTGAAATTTTTTGGATTTTTATTATTGCTTCAATTTGATCAGTTATTATCAGCCTATTCAGGTTTTCTGATTCTTCTTGAATCAGTTTTGGAAGATTGCATTTTTCTAGAAATTTGTTCATTTCTTCTAGGTTGCCAAGCTTGTTGGCATATAGTTGTTCATATTTTCATACAATCCTTTGTATTTCTGTGGTGTCAGTTGTTATTTAACCTCTTTAGCTTCTGCTTTTATTTATTTGGGTCCTCTCTCTTTGTTGTTTGTTTGTTTGTTTATCCTCACCCAAAGACATTTTTGCATTTATCTTCAGATAGAGCAGGAGAAAGAGAGGAAGAAAGAGAGAGAGAGAAACATCGATGCGAGAGAGACATTGAGAGGCTGCCACCCACAAAACCCCAACCAGGGCTGGAGACAAACTGCAACCGAGGTACATGCCCTTAGCGGGAACCGAACCCAGGACTCCCTGGTCCACAGGCCGACTCTCTAACTGCTGAGCCTAACTGGCCAGGTCTCTCTCTTTGTTTCTTGATGACTCTGGCTAAAGGTTTATCAATGTTGATTATCTTTTCAAAGAAACAGCTCTTGGGTTCATTGATCTTTTGTATTGTTTTTTTAGTCTCTATGTCATTTATTTCTGCTCTGCTCTTTATTCCCCTCGTCCTACTTACTTCAGGCTTTTCTTTTTAGTTCTTTAAGTTGTAGGGTTAGAGTTTATTAGAAAATTCTCTTGTTTCTTGATGTAGGCCTGTAGTGCTATGAACTCCCCTCTCATGACTGCTTTTGCTGTGACCCATAGATTTGGGGTTATTGTGTGTTCATTTTTGTTTGTTTCCAGGAAGATTTTAATTTCTTCCTTGATCTCATTGCTAACCATTCATTGTTTAATAACATGCTATTTTGCCTCCGTGTGTTTGAATGTTTTTGCATGTTTTTATTGTTGATTTCTACTTACATGCCATTATGACACAAGATGTTTACATGATTTCAATCTTCTTGAACTTTTAGAGATTTAATTTGTGTCCTAACATGTGGTCTATCTTTAACAATGTCCCATGTGCACTTGAGAATAATGTATATTTTGCAGCTTTGGAATGAAATGTTCTGTAAATGTCAATTAAAATCATCTGATCTAGTGTGTCATTTAGGGTTGCTGTTTTGTTTATTTTTTTTGTCTAGAGGATCTTTTCAGTTAGGTCAGCGGAATGCTAAACTTTCCTACTATGATTGTATTGCTGTCAATCAGATCCTAAACAATCCTCCAGAAGTTTTTTTAATACAGTTGGGTGCTCTTATGCTAGGTCCATATATGTTGACCAGGGTTAAATCTTTGTGTTGTATGGATTCCTTTAGTATTATGAACTAGCCTTCATTGTCTCCTATTATGGCCTTTATTTTGAAATCTATTTTGTCAGATATAAGTATTGCTACCCAAGGTTGTTGGTTTTTGTTTGTTTGTTTGTTTTATTATTACCATTTGCATTAAACATTTTTTTCCACCCCTTTACTTTTACCTGTGCGAATTTTCTGTTTTGAGGTGGGTCTTTTGTAGAAAACATATGTATGAGTCACATTCAGTGACCCTATGTCTTTGGAGTGGAGCATTTATGGCATTTACATTTAAGGTTATTATTGATTTGTACTTATTTGTTGACATTTTATTCTTTATGCCTGTGTTCCTTCTTTCTCTCTCTCTCTCTCTCTCTCTCTCTCTCTCCTCCTTCTCTCTCTCTCTCCTCTCTCTCCTTCTCTTTTCTTCTCCTCCTTCTCCTTCTCCTTCTCCTCTCCTTCTCCTTCTCCTTCTCCTTCTCCTTCTCCTTCTCCTTCTCCTTCTCCTTCTCCTTCTCCTTCTCCTTCTCCTTCTCCTTCTCCTTCTCCTTCTCCTTCTCCTTCTCCTTCTCCTTCTCCTTCTCCTTCTTCTTCTTCTTCTTCTTCTTCATGTCCCTTTAGCATTTCTTGCAATGCTGGCTTGATGGCAATAAACTCCTTTAGCCTTTTTTAAAAATAGGATAATTGTTTTCTTTTTTTTTTAGTTCATCTTTATTGTTGAATGTATTACAGATGTTCCCTCCTTTTTTTCCTTCTATTGACCTCCTCCTTCCCAATCCTGTGTCCCTCCTGCCTTCCCCACACTATTGTAGGTATCCACTGGTTATGCATATATACATAGAAGTTCTTAGGTTTATCTTATCTCACCCTCCCTTCCCCCTTCTCTTTGAGGTTCATCAGTCTAACAACCAATTTGTACTTCTTAAATCTGCAAAGCTCTTTATTTCACCTTCAATTTTGAATGATAGCCTTGCTGGATAGAGTAGTCTTGGATTCAACCCCTTGCTTTTCATTACTTGGTGTACTTCATGCCATTCCCTTCAGGCCTGAAGTGTTTCTATTGAGAAGTCAGCTGACAGTCTAATCAGAGTTACTTTGTAGGTAATTTTCTGTCTCTCTCTTGCTGCCTCTAAGATTCTTTCTTTGTCTTTAATATTTGCCATTTTAATTACGATGTGTCTAGGTGTGGGTTTTGGGGGTTCATCTTGAATGAAACTCTCTACGTTTCTTGAACTGGAGTGACTTTTCCTTCACCAGGTTAAGGAAGTTTTCTGTCATTATTTATTCAAACAGTTTTCTTTTCCTTGCTCAGATTCTTCTCCTTCTTGTGCCCTTATGTATGGTATGAATGTTGTTACATTCCATATTGTCCCAAAGCTCCCTTAAACTATCCTCCTAATTTTTAATTATTATTATTATTTTTTATTTCTTGCTCTGATAAGATTTTTTTTTTCTACTTTATTTTCTGATTCAGTCCTCAGCTTCTTCTAACCTATTGTTGATTCCTTCCATGGTATTCTTGAATTCATCTATGTCATTGTTCATTTCCAAGTGGTTCTTATTTATGGTTTCTATATCTGCTTTCATGCTGATGAAACTTCCACTAAGTTCATTGTAGTTCACATTAAGTTGCTTATAGTTCTCACTAAGTTGTTTGAGCATCCCTACAATCATTACTTTGAACTCTATATCTGATCAATTGCTTCCCTCCAACTCATTTATCTCTCTTTCTGAAGATTCCTCCTGTTTTATTTTATTTTATTCATTTTTGGGGGGAGGGGCTGTTTCTTTGTTTCCCCATTTTTGCTGTTTCTTTGTAGTTTTGTTTGTCATATTTTTCTGTGTATCAGGTAAGACTGGTACATCTCCCAGTTTTGGTGGTGTGGGCTTCTTGCGGGACCCAGTGGAGCAGTTTCCTTTATCTTCTGAGCTGGGTGATCTAGGAAAGACCCTTGTGTAGGTTATGTGGGGTCTTCTGTTAAATTTGGCTCTTGATTGCTGTTGTCCATTTGTGGGTGGGTTTAGCCCACAGGGTTGTTTACTGTGAGTCTCAATTCTGACCATGTTAGTCCAACTCTTATATAGGTGCTGATAGAACAAAACAAGACAAAACCAGACCAAACCAAAAACAACACAAAACAATCAACAACAAAAATAATACAACAGCCTCAACAAAAAGACTAAAACATAAACGAACAAACAAAACACATACACACAAAGAATTCTAGAAGGCACAAGGCCAAAATTATTAGAGAAGTGGAAAAAGAGAATATGAAAGCAAAGAAGGAAGAGACCAGAAAAATAGAGTAGGTATACACAATAAAGATAGAACATAATAAATAAAATAATATTACTTTTAGAAAGCTGTAGTGCTAAATAAAATATAGAATAGGAAAGAAAAAATGGGAAGGAAAAAGAGAAAAAATTGAATTAAAAATAAAGATTAAAAAAATGTAAAGAGGATGAGAGGAAAGAAAATAAAATGAAAGATAGCATTAAGAGAATATGGACAAAAGGGGAGAAGAGAGAGAAAAATGTCCATACCAAACAAAAACAAATAAGCAAAATAAATAAATAAATAAATAAATAAATAAATAAATAAATAAATAAATAAAAGTGAGAGAAAAGAAAACCCTTATATCTGCCATTTGTGTAGCTCACAGGATTTTGCTATGATGTTGTTGGAGCTGGCCCCTTGGTGTATGAATCTTTGGCCTCTTGGGCAGTTCTATGGTGCAGGCCAAAGTGAATTACTGTCCCTGACTAACCCTAGGCAACATGGCTAAAACACTGCATTGCAGGTCCTCAAGTAGTCCAATGTATGAGGCTGAGTCTGCTTCAGGGCTTGCCCCTTAAATGTACTTGTTCTAGGCTGCTTTCCCTTCCCCAACAGAACTGGACACTGAGGGGTATCAGGTCCAGTCAAGGTGGTTTAAATAGATTTGCATTGGGGTGGTGCTCATAGCTTGTAGGAGGGTCAGGCAGGCACTTCCTCTCCTTCCAATGACTCAGCTCTGTTTAGGTTTCTGGCACCCCCTGGCCGCCACCCCAAGCAAGTGGGGATAGAATTTAAAAAACAAAGAAAGAAAAACAGCTCTGCTAGGTTTTATAATCTTTCAACACCACTGGCTCTCCCTGGGTGGGGCTTCTGCCCAGGCTCCCACCTGGCCAGATGTCCAAGTCCCCAGCACCTCCAGGCCCAGACACTGGGGTGCAGATTTCCAACCCACAGCTCTTCCACAGGTAGGGGAAGGCACTCTTCCTCTTTGCTTGAGATGAGGAGGATTATGCGTTTTTCCCAGGGCACTATGACTAGCCCATATCCTGCTCTCTGCTGAGAGTGCTTTCAGAGAATAATCGGCCAGGCCACTCAGATTCACTGCTGGATAATCGGCTCAGACCCCTCTGCAGGTCTGGAGTTCTGCTTAGTGGCCTCTCCCACAGACCCCAATCAAAGCTTGCTTTCTAGGTTGGTGTAAACAAGCACTTGCTTTTTGCCTGGGATAGTGCTCTCTGAGCCCCCCTGGCCGATTCATGTCTGATTCCCACTGTCTGATGCTACCTGGGCTCCCCTTCCCTTCTCTGTTGCTCCCATTTGGGGATCCATGTGTGGGGCTGAGGCCCCCACTCCCAGGGAGCAGGAGCTGTGCTGCTGCACCTTCCCTCCAACTTCCCAGCCATGCTGCACGGCTGCATGAGTTGGCTTCCCACTCCACGTCTTCTCCTGTCCCCTCTCTTTACTCCCTGCTCACAGTATTTCCAATCAGCTATTTTCAGCTGGTTTTCCAAATCAAATGTTCTGCAGTTTAGCTACAAGTCCAGTCTGGTGTGTCTTACAGTGAGAACCACACCTTTTGAGTCCGCGGGGATCAAACTCAACAAGCTGTTATTTTGGCCATGTTAGCTAACATCTTAAAGCCTCAGTTCAGCTTCTACAAATTAAAGACAATGGTTTTGAAGGGCAATGATAGTTTCCCTCATACCCAGAAAAATGTGTGGTTATAGCTGCAGATTTGTAAAATACTATGGGCTTCTTTACAGCAGTATTTTGAACCTTAAGTTTGCTTCAGGTAGAGAAAATAGTTTAGTGCATGGCTATCAGACAGCCCTGAGCCAGGAGCATTACAATGATGGCTTTCATTCTTTACATGCTTGCTGTGTGTCAGCCACTATGATCTACCTTTCAGATGTGTTGTCAACAGCTTTGTATTATTCCATCTCACACCTCCTTGTGCCTATTGGCAACTGATCAACCAAGTGACCTTGAAAATGTTTGCAGCTATGGATGCCCATCTCAGGAAATCAAGATTTGGGAGAAAGTAGAGAACTGGACTGATAAATGTGGGTGTGTGTGGCCTGGAATAACTGGGTGGTATGAAAAATCTTGCCCACTGCAATCACTGAGTGCTGACTCAGAACATCTGAGCTAAGAGGCTCACATGGTTTGGACCCCGATCATGCATCCTGTGATCCATTTTTGCTTGCTTCTGTAGAAGCAGGTTTTCATCATCTTTTAAAGCCTATGCATCCCATTTGTTCTTCTAAAAGTACACAGCATTTTCATTCCTTTTTCCTTCAGTGCATCCTAATCTTTCCTCCAGCCTCACCTTTATGTTTAGATGTCTGCCTTTCCCCACAGAAAGTACCTGAACTTTGGGGGTGCTAACTCTTATTTGGAGGAAGAGAGATCAAAAAGATGAAAATATCCTCCTCTTCTTCATACCCAGGGGAATGTGCGGTTATAACTGCAATTTCCTACAAGGCTGGGAGCTCCCAATTGCACGGCACTTATTAGTGGTGTCCTGGATCTGAAATGATAGCTCTGCAGGTTTTTTCCATATCCATGACTTCTATTGGCACCGAATGCAGCTGTATAAATCTTCAGCTGCTAAATTCTGCTTTGCAATTCCCCAGGCTGTTCATTTATTATTAATTGCAACATTATTTATATAGAAATGGAGAGTTTTACGTCAAGGTTGAGGCCCAGCTAGAACATAAAGCTGTGTGGGGACCAGCTCAGAGGCAAATGAACAGCAGTCTCCTTGTCTCTCCCATCTTCTCCTTCCCCCATGAAGGGCAGAGATGGAGAGAAGAGGGGTGAACAGGTACAGACAAGAAGCAGAGGGAGGAGAAGGCCTTGCAAGAGCTTTTATGCTCTGACAAGTTTCCTTTTGAAGCAGAGAGAGCAGAGAGGGTATGAAATTTTATGTTTGGAAAGGCAGATGGTTTGACACACACATGTATTTATTTATTCAACAGCCAATCATTGAGTGTCAATTATGTGCTGCTAGGTTTAAGGAGTACAGAGATGCACAAAACAGACATGGTCCCTACCCTCTTGGAACTTGCCTGCTGGTTGCATTAAAGGACAAAAATGAGACTAGATAGAGCAAGAGTCTCAATTTGGGCTAGGGGAGGGTGGTAGAGCGGGGCCGCCCCCAGGCGGGCAGTGGGAGTGAGATGAGGAGGCAGACAATTACTTAAGAGCAAAAGCAGCATGAAGCGTCTCAGCATGGCAGTTTTCTAGGCCTAGATTTTTTTTAACTCTCTCTTGGAAGATGAACTCAAAGGCTGTTACTCCAACATCAATAGAGTATAGTGTCAGTTGTTATTTAACAAGCACTAATCTGGCTTTCTACATGCCAAGTACCATTGTTTTATACACATGCTCATTTAATTGTTATGACAGCTTCTCAAGGCAGATTCTATTATTGTTCTCATTTATAGACAAGGCACAAAAGTTAGGCAGTCTGTTTCCAGACTTATCCTATCAACCACAGTATACTGTGATTTAAAGATGCTGCAGCTCCACCCTTTGCCTCTTGTCACAGTCAGTTATTATTCATTTAGCCAAAAACAATCTATTGAATGCTGACTATATGCCTAGTGCTAATAATTCAGGGACAAAAAGCAAATTGGTGGTATCAGGATTTGAGGGGAGGGGAAAATAGGAAATAACTGTCTACTGGGTTTTATTTTGGGGTAATGAAAATGTTTTAGTACTAGATGGTTTCACAACATTGTGAATGTACTAAATGACAATAAATTGTTCACTTTAAAATGGTTAATTTGATGTTATACAAATTTTCCTTCAATTATAAAAAAAGATAAGCATGAGAAGAGAGACCTGGAGGGGCAAGAGAGGCGTGTCCACTTCATTTTAATGCAGTGGGAGTTGGATTCTACTGGAATCTTGCACATATCTTACATGTTGCAATCAGGACCCAGAGGAGGCAGGGATTTATTCAGCCTCAGTGGTCAAGGAAGCTTTCACTAACGGTTTTTAACTGAGCGAATCTTTAGCAAAGATCACGGACCAGGAGACTTCATGACCCAGGAATGTAAATGAGTTGTCAGCAAAAAGGCAAGGGACGCAGTACAGACTTTGCCAAGCTGAAGTGTCCATACTCCACCCAGAACTAGTCAACATTTAAAATGTTAAACATTGTGGGGGCCAAATAAATGAACCTGTTAGCTTGGTGTGGGCACGTTGCTGGTGGATTTTTACCCCTGACCTTAAGGAATGAGGAGAATTTTAATGGGGAAGACACTGTTTGAGTGTCTTAGTTTGAGTCACTGAAGAAGACCCTGAGAACAGTGCTCTGACATTAGTCATCTTTGTGGACAATGAGGACCTGACCTCTCTTATAAAACACACATCTCAAAACCATGTCAATTGAAGGGTGAGGGAGTCGGGGTTATACACCTGTTTTCATCAGCCATTGGTTCCCACTTGTAGCCTGCTGCACAGCCAAAATATCAGAGACTGGTAGTACACTCTGCTGGATTCACAGAAATGGTAAGGGTAGCGATAGCATTTGCTACAGTAGGTATCCTTGCTCCCCACCATTCAGCCATTTCTGAACTCATCTGCTACCTGAGCCTGGTTCTCTAGTCTTCCCTCTGATTCTGGGGAATCCCTGATATTCTCCTACTCAAGTTGCTTCTCTGCTTAACTTAGCCAAAGTACCACTCTATTCTTTATAACTGAAGCCCCCAGTGGTACTGGTATAGGATTGGGTAACATGTTTAATTTACAGCCAAGGCATAAAGGCAAGAAGTGGTCATGGCAGAACAGTGATAATATAATACCAGACAATAATGTTGGATGAGATTTAAAGGTGGGGTATGAAAATTTGACAGATGAAGGAAACAGATGCTCAAGGCTGAAAACTAGGGTGTTGTCTAGGAAGAATTCTTAGGTAGAAAGGGATTTAAGTTCTGAAGGAAACCTCAGGGAGCATCAGGGGAAGACTTATCTTTAATCACGATTCCTCATGCCAACCATCATGCAAAAAACTGCTATCAGTTTCCCTGGGCTAACAGTGAGGAAGTGTGGCCCATCTTTCCCCCAGTTTCCGCAGAGGTCTCACTTTGGCCTTGCTGACAACTTCACCTTCCTTCTTAGTGCTTAGTAACGAATCGGTAAATTGGTTTTGTACACTGTTTCCTCCTCCAGGTGTTATGTGTTTATCATTTTATTTTCTTCTGGTTTAGACAGTGCTGAGAGACTGATGAGAGATTGTCAAAGTGACTGAAATCTGTCAACCATCTCTTAGATACTGCATGAAATACCACCTCTGTTGTCTTAGGATTCAACATCAAAAGTGCAAATGGTTACCCAGAGCGATAGCACAGGTACTTTTATCGTTATCATTTTTACATTAGTCTGAGTAATATTTAGGTGCTGAACAAAAGTAGATGCTGACTACAGGTTACAGGTGGGTACTTTGGTTGGAGGTTACAAAGGTTCTGGGGAGAAGAAAGACAACAGTGAACTGAGAGGAACCCTGGACCTGGAGTGAGGGGTAAAGGCCTCCTTTTCAGTCCTGATACTGAGAAGATAATTGAGGGAGTCACTGTACCTCATTAGACCTCACTTTCTGTAATTGGTAAAACAGGTGGGTCAGATTCAGAAGTAGCTCCTTTTTTACTTTTTTGAATTCCATCTTCTCCCCAATATCTCATAGGCTCTGCCCTTCCTTTCCATCAGGGTTTGAGCACATGCCAACAATTCATTCATCTGAGAATCACTAACTCACTATTGAAGTCATTGTTTTCCATGGGATGTGTTAGGAGCAAAATAAAGGTATGGTACTCAAGATAGACTGGGGTGAAGCTAGACAATTCTGTAAACTCCCTTCTGTTTTAACCATTGGTTTTATAGTCTGATGTCACTGACTATATCCCCTCAAAACCGACGGTTTGAGCTGTTTGGAAGGGGTGCCTGGTACACAGGGCATTAACACCCATCTCCGCTGCTCCTGCTGGAACAGTATGTTTAAAAGGCACATACTCCACCTCAGATCTGGGTCCGAAACCCAAACAAGAATTACAGGCTCATTCCAGGATCTCAGCTATGTCCTTTAAGGAAAATTGTGTTGAGAGTAAAGTTAGCTCTGGACAGTTGTTAACCAAATCATGATAGATTTAAAGTTTGCCTTTCTCACAGTGAAACTGTGAACATGGGCTTTTCAGTGTATGAGTCCAGACAAAGTGCAGGTAGCTTACCTTGAATCCCAGGAAACACCAGAGGGAAGCGAGAAAGTAATATAGGGAAGGGAAAGAAGCCAAAAAAGACATAGTATTAAATGAGGTACTGCTGACAAGGAAACTTGCCAGCGATACCTTACTGGAAACTCTGAGAAACAATATGCACCATGAGAGTTACCAAACCAGGGGAGAGAAAGCTGCAGTATTTCCCAACAAACTCCTGTCTTTGGTGATTGAACGTGGCCTCCAGGGGTGCTAGCTCTCTGGCACTTCTGGTTTGATCTAAGTGATTGTAGAAAGGGCTCCTGTAGCCAGAGACAAAACATACAAACAAGACACTGCTCAGGCAGAGTCTCAGGCATTTGCAAGAAGAAGCCTTCAGTGTGTGGATGACCCAGAGAATATGGGCAGGGAACTGGTAGCATCTCTTGCACTGTATGGGACTGAACTGAAATGCTTTACCTTTTGTAAAGCATTGGGCACATTATGATGTTATTTCTGAGTTCCCATCATCTGTCTTCTTTACTTAGCCTTTCCCAGCTGCCCCAACTAGCAATTCATGACAGATATAGAATGCTGCTTTCAGTGTACTGGGCATTGAACTAAGCTTTATCTATTCACCAGTTATTCTTCTATTCAACTATTTAAACAATTTACTAAATACTTCTCACAGCCAGGAACGAAGATAGGTTCTGGGGATAAAATGATCAGCAAAACAAGCACCCTCTCTGCCCTTTCAGGGAAAATAGACAAGGTGGGGAGACAGGATGAGTCAAGCAAATTTTTTTTTTTTTTAATCCTCACCCGAGGACATTTTTCCATTTTTTGTTCAGGTAGAGTGGGAGGGAGAGAGAGGAACAGAGAGAGAGAAACATCGACGTGAAAGGGACACATCGAGTGGCTGCCACCCGCACGACTGACCAGAGCCGGGGACAAACTGCAACCGAGGTACGCACCCTTAGCGTACCGAACCCGGGTCTCTCAGGACCGCAGGCCGACGCTTTAACCGCTGAGCCAAACCAGCCAGGGCGAGTCAAGCAATTATATAAATAAATGTGTGTGCTAGGATGAGGATAAACTCATGGATAAACCTTACTTCCTGGATACATGATTAGTCTGGGGGTATAGAGGAACATGTATAAAAATGGCATTTAAGCTGAGACTTGCAGAGTGAGCAGGATAAAATGAAGAAATAAGTAGGATCAGAGCACTTCAAATAGAGACAATAGCATGTGCAAAGGCCCTGAGGAAAGACAGAACATGGATAACTGGAAAAATTGAGAGTAGGCCAGTGTGGCTTGAAGATGGTGAGCAAGGCATGTGTTAGGTGAGAGTGGTGAAGAGACTTGGAGACCATGAAGGATCATTAATGGTAAGCACAACTGAAAACCACTGACAAGTTCAAGCTACAGCAAAGGGGTAGAGAGGGATAAGACTAATTCATTTTAAAAGGTTGCTCTAGTTTCAGAGTTCAAAAGGTTTGAAAGTCAGTCATGGTTTGGGAGACTGGTGTAGAGACCACTCCAGGAACTTACCAATGAAGTAAAAGTAGCCTAGGTAGCATAACAGGTTAAGACATGGGGAGAAATGAGTGGAATGGAGGGAGAAATGAGTAGAATGGGGAGATCTCAAAAAAAGGAAAATGGTGTAGGATTTAATGAGTTCATGGATGTGAGGAGAGAAGAGAGGGAGTGTTAAGAAAAACTCTTAAGGTTCAGGCTTCTGTCATTTGTAAAGATGGGGTCATTAATTCTTCAATGCTTACCCAGCTTCTGGAGATGAGTACTAATATTCTCTCACTCATTTTGTGTGTGAGGAAACAGAGGCTCAGAAAGGTTAAGACATGCACCCAAGACCACATAGCTAATAAGTTGCAAAGTAGGGACATAAATGAAGACCTAGTAGATATTAATATTGAAACCTATGCTCTATCACCCTCAGCCTGGCACCTTCTTGATGCCCTAGACTTCCCTGCTCTATCATCTTCTCTATGGTACTTTCTCGATGTTCTAGCCTGTCTTGCTGTATTATCTTTCCTATGACACCTTCTCAATGTCCTATCCTCTTCTATTGGTTTTGTGTGTCTCTTATGCTTTCTTTCTAATTCAATTATTCAGCCACTATGTAGGTGTTATCCTCTTGGAAACCTGCTCTGTGCTGGGTGCCATCCAATAATCCAATCGATAAAACTAATTTTGACTAATGGGGGTAAGATATATCCATTTTATTACAGGCTTTCTGAACAGTTGCCGTGTGCAAAGCTATATAAACAAAATTCAGGACACTGACACATTGGCCTAGTGGCTTGTGATCCCACTAAGAAGCCCCCAGAGCAGCTCTGCACTCACCCTTGTGTCTAGCACTTGCTCTTCTAAAAAGAAAAGTTGCAGGATCAGGTCAGAGCTCCCACACAGACTGCCTTGATCCTAAGGTCAGGTTCAAGAAGAAAGAGCACATGGAGAGGTACATGATGTTCATTCTTTTCAAACCTTAGGTGTTCTTCTACTCAAAATCATATTCTGGAACAGTACATTGACTGGCCTGGGATTTTCTAGAAGCTTTCAGCTGGCTCTCATGACACATGAATCAGGAATTCTTAATGGAACCTGGACACTGAGAGAAAGCTTAAAAAAAAACAGTTTTTTTTTTTTTTTTCCCAAATATGGTCCCTTATATTATGAAAAAGTAATAGTAATTCTAATAAGCCCAATTTGTTCACTTATTGCAATTGTGAAGATCTTTTTTCTATTCTTGGGAATCACTTAAAGGGAGCAATATAAGAAACCTAAAGTTAGATCATTTAAAATTAAAGGCAGACATCTATGGATGGCCCAATCTTGTTCTGTTAACGGAGTACCATCCATAGTTGGCAAATGTTGGTGTGTTGTCATATTGAATATTCTCTCTCCTCATGTGTTCACTTGTCCAACCCTGCAGTGAGACCTCATAGCATAGTAAGTACCAGGCACACTAAAGTAGACACAGAGAGCCATGTGCCAAGTGTTAAGAGGAGACGTGTGCCTCACTGATACCGCTTTACCAGATGAGTTAAGTCTCCTCAGCCACACTAATCTGCAGCCTGTAGGAAATGCAGAACAAAAGGTCAGTGGTCAGGACACTGTTGCATCACTGCCTCTTTCTCAGGTACACACTTTGTGAGCTCAGATCAGGTGCTGTCAGGATGGGAACTTCATTTGGCTACTTGTTTCTGTGTGTATAGACTTCCTGCTTTCTTTAGACTCCTTTGTCTTCTGTGATTGGCTAACTGTCAGAGGATGAAAAAAAAAAAAAAAAAAACTCCCAGTAAAATTCCTTTTCATGTACTCTGTCTTCTGAATATATGAGAAATGATGTTTATAAAGACACCCACCAGCAGACCCCTATAGAGGAATTATTCTGTGTTAAAAAGCTACTCTAATTGAGAACACTGCAGAAACATTTTAAAGCTTTCCACCAAAACCTTGGAAGTTATGTTTTTCAAAATTCCTCAGAGGTTTTAATAAATAGTCTCTAGATATGAATAAACTTGAATTTTCTATGGGCACTAATTTTTAGAAATATAAATTGTTATGCTAGGTCCATGATAAGCTTTTCTCCATCCCTCTGGAAAACAGAGCAAGGAGAAATTTACACACATTTCAGTAAGGAGCATATTTTAATCTTTTAGGAAAAAACTTGGAAACACAAAAATACAAGTTGAGATAAGTCATCCTAATACATGTTCTAAATAAGTAACACAAATACTTCATGCAGTGGTAGAAACATGAGCAAGGTCTCATTTACCATTGGGATGATCTGCTAAAAGAAGGATCTTCACATCAGAGAGGGCTCTTTATATTTATGGTACATATGGCATTATGGACAGATGTGACTAAGACACATTTATCTATATGGATTCAAAAGACGGACACTTAGGAACCTGACTTGAAATTGTTATTTAATGTTTGTAAGTTACCTTTCTTGGAGCCTTTGAGAGAGGGTCTACTTATGTTCATCTTGGGCTCTTTTGTAGGTTAGGAGATACTTAAAGCCCAGGATATTCTTTATTTAGTTGACCAGCACTTCTCAAATTTTCATGTGCACACAAATCCCCTGGGATGTAGCTTCTGATTTGTAGGACTTGGGTGGAGCCCAAGATGCTGCATTTCTAACAAGCTGCCCCTGAAACCACTCCTGGATGCAAAGGCAGTGGATGGCTCGCGTGTCAGAGAAATCTGGTCTATTTTAGGAAAACTTCACGACTTGTGAAAATTAAAATTCTCCATAGATTATAAAATTAGTTCTCTTTTTTCTCTTTAAAAACTGATATAAACCAAAGAATTAATATGCACATATGCATACCCATTGGACATAGACAACAATGCTGGGGGGCAGGGGGTGGGATCAGGAGAAAGGTATCTGGGGGGGGGAGTTGAAGAGTTGAAACATCTGTAACAAAAATAAATTAATAGAAATTGCAAAAAAAAGAAAAAATGCAATTTAATTGAAAATAATTTAGAAATGCATTTGCAAAAGAAACAAAGATTGTATCATTCATATGTAAACACAGTTATCATTATAGCATTTGTCCATGGGTCTCAACCCTCATTCAGCACCAAAGTTGCCTGAGAACCTTTCATACACCACAGACAACTGAGATCCACCTCTCACAGATTCACCTTTAATTGATCTGATGTTGAATGTAGGCACTGGACTTTATTAAAGCTCTCAGGTGATCCCCATGTGCAGTCAAGGTTTAGAGTCATTGGTTACTACCAGTTCAGGTAGTTATAGTCACACAGCCATGGGAAAACACAGTTTTTACTTTTAAAGGAAAACAGAATACACTCTTCATAGATCTCCATCAGCTTTTTGAGTAACTGAAAATATTTTTTTTGGAGAAATACACACTCATTTAGTTGGCCAATCTCCTTTTGTTGGCACTTGTGTTGTTTCTGATTTTTTAAATTGTAAATAGCATTCATATCTAAGCACAGTCCTTAGGATAAATACCTAACAGTAGAGCTACTAGGGCAATGAGACAACATGTTCATACATGTGAAATTACCCTACAGGAAGTTGTACCAATTTATATTTCTACAAGTTATTTCTGAATAAGCCCATGTTCCCATACTTTGGCATTCATCTTCTTAATTGATCATATATATACAAACTACCCTATTGCAATCTGCATTTATGTGTTTGATAGTGAAGCTGGGCATCTTTTCATATATTTGTTAGCCATTTCTACTTTTTCTATAAATTGCCTTTTTATATCCACTGGTGGGAGATACAGGTATTTTAACTAATTTATATATAAAAGACAATTCTACAGTGTGCAACAGTCTCTCAGAGTGTCCCCAGCAGAGAGAAGCCAGAGTTTTCCAGAGGGTCTGCTTTGCAGGGGATTCCAAACTAAGACCCTCGGGAATCCTAATCTCCTCAGATCAGGTGCACTGCTCTGACTTTATGTGCACTGCATGCTGATGGGAGCATGCCAGTTAGTGTGCTTCATGTGCCAAATCTCAAGAATTCTGATAGGCAACTACACAGAGACCCAAAGGGATGCAGAAGACACTGTTTATGAAACTAGCAGCATTCCTAAGGCCTCAACTTGGAGAGCCGTGGCATGCATGTCCCAGCAGCAGCCTTACACAAACATTGCTCTTTGACATGGGGTAGAAGTGGGGCACAGAACAGTGTAATCAGAGGTATATTAAATGTTTTGGGAAGAGAGAAGTAGGATAAATTAAGATTATTAAAAAAATGAGTCCATAGATCTTGCCTCTAAGATCTGACCCATTTCTTCACTTAAGATGTAGCTTGAGTGAAGGTCAATTCAAAGACTGCTAGTTGGATAAGCCAGGTCTTTCCCTCACGTTGGTGGGGCATAAGCATAAATGGAAGGTCCCTGCCATCAGCATGTCCCCCTTCTATCTTCACCCTGGGCTCTGTCCCATGTCGTGAGGACTGCTAGCCCACATGTCCAAGCTCTATTCAGCAGATTGCTGATTATTTATTTTGGAATTAGTCTCGGCAATAATAAGAAACCTTGAAAAGTGTCAATGCAAAGCAATAATAGGATTATAGCGAGGAAACAACTAACAGCTTTGTTAACTTCATGGTAAACTCTGTCAAATGACCTCTTGGGTGTTGGCAAATTTTGCAACTGGTGCTAAATATGTAGATGTAGTCTCCCTGACAAAGATGCCACCTTTGGATTAATTCACTTTTTAATAATTGTTTTAACAAAGAATACTTGTTCTCTTTCCAGGTTTCTTCTCAATAGTTTGAGTTAATTACAAATCTTCCACCAGGCATAATAGCAGAAGATTAGTAACAGTTTCTCTGTACAGATACATCTACTAGAAACATAGTTGATTCCAAATGCAGTGCCCAGAGTGGTCCATCTACTAACTGGCTCTGCTGTCTCACACCATCAGAGATTTGTGCAAAAGGACAACTTACCACTGGTCACAACGTCTTCAAGTCAAAAGTACAAGGGAACAGATTATCAATGATAAGAATTCAAGAACCAGATATACTGTATTCTACTTGTTGCTGGTGGTCAGGTTATATGCAGATAATCAAGGTGGACCAAGCAAGTGAGCATGGGCATCATGGGCAGCAGAAATCCAGACATAGACCCTGGCCTGGGCAACCAAGAACAGGAGTCATTTGATGAAGTTGTAGGTATGGGATTGAAGATATTTTGTTTTATGAAAAAGCCAAGAGCCCAGTTAATGGTTTCATGAGTTATGACAAGATAGAATATTTAACTTTAGATCAATGAAGAGCATAAACTTATAGCTCAACCCTACCCCATTGTGCCCAAAGTACCCCATTCCTCAAAACACACACAGAGAGTGTGGAAGATGGCAGCAGGCAGGACCGAAGGTAGGGTGAGTGTGTGAGAGAGTGAGTGAGTGTGTGAGAGAGTGTGAGTGGATGCTAAGGTGGACGACCAAATCCAAGCAGTACAGAGACATGGAGCAGAAGATTCCTGTGTTGTGGATGGCAGCAGCCAGCTACCACGACATCGACTTCCAGAAACACTCACGAGACTTTATAGAAATATTACAGCTCACGTTTACTGAATGTTTATTCTATGCCAGGCACTATGTTAGGAGCATTTCACGGAGATTACAAAATGGCGGCAGAGTGAATGGAAGCTGCACAGACCATCTCCCAGAACCAAACTGGAATTACAACAAAAATAAAGACATATCACCAGGAAAAAGCAACAGAAAAGCAGCTTGGAGAATCATATAACCAGGGACGCTGACTCAATCCTGGAAGGATTGCAGAGACGTGAGAGGGGGGCTAGGAGCCCAGGGTCGGCAGTGGCCTTAGCTGTGAGCAGTGCCCTCGGGTTACACTTCCAAGTTGTTCCACATCCCAGAGCCAGGACAGACGCTAAAATAGCCATAGCGACTCACCTTGTGTTCCGGCAGAGGGAGGTGAACTGGACTGGAACTGTGTGGGGACACTCAGGATTTGGAGGGCACTCAGAGCTTTTGCTGAGTTATGGCCATGCAGGACAGTGGTCATGGTACTCCTTCCCAGGGCTCTAAGGAGAGGTGGCAGCCCCACCCTCAGAGATTCAACCCCATCTGGTGGCCATTGAAATGCTAATTGAGGCTTATTAGCAACCAGCATCTGCCCCACCTTTGGGAAATCTCCTTACCCTGAACACCTGAGAGAGTTTTTTATTCAACTAAGGAGAGTAGGCTCTTCAAGACTGCGACTAATAGCTTCCAGGCAAAAAACAAGAGAATAACTGATCTATTCAAGGCAAAAAGCAAGAGAATAACTGATCTATTCCTAGCCTTGCAACTCAGCCCAGGAAGGTAAGACTTGACAGTGGTATTTAACGTGGGTCTTCCCACGCTCATCCAAACCCAGTAGAGGGTGCCACAAACAGCCGACCACAAACACCCACAGGGAAAATTTGGCAGGCTCCAAAGCCCACTGAGAAAGACAAAATGGTGAAACAAAGAAACAAATGACAAATGAAAGAACAAGAGACCTCTGTCAAAGATGAGATAAATGAGGTGCAGTTAAGCAATTTAACAGAACTAGAATTCAGAGCCTTGATCTTGAGGAAGCTCAACAGCATGTGTAAGGAAATGAGCACCATGAGTAAAGACATAGAAATGTTGAAAATCAATGAGTTGGAAATTAAAAACCACCAAGAAGAAATGAAGAATGACATATCATAAATAAAGAACACATTTGAAGGTCTAAACAGCAGAGTAGAGGAAGCAGAGGACCGGATCAGTGAATTAGAAGACAGGGTAGAAAAAAATCAACAAATCTGAAAATAAAAAGAAAAAAAAAACAATGAAAAACAGGAAGAGAGCTTAAGAGAACTGTGGGACAACTGGAAACGTTATAATATTCAAATCATAGGAGTCCCCAAAGAAGAAGAAAATGAGCGAGGGTTAGACAATATATTTGAAAAAATAGTGACAGAAAACTTTCCTAATTTGATGAAGGAAGAAGGCATTCAAGATCAAAAAGCACAGAGAGATCCAAGTAAGAAAAAACCAAACATACCCACACCAAGACACATAGTAATTAAAATACCAAAATTAAACACAAAGAGAGAATCCTAAAAACAGCAAGAGATAAGCAACAGGTTACATACAAAGGAACCTCCATAAGGCTCTCAGTTGACTTCACAACAGAAACACTACAGGCCAGAAGGGAACAGTATGAGGTAAACAAGGTTTTGAAAAACAAGGATCTGAATCCAAGACTACTCTATCCAGCAGGGCTATCATTCAAAATAGAAGATCAAATAAAGAGCTTTTCAAACAAACAAACAAAAAGGCTAAGGGAATACATTAGCACCAAACCAGCACTACAAGAAATGTTAAAAGGACTGCTGTAATTAGCAGAAAAATAGGAAGAAAAATAGAACTACACTAAACAAAAATGGCAATAAATAAGTACATATCAATAATCACCTTAAATGTAAATGGACTGAATGCTCCAATAAAAAAGAAACAGAGTAGCTGACAGGATAAGAAAGCATGACTCACATATATGTTGTTTACAAGAGACCCACCTCACAACAAAAGACTCACATAGGTTGAAAGTGAAGGGATGGAAAAGAAAACTTGCATGCAAATGGAAAGAAAAAAAAAAAAGCTGGGGTAGCAATACTCATATCTGATGAAGTAGATTTCAAAATGAAGGCCATAACTAGAAACAAAGAAGGTCCACTACATAACATTGAAATGATCTATTCAACAGGAAGATATAACCTTGATAAACATATATGCACCCAATATAGGAGCACCAAAATATATTTAAAATCTTCTGGAGGACATGAAAGGAGAAATTGACAACAATACAATCATAGCAGGAGACTTCAACACCCCGCTGACATCACTGGATAGATCCTCTAGACAAAAAATTAGAAGAAAACAGAGACTCTAAATGAACCACTAGACCAAATGGATTTCATAGATATCTGCAGAAAATTACACCCAAAAACTAAGGAATTCATTTTTCTCAAGTGCACATGGCATATTCTCAAAGATAGACCACATGTTAGGACACAATCTAAGTCTCTACAAGTTCAAGAAGAGTGAAATCATATCAAGCATCTTCTTAGATCACAATGGCATGAAACCAGAAATCAATTACAATAAGAACATGCAAAGACATTTGAACACATGAAAGGTAAATAGCATGTTATTGAACAATGAATGGGTTATTGAGGAGAACAAGGAAGACATTAAAAATTTACTAGAATCCAATGAAAATGAACGCACAACAATACAAAATCTATGGGATGCAGCGAAAGCAGTTCTGAGAGGGAAGTACATAGCACGACAGGCCTACCTCAAGAAACAAGAAAAATCTCTAATAGACTATCTAACCTCACAACTTAAAGAACTAGAAAGCAAACAAAAAGAAAACACCAGAGTAAGTAGAAGAAAGGAAATAGTAAAGATAAGAGCAGAAATAAATGACATAGAGTCCAAAAAAAAAAAAAAAACAATTCAAAGGATCAATGAAACAAAGATCTGGTTTTTTGAAAAGATAAACAAGATTGATGGATCCTTAGCTAGACTCACCAGGAAACAAAGAGAGAGAACCCAAATACAGAAAATCAGATATGAAAGAGGAGAGGTAAGATCCGACATCATAGAAATACAAAAGATCATTAACAACTACTATGAACAATTATATGGCAAAAAATTCGACAATCTAAGTGAAATGGACAAATTTCTACAAACACATAGTCTCCCAAAACTGGACCAGGAAGAGATAGAAAACTTGAACAGACCAATAACAACAGCAGAAATTGAAGATGTAATCAAGACTCTCCCAGTAAAGAAAAACCCAGGCCTGGATGGCTTCACGGGGGAGTTTTACTGAACACTCAAAAAAGAACTAACACCCATTCTCCTCAAACTATTTTTAAAAAATTCAAGAAGAAGGAAGACTTCCAAACATGTTTTATGAGGCCAGCATAATTCTAATTCCAAAACTAGAAAAGGACATTACAATGAACGAAACTACAGGCTAATATCTCTGATGAACATAGACGCCTAAATCCTGAACAAAATACTAGCAATTAGAATCCATCAATACATCAGAAAAATTAATCACCATGACCAAGTGGAATTCATCTCAGGGATGCAAGGCTGATATAATATTTGTAAATCAATAACTGTGATACAGCACATAAATAAAATGAAGAATAAAAACCACATGATCATATCAATAGATGCCGAAAAAGCCTTCGACAAAATCCACCATCCATTTCTGATAAAAACACTCAGAAATGCAAGAATAGATGGATTATATCTCGACATAATAAAGGCCATATACAAAATATCTACAGCCAACATTATACTCAATGAGCAGAAACTAAAAGCATTTCCTTTAAGAACAGGAATAAGACAAGGATGCCCACTTTCACCACTCTTATTTAACATAGTACTGGAAGTCTTAGCCACAGCAATCAGACAAGAAGAAAAATATAAAAGGGATCCAAATTGGAAAGGAGAAAGTGAAACTTTCATTATTTGAAGATGATATGATACTATACATAAAAACCCCAAAGACTCCATCAAAAATTTACTAGACTTAGTAAATAAATTTGGCAAAGTAGCAGGATACAAATTAATGTCAAGTAATTGATGGCATTTGTATACACCAATGATAAACTCACACAAAGAGAAACCAAGAAAACAATTCCATTTACCATTGCGGCAAAAAAATTAAGATACCTAGCAATAAACTTAACCAAAGAACTGAAGGACCTATTCACAGAAAACTATAGGTCATTGAAAAAAGAAATAGAGGAAGATATAAAAAAGTGGAAGCACATACCTTGTTCATGGATTGAAAGAATTAACTTCATTAAAATGTCCATACTACCCAAAGCAATCTATAGATTCAATGCAATCCCCATCAAAATACCAACAACATACTTCACAGAACTAGAACAAATACTTCAAGAGTTCATATGGAACCAAAAAAGACCCTGAATAGCCCCAGCAATCTTGAAAAAAAAGAACAAAGTCAGAGGGATCACATTACCAGATTTTAGGTTATACTACAAAGCCACTGTAATCAAAACAGCCTGGTATTGGCACAAGAATAGACATATAGACAAGTGGAACAGAACTGAGAACCCAGAAATGGACCCAAGGCCATATGCTCAATTAATATTTGACATAAGTGGCAGGAACATGCAGTGGAGTAAAGACAGTCACTTTAGGAAATGGTGTTGGGCCCTGGCCAGTTTGGCTCAGCGGTTAGAGCGTCGGCCTGCGGTCCGGAGAGACCCGGGTTCGGTTCCCGCTAAGGGCACGTACTTCGGTTGCAGTTTGTCCCCGGCCCTGGTTGGTCATGCGGGTGGCAGCCACTCGATGTGTCCCTTCACGTCGATGTTTCTCACTCTCTCTCCCTTCTTCTCTCTCCCTCCCATTCTATCTGTGCAAAAAATGGAAAAAAAAAAAGGAAAAATATCCTCGGGTGAGGATAAAAAAAAAAAAAAAAAGAAATGGTGTTGGAAAATTGGACAGCTACATGCAAAAAAATAAAACTAGACCATCAACTTACACCATACACAAGAATAAACTCAAAATGAATAAAAGACTTGAATGTGAATCATGAATCCATAAAAATCCTAGAAGAAACTGTAGGCAACAAAATTTCAAACATCATACGCAGCACAATTTTCACTGATATATCACCTAAGGCAACAGAAACAAAGAAAAAAATGAACACATGGGACTACATCTAACTAAAATATTCTGCACAGCAAAAGATACAATCATCAAAATGGAAAGGTAACCCACTGTATGGGAGAGCATAATTGCCAATGATATATTAGATAAGGGGTTAATTTCAATGTATATAGAGTGCTCATACAACTCAACAAAAGGAAAACAAAGAACCCAATTTAAAAATGGGCAGAGGAACTAAATAGACACCTCTCCCAACAGGACATACAAATGGCCAAGAGGCATAGGAAAAAATGCTCAACATCACTAATCATCAGAGAGATGCAAATTAAAACAACTATGAGGTATCACCTCACACCTGTCAGAATGGCCACCATCAACAAATCATCAAACAACAAGTGTTGGCAAGGGTTGTGGAGAAAAGGGGACTCTAGTACACTGTTGGTGGGAATGCAGACTGGTGCAGCCACTGTGGAAAACAACATGGTGTTATCTCAAAAAATAAAAATTGAATTTTCATGTGACCCAGTGATTTCACTTCTAGGAATATACCCTAAGAAGCTTGAAACACCATTCAGAAAGAATATATGTACCTCCATGTTTGTAGCAGCACTGTTTACAATAGCTCAGATCTGGAAACACCCCAATGTCCATCAGTAGACGAATGGATTAAAAACTGTTGTACATATACACAATGGAGTACTATGCAGCTCTAAGAAAGATCTCTTATCCTTTGAGATGACATGGAGGGAGCTAGAAAATATTATTCTAAGCGAAACAAGCCAAACAGAGAAAGACAAATATCATATGATCTTACTTATTTGTGGAATATAATGAATATAACAGTCTGAGTAATGGGGTAGTCCCAGAGACGTGGAAGTGGAGTACAGACTCACAATCCTCAGAAAAGGGGGTGGTGGGGGAGAAATAAACCACAGAATTTATATGCATGTATGCATGAACAATGGACATGGACAATAAAGCTGAGGACAGGGCAGGGAGGGAGGGTGATAGGGAAATCAGTGTGGGAAAAAGGAGAAACACCTGTAAGAAAAATTAATTAATTAATTAAAAAAACAAAACAAAACATACACACACACACACATTTCCAGTATCTGAAATTCTACAAACACAGTAAGTTCTTTGGACTGAGACATTATTTCTGATATAACTTGTTGCAATTCAAATATCTTAGCTGGACAATAACAAACGAAGCCTTTAATTGTTAAAAATAAAAGGAAAGTGATATTTTATTGATCTTAGTTTGCACGACATAAAACTCAATTAGGGAGCACTTGTTGTTCCCACATATTTTACGAGAAAACTGTAGTTCAATAAAAAGTTAATTCAATATTGCTGAAGGTCTTGCAATTGGCAGCTGGGATTTAAATCCAGATTCCTGTGACAGCAAATCCCTTGTACTTTCCACCACAGTATGCTGTCTCTGTTATCAGAGTAATTGAGAACAGACCAGTCTCTGCGACTAGCACTCTCAAGAGCTATTTTGATGATCAAGGAACAGGCCAAACCAGGGAGCCCCTCACTGTGGATGGTGAATCTGCAGTAGATCTATGCCCTGGGAGGAGCAGGGTGTCAAGGGCAAAACAAGCCTACCTCCTAATGTGATCTATGCTGTTCCTACTGTCAAATCTGTTAATCTCACAGAATTGTTCTTCTTTAAGGCATTTCAGAGCATCTATATAAAGCCTCATGGACCTTCATTGCTGTTCTGGTGATTGGTACTTTCCCCAACATTCCAGAACCCAGGACTCCTCCTTCTCAGACTACTCTGAGGCAGAAATGGTGCTCCTTAAACTTTGTAAACACCATCAGCAGCTTCCTGGGCCTACAGTCTGAATATGCAGAAGCAGCAGACAGTATCTAAGACTGGAAATTTAAAGAGCTCTTGGCTGGTTCTGGTTCTGAGATTAGCATCAAAGACTAAATAAATAATGTAATGTTCCTAATCACAGACTCATGCAGATAGCAATTAGGCCTGCATTATAGGGATTACTCATGTCAATCTCTGTACCTGAGATCAGACTTGGCTCTAATTTGCCACTCTTATTTTAATCCCATCAGTTAGAGAAATAATTGCCAATAAAAGCTTATCTTTTAAAAAAGTTTATTTTAACCTTTTACAAAGTACTTGCACAAAAACATAGAGAAGAGCTTCCTCAGTGACTGCTAATTTGTCAAGTTTGGAAGAAAGACGCTGCAAAAAATACTGCTCCAAACAACTGTTGAACACTGTAAGCCACGGGGTAGGGGGAGAGAATGGGGAAGGTTTTTTTAAACAAAGCATTTTAGTTTAGAATGGAAATATATGTGACTACATTAAATTTATACTAAATTTTAGGTTTAGAATTCATATAAAAATGAGCTAACATGCAAAGATTGGTCCTTTTAGTTCATGCATCCATTCTGTTGTCAAGTATTTATTGAGCACTGCCTATATATGGAGTTCTAGAAAGACAGTGCTAAGCTCCAGGGCTGTGGTCCCTGCCATCATGGAGCTTGCAGCCATGTTGAAGAGACAGTCATTAGACAAATACATACATAGATAAGTATAAAATTACTTTATTAAGAGAAGAGGCAGTGGATGCGTGGACAGCCATGACGGCATGTGATAGAATGACAAAAGTTAAATCAAAGAGGTCAGAAGAATGATCCTTACAGGAAAATGTCAGTAATGGATTAGAGTTAGCCAGGTGGAAGACATTATTCCAGGCAAAAGGAATGGCCTATGAAAAGGTCAGGAGGCAGGAAAAGACATGGAAAGATCTGAAAGAAATTCAGACCACTCAAATAGAGTGGATGATATTTACTTGAGTACTGACTTCAGATTAGGCTTCATATAAAGCATTTCTAAACATTATCTCATTTAATTTAATTATCCCAATTTTTTTGATTTGGCTTCATGAGGTTGAAGCACTTGTCTTTTAAAGCCACAAAAACAGTAAGCCTTCTATTTTAGTACCCAAGAATTCCACAGGCTCTGGGAGAAATCACCCAAGTTTTCTTTTTGAGGAGAGGGGTATGTGGTGACGGAATGTTGATGACACAGGTGAGCTTACTGAGGCCTCTTCCAGACCTTTGATGGACACTTATTGGCCCAGAAATGTGGGAGAGATGCAGACATTTATCCAGCAATTCCTTTAATAATATACTAGTTCACAGTTAACCACAATCCAAGAACGCTATGTGCATTAGAAAACAATGAATTGAAAAGGGAAAAAATGAAGGGGGCAGAGAGTGAGCTGTTGCAATATGTAGGACTGGGAGAAGTGAGAATACTAAATGATGAAAAAAAAGAATCGTGAAGAAGAGTTTGGCTGGAACTTGGCAAATGACTGTGGATGAGGGCAGAAGATGGAAGATAAGGGACAGTGATAGGTCTGGGATACCTCTATGGAGCTGTTGAGTGAGTGACCAAGATAGATGAAACAGTGAAAAGAAAGAAGCCAAAAGGATAAACCAGTACATGTACATGAGGAGGGTGGGCAGGAGGTCATGGATGTGGGTAGATATTAACCAATATAAGCCCAGGGATCCCCAGCCAGTGTTAATGATGCCACTTTGAAAGCAGACCGGGCATCCAATCCTGGATGTTCTCATTCTGCAATGTGTATCTGGCCATTCTGTTACACTTTTGGTGTCAAAATAAAGGTGAGACTTGGTGGATGACCCAGGTCCATGTGGTCCTCTGGTTGAGGTGTGGAAGACCAGAGGGACAGTCCAATAAGCAGCAGGTGTGCCCCTTTGCAATTCATGGACCTTGAACATTTGTCCATCATGACACTTTGTACTGAAGCTCCTTTCTATGTGTTTCTGTCTTTTTAGCTAGCCTGAGGCTTACTAAAGATGAGGACTATGTCTCATGTCTTAACCATGGTTTGTTTTTCAGGGTTCAGTATGGTTCCTGGCACTTGTCACTGGAGGTCACAATGATGCCTCAAAAGACTTACTTGTTCAAGGTCTGTCACCCATTATACTTGTTTAGAGGGTGGATGCAGAGATAAAACTTAAAAATATAGAAATTGTGGTTTCAGACAAAGAATCTGGGCTATGGAAAGAATCTCACTAATCTCTCATCCAGACTGTCTGGTTATACAGAATACAAAATCCAAGTCCCTAAGGTAGGGACTGAATTATCCAAAATGTCAGAGCTAAAATGAAAAATCTGGCATTTGGGACTCAGTGTTGCTCTAACCCCATAGGCATTAGCATCAAAGTGTTCTTTCTAAGCTTTTTCCTGCCTAACATTCATTGTAATTTTCACCATGATGTCTTAGAAGATCAAAGTGTCTAAGGATTTAAGGGCACATCCTCCCCTGGTACACTATGATTATGTATTTATGCATAGGGTTATAAGTTAATGACTTATTTCCAGCTAGAATGGAAACTACCTGAAGGTAGGAACTGGGTCTGCGTTCTTGGCATTATGTCTATGATTATGGCAGTGTGCCTGGCACATGGTAAACAACCAATAAATATAATTTATGTGATTGAATAAGTAAATGAATAGCCTGTCTATTTAATTTTCAATCTAAGCGCTCTATACTGTCCTAGGGTGTTACAAGCTTCTCAACCTCTTTTGTACCCACTGATGTCTATGACCCCAACTTCCAAATAAATAACAACTGGTTAAACCCAGTGCTAAGAAAACTGGTGTGGATTGTATTACTTTAAAAATTAATATTTTGCCAATGAGAACTGAGTAGTTTCCTTTCATCTCTGGCTTGGTGAAGAAATAGCATGCATTATTTAAAGAGCAACAAAATTAAATCTGTGTATATATTGCACTTTTATTTGTAATCAGAAGATTAATACAATAATAATATCTTGGATATGAAAAACAGTCAGTAAAATGCAAACCTTGCTAAAAGAAATTGCCTTCCTGCTTGGAGACGAGTCACAGGAGACTGAACAGCAAATTATTTTTCTTAGCTCTGGGTCCTTTCGGGCATCAAAGCTTCCTGAAAAGGATTACGCATCATGGAAAGTGTTAATATAGCTTATTATTCCATTTCTCTCTGATGAATTCTTTGAAATCAATAAAGGTACTTAACAGTTAAGAATTACATTAGGCCACATTGCAATAACAGAAATCTCTTAGATTTATGTAACACCTATCTTCAGCAAATTCTTTTGAAGAAATCATAGTGAATGAATAGATTCTCCTGCTCTGTGAACCCAGTGAATCCTGTTGATTTAGAGTGTTTTTCTCCTTGTGGACTAACTGAGCTTTGGGTAGGACCAAACTTACGCAAGTATTGAAAGTTTCCTGTATGTTTAGCCTTTGTTGGTATGTTTTTTAAATATGTAAATTCACTAAGTGTGTGTCCAAAAAGTAGCTGAAAGATGGAAAAAATAACTACTAGATTTTGATAGAGAAATTGACTTAGTATTTGGCTGGGAAGATGAGACAGGAAGATAGGAAAGGTTGAATAGCTCTGCAAGACAAAAATGCAAAAAGCCATGCCCTTCCTGGTTTGGCTCAGCAAATTAGTGCATTGCCTCGTGGACCAATGAGTCGCGGGTCCAATTCTGGTCAAGGGCAAGTATCTCAGTTGCAGTTCATCTCCGGCCCTGGGGATTATGCAGGAGGCAACCAGTTGATGTGTCCCTCTCACATCGATGTTTCTCTCTCTCTCTCTCTCTCCTTATCTCTCCCGCTCTCTCCCTCCTTCCTACTATATCTGGAGATAAATAGAAAAATATCCTCGGGTGAGGATTAATTTTTTTTTAATGCAAAAAGCCACAAGGCAGCCATTTGAACAATCAGTTCATGAAGGGTAAAGCTGGAGGTGCTGAGAGCTCATGGCAGGGAGTTTCCTGTTAGGCCTGGTTTGTTCTTGTGAAGAAAGGTGTTCATCCTTGAAGGGAAGAAATGTGATTGGCAGAAATGAGCACTGAAATATCCCAAGAGGCATCTAAGGATGACACAGTATTTGTGTTGATTACCCATTTTTTGCAAAACTTGTCTGTTTCAAATTTGTTCATGAGGGCAACGATCAATGGTGAAATGTAAACACCTGCATGGGTATTATCGAATAAATGAAAGGAAATTGAAAATCAATGTTCTACCAATGCTGCGGTACCATTCTGAGTTTCAGACACACCCCCTATGTAGTTTTTCACTACATTAATTATTTTTAAAAATTACAGCCATAGAGGATTCTATAACTGGAATATTCTTCTGTTTTGTGGTTTAACCATTTTTTCTCTCTTAATTATACTAGTGTCTTTTGATAAAACAATCCGCTCCAACATGAAACAGCATAAAACAGGTCTTCCTTGATCCCGACTGATAATGTGCAGTTAATAAAAGGTACAGAATTCTGCCTTATAAAACTGAATCAACTACAGCAATTTGAACCCATTCACAGATTTGTGTTCATTTGGCAGAACTTACAATAAGAACCCACTTCTCTGAGACTCTGTGTGGTGCCATGTATTGTTAAAGATATTACAGCCCCTGAGTCCAGCTAATTCCTTGGTACCATGACTATTCTCTTTGCAGGTACATATGGGAGGGAAAGAGGCATTTATCTGAATGACACTATCCAAGAAAGCTGCCAAGGGATGGGAGTGGGTGGAAAACAGAATATGTTATTTAAGTCCACTGCACACTGTTCAACATTTTTGCATTCTCTTTGCTTGTATACATAAGGCTTCCTTACAATGTACACATTTGGAGAGATCGTACAAGTGATTCCTTTTAGAGGGATTTTTTTTTTTTTTCTCAAGTAGGATGGAAGCATGGTGACTATTCTGATGACATTTTTGATGCCTGTTTCACATGTCTCATGCAGGCTTCTTTGAACTAGTCTTACCCTAGTGCATTCCAACTTTGGTTTTCATGTTGTTTTTCACCTCAGTACAGCCAGTATATCCATCATTTTCCTAAAATTAATAGATATAGTAAAATTTATTGGGAAACTTCTGCGGTTTCATAAGAAGCCACTCTTCCACTTCCATACTAATTATTTCAGTTCCAATCACTATATTCTTTGTGTGAAACAAAATATCTATATTTGTTCCTTACAAACTTTGTCTACCTTCAGATTTCTAAAAATACATTAAAACATGCATAAACATAAGGTTATGAGAAGCAATATTTATCTTTTAATCCTTAATGTTTTTCAACTTGAAAACTTCATTGTCAGAGAATTTAGATAGAAAACATTCTGTCTTTAGCCAAAGAAATATTTTCTATATCTCGTGATGTTGCTTATTCAAAGTAGATTTTCTTATTTTGGTTTCAGATCACATTAATTGCACTATTTCTTTTCCCTTTGAGATTCCTTTTCATCCTTGCTGTCTCTTGAATATATTTCTACTAGTGTGAAGCTCTAAATGATAAACAGAATATTAACCTTTAAGATCATGTCAGACTTTCAGGCACTGGTGTCTAAGTTTGGTGTTTTCTAATAGCAGCAGGCTTTTTAGTAGGGAAAAATGTTGTAAGAATTAAATTAAAAAAGAAGAAAACTTTCTAATGGGGTGTATAGAAACTTCTGTGTGTTTTAGAGAAGTTTATCAGTGAGCCACATAAGTACTTAGACTGTGCGCTATCAAAAGAAAGTTGCAAAAAGCATTATGGTTAGTTTTTAAACCTGCTTAGAAACAGTAAAGAAGGTGTCAATCAATTTTTATAATTCTTAAAACAATGTTTTGCCTTAAAAATATCAAGTAAATAAGGATACAGATAATAGTGTACCTTAGTAAAAAGAACTCTGGATAAGGATATGAGGAGTCAGGAAGCCTGGGTTCTAATCCCTGATCTATCACTAAAGTAGACATTTTACCATTGACTTATCTTGTTATCTTTTTGTGGTGTGACTTCTTCGTTTGTAGGATGGGAGATTGAATGAAGAAAAGTATTTCTCAGTTTTTTTTCTAGTTTATTAAACAGTGATGCTATATATAATTCTAAGGTACTGACTAATACAATAAAAGGACTAAATTCTGAGTCTGAGTTTCTCTCTCCCTTTGTTATGTAAATCTAGAAATCTTTAGCATATAGACAAAAGAGGGTCATATTCTACAGTATAATTAACTGCACTACTTTTAGGGTGTAGGGAGAGTGCACGGAGCTGGAGTATGTAAAGGTGTGAGACTTCTCCTGTGCAATTAAGGGTAGAGAGAGCTGGGTAATTATAAACATTGTAGAGACCTGCTGAGATTCTAAATCAATGTGTTTCAAGATTTAGAGGACCTTCTGAGGTATCCAAAAGGATTTTATTAATGGCTCAATAAAGTTTGTTTTGTTTTATCTTTAATGGTTAACAAAGTTAAAATAATTTCTATGAATATACCCTGTAGCTGTGAAATTATATACAGAGTTCCTAACATCTTTGGTATTTTCTAAGTTTTAAAAATAATAGGAGCATTGTTTGTTCCAGTATTTGGTTCCTGATACAGAGGTCCTAAATGCCTTGGAATTTCCTGAGTGATAGGAACAACACTTGATGGGCTCTGGATGGGGGTTGGTCACTAGAAAAACCAAGCCATGATTAGATCCTTATAACTAATAGCATATGAGATCATGTTGGAATATTTTTGAGCTTTGTCTTGCCACTTTGTGGAGCAAAAAATTATTGACTCTTGCTATATTCTCTACAAATGCAGATTGTGATCTTATAGAATTGACTACAAAGTCATAATATTAGAACTGCCTCATATTTAAGTTTTTATGATCAATGATAATTAGTCTGTAAAGGTTATTTTACATATGTAATCTCATATGATTCTTTCAACTACATGATAAGATATTACTATCTCTATTTTGCCAATGAGTTTATAGACTAGTTTGAAACTGAAGATATAAATGTGGAAGCTAATACCAGATATCATGTTATACTACAAAGCCAGAGCAATCAAAACAGCTGGGTACTGGCACTAGAAGAGGAATAGATCAATGGAACAGAATAGAGAACCCAGAAATTGACCCAAGTCATTATGCTCAATTAATATTTGACAAAGGTGGCAAGAGCATACAGTGTAGTAAAAATAGCCTCTTCAATAAATGATGTTGGGAAAATTGGAAAGTTACAAGCAAAAAAATGAAGTTAGACCACCAACTTACACCATACACAAGAATAAACTCAAAATTGATAAAAGACAAATGTGACTCATGAATCCATAAAATCCCTAGAAGAAAATGCAGGCAACAAAATTTTAGACATCACACGTAACAGAATTTTTACTGATACAATGCCTAAGACAAGAGAAACACAGGAAAAAATAAACACATGGGACTACATTAAACTAAAAAGCTTTTTCACAGCAAAAGAAACAACCAGCAACATGGAAAGGGGACCCACTATATGGGAGAGCATAATTTCCAACTATAAATCAAATAAGGAGCTAATTTCCAAAATATATAGAGTACTCATACAACTCAACAAAAGAAAGACAAAGAACCCAATTAAAAAATGGGCAGAGGACCTAAAGAGACACCTCTCCAAATAGGACATACAAATTGCCAAGAAACATATGAAAAAATGCTCAATGTCACTAATCATCAGATAGATGCAAATTAAAGCAACAATGAGGTGTCACCTTACACCTATCAGAATGGCTGCCATCAACAAATTATCAAACAAGTGTTGGCGAGGGTGTGGAGTAAAGGAGACTCTAGTACACTGCTGGTGGGGATGCTGACTGGTGCAGCCACTATGGAAAACAATATGGTGTTTCCTCAAATAATTAAAAATTGAACTGCCATTTGCCCCAGTGATCCCACTTCTAGGAATATACCACAAGAAGCCTGAAGCACCAATCAGAAAGAATATATGTATCCCTATTTTCATAAGAGCACTATTTACAATCGCTAAGATCTGAAAACAGCCTAAGTACCCATCAGTAGATGAGTGGATAAAAAACCTGTGGTACATATACACAATGGAGTACTATGCAGCTGAAAGAAAGGTCTCTTATCCTTTGAGACAATGTAGAGGGACCTGGAAAGTACTGTCACAAACGAAAGAAGCCAAGCAGAGAAAGACAAATATCACATGATCTCACTTATTTCTGGAATATAATGAACTAAACAAACTGATGAACAAAATAGACCCAGAGACATAGAAGTAGGGTACAGACCGACATTCCTCAGAAGTGGGGGAAGGATAAACCACAGAACTTATATGTGTGTATGCATAACCGATGGACATAGAAAACAAAACTAAGGATGAGGTGGGAGGGGACAAGGAGAAGGGAGACAATGGGGGGGGGAGGGAAACATCTGTAACAAAAATAAATTAATAAAAGAAATGTTCCTTTAACTTGTTTGTCATAAAAACTAGTCTTATTTATTTAGCTTATTTGACATAAGTACTGGTCTTACCTGAATCAAAGTTATTTTTAGAAATGCACTTATTTTACAACAAGGATGGCTGATCCAACCTCATGCATTGAAATGTCCAGAATACAAGCTCCTGGCCACAGTCTCCTTCAGATCTTTTTAGCCCACAGACTGGATGTACACACAGTGGCAGGAAGTATCTCTTTAGATCTCACACTACTAGAGTAGTTGAGTTGTGTATGCTATAAAATTCTAGGTTCGCTGTGCACCTGGAAAACTCAATGAAGCACTCTGCATGCAGGTGGGATGGTGCTGCCATAAATCATTGCTACTAACTCCCATTTTCAGAGCAGATAGAGAAGCTATTTCAAACAGGACAGGTTGAGGTTGTGAGTCAATCCTACTTGTTTCCTTTAGAAGTCTCTTTCCTTTTCTGGTGTTGCCCTTTGTATTCCTACTAATAGGACAATTATCCCAGAAATGTTTAACAAATATGTGTGAACATGAATGTATGTACGTGTGTAAAACAAGTTTTGCTTCATAAATCTACTTTTAAGAAAGGAAATAAAATAAATCAGGTTGTAAACACCCTTTTTTTTTTTACTTCTGGTAAGAATATTTATTTATTTTTAATTTTTAATTTTTTTTTTTTGTTACAGATGTTTCTCCTTTTTTACTCCATTGGCACCCACCTCCTCATCGCCCCCCATCCCATCCCCGGTTTTGTTATCTATGTCCATTGGTTATGCATACATGCATATAAGTCCTGTGGTTTATCTCTTCCCAACACCACCACCCCCTCTTCTGAGGGTTGTCAGTCTGTGCCCTACTTCCATCTTTCTGGGTCTACCATATTCCTCAGACTGTTATGTTCATTATGTTCCGTACATAAGTGAGATCATGTGGTATTTGTCTTTTTCTGCTTGGCTTATTTCACTTAGGATAATACTTTCCAGGTCCCTCCATGTCTTCTCAAAGAATAAGAGATCTTTCTTTCTTACAGCTGCATAGTACTCCATTGTGGATATGTACCACTGCTTTTTTATCCATTCGTCTACTGATAGACATTTGGGCTGTTTCCAGATCTTAGCTATTATAAATAGTGCTGCTATGAACATGGGGGGTACATATATTCTTCCTGATTGGTGTTTCAGCCTTCTTAGGGTATATTCCTAGAAGTGGGATCACTGGGTCAAATGAAAGTTCAATTTTTAATTTTTTGAGGTAACACCATATTGTTTTCCATAGTGGCTGCACCAGTCTGCATTCCCACCAGCAGTGTACTAGAGTTCCCTTTTCTCCACACCCTCGCCAACACTTGTGATTTGATGATTTGATGATGGCGGCCATTCTGACAGTGAGGTGACACCTCATTGTTGTTGTTTTTGTTTTTTGTTTTTTTATCCTCACCCGAGGACATTTTTCCATTTTTTGTTCAGGTAGAGTGGGAGGGAGAGAGAGGAACAGAGAGAGAGAGAGAAACATTGATGTGAAAGGAACACATCGAGTGGCTGCCACCCGCACAACCGACCAGGGCCAGGGACAAACTGCAACCGAGGTACGTGCCCTTAGCGGGAACCGAACCCGGGTCTCTCTGTACTGCAGGCCGACGCTCCAACCGCTGAGCCAAACCGGCCAGGGCTCTTTTTTTAATTTCCTGTAGTTTTCTGTAAATAGGTCCTTTACTTCTTTGGTTAAGTTTATTTCTAGGTATCTTAATTTTTTTGCCGCGATTGTAAATGGGATTGTTTTTTCAGTTTCTCTTTCTGTGAGTTCATAATTGGTGTATATGAATGCCCTTGGCTTCTTGACATAAATTTTGTATTCTGCTACTTTGCCAAATGCTTTTATAAAGTCTAATAGATTTTTGATGGAGTCTTTAGGGTTTTCCATGTATAATATCATGTCATCTGCGAATAATGACAGTTTTACTTTTTCGTTTTCAAATTGGCTCTCTTTTAGTTTTTCTTCATGTCTGATTGCTGTGGCTGAGACTTCCAGTACTATGTTATATAAGGGTGGCAAAAGTGGACATCCCTGTCTTGTTCCTGTTCTTAAGAGAAATGTTTTTAGTTTCTTCCCATTGAGTATGATATTGGCTGTAGGTCTTTCATATATGGCCTTTATTATGTCGAGATATGATCCCTCTATTCCCACAATGCTGAGCGTTTTTATCAGAAATGGATGCTGGATTTTGTCGAAGGCTTTTTCGGTGTCTATTGATATAATCATGTGGTTTTTATTCTTCATTTTGTTTATGTGATGCATCACATTTATTGATTTGTGAATATTGTACCAGCTTTGCATCCCTGGAATGGATCCCACTTGGTCATGGTGAATAATTTTTTTGATGTATTGCTGCATCCGATTTGCTAGTATTTTGTTCAGGATTTTGGCGTCTATGTTCATCAAGGATATTGGCCTGTAGTTTTCTTTCTTTGTAGTGTCTTTGTCTGGTTTTGGAATTAGAATTATGCTGGCATCATAGAACGAGTTTGGAAGTCTTCCTTCTTCTTGAATTTTTTGAAATATTTTGAGGAGAATGGGTGTTAGTTTTTTTTTTGAATGGTAAACACCCTCTTGAAGAACATTCAAAGATAAAAAAAAGTAAGAAGATACTTTGAAGAAGAACCCACATATTTGACTAGCTCAATTCTGGGACCTCTAAAACTCTTCTCCCTGAGTCAGAATCTTCGCCTCGTCCCCTCACCCCAATTTCCTTTGTTATAAAAGCACCTAGAGAAAAGAGTGAATTCACCTTGAACCAGACATGGATGGTACTTCCATGCCACTTCCCTGGCAACAGGAAGGTCAACTATGTTATGTGTTTCATTCTAAGTTTCCCCAACTAGAGGCTTATAAAAGCATTGGGACTTGGTTTTGTGGTACTATGCATCTTCTAGCTCTCTCACCCATTTTCTGCATTCACAACTTCACGATTTCTGTGTTCTTTAGGCAATTTAAAAGTTATTAAGATTGTGTTAGGTCTTTAAGAGTCACCTGGTTGATAATTCATCCAAGTTTTTCTCAGAACACAAATATGATTGCCAAGTAGGCAGGCAGAAATCCTTGATTCATTTCAGTACATATGCACCTGCTTTGTTTGAGAGTTAATAGGAAATTAAAAGTCACCCTGGCTGGTTTTGCACAGTGGTTAGAGCGTTGGCCTGTGGTCCAGAGAGACATGGGTTTAGTTCCCGCTAAGGGCACGTACCTCGGTTGCAGTTTGTCCCTGGCCGTGGCTGGGTCGTGCGGGTGGCAAACCACTTGGTGTGTCCCCTTCATGTTGTTGTTTCTCTCTCTCTCTCTTACTCTCTCTCCCTCCTACTGTATGTGAACAAAAAATGGAAGAATGTCCTCGGGTGATAATTAAAAAAAAAAAAGCCCTGGCCAGTTTACCTCAGCGGTTGGAGGGTTGGCCTGCAGACCAAACAGTTCCAGTTTCGGTTCCCGCTAGGGGCACATACCAAAAAAAAAATTTTTTTTTTAAGTCCTGAATCAATATTTTTGTACTTGAAGGTGACATAGGATCTGAACTTAACTGACCAGAGCCAATTTTGTGGTACTTGGTAAAGCAGGGTATATCCAGCCCTGAGATCATGTTAAGCAGGTTCCCAAATACACTGGGAAGGGAAGAAACTATCATCATGCATCCCAGAAGTGCGGTACTTTTAAGAGAGAGACCCTGGGATATGGAAGAGCCCTTCATCACTTTGAAAATCTTTATTACTATTGAGAAGCAGATCTTTTACACTTCCTGATGCTTTTGTTAAGTTCTAAGCTAACTAAACAGGCCACTTTTTATTGCCTGAAATAAATCATATGACTCTAGAATAGATATGAAATTATATATAGTATTAATAAAAATGCAAATTATTAAATGCCCTTTTATTTTACAAAGGTGATGATGCTCATCTGTAGTTCCTACACAGGATACAACCGTTAGTTGAATTTTTGGAGAACCAGGCCCAAATTAGTTCTTGTAAAAATATGATAGCTTCTAACCAGTGATCTAAGCAAATGAATACAACACAGGATTGTGCTTCCAAAGAAAGCTGTGTACTCTTTGTTCAGCATCTCTAAAGTTAATCAATCCACTTCAGATGACCAACCAACAAAGGGGTTTTGAGACAGTTTGACCTTGAGACCTTCAGAATCACCTTTGCATTTCTGTATAAAGAAGGAGCACACTGCCAACTCACAAATACAAGAGCATGTTGTTGAGTTTTTTTGGCTAGTGGTCAAGATCAATTTTCATTGATCTATTTGAATTATCCTTCCTAATCCTGAATGTGACTAGGAACACACGTTTGTAAATGTGTTCATAGCAGACTGGCAATAGGCCCTGATTCCATGGCCCTGCTCTACTTCAACCACAGCTATTCCTGTAGTACATTCTTTGAGTGTTTCATTTATACTTACACTGATCACCAATCTCTCTATCTCCTACATTTCTCTGAAAATCATTATTGGCTATGGTAGATTATATTTTTCAAAGATGGTTGCACTGGTATCTCTTATTCCATATGATCTTACAATGTGACTTTGACACTCCTCCCATTTAGTACTGGAGTCTATGTCCCCTTTTCTTGAACATGGATAGCATTTTGTCATTGTCATGACCAATAAAGTATAGCAGAAATAATACTATGTGACTTCCAAATAGACTATTAAATGCTATGCACTCCTGCCTTTTTCTTTTGGGGCACTGGATCTTGGAATCCAGTTTTGTGCAGGAAACTAAATTGGCTCCCACAGAAAAACCATAAGGAAAGTCCGTGTTCCAGCCAATATCCCAGCTAACTGCCAGCAAATACTAATAGGGAAAAGGACACATAAGACTAGAACTATGGTTGTTTAATTAATATTCTCCTTACCAACTATAGATAAGAGGTTTTCTTCTAGACCCTAGGAAACTGGAGGATGTGCTACAAGAAGAAAAACAGGGCTGTAAAAAGATAAGACACCTTAGAACCTGGATGATTCCATTACTCAGAAAAGAAGATACATTTTAAAAGTACACCAAGTATAGGGTACACTTTGACTTGGTTGCTATGCCCAGATGATGACCCACTCTGGGATTTTGCGTCAGGAATGCTGACCACTCTCTGGTCCTAGGAATGGGCCAAGCTGTTTGTAACATAATACAGGATTAGCCACCTTGTTACTGGACTTTGAGCTCCTGGAAGCCAGACTCCAGACACTCCCCTCCCCTTTCTCTGATACACTTGCAGCTCCCAGCTGCATGTAGCTATCTACCCTCTTCCATATATAAAAGGAAAAGGCAGAAAAAGGCAGAGCAGAATTTTCAGGACAACCTGCTGCTCTCTCTATATGCCAGCATTATTGGAATAAATATTCATATATGATTGAACCCTGACTCTGCTTAATTTGGCTCAAGTAGTGACAGGTAGCCTCAGATCTGATTAGTGTCCATATAAAAAACTACCAGACATGTGAGTAATAATGCATCTAGATCATCCAAGTCCCAACCATCTAGTCACTCTCTTTGAATCTCCTCAGAGAGCCTCATGCCATTCCTACTCTATCCCATTCAAATTCCTGACTCAGGGAGATTCCAAAATGGTGGCAGAGTAAATGGAAGCTACACAGACCATCTCCCAGGACCAAACTGGAATTACAACAAAAATAAAGACAAATCATCAGGAAAAAGCAACACAGAAGCAGCTTGGAGGACCACATAACCATGGACACTAACTCAATACTGGTAAGCTTGCAGAGACACAAGAGGGGGACTGGGAGCCCAGGGTCGGCATTGGCCTTTGTTGTGAGCAGCAGCCTTGGGTTAAACTCCCAAGCAGCTCCACAGCACAGAGCTGGGACAGAGGCTAAAACAGCCAAAGCCACTTATGTTGGGCTCCTGCAGAGGGAGGGCAGACTGGACTGGAACTGTGTGGGGACACTTGGGATTTGAAGGGCACTCAGAGCTTTTGCTGAGTTGCAGCAATGCAGGACTGTGGTCATCCTACATCTTCCCAGGGCTTTGGGGAGAGGCACCTGGCCCTCCCTCAGAGATTCAACCCCAACCGGTCACCATTAAAATGCAAATTGAGGCCCATTTACAACCAGCATCTGCCCCACCCTAAGGAAATTCCCTTATGCTGAGCACCTGAGGGAGTTTTTTATTCAACTGAGAAGCCAAAGCTCTTCAGGTAACCACTACTGATACCCTCCAGGCAAAAATCTAGAGGATAACTCTACCATCCCTGGAATAGCAACTCTAACCAGGAAAGTAAGACTTGACAGTAGCGTTTAACATGGGTCCTCCCATGCTCATCCAAACCCAGGAGAGGGAGCTACAATCGGCAGAATACGAACACCCACAGGGAAAATTTGGCAGGCTCCAAAGCCCACTGTGATAGCCAAAATGATGGAAAACAGAAACAAAAGCCAAATGAAAGAACAAGAGACCTCTACTGAAGATGAGATAAATGAGGTGCAGTTAAGCAAGTTAACAGAACTAGAATTCAGAGCCATGATCTTGAGGAAGCTCAACAGCATGTGTAAGGAAATGAGCACCACGAGTAAAGACATACAAATGTTGAAAATCAATCAGTGGAAATTAAAAACCACAAAGAAAAAATGAAGAATAACATAACAGAAATAAAGAACACATTGGAAGGTCTAAATAGAAGAGTAGAGAAAGCCGAGGACCAGATCTGTAAATTAAAAGATATGGTAGAAAAAATAAACCAATCAGAAAACCAAAAGGAAAAAACAATTAAAAAACAGGACGACACCTAAAGAGAACTATGGGACAACTGGAAACATAATAACATTCGCATCACAGGGGTTCTGGAAGAAGAAAAAAATGAGCAAGGGTTAGAGAATATAACTGAAGAAATAGTGACAGAAAACTTCCCTAATTTGGTGAAGGAAGAAGACATTTAAGTTCAGGAAGCACAGAGAGCCCCAAGTAAGAAGAACCCAAACAGGCCAACACCAAGACACATAGTAATCAAAATGCCAAAACTTAAAGACAGAGAATCCTAAAAGCAGCAAGAGATAAGCAACTGGTTACCTACAAAGGATACCCCATAAGGCTCTCAGCTGACTTCTCAACAGAAACACTACAGGCAAGAAGGGAATGGCATGAGGTAAACAAGGTCATGAAAAACAAGGATCTGAATCCAAGACTACTCTACCCAGTTAGGCTATCATTCAAAATAGAAGGTCAAATAAAGAGCTTCCCAGACAAAAAACAAAAAGGCTAAGAGAATACATTAGCACCAAAACAGCACTCCAAGAAATGTTAAAGGGACTGCTGTAATTAGTAAAAGAAATAGGAAGAAAAATAGAGCCACACCAAACAAAAATGGCAATAAATAAATACATATCAATAATCACCTTAAATGTAAATAGGTTGAATGCCTGATAAAAAGACACAGAGTAGCTGATTGGATAAGAAAGCACGACTCATCTATATGTTGTTTACAAGAGACCCACCTCACAATAAAAAACTCACATAGGTTGAAAGTGAAGGAATGGAAAAAAATCTTCCAAGCAAATGAAAAGTAAAAATAAACTGGGGTAGCAATACACATATCTGATAAGATAGATTTCAAAATGAAGGGCATAACTAGAGACAAAAAAGGCCACTACATAATATTGAAAGGATTTATCCAACAGGAAGATATAAACTTGATAAACATATATGCACCCAATATATGAGCAGCAAAATACTTTAAAAATCTTCTGGAAGACTTCAAAGGAGAAATCAATAGCAATGCAATCATAGCAGGGGACTTCAACACCCTGTTGACATCACTGGATAGATACTCTAGACAAAAAATTAGCAAGGAAACAGAGACTCTAAATAAAGCACAAGATCAATTGGGTTTAGTTGATATCTACAGAGAATTACACCCCAAAACTACAGAATTCACATTTTTTTCAAGTGCACATGGGACATTCTTAAAGATAGACCACATGTTAGGACACAAACTAAGTCTCTACAAGTTCAATAAGATTGAAATCATATCAAGCATTTTCGCATATCACAATGACATGAAACTAGAAATCAATTGCAATAAGAACATGCAAAGACATTTGAACATATGGAATCTACATAGCATAATATTAAACCACAAATGGGTTACCGAGAAGATCAAGGAAGAAATCAAAAAATTCCTGGAAACCAATGAAAATGAACACACAACTACATAAAATCTATGGGATGCAGCAAAAGCAGTCCTGAAAGGGTAGTTCATAGCACGACAGGCATACCTCAAGAAACAAAAAAAATCTCTAATAGACTAGCTAACCTCACAACTTGAGGAACTAGAGAGAAAACAAATAGAAAACTCCAGAGCAAGTAGAAGGAAGGAAATAGTAAAGATCAGAGCAGAAATAAATGACATAGAGTCCAAAAAAAAAAAAAAAAAAAAAAAAAAAAATTCAAAGGATCAATGAAAGAAAGAGATGGTTTTTCAAAAAGAAAACCAGATTGATAGACCCTTAGCTAGACTTACCAAGAAACAAAGAGAGAGAACACAAATACACAAAATTGGAAATGAAAGAGGAGAAGTAACAACTGACACCACAGAAATACAAAAGATCTTTAACAACTACTATGAACAAATATATGGCAAAAAATTCAACAATCTATGCGAAATGGACAAATTTCTAGAAACACATAGTCTACCAAAACTGGACTGGGAAGAGATAGAAAACTTGCACAGACCAAGAACAACTAAGCAAATTGAAGATGTAATCAAGACTCTCCCAGCAAACAAAAGCCTAGGCCCGGATGGCTTCACTGGGAATTTTACCAAACATTCAAAAAAAGAACTAACACCCATTCTCCTCAAACTATTTAAAAAAATTCAAGAAGAAGGAAGATTTCTAAACTCATTTTATGAAGCCAGCATAATTCTAATTCCAAAACCAGAAAAAGACATTACAAAGAAAGAGAACTACAAGCCAATATTTTTAATAAACATAGACACCAAAATCCTGAACAAAATACTTGCAAATCAGATCCAGCAATGCATCAAAAAAATTATTCACCATGACCAAGTGGAATTCCCATGACCACGTGCAAGGCTGGTAAAATATTTGCACATCAACAAATGTGATACACTACATAAATAATATGAAAACTAAAAACCTCATGATCATATCAATAGATGCCAAAAAAGCCTTCAACAAAATCCAGGATCCATTTTTTGATAAAAATGCTCAGCAATGCGGGAATAGAGGGATTATATCTAGACCTAATAAAAGCCATATATGAAAGACCTACAGCCAACATCACACTCAATGAGCAAAAACTAACAGCATTTCCCTTAAAAACAAGAACAAGACAAAGATGCCCACTTTCGCCACTCTTATTTAACATAGGACTGGAAGTCTTAGCCACAGCAAGCAGACAGGAAGAAAAAAAAAAAGGGAGCCAAATTGTAAAGGAGGAAGTGAAACTGTCATTATTTTCAGATGAAAGAATACTATATGTAGAAAACCCCAAAGACTCCATCAAAACCTTACTAGACTTAATAAATGAATTTGGCAAAGTAGCAGGATGCAAAATTATCAAGAAATCAATGGCATTCTTTTTTTTTTATTGATAAATTTTTGTTACAGATGATTCTCCTTTTTTCCCCCACTGATTCCCCCCTCCCTCTCCCCTCCCTGCCCCTTCCCCAGATTGTTGTCCATGTCCACTCTTTATGCATACATGCATATAAGTTCTGTGGTTCATCCCTCCCCCACCTCCCCACTCCTTAGGGGATTGTCAGTCTGTACCCCGCTTCCACGTCTCTGGGACTACCCCATTCCTCAAACTGTTATATTCATTATATTCCACAAATAAGTGAGATCATATGAAATTTGTCATTCTCTGTTTGGCTTGTTTCACTTAGGATGATACTTTCCAGGTCCTTCCATGTAGTCTCAAAGGATAAGAGATCTTTCTTTCTTACCGCTGCGTAGTACTCCATTGTGTATATGTACCACAGCTTTTTGATCCATTCGTCTACTGATGGGCACTTGGGCTGTTTCCAGATCAATGGCATTCTTATACACCAATGATGAACTCACAGAAAGAGAAACTAAGAAAGCAATTCCATTCACTATTGCAGCAAAAAAAATTAAGATACCTAGGAATAAACTTAACCAAGGAAATAAAGGACCTATTTGCAGAGAACTACAGGTCATTGAAAAAAGAAATAGAGGAAGATATAAAAAAGTGGAAGCACATACCCTGTTCATGAATTGGAAGAATTAACATCATTAAAATTTCCATATTACCCAAAGCATTCTATAGATTCAATGCAGTCCCCATCAAAATACCAATGACATACTTCACAGAACTAGAACAAATACTTCAAACGATCATATAGAACCAAGAAAGTCCTCAAATAGCCACAGCAATCTTGGAAAAAAAGAACAAAGTTGAAGGGATCGCATTACCAGATTTCAGGTTATATTACAAAGCCACTGTAATCAAAACAGCTTGTTACTGGCACAAGAATAGGCATATAGACCACTGGAACAGAACAGAAAACCCAGAAATGGACCCAAGGCAATATGCTCAATTAATATTTGACAAAGGTGGCAAGACCATACAGTAAAGTAAACACAGCCTCTTTAATGAATGGTGTTGGGAAAATTGGACAGCTACATGCAAAAAAATGAAACTACACCATCAACCTACACCATACACAAGAATAAATTTAAAATGAATAACAGACTTAAATGTGACTCATGAATCCATAAAATCCTAGAAGAAACTGTAGGTAACAAAATTTCATACATCATACACAGCAGAATTTTCACTGATATATCACTTAAGCAGCAGAAACACAGGAGAAAATGAACACATGGGACTACATCAAACTCAAAAGCTTCTGCACAGCAAAAGATACAATCATCAAAATGGAAAGGTAACCCACTGTTTGGAAGAGCATAATTGCCAATGACATATCAGATAAGGGCTTAATTTCCAATATATATAGAGTACTCATACAACTCAACAAAAGGAAGACAAAGAACTCTATTAAAAAATGGGCAGAGGAACTAAATAGACACCTCTCCAAACAGGACATACAAATGGCTAAGAGACATATGAAGAAATGCTCAATGTCACTAGTCATCAGAGAGATGCAAATGGAAACAACAATGAGGTATCACCTCACCCCTGTCAGAATGGCTGCCATTAACAGATCATCAAAAAACAAGTGTTGGTAAGGGTGTGGAGAAAAGGGGACTCTAGTACACTGTTGGTGGGAATGCAGACTGGTGCAGCCACTATGGAAAACAATAAGGTGTTACCTCAAAAAATTTAAAATTGAAATGCCATTTGATTCAGCAATCCCACTTCTAGGAATATACCCTAAGGAGCCTGAAACACCAATCAGAAAGAATATATGTATCCCCATGTTCATAGCAGCACTATTTACAATAGCTAAGATCTGGAAATAGCCCAAGTTTTCATCAGTAGATGAATGGATAAAAAATTGTGGTACATATACACAGTGGAGTACTATGCAGCTGTAAGTAAGAAAGATCTCTCATCCTTTTAGGTGACATGGAGGGAACTGGAAAGTGTCATCCTAACTGAAATAAGCCAAACAGAGAAAGACAAGTATCATATGATCTCACTTATTTGTGGAATATAATGAACATAACTGTTTGAGGAATGGGGTTGTCCCAGAGACATGGAAGTGTGGTACAGAATGACAATTCCCAGAAGAGGGGGTGGTAGGAGAGAGATAAACCACAGAACTTATATGCATGTGTGCATGAACAATGGACATGGACAACAAAGCTGGGGACAGGGCAGAGAGGGAGAGGAAGGGGGGAATCAGTTGGGGGAGGAAGGAGAAACATCTGTAACAAAAATAAATTAATTAATTAAAAAAAAAAAAACAAATTTCTGACTCACCTAATCTGTGAGTATAATAAAAAAATTATTTTATGCCATTAAGTTTGTTATACCGAAATAGTAACTGAAACACTGTCAAGGCTTACACTCGGTTTGCTCACAAGCCCTGAAACAGAAGCTCACATTCCAATCCTCAGAGTTCTTCCATGGCCTAGAAAAACCCTTAAGTTTCCACAAGTTGCAAGCTTTAGTGGTAACCAAATAAAATCTATGAGTCAGAGAGCCTCAAGAAAAGGACTTGGCCCTCTTGTAAATGCTAATTTTTTAAAGTAATAATAAAGTTTATTTTATCCTTATTTAAAGCAAATTTTTAATCCTGGTGCCTTGAAGGATTGTATTCCTTTGGAGGAAAACTTTAAAAGAGAGATGCAGACCTTATTCCTTATATAAATTTTCAGGATCGTCTCTATCTTTAAAATGACCTGTCCTACTGCTCCCTGTGCCACTTTCCCCCATCATCAGAAGAATTAGGCTCTCCTGCAGACCCACATAATGTCATTTACTTAGATTTTAAACTAATTGAATGATTCAAATGCCTTGGAGTCCAGTGATAACATTCACAGTTTTATTGCTTAAATTATCACAAGAAATAGATATACCCCTCTCCCGGGGCTACTGATAACTCTCTTCTAGACTGAGCTAACTGATATATACCTTTCTCCCTACAAATATATAAAAAGGGAAAAGAAAAAGTCACTAGTTTCTTTTTTTTCTCACATGAGTAAAGTACTTATTATGCCCTAAGACTATTCTTGGGCTTTTTTGTTGTTGTTGTTGTTGTGGTAGTCAGATAGTTGTGGCTCTCAAGGGGACATCAATGGCATTTCATTCACACCAAGGTGATCAGAGCATCCTCTCCTCATATAGTTTGTCCCAAAGCCCACATCTGTGGAGTTCAGTGGTAAACTATGCCTACATACCCACATGCCCCTTTTCAATCATAACGAGGCAAAGGCTTCTTCAATTTCCTTTACTCATCAATCGAATGAAACATACAATTCAACACCAGGCCATTGGAAAAATGCATCTTGTTCAAAACTAGACAGTTGCTCCTGGAAATGACAGTTTGATTTGAATCCTCAGAAAACAGAAAAAGCAATCAAATCAGGAAGTAGATACAAACTTTTAAACTTTCAGGTCACCAAACAATGTTGCTCTCAGGATTAGCTTGTCCTGGGGATAGGAGGAAAACATTTGATAAAATGTAGAATTCCTATGGCAGCTGAAGAGGGACCTGTATTACAGATTAAAGTTCCCCCTGGGGATAGTAGAGGAAATGTTCAAAAGCCAAGGAGTGATTTAGGACAAAGAGAGAAAAACTATAAGAAGCAATAAAACCCAAAAGTACTAGCTGCAGTGCTGGTAATTGATTACCATTATCCATCCATTTGAATTCAGCCAAGTTCTTGATCAAAAAGTGTGTTAATAGTATACATATCCCAGTCTAGGAAAGCAGCAAGGATCATTTTTTTCCAAAGGTTCCATCCAGTTTGTGGGCCATATTTGGCATTTTCAGCCATGTTTAATTTACAGAGATCACTAACCTGTTAGAAAATCATGGTACTAAACCAACTCAAGGACCCATATAATGGAACCTTAATGTGTATTGGATTCCTGACTTACTGAGACCTCTACACAATTTCCTCACTCTCCTTTTTTTCACAAGCTGTTGAATGCAAAAATCTCTCAAGACTTCTGCAAAATTCTGGGGTGGAACAAATGTTCCCATGGTACCTCTGACCAGGGTTCATCTTTCAGTATACCGTCTCTTCTAAATCCTTTCAGTCCAGATATAAAACCCAGTCTCCTTCTCAATGTCAACATTACATACCTACTCTTATCAAGCATTTTGGGAGAAAAGAAAAAAACCCACCATACATTATGTAACAAAAAGTGTAGAAACACATCAGACATTTCTACTCTGTAAAGTCTGATAACCCTACTATCCCAAGTCTTCCTTGGCCTCCATGGTTACTTTCAATTATGAGACTGGACCTTCTACTCCCCCTCTACCCTCTCTTCTGAAGAGCCATAGCTAAAGAGTGATAACTTAAAACTCCTTCCACATTTTATCCCAAAAAAGATTTTAAAAATGTATTTTGTTGTAAAACTCCAACAAACAAAAAGTCCTAAAGTAAGTTAGTTCCATACCTCACTAAAATTGTGATGGCAACTGGTAAGATAATGTAAGATTTTGCCTCCTTACAGCAGCACTAAAAAAGACAACAAATAAGAAAAACAAACAAAAACTCATAGGTTCAGACAACAGCATGGTGATTACCAGATCAAAGGGAAATAGGAGGTCAAATACATAATGATAGAAGATTATTTGACTTTAAGTGGTGGGCACACATACAATATATAAATGATGTATCATAGAATTGTGTACTTTAAACTTATATAATTTTCTTAACCAATGTCACCCTGATAAATTTAATTTAAAAATAAAGACATTTTCCATCTCAGTACTTGAGTTTCTCATATTTAAGATGCCAGAGTTGCCCTGGCTGGTTTTGCTCAGTGGTTAGGACATCAGCCTGTGGACCAGAGAGTCCCGGATTCATTTCCCACTAAGGTTACTACCTTGGTTGCAGTTTGTCCCCGGCCCCGGTTGGGGTCGTGTGGGTGGCAACCACTCAATGTTTCTCTCTCACATTGATGTTTCTCTCTCTTTCTCTTCTCCCCTCTCTTTCTCCAGCTCTATCTAAAGATAAATGCAAAAATGTCCTCTGGTGAGGATAAAAAAAAAAAGAGATACCAGAGTTGGACTGTGATCCCCCATTTTGGCATTCTCCTCAAACCCTTCAGGAAGCCAACATTGTGCATGTGGAAAAGAAATGTCAGCATATTGGAATCTGGGCTAATAAACAGATCTGTTAATTGTGTTTTACGTGAAATGTAAAATTCAAGGAAAACACTAGGGAACATTAGTGTTGCTAAGCAGAGTACTGTGCCATTTAAAAACATATGTTCATTTCTGATCTGCAACTAATCATCTTTAGAATGTTGGATAATTAATTAACATATTTGAGCTTCATTATTTTTAATTTGTTATGATTAGTTTTGATACTCTCTAAGGTACAACTGATACTGGACACTAAAGGGGTCTGAGACCGCCTGTCACTACTGGAACCAAATTAAGCAGAGTCAGGATTGAATCATATATGATCATTTATCCAATAATGCCAGCAGTATGAGTAGAGCAGCAGGTCATCCTGAAAATTCTGCTCTGCCTTTTTCTGCCAGCTGGCTGATTATATATGGAAGAGGGTGGATAGCTACATGTAGCTGCAAGCTGCAAGTGTAACAGAGAAAGGGGAGGGTGGTGTCTGCACTCTAGTCTCCAGGAGCTCAAAGTCCAATAACAAGGTGGCTAATCCTCTATGATGTTACAAACAGCTCATCCCATTCCTGGGACCAGAGAATGGTCAGCATTCCGGAGGCAAACTCCCAGAGTGGGTCAGCATCTGGGCACAACAACCAAGTCAAAGTGTATCTTATCCTTGGTCTGCTTTTAAAATGTATTTTCTTTTGTGAGTGATAGACCCATCCAGGTTCTGAGGCACATTGTCTTTTTACAGCTCTGTTTTTCTTCTTGCAGCATACCCTCCAGTTTCCCAAGGTCTATAAGAAAATCTTTTATCTATAGTTAGTAAGGAGAATAATAATTAAACAATCCTGGTTCTATTCTTATTACATGCCCTTTCCCCTAATCACAAAAAACAAACAAACAAAAAAAAACAACAACACTTTGAACTATGGTTTTATGGGATACACTAAGGCTCAACCAATGTCCTATGGTTTATACCTGAGTATGTGTATAAACCAAACTCAGGTATAAACCCCACACAGATGCACAGACATGTTCCCCTCAAAATATATGAGAATGCTTACAGCAGCACTATTTATAATAGCAGTAAAGTTGCTATTTATAATATTCAATAGGGTCGAACATTGGCTGCCTATAAGATATGTCCATGTCTTAATTCTTAGAATGTGTGAATGTGAACTTTTTGGGAAAAATAATCTTTGCAGAAGTAATAAAATTAAAGATCTTGAAATGAGAAATCCTGGATTAGCTGGTGGTTTCTAAATCTAATTACAAGTGTCCTTATAAGAGATAGAAAAAGGGAACAAAGATGAGAGAAAGAGAAGGGCATGTGAAGACTGAGGCAGAACTAGAGTGATGCAGCCATGAGCCAAGGAACACCTGGAAGCACAAGCTGAAAAATACAGGGAAAGTTTCTCTCCTAGAGCCTTCAGAGGGAGCATAGTCCTTCACACACCCTGATGTCAGATTTCTGGCCTCTAGAACTCTGATTGAAAGCATTTCTGTTTTTTCAAATGACCAAGCTTGTGGTCATTTGTTACAGAATCTCAGAAAACAATACAAGTTCAAAACAAAACTACCCATACATTCACTAATAGTGGCATGAACACATAAATAATAGCATAATCACACAATACTTTATAGCAATGAAAAAGAATGAGCAACATGGATAAGTCTCATCAACATAATGGTAGATTAAATAAGCCAAACTCAAAATGCATAATGCATGCTTCTATTAATATAAAAAGAGGAAACGTGTAATCATGTGATAGGTACCAGCATGGGCATTACCTTTGGCAGGGGGCACTGACTGGAGTACCTGCAGGGTGGGTGGGATTGGGAGAGTGGAAGTGTTTTATTTTATGAGCTGAATAATGATATTTTTTTTGTAAAAATATGTTGAATCATATACTTAAAATTTAAGTATACACTTTATTTTGTGTGTGTTCACCTTAAAAAAGTGTTTTCAAGATTTACATAAGTGTTTTTAATATTTGGGCTAGTATATAGGCTGGTTGGCTATGATATTTAATGAGGAGCACATTGCAGACTTAAAGCAGAATTGTTTCATATGAAAATCACATATTTGGTCACTACCCATACATTCACTAATAGTAGCATGAACACATAAATAATAGCATAATCACACAATACTTTATAGCAATGAAAAAGAATGAGGACATGGATAAGTCTCATCAACATAATGTAGATTAAATAAGCCAGACTCAAAATGCATAATGCATGCTTCTATTAATATAAAAAAAAGGAAACGTGTAATTATGTGATAGGTATTTAAGTTTCAAATGTTCACATCTAAATATTACAAAAATCCTCCAAGTGTGGACTCTACTTTTCAGGCATTCAAGCATGACCCTACTGAAGCAAGTTGGCATGAACTGTTTTATATCCCTCAATCTGTTCATGACATTCACTTTATAAGCCCATAAACTCACCTCCTCCATAAAGTCCCCCCCACCACCACCTGCAGCTACATATGATACAGGTGACTACATCTACCTCATACACATTTATTCATATTTTGTTTGTATTGGATTTATTACAAGTATTTGCGATGTGCTATTTTGTACTAGTTTCTAACTTTTTTCCATATGTATATCATATAGAGGCTGTGAAGGTATTAGGCATTTTTAATCATTTAAGCATCAAGGACTCCTCAGGTTAAGTTACCTAGAAACAGAAAACAGCTAAGCAGGGCAGAAAACATAAATAAATAAAATATTTTGAAAAAATAAGGAGAGTCTAAAGGGCAACATTAAGCATAACAACATCTGCATCATAGGGGTACCATAAAGATGCATCATAGGGGTACCATAAAGAGAAGAGAGAGGGCAAACGATTAATAACATATTTGAAGAAATAGTGACTGAAAACTTTCCTAACATAGTGAAGAAAAAAGTCACACAAGTTCAGGAAGCACAGAGAGTCCCAATCAAGATGAATTCAAAGAGGACCACACCACAACACATTATAAATAAAATGTCAAAGATTAGAGACAAAGAGAAAACCATAAAAGGAGCAAGAGAAAAACAGTTATTTACTTACAAGAAAGCTTCAAAAAAGTGACAGCTACTTTCTCAATGGAAACATGGTGAGCCAGAAACGATTGGCATGAAATATTTAAACTGATAAAAAATTAAGGACATACAACCAAGACTATTTAAATAGCAAGGCTATTATTTAACATTGAAGGAGAAATAAAGAGCGTCCCAGACAAGAAAAAGTAAAATGAGTTTGTTACTACCAAACCAGTATCACAAGAAATGGTAAAGGACCTGCTTTAAGAAGAAGAAGAAGAAGAAAAAAATAAGAAAAGAAAAAGAGGAACATAATTAAAAGGAATAAAATGGCAATAAACACATACCTAACAATAATCACTTTAAAGGTAAATGACTTAAATGCTCTAATCAAAAGACACAGGATAGATGGATGGATAAGAAAACAAAACCCATATATATGCTGTATTCAACAGACCCACCTCAGAATGAAAGATACATACAGACTAAAAGTAAAGAGATAGCAAAAGCTTATTTATGAAAATGTAATAGAAAGAAAAAGCTTGGGTAACAATAAATATATCTGACAAAACAGACTTTAACAAAGGTTAGTAAGAGACAAAGAACACTGCATAATACTAAAAAGAACAATACAACAAGAGGATATAACACTTGTAAACATTTAGGCACCCAACATAGGAGCACATAAATATGTAAAGCAAATCTGATGGACATAAAAGAAGAGATTGAGCCCTGGCCAGCTTGCCTCAGTGGTAGTGTGTCAGCCTGTAGACCAAAGAGTTGCAGGTTTGATTCTCAGTCAAAGGCATGAAACTCAGTTGTAGGTTTGATCCCTGGCCTGTTTGGGGAAGCAATCAATCAATGTGTCTCTCTCACATCGCTCTCTCTCTTTCTCTCTCTCTTTCTCTCTCTCTCTCTCCCCTCCCCTTCCATTTCCCCCTCGCACTCTATCTAAAAATCAATAGAGAAATATCCTCTGGTGAGGATTAAAAAAGAGAGAGAGAAATTGACAATAATAGAGTCATACTGAGGAATTATAACATTTCATTAACATCAATTGATAGATCTTTCAGACCAAAAAAAAAAAAAAAATTATTTTACAAAGCCAGCGTTATCCTAATTTAAAAACACATACAATCAATGGACCCAAGGCAATATGCTCAATTAATATTTGACAAAGGTGGCAAGACCATACAGTGGAGTAAAGACAGCCTCTTTAATAAATGGTGTTGGGAAAATTGGACAGCTACATGCAAAAAAAATGAACTAGACCATCAACTTACATCATACACAAGAATAAACTCAAAATGGATAAAAGACTTAAATATAACTCATGAATCCATAAAAATCCTAGAAGAAACTGTAGGCAACAAAATTTCAGACATCATACGCAGCAGGATTTTCACTGATACACCCCTAAGGCAACAGAAACAAAGGAGAAAATGAACATATGGAACTACATCAAACTCAAAAGCTTCTGCACAGCAAAAGATACAATCATCAAAATAGAAAGGCAACCTACTGTATGGGAGAGCATAATTGCCAATGATATATCAGAAGTTAATTTCCAATACATGTAGAGTGCTCATACAACTCAATAAAAGGAAGACAAAGAACCCAATTAAAAAATGGGCAGAGGAACTAAATAGACACCTCTCCAAATAGGACATACAAATGGCTAAGAGACATATGAAGAAATGCTCAACATCACTAATTATCAGAGAGATGCAAATTGAAACAACAATGAGGTATTACCTTACACCTGTCAGAATGGCCGCCATCAACAAATCATCAAACAATAACTGTTGGTAAGGGTGTGGAGAAAAGGGGACTCTAGTACACTGTTGGTGGGAATGCAGACTGGTTCAGCCTCTATGGAAAACAATATGGTGTTACCTCAAAAAATTAAAAATTGAACTTCCATTTGCCCCAGTGATCCCACTTCTAGGAATATACCCTAAGAAGCCTGAAAAACCAATCAGAAAGAATATATGTACCCCTATGTTTGTAGCAGCAGTATTTACAATAGCTAAGATTTGGTAACAGCCCAAATGTCCACCAGTAGACGAATGGATAAAGAAGCAGTGGTACATATACACAGTGGAGTACTGTGTAGCTGTAAGAAAGAAAGATCTCTTATCCTTTGAGACGACATGGAGGAACCTGGAAAGTATTATCCTAAGGGAAACAAGCCAAACAGAGAGAGACATGTACCATATAATCTCACTTATTTGTGGAATATAATGAATATAACAGTCTGAGTAATGGGATAGTCTCAGAGATGTGGAAGTGGCGTACAGACTGACAATCCCAAGAAGAGGGGGTGGTGGGGGAGAGATAAACCACAGAACTTATATACATGTATGCATAAAAAATGGACATGGACAACAACGCTGGGGATAGGGCGGGGAGGGGGGGAGGGAGGAATCAGTGGGGGGGAAAGGAGAAACATCTGTAACAAAAATAAATTAGTTAATTAAAAAAAAAAACACATACAAACACTACAAAGAAAAAAAAAAGTATAGGCCAATATTCCTGTTGAACATAGATGCTATAATTCTCAACAAAGTATTAGCAAACTAAATCCAGCAATAATACATTCAGAAGATCATGCACCATGATTGAGTGAGATTTATTCCAGTGATGCAAGGTTCAAACAATATCTGCAAATCAATAAACACAATATACCACATAAACAAAATGGAGGATATAAATCACATGATCATATTCAATAGATGCAGAAAACAACTTGATAAAATCCAGCACCCATTTATGATAAAACCTCTCAGCAAAGTGGGAATAGAGGGAGCATATCTCAATGTAGTAAAGGTTGTATTTGATAAACCCACAGCCAACATCATACTCAATGGGCAAAAACTACAACTGTTTTCTTTAAGATTGGGAACATGACAGAAATGTCAGCATTCACCACTCTTATTCATCACGGTACTGGAAGTCCTAGCTACAGAAATAAGAGAAGAAGAAGATATAAGAGGCATCCATATTGGAAATAAATAAGTAAAACTGTCATCATTTGTAGATAATATGATACTATATATATAGAACCCTAAAGATTCCACCAATAATGATGATCAGAAAGAAAAAGTAAGAAAACAATTCAATACACAGTTGCTTCAAAAAAGATAAAATGCCTAGGAATAAATTTAACCAAAAATGTAAATGTCCTATACTCAGAAAAATTATAATACACTGAAGAAAGAAATTGAAGAAGACACAAATAAGTGTAAGCATAGACCATAATCCTGGGTAGAAAGAATTAACATCATTAAAATGTCCACACTACCCAAAGCAATCTATAGGTTCAATGCAAGTCCTATCAAGATATCAACTGTGTATTTCACAGACCTAAAATAAATATTTCAAAAGACTCCAAATAGCACCAGCAACCTTGGTAAATAACAAAGTTGGAGTAATTACACTACCTGATATCAAACTATATTACAAAGCCATAATAATCAAAATAGCATGTTACTGGCATAAAACACACATATAGATCAGTGGAACAGAATAGAGAGCCTATAAATAAACCCATGCCTTTATAGTCAATTAATGTTTGACAAAGGTTGCAAGAACATACAATGAGATAAAGACAATCCAGTTAATAAATGGTGTTGGGAAAATTGGATAGTTATGTACAAAAAAATGAAACTACATGACCATCTTACACCATATACAAGAATAAACTTAAAATGAATTTAAAACTTAAATCTTAGCCACAGAACCATAAAAACCCTAGAAGAAAACATAGGCAGTAAAATCTCAGATATTTCTCATACCAATATTTTTTTCTGATATATCTTCTCAGCAAAACAAACAAAAAAAAGTAAACAAATGAGACTACATCTAACTAAAAAATGTTTACACAGCAAAGGAAATCTACAACAAAATAAAAAGACAACATTTTCAATAGGAGAACATATTTGTCAATAGTACATCTAATAAGGGGTTAATATCCAAAACTTATAAAGAACTTATACAACTCAATAGCAAAAACAAAACAAAACAAAACAGTTGAAAATATGCTCAATTTTACTAATTATCAGAGAAATGCAAATTAAAAACACAATGAGATATCACCTCATACCTGTCAGAATAAATCTGCAAATTACAAGTGTTGGTGAAGATATAGAGAAAAGGAAACCCTCATACACTTTTGGTAAGAATGCAGATTGGTGCAGCCACTATGAAAAACAATATAGAATTACCTGAGAAAATTAAAAATGAGACTTCCTTATGACCCAGGGATTCCACTTCTGGGAATACATCTGAAGAAAACTGAAATACTAATTCAAAAGAATCACCCAGCCCAGCCGGTGTTGCTCAGTGGATTGAGTGATGTCCCATAAACTGCGAGGTCCCAATTCAATTCCTGGTCAGGGCATATGCCTGGATTTCCCCAGGAAGGAGTGTGCAGGAGGCAGCCAATCAATGTTTCTCTCTCACATTGATGTTTCTATCTCTCTCTTTCTCTTTTTAAAAAAATCAATAAAAACATATTTTTTTAAAAAAGAATATATGCACCCCTATGTTTATGGCAGTGTTATTTATAATTGCCAAGATTTGGAAGCAGCCCAAGTGTCCATCAGTAGATGAGTGGATGTAAATGCTGTGGCATATTTACACAGTGGAATACTAGTTGGACATAAAAAAGAAGGAAATCTTACCCTTTACTACAGCATGGATGGACTTGAACAGTATTATGTTGAGTAAAATAAGCCAGTCAGAGAAAGACAAATACCATATGATTTCAGTCATATATAGAATCTAATAAACAAAATGAATTAAAAGCAAAATAGAGACAGACTCATAGAGAGCATTTGGGGGAGGTGGTTTTAGGGACTGGTTTGGGGGATGGAGGGATTGAGCATAAAAAAAGGATTATTAATGAATAAATAGATTAAGGAAGCAAAATTAAAATTTATAAATATAAGTACAGTGCCTTATAGTAGTCATTATTTGGTATGTGATAGATTTGATATTTTAATGAATGTAGAATGTGGTTATTTAATAGATGGTATTGGAAACTAATTTTCTCAGAAAATAAATCAGATAATTTTCTCAAGATTCATCAAAAAGACATCACAGCCCAGGCAGTGTGACTCAGTTGGTTGCTTGTCTCATGAACCAGAAGGTCATGGGTTCGATTCCTGGTCAGGGCATATGCCTGGGTTGCTGGCTCAATCCCCAGTAGATGGCATGCAGAAGGCAGCCAATTGATGTTTCTCTCTCATCGATGTTTCTATCTCTCTCTCATTCTCTCTCTTCCTATCTCTGAAATAAATGAAAACATATTTAAAAAATCTCACACAAGTTATAATTCATATTAATGGTTCCATAAAAATGAATGTTTATTTGAAAAAATAAAGTCAGCACAGGCATTCCATTCAGCAACAAAGACATGAAATAGATGGAGGCTTAATTTGTGTTAGTGATTGTGTTATTTTTTCTTGTGAAGAACACTCCAAGTTTTATGAGTTTTGGCCCTACCAAATATGAGCTATCATTTATGAGCTTTCACCCTCCAGTAAATGAACTATCATTTTCCTAATGCTTTGTCTCTTGGAAACATTAGCACAATGGAAAGAATAAACAAAAAGTGATTGGAGTCCATCATAAATGCCTTTCAACTAGGAATGATGCTCAAATATCACCATCTACAGCCACACCATCAACCTTATCAACTTGTCATCACTATCAACTCTACCAACACCATCATCATCATTATTTATTTATTTATTTTATTTTATTTTATTTTATTTTTTATCCTCACCCGAGGACATTTTTCCATTTTTTTTGTTCAGGTAGAGTGGGAGGGAGAGAGAGGAACAGAGAGAGAGAAACATCGATGTGAAGGGACACATCGAGTGGCTGCCACCCGCACAACTGACCAAGGCCGGGGACAAACTGCAACCGAGGTACGTGCCCTTAGCGGGAACCGAACCCGGGTCTCTCAGGACCGCAGGCCGACGCTCTAACCGCTGAGCCAAACTGGCCAGGGCATCATCATTATTTTTATGTGCATCACCAGTCATCCTTCTCCTCCTCTACTTCATTAGTATTTATTCCATAGCATTTATGATCCATGTTTTTATTTATTCTCCAAATTTTCTGAAAACAGAAGAGCATGTGCTAAGGTCTTCATTCTTGAGTCAGATAAAGAGGATCACAACTGTTTGATCTTACCATGGCTTACTGTGCTTTCAACCTGGCACAAAGAAGAATGTGTGGGTCAAAGGAACTAGCATTCAGATCCCCCTGTCTAGGGATCAAATCTAGGCTCTGTCACTAACAATAAGTGTAACTTGCAGGAAATGTCTTCATCTAAAATGGGAGGAAACTAGAACTTACATCACAGTGAAAAAATGGAGATCAAGAGCCATATGGTACTTGCAACAAAGAAGGCATTGACTAAAACTGTCAAATGTCAGCTACCTGTCCTCACTTGAACCTATCCAAAGGACAGAGTTCAACATCAATACAAAGAATGTATACATAACAAAATAATAAAACAAATAATAAGACTCATGAAAGGGAAGAGGAAGCAAGTATATTAACCATGTGAGCTAACTTAGTTCTAATAACTAACATTTGGCTCTGGATTCTCTGGAAGCCCAAAAAACAATGACAAAAACAAAAAAAATTTCCAAAAACAAAGTATATAGTATTTTAATATAAATGAGCTTGCCTTGCATTACATTCTAAAATATATTTTTCTTGTGAAATTTTATATAAGATTTTCTGAGACTAGTTTCTAAAAAATACAGAAGAGTTTCCATGTGATTCTTATTTATAAAGACCTGTATCTGCTGCTAAAATTAAAACCCAACACAATCAAGATGATTCTTCAGGGAATTAAGCAAAGGTAGATCAAGAATTGGGCCAGACAGTTATCAAATTTACTACGTGGATGAAACTTAGCCTGGAGGGTGTTGAGACTTTGTCTCTTAAACTTTCTTCCATAAGTGTCACTTCTTTTAGAGACATTAATTTATTTTTTATCTTTATTGTTGAAAGTATTATAAATATTCCTCCTTTTTCCCCCAATGACACCCTCACCCCTGCTCCCCACCACTGCCTTCACTGCATGGTTGTCTGTGTCATTGGTTATGTATATATTTATATAAGTTCTCAGGTTTATCTCTTCTTGATCTCCACCCCCTTCCCTCTGAAGTTTGTCTGTCTGTTCCTTACTTCCATGTCTCTGGATCTATTTTGTTTGTCCACTTATTTTGTTCATTATATCTCACAAACAAGTGAGATCATATGATACTTGTCTTTTTCTAACCAGCTTATTTCACTTACCATAACACTCTCCAAGTCCTTTCATGTCATCTCAAAGGATAACGGATCTTTCTAACAGCTGCACAGTAATCCATTGTGTAAATGTACAACAGTGTTCATTTATATCCACTCATTTACTGATGGACATGGGCTGTTTTCAGGTCTTAGCTATTACAAAAGCACTGCTAAGAACATAAGGGTACATATCCTCTTTCTGATTGGTGTTTCAGGGTTCTTAGGATATATTCCTAGGAGTGGGATTACTGGGTCAAATGGCAGTACAATTTGTAATTTTTTGAGGAAACAACTTTATTGTTTTCCATAGTGGCTGAACCAGTCTACATTCCCACCAGCAGTGTACCAGAGTCTCCTTTTCTCCATATGCCCACCAGCATTTGCTGTTTGACGATTTATTGATGGCAGCCATTCTAGTGGATGTTAAGTGATACCTCATAGTCATTTTAATTCGCATCTCTGATGATTAATGACATTGAGAATTTTTTCATATATCTCTTGGCCACTTGTATGTCCTGTTTGGAGAAGGATCTATTCTGGTCCTCTGCCCATTTTTAATTGAGTTGTTTGTCTTCTTTTTGATAGTTGTATGAGAACTTTATATATTTTGGATAGTAACCCCTTATCTGATGTGTCACTGACAAATATGTTCTCCAATATCATGGGTTCCCTTTTCTTTATTTATTTTTTAATCCTCACCCCAGAACATTTTTTTTCCATTTTTTGTACAGATAGAGTGGGAGGAAGAGAGAGAGAGAGAGAGAGAGAGAGAGAGAGAGAGAGAGAGAGAGACATCAACATGAAAAGAACACACCGAATGGCTGCCATCTGCACGACCAACCAGGGCCAGGGACAAACTGCAAACGAGGTACACCCTTAGCGGAAATTGAACTCAGGTCTCTCTGGACTACAGGCCAATGCTCTAACTGCTGAGCCAAACTGGCCAGGGCTCCCTTTTCATTTTGATGCTGGTTTCTTTTGCTATGCAAAAACATTTTTACTTTGATGTAGTCCCATTAATTATTTTCTTTGTTTCTCTTGCCCTAGGCAATATGTTGGTGAAAGTTCCACTACATGTGATGCCTCTAAGATTCTCTTTTGTCTTTAATTTTTGGCATTTTAATTGGGTGGGCCTCTTTGGATTTTTTTTTGCTTGAGACTCTCAGTGCTTCCTGAACTTGTAACCTTATTCCTTCACCAAATTAGAAAAGTTTTCTGCCACTATTTCTTCAAACAGGTTCTCTAACACTTGCTCAATTTCTTCTTCTTCTGGTACTCCTATGGTGCAGATGTTGTTACATTTTAATTATTCCACAGTTCTCTTACACTGTCCTGTTTTTTAATTGTTTTTTTTTTTTTTTTAATTTTTTTTTCCTCTCTTTTTGGTTCTCTGATTTTTTTCCAACCCTGTCTTCTAATTCACTTATCCAGTCCTTAGTTTCTTCTAATCTGCTGGTTGTTTCTTCCAATGTGTTCTTTATTTCTGCTATGTTATTCTAGATTTGCAATTGCTTGTTTTTCATTGTTTCTATATCTTTTCTCATGCTGTTGAGCATTCTTATAACTATTACTCTGAACTCTATATCAGATGGCTTACTTATCTCCATTTCATTTAGCCCTTTTTCTGGAAAATTTTATTGTTCTTTTATTTGGGGCTTGTTTCTTTGTTTCACAATTTTGGCTGCCTGTTTGGGTTTGTTTCTATATATCAGATATAGATCTTCTATGACTCCCACTCTGAGTAGGGTGATCTTATGTTGTAGATGACCTATGGGACCCAGTGGTGCCATCTCCCTGATCAACAGACCCAGATGCTCTAATAATGTCCTTTGTGAGCTTTGTGTGGGTCTTCCTGTTGTAATGGAGTCTTGATTGCTATTGGCCCATTTGTGCATGGGCTCAACCCTCTGGCTGGTTGAGAGTGATGCTCAACCCCCAATACAGTGAGCAGGCTGATGAGCAGCTGCTTATTATGTGAAGAGCAGTTGACCTCATTAGAGTTTCGAGCCTGCCAAAATTTCCCTGTGGATATCAATGGTCCATGGTTTGTGGTTCCCTCTGCTGAGACTGGATGTGTATGGACTGGACCAAGCTGAACACTAAGGTCTGGTTTTACCCTCCAGGGGCAGAATACAGTCTCAGGTCAGGCAAAGATTCAAAGCACCCAGAGATCAGTCTCTGCCTATATGCTGGCTGTTAATCTCAGTGGCTTAATGTGCCTCAGGTTGTTGTTCTCCCCTAGAGGTAAAATTCACCCAGTTGGTTATGTAAAATAAATTCCAATGGGTGGGGCATTTACTCCTCCTACCCACCCATCCAGGCTAAAGCTTCTTTGATGGGAACATTCTGCCTGGGAAAGGTGGCTTCTGTAACTTAGGGGAATGATTCAGCACAGAGTACCTGGTATCCACCTTCCCAGATCACTCCCCAGATCCCTGAATCCAAGACTATCTTCAGGCAGCTTTAGTTCACTCAGGATTCCCTCTGCTGGAGCCCAAGGTGGTTGGCTATAGATGATTTAGTGCACTGGCCCTTCAAGAGGGTGCCTGTCCCTCCATGGCAGACAGATCCTCTGGTGCTTTTCACAACCAGATGTTATGTGGGCACCTTTTCTGGTTTCCCCAATCTGGGCTGGGACACCCAGTTTGGGATTTAGACCCCTAACTTCTCATGAGGAACTCCCACAGTTCAGATATCCCTTGGGAGCTTCAGCTGCTGCCTATGGGAGCCCAGCCAGCCTTCTCACTGCTCCACAATTTTATCAGATTCAATGTGGACTCCTTTTTATGTCTTTAGTTATAAGTGTTCTCTCCAGCTGGTCTTCAGTTGGTTATTCTAGCTGATTTTTCTATATTTTAATTGTAATTTTAGTTTGGTCCAGAAAGAAGATTAGTGTAGCTTTTATTCATTCTGCCACCATTTTTCTCTTCCATACTAGCTAAAGTTTTGAACTCATATATTTCTCAGAGACTTTTCAACAAGAGATGACTAGTGGGAGATTCAAGGCTTTATTCTTTGACAGGAAGTCTGTATACTGATGTTCAGATTCAAGATAGGTTCATATGTTATAATAATAAATAATAAGGCAGTTTAGCTTACAACTTCATGAACTGTTAATTTTTGCCTGATTGGACATAAAAGCATAGTTGCCAATGATCACCATGTATCAGATTAATTAACACAAACTCTTATTTCTGGTAGAAAAAGATTATTATGGTAGTCAAGATGTATAACCTTCCAGATTCAGTTATCATAAACTGAACTAAAAATATACCAAGAAAGTAGTTATCTCAGAACTCCCTTCTGCTTCTCAAAACCCAAATAATTATACAAACAGCTCAGATAATTGAGTTATTTGATAAAATGTTTCTTTTACATGTACATGAATGCATTTTCTTCTCTATTCTAGCTTTTTTCTATATCAAAATGACTTTAAAAAATAGCATAAATTAAATTTTCCAAAATTTCTGTTTTCTTACTTGTTTACTTACCATCCCCAATACTTCTCAATTAGATCCTTATAATAACGAGTACTATTTTTGCATACATTTCAGCTGCAGTATTCACTGTTGATGTATTAGAAGATCTCGGTGAGAAGGTAGCTTCCAGTGTGACTTTTAAAGGTACAACTATGGTTGGCATGATTGGTAATGATGTGTCTGGGATACTGGAATCACTGGAATTATTCCAAATGGATTACTGAGGCATATTTGTCAATATTTGGAGAAAGGTTGTTCTTAAAGAAATGGAATGTCATGTAACAGTGCTATTGGGGAATGGATGGACACCAGAGTAATCAAATTCCTTGAGCCTTGATTTTTCAAATCAGCCAGTGCTCTCTCTGACTATGTTAATACTACTTTTTGTTTTTTTTAACACTCCAGGCCACAAACACTGTCCTCATGGCTTTACCTGTGCTCTCTCATCTAATTATCATAGCTGATGCTCTGGTGTTCTGCACCCTTAATCCCTTATGGACCATTAGCTTCCTACCAAACACATGTATCTCTCTATATATATTATTTTATAATTAATATGGGGGGCCTTGAGCACTGGGCATACCATCTGTGCTGGGGAGTTTCAACTTACAAAATCAGCCTTTAGACAATGATAAACAGGATTCAGTAAACAAATACCCTGACTTCTGTGCCCTTCAGGTGAGACTCTGCTGTCTCCTGAAAGTACCAGGAGAATTTAGCTGTTTTGTAAGTTACACATAAATAATTGCCCAATTAAGATAACTATTTCAAGTTAGTTTCATAATATTCTTCATATGGTGTGCTCCATGTCTTTACTTTGCCCCTGTAGATCCACTGCCTACCCCTTTCTACCCTGAAAGGATGTCCAATAGAACTAACAAAAACCCACTTGGGAATGGAAGCCATGAATCCAAAGGTTATAGGTTAAGATTTTTTTTTCCAATCATGATGTAGTTATTACTGAAATAAGATTTTAAAAAGAGTCAAAATTAGTAAGTAGGATATGATGAACAAACACATCTTGGATCATTGTTAGAAAAATAAAAATTTCTTTGTTTAATATTGAAATAAAAATACATTTAAAGTATTATAAAAAAATATGATCAAGGAGAAAGAAGTCTGTCTTTTAAGATGTCCCAAAGCAAAAGCATTGGTTAAAATGTCATTCATGTTTTTAAAGTTCTTGAGATAAAAAGTAAGGCTGGATATTTAAAAATGAAAAATGGGTATGTTTAGCTGTGAAAATGCATAATGGGAAAACTAAATTGGAGGGAATAGATGAGGCAAGCAGAAAAAAAAGAGAAAATATCCAAGCAAATACTGGACATTGCATGAGTGGAGCCTCTAAGAAGGAAGAAGAATTAGAAGGTCATGGAAAAGTAAAATCACTTTCTAAAGGCTACATAGATTTTACAAAAGGGAAAAAGAAATGTGTTTTGGACACTGAAATAATGGCGGCAGACTGAATGAAAGCTACATAGACAATCTCCCAGGACCAAAGAAGAATTACAGAGAGCCCTAAGTAAGAAGAACCCAAACAGGCCCAAACCAAGACACATAATAAATAAAAATGTTAAAAATTAAAGACAAAGAGAGAATCCTAAAAGCAGCAAGAGATAAGCAAAAGGTTACATGCAAAGGAGCCCCCGTAAGGCTCGCATCTGACTTTTCAACAGAAACATGATAGGCCAAAAGGAAATGGCATGACGTAATCAAGGTCATGAAAAACAAGGATCTGAATCCAAGACTACTCCATCATTCAAAATAGAAGGTCAAATAAATAACTTCCCAGACAAAAAAAGGTGAAGGAAACATATTAGCACCAAACCAGCACTACAAGAAATGTTGAAAGGACTGCCGTAATTAGTACAAGAAATACGAAGAAAAACAAAACCACACTAAACACAAATGGCAATAAATAAATACATATCAATAATTGACTTAAATGTAAATGGATTGAATGCTTCGATAAAAGACACAAAGTTGTTGACAGGATATGAAAGCATGACTCACATATATGTTGTTTACAAGAGACCCACCTCACAACAAAAGACTCACATACATTGTAAGAGAAGGGATAGAAAAAAATCTTTCAAGCAAAGAGAAAGAAAAAAAACAGCTGGAGTAGCAATACTCATATCTGATAAATTAGATTTCAAAATGAAGGCCATAAAAAGGGACAAAGAAGGCCATTACATAATATTGAAAGGGTCTATCCAACAGGAAGATATTACCTTGGTAAACATATATGCACCCAATATAGGAGCACTTAAATATATTAAAAACCTTCTAGAAGACTTCAAAGGAGAAATCGACAGCAATACAATCATAGCAGGAGATTTTGACACCCTGCTGACATCACTGGATAGATCATCTAAAAAAAAAAAAATTAACAAGGAAACACAGACTCTAAATGAAGCACTAGATCAAATCGATTTAATAGATATCTACAAAGAATTACACCCCAAAACAGCAAAATGCACATTCTTCTCAAGTGCACATGGGACATTCTTAAAGATAGACCACTTGTTAGGATACAAACTAAGTCTCTACAAGTTCAAGAAGATTAAATTCATATCAAGCATCTTCTCAGATCACAGTGGCATGAAACTAGAATCAATTGCAACAAGAACATGCAAAGACATAAAAACACATGGAGGCTAAATAGTATGTTAATAAACAATGAATGGGAAACCGTCAGGAAAGGGCAGCCGAAAGACATCTTGGAGGACCACTTAACCAGAAACACCCACTCAGTCCTGGTAGGCTTGCGAGGACGGGAGAGGGGACCGAGAGCCCAGGGTCCGCAGCGGCCTGGGCAGGGGCCAGGGAACTAGACGGGAAGTTAATTCTACCGTCTTTCTTCCCACCGTGCATGGCCCTGGGAACTCTGTAGCCGGCTCAACTCTCCGCTGAAGCCACACAAACTCCCGGCCCCCAGGGGACTGGGCGGGACCAGGGAACTCGGCGGGACCGGGGAACGCGGCGGAAAGTTAATTCTACCGTCTCCCTTCCCGCCGTACACGGCCCTGGAAACTCTGTAGCCAGCTAAACTCTCCGCTGAAGCCGCACAGACTCCCAGCCCCCAGGGAACTGGGCGGGACCAGGGAACTCGGCGGGACCAGGGAACTTGGCGGGAAGTTAATCCTACCGTCTCCCTTCCCACCGTGCACGGCCCTGGAAACTCTGTAGCCGGCTCAACTCTCCGCTGAAGCCGCACAGACTCGTGGCCCCCAGGGAACTCCGTGGGACCGGGGAACTCAGCGGGAAGTTAGTCCTACTGTCTCCCTCCGCACAGACTCGTGGCCCCCAGGGAACTCCGCGGGACCGGGGAACTCAGCGGGAAGTTAGTCCTACTGTCTCCCTTGCCACCCTGCATGGGCCCTGGGAACTCTGTAGCCAGCTAAACTCTCCACTGGAGCTGAACAGACTCGAGGGCCCCAGGGAACTCAGCTGGACCAGGGAACACAGTGGGACCAGGGAACTCCGCGGGACCAGGGAACTCAGAGGGAAATTATTCCCACCGCCCCCCTTGCCACCCTGCATGGGCCCTCGTAACGCTATAGCCTGCTAAACTCTCGGCTGGAGCCACACAGACTCCCAGAGAACAGGGGACTTGGCGGGATTAAAGTGGGTCCTCCCTGGTGCATCCAAACCCAGGAGAGGGAGCCACAAACAGCAGAACACCAACACCCACTGGGAAAACTTGGCAGACTCCAAAGCCCACTGTGATAATGAAAATGGTGAGAAACAGAAACAAAAGCCAAATGAAAGATCAAGAGACCTCTACAGAAGATGAAATAAATGAGGTGCAGTTAAGCAAGTTAACAGAACTAGAATTTAGAGCCATGATGTTGCCGAAGCTCAGGAGCATGTGTAAGGACATGAGCAACATGAGTAAAGACATAGAAATGTTGAAAATAAACCATCTGGAAATGAAAAACCAACAGGAAGAAATGAAGAATGACATATCAGAAATGAAAAACACACTGGAAGGTCTAAAAAGCAGAGTAGTGGAAGCTGAAGACCGGATCAGTGAACTAGAAGACAGGCTAGAAGAAATCAACCAATCAGAAAACCAAAAAGAAAAAAAGATTAAAAAACAAGAAGAGAGCTTAAGAGAATTGTGGGACAACTGGAAACGTAATAATACTCGTATCATAGGAGTCCCTGAAGGAGAAGAAAGTAAGCGAGGGCTAGAGAATATATTCAAAGAAATAGTGACAGAAAACTTCCCTAATTTGGTGAAGGAAGAAGGCATTCAAGTTCAAAAAGCTCAGAGAGCCCCAAGTAAGAAGAACCCAAACAGGCCCACACCAAGACACATAGTAATCAAACTACCAAAAATTGAAGACAAAGAGAGAATCCTAAAAGCAGCAAGAGATAAGCAACAGGTTACCTACAAAGGAACCCCCATAAGGCTCTCAGCTGACTTTTCACAAGAAACATTACAGGCTCGAAGGGAATGACATGAAGTAATCAAGGTCATGAAAAACAAGGATCTGAATCCAAGACTACTCTACCCAGCAAGGCTATTGTTCAAAATAGAAGGTCAAATAAAGAGCTTCCCAGACAAAATAAGGCTAAGGGAGTACATTAGCACCAAACCAGCACTGCAAGAAATGTTAAAAGTACTGCTGTAATTACCAGGAGAAATGGGAAGAAAAATAGAACCACACTAAACAAAAATGGCAGTAAATAAGTACATATCAATAACCACCTTAAATGTAAATGGACTGAATGCTCCCATAAAAAGACATAGAGTAGCTGATTGGATAAGAAAGCAAGACTCATCTATATGCTGTTTACAAGAGACCCACCTCACAACAAAAGACTCACATAGATTGAAAGTGAAGGGATGGAAAAAAATCTTTCAAGCAAATGGAAAAGAAAAAAAAAGCTGGGGTAGCAATACTGATATCTGATAAAATAGACTTCAGATTGAAGGCCATAATTAGAGACAAAGAAGCCCACTACATAATATTGAAAGGATCTATCCAACAGGAAGATATAACCTTGATAAACATATATGCACCCAATATAGGGGCACCAAAATATATTAAAAAACTATTGGAGGACTTCAAAGGAGAAATCAATAGCAATACAATCATAACAGGGGACTTCAACACCCCGCTCACATCACTGGATAGATCCTCTAGACAAAAAATTAGCAAGGAAACAGAGACTCTAAATGAAGCACTAGACCAAATGGATTTAATAGATATCTACAAAGAACTACACCCAAAAACTACAGAATTCACATTCTTCTCAAGTGCACATAGAACATTCTCAAAGATAGACCACATGTTAGGGCACAAACTAAGTCTCTACAAGTTTAAGAAGATTGAAATTATAACAAGCATCTTCTCAGACCACAATGGTATGAAACTAGAAATCAATTGCAAGAAGAACATACAAAGACATTTTAACACATGGAAGCTAAATAGAATGTTATTAAACAATGAATGGGTCACCGAAGAAATCAAGGAAGAAATCAAAAACTTCCTGGAAACCAATGAAAATGAGGACACAACAATACAAAATCTATGGGATGCAGCAAAAGCAGTTCTGAGAGGGAAGTTCATAGCACTACAGGCCTACCTCAAAAAAGAAGAAAAATCTCTAATAGACTATCTAACCTCACAACTTAAAGAACTAGAGAGTAAACAAAAAGAAAACCCCAGAGCAAGTAGAAGAAAGGAAATAGTAAGGATCAGAGCAGAAATAAACGACATAGAGACCAAAAAAACAATCCAGAGGATCAATAAAACAAAGAGCTGGTTTTTTGAAAAGATAAACAAGATTGATGGACCCTTAGCTAGACTCACCAAGAAACAAAGAGAGAGAACCCAAATACATAAAATCAGAAATGAAACAGGAGAGATAACAACTGACCCTACAGAAATACAAAAGATCATTAACAACTACTATGAAAAATTATACGGCAACAAATTCGAAAATCTAAGCTAAATGGACAAATTTCTAGAAACACATAGTCTCCCAAAATTGGGTCAGATAGAGATTGAAAACTTGAACAGACCAATAACAACAAAAGAAATTGAAGATGTAATCAAGACTCTTCCAGCAAACAAAAGCCCAGGCCCGGATGGCTTCACAGGGGAGTTTTACCGAACATTCAAAGAAGAACTAATACCCATTCTCCTCAAACTATTTCAAAAAATTCAAGAAGAAGGAAGACTTCCAAACTCGTTTTATGAAGCCAGCATAACTCTAATTCCAAAATCAGAAAAAGACACAACAAAGAAAGAAAACTATAGGCCAATATCCCTGATGAACATAGATGCCAAAATCCTCAACAAAATACTAGCAAATCGAATCCAGCGATACACCAGAAAAATTATTCCCCATGACCAGGTGGGATTCATCCCAGGGATGCAAGGCTGGTACAATATTCGCAAATCCATAAATGTGATACACCACATAAATAAATTGAAGAATAAAAACCACATGATCATATCAATAGATGCTGAAAAAGCCTTTGACAAAATCCAGCATCCATTTCTGATAAAAACGCTCAGCAGTGTGGGAATTGAGGGATCATACCTAGACATAATAAAGGCCATATATGAAAGACCTACAGCCAACCTCATACTCAATGGGCAAAAACTAAAAGCATTTCCCTTAAGAACAGGAACAAGGCAAGGATGCCCACATTCGCCACTCCTATTTAACATAGTACTGGAAGTCTTAGCCACAGCAATCAGACAGGAAGAAAAAATAAAAGGGATCCAAATTGGAAAGGAGGAAGTGAAATTGTCATTATTTGCAGATGACATGATACTGTACATAGAAAACCCCAAAGACTCCACCAAAAGCTTACTAGACTTAATAAATGAATTGGCAAAGTAGCAGGATACAAAATTAACGTCAAGAAATCGATGGCATTCTTATACGCCAATGATGAACTCACAGAAAGAGAAACTAAGCAAACAATCCCATTTACCATTGAGGCAAAAAAATTAAGATACCTAGGAATAAACTTAACCAAAGAGATAAAGGACCTATTCGCAGAAAACTACAGGTCTTTGAAAAAAGAAATAGAGCAAGATGTAAAAAAGTGGAAGAACATACCCTGTTCATGGATTGGGAGAATTAACATCATTAAAATGTCCATATTACCCAAAGCAATCTATAGATTCAACGCAATCCCCATCAAAATACCAACGGCATACTTCAAAGAATTAGAACAATTACTTCAAAAGTTCATATGGAACCAAAAAAGGCCTCGAATAGCCACAGCAATCTTGAAAAGGAAGAACAAAGTTGGAGGGATCACAATACCAGATTTCAGGTTATACTACAAAGCCACCATAATCAAAACAGCCTGGTACTGGCACAAGAACAGGTATATAGACCAGTGGAACAGAATAGAGAACCCAGAAATGGACCCTAGGCAATATGCTCAATTAATATTTGACAAAGGTGGCAACAGCATACAGTGGAGTAAGGACAGCCTCTTTAATAAATGGTGCTGGGAAAATTGGACAGCTACTTGCCGAAAAATGAAACTAGACCATCAACTTACACCCTACACCAAAATAAACTCAAAATGGATAAAAGACTTAAATGTAACTCATGAATCCATAAAAATCCTAGAGGAGACTGTGGGCAACAAAATCTCAGACATCATACGCAGCAGAATTTTTACTGACACATCACCTAAGGCAATAGAAACAAAGGAGAAAATGAACACATGGGACTACATCAAACTTAAAAGCTGCTGCACAGCAAAAGATACAATCATCAAAATGGAAAGGCTACCCACTGTATGGGAGAGCATAATTGCCAATGATATATCAGATAAGGGGTTAATTTCCAATACATATAGAGTGCTCATACAACTCCACAAAAGGAAGACAAAGAATCCAATTAAAAAATGGGCAGAGGAACTAAATAGACACCTCTCCAAACAGGACATACAAATGGCTAAGAGACATATGAAGAAATGTTCATCATCACTAATCATCAGAGAGATGCAAATCAAAACAACAATGTGGTATCACCTCACACCTGTCAGAATGGCCGCCATCAACAAATCATCAAACAACAAGTGTTGGCGAGGGTGTGGAGAAAAGGGGACTCTAGTACACTGTTGGTGGGATATGCAGACTGGTGCAGCCACTATGGAAAACAATATGGTGTCACCTCAAAAAATTAAAAATTGATCTCCCATTTGACCCAGTGATCCCACTTCTAGGAATATACCCTACGAAGCATAAAACACCAATCAGAAAGATTATATGTACCCCCATCTTTGTAGCAGCACTATTTACAATCGCTAAGATCTGGAAACAGCCCAAGTGCCCATCAGTAGACGAATGGATTAAAAAGCTGTGGTACATATACACAATGGAGTACTACGCAGCGGTAAGAAAGAAAGATCTCTTATCCTTTGAGACTACATGGAGGGACCTGGAAAGTATCATTCTAAGTGAAACAAGCCAAACAGAGAAAGACAAATTTCATATGATCTCACTGATTTGTGGAATATAATGAACATAACAGTTTGAGGACAATCCCCTAAGGAGTGGGGAGGTGAGAGAGGGATGAACCACAGAACTTATATGCATGTATGCATGATCAGTGGACATGGACAACAATCTGGGGAAGGAGCAGGGAGGGAAGGGGGAGCGGGGAATCAGTGGGGGGAAAAAGGAGAATCATTTGTAACAAAAATTAATCAATAAAAATAAATAAATAAATAAATAAAATAAACAATGAATGGGTTACGATGGAGATCAACGAAGAAATTAAAACTTCCTGGAATCCAATGAAAATGAACACACAACTACACAAAATCTATGGGATGCAGCAAAGAATTTCTGAGAGGAAAGTTCATAGCACTACAGGCCCACTGCAAGAAACAAGAAAAAATTTCTAATTGACTACCTAACCTCACAACTTAAAGAACTAGAAAGCAAACAAAAAGAAAACCCCAGAGTAAGTAGAAGGAAGGAAAGAGTAAACATAAGAGCAGAAATAAATGACATGGAGACCAAAAAAAAATTCAAAGGATCACTGAAACAAAGAGCTGCTTTTTTCAAAAGATAAACAAGATTGATGGACCTTTAGCTAGAGTCACCAAGAAAAAAAGAGAGAGAACCCAAATATACTAAATCAAAAATGAAACAGGAAGAATAATAACTGACACCACAGAAAAACAAAGGATCATTAACAAATACTATGAACAATTATACGGAAACAAATTGGACAATCTAGGGCAAAATGGACAACTTTCTAGAAACATACAGTCTCCCAAAACTAAACTGGGAAGAGATAAAACCTGAACATACCAATAACAACGGAAGAAATTGAAGATGTAATCAAGACTCTCCCAGCAAACAAAAGCCCAGGCCTGGACGGCTTCACAGGGGAGTTCCCCAAACATTCAAAGAAGAACTAATATTCAGTCTCCTCAAAATATTTCTAAAAATTCAAGAAGAAGAAAGACTTCCAAATTTGTTTAATGAGGCCAGCATAATTCTAATTCCAAAATCATAAAAAGACACTACAAAGAAATAAAACTACAGGCCAATATCTCTGATGAACATAGATGCCAAAATCCTGCACAAAATACTAGCAAATCGGATGCAGCAATACATCAAAAAAATTATTCACCATGACCAGGTGGGATTTATCGCAGAGATGCAAGGCTGGTACAATATTTGCAAATCAATAAATGTGATACACCACATAAACAAAATGAAAGTTCAAAACCATATGATCATATCAATAGATGCCAAAAAAGCATTCGACAAAATCCCACACCCATTTCTGATAAAAATGCTCAGCAATTTGGGAATAGAAGAATCATATCTTGAGATAATAAAAGTCACATATTAAAGACCTTACAGCCAACATCATACTCAATGGGCAAAAATTAAAAGCATTTCCCTTAAGAACAGGAATAAGACAGGAATGCCCACTTTCACCACTCTTATTCAACATAGTACTGGAAGTCTTAGTCACAGCAATCAGACATGCGGAAAAAAGAAAATAAATCCAAATTGGAAAGGAGAAAGTAAAAGTGTCATTATTCAGAGATGACATGATGTTATACATAGAAAACCCTAAGTACTCCATCAAAAATTTACTAGACTTAATAAATGAATTTGTCAATGTAGCAGGATACAAAATTAACATAAAAAAATCAATGGGATTTTTATACACCAATGATGAACTCACAGAAAGAGAAACTAAGAAAGCAATCCCATTTACCATTGTGACAAAAAAATTAAGATACCTAGAAATAAACTTAACCAAGGAAGTAAAGGATCTATTTGCAGAAAACTACAGGACATTGAAAAAAAAAATAAAGGAAGAAATAAAAAGTGGAAGCATATATCTTCTTCATAGATTGGAAGATTTAAAATCATTAAAATGTCCATACTACCTAAAGCAATCTATAGATTCAATGCAATGCCCATTAAAACACCTATGATATATTTCACAGAACTAGAACAAATACTTCCAAAGTCAATGTGGAACCAACAACTACAAAAAAACCCAAATAGCAACAGCAATCTGGAAAAAGAAAGACAAAGTAGGCGGGATCACAATACTGAGTATCAGGTTGTACTACAAAGCAAAGCTACTATAATCAAAACAGTCTGCTACTGGCACAAGAACAGGCACATAGATCAATGGAATAGAACAGAGACCCCAGAAACAAACCCAAAACATGCTCAATTAATATTTGACAAAGGTGGCAAGAGCATACAATGGAGTAATAAATGGTGTTGGGAAAATTGGACAGCTACATGCAATAAAAATAGACTACCAACTTACACCATACACAAGAATAAACTCAAAATAGATAAAAAAAAAACTTGAATGTAACTCGTGAACCCATAAAAATCCTAAAAGAAAATGCAGTCAACAAAATTTCAGACATCATATGCAGCAGAATTTTCACTGATACATCACCTAAGGCAACAGAACAAAGGAAAAAATAAACACATGGGACTACATCAAACTCAAAACTTCTGCACAGCTAAAGAAACAGCTATCAAAATGGAAAGGCAATTTGATATATGTACCCCCATGTTTGTAGCAGCACTATTTACAATCGCTAAGATCTGGAAACAGCCCAAGTGTCCATCTGTAGACGAATGGATAAAAAAGCAGTGGTACATATACACAATGGAGTACTACACAGCTGTAAGAAAGAAAGATCTCTTATTCTTTGAGACTACATGGAGGGACCTGGAAAGTGTCATCCTAATTGAAACAAGCCAAACAGAGAAAGAAAAGTTTCATATGATCTCACTCATTTGTGGAATATAATGAACATGACTCTTTGAGGAATGGGGTTGTCCCAGAGACATGGAAGTGTGGTACAGAATAACAATTCCCAGAAGATGGGGTGGTGGGAGAGAGATAAACTACAGAACTTATATGCATGTATGCATGAACAATGGACATGGACAACAAAGCTGGGGACAGGGCAGGGAGGGAGAGGGAGGGGGGAATCAGTGGGGGGAAAAGGAGAAACATCTGTAAAAAAAATTAATTAATAAAAAATTTTTAAAAAATTGAAAGGCCGCCCTGACCAGTTTGGCTCAGCGGTTAGAGCGTCGGCCTGCGGTCTGGAGAGACCCAGGTTCGGTTCCCGCTAAGGGCACGTACTTCGGTTGCAGCTTGTCCCCGGCCCTGGTTGGTCGTGCGGGTGGCAGCCACTCGATGTGTCCCTTCACGTCGATGTTTCTCTCTCTCTCTCCCTTCCACTCTATCTGTACAAAAAATGGAAAAATATCCTTGGGTGAGGATAAAAAAAAAAAAAAAAAAAAAAAAAAATTGAAAGGCAACCCACTGTATGGGAGAGCATAATTGCCAATGATATATCAGATAAGTGGTTAATTTCCAAAATATATAGAGTGGTCAACTTAACAAAAAGAATACAAAGAACACAATTAGAAAATTGTCAGAGGAGCTGAATAGACACCTCTCCAAACAGGACATACAAATGGCCAAGATACATATGAAGAAATGCTCAACATCACTAATCATCAGAGAGATGCAAATTAAAACAACAATGAGGTATCACCTCACACCTGTCAGAATGGCCGCCATCAACAAATCATCAAATAACAAGTGTTGGCGAGGGTGTGGAGAAAAGGGGACTCTAGACATTGATGGTGGGAATGCAGACTGATGCAACCACTATGGAAAACACTGTGGTGTTACCTCAAAAAATTAAGAATTGAATTGCCATTTGACCCAGTGATCCCACTTCTAGGAATATACCCTAAGAAGCCTGAAACACACATCAGAAAGAATATATGTACCCACATGTTCATAGCAGCACTATTTACAATAGCTAAGATCTGGAAACAGCCTAAATATCTATCAGTAAATGAATGGATAGAAAAGCTGTGGTACATATACATAATGGAGTATTATGCAGCTATAAGAAAGAAAGGTCTCTTATCCTTTGCAAGGACTTGGAGGGACCTGCAAAGTATTATCCTAAGAGAAACAAACCCAGCAACGAAAGATAAATATCACATGATCTCACTTATTTCTGGAATATAATGAACATAACAGTCTGAAGAACAGGGTAGTCCCAGAGACGTGGAAGCAGGGTATATACTGACAATCCCCAGAAGAGGGCAAGAGGGGGAGAAGAGGTAAACCACAGAACTTATATGCATGTATGCATAACCAATAAACATGGACAACAAAGCTGGGGATGGGACGGGAAGGGTGGGGGAGGATAGTGTCAATGGAGGAAAAAGGAGAAACATATGTAACAACAACAAAAAAAAGAAATGTATTTTGGGGGAGTGACCCCTGAAATGTTTTTTCTCACTTAATACAATTTCATTCACATTGAAGTCTTAGATCCACAGTCTTTTCCTCAGTTGCCTTTGTGAACTAACCTCATCGAGATTCACTTCTCTCTGTCTTTAAGAATAAAGTCCACCTTTCTACCAGTGATTTGCACTCTCAGCATAGTTACCTTTATGGCTTGTCCTTCAGCCTCATTCAGACACAATTCTGTGGGGCAGCTCTGTTCCCTTTCTGACAATTCCATATGTTTGCCGTGTACTGGTGCATTCCCTTTGCCACAGCTATCTTTGACACCCTTTCATCCCATCTCCCTGACTCACTCCCACTCGTTCTTTAAAACCAACCAATAACACCTCTGTAGGAAGTCTCTTTGATTAGCTACAGTCACCAAGCTCCATCTCTCTTAGGTGCATTTTAGTATAAAGATTAGCACATAAAATGTAAATTATCTGTTTACTTGTCTCTCTCTTTCAATAAACAGGAAATGTCTTAAGGGCATTGGACTGTATTTTATTTATCTTTGTGTATCCAAGTTTGACTGGGACACTGAAGATCTATGTTAAACTGAATCAAATTGAGTATGTTAAACATGACATATGGGTCAATATATTTCTAGACTTTAGTTCCACAGTTCTCAAATCCTTTGACCCAGGAGGTTTCTGGATATCATTCTGGATATTTGCCCTCAGATATCTTTATGGTGCAGTAAAGTAGATGAGTAAAGTCATCTAAATGGTACCCATAACCAAATCAACAAGAGGCAAGGGATGTTACCTCCCTAGCCTGGTAACTTGGCAAAGCTCAAACTAGAACTCCTGTTAATGAGGCTGAGCTGATATCTCACAAAAGGAGGGGTTTGGGGGTACTTTTTGTGGATACTCATTTATTTTATGGCTGTGTGAGCTGATAACCTGACTTTCTTAGCTGTGTGCCTTTCACATGGCCCAGGCTAGCACTCAGCTCCCATGAAACAGGGTTGCCTGCGATACAATGTCACATCTTTAAGATTTGGCAGTTTGGGAGAGAGTGGGCCAGGCACAGCAATCAGAGGGAATTTACTGCTGGTGGATGGCGATTTTTTGAATTTTGTATTCTCTGAGGTATAATGTCTTTGATTGGCAGCACTGTAGCTTCAAGTTTGACATCTTTCTATGGGGAACATCTGTGGCATGCAGCTTTTCTGTACAGGCAAAAAGAAGACACTGCTAATTTTTTTTAATAACATTATACGGTCTGACATATACAGTAACAGTTATGCTGCATCTAGATTCAAATTATTTTTTATATTTTTTTTTGACAACGGTTTCTAATCTTGTTTCTTTCTCTTGGTTTTTCTAACTCACACCTTTGTGTCCTCCTGTGCTTCCAGGGCTCTGAGCTAAAATCAAAATAATGGTGTTATACAATGGCATTCACGCAATGTAATTCTTTCTTATCTCTTCAAGGGCTATGTTATTTTAAATGTTACCCTCAGCCACGTGGAAAAACCAACAAAGGGTCATCCTCCCCTTAATTTTCCTGTTCCTCTGTAAATGCCCTCCTTTGTTATGCCCTGTCATCTTAACATCTCTCACATTCTTTTATTGTTCTAGGCTGTTCCGCACAGAAGGGAAGGTGACTAAGAAACATGTCTACACCAAACCTTATTAATTTTGTGCTTTAATTTTCTTCCATTCTCCTTATACAATGGCATTCACTCAATGTCATTACTCTTTACCAGGAGCAATATCAAGTGAGTCCCTGGGGGAAGAATTTCAGGCATCAGTGGTAGTTTTTGAGGAATGAGGATTAGAAACTTTCCCAAATGCCTATAAATAAAACTGGTCCTGTCTTTTCTCCCAGTGCCTGAGGTGACAACACAACACTGAACTGGCTGTCTGACATTGTTTCTGGGTGATACACTAAATCACTGTGGGACCATGGACTGGACGACTTACTCCTCTGGCCACAGTTCTCTCAAGTGTAAAGGAAGGGAATGGTATACACATTGCTCAAATCCCTGAAATTCCTAGACAGATGTGAATGAAAGTTTCTAGACCATTTGAAAAGTTTCCCCTCACTCTGACATAGGTACTGTAACAAAACTAATAACAAGGCAACTTACTCTGCAGAGTTATTTTCATGAAGGCATTTTAATTGCCTGCCACTAAGTGAGGTATAGATAAAGGAAAACACAAAATGAAAACAGGACATGGGTCCCATATGAGGCAGCAACAATTTTCCCATCATCCTTTTAGTTAATTTTCATTTTTACTCATTTTGTCTACACTTTGTTGTTACTTGACAGGATGTTCCTAAAAGAAAATAGTATTTCCCTAGAAGTTTGGTTTTTGATATTTATATTGGCTTATCATAGGATATATGCCTGTTTAGATCAGCCACTGCCACCTTTACAGCTATCTAGAGTGTTGGTGTTATGTGGCAGATTAACAATAATTCCTTCTCTGATATTTCTCCCATGAAGAAGTGAGGTCTATGTCCCCCACCCTGTTATGTGAATAGGTTCTGAGACTGCTCTGATTAATAGAATGTGACAAAAGTGACACAAGATGTCTCCAGGTCTGGTTCATAGAGACTGGCAGCTTTCACTTTCTGCCTCATGGAACACTTACTCTAAGACCACTTGTCCCATGGAAAGCCAGATCCGTGGAACAAGTAGGAGTATGACTACCTTGACACCACCATGCTGTGAGAAGCCCAAGCCACATGAAGAAGCCCTGGAAGATGAGACACCATGTGAAAAGAGGAGAAAGCCAGGACCCCAACACATCTGACATGTGGGAGAAGAAGGCATCTTAGGCATAGATCTTCCAGCCCCTGATGTCCCAGTAAACAGTATGGAGTTTCCTAAAAATTAAAAATAGAACTACCATGTAATCCAGCAATTCTAATTCTGGCTATTTATCCAAAGTAAATAAAATAAAAACACTAACTCAGAAAGATATATGCATCCCCATATTTGTTGCAGCAGCATTATGTACAACAACTAAGATATAGAAACAACCTAAGTATCTATCGATGGATAAATTATATATATATATATATATATATATATATATATATATATATATATATATAAAATTCAGCCATAAAAAGTAGTGAAATCTTGCCATTTGCAATAACATGAATGAATTTTGAAGGCATTAATGCAAAGTGAAATAGACAGAAAGACAAATACTGTATGATCTCATTTATATGTGTAATCTAAAAAACAAATAAAAAACAAATTAACAGACACAGAGAACAGATTGGTAGTTGACAGAAGGAGAAGGTGGGTAAAATGGGTCAAGGTAGTCAAAAGGTACAAACTTATACTTATAAAGTAAATAAGTCCTGGGGATGTAATGTACAGCATGATGACTATAGTTAATAATACTATATAATACATTTGAAATTTGCTAAGAGAGCAAGTCTCAAAAGTTCTTATTACAAGAAAATAGTTGTAATTACGTGTGGTAATGGATGTGAACTAGACTTGTTTTGATGATCATTTCACAGTATTTACAAATATTACATTATGTTGTATACCTAAAACCATAATAATAATATATGTCAATTATATCTCAATTAAATAAAAAAAAAGAAAAGAAATAGGTACCTAGAATGAGTCATCAGGGCCTCTATTGAGAAGAAAATAAATGAGACAGTTGTCTTTTTTATCCCAAAGTGTTAGAGCAGTGTTATATGTCAGACCCAGACCTTCCATGGAGCATCACCAGCTGGCCCTGTAACTCAAGTTCTCTTAGTTGAAATCAACAAGACATTGCTCCTTTACGAAGTAAAATATTTGCCTCTGCTAATGAGGCTATGGAGGCTCTCTGTTAACAATCATTTGGAAGAGCTTAATGGATCTAAAATCCCAGGTGGTTTGTGTTTGGACGGAAATGTGGGTAACATCTTCTGTGTGGTGCTGCAAAGGCATGAATCAGTAGAACACCACTTCACTTGAGAAGAGGGAATGGGGAGTAAAAATAACCTTTATAGCACCTTTACAGATGCCCATAGGTAACCTTCTTCTATCCAGAGATGCCCAATGATATGTTCTGTTTTGTCTCACTGTTGAACTTAGTTTGGGAGCTAGAAACTTTTCTCTAATTATTTTTAAAGTCCTATAAAGGTGGCTTTTTCCTCTCTATTCAATTTTTAAAATTTATCTTTATTGTTGAAAGTATTACAGAAGACCCTCCTTTTTTCTCCCATTGACACCCTCTTCCCCACTCCCACACCCCACCCCCTTCATGATACTGTTGTGTATATGGAAAACAATATGGTGTTTTCTCAAAAAATGTAAAATGGCCCTGGCCAGTTTGGCTCAGCAGTTAGAGCGTTGGTCTGCGGTCCGGAGAGACCCGGGTTCGGTTCCCGCTAAGGGCACGTACTTCGGTTGCAGTTTGTCCCCGGCCCTGGTTGGTCATGCGGGTGGCAGCCACTCGATGTGTCCCTTCACGTCGATGTCTCTCTCTCTCTCTTCCTCTCTCTCCCTCCCACTCTATCTGTACAAAAAATGGAAAAATATCCTCGGGTGAGGATTAAAAAAGAAAAAAATGTAAAATAGATCTGCCATTTGACCCAATGATTTCACTTCTAGGAATATATCCTAAGAAGCCTGAAACAGCAATCAGAAAAAATTTATGCACCCTTATGTTCATAGCAACACTATTTACAATAGCTAAGATCTGGAAACAGCCCAAGGGCCCGTCAGTAGATTAATAGATAATAACACTGTGGTATATTTATTCAATTTTCAGCATTAAATCCTTCTCACTGCATTGGTGTTTTGGGATTCTTAGGATATATTCCTAGAAGTGGAATCACTGGGTCAAACAGCAGTTCAATTGTTTAGTTTTTTGAGAAAAGTCCATACTGTTTTCCATAGTGGCTGCACCAGTCTGCATTCACACCAGCAGTGTACTAGGGTTCTCTTTTCTCCACATCCTCACCAGGATTTGTTGTTTGTTGATTTATTGATGGTAACCATTCTATTCTGATAGGTGTTAGGTGGTACACCTCATTGTCATTTTAATTTGCATCTCTCTGATGATTACTGTGCTCTGCTCACTCAGGGAGAGTCTGTATTGCAACTCTTTCAGCTATAATTCACTATTATACTAGTGACCAGTATGTGTGGTGGTAAGGTATAGGAGAAGGGAGCATTCAATAATCTTCCAATTAAATATTTGTGATGTAGTGGGCCTATGTTTCTGACCTATGATCTTTACACTTGTTTCTTCTTACAGGCTTTCTTCTACTTAAGCAAGACAGGAAGGCTGGAGGGGAATGGTCTAAGAGAAAAGCCCTTCCCACACACTCTGAGAGGAGGCTCCCTTTAAGTGCTTCTGCCTGGAGAGTAAGCGTTCGTTATGGAGAAAGCTCTGGGTATCTTTCACAAGGATTCTCTTTGTCTTCCCCAGCCAGGGCCACAAAGGGGTCTTTTTAAGATCTTTACCATGAGAAACTGTTGGGGTTTCTATAGGTGTAGCTTACACAAATTTAAGGGCTCCATTAAAATAGTAGTCCCCAGCCCTGGCTGGTATGGGTCAGTGATTGAGCAAAGTCTTGTGCACTAAAAGGTTACCAGATCAATTACCAGTCAGAGCACACACCCAGGTTGTTGGTTTGATCCCCAGTCAGGTTGCATGTGGAAGGCAAACAATCACATTGATGTCTCTCTCTCTAAGAAATCAATAAAAACTTTATTTGTTTGTTTGTTTATTTGTAAGTCTCACCTGAGGATATTTTTCCATTGATTTTCAGATAGAGTGCAGGAAATAAGAGAGAGAGAGAGGAAGAGAGAGACATTGATGTGAGAGAGACACATCAACTGGTTGCCTCCCACACAACACCAACCAGGGCCAGGGATCAAACAAAAACTGAGGTATATGCCCTTGACCAGACCTGAACCCGCAGCTCTTTGGTCCATGGGCCCACGTTCTAACCACTGAGTAAAACTAGCCAGAGCATTAAAACCATATATATATTTTTAAAAGACAGTAGCCCCTAGGAGTTTCTCTTTCTCTCATGCTAGTCCACACTCAGCCTCCAGAAATCCATCAAAATTATAATTTAACCAGTGTACAAATCCTGGCATTTGCTCCAGGTAAGCAGACCTCAGCTATGACTCTCAGAATTCACCTTACTCTCCAGATTTTGAGTGGCCAATTTCCTTTGCAAATTCAATTCTTTTGTCTCAGCAGAAATAGAAATCAAAAAGCAAAATAAGGTGGTCTGTGAAGAGTAGACATTGGGAAAAATGCTCCATGAAGTGTGGGCTTTGAATACAGCCCACCTTACCTTGCCATGTACATCTTCTGCTGACATCTTTTCTTTATCTTCCATATATCATTAGCCTTTATATTTCCTTGGTTGGACTCTGATGCATGTGCTATTACCCAAGTGAAATTATTTCTGCAATCCGACCATTTTAGATCTAGAAAAGACATTAGAGATAAAGCATTTCTTATTCATTGTTCAAAGGAGAAACTAAAAGTTCTGAAAGATTTCAATGATCTGCCCAAGATCACGTAACTAGAGCAAACACAGACCATCCATTACTCCTGTGCTGTTCTCTCTCTCTTTTTTTTTTTATAATGCAAACCAACAAATTAGGACATTGCATGGACTTCTGATTCTCTAGTTTTGTTTTACTGACAAAGGGAGGGGTTTGAGAAAAGCTTGAGTCAATTTTCATTAGTGTGTTCTCTTCAGTTAAGCTGTCCTTTGAGTCACATGTTGTTTTTCCTTTGGGATTTAATTGCCATTACACTGAACACAAAAATAACCCAGGTTCTCAACATTTGTATTTGCAGCAAGAACACTTGATTATAATCTCTTCGTCAGTCCTATTTGCAAACGCCACACCCCTGTGCTCCCTGGAATTTTTCTTCTTTGTGTAGGGAGCCAGATTCTCCCATGGTAATGGGCCAGGTGTACTCCTTCTGCTTATGTAATAATGCCTCTCTCCTCTACAGACAAGAAGAGCTCTTGGGCTCTGTAATACACCTGTAATCATGTTAACTGCCCTTCAGTTGGGATAAGAGTCAAACAGCCTCTCTAATGTGATGCTCCCTGGCTCCTGGCTTGGTCTGTCCCTCAACTCCAATTCAGGGCTGGCTGGCTACTTATTGCATTTGGAATATTTCTCCTTACAGGTTTGGTTCTGTCCAGCTTTTGTCCTGGGAATGTTTGCTCTTTGTCTTCAATCCTTTCTTCAACTCAGTCAATATTTGTTTTCTGCATCAACACTCTTCCTATTCTGGGTGTTAACCTGATTGCTGTATTTGTCTTTCTCACTCATTTGCACTCTCTTTTAATTCTCTCATGGTTGAATTTCTTTTTAAAGTAACTTTGTAATAAAAATTGCCATTTATTTCTCCCTGTGTGCCTTAAGCTGGCCCTGATTCTGAATCCTCTTTGATTCCTGTGAACAATGTCTCCACATATTAGCACAAAAGAGCAAACACTTTGACATGCATGTCTTTTTTTCCCTTCTTCTTCTTTGTATACAGTTATTCAATAAATTTTGCCTAGCGGTGAAGATAGAATCTGCCTGAAAAACAGCTTCAAATTCATCAGCTTCAAAGAAATTTTATCCATTTTGACAAAGGTTAAGCAATGCATCTGAGATCAATGATTTAACAACTGCCCTGCTTCTGATATCAATAAAAAATGACAGAGAGTTCACACTTATTTTTGCCACTACCTGAGAGGCTCTTTCCTCTACTCATAGCTTCATTAATTCCTGATTATATACTTATATTTCAAGTCATTAATTAATATCACTTCTTTAGAGAAGCATCTTCTGATCCTCCAGACTGAATTACATACTTTTATTTGATCCTTGGATCCACGGCAAAGACTTCTCCTTTGAATTCCAGGCTCTGATATCTAATTGTCTCCTCAGTATCTCTAATGGATGTCCAATAGGCATGTTAAACTTAAAAAATACAAACTTAACTTTTCATTTGTTCTACCCAAACATGTTTGTCCCCTGGTGTTCCTCATTTTAGTAAATTTCTCCATAATTGATCTAGTTACTAAATTCAAAAACCTTAGAGTCTTCTGTCTTAGGTTGGGTTTCTTGGAAGCAGACTGAGATGAAGATTACTGTGCAAGTGATGGATTGTGAAACAGCCCTCAGGAAAACCTGTAAAGTTGTGAGGGAAGCTGTACAAGTCAGAAGAAAAAGGTCAGCAAAGATGTGGGTTCTGCTGGAGTATGGCCTCAGCCTGATTCCACAGAGAGCTGTGGAGAATAAATGACATCAGAATTGGCTCACTGTGAGGACAGGGGCTGGGCTTTGTTGCCTCAGGATCAGCTTCCCCCTCCTACCCAACACTTCTTGATCAGTGGGATCCATTAACTAGGTCATTTGGGTCTCTAGAAAATAAGCCAACTAAGAGACATTAGCAAGCAACACTCACAACAAGTTGGGAATGGGTGCACCGACCTGATGAAAGGGTATGCACAAAGTGCTAAGAGTCTACTACACCATTCTGAATTCCTTTGTGCCTCTAATTGAACTGCTTCCCTTATATTCAGTCAATCAACAAAATTTTCACAACTATAACACAAATTATATTCCAACACAAAATTTTTCATGACATCACCTTAGCACAAACCACCATTTCTCAGCCTGACTACTGTGGATTCTCTTGTCAGTAATTATACTCTTCCATTCCACAAGAAGTAGGAAATAAAAGAATTAAGATTGCTTTCTCAAAAAAAAAAAAAAGCCTTGAGATCAAGACATGACCAATCAGAAATAAATAAATGGGAAGTTGCACTTTTCAGGAGTAGAATGGCTCCTCACAACAAGCTTAGAATGATAAAATTTAGAGGACCAACACACTCAAAGAAATAATATTTCTATCAAGGGATCAGTTGATTATCTAAGGAAGCTACACAAAGAGGAATGACCAAGAGAAGCATTAAGAGAGACCCCAGAAGTCTCTATCAGTGAATATCACAATTTATATCCCTTTGACCAGATCAATTCTATTTTAACCTGCTGCCATTAAAGTCATCCACCCAAACCCCCCATCCTTTGTTGTGATTCTACACTCACTAGGTATATAGAAAGCATAAAGAATTTGAGTGTTCTATTAATTTTCTTCTCATTGTAAATAATAAGTGGGAATTCCAGTCTTATTCATCAATATCCTGATATAAAAAAAACTACCAAGTGGGACTGAAAAGATTTATTTCTAAAGACTCGTTGCTTGAAGAAGGGGCCAGAAAGAGGAAGAGAAAAAAAGAGTGTTCAGCAATGGATTTTTTTCCAGAATTTTAAATCAAATACAATTTGACATGACAGCAAAAAATGCTGATTTGAGTTCCACAAATGCAGAATTAAGAAAATTTATAAATCAAAATTTCAGTCCAACAAAAAGCACATAAACAATAGCTCACATTGATGTTGTCAAGGTTGAGCCTCATAGTCAGCTTGAGGGGAGATACCACCCATGAATGGGACATCAAAAATTATGACCCAATTACAACAGGAAAGCCTAAATAACCCATACAAGGGCATTCCTAGGGCACCCAGCTCAAGAGATTAGAGTGACTGTACCACTTGGTTCAATAGGACACTTACTACATAAGGCTACCCCACAAAGACTAGAAGGCATAACAGTTCAATCTCATACAAAGAAACAAACACAAAGAGACAGTAAAAATGAGGAGACAAGAAAACAACCTACAAATAAAAGAAAAGGAAGAAGCTCCAGAAGAAGAGTTAAATGAAATGGAGGCAAGCAATTTATCAGAAATAGAGTTCAAAATGATGGTTAAAAGAGTGCTCAGGAAATTTAGTGAGAATTATCAGGAACTTACTGAGAACTACAAAAACAGGAAAAAAGAAATAGAAACCATGAACCAATACCAGTTAAAAATGAAGAATACCATATCTGACATCAAGAATATACTGGAAGGAATTAAAAGTAGATTGAAGCAGAGGATCTTACCAGTAATCAGAAGACAGGATAGAAAAACAAAAAACAAAAAACACCCAATTAAGGCAGTGAAAAGAAAAATGGATTATAAATCTAGAGGATAGTTTAAGGGAACTTTGGGACAATATGAAACATAACACCATCAGTATCATAGGGATACCAGAAAGAGAAGAAACAGAGGAAGGAATAGAGAACCTGTTTAAAAAAATAATGACAGAAAATATTCCTAACCTGGTGAAGAAAAAAGTCCAAAGTTCAGGAAGCACAGGGAGTCCCAAACAAGATTAGCACAAAGAGACCTGTACCAAGACACATCATAATTAAAATGGCAAATTTTAAAGACAAAGAAAGAATCTTAAAAGCAGGAAAGAGTTTCTTACAAGGAAGTTTCCATCAGACTGTCAGCTGATTTATCAACAGAAACATTTCAGGCCAGAAGAGATTGTCATGCAGTATTCCAAGTAATGTAAAGCAAGGACATACATCCAAGACTACTTTGTCCAGCAACGCTATCATTTAAAATCAAAGGTGAAATAAAGAACTTCACACACACACACACACACACACACACACACACATACACACACACAACAAAGGCTACAGAAGTGCATTAACACCAAACCAGCACTGTAAGAAATGTTACAGGGACAGCTTTAAGAAATTGAGAGAGAAAAACATAGATATAAAGAAAAAATGACAATAAATACCTATCAATAATATCCTTAAATGTAAATGGCTTAAATGCTTCAATCAAAAGACATATGAAAGTTGAATAGATAAGAAAACATCACTATATACATGCTGTCTACAAGAAATCCTCTTCAGAACAAAAGAATTACACAGGACAAAAGTGAAGGGATTGAAAAATTTTTTCCATGTAAATGGCAACAAAAAAACAAACAAATAAAAAAGTTGGGAGAACAATACTCATATCTGACAAAATGGACTTCAAAAAAAGGTCATAACAAGAGACAATTAAGGTCAGTATGTAATACTGAGGGCTTGATCCAATAATTTTGTTATTGCAAATAGATTTGTATTATATTTTCTAGTTAGTCTCTAATGTAGAAAAATTATTTTAAATTATATATTTGTGAGACTAGCCACCTCATTGAATGTTCTAAATTTTCACTAATTTCTCAATTCTGTTATAATTTGTGGTTAAAAATTATACCATCTTCAAATTTTTAAAATTGTTTATCTCATCAAAGTCACCCTCACAGAAATACCCAGAATAATATTTGACCAAATATCTCAACACCACATGTCCCAATCAAATTAACACATAAAATTAACCATTATAGATGGCAAGTGTAGCATTCTCCTCAGACTTTCTGTTATCAGTTCTGAGAGCCTCTGCCTTGATTTCTAGAGGCCTACACTATGCCTGTCTTCAGAGGATGGCCTGGGGCTACTGGAGGTACAGGGCCCATGTAGAGCAGAGAACCAGCAGCCATAGAGAGCTATGAGTTCCTTGGAATTTGCCTATCCTTGGTTAGTGTTGAGCCAATGACTGACTGGTGGTGCAGGAGTATGAAGCCCCTTCTTCAACTTCAGACTTACTTCTCTTCCATCCTCGGCTCTCCTGGGATCAACTCTTGAATAATATACTTGCACATAAAATTTTTTCCCTGCTTCTTAGGGAACCTGGCAGCATCCTTTCTCAGCATACCTTGTTGGCTTTGATAAATGTTGTCTCTTCCTTCTTAAAACCAGGCCTTAATCAGTTTTAGGTGATAATCTAAAGTTTTCTAATGCTTAAACATCACCAAATAGTCAATTTAAAGTATTCTTTCTGTCAGAATCACTATGAAGCAAGCCTCAGAGTTAGGAAGGTGTACGCTCTAGAGTCAGCACATACCTCTTATCCTAGTTGTATGTGGGCACATAGAGAGTCAACTTTGCTACAGTGTCTTCTGAGAGAAATCTTTTCCTCTCACACCTCCCAGAATAAGAATTTGGGCAGCTTGCCTGCCATGTGCTACTCTGATGCTTTCCCATGAAATGGGAGCACCAGGGAAGAAGCCATCTCTAGAGCTAATAATAAGATCGAATTAGCTTTTAATTTACACATATGATTATTTATTTTATAATTGCAAATTTCTAGAGAGGTATATCTTTCCCTTACCAAACCCCATTGACTGCAAAGGTAATTACTGAAATTGCTCAGTTCTGCTCATAATGTGGAAGCTTCACATTTCTTGAAATGATTTACTCCTGTGTCACTGAGCATTCTTTGAATAGAACTGGGGGCCAGAATCTCACCTCAATGAGTGGAATATTCCTTATTTAAAACTCTTGTGAAGAACCTACTTTAATTACCTTTCTGTTCTTTTCTGTTCAAGAAGCTCTCCAGGAGACTGGAAAACACAGTTGTTTAAAGAATCTGAAGATAAATACTGTCAAATAAAGCCCTTTAGAAAATAGTTATAGGGTGTTCTTTGAAGCCAGAGCATTTCAAGGGATTTTCTGTTAGTTGATGAAACTAGGTCATCAAGTTATGGGACTTTGTGTGTATGCACAAGTACACACACACACACACACACACACACACACACACACACAATTATCACTTCTTTAAGGCCTAATGTCTGGAGTAGCCTATGACAAATGGTGACACAGTGTAAGAAAGGAAGAGAATGAGAGAGGAACCATGCATATTTAAATGAACATTTCACTAGTCAAAACTCTCTTGGTGGCTTGACAACATTTACAAATCTTCTCTGTAAGTAACCCAAAGATAGGCAAGACCACTGCACATTTTCTTCCAGAATATACCTCAACCCTTTTCTCATGTTTCCTTTTCACCCCAGGTTTGGCCTCTTGGCCTTCCTTGACCTTGACTTCTAGACCAAGGTTGCACAGGAGATGAAACACCCTCTGTGAAGTTAAGTAAATGTTCACCAGGTAGATGAAGGGAGAGAGATTCCCAATGCAAGCACCGCTAATGTAAAGACATGGCAACAGGAAATGGAGCCATATTTCAGGAAACTCAATTGGTCTTCCAGGTAGGAAGACTGGATGGAGGCTGTTGAGGTTTGACGGTCCAGATCAGATAGTAAGTACCAGGATCTAGAATAGGAGAAAAGTAGGATAACAGGCAGAAAGAAAGGATGCTGGAGGTCATGTCATTGTGACTGGAGATGTTGTGGCAGAAGAGCAGACAACCAGTCTCCTTGGGACTTTTCCTTATCTCTGACATGAGCACAGAATATGTTATAGGTTCTCAGTAATTATTTCCTGACTCAGTTGATCTGATAAAATAGCAAATAATATAACTTTGGTGGATCTTATAAATATTCAGGATCTCTTTCTGCATTTATAAAATGAGTGGGCTGGATGAGGATCCTGGCTAAGGTCTCCAGCTCTCATGCTCCAAGTCAGCCAGTTCTCAGGGGAAGGAGCTGGAAGTGTCTTCTACAGGAATGTTGGAAGAATTCTTGACAGATGAGCAGACTGAAAGAGCACCTTCCAGGCCTCCTTCAAACCAAACCCAGGATGAAACAGGAGACTGCTACATTCATTGATTTATTTGTTATTCATAGGCACTGAACTAGTTCTCATTTCTACAATTCTCTTTAGTGGGGGAAATAAAGTGAGCTTTATTGGGAACAGGGTGTTCCTATTTGACAAGGTAGGATTACTGGTGGTATAAAATTGTGATTTTTATTAAAGTGAGTTTTCTTCCAGTTGGCTGAATTGATGCTGCCTTTGACACCAACTTAGTTCCTTGAATACAACCTAGTACTTCTCTTTGCTTTGTTTTCCCTAAGCCCTGAGAAGGGATCCCCAGATTGCTACAGAAGGTATTAAGCAACAACCTACAAGTGTTATACTGCTAACATTCTCTTGATTTATTTTTCAGGGTTTCTGTGGTACAGGTGGAAGCCTGTTGCTGGGGCTCCCTCAGACAGATGTTGCCAGTTCTGTCCTTGAGTTTCAGGAGCTTGTGGGCAAAGAACCTAAAAGAAAGGAAGGAATTTTCACAGTAAAGTCTTTTCCCAGACTTCACCCCTGTTTAAATCACTTTCCTGTGTTGTGCTCTGGCGCACTGTTTTCCCTTGTCAATTCTGTGAAATGAGTGGGAGGCTATACGGTGAACATTGTGTGCTCCTGCTTTAAAAAAAGAAAAAAAAAAAAAAGATAGGTTCTGCACAGTTCTGCAATGAATTAAAGCCAACCCTTATTACTATGTGAAGAGGAGGCAGGGATCACTCTGGGTTGGAAATTTTATTCAGTGGAAATGTTGACAAGAGAAGACCTCTGGACTCAGAAGCTTTGGTTCTAATCATATAGCTGCCTTGTCTATGGAATTGTGGAGGAGAGTTATCTTATAATACTGCATCTTACAGATTGAGGATTCCTAGAGGTGTTTCCTAATTGTCAAAATTAGTTATTCTTGATCAGTAGGGTTAACAGGTAGAGGTTAAGGGAGAAACATTAGTGTTCTCAGATCTTTCTTATCTACAGACTTGAATAGAAGCTGTTCAAGGTGCTGAGGAGTTAGAGAGACCTGAGTAATCTTTCATACAAACTAGGAAACTTTTGAAAATGAACAAGAGTACTCTTAATGTTTCCACCAGAACAACAGGCTTAAACTGGGACAAACAGTCACCTAGAAAAAGCAGCACTCCTTGGGTAAGACTGCCCTGGTGAGTGCTTTACTTCTCTTCCTGCTCCCTACCACTACACAATTAGTCTTATGGCCCTTGTTGGTTCTCTCTTGATTAGGAACCCAGTGTCAAACAAACTGTGTGGTAGATTGTTGCAATAACAGCTTCTTCACCCATGCCTTAAGTAGTCCCTAGGCTTGGCCATGTGACCTGTTTTACCAATGGAACATTAGCAAGCATACTGCAGACGTAAGATCGAAAAATGCTTACACATTAGGGTACAATCTCTTGTCACTTTTAGAACTTTGCAATTGTGATACAAATAACCCCAAGTTAACCTGTTGAATAATGAAAAACCACATGGAAAACAAAAGATATATTTCAGATAAGTCCATCTTAGACCAGTCAGATAGATCCTAGACCATTTAGCTGTTGATTACATACACAAAAGTGAGAACATCTGAGACCAGAATATGATTTTGGCTGAGCCTATCCTGAATTGCCAACCTACAGAATCATGAGATAAATAAATGGTTACTGTTTAAGGCCAAGTTTAAAGTGTTTGTTATGCAGCAAGTGCTAATGGATACACCTTGTGTTGTAAAACTAAAGAGATGAGCCACAAACATAGCACTCAGTATTGTACTGGCTTATAGTATATATTCAATAGATGATAGCTATTATGATCCTGTAGGGTGGGAAAGCACTAAACAAGTAAAAGTGATATCTGTGCCCTCAAGAACTTTCCCACACTCTGATTATGTGAATAAACCTGCTTATATGAAATGATAAAAAGAATAATTCAAATTGCTGTGCCTTTGAGTGCAAAAGTATTTGTTACTAATATTTGAATATCTCACTGAGGCTTCTTCACAGTTTGTTCCTGAAGAACAGAAATGATTAAGTGGAGAACCTTTTTCTGACCCCTAAGATGAAGTGGGTGGGTTTGATTTCTTGTTACCAAGGTAACCTCTTTCAATAAGCCTTGAAAAGATAATTTCTTTGTGTGAATGCTTGTTTTGCATTGTACACCAATACAGTTCAAAGACAAAACATTTACTTAAGAAACAATAGACACGCATGGAATCACCTTGATTTTACAAAGTGCAACTATTCAAAATGCAAATATGCATCTATAAAAGGACTTAATCAGCATTAGTTTAAAAGTGTCTCATCTCAATATATAAGGTAGAAATTTAAGTATAAAGAATTTTAAAATAAATTTGTCCTATATCCCCATTTCACAAATGATGAAACTGATGCCCAGAAAAATTAAACTATCAGGTCAATGTCTCAGAGCTTATTAATGGCAAAACAGGGACTAAAAATTAGGTTTTTTGACTTCCACTCCAATCATTTTTCTCATCACTCTGTGTATTTTTAATGGCTATCTGCCCATGAGGCAGAATGTGTCTTTAAAATATAATAGTATGTTTTAATGTTTTAAGATAGCAATATTTGACAATAATTCAAAAATATAGTGAAGTATAAATTAGAATAAAACATCATGGATTCTTTCCATACTCTAGTGATCATGGCTAATTTTTATATATATCTTTCTAATCACCTTTCTACAGACACTTACTTTATTTTTCAAAAAATGAAGAGAGATAACACTTGTTTTTAACCTACTTTTCCCTTGTAACACTGTATTGTAAATATAGGTTCTGTGTCATTAAATGTGCATCTACAGCACTAACTTACAAGTACCTTTATCCCCCATTGGCTTTTGACACCAGACTCAATAAAACTGACTCTCAAACTCAGTCTGTCCTGAATGTTTTCTGCCTAAAAGGTCAGCTTCAACTGGCTCCAGACACAATTCTAGTGAGTCTCTGGAATTCAAAAAGTAGAAAACCATCTTAGTCACAGCCTAATTAAAAGAAGCCAAAGACCATAGCTCTCAGACATCAGGAAAGATGATCAATGTTGTTTATGATAAGAGAAATGTGTATTAAATTGTAATTAATTTTTCACTTGTTAAACTAGAAAAGATCAGTAAGTCTGACCACATGCTGAATTGGAGAGCAGTAGAATGTGGGAAAATCAGTACTCTCATGTATTGCTGGTAGGAAGGCACATCGGTACATCACAAGGGAGACAAATATGGCAAGAGTCTGTTAAAACCTCAAGTACACACATCTTTCAATTTAGCAATATCTTTCTAACTCTACAAACTATCATTGGTATTTATCTCCCCAAGTGCAAAAAGGTATGTGCTTGAAGTTAGTAATTACAGCATAGCTTCTAATCAATAAAGACTGGAAACCTCTTAAATATCCATAAATAGGGAATCGATGGCTTATTCATAGAATATCAAACCACATAGACACAAAAAACATTGAGGAGGCCTTCTTTGTACTGATCCAGGGAAGCTCTAAGAATTCTTGTTAAATTTGAAAAACAAACAACAGGACAATACATAGAGTATGTTTCACTCACCTACTGATAAGTGGATAAAAAAGCTGTGGTATATTTACACAATAGAATACCATGAAGCTGTAAAAAAAGAGAAATCTCTTACCCTTTGAGATGACATGGAAGGACCTGGAGAGTGTTATGCTAAGCAAAATAAGCCAGTCAGAAAAATACAAGTATCACATGATCTCACTTATTTGCGGAACATAACAAACAAAATAAGCTGTTAACCAAAAGAGATCCAGAATCATGGAAGTAGGGAAGATACTGACAAACCTCAGAGGAATGAGGGGTGAGAGAGATGGGAAGAGATAAACCAAAGAACTTATATGCATATATAAGCAACCAGTGGACATAGACATTAGGCTAGGGAAGACAGGAGGGGGTTAAGAGCAGGAAGGAGATGATCAATGGGGAAAAAAGAAGAACATCGATAATACTTTCAACAATAAATAAAATTAAATTAAAATTAAATAATAATAATACATAGAGTGTGTTGCCATTTGCATAAGATGAGAAATATATCGACTATCTCAAGAATACTAAAGAGATATCTGTGTTGTTCAGAATCTTCAGTACCATGGAAAGTGATAGCCTGGAACAGATAGTTACTCAAGTCCAAGTTTTGGCAATCTCCATTGATTAGCAACATAAAAGCTGTGCTTCTCATGTCACTTGCATTGTTTATACACCAGTCTGCATTTTATTTTTCCCTACAGATGGCTGCTTTTCTTATCAAAGAGATTTGGGTAAATTTAACAGTGTTTAAAAGCTATAAAAAAGGAACTTCTTTATTAGGATAAGACTTTGATTCTTCAAACCAACACTATGTTTGGACTTTTATACAACCCTGTGACATGAGTCCTAAATTCACCAATAGGACTTAAAATAAATAACAGGGTTGAAAAGAAAGGGGAAAACACTGTCAACATCTTGCAGGGTTTTTTTTTTAATGATAGTTTTTACATTTTTTTTCTTTATTGATTTTAGAGAGAGAGGAAGGGAGAGGGATAAAGAGATAGAAACATCAATGAGAGAGAACATTGATTGGCCACCTCTTGCATGGCCCTTACTGGGGATTTGGCCCACAACCTGGGCATGTGCCCTGACTGGAAATCAAACCGGTGACCTCTAGGTACGTGGGTTGACACTCAACCACTGAGGCACAACAGCTGGGTTGTCAAAATCTTATTAATTGCTGCTTATTATTAGGCATCAATGATTCATGCAGAGGAGGTCTCCTACAAATATATATTGAGCAACTGAGACAAGAAAGCCTGGACTTACAACCTAGTTGCATCCTGAGGATAAGCAAAGCTTTTCATGGTCACACACATATTTTCCAAGCTGTTTGTGATCTTTAAAGAGTAAAGCCATAGTCTCCTGATACAAGAGAGTCTCACTGTCTATAGCCAGATACTTTTAGCTCTGTTCTGCAAAAGGATGGCCCTTGAGTCAGGGACCCAGACCTGCCACTGTCCTTCTTCAGTTACTGTGGCATTGTTTCCTCCATTTACATAATCCTTCTTGTGCACAGAGTTGAATGTCTTCTGCTTATTTCTATATTCCACTAGAAGAGTTTAGAGAAACGATCACACCGTTAGATAGCTCAGCCAGCTTTTCAGAGCTTCAATGATCTTGAAATCTACTCTGATTAAATTTTAACATATTTTTATCCTTCTTGCTGAAAGGAAGAAACTCAAAGCCCAAGTACTTCAAGATTCAGATTTGTCTTAATCTGTATGCCCGTGGCAGGTACTGTCAGGATCCCTCCCTTCCATAACCTCTCAGTACTCACCTCTACACTCTGAAAGCAAATACCAGTGATTCTCTTCCTGAGGGCTCTCTTCTTGCCTGTGTACATAGTACATCACAAGTGCCAGAGTCAATGTTTTTGGAATCATCTTCAACCAATGATGAATGGGGAACTGGATCCTAAAAATCTCACTTTTCTTATCTTTCACTTGTGATAACTTTAGGCCCATTTCTCCACCACATTATATTTCAATTGGCCAAAGTGATAACCTGTTTGATCATACACATAGTTACAAATACAGCAGTAATATGATATATTATCAGGAGAAATCATAGTTAATAATACATATATCACCTAATACTGGATCTTTTAAAAAGGCAGTAAAAAATTTTAATTAATGGATAAGACAGCTGATAAAGAAATAAGATAATTCTTTGAAGAGTAGAAATAACAACAAAAAGGTCAAATCCAAGAAGCAAGCATTTTCTCTGTGGTTATTTCTGATGTCAAATAGTCTTGAGTATAAACCAGGGGGAAGAAACCTTGCTGAAGGGAGGGAGAGTCATGATCCATTCACACCTTGGCCTTGGCACTGAAAGAACATTAATAAAAATATTAATTTTTTTTAAAAAAACTTGCTTAAAAATTTGTGACCATATGCTACCATTACCAAGTTGGGGCAGAATTTTTTAAACCAATGTATCCTAAAATAATCCAAGGTCTGGCTGTAAAGTTAAGAGTTCCTGGGGTAGCAGTCAGATGGCAGAAACAAAGATACTTCTTTTTCAGAAGACCATCATCGTAATTCAAACATCTAAAGCATTCCCAGAGATGAAATTCTAAAATAAATGAGCTAAAATCAAATATCAACACACATATGGGAAATAAGGTACAATGAGTGGCAATTAGGAAAGACAACAAATAAGATCATCAGACTGATAATGACTGGACATAATAGAATTAACAGAAACAAAACATAAGATAAACAGATTTAAAAATATGCAGATATAAGAGAGTAGGAAATATGAAAAAAAGAATAAGACATTCAAAACTGAGCATGGAAAGAATCAAATGAACTTCTGAAGAAAACTGTCATAATTAAAATAAGGAATTCAAGCAGCAGATTCGACACATCTGAGGTAAGACTTTATGAGTGGGAAAATGCATCAGAGCAAAAGTGCCCGGAGGGGTGTAGAGATGTAGCACATAGAGACAGTTGCTGGAGGATAAGGTAAAAGGTCTAACATGTGAGATCAAGGTTCTCAAAAGAAAATTAATACCCAATATCTGAAAAAATAATTGCTGAGAAATTTTTAGAACTAAAGAAAAGTTACATTAATCCTCATATTTAGAAAGCATATCGATCCTGATCAGGATAAATAAAAAGACCCATATGTAAATATATCAAAAAAAAACCTATATATGCCATATTTTTTTTCTAAAAAATATAAATAGCCAGAAAAAAGACAAATATATGACAATTACAAAGAAAACTGCCATTTCAGTGATAGTAGAAGGTGCAGGACTAAAAAAACTAAAGTTTTTTAAAGTGCCAACAACAGCAACAAAAATCTGTCATCATAAATTATACATCCAGTAAAAATAAAGTTGAAAGAAAAAAAGAAGATTAAAGAAATGTACAGACAAAAACAAAATGGAGATATTTCTACCAATAGACGAACTATAGAAACTTCAAAAGATAAACTTCAAAAATAAAAAATTACACCTGGAAAATCCAAGATGCACAAAATAATGGTAAGCAAAAAAATTGATAAAGATGTCATAGTAAATTAATGAAGTTAAAAAAAAAAGTTGGCCTGGCTGGTGTGGCTCAGTGGATTGAGTGTTGTCCCATGGACTGAGAGGTTCCGGTTTGATTCTAGTCAGGGCACATGCCTGGTTGTGGTCTCAATCCCCATTAGGGGGTGCACAGGATGCAGCCAATTGTTTCTTTCTCACATGGATGTTTCTATCTCTCTCTCTCTCCCTCTCTAAGAAAAAAAGAAAAGAAAAGAAAAAAGAAAGTTGAACTAAAATCTTTGACAAAAATAGTATAGAAATCAAGGGGCATAAACTGAAGGTAAAACATTCTAAAGTAAAATCTTATTTTCTTCTGGAGAAGCAAACAGATCATCCTGAATTTTTATCCTTGTTAAGCTTATGTTAGATAAGTATATTAGATTTTCTAGGTTATATAAGGAAGCCTCATATAACCTATGGGCATGAGGGATTCTGTATCTTAATCCAGATGCTGATTACATGAGCAGGTTTATTTTGTGAAAATCCAGTAAGCTGTGTATTTGTGATGTGTACATTATTCAATATGTAAATAATACTTCATTAAAAATTTAAAATATAGCCCGGGCTGGTTTGGCTCAGCAGTTAGAGCGTCGGCCTGCAGTCTGGAGAGACCCGGGTTCAGTTCCCGCTAAGGGCACGTACCTCGGTTGCAGTTTGTCCCCCGGCCCTGGTTGGGTCGTGTGGGTGGCGACCACTCGATGTGTCCCTTTCACGTCGATGTTTCTCTCTCTCTCTCTCTCTCTCTCTCCCTCCCACTCTATCTGAACAAAATATCGAAAAATGTCCTGGGGTGAGGATAAAAAAAAAAAAAAATTAAAATATAAGGAGAAAACTATGTAGGGTAACCATTGAAGTAACAGAAATAAGATGTATTGATAGGACATATAATTGCCCCACAAAGAGAGGAAAAAAGTGAATGAGAGAAACACACATATAATTCAAAAGAAGACAAGCAAGACAAAAAGTAAAGTCAAATAAGAAAAGAAGCTTGAAAAGGTAAAATAAAAAAGAAAATATAAAAGATATAATAAAAGGTGATTCAAATACATCTCTAATCACAATCAATGTAAATTTTGTTAAAAGACAAAATTTTACAAACCACCACCAGATCTATTAAAATTTCAAGCTAGACAAGAACAGGCATATACATCAATGGAACAGAACAGAGGACCCAGAAATCAACCAGACATTATGCTCAATTAATATTTGACAAGGGAGTCAAGAGCATACAATGGAGTAAAGACAATCTCTTCAATAAATGGTTTTGGGAAAATTGAGCAGGTACATACAGAAAAATGAAACTAGACAATCAATGTGTACTATACACAAGAATAAACTAAAAATTGATAAAAGACTTAAATCAATAAACTTAAATTGATAAAAGACTGAAACCATAAAAATCCTAGAAGAAAATGTAGGCAGCAAAATCTCAGACATCACACATAGCAGAATTTTCAGCAACACATCGCCTAGGGCAAGAAAAACAAAGAAACAAATTAATAAATGGGACTACATCAAACTAAAAAGCTTCTACGCATCAAAAGAAACCAGCCTAAAAATGAAAACAAAACCCATTCTATGGAAGAACATATTTGCCGATGATACATCGGATAAGGGGTTAATTTCACAAATATATATAGTACTCATACAACTCAAAAAAAACAAAAACAAAGAAAAACAATCCAATTTAAAAAATGGGCAGAGGACGTGAATAGACACTTCTCTAAACAGGGCATGCAAATGACCAAGAGACATGAAAAAATGTTCAACATCACTAATCATCAGAGAGATGCAAATTAAAATAACTATGAGGTATTACCTTATACCGGCCAGAATAGCTACCATCAACAAATCCTCAAACAACAAGTGATGGCGAGGGTGTGGAGAAAAGAGTACTCTAGTACACTGCTAGTGGGAATGTAGACTGGCACAGTCACTATGGAAAATATGGTGTTTCCTCAAAAAATTAAAAATGGAACGCCATTTGTGACCCAGTGATTCCACTTTTAGGAATATATTCTAAGAAGCCTGAAACATCAATCAAAAAAGAATGTATGCACCCCTATGTTCACAGCAGTACTATTTACAATAGCTAAGATCTAGAAAGAGCCCAAGCGCCCATTAGTAGATAAGAGGATAAAAAAGCTGTGGTAACTCAGCCATTGTCGCTTGGTGAATTGCGCATCCTCCCATGGACTGAGAAGTTTTCAATTACATTCCTAGTCAGGGTACATACCAATTTACAGGCTTGATCCCCAGTAGGGGACTTGCAGGAGACAGCTGATAGATGTTTCTTTCATATCAATGTTTCTATCTCTCTCTCCCTTCCTTTCTCTCTAAAAAATCAGTAAAAACATTTTTAAAAAAAAAGCTGTGGTACATTTACACAATGGAATACTATACAGCTGTAAGAAACAAAGATCTCTTACTCTTTGAGATAACATGGAGGGAACTGGAGAGTATTATGTTAAGCAAAATAAGGCAGTCAGAGAAAAACAAATATCACATGATCTCACCTATTTGTGGAATATAATAAACAAAATAAGCTGATGAGCAAAATAGATTCAGAGACATGGGAGTAGGGAACAGACTGAGAAACCTCAGAGAGAAGTGGGGCAAGAAGAGATAAACCAAAGAACTTATACGCATATATGCATAACCAATGGACACAGACAATAAATAGTACAGTGAAGGAGGGGTAGGGTGGAAGTGGGGAGGAGGGTGTCAAGGGGTAAAAATGAGTAACATCTGTAATAAAAAAATAAATTAAGTATTAAAAAATAATTGAAAAAATGGTCATAGGGATGTAAAGTGCAACATAGGTAATACAGTCAAATATATTATAATAACTATGTGTGGTGCCAGATGGTTAATAGATTTATTGAGGTGATCACTCTGTAAGGTATATAAATGTCTAACCACTATGCTGTACAACTGAAACTAATATAATATTGAATGTCAACTGTATTTGAAAAAGAAAAAAGAAGCCAGTGAAACAGAAACAGAAATAAAAAAATCAATGATATCATGAAATACTATGCAGCTGTAAGAAAGAAAGATCTCTTACCCTTTGAAATGACATGAAGGGACCTGCTAAGCAAAATAAGCCAGTCAGAGAAAGATAAGTACCACATGATCTCATTCATTTATGGAATATCGTGAACAAAATAAACTGTCAATCAATATAGATCCAGAGACATGAAAATTAAAAACAGACTGACAAACCTCAGAGGGAAGGGGAAGGGGGTGGTGGAGGGGTTTGGAAAGATAAACCAAAGAACTTTATATATACACACACACACACACACACACACACACACACACACACACACAGATATGTGTGTGTGTGTGCATGCGCACAACAAATGAACACAGACAATAGCTTGGGGAAAGCAGGAAGGGGTGGGAGCAGGAAGGATGGGGTCAATAGGGGACAAAAGGGAAAGCATCTATAATACTTTCAACAATAAATATAAAAAATAAATAAAACACGTACACAAAATATTAGTGATATCAAAAGCAGGCTCTTGAAGAGATTATTTCAATAAAATGTATAAGCCTCTATCCAGATGCATCATGAGAAAAAATACAAAGTATCAGTATTGGGGACAAGCAGTATCTATAAAATAAGTCCATACACTCTTTGTTACTTCCACCATTAAGTGTTGGTACCTCATTTCTTTCCTTTTGACTATGGCTGCATTTGAGACTTGCTTCTAACAAACAGAATAAAGCAGAGTAAATATGTATAACATCAGAGGCTAGGGGAGAAAAGGCATTGAGTAGCTTTTTGCTTGATCTCTCTGTCCTACCACTCACTAGTTAGCTAGGGAAAACTAGCTGCCACGTGTCAAGGGAGTCAAGCAACACTACAGAGGTCCATGTGGTAAGGAACTGAGGCTCAAGAGCTGTAAAAAAGAAAGGCCTCGCCTGCCCAGTTTGGCTCAGCAGTTAGAACATTGGCCGTGGACCAGAGTCCTGGGTTCAGTTCCCACTAAGGGCATGTACCTCGGTTGCAGTTTGTCCCCACCCTGGTTGGGGTCTTGTGGGTGACAACCTCTCAATGTGTCTCTCTCACATTGATGTCTCTCTCTCTCTCTTCTTCCCTCCCTCCCTCCCACTCTATCTGAAGATAAATGCAAAAAAAAAGTTCTCAAATGAGGATTGAAACCAAACAAAAACGAAGGCCTCCAGCCAATGGCTATGTAAATGAGCAATCCTGGAAGCATGTCTTTCAGCTCTAGTCAAGCCTTCAGATAACTCACATCCTGGCCAACATCTTCTTCATGAGAAAAACTGATCCAAAAACATCAGCTAGGTCACTTCTGAATTCCTGATCCACAGAAATGTGAAATAATAAATATGTCATTTTAAGTCACTAAGGTTTGGAATAATTAGTTAGGCAGCATAAGATAACCAATAAAGATTCGGCGGCGGTCACTGAGCAGATCCGACTCCTCTAGTTCGCGCACCTCGCTCGGCTTCCCCTGCAATCATGTCTGACAAACCCGATATGGCTGAGATTGAGAAATTCGATAAGTCGAAATTGAAGAAGACAGAAACGCAAGAGAAAAATCCGCTGCCTTCAAAAGAAACGATTGAACAGGAGAAGCAAGCAGGCGAATCCTAATGAGGCACGCACCGCCAATATGCACTGTACATTCCACAAGCATTGCCTTCTTATTTTACTTCTTTTAGCTGTTTAACTTTGTAAGATGCAAAGAGGTTGGATCAGTTTAAGTGACTGTGCTGCCCCTTTTCACATCAGAGAACTACTGACAACCAAGGCCGCACCTGCCTCTCCCATCTGCCTGTCTGGCTGGCAGGGAAGGAAAAGAACTTGCATGTTGGTGAAGGAAGAAGCTGGTGGGAGGACAGTGAAATCTAGAGTAAAAACCAAGCTGGTCCAGGGGGTCCTGCAGGCTGTAAAATGCAGTTTAATCAGAGTGCCATTTTTTTTTTGTTCAAATGATTTTAATTATTGGAATGCACAATTTTTTTAATATGCAAATAAAAAGTTTTAAAACCTGAAAAAAAAAAAAAAAAAAGATAACCAATAAAAAGAGTATCATTACAGAGCCTAAAGACATTAAAATGATAATAAGGAAATATTATAAATAACTTTTAAGCCAATACATTTTTAAACCTAGATGAATAAACAAGTTCCTTGAAGGAAACAAAATATTAAAGTTCACTCAAGAGAAACAATCTGAAAACACAGAACACACCTTATTTTAATCACATATGAGACAGAAAAAATGGCAGTGGAGTGAATGGAAGCTACACAGATCATTTCCCAGAACCAAAATGGAATTACAACTAAAATAAAGACAAATCATCAGAAAAAGCAACAGAAAAACAGCATGCAAGGACTATAACCAGGGACACTGAGTAGATTCTGGTAGGATTGTGAAGGCACAAGATGGGGGCTAGGAGACCACAGAAGACAGTGGTATTAGCTGTGAGCAGTGCCCTTGGGATTAAACTCCCAAGCAGCTGCACAGGGCAGAGGGCCAAAACAAGCACTAAAACAGCCACAGCCACTCATCTTGGTCTCAAGCACAGAGTGGGCAGACTAGGCTGGAACTATGTGAGGACACTTGGGATTTGAAGGGTACTCAGAGCTTTTGCTGAGTTGCTGCCATGCAGGACTGTGGCCATCTTACTCCTTTCCAGGGCCTAGGAAATGGTGGTAGTCACTCACTCAGAGATTCAACCCCACTCAGTGGGCCACTGAAATCCAAATTGAGGCCCATTAACAACTAGTATCCACCCCACCCTCAGTAATTCACCTTACTCTGAACACTTGAGGCAGTTTTTCATTCAACTGAGAACCCAAGGCTCATCAAGTAACTGTGACTAACAGCTTCCAGGCAAATAGCTAGAGGATAACCAAACTATACATGGGCTTGCAATTCTACCCAGGAAAGTAAGACATGAAGGTGGTGTTTAACCTGGGTACTCCCATGCTCACCTAAACCAAGTAGAGGGAGCCTAAAACAGCAGAACACCAACAACCATAGAAAACATTTGGCAGGCTCCAAAACCCACAGAGCAAGCCAAAATGCTGAAACAAAAAAATAAATCCCAAATAAAAGAACAAGAGACCTCTACCAAAGATGAGATAAATGAGGTGCAGTTAAGCAAGTTTACAGAACTAGAATTCAGAGCCAAGATTAGAGGAAGCTCAACAGCATGAGTAAGGACATCAACACAATAAGTAAAGACACAGAAACACTGAAAATCAACCAATTAGAAATAAACAATCACCAAGGAAAAATAAAGAATGACATAGCAGAAATAAAGAACACATTGAAAGGTCTAAACAGCAGAGTAGAGGAAGCTGAGGACCGAATAAGTGAAATAGAATACAGGGTAGAAAAAAATCAACCACTCAAAAAACCAAATGGAAAAAAACAACTAAAACACAGGAAGACAGCTTAAGAGAACTGTGGGACAACTGGAAATGTAATAACATTGGCATCATAGAAGTCCTTGAAGAAGAAGAAAATGGGCAAGGGTTAGAGAATATATTTGAAGAAATAGTGAAAGAAAACTTTCCTAACTTGGTGAAAGAAGAAAGGCATTCAAGTTCAAGAAGCACAGAGAGCCCCAAGTAAGAAGAACCCAAACAGGCCCACACCAAGACACATAATAATTGAAATGCCAAAAATTAAAGACAAAGAGAGAATCCTAAAGGCAGCAAGAGATAAGCAACAGGTTAACTATAAAGGACACCCCATAAGGCTCTCAGCTGACTTCTCAACAAAAACACTACAGGCCAGAAGGGAGTGGCATGAAGTAATCAGGTCATGAATAACACAGATCTGAATCCAAGACTACTCTACCCTGCAAGGTTATCATTCAAAATAGAAGGACAAATAAAGAGCTTTCCAGACACAAAAAAAAGACTAAAGGAATATATTAGCACCAAACCAACACTGCAAGAAATGGTAAAAGGACAGGTGTAATTAGTAGAAAAAATAGAAAGAAAAATAGAACCACACTAAACAAAAATGGCAATAAATAAGTACATATCAATTATCAACTTAAATGTGGAGGGTATGAATGCTCCAATAAAAAGACAGAGTAGCTGATTGGATAAGAAAGCATGACTCACATATATGTTACAAGAGACCCACCTCACAACAAAAGACTCACGTAGGTTGAAAGTGAAGGGATGGAAAAAACTCTGAAGAAAACAGAAAGGAGAAAAAAGCTGGGATAGCAATGCTCATATCTGATAAATTAGATTTTAAAACGAAGGCCATAACCTGAGACAAAGAAGGCCACTACAAAATATTGAAAGGATCTATCCAACAGGAAGATATAACCTTGGTAAATATATATGCACCCGATAGAGAGGCAACAAAATATATTAAACATCTTCTGGAGGACTTCAAAAGAGAAATCAACAGCAATACAATCATAGCAATCATAGCAGGGGACTTCACCACCCGGTGACATCACTGGATAGCTCCTCTAGACAAAAAATGTGCTAGGATACAAAGACTCTAAATAAAGCATTAAATCAAATAGATTTCATAGATATCTACAGAAAATTACAACCCCAAACTAGAGGATTCACAATCTTCTCTAGTGCACATGGGACATTCTTAAAGATAGACCACATGTTAGGGCACAAACTAAGTCTCTACAAGTTCAAGAAGATTGAAATCATATCAAGCATCTTCTCACATCCCAATGGCATGCAACAAGAACATGCAAAGACATTAATACACATGGAGGCTAAATAGCATGTTATTAAACAATGAATTGGTTACTGAGGAGATCAAGGAAAAAATTAAAATTTACCGGGAAACCAATCAAAATGAACACACAACAACACAAAATCTATGGGATGCAGCAAAAGAAGTTCTGAGAGGGAAGTTCATAGCACTACAGGCCTACCTCAAGAAACAATAAAAATTACTAATAGACTATCTAACCTCATGACCTAAAGAACTAAAAAGCTAGCCAGAAGACAACACCAGAGCAAGTAGAAGGAAGGATATAGTAAAGATCAGAGCAGCAATAAATGACATAAAGATCAAAAAAACAATTCAAAGGATCAAAGAAACAAAGAGCTGGTTCTTTGAAAACATTAAAGAGATTGATGGATGCTTAGCTAGACTCAACAAAACAAAGAGAGAGAACCCAAAAACACAAAATCAGAAATGAAAGAGGAGAACAACTGACACCACAGAAATACAAAGGATCATTAATAAATACTATAAACAATTATATGGCAACAAATTCAACAACCTAAGCAAAATGGACAAATTTCTGGAAACACATAGTCTCCCCAAACTGGACCACAAAGAGATAAAAAACTTCAACAAACCAATAACAACGAAGGAAATTAAAGAGGTAATGAAGACTCTCCCAGCAAACAAAAGCCCAGGCCCGGATGGCTTCACGGGGGAGTTTTACCAAACATTCAAAGAACTAACACCCATTCTCCTCAAACTATTTCAAAAATATAAGAAGACTCATTTTATGAGGCTAGCATAATTTTATGAGGCTAGCATAATTCTAATTACAAAACCAGAAAAAGACACAACAAAGAAAAAAACTGCAAGACAATATCCCTGATGAGCAAACACGCCAAAATCCAGAACAAAATACTAGCAAATTGAATCCAGCAAAGCATCAAAGAAATTATTCACCATGACAAAGTGGCATTCATCCCAGGAATGCAAGGCTGGTACAATCTTCACAAATCAATAAATGTAAAACACAACATAAGCAAACTGAAGAATAAAAACCACATGATCATATCAATAGATGCTGAAAGAGCATTTGAGAAAATCCAGCACCCATTTCTGATAAAAACCCTCAGCAATCTGAAAATAGAGGGATCATACCTTGCATAATAAAGGTCATATGTGAAAGACCTAAAGCCAACATCATACTCAATGGACAAAAACTAAAAGCATTTCCCTTAAGAACAGGAACAAGACAAGGATGCCCACTTTTCCCACTCGTATTTAACATAGTACTGGAAGTCTTAGCCACAGCAATCAGATAGGAAGAAAAAATCAAAGGGATTCAAATTGGAAAGGAGGAACTCAAACTGTCATTATTCACAGATGACATGATACTATATGTAGAAAACCCAAAAGACTCCATAAAATATTTACTAGACTTAATAAATGAATTTGGCAAAGTGGCAGGATAAAAAATTAACGTCAAGAAATCGATGACATTCTTATACACCAGCAATGAACTCACAGAAAGAGAAACTGAGAAAACATTCCCATTTACCATTGCAACAAAAATATTAAGATACCTAGGAATAAACTTAAACAAGAAAATAAAGGGCCTATTTGCAGAAACTACACGTCATTGAAAAAAGAAATAGAGGAAGATATAAAAAAGTGGAAGCACATACCCTGTTCATGGATTGGGAGAATTAACATCATTAAAATGTCCATACTACCCAAAGCAATCTGTAGATTCAATGCAATCCCCATCAAAATACCAATGACATATTTCACAGAACTAGAAAAAATACTTCAAAAGTTCAGATGGAACCAAAAAAGACCTCAAATAGCCATAGCAATCTTGAAAAAGAAGAAGAAAGTAGGAAGAATCACATCACCAGATTTCAGGTTATAGTACAAAGCTACTGTAATCAAAACAGCCGGTTACTGGCATAAGAACAGGCATATAGACCAGCTGAATAGAAGAGAGAACCCAGAAATGGACCCAAGACATTATGCTCAATTAACATTTGACAAAGGAGGTAAGAGCATTCAGTGAGTAAAGACAGCCTCTTTAATAAATGGTGTTGGGAAAACTAGACAGCCACATCCAAAAAAAAAATGAAACTAGACCATCAACTTACACCCTACACAAGAATAAACTCAAAATGGATAAAAGACTTAAGTGTGACTCGTGAATCCATAAAAATCCTACAAGGAAATGTAGGCAACAACATTTCGGACATAAAACACAGCAGAATTTCACTGATACATCACCTAAGGCAAGAGAAACAAAGGAAAAAATGAACACATGAGACTACATCAAAGTCAAAAGCTTCTGCACAGCAATAGAAACAACCAAAATGAAAAGGCAACCCACTGTATGGGAGAGTATAACTGCCAATGATACATCAGATAAGGGTTTAATATCCAAAATATATAGAGTTCTCATACAACTCAACAAAAGGAAGACAAAGAACCCAATTAAAAAATGAGCAGAGGAGCTAATTAGACACCTCTCCAAAAAGGACATACAAATGGCCAAGAGACATATGAAGAAATGCTCAACATCACCAATCATCAGAGAGATGCAATTTAAAACAACAATGAGGTATCACCTCACACCTGTCAGAATAGCCACCATCAACAAATCATCAAACAAGTGTTGGCAAGGGTGTGGAGAAAAGTGACTCTAGTACACTGCTGGTGGGAATGCAGACAGGTGCAGCCACTATGGAAAACAATTTGATGCTACCTCAAAAAATTAAAAATTGAATTGCCATTTGATCCAGTGATCCCACTTCTAGGAATATACAGTGATACCTCGGTTCTCGAACATAATTCGTTCCAGGAGGACGGTCGAGAACCGAATTGTTCGAGAACCGAAGCAATGAAACCAATAGGAAAGCGTGACTCCACAAAGCGTGACTCTCTCTCTGCACTCACACTGATGACGCAAGCAAGGCGCGCTGGGCCGAATGAACGCCATTCGGCTCATCTCGGAAGTTCGAGTTCCAAATATTTGTTCGGATTCCGAGACAAAAGTTTCTCGAATCTCCATTTGGTCGAAAACCGAGGCGTTCGAGAACCGAGGTATCACTGTACCCTAAGAAGCCTGAAACACCAATCAGAAAAAATATATGTACCCCCATTTTTATAGCTGCACTATTTACAATAGCTAAGATCTGGATACAGCTCAAATGTTCATCAATAGAGCTGATAGATAACAAAGCTGTGGTACATGTATGCAATGGAGTACTCTTCAGTTGTAAGAAAGAAAGATCTCTTTTCATTTGAGACGACATGGAGGGACCTGGAAAGTATTATCCTCAGTGAAACAAGCCAAGCAGAGAAAGACAAATATCACATGATCTCACTTATTTCTGGAATATAATGAATGTAACAGTCTGAGGAATTGGGTAGACTCAGAGACATGGAAGTAGGGTACAGACTGACAACCCTCAGAAGAGGAGGTGATGAGGGGAGGGAAGAGATAAACCACAGAACTTATATGCATAACTGATGGACATGGACAACAGAGTCGGGTATGGGGTGGGGGGATGGGGAGGAGGGTGTCAGTGGGGAAATAAAGGAGAAACATCTGTAACAAAAATAAATTAATAAAATTTAAAAAAGAATTAACTTTCCAGGCAAACTGCTTGCCTTAAAATTGTCATCTCCTCTTCTGAGGAAGCCCACCTGAGAGTACGATCTTGTCTTAGACCCCATTGGATACTTGACTTGCTAACTTTCTCTCCACACTATAATTGCTGCCTCCCACTCTTCATAGAGTCCCACATTATGCAGTTCAGTTCCTAGTTGGACCTCTACCTATTGCCATATGCTTGAGCCCCAAAGGCTGACTTCCTGTATTCTTTTCTACCACAGGCAGCTTGAAATAATGAAGAGAGATCAATTGTCTCTCATGGATCAACAAGGTTATCAGAGAAAGGGATCTGTGTAGTGGCTGAATGGGTAAGGATAGCTCAGTAGAAAAATTCTGGGCAAGCTCTGTTGGATGTCCAGAGCCCAAGAGAGGGGTGTATTTGACCACCTGGATAGAGATGTATCCTCTTTGCGCATGAGAGTTGTAGGAGAAAGAAGAATCCATAAAAGGGCTCTTTAGTCATTGGTCAGGCCAATGAGTGCACAGACCCACAACTCAATGAGGACTGCTCTATTTTCTGGCTTTACTTACCCCAGGGCTTGGACCTTAACTTTAGGGAGCAGAGGAGGGAAGGGAGAACAGGAAAACAGTAGAGAATAGAACCATATTCCCACCTTCTGCACTGCAGTGCTCCCAGCTCAATAAAAACCTTTTCTGCATCTTTAAGTACCAACTTGGTCCCCAAACTATACGATCTAAACTGTGCTAGAATATCCCTGTATCATATTGTGGTTAGCAGAAAAAGGTCTACCAAAGATGTCCCACCTTTATCTCTGGAATTTGTGAATATGTTACCTTACATGGAAGTCAAAAGACACTTTGCAGATGTGATTAAGGTTATGAACCTTGAGATGGGAGAGATTCTGAATTATTGATGTGGGCCAAATTTAACCCTATGAATTACTGAGAGTGGAGAACTTTTACCACCTGGGGAGAGAGGGAAAATGAAAGGAGGAGGAGAGATTTTTAGGTTTTGAAGACGTATCAAGAAAGCCACGAGCCATGGATTGCAGGCACAGCCATCAGCTGACAGGCAGCAAGGAATCTTGGTCCTACAATTGAGAGGAACTGAATTATCAACAACCCACGAACAAGGACATGAATACTCTTCTAGATCCACCTGAAAGGAGTGCAGCACTTAATTTTCACCCACTGAATCCATGTTGGACTTCTGACTAAAAGAACTTTAAAATAATAAACCTGTGTTCTAGAAGCTGCTGTTTGTAGTTATTTGTTATGGGAAAACAATACACTGACCATCTAAAGAGTCTCTCTCCATGCTAGGAAGTCCTCTGAAAGAAGACAGCAAACCTTTTTAAGTGTATCACTGTTGGGTTACAAAAAGACTAATACTTTGCCAAATCTCATATTGTGCTCTTTTCCCCTCAGAAAAAAGAGGAAGAGAACCAAGGCACATGATCTGAAACCAGTGAATCTATTCTTATGGCCACCAGAGCATATACCTCACTCTCCATCTTAATTAATTTTTCTTTTGCTTAAGTTGTCAATGCCTTAAAGCTGCATGCATACCCAGACTTTTGCTCAGGGAGGGACTTTGGAAAGTTCCAATGAATAAAAATAGTACTTGTTCATTTATTAGCCTGCTCTTAAATCCACCCTCTAATTAGGGGGGGGGGGGGCAAACATAAAAACCCCACCACATCTCTTTATTGGATCCTGGAAACTGAGCTAATACATTGACCTGGTTAATTTCCTGCACATTTCAAACCAGTGATTTTCCAGGCATCAGAGCAGAGTGGATAGGACTAATTAATTACTAGGTCTGTGATAACCTGTACTGGGCTTGAGAATGTGGGTGTCTTTTTCAACACAGACCTATTTAAAATATTTCCTGCCTTACATCAGAAATTAAGGAGTCTAAGGAAGAGTAAATGTCTAACAGTGCATTTACTAGACATTGTAATTTTATTTAAGCATAGTATATTGGTTTTGAGATCAGAAGAAAACAAATCTATAGGGTTTTGTTTTTGTTGGTTTGTTTTAAAAGAACATTCTAAACAAACTTATCTAGAGATATATAAGTACTCTTGTTGTCATCTCAGGTACTAAAATCGTATATTAAAAAGGTTTTTGTTTCTCTCAATGATAGTATTTTTTTGAAGAGGAAGCTTTGGTGTTTGCTTTTATTCAAATTTTTTCTATCCTATCCTTTTCCCCCACTTCATTATGATTAAATTACAGAAAAAAGAGAGTTAAATATTTCCCACTACCATGTTAGAGTTTCTCATTTCTTGCAGTCTTTTGACAAATACATTTATTTTAGAGCAATTTTATTAATATATAAATTTAGAAGTCCTGTAATGCTTTTGTGAATTGAAACTTTTACCAGCTTCTAGTGACTCAATTTACCTCTGAATAATACTTAGTCACGAAAGTCTACTTCATGTAGTATTAATTTATGTACACTAGCTCTCCTTTAGTTGGCATTTGCATGATATTGCATGTAATTTGTTTTAAGCATGTTTATAAATGCCACTGGCTTGACATGTTATTTATTTATTTTTAAAAATTTTTATTTTATTGATTTATTTACTAATTTCTAGTTTTATTGTATTGTGATTAGATAGTATTGTTGTTAAAGAACTTGTGGAACTTATTGATCCTTTTGTATATGTGTGTGAGCAATTCATGTGTGATTTTTTTCCTCCGGTTTTCTTTTTTTTTAAATTCTTTTATTCATTTATTTTTGTTATAGATGTTTCTCCTTTTTTCCCCATTGACACCCTCCTCCTCATGCCTGCACCCCATACCCATCTCTGTTGTCTGTGTCCATCAGTTATGCATACATGCATATAAGTTCTGTGGTTTATCTCTTCCCTCCCCCACCACCCCCTCTTCTGAGGGTTGTCAATCTGTACCCTACTTCCACGTCTCTGAATCTACACAATTCCACAGGCTGTTATGTTCATTATATTCCACAAATAAGTGATATCGTGTGATACTTGTCTTTCTCTGTTAGGCTTGTTTTGCTGAAGATAATACTTTCCAGGTTCCTCCATGTCGTCTCAAATGAAAAGATATCTTTCTTTCTTACAACTGAAGAGTACTCCATTGCATACATGTACCACAGCTTTGTTATCTATCAGCTCTATTGATGAACATTTGAGCTGTATCCAGATCTTAGCTATTGTAAATAGTGCAGCTATAAAAATGGGGGTACATATATTCTTTCTGATTGGTGTTTCAGGCTTCTTAGGGTATATTCCTACAAGTGGGATCACTGTGTCAAATGGCAATTCAATGTTTAACTTTTTGAGGTAGCATCAAATTGTTTCCCATAGTGGCTGCACCTGTCTGCATTCCCACCAGCAGTGTACTAGAGTCACTTTTCTCCACACCCTTGCCAACACTTGTTTGATGATTTGTTGATGGTGGCCATTCTGACAGGTGTGAGGTGATACCTCATTGTTGTTTTAAATTGCATCTCTCTGATGATTGGTGATGTTGAGTATTTCTTCATATGTCTCTTGGCCATTGTATGTCCTGTTTGGAGAGGTGTCTACTTAGCTCCTCTAACCATTTTTAAATTGGGTTCTTTGTCTTCCTTTTGTTGAGTTGTGTGAGTACTTTATATATTTTGGAAATTAACCTCTAATCTGATGTATCATTGGCAATTATGCTCTCCCATATAGAGGGTTGCCTTTCCATTTTGATGGTTGTTTCTTTTTCTATGCAGAAACTTTTGAGTTTGATGTAGTACCATGTGTTCATTTTTTCCTTTGTTTCTGTTGCCTTAGGTTGATGTATCAGTAAAAATACTTCTGCGTATGATGTCCAAAATGTTGTTGCCTGCATTTTCTTCTAAGATTTTTATGGATTCACAGGTTACATTTAAGTCTTTTATCCATTTTGAGATTGTTCTTGTGTAGGGTGTAAGGTGATGGTCTAGTTTCATTTTTTTGCATGTAGCTGTCTAACTTTCCCCAACACCATTTATTAAAGAGGCTGTCTTTACTCACTGTATGCTCTTGCCACCTTTGTCAAATATTGATTAAACATATTGCCTTGGGTCCATTTCTGGGTTCTCTGTTCTGTTCCACTGGTCTATATGCCTGTTCTTGTGCCAGTACCAGGCTGTTTTGATTACAGCCGCTTTGTAGTATAACCTGAAATCTGGTAATGTGATCCCACCTGCTTTGTTCTGCTTTTATAAGATTGCTGTGGCTATTTGGGGTCTTCTTGGTTCCATATGAACTTTTGAAGTATTTATTCTAGTTCTGTGAAGTATGTCATTGGTATTTTGATGGGGGCTGCATTGAATCTATAAATTTCTTTAAGTAGTATGGACATTTTAATGATGTTAATTCTTCCAATCTATGAACAAGATATGTGCTTTCAGTTTTCTATATCTTCCTCTATTTCTTTTTTCAATGACCTGTAGTTTTCCGAAAATAGGTCCTTTATTTCTTTGGTTGAATTTATTCCTAGGTACCTTAATTTTTTTGCCCCATGGTAAATGGGAATGTTTTTTTAGTTTCTCTTTCTGTGAGTTCATCATTGGTGTATAAGAATGCCACCAATTTCTTTCTTTTTTTTTTTTTTATATGAATTTTTATTTATTTTTTTGTTACAGATATTTTACCTTTTTACCCCATTGGCACCCCCCACCCCACCCCACCTCCGCCCCGTCCCCGGCTTAGTTGTCCATGTCCATTGGTCATGCATACATGCATATAAGTTCTGTGGTTTATCTCTTCCCACCACCCCACCCCCCCATCCCCTCTTCTGAGGGATGTCAGTCTGATGCCACCAATTTCTTGATATTAATTTTGTATCTTGCTACTTTGCCAAATTTATTTATTAAGTCTAGTAAGGTTTTTATGGAGTCTTTGGGGATTTCTACGAATAGTATCATGCCATATGCGAATAATGACAGTTTCACTTCCTGATTTCCAGTTTGGAACCCTTTCATTTTTTCTTCCTATTTGATTGCTGTGGCTAAGAATTCTAGTACTATGTTATATAAGAGTGGGAAAAGTGGGCATCCCAGTCTTGTTTCTTTTCTTAAGGGAAATTCTTTTAGTTTTTGCCCATTGAGTGTGATGTTGGCTGTAGGTCTTTCATATATGGCCTTTATTATGTCGAGATATGATCCCTCTATTCCCACATTGCTGAGTGTTTGTATCAGAAATGGGTGCTGGATTTTGCGAATGCTTTTTCAGCATCTATTGATATGATCATGTGGTTTTATTCTCCAGTTTGTTTATGTGGTGTATCACATTTATTGATTTGTGTATATTGTACCAACCTTGCATTCCTGGGATGAATCGTACTTGGTCAGGATGAATAATTTTTTTGATGTATTGCTGGATCCGATTTGCTAGTATTTTGTTCAGGATTTAGGCGTCTATGTTCATCAGAGATATGAGCCTGTAGTTTCGTTCATTGTAATGTCTTTTTCTAGTTTGGGAATTAGAATTATGCTGGCCTCATAAAACATGTTTGGAAGTCTTCCTTCTTCTTGAATTTTTTGAAATATTTTGAGGAGAATGGGTGTTAGTTCTTTTTTGAATGTTTGGTAAAATTCCCCATGTAGCCATACAGGCCTGGTCTTTTGTTTGCTGGGAGAGCCTTGATTACCTCTTCAATTTCCTTACTTATTATTGGTGTGTTCAAGTTTTCCATCTCTTCCTGGTCCAGTTCTGGGAGACTATATATTCCTTAAAATTTGTCCATTTTGCTTAGATTGTCAAATTTGTTACCATATAATTGTTCAAAGTAGTCATTAACAATCTTTTCTATTTCTGTGGTATCAGTTGTTACTTCTCCTCTTTCATTTCTGATTTTGTGTATTTAGGTTTTATCTCTTTCTTTCTTGGTGAGTCTAGCTAAGGATCCAAAATCTTGTTTATATTTTCAAAAAACCAGCTCTTTGTTTCATTGATCCTTTAAATTGTTTTTTGGGGGGCTCTATGTCATTTATTTCTGCTCTGACCTTTACTATTTTCTTTCTTCTACTTGCTTTGGGCCTTTCCTTTTGTTTGCCTTCGAGTTCATTAAATTGTGAAGTTTGATAGTCTATTATAGATTTTTCTTGATTATTGGGGTAGGCCTGTAGTGCTATGAACTTCCTTCTCAGAATTGCTTTCACTGCATCCCATAGATTTTGTGTTGTTGTGAGTTCATTTTGATTGGTTTACAGGAAGTTTTTAATTTCTTCCTTGGTCTCCTCGGTAACCAATTCATTGTTTAATGACATGCTATTTAGCCTCCAATGTCTTTGCATATTCTTGTTGCAATTGATTTCTAGTTTCATACCGCTGTGATCTGAGAAGATGCTTGATATGATTTTCATCTTCTTGAACTTGTAGAGACTTAATTTGTGTCCTAACATGTAATCTATCTTTGAGAATGTCCCACATGCACTTGAGAAGAATGTGAATTCTATAGTTTTGGGGTGTAATTGTCTGTAGATATCTATTAAATCCATTTGGTCTAGTGCTTCATTTAGAGTCATGTTCCCTTGCTAATTTTTTTGTCTAGGTGATCTACCCAGTGATGTCAGTTAGGTGTTGAAGTCCCCTGCTATGATTGTAATGCTATTGATTTCTTCTTTGAAGTCTCCCAAAAGATTTTTAATATATTTTGGTGCTCCTATATTGGGTGTATACATGTTTATCAAGGTTATATCTTCCAGTTAGATCCTTTCAATATTATGTAGTGGCCTTCTTTGTGTCTAGTTATGGCCTTCGTTTTGAAATCTAATTTATCAGATATGAGTATTGCTACCCCAGCTTTCTTTTTTCCTTTCCATTTGCTTGGAAAATTTTTTCCATCCCTTCTCTTTCAACCTATGTGAGTCTTTTGTTGTGAGGTGGGTCTCTTGTAAACAGCATGTATGTGAGTAATGCTTTCTTATCTAGTCAGCTACTTGTGTCTTTTTATCAGAGCATTCAATCCATTTACATTTAAGTGATTATTGATATGTACTTATTTATTGACATTTTTGTTTAGTGTGGTTATATTTTTCTTCCTATTTCTTTTGCTAATTACAGCAGTCCTCTTAACATTTCTTGCAGCGCTGGTTTGGTGTTAATATATTCACTTAGACTTTTTTTGTTGTTTGGAAAGCTCTTTATGTGACCTTCTATTTTGAATGATAGCCTTGCTGTGTAGAGTATTCTTGGATTTAGATCTTTGTTTTTCATGACCTTAATTACCTCATGCCATACCCTTCTGGCCTGTAGTGTTTCTGTTGAGACGTCAGCTGAGAGCCTTATGGGGTTTTGTTTGTAGGTAACCTGTTGCTTATCTCTTGCTACATTTAGGATTCACTTTTTGTCTTTAATTTTTGGCATTTTGATTACTATGTGTCTTGGTGTGGACCCGTTTGGGTTCTTCTTACTTGGGGCTCTCTGTGCTTCTTGAACTTGAATGCCTTCTTCTTTCACCAAATTGGAGAAATTTTCTTTCATTATTTCTTCCAATATTTTCCCTAACCCTTGCTCATTTTTTTCTTCTTTCGGGACTCCTATGATGCGAATTTTATTACATTTCCAGTTGTCCCACAATTCTCTTAAGCTGTCTTACTGTTTTTAATTTTTTTTTTCTTTTGGTTTTCTGATTGGTTGACATTTTCTACCCTAGCTTCTATTTCAGTGATCCAGTCAAGTTCAACACCACTGTCAAATCTTACTTTCCTGGTTAAGTTTGCTACCCCAGGACATGGTACAGTTATTCTCTAGCTTTTTGCCTGTAGGCTATCATTAGCGATTACCTGAAGAGCCTTGGCTTCTGAGTTGAATGAAAAACTCCCTGAGGTGCTCAGCATAATAGTATTTTCTGAGGGTGGGGCAGATGCTGGTAGTTAATGGGCCTCAATTAGCATTTCAATGGCCAGCACCGGGTGGGGTTGAATCTCCCAGGGAGGGGCCCCCATCTCTCCCCAGAGCCCTGGGAAAGAGTAAGATGAGCACAGTCTTGCATGGCTGCAACTCAGCCAAAGCTCTCAGCACCCTCCAAATCCTGAGTGACCCCACACAGATCCAGTCCCATCTGCCCTCCCTCTGCCAGAGCCCAATATAAGTGGCTGCTGCTATTATAGCCTCTGTCCCAGCTCTGCGCTGAGGATCCGCTTGAGAGTTTAACCCGAGGGCACTGCTCGTAGCCAAGGCAGTTGCTCCCGGCTAAGGCCACCCCACTCACAGCCAGGGCTGCCACTCCCAGCTAAGGCCACCACTCACAGCCAAGGCAGCTGCTCACAACTAAGGTTGCCACTCACAGCCAAGGATGGTGCTCACAGCCAGGGCCCCTGCTGACAGCTAAGGCCACTGCCAACTGTGGGCTCCCAGCCACCCTCTTGTGTCTCCACAAGCCTTCCAGGATTGAGTCAGTGTCCCTGGTTATGTGGTCCTTCAAGCTGCTTTTCTGTTGCCTTTTCATGATGATTTCTCTTTATTTTCATTAAAATTCCAACTTGGTCCTGGGAGGTGGTCTGTGTAGATTCCATTCACTCCGCCACCATTTTCTTGGTTCTGTTCTTAAGGGAAATGCTTTTAGTTTCTGCCCATTGAGTATGATGTTGGCTGTAGGTCTTTCATATATGGCCTGTCAAGGCATGATCCCTCTATTCCCAGTGTTTTTATCAGAAATGGGTGCTGGATTTTGTCAAATGCTATTTCAGTGTCCATTGATATGATCATGTCGTTTTATTCTTCAGTTTGTTTATGTGGTATATCACATTTATTGATTTCCAAATATTGTACCAGCCTTGCATCCCTGGGATGAATCCCACTTGGTCATGGTGAATAATTTTTTTGATGTATTACTCGATCTGATTTGCTAGTATTTTGTTCAGGATTTAGGCATCTATGTTCATCAGGGATATTGGCCTGTAGTTTTCTTTCTTTGTAGTGTCTGTTTCTGGTTTTGAAATTAGAATGATGCTAGCCTCATAAAACGTGTTTGGAAGTCTTCCTTCTTCCTGCAATTTTTGAAATAGTTTGCAGACAATGGGTGTTGGTTCTTCTTTGAATGTTCGGTAAAACACCCGTGAAGCCATCTGGGCCTGGGTTTTTGATCGATGAAGAGTCTTGATTACATCTTCAATTTATTCTGTTGTTATTGGCCTGCTCAAGTTTTCTATCTCTTCCCGGTCCAGGTTTGTGAGACTATATGTTTCCAGAAATTTGTCCATTTTGCTTAGATTGTCGAATGTGTTGCCATAAAATTGTTCATAGTATTTGTTAATGATCCTTTGTATTTCTGTGGTATCAGTTGTTACTTCTCTTTCATTTCTGATTTTGTGTATCCGAGTTTAAAATTTTTGTTTCTTGGTGAGTCTAGCTAAGGTTTTTATCTTTTCTAAAAACCAGGTCTTTGTTTTATCGATCCTTTGATTTTTTTGTTTTTGTTTCTTTGTTTGTTTGTTTTTGCTCTGATCTTTACTATTTCCTTCCTTCTACTTGTTCTGGAGTTGTCTTTTGGTTTACTTTCTAGTTCTTTAAGTTGTGAGTTTAGATAGTCTAATAAAAATTTTTCTTGTTTGTTGAGTTAGGCCTGTAGTGGTATGAAGTTCCCTCTCAGAATTGCTTTCACTGCATCCCATAGATTTTGTGTTGTTATGGTGCATTTTAGTTGGTTTCCCAGAAAATTTTAATTTCCTCCTTGATAATCTTGGTAACCCTTTCATGGTTTAATAACATGTTATTTTGCCTCCATGTGTTTTAATGGCTTTGCGTGTTCTTGTTGAAATTGATTTCTAGTTTCATGCCATTGTGATCTGAGAAGATGCTTGATATGCTTTCAATCTTCTTGAACTTGTTGAGACTTAGTTTGTGCCCTAACATGTGGTCATTCTTTGAGAATGTCCCATGTGCACTTGAGATGAATGTGAATTATGTGGTTTTGGGGTGTAATTCTCTGTAGATATCTATGAAGTCCATTTGCTCTAGTGCTGCATTTAGAGTTTTTGTTTCCTTGCTAATTTTTTGTCTACAGGATCTATCCAGTGATGTAACCGGGGTGTTGAACTCCCTTGCTATAATTGTACTGCTGTTGATTTCTCTTTTGACATCCTCCAGAGGATTTTTAATATATATTGGTGCTCCTATATTGGGTGTATATGCTTACCAAGGTAATATTTTCCTGTTGGATAGATTCTTTCAATATTATGTAGTGGCCTTCCTTGTCTCTAGTTATGGCCTTCATTTTGAAATCTAATTTATCAGATATGAATATTGCTACTCCAGTTTTTCTCTTCTTTCTGTTTGCTTCAGGGAGTTTTTTTCCATCCCTTCACTTTCAAACTTTGCAAGTATTTTGTTATTAGGTGGTTCTCTTGTAAACAACATATATATGAGTCATGCTCTCTTAATCAGTCAGCTACTCTGTGTCTTTTTATTGGAGCATTCAAAACATTCACATTTAAGTGATTATTGATATGTACTTATTTATTGCCATTTTTGTTTAGTGTGGTTCTATTTTTCTTCCTATTTTTTTCTATTAATTACAGCAGTTCTTTTACCATTTTTTGCAGTGCTGGTGTGGTGCTAATACATTCCTTTAGTCTTTTTTTTTTTTTGTCTGGGAAAGCCCTTTATTTGACCTTCTATTTTGAATGATAGTCTTGCTGGGTAGAGTAATCTTAGATTCAGATCCTTGTTTTTCATGACCTTGATTCCCTCATGCCATTCCCTCTAGCCTGTAGTGTTTTTGTTGAGAAGTCAGCTGACAGCCTTATGGGGTTTCCTTTGTAGGTAACCTATTGCTTATTTCTTGCTGCCTTTAGGATTCTCTCTTTGTGTTTAAATTTTGGCACTTTAATCAGTATGTGTCTTGGTATGGGCTTGTTTGGGTTCTTTTTACTTGGGGCTCTCTGTGCTTCTTTACCTTGAATGCCTGCTTTCTTCACCAAAGTAGGGTGTTTTTCTGTTAGTCTTTCTTCAAATATATTCTCTAACAGCTTGCTCATTTTCTTCTTTTTTGGGGACTCCGGTTATGCACATATTATTACATTTCCAGTTGTCCCACAGTTCTCTTTAGCTGTCTTCTTGTTTTTTATTTATTTTTATTTTTTATTTTTTGGTTTTCTAATTGGTTGATTTTTTCTACCCTGTCTTCTAATTCACTGATTTGGTCCTCAGCTTCCTCTACTCTGCTGTTTAGTCCTTCCAATGTGTTCTTTATTTTTGCTATGTCATTCTTTTTGTTTGTTTGTTTGTTTTTGGTGGTTTTTCATTTCCACTTGGTTGATTTTTAATGTTTCTTTGTCTTCACTCATGGTGCTCATGTCCTTACACATGCTGTTGAGTTTCTTCAAGATTATGGCTCTGAATTCTATTTGCTAACTGTATTTCATTTATCTCATCTTTGGTAGAAGTCTTTTGTTCTTTCATCTGGGATTTGTTTCTTTGTTTCACCATTTTGGCTTTCTCAATGCATTTTGGAGCTTGCCAAATTTTTCCTGTGGGTGTTGATGTTCTGCTGTTTGTGGCTCCCTCAGGTTGGTTTGGATTAGCAAGGCAGGACCCATGTTAAACACCACTGTCAAGTCTTACTTTCCTGGGTAGAGTTGCAAGCCCAGGAATGGTTCAGTTATCCTCTAGCTATTTGTCTTGAGGCTTTTAGTCTAGGTTACTTGAAGAGCCTTGCCTTCTCAGTTGAATGAACCTCCCCCCACACCTTTTTTTTTTTTCAGAGTAGGGATTTCCTGAAGGTGGGCAAATGCTTGTTTTTAATGGGCCTCAATTTGCATTTCAGTGGCCCCCTGTGTGGGGTTGCATCCTGGAGGGAGTGGCTGCTGCCTCTTTTCAGAGCCCTGGGAAGGAGAAGATGACCACCATCCTGCATGGCTGCAACTCATCAAAAGCTCTGAGTGCCCTCCAAATCCTGAGTGTCCACACACAGTCCAGCCCACCCTTTCTCTTCCAGAGCCCCAGGTGAGTGGCTGTGGCTATTTTAGTGCTTCATCCCACCCCTCTGCCCTGTGGAGCTGCTTGGAAGTTTAAGCCCCAGAGCACTGCTTGTGATAAGTTTTCTGCTCTTTGTGGCCTCCCAGCCCCACTCTTGTGCCTCCACAATTCTACCAGGATTAGTTCAATGTCCCTGATTACATGATCCTTGCATGCTGTTTTTCTGTTGCTTTTTCCCAATGATTGGTCTTTATTTTAGTTGTAATTCCAGTTTGGTCCTGGTAGATGGTCTGTGTAGCTTCCATTCACTCTGCCACTATTTTCAGAATCAGTATAATAGTGCTATAGCCTTTGATCATTTTCCTATCAGAAAGTCTTTTTCACCACAAAGTCTTTCTTCAGCAAGTCTTTGTAAATGTTCTGTGGCTCAGAAGGGCTCCCCAGCTCCTACTCCCTGAATCCTCTCCACCTCCCCACCTCTTTCTCTTTCTCTCTCCCTCAGTCTCTGCCAGGCACTTGTGGAACCCACCAGCCCAACCAGCGGGAGGTTCTTTTAATACTGCCAAAGAAGTGAGGACACAACATACATAAAGGAAGTCAGCCTACAAAAGGTGTGTTGTCAAGTCAGCCATATATTGGGCAACTGGAACTCCATGCCATGAGAGAGCCTGAGGAAACAGTGTGGAACACACCTGAGGAGGGACCAGGTAGTGAGTATCTATACACCCTCTCATCTGTTGAGTGTCCTCCTGGGGTTCATTTAATACCCATGCACTTCTGGCCTATGAGAGCCCAACAACCTTTTTGAAATGTCCCTGTCCATAGATGCAGAAGCAGCCATCTGAAGTCATCAGTGCACACTGACATAATAGAGTTTCAGCCAGACAAACAATACAACTGGGGCCCCAGGGTGAAATGAAAGGGAAGCTTAGGAGAATAACATGTAGGCTATTGTTGAGCCCTAAGCTCTTTAGAGGTAGAATTATATCCTAAAATCAGCAGAGGGATGAATCTAGAAGCAGAAAAGAGGGTCTCAAAGTTGAGAGACTCGGGGCTCACTGTGATGGGGGAGACAAGACTAACATACAAAAACAACATTAAAAACCAGCATGTAAGAAGAGCTCATTTATATGGCATAGACAAGAATAAGTGCTGTGGGGAGTTGACCAGGCAGAAGTGAGCAAAGCCTTTAAAATGAAGAAAGACTGACTATGACTGTGTCTCAAAAGATAGGTAGGAATTACCAAAATTTTACTCAGAATTTGCTTTGGTAACCTCTTTCAGCTATGATGTTTAATTAAAGCCAGAAGGAAAGAAAGAGAAAAATAAACATGTCACCATGTGAGGGGCAAGGGCATCTCTGAAGGTTCATTCTAAACATGGCCATGGGGATGTCCCCTGAGCATGTGATGCATGCTCCTGAAGAGCTTGGGTTTGCTGAATGCTGGCACAGTCTCAGAAGAAAAGATCCTGCGAGTGTTATTTCAGGGCTAAAATGGCTTTCTCAGCTCCCTCTTCTTAATTTTCTGGTCCAGAGAAAATAATTACACTTGTTTTGGTAATGTGTTCGCTTAACCACTTTAAATTAAGGACAAGAATATAGTGAGAAAGAAGCGTGCATGTGCACAACAGAGGAAATACATTTTTATTTTACCACCATTCTTCCATGAAAATTTACATGATTTTTTTTTATTGTTTAAACTAGTAAATCCCTAATTTGTTTAGTTCTAAATAACTTTATTAAGGTATAATTAACAAGCAGTAAATTGCTCATATTTAAAATACACAATTTTGATAAATTTGACATATACATACATGATGAAACCTCTAGTATAAGACCAAGAGACTGAATGTATCCATCACCCAAAAGGTTGTTTGTGCATTTTGTAAACCCTCCCTTGGACCCCTCTTACCCGTACTGGTGTGCCTGCACCAGTCAATCTTCCATTTTCTGTCACTCTAGGTTAGTTTACATTGTTAAGATTTTATACTGCTGAAAACATACAGTATGTATTCTTTTTTTTTTTTCTGGCTTCTTTCACTCATAATTAATTTTGAGATTTATCTGTGTTTTCTTTTTAATGGTTCAGTAGTTCATTACATTTTATTGCTGAGTGGTCTTCAAGTTTGCAAAACCAGATACTTCTTTAATTTTGAGATATGTCCATTGTATTAGTTTCCTAGGGCCACCTTACAAATTACCACACACTGGTTGGCTTTAAACAACAGAAATTTATTCTGTCAAGGTTCTGGAGGCTAGAATTTGAAATCAAAGTGTCAGCAGGACCATGCTCCTTCTGAAGGCTCTTCTCTTAGCTTCTGGTATTGCCAGCAATCTTAGCTTCTAGACACATCACTCCCATCTCTGCCTCAGTCATCACATGGTATTTCCCATGTGCTTATCTTTGTGTCTCTCCTCTTCTTATAAAGACACTAGTCATATTGAATTAAAGGTATACCCTACTCCAGTATGAACTCATCTTAACTAATCACATTTGCAATGATCCTATTTCTAACCAAATAAGTTTACATTCTGAGGTTCTAGGAAGGACATGAATTTGGGGGAGACACTATTCAACTATAACTTTATATAACTCTGTTCAATTAAATTAGGAGAAAGTGAATTTATTGCAACTTTCTTTTTAAAAATTCTTGACCTATCATGAGATAACCTGAGCCAGGAATCACATTTCTCAAAGTGATTCCCAAATAATAAATTACATATAAAAATACATTCTCTAAAAATAGGATAGTGTGGTAACAAAAAAGTTTGGTAAATGCTGGGTTTTTTAAAAAAGTATCTTTATTGAAGCCTTATCAAATCTTCAACATGTATAACTAGAAAAAACTAGGCTCTTTTCATTGCATTTCTCAGCAGCATATTATTGCTTTCAGAAGAGCTACAAAAGAATTGAATAGTAATTTAAATCTTTATTGCAGAACTCTTGAAAAAACACCACAGGAGAAATATATTACATTATGCACAGTAACAAATATCCCCCAAATTCTTACCCATTTCCCCAAAGTTTATTGATTACCTCATAGCAGCTGCCCCAAATTACAGTCATTCTCTTAAATAAACCTTCTCAAACATTTTTCCCAAAATAAAATTTTAGGTGTTCTTGTCCCTTACTCCCCTTAACAATCCCAAATTCACTTTTCTTTAGAAAGAGGGAAAGCTCTCTGCTCTTTCTTTTTTTTTTTCATGTTCTTTTTTTTTTTTTTAATTAATTTTTGTTACAGATGTTTCTCCTTTTCCCCCCACTGATTCCCCCCTCCCCCTCCCTCCCTGCCCTTTCCCCAGTTTGTTGTCCATGTCCACTGTTCATGCATACATGCATATAAGTTCTGTGGTTTATCTCTCCCCCACCACCCCCCTCTTTAGGGGATTGTCAGTCTGTACCCCACTTCCATGTCTCTGGGACTACCCCATTTCTCAGACTGTTATGTTCATTATATTCCACAAATAAGTGAGATCATGTGGTATTTGTCTTTTTCTGCTTGGCTTGTTTCACTTAGGATGATACTTTCCAGGTCCCTCCATGTAGTCTCAAAGGATAAGAGATCTTTCTTTCTTACAACTGCGTAGTACTCCATTGTGTGTATGTACTTTTCTAATGTAAAAAAATTCAACATTTAGGAACATCTCTGGTGTTTCTCTCTAACTTTCTCAATAGTACAAACCCACAAACCATCTTAGAATGTATAAGAGTGGTAAGGAAAGTTGTGAATATGAGAAATCTACTAAGGTAAGCGACGTAGGTGTGGCTGAACCAAGAAAGGGGTGCTGATGGAAGGAAAATGGCTTACCCTTAAGAAAAATGGTCAGTCTATTTGTCCCAAGCCCAACCCCCAAGGCCTTCTGGAGAATTGATAAACAATGGAAATTGTTTTCTTTGATGCCCCATTTGGCCTACTCAAAAGCAATCTTCCCAGATGAACCACTCTCTGCTAGTGCCCAGATAACCAGTTTATGCAAAAATGTGCAAACAAGATTCACTGTTCCCAGATGGTCAACAGTTTCATTTTCTCCCTTCTGTCTTATGACTTTTGTTTTTGCCTTCACTCCTTGGCTCAGTCTACCAATTGACTCCTTCTCATGTAAGTAAACAATTTGTCTACAAAATAAACTAATAAGACTGATGCCAGAATAACTAACAAATGTCTTCAAATTATTCTTTGAAAAGAAACACTATTTTTTCTCCTCTCTGCCACATAATCTATACGTACTTCATTATGAATATGCAAATGGAGTATACGATGTAATCTAGCTTTTCCTGAAGTCCTACATCTGCCTTTAAGAGCCTTTTTAATGATAAATGGAAAGCACCAAATACCTATCTCCTCCCTCCCCATATTTACCAATGTTGCTACCAGCTAGATCTTGCTACAGATATGTAATGTTTTTGGTTGGAAAACACCAAAAATTAGGAAACCAGCTAATTGAACATTTAACATTGATAGGATATACTCAAACCATAATTTAATGTTTTCTACAATTTTTCTTTTAATGTAAATTCCCCACCCCGGGTAAAAATTTGGGTAGGACTAATGAGTTAGGCTATAAGCAGTACTATGACTACTTAAACACACAAATTTAAAAGCCTAAGTTTAAGGGAGGAGAAAAAATGGCAATGGAGAGAATGGAAACTACACAGACCATCTCCCAGGACCAAAGTGGAATTAAACTAAAATAAAGACAAATCATCAGGGAAAAAAAACAAAAAACTGAAACACAGCTGGAGAGAGCCTGTATAACCAGGGACAGAAAGAGGACACTAAATCAAGCCTGGTAGGAATTGCAGAGGTGCATGAGTACAGGCTGAGAGCCCATGGAGAGCAGTTGAGGGTTATTTTAGTTCTGAGTGGTTCTCGTTGAGAAAACAGAGTTTAAAAAAAGCACCAACCAGCTACAGCCACTCACCTTGGGCTTTGGCAGTGGAAAGGTGGACTGGACTGAAACAGTGTGTAGAGAGGCTGGGGCTCCTGGCTCAGGAGAGAGCTGGAGGAGAGGACACTGGGAGTTTTGTGCTGAATCACTCCCTCATAGAACAGTAGCCATATTACTCAAAGATCCCCTTCCCAAAGCCCTGCATAGAAGCAATAGCCCCTCCCTCAGGAATTCAACACTATCAGGCCAGGCCAGAGATAGGTTAACTGAGGCTCATTAACATATAGAGCATGAAGCAAGCAAGTGCCCCACACACTAGAAATTCTATTGCACCTAAAGAATTTTTCATTCAGCGGAGGGCTAGAAACCAGCCTTATCAAGTAACTGAGATTAATAGCCTCCAGACAAAAGCTAGAGGATAACTGAACCTTTCCTTGGCCTGCAAATCTACCCTGGAAAGTAAGACTTGACAGTAGTGTTTAATGTGGGTCCTCCCACACTCATCCAAACCCAGTGGAGGAAACTACAGCCAGCAGAACATCAACACCCACAGGTAAAATTTGGCAGGCTCCAAAACCTACTGAGACAGCCAAAATGGTAAAACAAAACAACAGCAACAACAAACCAAATTAAAGAACAAAAGAATTCTACAGATGAAGAGATAAATGAAATGGAATTAAGCAAGATATCAGAGGTACAGTTCAGAGTCATAATTATGATGAAGCTGAACAGCATGAGTACAGATATAGAAACATTGAAAAGCAACCAATTGGAAATGTAAAATGACATAGCAGAAATAAAGAACACATTGGAAGATATAATCAGCACAGTAGAGAAAGCTAAGGATCAGATCATTGAATTAGAAGACAGGGTAGAAAAACACACCCAATCAGAAAAAATAAAAAATAAATAAATAAAAAACAGGAAGTCAACCTAAGAGAACTGTGGGACAATAAAAAATGTAACAACATCTGCATCATAGGAGTCCAGAAGAAGAAAATGAGCAAGGTTTAGAGAATATCTTTGACAGAAAACTTCCCTATCTTGGTGAAAGAAAAAGGCACACAAATACAAGAAGCACAGAGAGCACCAAGAAGAACGCAAAGACATCCACATTAAGACACATATTTATTAAAATGTTAAAATTAAAAACAAAGAGAGAATCCTAAAGGCAGTAAGAGATAAGCAACAGGTTACCTATAAGGGAACCCCCATAAGTCTGTCAGCAGACATCACAACAGAAACACAACAGGCCAGAAGAGAATGGCACAAAGTAATCAAGGTAATGAAAAACAAGGATCCGAATCCAAGACTACCCTATCCAGCAAAGCTATCATTTAAAATAGAAGGTGAAATAAAGAGCTTCCCAGACCAAAAAAAAAAAAAAAAAAAAAAAGGCTAAGGGAATATATTAGCATAAAACCATCACTCCAAGAAATGTTAAAAGAACTACTATAATGAACAGAAGAAATAGGAAGAGAAACATAACCATAATAAACAAATATGGCTATAAATAAGTACATATCATTAATAACCTTAAGTGTAAATAAAATAAACACTCTGATTAAAACACACAAAATAGCTGAATGGATACAAAAGCATGACTCATATATATGTGGTTTACAAAAGACCCACCTCAGAAAAAAAGGCTCACATAGGTTGAAAGTGAAGGGATGGAAAAAAATCTTACAAGCAAACAAAAAGGAAAAAAAAAGCTGGGGTAGCAATACTCATATCCAATAAAATAGTCTTAAAATGAAGGCCATAACTAGAGACAAAGAAGGGACTATAAAATATTGAGAGGATCTATCCAACAGGAAGATATAACCTTGATACACATATATGCACCCAATAAGGAGCACCAACATATATTAAAAATCTTCTGGAGGATTTCAAAGGAGAAATCGACAGCAATACAATCATAGCAGGGGACTTCAATACCCCGCTGACGTCACTGGACAGATCCTCTAGACAAAAAATTAACATGGAAACAAAGACTGTAAATAACCCACTAGATCAAATGGATTTAATAAATGTCTACAGAGAATTACACCCCCAAACTGGAAAATTTACATTCATCTCAAGTGCACATGGGACATTCTCAAAAATAGACCACATGTTAGGAAACAAACTAAGTCTCTACAAGTTCAAGAAGATTGAAATTATATCAAGCATCTTCTCAGGTCACAATGGCATGAAACTAGAAATCAGTTACAGCAAAAATATATGAACATATTGAGTCTAAATAGCATGTTAATAAACAATAAATAGGTTATCAAAGAGATCAAGGAAGAAGTTAAAAATATCCTGGAAACCAATGAAAATGAACACACAACAACACAAAATCTATGGGAAGCAGTGAAAGCAGAGAAAAGTGCACAGCACTACAGGCCTAACTCAAGAAACAAGAAATATTCTAATTGACTTTCCAAGCCTACAACTGCATGAACTAGAAAGTAAACAAAAACAAAAACCCAAAGCAAGCAAAAGGAAAGAAATAGTAAAGGTCAGAGGAAAAATATACAACATAAAATTTAAAACAATTCGAATGATCAATGAAACAAAGAGCTGGTTCTTTGAAAGGATAGAGAAGATTGATGGACACTTAACCAGACTCACGAAGAAACAAAAAGAGAGGACCCAAGTAAGCAAAATCAGAAACAAAAGAGGAGAAGTAAAAAGTGACAACACAAAAATACAAAGCATCATTAAAAATACTATAAACAATTATACACCAACAAATGGCACAATCTATGCAAAATGGACAAATTTATAGAATCACACAGTCTCCCAAAACTGAATTGAGAAATGATAGAAAACTTGCACAGACCAATAACAACTAAGAAAATTGAAAATGTAATCAATAAACTGCCAGCAAACAAAAGCCCAGGCCCAGACGGCTTCATGAGGGAGTTTTACCGAACATTCAAAGAAGAACTGACACTCATTCTCTTCAAACTGTATCAAAAAATTCAAGAAGAAGGAAGATTTCCAAACTTGTGTTATGAGGTCAGCATAATTCTAATTCCAAAACCAGAAAAAGACACCACAAAGAAAGAAAACTATAGGCCAATATCCCTGGTGAACATAGATGCCAAAATCCTTTAAAAATAGTAGCAAATCGTATCCAGCAATACATTTAAAAAATTATTCACTGTAACGAAGTGAGATGTACCCCACGGATACAAGGCTGGTACAATATTTGCAAATAAATAAATGTGATACATGACATAAGCAAAATGAAAGATAATAATTATATGATCATATCAATAGATGCTAAAAAAGCATTCGACTTAATCTGGCACACATGTCTGATAAAAACACTCAACAGTATGGGTATAGAGTGACCATATCTTGACATAGTAAAGGCCATATATAAAAAACCTACAACCAGCATCATATTCAATGGGCAAAAACTAAAAGCATTTCAATTAAGAACAGAAACAAGACAGGGATGCCTAAATTCTCCACTCTTATTTAACATAATTCTGGAAGTCTGAGTCACAGCATTTAGACATGGAGAAAAAATAAAATTGATCCAAATTGGAAAGGAAGAAGTGAAACTGTCATTGTTTGCAGAAGACATGATATTGTACATAGAAAACCCTAAAGACTCCATCAAAAATCTCCTAGAGCTAATAAATAAATTAGGAAAAGTAGCAAGATACAAAATTAACATCAAGAAATCAATGGCAGAATGTGAAGGTGGACGACCAAGTCCCCGCAGTGCAGAGCCTCGGAGTAGAAAGTTCCTGTGCAGTAGACAGGAGCAGCCAGCTACCTTGGTAAGCTGCTCTTCAGGGCTCTTCTCACTGAGCCTCAGGGAGGTCCCACCATTTTAGAAGATCCTGCATCTTCCCTGGGAGGAGGCAGTGGGAGCAGCTAGGGACCAGCAACCTGAGGCCACCAGCGCACCAGGCTCCATTGGACCAGTGGACACTCTGGGTCAACACAGACCGGTACCCAGTAGTGCAGCTCCCAAGGTACCAGTCGCAGAAGCCTCAGACAGCCCAAAGCCCAACACCATCCCCCACAGTAGCAGCCCCATTAGAGTCAAGATATACCCACAGCAACAGAGGCTGGGGAGCAGACATCCATCCCCAGGCAACAGACCAGCAGCTGAGACCCATACACAAAAACTACAGTTAAAGCTGACCAGGAGGTGAGCCCCACGGAGCAGCAGCACTCCCCAGCCACCAGCAGCGGGACCTGGGCCTCCACAGAGGGCTGTGCTGTCCAGCAGCTCACAAGAGCAGTGAAAAGCCAGAGCCAAAGAGGAACGAGTGTGATCCAGCTGCCCTTGGGTCCTGTGGGGCACTGGGGCACCAGAAAAGCTTGTGCTACCCAGCAGTCCACAACAGTTGTTGAAAGCCAGAGCCTGAGAGGGACTGGTGAGATCCAGATGCCCGCCCATGCGACCTGTGGGGTGCTGGGGCACCAGAGAGGCCTGTGCGACCAAGTAGCCCACAAGAGCAGTGGAAAGCCTAGCCCTAGGGCACAGGTGTGATTCAGCAGCCTGCCCATAGGTCCTGCAGGGTGCGCGGGCAACAGAGAGGCCTGTGTAACCCAGCAGGAACTGTGCTATCCAGTTACCCACAGGACCTGTGGGGTGCTGAAGCACCAGAGAGGCCTGCGCAACCCAACTGCAAACAAGATAGGCATAGAGGATGTGAAAATGGAGGCAGAGAAAATGGAAGCTACACAGAAAATTTCCCAGGACCAAAGGGGAATTACAACTAAAATAAAGGCAAATTCTCAGAAGAGAGCAACAGTAAAGCAGCAAAAGAGGATCATATAACCAGGAACACTGGTAGGATCTGTAGAGGCATAAGGGGGTGGTGGACTGGGAGCCCAAGGAGAGCAAAAGTCTTAGATGTGAGCAGTGCTCTTGGGAAATAAAGACCAAGCCCGCTCCACAGCACAGAGAGCCAGGACAGAGCACTAAAGTAGCCACAGCCACTCATCTGGGGGCTACAGCAGAGGGAGGGCAGTCTGGGCTGGAACATTGTGGGGACACCCGGGATTTGAGGGCATTTAGAGTTCTGGCTGAGTTGGGGTCGAAAAGGATGGTGGCCAGTGTGCTCCTTCCCAGAGCTGAGGGGAAAAGAAGCACCCCACCTTGGAGATTCAGGCTTTTCCAGGTGAGGAAAAGAAATGCAAATTGAAGCTTATTAATAACCAGAATCTATCCTACCCTCTGGAAATCCTCTTGAGTAGAACACCAGGGCTACATTCCAAGGCAGTGAATAACTAAGACTACTAGCCACCAGAAAAAAAGCTAGAAAATAAATCAACCTTTCCTGGGCTTGAAAATATACCCAGGAAGGTAAGACTTGACAGTGGTGTTTAATGTGGCCGGACCCAGGCTCATCCAAACCCAGTACAGGAAACCACAAACAGCAGACCACCAACACCCACAGGGAAAATTTGGCAGGCTCCAAAGCCCACTGAGATAGCCAAAATGGTAAAACAAAGAAATAAATCCCAAATGAAAGAACAAGAGAACTCTACCGAAGATGAGATCAATCAAATGCAGTTCAGCAAATTATCAGAGGTAGAATTCAGAGCTATGATCTTGATGAAGCTCAACAACATGAGTAAGGACATCAGTACTATGAGTAAAAATATATAAACATTGGAAACCAGTAAAATGGAAATGAAGAATTACATAGCAGAAATAAAGAACACATTGAAAGGACTAACCAGCAAAGTAGAGGAAGCTAAGGGCCGGATCAGTGAATTAGAAGAGAGGATCCAAAAAAATCAACCAATCAGATAATCAAAAGCAAAAAACAATGTAAAAAACAGGAAGATAGCTTAAGAGATCTGTGGGACAACTAAAACCGTAAAAACATTCATATTATAGGAGTCCCCGAAGAGGAAGAAAATGGGCAAGGGTTAGAGAATATATTTGAAAAAATAGTGACAGAAAACTTTTCCAACATGGTGAAGGAAGAAGGCATTCAAGTTTAAGAAGCACAGAGAGCCCCAAGTAAGAAGAACCCAAACAGGCCCACACCAAGACAAATAGTAATCAAGATGCCAAAAATTAAAGACAAAAAAAGAAAATCCTAAAAGCAGCAAGAGATAAGCAACAGGTTACCTACAAAGGAACCCCCATAAGGCTATATCAGGTGACTTCTCAACAGAAACACTACAGGCCAGAAGGGAATGGCATGAAGTAATCAAGGTCATGAAAAACAAGGATCTGAATCCAAGACTACACTACCCAGCAAGGCTGTCATTCAAAATAGGTCAAATAAAGAGCTTTCCAGACAAAAAAAAAGGCTAAGGAAATAAATTAGCACCAAACCAGCACTGCAAGAAATATTAAAAACTCTGCTGTAATTAGTAGAAGAAATAGGAAGAAAAATGGAACCAAACTAAGCAAAAATGGCAATATATAAGTACATGTCAATTATTACCTAAAATGTGAATGGTTAAATGCTCTGATAAAAAGACACAGAGTAGCTGACAGGATAAGAAAGCATGACTCACATACATATTGTTTGCAAGAGACCCACCACACAACAAAAGACTCACATAGGTTGAAAGTGAAGGGATGGAAAAAAATCTTTCAAGCAAATGGAAAGAAAAAAAAGCTGGGGTAGCAACACTCATATTTGATGAAGTAAATTTCAAAATAAAGGTGATAACTAGAAACAAAGGAGGCCACAACATAATATTGAAAGGATCTATTCAACAGGAAGATACAACCTTGATAAACATATATGCACCCAATATAGAAGCACCAACATATACTAAAAATCTTCTGGAGGACTTCCAAGGAGACATGGACAGCAATACAATCATAGCACGGAACTTCAACATCTCGCTGGCATCATTGGACAGATCATCTAGACAAAAAAATAATGAGGAAACACAGACTGTAAATGAAGCGCTAGGTCAAATGGATTTCATAGACATCTACATTGAATTACACCTCAAAACTTCAGAATTCACATACTTCTCAAGTGCACATGGGACATTCTCAAAGATAGACCGCATGTTAGGACACACACTAAGTCTCTACAAGTTCAAGAAGATTGAAATCATATCAAACATCCTCTCAGATAACAATGGCATGAAACTAGAAATCAATTGCAACAAGAACATGCAATGACAGTATAATACATGGAGGCTAAAAGCATGTTATTGAACAATGAATAGGTTACCATGGAGATCCAGAAAGAAATTAAAAACTTCCTGGAAACCAATGAAAATGAACACACAACTACACAAAATCTATGGGATGCAGCGAAAGCAGTTCTGAGATGGAAGTTCATAGCACCACATGCTTACCTCCAGAAGCAAGAAAAATTTCTAATAAACTATTTAACCTCACAACTTAAAGAACTAGAAAGCATACCAAAAGACAACTCCAGAGCAAGCAGAAGGAAGGAAATAGTAAAGGTCAGAGCAGAAATAAGTGACATGGAGACCAAAAAAAAAGATAAATAAAAATTCAAAAAATCAAGGAAACAAAGAGCTGATCTTTCAAAAAGATAAAGATTGATGGACCGATAGCTAGACTCAACAAGAAACAAAGAGAGAGAACCCAAATACATAAAATCAGAACTGAAAGAGGAGAAATAATAACTGACACCACAGAAATACAAAAGATTGTTAACAAATACTATGAACAATTATACGGCAACAAATTTGACAAACTAAGTGAAAAGGAGAAATTTCTAGAAACACATATTCTCCCAAAAAGGAACTGGGAAAAGTTAGAAAACTTGAACAGACCAATAACAACAAAAGGAATTGAAAATGTAATTAAGACTCTCCCAGCGAACAAAAGCCTTGGTCCGGACGCCTTCATGGGGGAATTATATCAAACATTTAAAGAAGAACTAACACCCATTCTCCTCAAAATATTTTTTAAAATTCAAGAAGGAAGACTTTCAAACTCATTTTATGAGGCCAGCACAATTCTAATTCCAAAACTAGAAAAAGACACTACAAACAAAAAAAAACTACAGACCAATATACCTGATGAACATAGATTCCAAAATCCTGAACAAAATACTAGCAAATTGGATCCAGCAATGCATCAAATAAATTATTCACCATGACCAAAAGGGATTCAATCCAGGAATGCAAGGTTGGTACAATATTTGAAAATCAATATATGTGATACAACACATAAACAAAATGAAAGATATATATCATATAATAATATAAATAGACGCTGAAAAAGCATTTGACAAAATTCAGCACCCATTTCTGATAAAAATGCTCAGCAATGTGGGAATAGAGAGATCATACCTCTATATAATAAAGGAAATATATGACAGACCTACAGCCAACATCATACTCAATGGGCAAAAACTAAGACATTTCCCTTAGGAACAGGAACAAGACAAGGATTCCCACTTTTGCCACTCTTATTTAACATAGTACTGGAAGTCTTAGCCATAGCAATCACATAGGAAGAAAACTTCAAAGGGATCCAAATTGGAAAGAAGGAATTCAAACTGTCATTCTTTACAGATGACATGATACTATATGTAGAAAACCCGAAAGACCCCATAAAAAAATTTACTAGACTTAATAAATGAATTTGGCAAAACAGCAGGATAAAAAATTAACATCAAGTAATCAATGGCATTCTTATACACCAATGATGAACTCACAGAAAACGAAACTAAAAAAAAACCCAATCTCATTTACCCTCACGGCAAAGAAAAATTAAGATTCCTAGAAATAAACTTAACCAAAGAAATAAAGGTCCTGTTCTCAGAAAACTATAGGTCATTGATAAAGAAATAGAGAAACATATAAAAAAGTGAAAGCACATACCTTGTTCATAGATTGAAAGAATTACCATTATTAAAATGATCATACTACCCAAAGCATTCTATACATTCAATGCAATCTCCATCAAAATACCAATAACATACTTCACATAACTAGAACAAATACTTGAAAAGTTTATATGAAACCAAAAAACACCTCAAAAAGCCACAGCAATCTTGAAAAAGAAAAACAAGTTGGAGGGATCACATTACTAGGTTTCAGGTTATACTACAAAGCCACTGTAAACAAAAAATCCTGGTACTGGCACAAGAACAGGCAGATAGATCAATGGAACAGAACAGAGAACCCAGAAATTGATCGAGACATTATGCTCAATTAATATTTGACAAATGTGGGAAGAGCATACAATGGAGTAAAGATAACCTCTTTAATAAATGGTGTTGGGAAAATGGGAGAGCTACATGCAAAAAATTGAAACTAGACCACCAACTTATACCATAAACAAGAATAAATTCAAAATGCATACAAAACTTAAATGTGACTCGTGAATCCACAAAAATTCTATAAGAAAATGTAGACACAAAATTTCAGATATCACATGCAGCACTTTTCACTGATACAACGCCTAAGGCAAGAGAAACAAAAGAAAAAATGAACACATGGGACTACATCAAACTCAAAAGCTTCTGCACAGCAAAAGAAAAAAGCATCAAAATGGAAAGGGAACACACTATATGGGAGAGCATAATTGCCAATGATACATCAGATAAGGGCTTAATTTCCAAAATATATAGAGTACTCATACCGCTCAACAAAAGGAAGACAAAGAATCTAATTTAAAAATGGGCAGAGGATCTAAATAGACACCTCTTCAAACAGGACATACAAATGGCAAAGAGACAACATCACTAATCATCAAGATGCAAATTAAAACAATGAGTCACCACCTCACACCTGTGAGAATGGCCGCCATCAACAAATCATCAAACAACAAGTGTTGGCAAGGGTGTGGAGAAAAGGGGACTCTAGTGCACTGCTGGTAGGAATGCAGACTGGTATAGCCACTATGGATAACAATATGGTGTTTCCTCAAAAATTAAAAATTGAACTGCCATTAGAACCAGTGATCCCACTTCTAGGATTATATCTTCAGAAGCCTGAAACACCAATCAGAAAGAATATATGTACCTACATGTTCATAGCAGCACTATTTACAACTTCTAAGATCTGGAAACAGCTCAATTATCCATCAATCGATGAATGGATAAAAATATACATATTGCATATGTATTGAATAAAAATATACATATACACAATGGAATACTATGCATCTGTGAGAAAGAAAGATCTCTTATCCTCTGAAATGACATGGAGGGACCTGGAGAGTATTATACTAAGAGAAAAAAGCCAATCTGAGAAAGACAAGTATAACATGATCTCACTTACTGGTGGAATATATGAACCAAATAAGCTGATGAACAATATAGACTCAGAGACACAGAAGTAGGGTACAGACTGACAAACCTCAGAAGCGGGGAGCCAGGGGAGAAGAGATAATCCAAAGAACTTATATACATATATGCATAACCAGCAGACATAGACAAACATGGTGGGGGGGGGGGCAGGGATCAGGAGGAGGGTGTTAATAGGGGAAAAAGGAGAAACATCTGTAACAAAAATAATTAATAAAAAATAAAATAAAATAAAAGCCTCAGTTTAAAAGTTAGAATTATTAGTCCTTGATAGTGATAAAATATCTGAATGTGATTTGGTGCTCAGATCTCCTACCTCACAATTAGGCCTATCAGCTTTTAGGAGTGGAGGCAGGTGTAGTTCTCCCTTCTTTTCCCACATTGTTTTCCCCTCCTGTATGTGCTGACTACAGAGCTGGCCCTTTCCTGGGACTGGCCCAGGGTTTGGGGAAAGGCTGTGTTTTGATACACTGGGCGTATTTTTCACATTACATCAGGACTCCGGTGCAGGTGAATAACTGTCAGTCCCCCTTTTTTGGTTATTCTGGATGCAGCTCATACAATGTAGACCATGATTCTCTTTTGGTTAACCACTTCATGTCCAGCCCATGGTTCATATACCTACTGTTGGGAGATCCCATCATCCCTTCGAGGCAGTCCTTTTGCCTAGGATCTGAAATGGCTCCAGGGGAACATTCTTTCTTTCAGGGTCAACAACAGGTCCATGGGAGACACTCATAGGTGCTATGTGTGAACAGGGAGTACATTCACATGTAACAGCCATTTTCAGACTACCACCAAAAGATCTCACTGGCCCTTCCCCTGTCCTCTGGATTTCCTGGGGTAGGAGACAGACTTCCATCTTCTGGGGCTCCAAAGTTCAGGGGATGCATCTCACATTCTCAGAGTGGTCCCATTGAGTTCTTCCCCCAAAACAATTAGAGTTGAGATGAGGGAACAGATAACCTCTCTGCATCTTCTAATAGCACAGTATTCTCTAGAAATCATTCATCCCAAAATCCTCTGTCTACTTCTGCACTCTCTTGAGCCACTACATGAGATGCCCAAAAGTTTTGAAATTGATTTCCTTCTATTTTCTTTGTAAATGATGCATACAGTGATCTGGGATTTCACTTTAGAATTGCATTTCTCTTGTACCTTGGTTCTCATTATGAACTTCAAATGTAAAATCCTCTTAAATTAGGACACATCTCAGAAGGCAAAAATGCTAGCAAATCCTTTCTCTAGGAAAAAAGCCAGAAGTTGGACACACCTACCACTATGTAATCTTTTTCTCTGATATTATACTGATCTGATTCTCTCTATATATAGTGTAAGAAAAAGAAGACTTAAGAAAAACATCATGACTCAGAGAAAATAAGTTAACAATGTTAAATTTTAAGTACTTCTTTGATGTTTTAAACTGTGTGTTCTAAATTCCAAAACAATTTTGGAGATAAAACATTTTAAAATAATTCATTTTTAAATTACTTTGAGAAACTATCAAGATGTCCAAAATTAAGTGATTTATTTAGCAAATAAATATAATTTATATTTTGGGTAACTAAGCAGTAATTAAAAATAATAATCTAGATCTAAATTTATTGTCTGAGAAATTTTGTTCCTGCTATACTGTTAAACTTTAAAATTAAACAGTTTTTATTGTATGATAACCTTTAATAAGTATATATGTGTGTACATGTGTGGGTGTGTACTCATAAACAAATTGTGTAAGAAGATAAACACCTCTATATTAAGAGGAGTCATTTATGAGTGGAAGAATTATGGGTAATTTTCAGTTTTTCTTTACATATGTCTATATGCTCTGATTTTTTTTTACATTAAATACTTTTACATAAAACAAAAATTATGTTTTTATTAAAATAAAATATACTTCTCTCACAAATATGAGGTTTTTTAATCCACATAATTGTGTTTGAGCTTATTGCTAGAAAATTTAGCAAGAATATTTAGGCAGTTTTTGCATGTGGATATGCTCATGATAATTTTTTAAAGATATTGATGAGCCGGGCCATTTGCAAATGAGCCTATTTATATTCTCACAATTTAACACATGTTCCTTTTATTTAGTGAATATATGCTGAATATAGGCAAATACTTACATGTAAAATTAAATTTTGTCAGCATTTTTCTAAACAATAGAAAAATATCTTTAAGAACTGGGTGACTTGGCCCTGACCAGTTAGCTCAGTTGGTTAGAGCATCATCCTGATACACCAAGTGTTGCGGGTTTGATCCCTGGTCGGGAAATATACAATAATCAATCAATAAATGCATAAATAAGTGTAACAACAAATCAGTATCTCTCTCTCTCAAATCAATCAATAAATTTAAAAAAATTTTAAAGAATTGAGTGACAACCACTTTTTTAAAATTTCTGTTAAAATAGATTGTTTATCAATATTTGATATATTCACGTGTCTGCAATTTGCAATTATATATAGATTTCTAGTCTGCATGCTTATTTAAATATTTCAGAGTAACTATCATATAACTATATGCTTTACTGATATCAGTTCTTCCTAAATCCCATAAAAATAAAATTTATCTGTTAATGTGATGCATTTGATGAGAAAAGAGAGAGCTGCAGCAGGGCTTAATATGTGTAGTGCATTCTTACTCAGTGTTCCTTGGGTATTATAGAGCTTATGGATGGGGAGTAAATGTGGAATAGGAATGATTTGGTATAGTAGTATCTTTTAATTGGAGTTTCTATTTCTGTCACTGTTTCATTTGCTCACTATAATAGCCTAAACCCAAGCGAGTGACAGGAACATCACTGCTGGTTTGGATTGCAGACAAAAGGACACAAGCAAGTGTTTTATATTCAAAGAGGCATGGAGAGGAATCTAGGATTTTGTCTAGATTTTGCTTGAGAAACAAAATATATCTGAAAACAGCCAAGTGCACATTTAAACCAGATTTACAACAACGCCTGAGGAGTCCTCCCCAACTCTTTTTCCTACTTCTCCCATTTCTACCTAAATGTTAATTTTTATAACTTGAACAGTGTATTTTCCTGCAAATGGCATATGAGAAAACAAGGAATTTGGAGCTCTTGTGTATTGGAGAGCTAATGACCAAAAACATTAATATATTTGTACACAAAATGTGAGCAGACAACTTAGTCCTCACAAAATAGATGGCAACATTTCTGATAGCTCCTGACTTTGCAGGCAGTTCACAAATGGAGCGGGAAATGCTGAGCCAATTCACCTGAAGAATTATTTCTATCTGTTCCTCACGGGTCAACATGAGTTCTTAAAGAACCCTTTCTACGTAGCCTGTCTCCTTTTGCTTCAAGAATCGAGTTCTGTCCTTATCAAAAGCCAATTGTTTGTTGCCTATGCCCCATTTCCCAATTTCTAAAATTATGCAAGTTACTTAAAAATCATGTAAAACAAAATATGAGTGCAAAGAGATTTATGTTTAAAAATAAAACTAAGTGAAAACAGGTAAATCTCAAAAAGGTGAATAATTTAAAAATTAAAAGTGGCATAATTCTAAAAGACTGGGGAGAAAATGTCAAAAGTAGAGAGAGTCCACTTTCAGAGTATTTCTCTGTTGCTATTTCTGCTGTTGCCATTGTAATTTAATTATTCTTTAAAAAAAAATTTCTTTTCCTTTATTAATTTCAGAGAGAGAGGAAGAAAGAGGGAGAGAGATAGAAGCATTGATGAGAGAGAACATCGACTGGCCACCTCCTGCATTCCCACCACTGGGGATCGGGCTCACATCCTGGGCATGTGTCCTGACCAGAAAATTGAACCGGCAACCTCCCGGTGCATGGGTCGATGCCCAAACACTGAGCCACACTGGCCGGACTATTCTTCTTTAATGAAATAAAAAATTAGAACTAATAGGTGAGTAAGATTACAGTTTATACAGGAAACACTAAGCAGGTCTGAGCACTGACAGTTGTTAACTGATGCATTTGCAGGATTCTTCTTGGATCATACACCCAGAGATTCTGACTTAATTGGTTTAGGTCTGGTGAGATATGAGCCTCTGTATTTTTTAAATTTCTTCAGTGAAACCCTGGCCAGTTTGGCTCAGCGATTAGACTAGTGTCAGTTAGACCAAAGAATTGCAGGTTTGATTCTGGTCAAGGGAAGTTGTGGCTCAGTCCCTGGCCCTGGTCAGGGTCGTACGGGAGGGGGGCAGCCAGTCAATCTCTCTCTCTCTCTCTCTCTCTCTCTCTCTTCCTTCTTCTCTACCTCCCTTCTTCTCCCTTCCTCCCATTCTATTGGAAGATAAATGAAAAAATATCCTCAGGTGAGGATTTTTAAAAAATGTCTCCAGTGAACTCTAATATTCAGCCAAGTTTGAAAACAACTACACTAAAACAGTGTTTTTCAAACTTTACCCTATACATCATCACCTGCAGATACTCTCTCTAATTCAGTAGGTCTGCAATAGTGATGCCCAAGATTCTGCATTTCTAACAGGCTCCCTGGTGATGCTGATGCAGCTTCTCTTGAAAGCACTTTGAGTAGCTAGGTATTTAAAAATATAAAATGAGGGCCCCCATCCTCCAGCACTGGTTCTCAACCTTCACTACACTTGTAATCACAACAGCTTAAAAAATACTAAGGCCTGGGTCTTAGCCCCAGGGATTTTGATTTATTTCTAATTGATTCCACCCTGTACCCAAGGCTGGCTTCAGTATAGGGTGGAATCAATTGATGATGTGACAGAGCAAAATTATGTTGAGGCACCCTGTCTGTGAATTTATGCTAAAATATGTTGTTGTTGTTTTTTTCTGTCCTCAGCATGGTTCTCCAGGTTTCTCCAATCTCTTTTCTTCACTTATAAAGTTAGTCTATTGATTAAGTTCCCATAGATAGCCCATATTATGACTGAATTATTCCCACAGGACTTATCCTTATTATTTAATCAGGTTTAGAGATTTTAAAAACCATAAACAAGCCATTTATTTGAGCACAAAGACCGTGTGTTATTCTTATCCAGATTCTTCAAACTCAGCTTCTGGGGCTGTAGAAAGAACACATGGATTGAGAGCCAGATGCCATACTCGGTAGAAAGCTAGTTTGGTAACAGGTTTCAACCCTTCGATGAGTTGAGGAGAGCTGAAGGAAAACTAACCCTCTCTAGAAAGGATCTTTGTGAATGCAATGAAAAAATTGAGTATCTAAATTCCACACCAAAAATTAGAACTATTGAATTAAAATAGATCTTAGAATGGCTAAGTTAAAGCTTATTATCAAGCTTCAAACCAGCAAAAAGATTTTCACAAATATGTGATTCAAATCATTTTAGCAAATCAAGAGCAGAAATCATTCAGAAACTGAACATTTAAAATGAATTAGTTGAGTAGCAGCCCTATCAGAGTCGAGATCTACTCCCAGCAACAGAGGCTGGGGAGCATACATCTATCCTCAGGCAACAGAAGCACAGACCAGCAGCAGAGAACCATCCCCAAAAACTACAGCAAAGGCTGAGCAGGAGTTGAACCCCACTGGGCAGCAGCACTTCTCAGCCACCAGCAGCTAGACCTGGGGCCCAACAGAGGCCTGTGAAACCCAGTGGCCCACAAGAGCAGTGGGAAGCCAGAGGCTGAGAGAGACTGGTGTGATCCAGCTGCCCGCCCGCAGGACCTGCAGGGTGCAGGGGCACCAGAGAGGCCTCTGTGACCCAGCAGCCCACAAGAGCTACGGGAAGCCAGAGCCCAAGAGGGACTGGTGCGATCCAGCTGCCTTCTCGTGGGACCTGCAGGGTGCAAGGGCACTAAAGAGGCCTGTACAACCCATATGCACACAAGATAGGTTTAGAGGATGTGAAAACAGTAAATGAAAGCTACACAGACGATCTCGTAGGACTAAACGGGAATTACAACTATAGTAAAGACAAATCTTCAGAAAAACAACAACAACAACAACAACAACAACAGAAAAGCAGAGGGACAGGAACATATAACCAGGGACACTGGTAGGATCTACGGAGGCACTACAGGTTGGCGGGCTGGGAACCCCCCCACAGCAGTAGTTTTAGCTGTGAGCCACGCTCTTGGAGAATAAAAACCAAGCCAGCTTCACAGTGCAGAGAGCTGGGACAGAGAACTAAAATAGCCACAGCTACTCACCTGGGGCTCCAGCAAATGAGAGAAGACTGGGCTGGAACTATTTGGGGACCCCCAGGATTTGGAGGGCACTCAGAGTTTTTGCTGAGTTGTGGCCACAAAGGATGGTGGCCACTGTGCTCCTTCCCAGAGCTGTGGGGAAAAGCAGCAGCCCCTCCCTCAGAGATTCAGCCTATTTCAGGTGAGGCAAAGAAATGCAAATTGAGGATCATTAAAAACCAGATTCTAACTCACCCTCTGGAAATCCTCTTATGTAGAACACCAGGGATACAATCAACGACCCTGAGTAAAAGAGACTACTAGCTACCAGGAAAAAGCTAGAGGATAACTGAACATTTTCTGGGCTTGCAAATATACCCAGGAAGGTAAGACTTGACAGTGTTGTTCAATGTGGCCGGACCCAGGCTCATCCAAACCCAGTAGAGGCAGCCAGAAACATCAGACCACCAACACCCACAGGGAAAATTTGGCAGGCTCCAAAATGCACTGAGATGGCCAAAATGGTGAAACAAAGAAACAAATCCCAAATGAAAGAACAAGAGAACTCTATCAAAGATGAGAACAATGAAATGCAGTTTAAAAAATTATCAGAGGTAGAGTTCAGAGCCATCATCTTGAGGAAGGTCAGCAGCATGAGTAAGGACATCAGCACCATGACTAAATATATAGAAACATTGAAAACCAATGAAATGAAAATGAAGAATGACATAGCAGAAATAAAGAACACATTGGAAGTACTAACCACCAGAGTAGAGGAAGTTGAGACTGAGTCGGTGAATTACAAGGTAAGGAAGAAAAAACCAACCAATCAGAAAACCAAAAGGAAAAAAAAATTAAAAAAACAGAAAGACAGCTTAAGAGATCTGTGGGACAACAGGAAACGTAAAAACATTTGCATCATAGGAGACACCGAAGAAGAAAAAAATGGGCAAGAGTTAGAGAATATATTTGAATAAATGGTGACAGAAAACGTTCCTAACTTGGTGAGGAAAGAAGGCATTAAAGTTCAAGAAGCACAGAGAGCCCCAAGTAAGAAGAACCCAAACAGGCCCACACCAAGACACATAGTAATTAAAATGCCAAAAATTAAAGACAAAGAGGGAATCCTACAGGCAGCAAGAGAAAAGCAACAGGCTAATATCAAGGAAACCCCATAAGGCCCCTAGCTGACTTCTCAAAAAAAATAAAAAAAATAAAACACTACAGGCCAGAAGGGAGTGGCATGAAGTAATCAAGGTCATAAAAAACAAAGATCTGAATCCAAGACTACTCTATCCAGCAAGGCTATCATTCAAAAGAGAAGGACAAATAAAGAGCATCCCAGACCAAAAAAAAAAAGGCTATATATTAACACCAAACCACCACTGCAAGATATAGAAAAAGGACTAATGTAATTAGTAGAAGAAATAGAAGAAAAATAGAACCACACTAAACAAAAATAGTAATAAATAAGTACATATCAATTATCACCTTAAATGAGAATTGCATGCTCTAATAAAAAGACACAGAGTAGCTGACTGGATAAGAAAGTACAACTCACATGTATGTTGTTTACAAGAGATCCACCTCACAACAAAAGACTCACATAGGTTGAAAGTGAAGGGATGGAAAAAATCTTTCAAGCAAAAAGAAAGGAAAAAAAAAAAAAAACCTGGGGTAGCAATACTCATATCTGATAAAGTAGATTTCAAAATGAAGGCCATAACTAGAAACAAAGAAGGCCAATACATAATATTGAAAGGATCTACTCAACAAAAAGATATAACCTTGGTAAACATATATGCACCCAATATAGGAGCACCAACATACATTAAAAATCTGCTGGAGGACATCAAAGGAGAATTCAACAACAATACAATCATAGCAGGGGACTTCAACACCCTGCTGACATCACTAGACAGATCATCTAGACAAAAAATTCACAATGAAACACAGAGTCTAAATAAAGCACTAGATCAAATGTATTTCAAAGATCTCTACAGAGAATTACATACCAAAACTGCAGAATTCACATTCTTCTCAAGTTCACATTGAACATTCTCAAAGATAGACCACATGTTAGAGCACAAACTAAGTCTATAGAAGTTCAAAAAGATTGAATGCATATCAAGAATCTCTCACATCACAATGGCATGAAACTAAAAATCCATTACAACAAGAATATGCAAAACATTGTAATACATGGAGGCTAAATAGCATGTTATAGAACAATAAATAGGTTACCATGTAGATCAAGGAAGAAATTAAAAACTTCCTGGAAACCAATGAAAATGAACACACAACTACACAAAATCTATGGGATGCAGTGAAAGCAGTTCTGAGAGCGAAGTTCATAGCACTACACGCCTACCTCAACACATAAGCAAAATTTCTAATAGACTATCTAACCTCACAACTTAAAGAACTAGAAGGAAAATAAAACAACAACAAAAAAAACACCCAGAGCAAGTAGAAAGAAGGAAATAGTAAAGATCAGAGCAGAAATAAATGACATGGAGACCAAAAAACAATTTAAGAATCAATGAAACAAAGAGCTGGTTTTTCAAAAATATAACAAGATTGATGGACCCTTAGCTAGACTCACCAAGAAATAAAGAGAGAGAAACCAAATACACAAAATCAGAAATGAAAGAGGAGAGGTAACAACTGACACCACAGAAATACATAAGATTGGTAACAACTACTATGAACAATTATATGGCAACAAATTTGACAATCTAAGCAAAATGGACAAATTTCTAGAAACACATAATCTTCTCAAAATTGAACCGGGAAGAGATAGAAAACTTGCACAGTCCAATAACAACAAAGGAATTGAAGATGTAATTGAGACTCTTCCATTGAACAAAAGCCCAAGCCTGGACAACTTCTCAAGGGAATTTTACCAAACATTCAAAGAAGAACTAATACCCATTCTCCTCAAACTATTTCAAAAAATTCAAGAAGGAAGACTTCCAAACACGTTTTATGAGGCCAGCATCATTCTAATTCCAAAACCAGAAAAAGACACTATGAAGAAAAAAACTACAGGCCAATATCCCTGATGAACATAGATGCCAAAATCCTGAACAAAATACTAGCAAATCAAATCCAGCAATATATATATATATATATATATATATATATATATATATATATATATTCTCAATGACCAAGAGAGATTCATCCTAGGGAAGCAAAGCTAGTACAATATTCGCAAATCAATAAATGTGATACACCACATAAATAAAATGAAAGATAGAAATCATATGATTATATCAATAGATGCTGAAAAGGCATTCAACAAAATCTAGCACCCATTTCTAATAAAAACACTCAGCAATCTGGGAATAGAGGGATCATATCTAGACATAATAAAGGCCATATATGAAAGACCAACAGCCAACATCATACTCAATGGGCAAAAACTAAAAGCATTTCCCTTAAGAACAGGCACAAGACAGGGATGCCCATTTTCACCACTCCTATTTAGCATAGTACTGGAAGTCTTAGCCCCAGCAATCAGACAGGAAGAAAAAATAAAAGGGATCCAAATTGGACAGGAGGAAGTGAAACTGTCATTATTCACAGATGACATGATACTATACATAGAAAACCCCAAAGACTCCATTAAAAATTTACTAGTCTTTGTCAAATAAATTTGGCAAAGTAGCAGGATACAAAATTAATGTTAAGAAATTGACGGCGCCCTGGCCAGTTTGGCTCAGCGGTTAGAGCGTCGGCCTGCGGTCCGGAGAGACCCGGGTTCGGTTCCCGCTAAGGGCATGTACTTCGGTTGCAGTTTGTCCCCGGCCCTGGTTGGTCGTGCGGGTGGCAGCCACTCGATGTGTCCCTTCACATCGGTGTTTCTCTCTCTCTCTCTCTCCCTTCCTCTCTCCCTCCCACTCTATCTGTACAAAAAATGGAAAAATATCCTCAGGTGAGGATAAAAAAAAAGAAATTGATGGCATTCTTATTTACCAATGATGAACTCACAGAAAGAGAAACTAAAAAAAAATCCCATTTACCATCGCAGCAGAAAAAAACTAAAGATACCTAGTAATAAACTTAACCAAAGAAATAAAGGACCTGGTGGCAAAAACCTACAGGGCATTGAAAAAAGAAAATAGAGGAACATATAAAAAAGTGGATTGGAAGAATTAACATCATTAAAATGTCCATACTACCCAAAGCAATCTATAGATTCAATGCAATCCCCATCAAAATACCAATGACATACTTCACAAAACTAGAACAAATATTCAAAATTCATATGGAACAAAACAAGACCTTGAATAGCCACAGCAATCTTGAAAAAAAAAAAAAAAAAAGAACAAGTTGGAGGGATCACATTACTAGGTTTCAGGTTATACTACAAAGCAACTGCAATCAAAACAGCCTGGTACTGGCACAAGAACAGGCAGATAGATCAATGGAACAGAATAGAGAACCCAGAAATGGACCCAAGACAATATGCTCAATTAATATTTGACAAAAGTGGCAAGAGCATACAGTGGACTAAAGAAAGCCTCTTTAATAAATGGTGTTGGAAAAATTGGACTGCTATATGCAAAAAAAAAATAAAATTAGGACCATCAACTTACACCTTACACAAGAATAAACTCAAAATGGATAAAAGACTTAAATGTGACTTATGAATCCATAAAAATCCTGGAAGAAAATGTAGGCAACAAAATTTCAGACATCATACGCAGCAGAATTTTCACTGATATATCACCTAAGGCAAGAGAAATAAAGGAGAAAATGAACACATGGGACTACATCAAACTCAAAAGCTTCTTCACAGCAAAAGAAACAACCATCAAAATGAAAAGGCAACCCACTGTATGGGAGAGTATAATTCCCAATGATAACATCAGATAAGGGGTTAATTTCCAAAATATATAGAGTACTCATACAACTCAACAAAAGGAAGACAAAGAACCCAATTAAAAAATGGGCAGAAGAACTAAATAGACACCTCTCCAAATAGGACATACAAATGGCTAAGAGACATGTATAAATGCTCAACATCACTAATAATCAGAGAGATACAAATTAAAACAACAGTGAGGCTTCACCTCACACCTGTGAGAATGACTGCCATCAACAAATTATCAAACAACAAGTGTTGGCGAGGGTGTGGAGAAAAGGGGACTCTAGTTACTACAATGCTGGTAGGAATGCAGACTGGTGCAGCCACTGTGGAAAACACTATGGTGTTACCTCAAAAATTAAAAATTCAACTGCCATTTGACCCAGTATCCCACTTCTAGGAATATACCTTGCGAAGCCTGAAACACCCATCAGAAAGAATATATGTACCCACATGTTCATAGCAGCACTATTTACAATAGTTAAGATCTGGAAACAGCCCAAATGTCCATCAGTAGACAAATGGATAGAAAAGCTCTGGTACATATACACAATGGAGTACTCTGCAGCTGTAAGAAAGGTCTCTTACTCTTTGAGATGACATGGAGGGACCTGAAAAGTATTATGCTAAGCAAAACAAGCCAAACAGAGAAAGACAAGTATCATATGATCTCATTTATTTGTGGAATATAATGAACATAACAGTCTGAAGAATGGGGTAGTCCCAGAGATGTGGAAGTGGGGTACAGACTGACAATCCCCAGAAGAGGGGGTGCTGAGGGAGAGATTAACCACCGAACTTATATGCATGTATGCGTGAACAATGGACATGGACAACAAAGCTGGGGACAGGGTGGGGAGGGAATTGGAGGGAAGTATCAGTGTTGGGAAAAAGAAGAAATATCTGTAACCAAAATAAATACTTTAATTAATTTAAAAAATAAATAAATAAATAAAATTAAATTGGCAATAAAAAAAGAAAAGAAATCTCTTCATTTTTAAAAAATATAAAATAAAAAAAAAAGAATTTGTTGAACATTTACTATATATAAGACGCTGGGCTGTTCATGGGAGAAATGCCAATGTGAACCAGGTGTGCCCCACTCCCAGAATATATCCCATAAAAAGAATGACATCTCCCATTTGCATAACAGATAACATTTGTCTTATACTGAGAATTTTACATTCACTCTATGATAATCGCCCCCCCCCCAAATTAACTTTATAAGAGATACTGCCATTATTCCTATCATCAAACGCAGATTTGGCCTAATGCTCTGTACCCTTAAACTGTGATGAATAATATAGCTAACTCACTCACCTTGATCACACTATTTGTGTCTATTCAGGGTGATCTATAAGGCTCAACTCACTATTTTTGTTCTCTTACAAGACACCAAATATCTTCCTACAACAAATATTCTCAGGGCTTCTGAGAAATCAGTTGTTTTTGTGGACAAAAAAAAGGGACATATCCTAAACCTGACAAGTTAAGGGGAGGCCTGCATGGCAGGCCTTACAAACTCAGAGGCCTAAAGTAACCACATTGGATAGTCTGAAATTAAAATTTTCTAACTGAAAACCCATCATGACAGGTAGTCATAGATTAAGCCAGTATGTCCAGACAAAGGTCAATCTTTACCTTCTCTTTTTGCATCCGTAATAACATACCTTTGGAATTTCATGGTAATTTTTTTTTTCAAATCCCTCACTGTACCAGAGTGAAGACCACAAAATCCCTCATTGTTCTTGCTACCGTGATAATTGTTAACTGCTAGCTATCTATACCCACAAATGTAAAAAAAAGTATGTGTCTGCTTGTTTTACTCTTTTATCCAATCCCAAAGATTTCCCCACTTTCCTTTCTCCCACGTCCCTAATCTATCACCAATAGATTTTATGTAACCTCCTTAAGTCTTCCCTTTTGATTCGAATGTGCAGAATAAGTAGTAAAACCGTAATTTTCAGGAGCATTTTCTCAATCCTTTGAGATTTTCCTTCCCAGCAATTGTCAGCAATTTGGCTCAAATAAATTCATAACAAGCGTTAAAGGTTTGAACATTCCTTATGTCGACATTTAGGAAGTAAAAATGAAAAAAACAACAACAACGTTATCTTTAAAAAAAACAGTTATGTGCTTGTTACCAATTTCCTGGTTTTCAACCCTCTGCAGGCTATGGAAACATTGCTTTGTGGCTGACCTACTGGTCCACTCCACTGAACTAAAGAGTAGACTATCCTTGAAACAAACAAAGAGTATAAAAGTGGTCAAGACAGCAGCATAGATAAATGCGGTATCGGCTCCTCCCACAATCACATCAAAATTACAGCTAAACTACAGAACAACCGTCATTCAGAACTGTCTGACATGGAGCTGAATGGAAGCCCTACAACTGCAAAATTAAAAAAGCCACATCAACACTGGTAGGAGGGGCTGAGGCTTAGTCGGGCTGGTACCACACCCATATGATGAAACTCAGGAAGATACCTCAGCTGCAAAGGTCTTCCCTAAGGAGCAAGAGGTCCCATCCCACACCAGGCTCCCAGCTCAGGGTTCCAGTGCCAGGAAGAGAAGTCCTCATCACTTCTGGCTGTACAAACCAGTGGGAACTGAGGCTGAGGCTGCTGGAGCCCCAGGCAGCTCTTCTTAAAGGGCCCACAACTAACTTACTCCGATTTGTTCTTTCTGAGCTCCAGCACAGAGGGGAGGCAGCTTGAAAGGCACCAGAGACATACAGGGAAGAACTGAATTGTTTGGGATTGAGCTGAGAGGGGGAGGGACAGCTTTCTCTGGGCATACTTGCTGTGGAAGGCCATTGTTCCTTTGGTAAGCCCTTCCCTAGGGAAGCAGACTGAAGCCATATCTGGGACACCAGCAACCTGGCAAATACCTTTTGCCCCACCCTGGTGATTCCCTGAAGGCTTGCCCCACCCAACTTTCAGGCCCACCCAAGCTGTTTCCAGTGGCCCTCAACCTGGGCATGTGCCCTGACCAGGAATCAAAACAGCAACTTCTTGGTGCATGGGTTGATGCTCAAATATTGAGCCACACCGGCCAAACTCTAAGTTTAATTTTTAAATGACGAAAGAGCTAATTATATTTTATTTAGGCAAAATAAAGATGGATAGATAAACTAATTAGAAACTGATTTCATTTTCATAGCACTTGTTCATGCATGTAATGTTTTTCAATTTATCTATTTTCTCTACTCCTTAATATGGGAAATAGAAAAATAAAAGGAAGTTGGAAAAAAATGGGTTTAGAGAAATATATATATATACAATATATATATTAGTTTTGTAACATATATATTAATTTCTATATACATATTAGTTTTCTAAAATACATATTAGTTTTGTATGTTAGTTTTAGTTCCTTCAAAAATTTAATGAGCTTTTAGCATCTCCAGTTTCAGAATATTATAAACCTAAAGGAGGCTTATAAATTTGATAAGTATACAGTAATAGAACAAGCCAATTACCTATATAGTTTTGCAAGATACCTGCCTTGTGCCTTGCCAATTTAGCTCTCTTTTCTTGTCATGTGTCTTGAAGCTGGAGCATGGACGTCAGGGTAAATAGACTAATAGGGGAGGAGGGAAGCTTGAGCTTGGGATGCTTGGCTCCTCCTTTATCTGCCTCCCCTTTGAACGCTATAGCACTGAGGAACTCCGATCCAAAAGACCACTCCTCTTTGTTCTCCAGATTAATGAGTTTCTAATATCAGTTAATATTAAGAAAATCTTTTCATCAACTTGTTTTTAAATCAGATTTCTAAAATCCATTTTCAGAATTTACAAACAAAATATAAGTCTTTTCTGTCACTTTATCATACTTCATACACTCAAAGCCCAGGAGCAAAAGTAATTCATTTTTTAATTTACATGTCTGGGAAAGAATTCCTACTTGCTTCTGCACCTCATCTCTTTTTTCCTCCAAAACAAAATCTAAAATGTACAGATAATTCCTCTTTATGCATATATGCATAACCAGTGGACAAACACAATGGTGTGGTGAAGGTGGTGGGGAGGATCAGGGAGGATGGGGTTAATGGGAGGGGAAAGAGGGGGTACATATGTAATACTTTCAACAGTAAAGATAATTTTTTTTCTTAAATCCTCACCCAAGGATATTTTTCCATGTATCTTCAGATAGAGTGGGGGTGAGGGGGTGGGGAGGGACACATCAACTGGCTGCCTCCCGCAGGACCCCAACCAGGGTCGGGAGGAACTGCTAGTGAGGTACTTATGTGCCCTGGACTGGAATGGAACCTGCGACTCATTGGTCTGCAGACAGTCGTTCTTAATGCTGAGCCAAACCAGCCAGGGCAGTAAAGATACATTTTTTTTTCTTTTTAAAAATCAAAAGAAAACGTTTTACTTGAAAAAAAATCAATAAATATATTAAAATCCTACTTCTTAAAAAAAAGAGAGAGAGAGAGGGGATTTCATGTGGCTCAAAAGACATGTTTTATAGAAATAATTAAACAAAAAGGCAAAACCAAAATACAGATAAGTTATCAGACATTAATATGAGCCCTGATGTCCACTGCAATCACCTGGGGACATTTTAAAAACTACCTGCCTGGGTCCCACTCACTGACACACAGATTTTATAGGGCTGGAGCAGGTCCCTAGTGCAGGGCACTGAAGGTATCTCCAGTGATTCTTGTGCACAAATAGGTCTGAGGGTCTGTTTATACAAGAAAGTCTCAGCTCCCATCTGGATGGGCTATAGGAGATGGTAAGACAGCAAATGTCACAAATCCCACTTTCTGAGCCATGCAGTGCCAGGTCTGGAAGAAGGTATGTAAAAATGAACCCGTGAAATTTAACTCTCTTAATTTTTTTTTTTTTTTTTACTTATAGAATTTTCTCTTCAAAACTCATCTTAAAGGTTTGCTTGCAGGGAATATGTATGGTAGTGAAGTGAGTCTAGTTTTTCTTCTCAGTTTTACCTCTAAGACCAGGTTCATATCTCTTTGAATCTCAATAATACATATTACAGATTTGGGTAGATCTAGAGGAATGATGTGAATGATACACACTTCTGGGATATCCAGAAGAAATTGAATCATATTTGGTTGATGGAGCATTGACTCAAGTCTAAGCAGGTATAGAGGCTAAAACCTGCAAAAACAGGGAACAAAGACTAGATTTGTACTTTGTTTTTGGAAAACCGGAAAACACCCACTGTTTATTTGTGCTTCTCCAAATGCAGATGTTTTGAATCTAAATATGAGTGGGCTGGCATATCTTCTAAACAAGCTGTCCTCTGTAGCGTTTAATAACTCAACATCTTCTAATCTGGGCCACGAATCCAACACGGCCTCTGCTGTTTTTGCTCCAGAGCCATGAAGTTGAATAACTATGGAAGTTGTGCTCCTCAGTTTTCATGAGGTTCTAGCTAAGAAATCTCAACTATCTGATGATAAGAAAAAAATGAAGATAGGGAATGTATAAAATTGAGTAAGTTTAACAAAGCTGCTAAAATTATTAATGTTAGCATATGTAGCTAGTTAATTATAAACAAAGGAAGGGAACAAAGGAAATGAGACAGTGAGCCTGATAAAATGAATCACATTAAGCCTGATTTACTAGGAAGCTGTAACATTTACAGCCTCCCCAGTGCACCACTGCATCCTCTGTCCTCAGAACCTAATCCCCAAAGCAAGCAGGAAGAATCAGTTACCAGTCTTTAGCTGGGATTACTAAAGGGGAGGGATAAAACGATAAAGGTGAAATTCTTTTGCAGAGCACATGCCCAGTAGAAGCCAAGATGGCACAGGAGGAGGTCCTTCCACTTTGATGTATGCACAGTAGGAACAAAGATGGTGACCATAGAGAGGAGGTGTCTAATTTAAGAAAAAGACCAAATTGGTTAGGGGGAGGGCCCAGCACAAGCCTACAAAGGATTGGAAAAGAGATCGGTTGGTTTTCCCAAGCCCAAAATAATATAATCAAAGTTTAACAAAGGCCTCTCCCAGTAGCATACAGTTGCCTATTCATTCATGCATTATCTCTCTGTAGCAGCCATGAGGCTCCATGAGTAGGCTCCAAGCTAGAATGCAGCCAGGAACAGAGACTAAGCTACTTGGATGGGGATAGAGAATAAGCTGGACTAAACTTTGGCATGGACTGAACCAGTGGCTGGGCTTCTTCCACAGCAGGACAGAGCTGAACCACCTGGCCATGGATGAGACACAAACTCCGGGCACCTGGGAACAGTCCTTTGTGTTTGCTCCAACTTCAACAAATCTTACCACTACACCACATCTTCCCACGCATGGGTCCCCAAAATGCTTTTGTTATGACATCATAAGAACCCATTTCCACAAGCAACATCACCATTATGAAGGGTAAGGCATGAGAAAAGACTCTTCTTGTTTTAACTTTTTAAACTTTCTAGTCCTGTGTCAATGCCTGGATATACATCTGGACATACATCAGACCTCCAGATAACCCTCTGATTGCCACCTGAAGGACACATGTATCCAGACCACCTGGCATTCATCTGACATCCATTATTATTGACCACTGGACGTGACCAATATCCTCACACTCATTCTCTAGACCATATGGCATCCAACATCCAGACTGCTTGTCATTTGATAGATAACCTTCCTGAACCAATGCTAGGGCTAAGAATGTAGGACTGATTATTCTCAAGAATGCACTTTTTACAATAAGAACTGTTAACTTTCCTTTCCTTTTTGGAACACGTTTGTGTTTTGACTAGCTGTGTTCCACATCTGTAAACTCCAAGACCCTTGAAAAACTCGTTATCATTTATTTCTAGGCAAAGCCTCCAGACTCTTTTTGAGTTCATTCAACAATGCTGTATTAAAGAGGTGGAAGCTAATGGAAAAGGAAGTTAAGTGTATTGCTTGAACTCACTGCCTGGCAATGTTCACAGACAAATGGAACACGGCCCTCTCCTGAGACTGAAAGAATTTTCCCTGATTGCCATTTGTTTCTGATTAATATGTGTGTACATTTGTGTATATGCCCAAACAGATTCTGTATATGTTCTTATTCATGTTAATAAAATGTTTCAGCATAGAACAAGGTGAGAGGGGGCACACACTTTAAAGTGTCTGACATGTTTATAAAGAATAGCTGCCATTTCCAATCTAGTGAACCATCATGAGTAAAGAATAATTGACATTTATCAAAAATGAATATGAGAGACTACAAAGTGTGTACACATTATCAGAATACCCTGTGAAAATGATCATTAAGCATCTGGAATCAGATTGCTCAGGTACTTATTCTAGTTCCATTACGTAAATTCCCTGTGCCTAAGCACTCCCACCTGGAATGGAATGATTTGGGGTAGTTGATACATTAATAATGTGAAGTGATAAGAACATTACTTGGTGTATTGTCTCAATATAAGCTAGAGAATAAAACATTCAATGCTGACAGATTAACTGGGCTACTTTTGTTTATTTCTATGTTGTGCCAAGGAGACTGTTTCTTGCATTTTAATAACATAGGTTTAAGTTTTGTTTTCTAAAATACACCCGAAGTCTTTTCTCACTATCTTCAAACTAAGAGCAATGGGTTCCTTTCCTTAGATGAAGCTAGCACAGTAACTTCCGCTCTCCTGGCCTCTGCTTGCTGCTGTCACAGATCCTGTTTCTGCAAAGCTGCTTTCATCTCCCTGTGCCCAGCTCATGAACCTCTGCCTGCCATATGGAGCCTACGGCCTCTACCTGGTTTCTATAACTTCCACAATCCAAACTCTGTCCACCACCCTGGCCCAAAAGCATTCTCCATGTGTGGGTAAGGCCCACACACTACGCCTATTTCTGACTTCTCTGTTGGTAAATCAGTGGGCCACTTTGTGTACTAGATCCCATAGGATTTGTGTTTCCTGAAAGCAGAAGAAAGGGTGGTAACTGTGAGAGAAAAAACAAACAAACAAACAAACAAAATAAGGACACGATCAATCAAATGAACATTTGAAGGCGAGAAATGACAACATTTCAAGATTCGAGGAATGATGAAAAGCAGATTAATACTATTAATTTCCTCTGTCTTCAATGTAGTGAACTCTTCTCCCTCACTCAGTTCCTGGGACATAATAAGTAATCAATGTACATAAATTTATTGATTATGCCACAGGAAGAATTAATGTAGTACAATCTATGTTCTTTGATTTAAAGCTACAATGATTATGTGAGGAAATAATTTTGAACACAACTCTTAATCTTTATGTTTTCTTCCTTACTCTTCACTCCCATAGTGAATTTTTATTTTATTTTATTGGTTTTGTTTTCTCTCTCCAATGACATAGTGCACACCCACTGCTGGCACCCACTCCTTCCTCTAGATATTGTTTCTCCTGTCCCAGCAATGGGTTTTGAGAGAGAACTGCTGGTCATAGAATCCTGTCCTGCTGGCTGTAACTGAGCCAGAGTCCTTCCCTGGGAGTTTTCAAAATCAAACCCCAAAGCCTACTGCAAATCATCCTTCTCATGGGCCACTGTGTAGTCTCCAACTGGGTGCCTGCTTCCCAACCTCCCCTTCCACTCCCCTCAGGCTACTGTTGCACAGCTGCCAAAGGAATCTTTTTTCCAAAACATTTTAATATTCTCTTATCAGTCTCTATTTTGACTTACCATCCCATTCTGGGAGAAATTCAGAAATTTCACCACTTTCCAGTATCTCCCTCATTTCATATCTAGCCATTGTCTTCCTACTGCTATGCTGTTCCTAGTATAAACCAGATACACTCCCACCTCAGGGCTTTGGCACATGTCATTTCCTCTACCTAGAACACAGTTTCCACCAACAGTGGCTCACCCTTCTCTTTATTTGAGTTTCTGCTCAAATGGCACCCCCCTTCCCTGAACGTCCTATACAAAACAATCCTTGCTGCTACTCTGTTCACATATTCTGTTTTTTTATTCTTCTTAGCTCTTCACATTACCTGATATTCATGAGGTTATTTTTTGTTGTTTGTTTATTTTCTGCCACCTCCCACTAAAATTCAACCGTTACAAGAGAAGGGACTTGTCTATTTTTGTTCATTGCTGTTTTCTCAGTGTTCCACATAGTAGGTCCTCAATAACTAGTTTGTTGAATTGAATGTCTTATTAAATCTTTCCCTTGTTGACTACTTCTACACTGATGTCTTCAGCCAAGTTCTAAAAGCCATTGAAAGGCCAGGTTAATAAATTTCTTAGGTAATGAATCAACAAGAAAAAGCTCCAGAAATAATCTTATCAAACCTTCTCTTTTTAAAGGTGAAACCCACAGTAGATTGAGTGAAGTGTCCAAGAACACACAGCTATTCATTGCACAGTTGTTTTTGGCAGAAAATAAAAACCCAGGCTGAAGCTGCTTATCAGCCTCACAAAGGAAGGCACCCATGCTGTATATGAGCCTCTCCTGATTTTAGTTACCTCTGGTAAGTTCTGAGCAGGAAGCAGGTGCAGCCAGCTTGCTTTGCTTCCTCATTGACCAAAGCAATATATGACCTTGACCTAAGCGTGCTTCCAAAGAAGGGACTTGGGAAGAGCTGAACAGAAGGTCTCCCAAACCCTGCTTCTGTATCTTATTATCTTTGGCTGCACAATGAAACAGAATAAATGTCTGTCAAATAAATGACCCATGCCCTGGGAGCCAGAAGTGGGATAACACAAAGAAATATGTGTCAATCCTCACCCAGGCTTTTCTCCTGCAAGCATTTCTGTTCCCTCCCCATCTCTGAACTGCACATCTACACTCCCAAAAGGATGACACATTACAATGATAAGTGATTCCAACTTGTTTGTTAACAGAGCTCCATTCTTAAAAAATCCTGATTAGCATCTCATGAATTTTTTCCAACACAGTTTGAGAAATGCTGCCATAATATAGAATGTAAAGAAGGAGGCAGTGCCAGTGGGCCTTTCATAGAAAGCTTTCAACATACCAGTTAGGGAACTGAGGTCTAGAGAGGTTTAATGGCATGCCTCAGGATCACCCATCCAGTTATGCACAGTATGCCCAGGTTCTGAACCTTTCCTCTAACATGGGGCACTGGTGAATTATGTCAATTTTGGTTTCTGGGAAGAACCAAATTCAATTGCATTGTTCTCGTGCAATGCAATTTTCAAGTGAGGTGCTCATAATAGATAATTAAACCCTGTAAAGAGTTTCATGCTAATTTATTTAATGAAATACAACATATACATAATATATGTGTATATATGCATATGTATTTGCATGTGTATGTATATTATATACAATAATTCCTTGCTTAACATCATCGATAGCTTCTTGGAAACTGTGACTTCAAGCAAAATGACATATAACCAAAATCAATTTTACCATAGGATAATTGAATTGATTAAATAAGAGTTAAGTTCCTACGGTATATTTCTGGTCACAAAATCATTACAAACTTCTAAATAAAGGCCCAACACACTTATTATAGTAAACAGTGAATATAACATTTAAGAAAAATTAATGAAAAGAATTAAGATCATTATTTTCAAACTCGCTTATTAGAGTTCAGGGTGATGGGTGGCCAGAGCCTATCAGAATAGCTCAGGGAGGGAACCAACACTGGACAAGATGCCCTTCTATCACTGGCTACTCACACCCACCCACACTCACTCAGAAAGGGAGAATTTAGACACAACAATTCACTTCACGCACACTTCTTTGGGATGTAGGAGGAAACCAAAGTTCCCAAAGAAAACCTACACAGACACAGGGAGAATGTGCAAAGTCCATATAGACAGTGGTTTGGCTGGGAATCGAGTTGTTTTTTTTTTTTTCATATAACATTACAACAAATCAATGTTGAATTGAATAATGTTGAGAACATAATGTATACATAAATATATCACAAATATATATGCATATATATAAAGCCTCAGAAAATCCATAAAGCCTATAGCATATCATAATGAACACCATGTACCCACCATCAAGTAAGACATAAAACATTAAAAATACTGGTGAATCCTATGTGACCCACCCTAGAACATAATGGTTTTGATTTGAATTTCCTGATTACTAGTGAGATTGAATGTATTTTCATATGTTCATTGATCATTCACCTTTCCTTTTCTAAAATTGACTGTACATGTAATTAACTGATTATTCAATTGAATTGTTCATCTTTGTAAAAGTTCTTTATACATTCTGTAATTGAATCCTAGTCATTTATGTTTATCAGATTTTTTTTCTAGACTGTGGCTTGTCTTTCTAATTTTTAATTTTGACCTGCAATGAACATATGTGTTTTTTCGTAGTACAGTTAAATTTACCACTTTTTATTTAAGTTTGTGATTTTTAATTCTAATAAATTCTTTTCTACACCAAATCCATAAAGATATTTTTCTATAGTTTCCTCAAAATAATTTAATGATTTATATTTTATATTCAGGTCTTTAATCCAACCTGGAATTTATATTTACATAAATTGTGGAGAAAGAATCCAAATTTATTTTTTCTGTATAAGTTAATTATCACATCACTATTTATTGAATATTTCATTCTTTCCCCCATAGATTTACAATGCCAATTCTGTTATTTTGTTGTTTCCATGTCAGTATGATCCTATTTCTGGGTCCTCTCTTTTGGCCCATTGTATGGGCTCCTAAAGCCATAAAGCTAACAGCAGATATGAATTTCCTTTTCCTTTAATAACACAAAGTCATTGAAGTTGGGTGATGGGCCTGCAGGACCTCATTACACCATTCCCTCTACTTCTGTGTATATTTGTTAATTTCCATAATAAAGAGTTAAACAAATAACTTAGTAAAATACAAAATGCATTACTGTGTTGCAGTTGCTTGAAGGTCATACTGTTTTGGGCACCAAATCTTTGCTTTTCAATCCTCTTTGAAACACCCTTCTTCCCATCCACCACCCATTCTCTTGGCTAGTGACACCCCTAATGACTTACCCTCTGGAAGCAGTTGCTGACCACCTTAGGCTGAGCTGGTTGGGTGGTCTTTGTCCATGCCTACCTTCAGCAAGGTTCTTAACCCAGTGTATGTGGGACCTTGACTTTTCTGTCTGATATTGCCACTACACTGAGCTCCCTGAGAGTAAGAACAGTGTCACACGTATTTCTGTTTCCTCACAATCAAGAATATGGCATATATTGGGTGCCTAATGATCATTGGATGAAAGACTAACTGAATGAGTGAATAAATGACAAATGTTCAGATATTCTTTTAGGACTAGTGATAAGCAATAGAAAAGAAATGGGGCCTGACCTGTGTGGCTCAGTGGACTGAGCATCACCCTATGGATTGAAAGGTCCCAGTTCGATTTCTGGTCAAGGCACATGCCTGGGTTGCGGGTTTGATCCCTAGTAGAGGGTGTGCAGAAGGCAGCCAATCGATGTTTCTCTCTCACATCAATGTTTCTATCTCTCTCTCCTTTCCTCTCTCTCTAAAAAATCAATAAAAACATATTTTTTAAAAAAGAAGGAAAGGAAGAAATGGGAAGGCAAGCGTGTTCCTGACTCATAGGATTGGTCCTTAGAATATAATAAGTTCTGGAATAATTCCAAAAGCTAAGACCCAGATTCTATGAGCAGAGGGCTGGGAAAAGTCCATCCTAAAGAGTACAAGGTGTCTGTGAGTGTCAGCAGAATGTGTGACCTAATGCATGTGAAAGCATTTGCAAACATTAAAGCCCTATACTCCTATGCAAAGTCCTATGCAAAGTAGCATGGCTATTATTATCAGTAGCTACCGGTAACTTTTATACTATTTCTGATTATCTTTTGCACTTCTGATACAGTGCTTTTTAAAATTCCAAGCTGCATGAAATAAATAATCAAGATTATTTTCTAAAGACACTTAGAAAAACAGAGTATGAGATTTATCAACAAAGCAGCAGCACAATTTAGCCAGGAGTTCAAAGATAATATGACCTACTCTGCCTCCCTGACAGTTTGAAATGCGCTTAGGAAAAATAAAAACCATTAAACAGCAGAACTGATTAATAGTCAAAGCATAGTGATAGTGTCTGTTTTGAGTAGTTCAATGTTTTCTTTTTTGTGTTGAGGATCAAGCTCAAGTGTTTTTCATGTTGCTGTAATGAGTTGTTTTCACCAACAGAGAAGAAAGCTTCCCCTGGATAGAACACAGAAAGATCGTTCTCTGCACACTCTACCAGTTCCTATCATAGAGTAATTCTTTACTTTTTTTTTTTTTCTTTAAATAAGTAGCTAGAAGCTGATTCTAACAAAATTAAGAGAACAACCTATAATCTTAATAATTAAATACTAAAAGTAATGATTGTCTTCAGTTTGCAAACAAGATAGGCACAAGGTCAACTGGCTAGTGAGTTATAAGATTTCCTGACTTTATACTAAGCGTTTTCTTTCCTCCTCTGCAGCTTTATTTTTTAATTAATCTGCATTACAAAGAAATTAGTATAATAATAGAGAAACAAGCTTAGGCAATTTAATAACTGGACCACAGAAGAAACCCATGAGGAATTAGGGAAAGATTCTAGGCATCTCACTGCAGAGTAACCCTGCATCAGATGGTGTTGCACAATCTGAAACATGCTTTTATCTACCTACCTAGCACAGTATGAGACTACAGAAGGCAGTAAGGTGTGGCATGTGGTTTTATAAAAAATTAGTAAAAATGGTGCCAAAGGTAAAAGAAAAACAAAACCAGATATGTAAGCATGTATAATCAGAAAGGCATTAAGTACATAATCCTAGAAGCTTAATTCATTGCCTTATTCCATTTCAGTAATCATGTTGGTAGATGAGCTAATTGCAAACTTATTAAGTGTTCATAGCCAGCAATTTATCTAAATGACAATGAACTGTCACAATTGAAAGGATTATAGACCCTAGTGTGACATTTCATAGGCTGCTTCCTGTCTTCACCCCAAAATTATATCGACCTGCTTCTTACCTATGGCACAGAAATTAAAGAGCAAGGCAAAGTCAAAGGCACTGCCTAGGTGTACAGAGACAGAGAGTGAGTAATGGCTTATTAGTTTGGATGTCAAGGTGTAACTAATACCTGGTGGTTTCAAGCCCAAGGCTCTTCTCCAATGCCCAGGATTTTGTAAGTGGATTTCAGGAGTACATTGCTCTTAGATCTATTCCATTCTCTACTCTTTTTGTATAAACACTGACTTGTGGAAGTGGAAAGACTAAAGGACTGGCTAAAAATTATTTTCACCAATGACTTTTTCTGTCACTTAGCGCCTTATACTCAAAGTTGTGTTTCACAGATCACCTGGGAACATGTTAGACTTGTAGCATCTCAGGCCCCACTCCAGACGTATTGCATCAAGATTTGCACTTTAACTAGAATTTGCATCCCTAGGTCAATTATATACACTTTAAGGTATAGAGCAAAGCACTTCAACTTTTTCATGGGAAACAACCAAATGTCTTTTGTAATTTTAGATCACATGGCCATAGAAGCTTAAATAAAATAACTCACAAACATGGGATTCTGATTCTCAGATATACTAATCCCCAAATTACATTTGGAAGTTAACTCATCTGTTTTGCACCTGTGTCCTAGTTGCTGTAGAAACTGCCATTAGTATCTCTCTTTTATTCAATGTGTGGGAATTTCATTGCTTTCTTTGTCAGCTTTCATGATATGCCACCCATAGTGAAGTCATTCATAGGTTTTCCATGTGACACAAAGTACATTTTGTCAATTCACTCTTAAGTATCTTTACTCTTTTTTATCAATTTCCTCATCCAATCCAAATGTGTTTACATCTTCAACCCTTCTTACAAATCTGGTCATTAAAAATTGTACATTTGTTGACTTCAGATTAGCCTATTGATATAAATGTGGTTTACATTTTACTCTGAAATTTGCCATGACAATTGCAATCAACTAATTCATTGCTGGTGTAAGCACCATTGAGATGATCAGTGGCTATCTATTGAGCATATAGTTAGGTGCCAGGCACATTGCTCAGCATCACACATGTATTATCTCTAATCCTCTCAGCAAAATAGCATGTGGTATTTTCCTCACGTAGATTAAAAATAGTCACAGAAAGCTTAAATTATATGACACAACAAGTAAAGTCACACAACAAGTAAATGACAAAGTCAAGATTTTTAAAAAGGTGTGCCTGAGTGTAAAGTGGCTTCTTTTCACTGCCTTATACTCCCTATTAGAATTTGGCAATTTATATCAATGCAATCAGAATTTTTCTTTTATATAACAATTTTATTGATCCCTTCTAGGTGTTACAGTATTGATTTCAGACTATATGATACACATATGTTTCATTTGGAAAAATAATGTCAAAAAATAAACCCATGTTTCAGTCAAGTCTCGGGGATGCCAGAGGGGAAACTTAAACTAACCTAAATAAAAGACAAGTGAAAAGATCCAAAGACAAGAAACTCACCTGGGCCCCATAGAAATTGAACAAGGAACTCAAAAGACATGAACAACTAAAGCCATGAGCCATAAACATCTCTGGGAGTCATGGGGTCTGTCTCCACCTTGAATCTTCCTACCCCACAACCACCTCTTACCAGCATCCTCTGATTAGGAGACCATCTCCAACTGTATGACATAGCTTTTTTATTTTCAAGTATAAGTCTTATACTGTATAAGACTATACTGTCTCAGAGACCACCCAAAATTGCTGAAGAGACCACAGTCTCTGATGATGAAGACTAAGCCTCAGATATGCCATAACTAACTATGGGCAAATAAAATGCTTGCTTCATTACAATATAACTAAAACCAGCACATGAGACTTAAGGAGCGGTACCCGGGCCTGTGGTCCTTTACCTTCTGGTCTATACACCTGCATTTTATATCTTGCTGGAGCTCTTCTACAAAACCAAGTCCCTTTAAGAAGGAGAATTCTGGCCCTAATTTCAAAATGTTGTCATAAAATTAATGTCTTACTGTCTTTTCTTCCACTATCAGGTGGTCCCAAGTGATTATTTTGACTTTAGCTTTGTATTATTGTATCTTATCCATAGTGAATCAGGAGACTCTTGTGGACATTGATGCTTAGGCAGCTTAAATACTAAAATTAAAAATTGGGTCTGGCCAGTGTGGCTCAGTGGTTAATCATTGACTCATGCACCAAGAGGTCGCCAGTTGGATTCTCGGTCAGAACACATGCCCAGGTTGTGGGCCCGATCACCAGCGTAGGGCATGAAGGAGGTGACCAATCAATGTTCTTTCTCATCAATGTTTCTATCTCTCTCTAAAATCAATAAAGGAAAAAAAAATTAAAATTGGAGTAATATGGCAAGCACTGAAAGCTGAGAAAGGAGAGGCACAGATTTTCCCTTACAGCCTTCAGAGGAAGCGTGGATCTATCAATACCATTTCAGCCCAATGATAATGATTTCAGATTTCTATCTTCCAAAAATATGAGAAAATAAATTTCTCTTTTTTAGGCTACCAAATTTGGTAATTTTTTATGGCAGCCTCCATGAGCTAATACACTTGGACATTAAAAAATTGTACATATATATGAGTATATCTACTCAATAAATTCCCAGAAGAAGTTGGCCTACAAATTTACATTTGTAATCTTTATAGATATTTCCCATTGCCCCCTGTAGTGGGTGTGCCATTTGACATTCAAAGCTTTCTATATATTGACACTGTTGTTATCACAAAGATATTACTAAATGCTTTGATTAAGGAGAGGATCCAAAATGGCAATAGACTAAGTGGATGTTACACTCACCTCCTCCCAGGACCAAACTGAAATTAGAACTAAAATATAGAGCAATCAGCCTGAATAACCAACTGAAGACTAGCTGATGAGAAGTCTTAAATATTTACAGAAGCCACATCAAGATTGGTAGGAAGAACAGAGACATTAAAAGGGCTGGCCCCATTCCCATGGGCAGTGGCTGAGATTCTGGAGGGATCTCAGCTGCAGAGGTTTTCCCTAAGAAGTGCGGTATATCAACCACAAGCTGCACTCCCCAGCCCAGAGCACCAGAGCTAGGAAGAGGTCCCCACATAACTGAAAATTTGATGAGATTCTGCTCATCAGAGAGTGATGGCAGTCTGCTAGAGATACAGGTATCCTGTTTAAGATCCAACACACAAAATCTCATTTGCTACCACTCACCCTGCGCTCTGATAGAGGGAGGTTTGAGTGCACTAGAGTCATGTAAGCACAGGCTGGGGTCTGTGGCTCTGAGGAGAGAGCTGAAGGGACAGCTGCCAGGATCCCTGTGCTGTGTCCCATATGCACACCACAGACTCCTCTTCCTTGGGTGGAGCCCTCACCTCTATATGGCATCTGCCTGGGAAAATGCAATAGCCCCACCCTCTAGATACCCTATAACACCATCCTTTGGAGCTTGCACCCAGCTGAGGAATCAGCTGTCTGTGCCAGGGTGTAGAGATCAGGGCAAACTCAAGGAGTGTCAGTGACCGAGTTGGGTGGCTTTGGAGTGGAAGCCATTCCCTCCATGTTTCTGTGAACCTGACAGATGCCTCTCCCCTACAGGAGATTTGCTAGCCTCATACTCCCATCTCCTGGAATCTCTCCTTTGCTGAGGTTGGGCTTCAAGCAGAACCTAGAACAGATTAAATTATGAAGTTCTAGAATAAGGGATATTTTTCCCTTGTAAGCCCAACCAGTGCAAAGCCTTTACTTCATATAGCCAAATTTTTGTCTGATTTGGGCCTGATAAACTCTGCTGGTCTCACCCTAATGAATCCCTGACATCTCACCCAATTACAAAGGTGTGAAAGTACTCAGTGAGTAACAGATTTGATACACCTGGGACATTTGCTGAGTGGCCTCAGACCTAGTACTGGCACTGAGTTTGAACCTGTATCAATCTGGTGAATACCACACGCACATATCTGGTGACTTACTGAGAATGTACTTGAGTACTGCCAGAGGCTCTTTCAGTGATTGAGCCTAATAGACAGCCACCAAACAAATCAGGTGGAAGTAAATCTTAGGGAGACTTGGGACTTTTTCTAACTGGCCTGCAGGCCCAGTGCTAGTAAAAAAACCAGCCTTGGTGAGTAGCTTATTCCATCCCACACACACCCAAGCCCATCAGAAGTAGCCACAAACTGTGGATCACTCTATAGCTCCAAATATGTTGCCCAAGGACAGTCACAGGTAGCATCTAATATTGGCTGGCATCATATTCCCTCCCAAGAGGTCCCAGAACCATAAACCCAGTGGCAAGCTTCAGACAACATTAGAGCATGATCCTATTAGTTACACAAATGTCATATCCAAAGGGAGAGCTCATCAGGCACCACACCCTGCTCAGGTGAATTCTACTTTGTATAGTATAACCTGCACAGTAACTCATACAATATGTTCAGGGTTAATCCTCACAGTCATCCAGCCTGAGGGTTGACCTCATGCAATAATAGGTCAATAGCAATCAAAATTAAATTACAACAGGAAGACCCACATAACCCACACAAGAAACATTTCTGGAGCACCCAGCTCTAATGATCAAGTACACTGCACCAACAGAACACCTGATACATAAGGCTACCCTACCAAGACTGGGAGTCACAGCACATCTACCTAATACATAGAAACTATCACAAAAGGTAACCAAAATAGGGAGACAAAGAAACACATGATCAAATAAAAGAACAGGAGAAATCTTCAGAAAAAGAGCTAAATGAAATGGAGGGAAGCAATTTATCAGACAGATTTTTAAAAAATGATTATTAAGATGCTCAATGAACTTGGTGAGAACTACAACAGCAGGAAAAAGGACATAGAAATCATTCAAAAGAAACACTGAGAACCAGTCAGAAATGAAGAATGCAATATCTGAAATAAAGAATATACTAGAAGGAATAAACAGTAGTTTGAATGAAGCAGAGAATTTAATCACCAATTTGGAAAACAATGAAGCAGAAAATACCCAATCAGAGCAGCAAAAAGAAAATAGAAGTCTATAAAATGATGATACTTTAAGAGACCTTTGGAAAAACATGAAGCATGACATCTGCATCATAGTGGTACCAAAAAAATAAAATAGAGAGCAAAAGATCAATAATATATTTGATATTAGAAGAAATAATGACTTAAATTTTTCATAACCTGGTCAAAAAAATAGAGAAACAAGTCTAAGAAGCACAGAAATACACAAACAGATAAACCCAAAAAGGTCCACACCAAGACACATCATAATTAATATAGGAAAAAGTAAAGACAAAGGAAGAATCTTAAATGCAGCAAGAGAAAGACAGGTATCTACAGGGGAGCTCCAAAAGATAGATAGCTGATTGCTCAACAGAAACATTTCAGAACAGAAAAGATTGACCTGAAATATTCAAAGTAATAAAAAGCAAGGACCTACAACCAGTACCATTCTACTCAGCAAGGCTATCATTTAAAATAGAAGGAGAAATAAAGAGCTTTCCAGACCCAAAAAAAAAAAAAAATTAAGAGTTTGTTATCATCAAACCAGTATTACTAGAAATGTTCTAGGGCTTTCTTTAAGAAGAAAGAAAGAAAAAACATAGGAACAGAGTTAAAAGAATAAGATGACTCAAAAGCTTCTGCACAGCGAAAGATACAATCATCAAAACGGAAAGGCTACCCACTGTATGGGAGAGCATAATTGCCAATGATATATCAGATAAGGGGTTAATTTCCAATACATATAGAGTGCTCATACAACTCCACAAAAGGAAGACAAAGAATCCAATTAAAAAATGGGCAGAGGAACTAAATAGACACCTCTCCAAACAGGACATACAAATGGCTAAGAGACATATGAAGAAATGTTCATCATCACTAATCATCAGAGAGATGCAAATCAAAACAACAATGAGGTATCACCTCACACCTGTCAGAATGGCCGCCATCAACAAATCATCAAACAACAAGTGTTGGCGAGGGTGTGGAGAAAAGGGGACTCTAGTACACTGTTGGTGGGAATGCAGACTGGTGCAGCCACTATGGAAAACAATATGGTGTCACCTCAAAAAATTAAAAATTGATCTCCCATTTGACCCAGTGATCCCACTTCTAGGAATATACCCTACGAAGCATAAAACACCAATCAGAAAGAATATATGTACCCCCATCTTTGTAGCAGCACTATTTACAATCGCTAAGATCTGGAAACAGCCCAAGTGCCCATCAGTAGACGAATGGATTAAAAAGCTGTGGTACATATACACAATGGAGTACTACGCAGCGGTAAGAAAGAAAGATCTTTTATCCTTTGAGACTACATGGAGGGACCTGGAAAGTATCATCCTAAGTGAAACAAGCCAAACAGAGAAAGACAAATTTCATATGATCTCACTGATTTGTGGAATATAATGAACATAACAGTTTGAGGACAATCCCCTAAGGAGTGGGGAGGTGAGAGAGGGATGAACCACAGAACTTATATGCATGTATGCATGAACAGTGGACATGGACAACAATCTGGGGAAGGGGCAGGGAGGGAAGGGGGAGGGGGGAATCAGTGGGGGAAAAAAGGAGAATCATTTGTAACAAAAATTAATCAATAAAAAAAAAAAGAATAAGATGGCAATAAATACATATCTATCAATCACTTTAAATGGATATGGCTTAAAGGCTCCAATCAAAAGACATAAGGTAAAAAGAACAGCTAATACCCAAAGTAGAAAGAACATAATAAAGATCCAAGGGTAAATAAATGAAAAGATAAAAAAAATCAATGAAACAAAGATCTGGTTCATTGAAAAGATGAAAAAAATTGATGAACCTTTGACAAGAAACAAAGAGAGAGAACCCAAATAAATAAAATCAGAATTGAAAGAGGCAAAATAACAACAGACATCACAGAAATACAAAGGATTGTAACAAAATACTATGAACAACTATATGTCAACAAATTGGACAACCTGGGCAAAATGGACAAATTCCTAGAAACATACAATCTTTTAAAACTCAACCAGAAGAAGTAAAAAAACTTGAACATACCAATAACAACTGGTGAAATTGACGCAATAATTTTTAAAAACTCCTAGCAAATAAAAGTCCTGGAGTCAATGGCTTCATGGGCCAATTTTACCAAAAACTCAAAGAAGAACTAACACTTCTCTTCTTCAAACTATTCTGAAATAGTTAAGGAAAAGGAAGACTTCTAAGCTCTTCTTATGAGACCAACATTATCCTAATTCCAAAACCAGATAAAGACACTACACAGAAAAAAATTACAGGCCAATATCCATGATGAACAGAGGTGTTAAAATCCTCAGGTAAATGTTAGTAAATTAATCCAGCAATACATTTAAAAGACCAAACAGCATGAGACAGTGGGATTTATTCCAGGGATACAAAGTTTGTACAATATTTGCAAATCAGTAAATGTGATACATCACATAAACAAAATGAAGGATAAAAATCACATGATCTTATCAATAGATGTAAAAAAAGCATCAAAAAAACTCAACACCCATTTATGATAAAAACTCTCAGCAAAGTAGGAATAGAGGAATCATACTTAACATAATAAAGGCCATATATGACAAATCTAAAGTCAACATGATGCCCAATAGGCAAAAACTAAAAATGTTACCCATAAGATCAGTAAAAAGACAGAGATGTCAAATTTCACCAGTCTTATTCAACATAGTACTAAGAGTCCAAGCCATAGTGGTCAGACAAGAAGAAAAACTAAAAAGGCATTTAAATCAAAAAGGAGGAAGTGAAGCTGTCATTATTCACTGATGACATGATATTGTACATAGAAAACCCTAAAGACTCCACCAAAAAACCAATGAATTTAAAAAATAAATTTGGCAAAGTAGAATTCAAAATTAACATCCAGATATTGATTGAATTTTTATACATAAATAAACTCTCAAAAAGATGGGGGGGATTCCATTACCATTGCAACAGCAACAACAAAATAAGGTACATAGAATAAACATAAGCAAGGAAGTAAAAAACCCGTACTTGGAAAACTATAGGACACTGAAAAAAAAGTAAAGATACAAACTAGTGGACACATATACCGTGTTCATGGATTGGAAAAATTAACATCATTAAAACGTCCATACTACCCAAAGTAATCCACAGATTCAACATAATCCCTATTAAAATGCCATCACTATATTTCACAGATCTAGAACATATATTCCAGAAATGTATATGGAACCAAAAAAAAAAAAAAACCCAAGTATTCTTCAATCTTGGGAAAGAACAAAGTGGAGGGGTCACAACACTAGATATAAAACTATACTACAAAGCCAATGTAATCAAAAGAGCCTGGTAGTGGCATAAGAACAGGCATATAGATCAATGGAACAGAACAGAGACCCCAGAAATTGACTTGTATTTGACAAAGGAGGCAAGAGCATACAATGGAGTAAGGACAGACTCTTCAATAAATGGTGCTAGAAAAATGGGACAAATACAAGCAAAATAATAAAACCAGACCACCAACTTGCAACACGCACATGAATAAACTCAAGATGAATAAGACTTAAATGTAATTCACAAAGCCACAAAAATCTTAGAAAAAATTATAGGCAATAAAATCTCAGACAACTCATATAGTAGTATTTTCACCAGTACTACTCATAGGAAAAGGAAACAAAGAAAAATAAATAAATAAATGAGACTACATCAAACTAAAAAGCTCTGCAAAGCAAAAGAAACCATCAACAAAATGAAAAGGCAACCCACTGAATGAGAAAACATATTCTCTGATGATACATCTGATTAGGGCTTAATCTCAAAATATATAACAAATGTATACAACTCAACATAAGGAAGACAAACAATCCAATTTAAAATAGGCAAAAGCACCCTGGTCAATGTATCTCAGTTGGTTGGCCATCATACCATGCACCTGGAGGTGGCCAGTTAAATTCCCAGATAAGGGCACATACCTGAGCTACAGGCTCCATCCCCAGTATCAGGTATGTAGGAAATAGCCAATTAATGTTGGGCTCTCACATTAATGTTTCCCTCTTTCCGTCTCCCTCTCTCTCTAAACATCAAAACAACTATTCCTTAAAAAAAAAAAAAGGCAGACCTGGCTAGTGTGTCTCAGTGGTTCGAGCATCAGCTCATGCACCTAATAATCATAGGTTTGATTTCTGGTCAAGAATACATACCTGGGTTGCAGGTCAATTCAGGGACCTAGTCAGGGCACATCGAGGAGGCAGCCAATTGATGTGATTCTCTCATATTGATTTCTCCTCTCTCTCTTTCTCTCTCTTTCTCTCCCCCTCACTCCCTTACTTTCTTCCATTCTCTCAGGAAATAAATGAAAATAATATCCTCAGGTGAGGAATAATATATTAATTAATTAATTAAAATGGGCTAAGTTCCTGAATGAATATTTCTCCAAAGAGGACATATAGATGGTCAGTAGAGATATGGAAAATGCTCATCCTCACTAATCATCAGAAAGATGCAAATTCAAACTACAATTAAGTATCACCTTACACCTGCCAGAATGGCTACCTTCAGTAAATCAACAAACAGCAAGTGCTGGCAAAGATGTGGAGAAAAGGGAACCCTAGTACACTGCTTGTGAGAATGCAGTCTGGTGCTGCTACTGTGGACGATAATGTGGAGATTGTTCAGAAAAAAAATAAAAATGGAACTTCCATTTAACCCAATGATCCCCATTCTGGGATTATATCCTAAGAATCTCAAAACACCAATGAGAAAGAATAAATGCACCCCTATGTTCATAGCAGCATTATTTATGATAACTAAGATCTGGAAACAACCTGTATGCCCATCAGTAGATGAATATATGAAAAAGCTGTGGCACATTTATACAATGTAATGCTATGCAGATGTTAAAAAAATAACAAGGAACACTTACCCTCTGCAACAGCATAAATGGACGTGGGAATTATTATGCTAAGTGAAATAAGCCAGTAAGAGAAAGAAAAATATCACATGATCTCACAAAAATGTTGAATTTAATGAATAAAATAAACTGACAAGCAAAACAGGACCAGAGGCATGAATACATGGAACTGACTGACAGATCTTGGGTGTAGGGGCAAAGAAAGGGAGATTGAAAGAAATTAACCAAAGAACACATATGCATATATGCATAGCCCATGGACACAGAAAATAATATGGTGAAGGCCTGGGCAAGGGCTTAGTGGAGGGGGGCTAAGAGGGCAAATTTGGACATTCATAGTACCAATAACAATAAAAAATAAAGAACAAAATAAAAGATATAATATAGCTGAAAAGATGAGTAAACAAGACCCTTATATATACCATCTTCAAGAGACCCACTAAAGAATAAAAGATATACACAGACTAAAAGTAAAGGGATTGCAAAAGATATTTCATGCACATAAAAAGAAAATTTTAAGCTGGGGTACAAATACTTATTATAGCTCTCAAATAAAGCCTATAGTAAGAGACAAAGAAGGACACTGTGTAATGATAAAAGGAACTATCCAACAGAAGGCTATAACCCTTGTAAATATTTACACACCCAACACAGGAGCACCTAAATATGTAAAGCAAATATTGATTGACATAAAAAAACAAGATTGAGAGTAATACAGTCATAGTAGGGGTTTGACATCAATGGAAAGATCTTCCAGACAAAATCAACAAGGAAACATCAGCCTTAAATAACATAATAGATTAAATGGATTTAATTAATATCTTCAGAATATTTCAACCCAAAGTAGCAGAATATACATGTTTGCCAGTGCAAATGGATCTTTTTTGGAATACGCATGTTAGAACACAAAACATGTCTCAATAAATTTAAGACTATTAAATTATATCAAGCATCTTCTCTTACCACAATGGTACAAACTTAGAAATAATTCAAAATTAAAAAACAAACAAAGACCTGGAAAGTAAATAACATGTTACTAAACAATGAATGGATTAACAATGACATCAAGGAAGAACTCAACAGATATCTTGAAACAAATACAAATGAGAACACAACAACCTAAAATCTATGGGACACAGCAAAAGCAGTCCTCAGAGGAAAATTTACAGCATTACAGGCCTATCACAAGAAACAGAAAAGATCTCAAATAAACAATCTAACTTTACCTTTAAAGAAACTAGGAAAAGAACAACAAACAGAGCTTAAATTGAATGGAAGGAAGGAAATAATAAACACCAGAGCTGAAATAATTAAATAGAATATTAAAAAAACAACAACAGTAAAATATCAATGAAATCAAGAGTTGGTTCTTCGAAATGATAAATAAAATGGACAAACCTTTCATCAGACTCATCAAGAAAAAGAGAGGAACCAAATAAATATAATCAGAAATAAAAGAGATGGAGTAACAACTGATATTATAGAAATACAAAGAATAGCAACAAAATACTATGAACAACTACATGCCAACAAATTGGACAAAGTGGACAAAATGGATACATTCTCGGAACATACAATCTTCCTAAACTCAACCAGGAAGAATCAGAAAACCTGAATAGGTTGATAACATCTAATGAAATTGAAGCAGTAATAAAAAAAATTAAAAAAATTCCCAGCAAACAAAAGTCCTAAACTGGATGTTTTCACAGTTGAATTTTATCAAACATTCAAAGAAGAACTAATATCTATACTCCTCAAGAAGAAAGAAGACTTCCAAGCTCTTTTTATGAAGCAAGCATTATCCTAATTCTAAAACCAGAAAAAGACACTACACACACAAAAAACTACAGGCCAATATCCCTGATGAACAGAAATGCTAAAATTCTCAACAAAATATTAAAAAACTGGATCTAGGAATACATAAAAATTATCATACACCATGATCAAGTAAGATTTATTCTGGGGTTCAAAATTGGTAGACTATTCAAAAGTCAATAAATGTCATACACCACATGAACAAAATAATAGATAAAAATCACATGATTATATCAATAGATGCAGAAAATGTGTTTGATAAAATCAATCACCCATTTTGATAAGAACTCTCAGCAAAGTGGAAATGGAGGAAACATACTTTAACATAATAAAGGCTATATGTAACAAACCCACAGCTAACATCATATTCAATGGGCAAAAACTAAAAGCCTTTACCTTGAGATTGGGAACAAGACAAGGATGTTTGCTTTCACCACTCTTATTCAGCATAGCGCTGGGCATTCTAGCCAGAGCAATCAGACAAGAAGAAGTGAAAGACATTCAAATTTGAAAGGAAAAAGTAAAACTCATTATTTGCAGATGACATGACACTATATATAGAGAACTCTAGAGATTTCACCCTATAAGAAAAATACTTCTAGAACTGATAAATGAATTTAGTAAACTAACAGGATACAAAATAAATATCCAGAAATCAATTGCATTTTTATACACCAATAATTAACCATCAGAAAATAAATAAATAAATAAGAAAGCAATCCCATTTACAGCTGTATTGAAGAAATGAAAATACCTAGAAATAAATTAACTGAGGATGTAAAATATTTACATTTAGAAAATAATCAGACATTGAAGAAATTGAAGAAGGTACAAATAAATGGAAGCATATACCATGTTCATGGATAAAAAGAATTAACATCATTAAAATGTCCATACTATCCAAAGCATCTATCGATTCAATGCAATTCCTATCACAATACCTATTGAATACTTCACAGAACTAGAACAAATATTCCAAAAAGTTAGATGGAATCACAAAAGATGCTGAATAGTAACAGCAATATTAAGAGAGAAGAACAAAGTTGGTGGAATCATGCTACCTGATATCAAACTATACTACAAGGCCACAGTAATCAAAATAGCATGATACCAACAATAATAATAATAATACAAAAATATAGATCAATGGAACAGAATAGAAGCCAAGAAATAAACCAACATCTTTATGGTCAATTAATATTTGACAAAAGAAGCAAAAACATACAGTGGGCTAAAGATAGCCTGTTCAATAAATGGTGTTGAGAAAATTGGACTGATACATGCAAACAAAATGAAACTAGTTGTCCTTCTTACACCTTACACAAGAATAAACTCAAAATGGATTAAAGACTTAAATGTTAGACTTGAAATCATAAAAACCATAGAAGAAAACATAAGTATTAAAATCTCAGACATATCTCTTAGCAATATTTTTTTTCTGATATATCTCCTTGGGCAAGAAAAATGAAAAAAATAAATGGAACTACATCAAACTAAAAAGGTTTTGCACAGAAAAGAAAACCATCAACAAAATGAAAAGACAGCCTACTGCATGGGAGAACATATTAGCCAATGAGTCACAAGGTTAATATTTATAATTTATAAAGAAGTTATATAACTCAACACCAAAAAACTAACAATCCAATTAAAAAATGGGCAAATGACCTGACACTTCTCCAAAGAGGACATACAGATGGCCAATAGACATGAAATGATGCTCAAGGTTACTAATCATGAGAGAAGTGCAAATTAAAACCACAATGAGATATCACCTCACACCTGTCAGAATGGCCATTATCTATAAATTAACAACAAGTGTTGGCAATAATGTGGGGAAAAGGGAACCCTTGTGCACTGTTGGTGGGAATGTAGATTGGTACAGCCACTGTGGAAAGAAGTATGGGGTTACCTCAAAAAATTAAAAATGAAACTGTCTTATGACTCAGGGATTTCACTTCTGGGAATATATATGAAGAAATCTGAAACACTGATTTGAAAAAATATATGCACCTCTATGTTCAATGCAGCATTATTTACAATGGCCAAGATTTGGAATCAGCCCAAATACCCATCAGTAAATGAGTGGATAAAAATCTGTAGAACATTTACACAATGAAATATTACTTGACCATAAAATAAAGTATAAGGAAATTTTACCTTTTGTGACAGCATGGACGAATCTGGAGAGTATTATGCTAAGTGAAATAAGTCAGTCAGAGAAAGGCAAATACTATATGATTTCACTTATATGTGGAATCTAATGAACAAAATAAACTAACAAACAAAAGAGAAACAGATTGATTAGACACAGAGGACAGACCGATGGCTGTCAGAGGGGAGGGGGTTTGGGGAGCTAGATGAAAAAACTGGAGGGATTAAGAAAATAAAAACAACTCACAGATACAGATAATAGTATGATGATTATCAGAAGGAAAGGGTAGAAGAGGGTAAAGGGGAGCTAAAATATGATGAAAGGAGACTTGACTTTGGGTGGTGAATACATAATACAATATACAAATAAAATATTATAAAATTGTACACCTGAAAATGATATTAATTTTATCAACCAATATCATCCCAATAAATTCAAATAAAAAATTTTAAATAAATAAATGCTTTGATTATAAAAATTAAAAATAATGTTCTAACTATAGTTTTAATTTAAATTTTTATTATGACTTAGATGGGCTTTATTTAAGAGTGATTTGTATTTCTTTTTTCTGAAATATCTCTTTGCATCTATTGCCATAATTCTGTTGGGGCTTTGATATTTTGCCTAATAAATTTTTATGAATTTTTATATGATCAGGTAATTAACTCTTTGAATATAAGTTATAATTACTTTTTTATTTATTTATTTTTTGTCTTTGACTTTATCATGCAGGATTTTTACCACAGAAATGTTGTGAAAATTTATGTAGTTAATTAATATTTATAGGTGTTGACTTTGGGGTCTTGCTTTGAAAGTATTTTTCACATCAAGATTAATTTTAAATAGTGCTTTCTCCTAATCATAAGTGGTTTCAGTTTTCACATTCAAACCTTTGATTATTTTAGAATTCATTTTGATATTAGATGTGAGAGATGGATTGAACTGAATTTTTTTTTTGCATGTCTATCTTCGAGTGCTAATACTACTATAAATGATTCATTTTTTATATTTTTATATGTAAATTCCCATGTGTATTTCAATTTCTACTGGATATTCTCTTCTGCTACAGAAATCTTTCTGTCTACATATTTTTTTAAGCATGATGTAAAAAAAGTAAATTCTTGTTCTAGTGCCATTTAAGTTCCCCAAGGTTGAGGCGTCAGTCATCAGCTGGTTGCTCATTCCCTTGGCTCTTATGTAGAATATGAGGAACACTGTAGGAACCTGTAGCATTGAAAATTCCCTAAAGACAATCCCCTCTTCTGGGAATTTGATGCTTCTGACCATATTCCTGGTGAGCTAAGACTGCAATCTGTTAGAGAGATCTGTTAGTGAGGACAATTACTGGACACCTTGCACATTTGAAAACAGGAAAGATTCCCTCTGAAGAAACAGGTGGACAGTCAGCTTAGGATATTTGTGGGGTGCTTTGAAGGAAATAAATGGAAACCATCACTATTTTTGTCAATATGGTTACATAGATACAAAATTACAGTTTGGGCTGGTGACATACCCACACATAGGCAGAGGATATCTCAGGTAGTCTCTAAGTATCCCTGTCACAGAAACCATGAAAGCTTTAGAACCATTCTTGGAGTGAAAAATTAGCTGGGACATAAGGGTTGGTGAGTACTCAGCAACAAGAAAGGGAATTGTGCTAAAAATAGCAGTGGATCACATTGACCCCACTTCCAATAAATAAAAATATGGGAAGGGGATAGAGAGAATTTTCCCAGGGATTCTGCTGCAGAGCATGAGCCAGATGATCAGAGGAGCCTGGCACACTCAGCAGCCACAGAGTAGCCTGGCCTCCAGACTGACTGGCATAGTGGAGAAACCACCTTGAAATGGGAAAAGCAGAATTTTCACTCTTAAAAGAGATTCTTGAGAGGAAAAATGGCAGCAGAGTGAATGGAAGCTACACAGACTTTCTCCCAGGACCAATCTGTAATTCCAAGTAAAATAAAGACAAATCATTGGGAAAACACAACTAAAAAGTAACTGGAGAAGACCCACATAACCTGGGACAGAAAGAGGATACCAAATCGAACCTAGCAGGAAAGGCAGGAACTGGCAGGAACTGGGAGCCCATAGACAGCAGCTGAGAGCAGTTTTAGCTGTGAGTAGTTCCCGCTGAGTTAAGTGGGAGTTTTAAAAAGCACCAAATCAGCAACAGCCACTCACCTTGGGTTCTGGCACAGGGATTGTGGACAGGACTGGAACAGTATGGAGAGAGTCTAGGGCTCCTGGCTCAAGAAAAAGCAGGAGGAAAGGACACCAGGAGTTTTGTGCTGAATCATTCCCTCATAGATAGTAGCTATCTTACTCAAAAAGCCCCTTCCTAGAGCCCTGGGGAGAGGAAATGTTCTGGGTCCATCCTTCAGGAATTCAACACCAGGCTAGGCCAGAGAAATGCAAATTAAGCCTTATTAACTTATAGAGTATGACAGCAAGCAGGTGCCCCACCCCCTGGAAATTATCTTATACCTGAGGGAATTTTTATTCATCTGAGGGCTACAAGTCCAGACTCATCAAGTAACTAAGATGAATAGCCTCCAGACAAAAGCTAGAGGATACTAAACCTTTGCTCATCTTGCATATCTACCCAGAAAAGTAAGACAAAGCAGTGGTGTTTAATTTGAGTCCTCACACATGCATCCAAACCCAGTAGAGGGAGCCACAACCAGTGGAACACCAATACCCATAGGGAAAATTTGGCAGGCTCCAAAACCAAATGAGATAGCCAAAATGGTGAAAGAAAGAAACAATCCCAAATGAAAGAACAAGAGAATTCTACAGGAGAAGAGATAACTGGAGAGGAAGTAAGCAAGGTATCACAGGTACACTTAAGAGTAATAATTATGAGGAAGATAAACAGCATGAGTATTGACAATGAAAAATGACATAGCAGAAATAAAGGACACATTGGAGCCCTAGCTGGTTTGGCTCAGCAGTAGGAGGATCAGCCCACGGACTAGAGTTCCAGGTTTAGTTCCCGCTAAGGGCACGTACCTCAGTTGCAGTTTGTCCCCAGCCCTGGTTGGGGTTGCATGGGTGGTAACCACTCAATGTGTCTCTCTCACATCGATGTTTCTCTCGTTCTCTTTGTCCCTCTCTCCCTCCCACTCTATCTGAAGATAAATGGAAAAATTTCCTCGAGTGAGGATGAAAAAAAAAACATTGGAACGAATAACCAACACAGTAGAGGAAGCCAAGGATCTTATCAGTGAATTAGAAGACAGGGTAAAAAATAACTCACCCAATAAGAGAACCAAAAAGAGAAAGCAATTAAAAAGCAGGTAGGCAGCCTAACAGACCTGTGGGACAATATAAAACATAACAACATACACATCATAGGAGTGCCAAAAGAAGAAGAAAATGAGTAAGGGTTAGAGAATATATTTGAAGAAATAGTGACAGAAAATTTCTGTAACTTGGTGAAAAAAAAATGGCATACAAGTCGAAGAAGCATAGAGAGTCCCAGGTAAGAAGAACCAAAACAGGCCCGCTCCAAGACACATTATAATTAAAATGACAAAAATTAAAGACAAAGAGAGAATCCTAAAGGCAGCAAGAGATAAGCAACAGATTAGCTACAAAAGAACCTCCATAAGGCTATCAGCTGACTTCTCAACAGAAACACAACAGACCAGAAGGGAATGCCATGAAGTAATCAAGGTAATAAAAACAAGGATCTGAATCTAACACTACTCTATCCAGCAAGGCTATCATTCAAAATAGAAGGTGAAATAAAGAGCTTCCCAGACAAAAAAAAAAAAAAAAAGGCTAAGGGGAATATGTTAGCACCAAACCAGCACTCCAAGAAATGTTAAAATTGATCTCCCATTTGACCCAGTGATCCCACTTCTAGGAATATACCCTACGAAGCATAAAACACCAATCAGAAAGAATATATGTACCCCCATCTTTGTAGCAGCACTATTTACAATTGCTAAGATCTGGAAACAGCCCAAGTGCCCATCAGTAGACGAATGGATTAAAAAGCTGTGGTACATATACACAATGGAGTACTACGCAGCGGTAAGAAAGAAAGATCTCTTATCCTTTGAGACTACATGGAGGGACCTGGAAAGTATCATCCTAAGTGAAACAAGCCAAACAGAGAAAGACAAATTTCATATGATCTCACTGATTTGTGGAATATAATGAACATAACAGTTTGAGGACAATCCCCTAAGGAGTGGGGAGGTGAGAGAGGGATGAACCACAGAACTTATATGCATGTATGCATGAACAGTGGACATGGACAACAATCTGGGGAAGGGGCAGGGAGGGAAGGGGGAGGGGGGAATCAGTGGGGGAAAAAAGGAGAATCATTTGTAACAAAAATTAATCAATAAAAAAAAAAAAGGACTGCTGTAGTAAACAGAAGGAACAGGAAGAGAAACATAACCATAATAAATAAAAATGGCAATAAAAGTACATATCATAATAATCTTAAATGTAAATAGATTAAACACTCCAATCAAAACACACAGAGCAGCTGATGGATAAGAAAGCATGACTCATATATATGTTGTTTTCAAAAGACCCATCTCAAAACAAAAGACTCACAAAGGTTGAAAGTGAAGGAATAAAAAAAAAATTCCAAGCAAACGGAAAGAAAAAAAAGCTGGTGTAGCAATACTCATATCTGATAAAATGACTTCAAAATGAATACTATAACAAGACAAAGAAGGCCATTACATAATATTGAAAAGATCTATCCAATAGGAGGATATAACCTTGGTAAACATATATACACCCAACATAGAGCACCAAATCACATTTAAAAAAACTTCTGGAAAATGACGGCACACAGGACCAGAGGGAGGGTGAGTGTGTGAGAGAGTGAGCTAGTGTGTGAGAGACTGTGAGTGGACTTGAAGGTGGACAATCAAACCCGAGCAGTGCAGAGCTGTGGAGCAGAAAGTTCCTCTGCTGTGGACAAGAGTAGGTGGCTACTCCAGTACACGACTCTTCAAGGAGCTTCTCCCTGCACCACAGGGAGGTCCCACCATTTTGGAAGATCTTGGGTTTTCCCTGGAAGGAGGCAGTGGGAGTGGCTAGGGCCCACCAACATTAGCCCACCAGCGCACCTGACACCATCGGACCAGTGGACACTCTGTATCTACACAGACCAGTGCACAGTAGTGGAGCTCCCAAGGTGCAGGTCGCTGAAACTGTGAACAGCCAGGAGCCAAGCACCATCCCCCATAGTAGCAGCCCAATCAGAGTCTATATATACCCCTAGCAACAGAGGTGGGGGAGCAGACATACATGCCCAGGCAACAGAAGCACAGACCAGCAGCTGAGACCCATCCCCAAAAACTACATCAAAAGCTGAGCAGAAGTTGAGCCCCATGGGACGACAGCACTCCCCAGTCATCAGTGGTGGGACCTGGGGCTCCACGGAAGCCAGAGCACTCCAGCAACTCACAAGTGCAGTGGAAAGCCTGAGCCCAAGAGGGACAGGTGCAATCCTGCTGCCTGCCCACGGGACCTGCAGGGTGTGGGAGCACCAGAAAGGCCTGTGCTACCCAGCAGGAACTGTGCAATCCAGGTACCTGCAGGACATGCGGGTTGCTGAAGCATCAGAGAGGACTGTGCAACCCAGCAGGGACTCTGTATTCCAGTTACCCACGGGACCTGGAGGGTGCTGAAGCACTAGCGAGGCCTGTGCGACACAGCAGCCCATAACATAGGCATAGAGCCTGCTCCCCAAATAGACTGTACCATCCAGTTACCCACAGGACCTGCAGAGTGCGGGGATACCAGAGAGGCCTGTGTGACCCATCTAAGCACAAGACAGGCATAGAGGATGTGAAAATGGAGGCAAAGTGAATGGAAGCTACACAAATGATTTTCCAGGACCAAAAGGGACTTACAACTAAAATAGAGACAAATCCTCAGAAAAAAGCAGCAGCAAAGCAGCAGGACAGGACCATATAACCAGGGACACTGGTAGGATCTACGAAGGCACAAGAGGGTGGCGGGCTGGGGGCCCATAGACAGCAGCAGTCTTAGCTGTGTGCAGTGCCCTTGGGGAATAGAGACCAAGTCAGCTCCACAGCACAGAGAGCCAGGACAGAGCACTAAAATAGCCACAGCCACTCACCTGGAGGCTACAGCAAAGGGAGGGCAAACTAGGCTGGACCTCTATGGGAACACGTGGAATTTGGAGGGCACTCAGAGTTTTTGCTGAGTTGCAACCAAAAAGGATGATGGCCAGTGTGCTCCTTCCCAGAGCTGTGGGCAAAAGCAGCAGCTACCCACCCACCCCCGCTTGAAATTCAGCCTTTCCCAGGTGAGGCAAAGAAATGCAAATTGAGGATCATTAATACCCAGCATCTATCCCACCCTCTGGAAATACTCTTATGCAGAACATTAGAGCTACATTCCAAGGCACTGATTAACAGAGACTACTAGCCACCAGGAAAAGCTAGAGGATAACTGAACCTTTCTGGCCTTGCAAATCTACCCAGGAAAGTAAGACTTGACAGTGGTGTTGAATGTGGAACCACCCAGGTTCATCCAAACCAAGTAGAGAGAGCCACAAACAGCAGAACACCAACACCCATAGGGAAAATTTGGCAGGCTCCAAAACTCACTGAGATAGCCAAAATGGTGAAAGAAAGAAACAATCCCAAATGAAAGAACAAGAGAACTCTATCAAAGGTGAGATCAATAAAATGCAGCTAAGCACATTATCAGAGGTACAGTTGAGAGCCATGATCCTGAGGAAGCTCAAAAGCATGAGTAAGGACATCAGCACCATGAGTAAAGATATACAAACATTGAAAAACAACCAAGTGGAAATGAAGAATGACATATCAGAAATTAAGAACACATTGGAAGGACTAAACAGCAGAGTAGAGGAAGCTGAGGACCAGATCAGTAAATTAGAAGACAGGGTACAAAAAACTGGAAACGTATTAACAATTGCAGCATAGGAGTCCCTGAAGAGGAAGAAAATGAACAATAGATAGAGAATATATTTGAAACAATAGTGACAGAAAACTTCCCTAATTTGGTGAAGGAAGAAGGAATTCAAGTTCAAGAAGCACAGAGAGCCCCAAGTAATAAGAACCCAAACAGGCCCACACCAAGACACACAGTAATTAAAATGTCAAAAATTAAAGACAAAGAGAGAATCCTAAAGGCAGCAAGAGATAAGCAACAGGATACCTACAAAGAAAACCCCACAAGTCTCTCAGCTGACTTCTCAACAGAAACACTACAGGCCAGAAGGGACTGGCATGATGTAATCAAGGTCATGAAAAACAAGGATCTGAATCCAAGACTACTCTATCCAGCAAGGCTATCATTCAAGAATAGAAGGTCAAATGAAAAGCTTTCCAGACCAAAAAAAAAAAAAAAAAGGTTAAGGGAATATGTTAACACCAAACCAGCACTGCAAGATATGCTAAAAGGACTACTGTAAATAGTAGAAGGAATAGGAAAAAAAATATTACCACACTAAAAAAAATGGCAATATGATAAATACATATCAAGTATCACATTAAATGTGAATGGTTTGAATGCTCTGATAAAAAGACACAGAGTAGCTGATTGGATAAGAAAGCATGACTCACATATATGTTGTTTACAAGAGACCTACCTCACAACAAAAGACTCACATAGGTTGAAAGTGAAAGGATAGAAAAAAATCTTTCAAGTGAATGGAAAAAATAAATAAATAAAAAGCCAGGGTAGAAATACTCATATCTGATAAAGTAGATTTCAAATGAAGGCCATAACTAGAGACAAAGAAGGCCATTACATAATATTGAAAGGATCTATCCAACAGGAAGTATAACCTTGGTAAACAAATATGCACCCAATATAGAATCACCTAAATATATGAAAAATCTTCTGGAGGATTTTAAAGGAGAAATCACCAGCAATACAATCATAGCAGGGGACTTCAATACCTTACTGACATCACTGGATAGATGTAGACACAAAATTAACAAGGTAACATAGACTGTAAATGAAGCGCTAGGTCAAATGGATTTAATAGAGATCTACAGAGAATTACACCTCAAACTGCAGACTTCACATAATTCTGAAGTGCACATTGGACATTCTCAAAGACAGACCATCTGTTAGGGCAAAACTAAGTCTCTACATATTCAAGAAGATTGAAATTATATTAAGAATCTTCTCAGATCACAATGGTATGAAACCAGAAATCAATTGCAACCAAAACATGCAAAGACATTTGAAAATGTAAAGGCTAAATAGCATGCTGTTTAAGAATAAATGAAGTACCATGGAGAACAAGGAAGAAATTAAAACCTTCCTGGAAACCAGTGAAAATGAATACACAACAACACAAAATTTATGGCATGCAGTGAAAGCAGTTCTGAGAGGGAAGTTCATAACACTACAGGCCGACCTCAAGAAGCATGAAAAATTTCTAATAGACTATCTAACCTCACAACTTAAAGAACTAGAAAGCAAACAAAGAGAAAATCCCACAGCAAGTAGAAAAGTAGAAGGAAAGAAATAGTAAAGATCAGAGCAGAAATAAATCACATGGAGACAAAAAAAAAAAAAAAAAAAAAAGCCCTGGCCAGTTTGGCTCAGCGGTTGGAGCGTCGGCCTGTGGTACAGAGAGACCTGGGTTTGGTTCCCGCTAAGGGCACATACCTCAGTTGCAGTTTGTCCCCGGCCCTGGTTGGTCATGTGGGTGGCAGCCACTTGATGTGTCCCCTCACATCGAAGTTTCTCTCTCTCTCTCTTCCTCTCTCTCCATTCCACTGTATCTGAACAAAAAATGGAAAAATGTCCTCGGGTGAGGATAAAAAAAAAAAAATTCAAAAGATCAATGAAACAAAAGTTGGTTCTTTGAAAAGATAAACAGGTTGGTGAACCCTTAGCTAGACTCACCAAGAAAGAAAGAGAGAGAATCCAAATACAGAAAATCAGAAGTGAAAGAGGAGAAATTATAATTGACACCACACAGATACAAACGATTGTTAACAAATATTATGAACAATTATATGGCAACAAATTTGACAATCTAAGTGAAATGGACAAATTTCTAGAAACACATAGTGCCCCAAAACTGAACCGGGAAGAGATAGAAAACTTGAACAGACCAATAATAACAAAGGAACGTGAAGATTTTTTTTTTTTCTTCAGATAGAGTGAAAGGGGAAGAGAAGAAGTGAGAGAGAAAAATCAATGTGAAAAGGACACATTGAGTGGCTGCCAACCGCACAACGCACCGAGAGCCGGGGACAAACTGTAACCAAGGTAGGTGCCCTTAGTGGGAACCAAACCGGGGTATCTTGGGACTGCAGGGCCAGGGCAAAAATGAAGATTTAATCAAGACTCTCCAAGCAAACAAAAGCCCAGGCCCAGATGCATTCATGGGAGAATTTTACTGAATATTCATAGAAGAACTAATATCCATTCTCCTAAAACTATTTCAAAAAATTCAAGATGAAGGAAGACTTCCAAACTTGTTGCATAAGGCCAGCATAATTCTAATTCCAAAACCAGAAAAAGACACTACAAAGAAAACTACAGGCCAATATCACTGATGAACTTAGATGCCAAAATCCTGAACAAAATACTAGCAAATCAAATCCAGCAATACATCAAAAAAATTATTCACCATGACAAAGTAGGATTCATCTCAGAGATGCAAGGCTGGTACAATTTTCACAAATCAATAAATGTGAAACACCACATAAACAAAATGAAAGATAAAAATCATATGATCATATCAATAGTTGCTGAAAAAGCCTTTGACAAAATCCAGCACTCAATTCTGATAAAAATGCTCAGCAATGAGGGAATAGACAAATCATATCTTGACATAATAAAGGCCATATATAAAAGACCTACAGCCAACATCATACTCAATGGGCAAAAACTAAAAGCATTTTCCTTAAGAACAGAAACAAGACAGGGATGATCACTTTCACCACTCTTATTTAGCATAGTACAGGAAGTCTTACCACAGCAATCAGACAGAAGAAAAAATAAAAGGGATATAAAATGGAGAGGAGGAAGTGAAACTGTCATTATTTGCATTTAACATGATACTATATGTAGAAAACTCCAAAGACTCCATCAAAAATTTACTACACTTAATAAATGAATTTGGCAAAGTAGCAAGATACAAAATTAACGTCGAGAAATCAATGTCATTCTTTTACACCAATGATAGACTCACAGAAAGAGAAACTAAAAACAATCGCATTTACCATCATGGCAAAAAAATTAAGATACCTAGGAATAAAATTAACCAAAAAGATAAAGGACCTATTTGCAAACAACAGGTAATTGAAAAAAAAAAAAAAATAGAGGAAGATATATAAAAGTGGAAGCACATACCTTGTTCATGGATTGGAAGAATTAACATCATTAAAATGTCCATAACCCAAAGCAATCTATACATTCAATGCAATCCCCATCAAAATACAAATGACATACTTTATAGAATTAGAACAAATACTTCAAAAGTTCATATGGAACCAAAAATGATCCCGAATAGCCACAGCAATCTTGAAAGAGAAGAACAACAATGGAGGGATCATATTACCAGATTTCAGGTTATACCACAAAGCTACTGTAATCAAAAGAGCCTGGTACTGGCACAAGTATTGGCACATAGATCAATGGAACGGAATAGAGAACACAGAAATGGACCCAAGATAATATGCTCAATTAATATTTGACCAAGGTGGCAAAAGCATACAGTGGAGAAAAGACAGGCTCTTTAATCAATGTTGTTGGGAAAATTAGACAACTACAAGAAAAAAAAATGGAACTAGACCATCGACTTACCCCTACATAAGAATAAACTCAAAATGTATAAAAGACTTAAATGTGACCTATGAATCCATAAAAATCTTAGAAGAAAATGTAGGCAAAAACAGTTTGGACATCATATGCAGAAGAATTTTTACTGATACATCACCTAAGGCAACAAAAACAAGGGAAAAATGAACACATGGACTACATCGAACTCAAAAACTTCTGCACAGCAAATGATGCAAACATCAAAATGAAAAGGTCACACACTATATGGGAGAGCATAATTGCCAATGGTATAACAGATAAGGGGTTAATTTCCAGTATATATAGAGTGCTCACACAACTCAACAAAAGGAAGACAAAGAACCCATTTAAAAAATGGGCAGAGGAACTAAATAAACACCTCTCCAAAGAGAACATACAAATGGTCAAGAGACATATGAAGAAATGCTCAACATCACTAATCATCAGAGAGATTCAAATTAAAACAACAATGAGGTATCACCTCACACCTGTCGGAATGGCTGCCATCAACAAATCATCAAACAAGTGTTGGCGAGGGTGTGGAGAAAAGTGGATTCTAGTTACTATACTGCTGGTGGGAATGCAGATTGGTGCAGCCACTATGGAAAACAATATGGTGTTACCTCCAAAAATTAAAAATTGAACTGCCATTTGCCCCAGTGATCCCACTTCTAGGAATATACCCTAAGAAGCCTGAAACACTGATCAGAAAGAGTATATGTAACCCCATGTTCGTAGCAGCACTATTTACAATAGCTACATTCTGGAAACAGACCAAATGTCCATCAGTAGAGGAATGGATAGAAAAGCTGTGGTACATATACACAATGGAGTACTCTGCAGCTGTAAGAAAGAAAGGTCTCTTACCCTTTGAGATGACATGGAGTGACCTGGAAAGTATTATGCTAAGCAAAACAAGCCAAACAGAGAAAGACAAGTATATGATCTCACTTATTTGTGAAATATAATGAACATAACAGTCTGAGGAATGAGGTAGTCAGAGACATGGAAGTGAGATACAGACTGACAATCCCCAGAAGAGGGGTTGTTGGGGGAGAGATAAACCACAGAACTTATATGCATGTATGCATGAAGAATGGACATGGACAACAAAGCTGGGGACAGGTTGGGGAGGGAGGAGGAGGGGAGAATCAGTGGGGTGAAAAGGAGAAACATCTGTAACAAAAATCAATCAATCAATTAAAAAAAAAAAAAACTTCTGGAGGACACAAAGAAGAAATGAACAACAATAAAATTATAGCAGGGAACTTCAACACCCCACTGACATAAATGGATAAATCCTCTAAACAATAAATTAACAAAGAATCAGAGACTCTAGATCAAGAGTCTAGATGCACTAGATCAAGTTAATTTAATAGATATCTACAGAGAATTACATCCCAAAACTAAAGAATTCACATTCTTCTCAAGGGCACATGGGACATTTTCAAATATAGGCCACATGTTAGGACTCAAACTAAGTCTCTACAAGTTCAAGAAGATTGAAATCATATCAAGCATCTTCTCAGATCACAATGGCATGGAAGTACAAATAAATTACAACAAAAACATTGAAACACATGGAGGCTTAATAGCATGTTCTTAAACAATAAATGGGTTACCAAGGAGATCAAGGAAGTAATTTAAATCTTCCTGGAAACCATTGAAAATTAACACACAACAGCACAAAATGTATGGGAAGTAGTGAAAGCAGTCCTGAGAGGGAAGTTCATAGCAATACAGGTCTAACTGAAGAATCAAAAAACAATTTCTAATTGACTTTCTAGCCCTACAACTTAAAGAACTAGTAAGTAAACAAAAAGAAAACCCAGAGCAAGTAGAAACAAAGAAATAGTGAAGGTCAGAGCAGAAATATATGACATAGAATCTAAAAAAAGCAATTCAAATGATCAATGAAACAAAGAGCTGGTTCTTTCAAAAAATAAACAAGATTAATGACCCTTAGCCAGACTCACCAAGAAACAAAAAGAGAAGACCCAAATAAACAAAATCAGAAACAAAAGAGGAGAATTAACAAGTGACACCACAGAAATACAAACACTTGTTAAAAAATACTATGAATGCCCTGGTCGGTTTGGCTCATGGACCAGAGACACCTGGGTTTGGTTCCCTAAGGGCACATACCTCCATTGCAGTTTGTCCCCGGCCCCAGTTGGGGTAGTGTGGGTGGCAGCCAGTTGATGTGTCTCTCTCACATTGATGTTTTTCATTGATGTTTCTCTCTCTCTCTCTTTCTCCCTTTCTCCCTTGCTCTATCTGAAGATGAATGCAAAAATGTCCTTGGGTGAGGATTAAAAAATAAAAATACCATGAACAATTATACACCAACAAATTGGACAATCTAGGCAAAATGGACCAATTTATAGAATCACACAGTCTCCCAAAACTGAACAGGGAAGAGATAGAAAACTTGAACAGACCCCAATAACAACTAAGGAAATTGAAGATATAATTAAGAAACTCCCCGCAAACAAAAGCCCAGGCCCTGACAGCTTCACAGGGGAGTTTTACCAAACATTCAAAGAAGAACAAACACCCATTCTCTTCAAACTATTCCAAAAAAATTAAGAAGAGGGAAGACTTTAAAACTTATTTTATGAGACCAGCATAATTCTAATTCCAAAACCAGAAAAAGACACTACAAAGAAAGAAAACTACAGGTTAATATCCCTGATGAACACAGATGCCAAAATCCTTAACAAAATATTAGCAAATTGGATCCAGCAACACATTTAAAAAATTATTTACCATGACCAAGTGGGATTCATCCCAGGGATGCATGGCTGATACAATATTCACAAATCAATAAATGTGACACACCACATAAACCAAATGAAAGATAAAACCAGATGGTCATATCAATAGATGCTGAAAAAGCATTTGATAAAATCCAACATCCATTTCTGATAAAAATGCTCAACAATATGGCAATGGAGGGACCATATCTTGACATAATAAAAGCCATATATGGAAAAGCTACAGTCAACATCATACTCAATGGGCAAAAAACAAAAACAGGAACAAGACAGAGATGCCCACTTTCACCACGCTTATTTACCATAGTTCTGAAAGTCTTAGCTACAGCAATTAGACATGGAAAAAATGAGGGATACAAACTGAAAAGAAGAAAGTAAACCTGTCATTATTTGCAGATGACATGATAATGTACATAGAAAACTCTAGAGACTCCATCAAAAATCTACTAGATTTAATAAATAAATTCGGCAATGTAGCAGGAATTCACCCCAGGGTCTTCTGGGAGAGGAGGAGGAGAGTAATAGAAGAGGATAGACACAGTTGTTACTGTTTAATGCACTCACTTAGTTCCCAGCCCTTACAATATTGACTTCCCAAAGTAGCATTTTTCATCTCTGACAACCTTTTACATTGAGCTAATAACTCTTCCTTGAAGAGGTTATATACATTTTGATAAAAGTGTTAGGGGTGTCACTGGGCTGCTGAATATAAGTGGTGTGGAGTAAGACAGAAAACTACAACTCGGAATCTGAAGACACACTTTCCTGGTGTTCTTATGTAGACACATACATGTGGGCACCTCATACACATGTGTGCCTGTTCTCCATTCAGCAGCTTGGATAGTCACTTGGTCCTTGATTTGGGTGTATAATACACAGAAAAAGCTATAAGGACTCTATTACCACCAAATTGTCACTTTGAGGCACACCATTGGTTCAACCGGGCATTAACGGCCCCAATGCAGGTGGAAACCTTTGTTCTCTAGCTTTTTCCATTATATTCCAAAGATCATTATTCTCCAGGGTGAAATAGAGGGAAAGATCACTTTAGAGGACATGGCAAGGACAGAGAACAAAACTGAGGCATGTTGAGTCCCTTTCACTCCAGTCTCCCTAAAAATTTTTGTAGTTCTCAGCAGTATGGTTTTATTTATTTATTTATTGTATTTTTTTTAACCTGATACAAATTAATAAAGGCGTTTGTCACAATGTCTATCTAACATAATACCCAATGCTAATGACCTGACATGCCCTGTGCTTTTCATCTGGCCACACCAAGACAAATGCCCAGGAAATCTATAGTCCATATTTTCGTATACACTTCCATTAGGAATCAACTTTTAGTTTATAGTATTTGTTATATTGGCTTTCATTTCAAATCTTGAGAAGGCTTTTGAGCTTTTCATCAACTACCCTGAAACTGTTAAAAGCAGAGACAATACATGCTCAGGATTCCCACTGTTTTTTCACCTGAGGTCTTGAGTTCACTTTGTGGTTTAATTCTTTTGGGAAGTAAATCAGAACAAGTTGCAGTGACATTTGTATTCATTAGTGTGAGATGAATCATTTATTGAACCACATTCTTTCCTTGAATTCTTAATCAATGAAAAGGGAAACATTTTTTTCACAAATATAATAATGAGAATATGAGGATTTAGCACAATCTCTCTCTTTTTTAGAATTATTGTTAACAGTATTACAGATGTCCCATATATTCCCCTCTGTTGTCCCCCTCCACCCAGCCTCTGCTCCATGCTAGGCCTTCCCCACACAATTGTCTATGTCCATTGGCTATGCCTATATTCATATATGTTCCTTGGTTAATCTCTTCCCATTACCTCCAGCCCATACCCTACACCCCATCCCCTCTGAGATCTGTCATTCTGCTCCATAAATGACTGTCTCTAGACATATTTTGTTCATCAGTTTATTTTGTTCATTAGATTCCACATATAAGTGAGATCATGTGATAGTTCTCTTTTTCTAACTGGCTTATTTCACTTAGCAAAATAATTTCCAGGTCCATCCATGCTGTTACAAAGGGTAAAAGCTCCTTCTTTTTTACAGCCATATAGTGTTTCGTTGTGTAAATGTACCACAGCTTTTTTATCCACTCATCTACTGATGGGCATTTGGGCTGTTTCCAGATCTTAGCTATTGTAAATAACACTGCTAAGAACATCAGAGTGCATACATTCCTTCTCATTGGTGTTATGGGATTCTTAGAATATATTCCCGGACATGGGATTGCTGGGTCAAAGAACAGTTCCATTTTTTATTTTTTTAGGAAACTCCATACTGTTTTTTATGGCTGTTGTTACAATCTGCTTTCTCACCAGCAGTATACTAGGGTTCCCTTTTCTCCACATCTTTGCCAGCACTTGTTGTTTGTTGATTTATTGATGGTAGCCAGTCTGGCAGGTATGAGATGATACCTCATTGTAGTTGTATTTTGCATCTCTCTGATGATTAGTGACACTGAGCATTTTTTCATATGTCTATTGGCCACCTGTATGTCCTCTTTGGAGAGTGTTTATCTAGGTATTTTGCCCATTTTTTAATTGAATTGTTTGTCTTCCTAGTGTGAAGTTGTATGAGTTTTTTGTATATTTTGGAAATTAACCCCCATCAGATGTATCATTGGTTAATATGTTCTCTCATACAATGGGATTCCTTGATTCCTTTCCATTTTGTTGGTGGTTTCTTTTGATGTGCAGAAGTTTATTAATTTGATGTAGTCCCATTTACTCATTTTTTCCTTTGTTTCCCTTTCCCTAGGAGATGTATTGGTGAAAATACTAATACATGAGATGTTTGAGATTTTACTGTCTATGTTTTCTTCTAGGATTATTGTGGTCTTGTGACTTACATTTAAGTCTTTTATCCATTTTGAGTTTATTCTTTTGTATGATGCAAATTGGTGGTCTAATTTTATTCCTTGTGTATACCTTTCCAATTTTCCCAACACTATTTATTGAAGAGACTATCTTTAGCCCATTGTATGTTTTTGCATCTTTTGTCAAATATTCATTGACCATAATGTGTGGATTTATCTGGGGTCCCTTTTCTGTTCTGTTTATCTATATGCCTGTTTTGTGCCAGTACCATGCTGTGTTGATTATGATAGCTTTGTAGTAGGGTTTGATAGCTGGTATTGTTTTTCCTCCAACTTTGTTCTTCTTTCACAAGATTGCAAAAGCTATTTGGGGTCTATTTTGATTCCATATAAATTTTTAGAATATTTGTTCTAGACCTTACTATGCCATTAGCATTTTAATTGGGATTGCATTGAATCTGTAGATTGATGTGGGTAATATGGATATTTTTATTATGTTAGTTCTTTTAATCTATGAATGTGGTATGTGCTTCTACTTATTTGTATCTTTCCTTTCCTTTTTCAATGTCGCAGTTTTCCAAGTACAGGTCTTTTACCTCATTGGTTAAGTTTATTTCCAGGTATCTTCTTTTTCCTTTTGCAATGAGAAATGTAATTTTTTTTTTAGTTTTTCTTTCTGAAAGTTTATTATTGATGTATAAAAGTGTCATCAGTTTCTGGATGTTAATTTGTATCCTGCAACTTTGCCAAATTTATTTATTAAATCTAAAACCTTTTTGTTAGTCTTTTGGGTTTCAATGTACAATATCATGTCATCTGCAAATAACGACAGTTTTATTTCCTCCTTTGCGATTTGGATGCCTTTTATTTTTCTTCTTGCCTGATCACTGTGGATAGGCATTCCAGTACTATGTTGAATAAGAGTGGTGAAAACAGACATTCTGTCTTGTTCCTGGTCTTAAGAGAAACTATTTTAATTTTTTCCCATTGGGCATGATGTTGGCTGTAGGTTTGTCATGTATAACCTTTATTATATTGAGGTATGATCTCTCTATTCCCACTTTGCTGAGAGTCTTTACAATATATGGATGGATTTTCTTGAATGTTTTGTCTGCATTTATTGATATGATTGTGTGATTTTTATGTGATATATCACATTTATTTCTGAATAATATACCAGCCTTGCATCTCTGGGATAGATTTCACTTGGTCCTGGTGTATGACCTTTTTAATGTAATGTATTCCTGAATCTGATTTTCTAACATTCTGTTGATTTTAGCATCTATGTTCATCAGGAGTATTAGCCTATAATTTTCTTTCTTTGTAGTGTCTTTATCTGGTTTTAAAATTAGGATAATGTTGACTTTATGAAAAGAGCATGGAAGTCTTCTTTTCTCTTGAATTTTTTTTTTTTAATAGTTTGGGGAAGATAGGTGTTACTTCTTTGAATGTTTGGTAAAACTCACCTATGAAGTCATCCAGTCCGGGACTTTTGTTTGCTAGGAGTTTTTTATTACTGCTTCAATGTCATTAGTTGTTATTAGTCTATTCAGGTTTTCTGATTCTTCCTGATTGACTTTTGGAAGATTGTATGTTTCTACAAATTTGTCCATTTTGCCCAGATTGTCTAGTTAGTTGGCATATAGCTGTTCGTAGTATTTTGTTACAATCCTTTGTATTTCTGTGATGTCAGTTATTAATTTGCCTCTTTCATTTCTGATTTTATTTATTTGTTTCCTCTCCTTTGTCTTCTGATAAGTCTGGCTAAAGGTTCATCAATATTGTTTATCTTTTTGAAGAACCAGCTCTTGGTTTCATTGATATTTTGTATTTCTTTTTTTTTTTTTTTTTTTTTTTTAGTCTGGACATAAATATTTCTGCTCTGATCTTTATTTTTTTTCTACTTTGGGCATTTCTTGATGTTTTCTTTCTAATTATTTTTTTGGTAAGGTTAGATTATGTATTTGAGTTTTTTCTTGTTTCTTGTATTAGGACTATAATGCTATGAAATTCCCTCTCAGGACTGCTTTCATTGTTTCCCATAGATTTTGTGCTCATTTTTATTTCGGGGGGAAGTTTTTTTTAATTTTTTTCTTGATCTCATTGGTAAGCCATTCATAACTTAATAGCATGCTATTTAGTCTCCATGTGTTTGAATGTTTTTTAATTTTTTTACTGTAGTTGATTTCTAGTTTCATGCCATTATGATTTGAGAAGATGCTTGATATGATTTCAATCTTCTTTAATTTGTTAAGACTTATTTTGTGTCCTAACATGTGGTCTATCTTTCAGAAAATTCTACGTGCACTTGAAGAAGAATATATATTCTGCTGCTTTGGGATGAAATGTTCTGTGAATATGAATTAAATTCATCTGATCTGGTGTGTCATTTAAGGATGTTGTTTTCTGGTTGATATTTTGTCTGAAAGATCTATTGTGGGATGTCAAAATCCCCTACTATGACTATATTGCTATGAATATCTCCTTTAAAGTCTTCCAAGAGTTTATTTTTGTTTGTTTTTCCCCCAATACATTTAGTTTCTCCTTTGTTTGGTGTGTGTATGTTTTCAAGGCTTATATTTTCTTGTTGGATCAATCCTTTTAGTATTATGTAGTGACCATATTTGTCTCTTATTATGGCCCTTTTTTATAAAATATCTCTTTTCAAATATGAGTATTCTAGCTTCTTTTTTGTTTCCATTTACATGGAATTTTTTTCTATCCCTTTACTTTTATCCTGTGTGAATCTTTTTTTCTAAGGTGGGTTTCTTGTAAACAATATATATATATGGGTCATGTTTGTTTTTATCCATTTACTTACTCTATGATTTTTATTGGACATTTAATTAGTTTACATTTTAATTATTATTGATAGGTGCTTATTTATGCAATTGCTTTCTCTCAATTCTTTTTCTTAAAGCATTCCCTTTAACATTTCTTGCAATCCTGGCTTGGTGGTAATTTTCTCTTTTATCCTTTCTTTTTTGTCTGGGAAGCTCTTTATTTTGCCTTAAATTTTGAATGTTAGCCTTGGTGGATAAAGTGGCCTTGGATTTAGGTCCTTGTTTTTCATTATTTTAAATATTTCATGTCATTCCCTTCTGTGCCAATATTTTTCTGTTGAGAATCAGATGAAAGTCTAATGGTAACTACTTTATAGGTAACTTTTTGTCTCTTGCTACCTTTAAAATTCTTTCTTTGTTTTTTACATTTGTCATTTTAGTTATGATGTGTCTTGGTGTGGATCTCTTTGGGTCTAAGTTGATTGGGACTCTGTGCTTTTTGAATTTGTTTTCTTCCCCAGGTTAGATAAGTTTTCTATCATTATTTCTTCAACCAGATCCTGTATTTCTTCCTCTATTTCTTCTTCTTCTGGTATCCCTAAGATATGTTATGCTTCATGTTGTCCCAAAGTTCCCTTAAACTATCCTCCTGCTTTGTAATTCATTTTTTGTTTTGCTGTTCTAATTGGGTGTTTTTTTTCTGCCTTGTCTTCCAAATAACTGATTCATTCCTCTGCTTTGTTCAATCTACTTTTAATTCCTTCCAGTGTATTGTTGATGTCAGATATGGTATTCTTTCTTTCCAACTAATAATTATGCATGGTTTCTATTTCCTTTTCCATGCTGTTGTAGATCCCACTAAGTTCCTTGTAATTATCACTAAGTTCCTTGAGTATCCTTATAACCATTAATTTCATATTTGATAAATTGCTTGCCTCCATTTCACTAGCTCTTTTTCTGGAGATGCTTCCTTTTTTTAAATTTGTAGGTTGTTTCTTTGTTTTCCTATTTTAGCTGTTTATTTGTGTTTGTTTCTATGTATTAGATAAAACTACTATGCCTCCAGTCTTTGTGGGTGGCTTTGGGTAGTAAGTATCCTTTTGAACCCAGTGTGAAGTCTCTTTGATCTTCTCAGCTGGATGCTCTAAGATTGCCCATTGTGTGGATTATTTGGGTTCTCCTGTTGTAATTGGGTCTTGATTTTTGATGTCCTGTTAATGGGTGGGATCTCCTCTCAGGTTATCTGGCTGTGAGGTTTAACCTTGATCACATCATTGGAGCTGTTGTGCAAGAAACCACCAGCAAGGTGGTTTCTGTCCTTTGTTAAAAGTCTCCTCTTCAGCTTAGTCTTCAGTTGGTAATTTAGGCTAAGTGTTCCTCAATTTAGTTTTATTTCCAATTTGGCTCTGGGAGGAGGTACAAGAAGGATACACTCTAATCTGCCACCATCTTGAAAGCAATACCATAATTATTTTTGTATTTATGGTAAAAGTTTATCTTAAAAGGTTCTAACAAAATGTACTGAGATTTTATTTTAAATGTTAATAATAAAACAATTTATAGATTTGAAATTTTCTAGGACAGTGGTAATAGAAAATGATTAAAAATTATGGAACAATGTATTTTGTTTTGTGGGCTTAATTCCATCAGTATGACTTTCCAGTTTTCTTACAATATTTAGTTTTTTTGAAAACTGATTTAAAATTTGTTTTTAAAAATAAATATAGTAAATTAGAAGGATTTCTGCATCTGCTAACGAATGACTAGGTAATTCACTATCTAGACTAGAAAAGCAGTAAAAATACCTTTAAAATCTTCTTGAAAACACCCAAAATTGACAAAAGTAAAGAATTCCTAACCCAAGATCCAGTAGAGGAAGGTAGATCTTTTATCTTATGGGCAGTTGTCAATCCTAAATCAGGCTCATAATCTGAATCTTATTTTCTAAACCTTATCAAGCCGCACATGCCAGAGTTATGTACCTGCCACAGTAAACCATCCTTATTTTAGTCTAAAATTACAAAATTCAGGGTAAAATAAAAGTAAACTAGCCTTTCTACACACTGCAGCATTGCTTCAACTCTTCTGAGTAATCCAAAAAAATTCCAAATTCTAAAATTGTATTACTATCATCCTAGATTGCTAGTTCCCCTGGCACTTGAAAGTCAATGACAAATATTTTTTGGAAGAAAAATATGTCATTCTATACTGAAAGTTATTTCTACAAACAATTTCTGAAACAAAATTTCTAGTACATAATCAAAGATAAACAGGTGCACAAAAAGTCAAGACACTAAGAATGAGAGTCAGCAGTAACAATGAACAAGAGACTGTATAAAAATGAAAGAGAGTGATAAATATGTGGGTAAGTCTAAGGACAATTGACTCTATAAGGCAGTAATAATAACAACAATATCTTTATTTTTAAGGTGCAAAAAATGAGAGTATTTAAAATAGCTTTCATTGTTAGAACTGAGTGTTTAATATGGTGGAATGCTATAGAGCAAGGGTGGTAAGCTCTAACTTCTGAGCCAAAGCCAGCCAGTGGACTGGGTTTTTTTCACCATAGCAAATACATGACAAGACTATATGTGGCCCACAGAGACTAAATAGTTATCTTCACATTCTTTACAGAGAAAGTTTTCTGACCCTTACTATAGGGAAATGAAAACAAATGTGCTGAAGCTACACACAATAACATGGTTGGACCTTAAACATACATCATTCTGTCCAAAAAGCAAAGATTCTATAATGATTTCATTGACATAAAGTTCAAAAAATCAATAAAACTCTAGTTTTGGACTGCAGTCTTAGGTGGTAAAAGTAAAAAGGAAAACAAGGAAATGATTACCCTAAATGTAAGGAAATAATTCTTTTTAGATGAGAGAAAAAGAGGAGAATGGAATTGGGAAGAGACAGGTGCAGGAGTAAGCCTCAGAAGTGGTAGCAGTGTACTATTTCTTGGTCCATGTGGCAGTTATCTGGATGTTTAGAGTACTTTGTTAAAGTGTGGGTTTGTTTTATGAATTTTTCTGTATGTCTATTCAATGTCGTAATAAACGATATTTAACAGGCAAATTAAAAAGAAAGGAAAGAATGGGAGGAAGGGAAAGGAGAAACTGCAAAATTTAGTCTACTGGGGAAATTGATGTTCTTTGTTTAAATGGACAAAAAAGTCCTAAGCAATATTTTCAACTACTCCTTGATTTGACAAGTAATTTCAGGGGAAGGGCTGTAATTTGTATGTTTATAAAGGGCTTAACTTGGAGAAAAGGTCAGTGTTCTGTCTGTGAATAAAATATTTATAAAAATAAAATAGCCTTACCTTTCTTTCCTCCTTTCTTCCTTTATTCCTTTCTTCATTTATGGTCAGCTACCCAAACTTGTGATGTGTTAATGACCTGCCATGATCTCTGTGTCTTTAAGAGATATTTTCACCACAACTTTTTTAAAGGAGTGAGTTTTTTTCCCAATACTGGCAAGGACCTCATTCTTTTATTCATTTTTTGTTTCTTTCTGCAAAGATTCCATTTACCTTTACTTCATTAAGCAGTGTTAAGCATCATGAATTACAGTTTTAGAACATGCATCACAAGAACTTCAGAGTTGCCTTATTGCTACAGAGGGAACAGTCACATCAAGCCAACTCACTGCAGTTGTGCAGTGCACGGACAATTCATGCAGCAGCCCAACTAATACTGTGCGGAAAAGTTAATATTAATATTTCTTTGGTTTCAAGTAAAGAGAAATGGGTTATGTCTATAGCATAAAGGATTCAGGTTAAAATATAAATGAACTTCATCCTCTAAAAGTTCTAAGACAGTAGTAAAAGCAGTGCATTTGGAACACTCTTCAAAATACGTAGCTATATCATATCTATGTGCCTTCTAAAGTTTCACAAAGATTATTGCAATTGATTCTCACAATTAAAACTACTTCCAGTAGCCTAAGCAATTTAAATGCATGTGATCTGCATCAAACAGACATGTGTATAAGTCTGGGCTCTATGTAGTTTTTACAAGCGGTGTAATATTTGGCAAGTTGCTTGATCTCCCTGAGCCTCAGTCTCTCCAGATAGTAAAAGAATATAATGATGATAAGAGTGTCTATCCACCAAAGAAAATTAAGTGAGAAATTATATGCAATGCACAGTGCCTGGCAAAATATGTGCTCTAACACTGTTAGATAATATTCTGATTACTTATTCTCTGACTATCCCTTCTTCCCTCCAAAAATGTGCCCTTCTCTCTGCACCCATCAATTCCTCCAGTCCAGAACGTGGGAAGGATCCTCTACACCTTGCAATCCCTCAGTTTCCCTACACCCATCTCTGCCATATCCAGGTAACAACCTGAATTCCCATATGCTTATGTTATCTCTTTCAATCCTATAAAGGGACACTACCTCCATTTTTACCCCCTTCATTTACTCATCTGAACATTCATCCATTCATTCAAAATTATATTGAGCAAATAGAAAGTTAGGAGAAGACTTCCCTGAACAGATGATATCTGAGCAACAGGATCAACTGACAGAGTGAACATGGAGATTTCCAGAGAAAAAGGCATTCCAGGAAGAGAAAACACCGTGTGCACAGGCCCTGAGACAGAGGCATTTGGGGGTCAGTAAGGAAGCAAAGAATCTTTATTGAATGCCAAGAATTGTGATTCAAACAACCATCACAGACTAAACCATGTTAGAGACTTACTCCAAATGCCAAGAAGAACCAATGACAGGTTTGAGCAGAAGGGTGACATTTTTAAAGGATCATACTCTGAAAGCAAGGGGGAAACAAAGGGACCGTATATAAAATCATTGCATAGATTCAGGTTATGAAGACTGGGATGACAATGGGTTATCTTTGAAAAATATAGTTCTGATCAAGTCACTCTCCCTACCTGGCCCATGCACACCCCATGCATACACACACCTAATCAGCAAGTTATCTCCCTTGCCTACAGAATGAAGCTACACTCTGGACCCCTCTCTCAAGTCCTGTCTTACATGCTGTGTCATGATCCTGTACCTCTGTATCTGTTGTTCTCTCTACCTGGAATGCTCTTCTCTCACTTTTCTTTCCATCATTTTTCAAAATTCTGCTTTATGAGCTCCCCTTAGAAGCTGTCATTGATCGTTTTTCATCTACCCTTTCCAAAAGGCTTAACTACCTCCTCTTCTCAGCTGTCAATCCCCCAAGGGCATAAAATTATGATCATATTTTGTCATTCTGTCCTGGAATTATCCACCTTCAAGTGTTTCATCCTGTACACTGAGTTACTTACGTGCAGTGTTCCCATATTCTAATTTTTTTTATCTTGAGCCCTTTGCATAATTACTACCATTGAGTTATGTGTTTAATTGGAGATTAATTTAATGCAATAGTAAATAGACTTTGTTTTCTGGTTAATTTTTCAAGTAAAGCAAATTCCCTGATATTGTTTGGGTATCTCTTTGCTAGAATATCAAGAATCTCCATTAATATCCCCGTTGACATGTTGTCTCAGTGTTCATATGTCACAGTGCCAATTGCTATATAACCTCTGATTCAGAATTTAGCAATAAATGCTTTTCCCCCACATCAATTTTATCTTTGCCTTTCCTGGGCTTTTAGTTTCAGTAGTGAACTGTGAGTTCACTGGAATCTGACTTCCTGACCTCCAGCTAATTCTAGTAGAACTCCTTCTCAGTTAAAGATAAATAAGTCCCTTGTTGATTCACCTTGACTTCAGCTGTAAGAAATGCTTCCCACATGCCACTTGCTTTAAATATGCTATCTTGAAATCCATTATAAATGTTTCCCTAGAGTCCTTCAGTAGGGGTCTGCTCTACTTCAGTAGGCTTTTCAATGCTGTCTTTCACAGGTTTTCCTTGAACTCCATGGAAAACTAGCAGAGTGATGCTAAAGTATGTAGCCTGTGTCTTATTGTGTGCTGTGGTTTGATTTTGTCCTAGCCACAATTCGTAAATCCCAATGTAAATTTCATTCCTGTTGTTTATCCTGCATGTTAACTGTCCGCTTGGTAAAATTGCAAATTCCCAGTGAAAGCATTCTACAATTGATTAAACTCAGACCACTTTGAAAATTTCTTTCTAATCTCTTTTATTGTGCTTTCCATAAAAATGACAGCCTTAGTATAAATGCTAGTTTAAATCAATACCAGAAAGTGCTAATCTCTCACAGCACTGGAGGTGAAAATGTCAAATGGTACCTGCTGGGCATTAGAACTTCCACAGTAAATCATCAAAAATTAAATCAATGCCAAATTGATTTTATTTTCCTTCTTTAAAAAAATAACTTCAGATTCATTATTTTTTCCATTGAGTTATCCTGTCTTCTTTTCACTTATATTCTATTTGGATGAGATTGATGAATTGCATTCAGCACAGCAAATGTGTTGTTGTCTCCCAGCAAAATATCCAAGACGCTTGTATTAGGAAAAACCTTAGGATAAAGTTGTTATTTTAGAGTTTGATGCATATATTTGAGTTACATTTTAATCATTCTTCATGTGATAACACCTCAATAAAGTAGAATCTTGGTTAAAAAACATATAACACTAAAAGTTACCTAAAAATGAAACAATCATGAAAAAAATGTCTTGCTCTGTGTCTCCCATTTCTGAAGTTATTGTCAAAGTTACCACAAACTATACTACACAATGCCTCCTGTAGGGTTTGGCTGCCTAGACTCTCATAGTCAAGATATATGAAAATACATAGTTCAAGTGATGCTGGAAGAATTGGGCAATCATATGATTTTTAATTCTAAGAGGAACTTAACATCTTGCTCAACTTCTCACTCTACTCATTTGATTAAATAAGAAACTGAAACCTTGGGAGATTTAGTGACAAAGTGATGGTCACAACAGAGCAACAGATTTCTAGATATTCTATCTATGTCTCTTCTTATTGCATCATAGAGAAAATATAAGGACTTTACACACATCAAACAAAGAGCATGCAAAAATCTGGTATGTGTGTGTTGATAAGAATAGTTCACACACAGAGAATAAACGTCATATCTAATAATGAAACAGGAGTGGCAGAAAAAAACTAATGTGACAGACAAGGAAAATTTTTAATTTTATGATTCATTCAAGATTTATTTCTACACAATAGACTTTTTATGCTTCTTGTATGATTCCCTTTCATCTCTCATCAATAAAGCTAATTCGAAATCAAATGTTTAAGAAATATGTAGCCCAAAGGAGTGGCAGAAAAAAAACACATCCAGTAGACAAAGTAGTGCATAAAGGACCCAGCTTTGAATAATGAAGAATTATGGAAATTTCCATTAATTGACAACAAAAATTTCTCCAGTCTCTAGTTAGTTCATTAAGTTAGTCAGCATTTTATGTTTATAAAGAGAAGAAACCAAAATGCAAGGCACTCAAAGTTACTCATCTCTTCTCTCATCAGATTAAGCCTTGCAAGAGTGGCAGTGCTGGTGCCTGGGGATCGGGTAGATAACAGGTAGAGACTGGAAAAAGGAAGGACACAGCCCTTCCTGAGCTCTAACAAATTACTGGCACAGAAAAATGTAGATATAAGGTTACCAGCTCATCTAACTTTTGCAGAGATCTCAGAAATCCAAAAACTAGTGTGAATTCAAAATCATTTAAACACATCTATGGGCTACCAGAGACACATAACTTAAGAGTGAGAAGTTAACTAGAGCTTAATTAACAAGAAATAGTGAATCATGAAAAGTTAACACTTTCAGAAAAAAACTTTGTAGGTTCTCTTGACAGTTGGCATTTACCAGTGAGCATTTTTAAATGGGTATGTATCATATGGAAGAATGAATTTATATCAGAAACAGAGAGGTCAGCATTCAATTGCAGGTTCTAGAGAGAATGCTGTAATCAGTGTAGTGACCAGCAGCATGAGAATCAGATTGGGTTTGTCTCTGGTTAAGCTGAATAAATGCACGAGGATCACTCAACTTCTTTTTTTTTTTTTTTTTTTTTTTTTTTTTTTTTTTTTTTTTCCCAAATCTTTATTGTTGGATGTAAAATGTATTACAGATGTTCCACATTTTTCCCCCATTGACCCCCTCCTCCCCACTCCCGCCCCCCTCCCACCTTTTCCCACACTATTGTCTGTGTCCATTGGTTATGCATATAAGTTCTTTGGTTTATTTCTTCCCACCCCCCCAACCCCTTTCCCTTTGAGGTTTGTCAGTCTAGCAATGAGTTTGTGCTTCTTAATCCCTTCACCTTTTTCACCCATTCCCCCAACCCCCTTCCCAACTGGCAACCAATAAAATGTTCTCTGTATCTATGAGAATGTTTCTGTTCTTCCTGTTCATTTTGTTTGTAAATTCCATTGTTGATAGATATGTATTCATTGCCATTTTGTTTGTTCATACATTTTATCTTTTTCTTCAAAAAGACCCTTCATCATTTCATATAATAACGGTTTGGTGGTGATGAACTCCTTTAACTTTTTCTTGTCTGGGAAAGTTTTTGTATGTCCATCGATTCTAAATGACAGCTTTGCAGGATAGAGTAATTTTGGTTGTAGGTTCTTGGTTTTCATCACTCTGAATATTTCTTGCCACTCCCTTCTGGCCTGCAAAGTTTCTTTTGAGAAATCAGCTGACAGCCTAATGGGTACTCCCTTGTAGGTAACTAGCTGCCTTTCTCTTGCTGCTTTTAATATTCTCTCTTTGTCTTGAACCTTTTGCATTTTGATGATGATGTGTCTTGGTGTGGGCCTCTTGGGGTTCATCTTGTTTGGGACTCTCTGTGCTTCCTGGACTTGTATGTCTGTTTCCTTCACCAAGTTAGGAAAGTTTTCTGCCATTATTGTTTCAAACAGGTTTTCAATTTCTTGTTCTCTCTCTTCTCCTTCGGGCACCCCCAAGATGCGAATGTTGGCACGCTTGAAGTTATCCCAGAGGCTCCTTACTCTATCCTCATTTTTTTGGATTCTTTTTTCTTTTTGCTCTTCTGATTGGGGATTTTTTGCTTCCTTATATTCCAAATCGATGGTTTGCTCCTTGGATCTACATACTCTATTATTGAAGCTGTGTAAATTATTCTTTATTTCAGTTAATGCCTCCTTTAATTCTAACTGTGTATCCATGATTTCTAACTGGTCCTTTTTTATGCTCTTGATGCCCTCCCTAAGTTCACTGAGGTTCTCACTAAGTTCATTGAGCATCCTTATAAGCAGTATTTTGAACTCAGTATCTGTTAGGTTGCTTATCTCCCTTTCGCTTAGTTCTTTTATTGGGGTTTTGTTCTGTTCTTTCATTTGGGACCTGTTTCTTTGTATCCTCATTTTGGCTGCCTCCCTGTGTTTGTTTCTGTGTATTACTTAATGAGAGGTATGGGGCTCGCTGAGACCCGGTGCTGCTCGTTTGAAAGAATTTAGGAAAAACCTGAAGCAGGATCCAAGACCGGCCAATCCTATGGTTAAGCAAGTGGCAACAGCTTGTTGAAGTTGTGTGGGGCGGGGCGGGGCCTCAGGGAGTCAGCAGGGCGGGGCTACGAGTGTGAGCCAGGTTGCTGGAGTCCCAGATATGGCTTCTGTCTGCCGTCCCCGGAAGGGCTCACCAAAGGAACAAAGGCCTCTGACAGCACGTTTGTCCCCGAGGAAGCCCCCTCTCCAGCTCTCGCTCCAGTGCCAAACAGCTCAGTTCTTCCCTGTGTGTCTCTGGTGCCCCTCGAGCTGCCTCCCCTCCGAGCTTAGAGGGAGAGAGTCCGATAAGTCCGTGCGCCGGCCCTTTAGGGAGCTGCCTGGGGCTCCAGCCGCTTCAGCTTCCCTGAGCCTCAGTTCCTGCTGGTTTTTCCAGCCAGAAGTTATGGGGACTTCTCTTCCTGGCACTGGAACCCTGAGCGGGGCACCTGGTGTGGGACGGGGACCCCTCAGTCCTCAGGAAGGACCTTCCCAGCCGCGGGATCCTCCTGATTTTTATTCACCACACTTGGGTGTGGGACCAGCCTGTCTCGCCGCTGCGCGCTCCGCCGCCCCGCCGCCCCCCCTCGCGCCGCCGCCCGTCCTACCGGTCTGGATGTAGCTGCTTTTTTTTTTTTCCTTAGTTCCGTAGTTGTACGACTTCCATTCAGCTTGATTTCAGGCGGTTTTGAATGATGGTTGTTCTGTAGTTTAGTTGTAACTTTGATGTGGTTGTGGGAGGACGCGATACCGCGTTTACCTACGCCACCATCTTGACCGGAAGTCTTCACTCAACTTCTTATGAAGACTCTTTCTTAGTTGTGAATTGGAATAAAAATACCTGATTCACAGCTTTATCATGATAAAGGAAGACTAGAAACCTTTCAGTTTAGAAGCACAGAAGAGAATTCACATCCTGACCCTCTCCATGACTGAGATATGAAGTTTAGAATAAATTGGAACATTGGTGTGCCTTCTGAGATGAAGTCCAAAGGCAGAGAAGGGTAAAAAATAAGAACTCAGGGATAGGACACAGACAGTGCCAGTGTCCTCTGCTCATAGGCCCTGGACCACAATTTTTTTCTGTGGCCCTCTCCTGCTTTTGTGTGCTGTTACTTCTGAAAGCTGTACTATGGGTCTCTTACAGTAACTGCCCTCAGGCTATTAGAGCTACTTTGCTTATACAGGAGTTGGAGGTATATGGGCATTTGTATACCCAGGGGTTGGACTTAGCCCGTGATAGCTCCTTTGTCTGCAGTTGAGACAAACGCTGAGATGTAATTTACACTCCAGAACTTCCCTGCAGGACCAGGTGGAGATTTTTCCTGAAATCACACAACTGCTCTACCTAGTTCCTTGCCATGCAATTATATTCTAACAAAATAGTATTCTTTTATGGAGGCTCTGTGCCACAAACCTACTGCTTGTTAGATTAAGCAAGTTTTAGAATGTTTTTCAGGATACACAAATACATTTGGTGTATTCAAAAGGGGTAAAAAATGGATTAAAAGAAAAATGTTTTTCAATATAAAATTATGTTTTATTCTACTTTATGTGCCCCATATGGATGAGTCCTGGTCTATGTGAGTGACTACCCACAGCATCAGTGCATGAGTGTATGCAGACAGAGTTCTCTTCATGTCCCCTTATGAATCCTGCATAGAATGTATCAATTATGTGTGGTAGGATGTTTTTTAGTTCCTCTTTTGGTCTTCTTATCAATTTTGTCCTTTGATTTAGCATTAGTCATGCTATATTTTCAGTCTCCTCATGGGTCTGTAAACATTTTTTTTTTTTATGAATTTTTATTTATTTTTTTGTTACAGATATTTTACCTTTTTACCCCATTGGCACCCCCCACCATACCCCCCCTCCACCCTGTCCCCGGCTTAGTTGTCCATGTCCATTGGTCATGCATACATGCATATAAGTTCTGTGGTTTATCTCTTCCCACCCCCCCAACCCACATCCCCTCTTCTGAGGGATGTCAGTCTGTGCCATACTTCCATGTGTCTGGGTCTACTGTATTCCTCAGACTGTTATGTTCATTATATTCCGTATATAAGTGAGATCATGTGGTATTTGTCTTTTTCTGCTTGGCTTCTTTCACTTAGGATAATATTTTCCAGGTCCCTCCATGTCATCTCAAAGGATAAGAGATCTTTCTTTCTTACCGCTGCATAGTACTCCATTGTGTATATGTACCACAGCTTTTTTATCCATTCGTCTACTGGTGGACACTTGGGCTGTTTCCAGATCTTAGCTATTGTAAATAGTGCTGCTATGAACATGGGGGTACATATATTCTTCCTGATTGGTGTTTCAGGCTTCTTAGGGTATATTCCCAGCAGTGGGATCACTGGGTCAAATGGAAGTTCAATTTTTAATTTTTTGAGGTAACACCATATTGATTTCCACAGCGACTGCACCCGTCTGCATTCCCACCAGCAGTGTACTAGAGTCCCCTTTTCTCCACACCCTCGCCAACACTTGTTGTTTGATGATTTGTTGATGGCTGCCATTCTGACAGGTGTGAGGTGATACCTCATTGTTGTTTTAATTTGCATCTCTCGGATGATTAGTGATGTTGAGCATTTCTTCATATGTCTTTTGGCCATTTCTATGTCCTGTTTGGAGAGGAGTCTATTCAGCTCCTCTGCCCATTTTTTAATTGGGTTCTTTGTCTTCCTTTTGTGGAGTTGTATGAGCACTCTATATATATTGGAAATTAACCCCTTGTCTGATACATCATTGGCAATGATGTTCTCCCATACAGTGGGTTGCCTTTGCATTTTGATGATTGTTTCTTTTGCTGTGCAGAAGCTTTTTAGTTTGATGTAGTCCCATGTGTTCATTTTTTCCTTTGTTTCTGTTGCCTTAGGTGATGTATCAGTGAAAATTCTACTCCATATGATGTCCGAAATTTTGTTGCCTACATTTTCTTCCAGAATTTTTATGGATTCACGGGTCACATTTAAGTCTTTTATCCATTTTGAGTTTATTTTTGTGTATGGTGTAAGTTGATGGTCTAGTTTCATTTTTCTGCATGTAGCTGTCCAATTTTCCCAACACCATTTATTAAAGAGGCTGTTTTTACTCCACTGTATGCTCTTGCCACCTTTGTCAAATATTAATTGAGCGTATTGCCTTGGGTCCATTTCTGGGTTTTCAGTTCTGTTCCAATGGTCTATATGCCTGTTCTTGTGCCAGTACCAGGCTGTTTTGGTTACAGTCGCTTTGTAGTATAACCTGATATCTGGTATTGTGATCCCACCTACTTTGTCCTTCTTTTTCAAGATTGCTGTGGCTATTCGGGGTCTTTTTTGGTTCCATATGAACTTTTGAAGTATTTGTTCTAGTTCTATGAAATATGTCGTTGGTATTTTGATGGGGATTGCATTGAATCTATAGATTGCTTTGGGTAGTATGGACATTTTAATGATGTTAATTCTTCCAATCCATGAACAGGGTATGTGTTTCCACTTTTTTATATCTTCCTCTATTTCTTTTTTCACTGACCTGTAGTTTTCTGCAAATAAGTCCTTTACTTCTTTGGTTAAGTTTATTCCTAGGTATCGTAATTTTTTTGGCGCAATGGTAAATGGGATTATTTTTTCAGTTTCTCTTTCTGTGAGTTCATCATTGATGTACAAGAATGCTGTGATTTCTTGGCGTTAATTTTGTATCCTGCTACTTTGCCAAATTCATTTATTAAGTCTAATAGATTTTTGATGGAGTCTTTAGGGTTTTCTATGTACAATATCATGTCATCTGCAAATAATGACAGTTTCACTTCCTCCTTTCCAATTTGGATCCCTTTTATTTTTTCTTCATGTCTGATTGCTGTGGCTAAGACTTCCAGTACAATGTTAAATAAGAGTGGTGAAAGTGGACATCCCTGTCTTGTTCCTGTTCTTAATGGAAATGTTTTTAGTTTCTGTCCATTGAGTATGATGTTGGCTGTAGGTCTTTCATATATGGCCTTTATTATGTCAAGATATGATCCCTCTATTCCTACATTGCTGAGCGTTTTTATCAGAAATGGATGCTGGATTTTGTCGAATGCTTTTTCAGCATCTATTGATATGATCATGTCGTTTTTATTCTTCATTTTGTTGATGTGGTGTATCATGTTTATTGATTTGTGAATATTGTACCAGCCTTGCATCCCTGGAATGAATCCCACTTGGTCATGGTGAATAATTTTTTTGATGTATTTCTGGATCCGATTGGCTAATATTTTGTTCAGGATTTTGGCGACTATGTTCATCAGGGATATTGGCCTGTAGTTTTCTTTCTTCGTAGTGTCTTTTTCTGGTTTTGGGATTAGAATTATGCTGGCCTCATAGAACGTGTTTGGAAGTCTTCCTTCATCTTGAATTTTTTGAAATAGTTTGAGGAGAATGGGTGTTAGTTCTTTTTTGAATGTTCGGTAAAACTCCCCCGTGAAACCATCTGGGCCTGGGCTTTTGTTTGCTGGGAGAGTCTTGATTACCTCTTCAATTTCCTTAGTTGTTATTGGTCTGTTCAAGTTTTCTATCTCTTCCGGGAATAGTTTTGGGAGACTGTGTGTTTCTAGAAATTTGTCCATTTCGCTTAGATTTTCGAATTTGTTGCCATATAGTTGTTCATAGTAGTTGTTAATGATCTTTTGTATTTCTATGGTGTTGGTTGTTACTTCTCCTTTTTCATTTCTGATTTTGTGTATTTGGGTTCTCTCTCTTTGTTTCTTGGTGAGTCTAGCTAAGGGTCCATCAATCTTGTTTATCTTTTCGAAAAACCATCTCTTTGTTTCATTGATCCTTTGAATTGTTTTTTTTTTTTTTTTGGTCTCTATGTCATTTATTTCTGCTCTGATCTTTGCTATTTCCTTCTTTCTACTTGCTCTGGGGTTTTCTTTTTGTTTGCTTTCTAATTCTTTAAGTTGTGAGGTTAGACCGTCAATTAGAAATTTTTCTTGTTTTTTGAGGTAGACCTGTAGTGCTATGAACTTCCCTCTCAGAACTGCTTTCGCTGCATCCCATAGATTTTGTGTTGTTGTGTGTTCATTTTTATTGGTTTCCAGGAAGTTTTTAATTTCTTCCTTGATCTCCTCCGTGACCCATTCATTGTTTAATAACATGCTATTTAGCCTCCATGTGTTGAAATGTCTTTGCATGTTTTTGTTGCAATTGATTTCTAGTTTCATGCCATTGTGATCTAAGAAGATGCTTGATATGATTTCAATCTTCTTGAACTTGTAGAGATTTAGTTTGTGTCCTATCATGTGGTCTATCTTTGAGAATGTCCCATGTGCACTTGAGAAGAATGTGTATTCTGTAGTTTTGAGGTGTAATTCTCTGTAGATATCTATTAAATCCATTTGGTCTAGTGCTTCATTTAGAGTCTCTGTTTCCTTGCTAATTTTTTGCCTAGAGGATCTATCCAGTGCTGTCTACGGGGTGTTGAAGTCCCCTGCTATGATTGTATTGTTGTCGATTTCTCCATGGAAGTCCTCCAGAAGATTTTTAATATATTTTGGTGCTCCTATATTGGGTGCATATATGTTTATCAAGGTTATAGCTTCCTGTTGGATAGATCCTTTCAATATTATGTAGTGGCCGTCTTTGTCTCTAGTTATGGTCTTCATTTTAAAATCTATTTTATCAGATATGAGAATTGCTACCCCAGCTTTTTTTTTGCTTTCCATTTGCTTGGAAAATATTTTGCCATCCCTTCACTTTCAACCTATGTGAGTCTTTTGTTGAGAGGTGGGTCTCTTGTAAACAACATATAGATGGGTCATGCTTTCTTATCCAATCAGCTACTCTGTGTCTCTTTATGGGAGCATTCAATCCATTAACGTTTAAGGTGATTATTGATATGTACTTATTTATTGCCATTTTTGTTTAGGGTGGTTCTATTTTTCTTCCCATTTCTACTGCTAATTACAGCAGTCCTTTTAACATTTCTTGCAGTGCTGGTTTGGTGCTAATGTATTCCCTTAGCCTTTTTTGGTCTGGGAAGCTCTTTATTTGATCTTCTATTTTGAATGATAGCCTTGCTGGGTAGAGTAGTCTTGGATTCAGATTCTTGTTTTTCATGACTTTGATTACTTCATGCCATTCTCTTCTGGCCTGTAGTGTTTCTTGTGAGAAGTCAGCTGAGAGCCTTATGGGGTTCCCTTTGTAGGTAATCTGTTGCTTATCTCTTGCTGCTTTTAGGATTCTCTCTTTGTCTTTAATTTGTGGCATTTGAATTACTATGTGTCTTGGTGTGGGCCTGTTTGGGTTCTTCTTACTTGGGACTCTCTGTGCTTCTTGAACTTGAATGCCTTCTTCCTTCACTAAATTAGGGAAGTTTTCTCTCACTATTTTTTTGAATATATTCTCTATCCCTTGCTCCTTTTCTTCTTCTTCGGGGACTCTTATGATGCGAATATTATTACGTTTCCAGTTGTCCCATAGTTCTCTTAAGCTGTCTTCCTGTTTTTTAATAGTTTTTTCCTTTTGTTTTTCTGATTGGTTGATTTTTTCTACCCTGTCTTCTAATTCACTGATTCGGTCCTCAGCTTCCCCTACTCTGCTTTTTAAACCTTCCAATGTGTTTTTCATTTCTGATATGTCATTTTTTATCTCTTCTTGTTGGTTTTTAATTTCCAATTGGCTTATTTACAGTGTCTCTATGTCCTTACTCATGCTGTTCAGCTTCCTCAAGATCATGGCTCTGAATTCTAGCTCTGTTAACATGCCTAATTGCTCCGCATTGATCTAATCTTCGGTGGAGGTGTCTTGCTCTTTCATTTGGTTTCTGTTTCTTTGTTTCACTATTTTGGCTATCACTGTGGGCTTTGGAGCCTGTCAAGTTCTCCCTGTGGGTGTTGGTGTTCTGCTGTTTGTGGCTCCCTCTCCTGTGTTTAGATGAGCGAGGGAGGACCCACGTTGAACACCACTGTCAAGTGTTACTTTCCTGGTTCAAGTTGCCAGCCCAGGAAACGTACTGTTATCCTCTAGCTTTTTGCGTGGAGGCTAGCAGTCTAGGTTACTTGATGAGTTTTGGGTTGTCAGTTGATTGAAAAACTCCCTCTGGTGCTCAGCCAAGGGGCTTTCACGAGGGTGGGGCAGATGCTGGTTGTTAGTGAGCCTCAATTAACACTTCAATGGCCCACAGGGTGGGGTAGGATCTCCGAGGGAGGGGCTGCTGCCTCTCCTGAGAGCCCTGGGAAGGAGCAATAGGGCCACTGTCCTGAGTGGCTGCACTCAGCCAAAGCTCTGAGCGCCCTCCAAACCCAGAGTGTCCGGACACGGTTCCAGTCCAGTCAGCCCTCCCTCTGCCGGAGCCCAAGGTGAGTGGCTGTGGCTGTTTCAGCCTCTGTTCGGGCTGCGCTGTGGGGCCGCCTGGGAGTGTGACCCGAGGGCGCCGCTCCCAGCTAAGGCCGCTGCCGAGCTGCCGACCGCGGGCTCCCAGCCCCCGACTCGCGCCTTCGCAAGCCTACCGGGATCGAGTTGGTGTCCCTCGTTGTATGGTCCTCGCAAACTGCTTTTCTGTTGGTTTTTCCCGACGATTTGTCTGTGTTATAGTTGTAATTCCAGTTTGGTTCTGGGAGACGGTCTGTGTAGCTCCGTTCACTCCGCCGCCATTTTTCGGTCTCTGGGTCTGTAAACATTTTATGTTATTTATTCCTATCATCTACCTACTTATCATGAGAAATTACTGATTTAAAAAGTTATTATTATTAACAAAAAATCTTTGTTATATATGATAGAATATTATAATTTATAAGAGATTATACATTTTTGATAACCATTAGTCAAATGTAAAATTACAGTTTTTCAGAACCATTCTTAATAAAACACATATACATGAATCCTTCTCTCTTGGTCTGCTTCTAAGAGTCTGTCCTAAAACATCCACAAATTTATTTAAGCTGCCTTATTTTATTAAAAGTTATATTTTATCTTATTTAAAAGTTATATTTATATTTTATTAAACGTTATATTTCCACCTAAAACTATAAGATATATTTACAAATGAAATGATGTGTGAGCTCCAGGAAAGTTGAGGTGTGTGTGTGTGTGTGTGTGCGTGTGTGTGTGTGACAGTTATACGTTAAAAGTTTACATAGCAAGCCTTGGCCAGTTTGGATCAGCAGTTAGAGCGTCAGCCCATGGACTGATCAGTCATGGGTTCGATTCTGGTCAAGGGCACGTACCTCATTTCTGGTCAAGGGCCCTGGTCACATAGGAGGCAACCAGTTGATGTGTCTCTCTCACATTGATGTTTCCCTCTCTCTTGCTCTCTCCCTTCTTTCTATCTGAACAAAAATGAAAAAAAAAAAAAAGTCCACTTGTGAGGATTTAAAAAATTAATAACTAAAAGTTTATATAACAAATGTTTGTATCCTTCATGACGCCATACAAAACTAAAGAGTAAATGGTGTCAATCTCACTGTACAATTAGAGACATCTAGGTTTAGACAAAATATAATGGCCAGGAAACACAACAGAACAAAGCCATTTCAACTGATTACTCAGAGATATTATGTAAACATGATTCTATCATTTTTTTGGACTTGAGGTTCAAATATGTTATTTCTTACCAAAAAAAGATAAATAATATGTCACTTATTATGCCAGTATTTTCCCATATCTCAAAATTGAAAAAAAAACAAAACAAAAAAAAAAAAACATGTTTCTTCAATAACACAAGCTAGATTCCAGAATATCAGTGGAGCGAATGAAAGCTACACAGACCATCTTCTAAGACCAAACTGGAATTACAACGAAAATAAAAACAAATCTTCAGGAAAAGGCAATAGAAAAGCAGCATGGAGAACCACATAACCAGGAACACTGACTCATTCCTGGTAGGCTTGCGGAGACATTAGAGGGGACTGGGAGCCCACAGGCGGCAGTGGCTTTAGCTGTGAGCAGTGCCCTCGAGTTAAACGCTCAAATGGCTCCACAGCACAGAGCACAGATAGAGGCTAAAATATCAGCTACTTACCTTGGGCTCTGGCAGAGGGAGGGCAGACTGGACTGGAACTGTGTGAGAATACTTGGGATTTAGAGGGTGCTCAGAGCTTTAGCTGAGTTGCAGCCACAAAAAACTGTGGTCACCTTACTCCTTCCCAGGGCTCTGGGGAGAGGCAGTGGCCACTCCCTCAAAGATTCAAGCCCACCTGGTGACCATTAAAATGCTAATTGACGCCCATTAACAACGAGTTTCTGCACCACCCTCCAGAAATCCTCTTACAGCTAAGCACCTGAGAAAGATTTCCATTCAACTGAGAAGCCAAGGTTCTTCGGGTAACCACTACTGATAGCCTCCAGGCAAAAAACTAGAGGATGACTGTACCATTCCCTGGGCTAGCAAATTTAACTAGGAAAGTAAGACTTGACAGTGGTGTGTAACGTGGGTTCTCCCTGGCTCATCCAAACCCAGGAGAGAGAGCCACAAACAGCAGAATACCAACACTCACAGGAAAAATTAGGCAGGCTCCAAAGCCCGCTGTGATAGCCAAAATGGTGAAATATAGAAAAAAAAGCCAAATGAAAGAACAAGAGACATCTATCAAAGAGGAGATAAATGAGGTGCAGTTAAGCAAGTTAACAGAACTAGAATTCAGAGCCATGATCTTGAAGAAGCACAACAGCATGTGTAAGGACATGAGCACCATAAGTAAAGACATAGAAATGTTGAAAATCAACAAGTTAGAAATTAAAAACCATGAAGAAGAAATGAAGAATGACATATCAGAAATAAAAATATTGGAATGTCTAAATAGCAAAGTAGATGAAGCTGAGGACTGGATCAGTGAATTAGGAGACAGGGTAGAAAATATTAACCAATCAGTAAACAAAAAGGAGAAAAATAATTAAAAAACAGGAAGAAAGCTTAAGAGATCTGTAGGACAAATGGAAATGTAATAACATCTGCATCATAGGAGTCCCCGAAGAAGAAGAAAATGAGCAAGGGTTAGACAAAATATCTGAAGAAATAGGGATGGAAAACTTCCCTAATTTGGTGAAGGAAGAAGGCATTCAAGTTCAAGAAGCACAGAGAGCCCCAAGTAAGAAGAACCCAAAGGGTCCACACCAAGACACATAGTATTCAAAATGCCAAAAATTAAAGACAAAGAAAGAATTCTAAAAGCAGCAAGAGATAAGTAACAGGTTACCTACAAAGGAAACCCCATAAGGCTCTCAGCTGACTCCTCAACAGAAACACTACAGGCCAGAAGGGAATGGCAAGAGGTAATCAAATTCATAAAAAAACAAGGATCTAAATCCAAGACTACTCTACCCAGCAAGGCTATCATTCAGAATAGAAGGTCAAATAAAGAGCTTCCCAGACCCCCCCCCCCCCAAAAAAAAAGGCGAAGGGAATATATTAGCACCAAACCAGCACTGCAAGAAATGTTAAAAGGACTGCTGTAATTAGCAAGAGAAATAGGAATAAAAATATAACCAAACTAAACAAAAATAGCAATAAATAAATACATATCAATAATCATCTTAAATGTAAATGGACTGAATGCTCTGATAAAAAGACATAGAGCCACTGATTGGATTAAAAAAGCATCACTCATCTATATGTTGTTTACAAGAGACCCACCTCTAACAAAACATTCACATAGGCTGAAAGTGAAGGGATGAAAAAAAAATCTTCCAAGCAAACAGAAAGGGAAAAAAAAAGCTGGGGTAGCAATACTCATATCTGATAAAATAGATTACAAAATGAAGGCCATAGATAGAGACAAAGAAGGCCACTAGATAATATTGAAAGTATCTATCCAACAGGAAGATATAACCTTCATAGACATTTATGCACCCAATGTAGGAGCACCAAAATATATTAAAAACCTTCTGGAAAACTTCAAAGGAGAAATTAATAGTAATACAATCGTAGCAGGGGACTTTAAAACCCTGATGACATCACTGGAGAGATCCTCTTGACAAAAAATTAACAAGGAAACAGAGACTCTAAATGAAACACTAGATCAAATGGATTTAATACATATCTACAAAGAATTACACCCCAAAACTACAGAATTCACATTCTTTTCAAGTACACATGGGACACTCTCAAAGATAGACCACATATCATGATACAAACTAAGTCTCTACAAGTTCAAGAATTGAAATCATATCAAGCATCTTCTCAGATCACAATGGCATGAAACTAGAAATCAATTGCAACAAGAACATGCAAAGATATTTGAACACATGGAAGCTAAATAGCATGTAATTAAACAACAAATGAGTCAATGAGGAGATCAAGGAAGAAATTTAAAACTTCCTGGAATCCAGTGAAAATTAATACACAACAACACGAAACCTATGGGACACAGTGAAAGCAGTTCTGAGAGGGAAGTTCATTGCATTACAGGCCAACCTCAAGAAGCAAGAAAAATCTCTAATAGACGACCTAACCTCACAACTTAACTAGAGAGCAAATAAAAAGAAAAACCTAGAGCAAGTAGAAGAAAGGAAATAGTAAAGATCAGAGCAGAAATAAATGACATGGAGACCAAAAAACAATTCAAAGGATCAATGAAACAAAGAGTTAGTTTGTTTGAAAAGATAAACATTGATGGACCCTTAGCTAGACTCACCAAGAAACAACGAGAGAGAACCCAAATACACAAAATCAGAAATGAAAGAAAAGAAGTAACAACTGACACCACAGAAATACAGAAAATCGTTAACAACTACTATGAAAAATTATATGGCGACAAATTCGACAATCTAAGCAAAATGGACAAATTTCTAGAAAAACATAGCCTCCCAAAAAAAGACAGGGAAGAGATAGAAAACTGGAACAGACCAATAACAACAAAAGAAACTGAAGATGTAATCAAGACTCTCCCAGCAAACAAAAGCCCAGGCTCAGATGGTTTCACGGGAAAGTTTTACCGAACATTGAAAGAAGAACTAACACCCATTCTCCTCAAACTATTTCAAAAAATTGAAGAAGAAGGAAGACCTCCAAACTTGTTTTATGAAGGCAGCATAATTCTAATTCCAAAACCAGAAAAATACACTAGAAAGAAAGAAAACTACAGGCCAATATCCCTGATGAACATAGATGCCAAAATCCTGAACAAAATACTAGCAAATCAGATCCAGAAATACACCAAAAAAAATTATCCACCATGACCAAGTGGGATTCATCCCAGGGATGCAAGGCTGTTACAATATTTGCAAATCAATAAACATGATACACCACAAAATAAAAAGAAGAATAAAGACCACATGATCATATCAATAAATGCCAAAAAAAAAGCCTTTGACAAAATCCAGCATCCATTTCTGATAAAAACGCTCAGCAATGTGGGAATAGAGGGATCATATCTAGACATAATAAAGGTCATATATGAAAGACCTACAGCCAACATCATACTCAATGGGCAAAAACTAAAAGCATTTTCCTTAAAAGCAGGAACAAGGCAAGGATGCCCACTTTCGCCACTCTTATTTAACATAGTAGTAGTAGTCTTAGCCACAGCAATCAAACAGGAAGAAAAATAAAAGGAATCCAAATTGAAAGGAGGAAGTGAAACAGTCATTATTCACAGATGACATGATACTATACGTAGAAAACCCCAAAGACTCCAGCAAAAATTTACTAGATTTAATACATGAATTTGGCAAAGTAGCAGGACACAAAATTAATGTCAAGAAATCAATGGCATTCTTATACACCAATGATGAACTCACAGAAAGAGAAACTAAGAAAGCATTCCCATTTACCATTGCGACAAAAAAATTAAGATACCTAGGAATAAACTTAACCAATGAAATAAAGAACCTATTCGCAGAAAACTACAGGTCATTGAAAAAAGAAATAGAGGAAGAAATTAAAAAGTGGAAGCACATACCTTGTTCATGGATTGGAAGAATTAACATCATTAAAATGTCCATACTACACAAAGCAATCTATAGATTCAATTCAATCCCAATCAAAATACCAATGACATACTTCACAGAACTAGAACAAATATTTCAAAAGTTCATATGTAACCAAGAAAGACCTCGAATAGCCACAGCAATCTTGCAAAAGAAGGACAAAGTTGGAGGGATCACATTACCAGATTTCAGGTTATACTACAAAGTCACTGTAATCAAAACAGCCTGGTACTGGCACAAGAACAGGCATATAGACCAGTGGAAAAGAACAGAGCACCCAGAAATAGACCCAAAGCAATATGTTCAATTATTATTTGACAAAGGTGGCAAGAGCATACAGTGGAATAAGGACAGCCTCTTTAACAAATGGTATAGGGAAAATTGGACAGTTATATGAAAAAAAAAATGAAACTAAACCACCAACTTACACGCTACAAAAGAATAAACTCGAAATGGATAAAAAACTTAAATGTGACTCATGAATCCATAAAAATCCTAGAAGAAACTGTAGGCAACAAAATTTCAGACATCATGCGCAGCAGAATTTTCACTGTTACATCACCTAAGGCAACAGAAACAAAGGAGATAATGAACACATGGGACTATATCAAACTCAAATGCTTCTGCACAGCAAATGATACAATCATGAAAATGGAAAGGCAACCCACTGTATGGGAGAGCATAATTGCCAATGATATATCAGATAAGGGGTTAATTTCCAATATGTAGAGAGTGCTCAGACAACTCAACAAGGGAAGACAAGTAATCCAATTAAAAATGGGCAGAGGAACTGAATAGACACCTCTCCAAACAGGACATACAAATGGCCAAGAGACATATGAAGAAATGCTCAACATCACTAATCATCAGAGAGATGCAAATTAAAACAACAATGAGGTATCACCTCACACCTGTCAAAATGGCCACCATCAACAAATCATCAAACAACAAGTGTTGGTGAGGGTGTGGAGGAAAGGGGACTTTAGTACACTTTTGGTGGGAATGCAGACTGGTGCAGCCACTATGGAAAACACTATGCTGTTACCTCAAAAAATTAAAGATTGAACTTCCATTTGACCCAGTGATCTCACTTCTAGGAATATACCCTAAGAAGCCTGAAACACCAATAAGAAAGAATATGTGTTTGTAGCAGTACTATTACAATAGCTAAGATCTGGAAACAGCCCAAATGTCCATCAGTAGACGATGGCTGGAAAAGCTATGGTACATATATACAATGGAGTACTATGCAGCTGTAAGAAAGAAAGATCTCTTATCATTGAAACAACTTGGAGGGACCTAGAAAATGTCATCCTAGGCGAAACAAGCCAAACAGAGAAAGAAAGGTATCATATGATCTCACTTATTTGTGGAATATAATGAACATAACAGTCTGAGGAGTGGGGTAGTCCCAGAGACATGGAAGTGGGGTACACACTGACAATCCCCAGAAGAGGGGGTGGCGGGGAGAGATAAACCACAGAACTTATATGCATGTATGCATGAACAACAGATATGGACAGCAAAGTTTGGGAGAGGGTGGGGAGGGAGTGGGAGGGGGGATCATTGGGGTAAAAAGGAGAAACATCCGTAACAAAAATAAATTAATTAATTAAATTAAAAAATAATAATAAAATAAAAAGTTCACCTAGTTATACAAATAAACAAAAAATAATACAAGCTACATCAATTAACTAATTCCAAAGTGATGTACAAGTGCACAGATACATAATTGGAATAACAGGTATATGTGAAGTTAACTATAAGAGAAACTACAATCATAATGCATTTTTTAAAATAGCTTAGTTGAATACTTTAATTCAGACACCTTTGGTTAATTGCTAAAATCAGTACATAGATTAAATTTCAAGAATTTTTACTCTGTGCTTAAGAGCCATGTGCTGTTTGTTGTATTTTAATGATCAGTTCAATTTTTTAAAATATGGTTTTACTTCAAGTCATTTTTTTATGTTGAAGGGAATAAAAATTGAAAGATTATTAAAATGTGAGAAATGTTTTAGGCTACAGAGGGGTGTTTTGGGGTAATAAATTTGCTAGGCCAGATTATTGATGTCTTCACTCAATTATGTAATCAAAGGATTTTTTTCTATGGCTATTTCAAAACTAATTCAGTAAATATGAGCGTACATTTTTGGATCATAAAAAAAAAAAAATCTTGCCTAAAAGTCTAGTATGAAGATGAAGTAACATCTTTAAACTTACAACCTAGAAGTAAAACTTACATTCAGCAAAATTACAGTTTAATTGCAAATGCAAAATATCAGTATTTTCAGATGTGATCTCAGAGATGAAAACACATTTTGCTGAAATATTCTCCAGAAGAGAGAGAGAGAGAGAGAGGTTAATCCCAGACAAATCAATGGCCTATGGGAAGTAAGGGTATGTAATGTTTTATTCTTTATTAAATAGTTAATAAAAAAATATATGCATAGATAGATAGATGATTGATAGATAGATAGATAGATAGATGATATAAATATAGATATAGATAAAGATATAGATATAGACAAAGACATAGACATAGACATAGATATATGAAAGAACATTTGATGCAAACTTCAGATTGTCCCAATATGGCTGGAGGTGGAATAAGAGACAAAACAAGAATCTCTAATTCTTCTTGTTTTCCCAGAGCAATTGATCAGCTTCTGATCAACTTAGCAGTTAGTCTTAATATGTTACAAGTAACCCCCTAAAATGTAAAAGTAGAATGTTAACCTTCAAACCAACAGTATAAAATTAAAATTATAAAAGATGAAGAAACCACAAAAATTCCAAATAGAAAACTATTTAAAATATAAATTTAAACAAGTTTTTTCATAACAATGAACATCACCTTAAGTATATTTGGTCACTTCAATTACAAGACATTTAAAATTATTTTATCTTAATTTATTATTTTTAACCAATATTTGAGGGTATGTTTCATAATATACACAATGGATAGCATGCATATATATACACACATATATGTACATACACACACTAGGTGCAACTCACAATATTTTGCTGATAGCATGTGTGAACAAGTAAGTCTGTTGTACAGGACGAAAACCAGCTTTTCCTCTTTAGCATTCAGTGTCCACCCATAACCTGGCCTAATCTTTATTTCCAGCCTCATCACTCTCTCTCCCTTCCATTAAAACCTTAATTCTAACTGGGTTATTTCCCTTACCCATCTCATCCTTACTCCTGCATTGATATCATCCCCTGGAACAACTTTTTCCCACTGGACCCTTTCTTGCTTTCCTGACTCACATCAAGATGTGTCTCCCACACAAAGCCCTCCCTGCCTATTTTAGTCCCTCTCTACACTCTCAGCTTTTAGTCGTTTGGTTATCTTTCCATGTGTCCAAACTTTGAACTCCCAACTAGATATTAGGTTCCTAGGAATATGGAGAGATTTGGGCTAATGTTTCCTCTGGGTGCCTTTTGCATGGGGAAAAATTTACACTATAGAACTTTAAACAAATAATTGTTGTGGTCAGTTTATTTGCCTGAGGATGTAATGGACCATATTCTTCATTTTTCCCTCTTCAGTATTACTGACTACACCCAATAGAAATGAGGCTTTAAGGTAAAGCATGGATCTAAGAATTTAGAGACCTGGAGACCTCACCTTGAGTTACATTCTACTGTTATAAAAGTCCCCTGCGCCTCAGTTTTCTTATCTATAGAGGAAGGCAATAATGATTAACACATGCAATTGTGAAGATTAAATGAGGAAAATAATATAACAAGGATGCTTAATGGGTTTTTGTTGTCACTCTGTGTTTGTGTCCAAAGAGCCGTTGCCAGCAATCTTGAACCGAAAATCAAAGAGTGCTTTTTATGTTCCCAATTTTCTAGAGGATGAACAATTCTAACTGGCAAATATCCAAAAGACTTAAATGGTTCTAGACAAAAGATCCCTATGTCACTATGAAAAGAACCTGGAAAGTATCATCCTAAGTGAAACAAGCCAAACAGAGAAAGACAAGTATCATATGATCTCACTTATTTGTGGAATATAATGAATATAACAGTCTGAGGAATGGGGTAGTCCCAGAGATGTGGAAGTGGGGTACAGACTGACAATCCCCAGAAGTGGCGGAGAGATAAACCACAGAACATATATGCATGCATGCATGAACAATAGACATGGACAACAAAGCTGGGGACAGGGCGGGGGGGGAGGGAAAGGGGGAATCAGTGGGGGAAAAAGGAAAAACATCTATAACAAAAATTAATAATAAAAAATAAAAAAATAAATAAATAAATGAAAAGTAAGTAATAAGCCTCTTATCTCCCCTATCAGTTTCCCTTATGCTCCCATAAGAATAGTTTAGGGGCTCCATTCAATTATAAAATTATTTGCTGAGCAACTACAAAGGGTAAAAGGCACTGGTTTGCCCCCCTACACACACACACACACACACACACACACACACCAGGCAACCAGCACTTTCACTTCTCTGCTTTTTCCTAAATTCCAATCCCCTACTCATATAAAGGCACTTGCTTTTCCACCTGCCTGTCAATCCCAACTTTGGGGAGTGACCTCCTCTGGGGGTCAGGTCCTCCCTTTTTCCTCCAGCAGCATCCAATGGAAATGCCATTCCATCCCAGAACACCCACACCCCCATGCTAAGTTGCAAAGGCATCTTTAAGTGGGTGGCAAGAAGAAACCTTGAAAGGAAGAGGAGAGTTACAGCAAGCTTTTCTAGATTTTCAGATTCCAGGCTTGAAAATTTACCAGTGAAGATGGTATTCCACAGTTGAAAAAATAGATGGTTGGAAACAGTAATAAATCTTGATCCCTTGTTTGAAGAAAAAGTACCTAGCCTCGATTTAAGCCACACCAGATGTTCAGCCTGGAAGTAGCCAAACAGGCCTCCTGTCTGCTGCTCAATTTCTACCAACTAAGCAGAAGCCCAGAGGTCTCAGACTGCAAATTCATTTATGCCTTTCTCTTTTATTTGCCCTCCCTTCATCTATAAAACCTTGATGATTGCACAGATTGGGGCAAAATGGAGTCACCAGAAATAATTGCCTTCTTTTTTCTGTGGCTTCTCTTCATTGGGCATGTGTTTATTCATTAGTCCTGAAGATTATTTAACAACCTGAGAGTGTGATCAGACTTGGTGATCCATGTCATATGCTTTATTGACAGCAAACTCAAGGAAGAGGGAAAAAAGAACAGTTAGTCTGTCTTCTGGAAATGCAGTCATTCCCTTGCCCAGAGCCAACACACAGCCTTCTGCATCTTGCAATAATTAATCCTTCATGCTATCACTTGTAGCCAAGTTACAACCAGGATGCTGTTTTCTTGATGATATTAATGTTGAAATGTGGAATGACAACCTTTCTGCCCTGCCACACATCAGTCACCCACCAGGCCTCTGAAAATTCATAGTATTCAAATCTCAGCAAGGGACCTGGGATAAATTAGTGACTTGTAAAGGTGACTATAGATAGTAGATTTTCAAAGGACTTACCATTGCCAAAGCAACACAAAAAATAAAATTCTCTAATAAGGGATGCAGTGGGTTGCACAGAGAAAATAAAGAGCAAAAGAAAAGGGTTTCTTCAATAACATCCTTTCTTGTCTTCTTACATGAACTGGAATGTTTAAAGACCAGTTACTTATTCCAATTAAGCAAGTATTTTTAGCATTTTTTTTACTTGTATCCAAGAGTAAAACTCTTGATTAGTGGTTTAATTTTCTGCCCATAGCACCTAGCTTAGTTCTAAACTCATAGATGCTCAACAAGAAAGTAGATGGTTGATTCAAAAGAATCCAATCACTTGGCAACCAAAAGAACCTCAGAGAAGCTGGGACTAAACTGAGACATGAGCTTAGTAACTAGTTCAAGGTCACATCGCTAGAAAGTTATGGAATCTATTTTGAATTCAAATTTGTTTAATTAAAAAGTGCACACTCTTTTCCCTGGCCACCAGAGAGAATAAAGCACAAAATTAGGCTTAAGAGCATGGACTTGGGGATAGATTCCCTGGGTTTGAATTCTATCTCTACCAATTAGTAGCTCTGTGCTCTTGGTCAGGGGAGAAATTTAACCTCTTTGTGCCTTGGTTATAGCATATATAAGGAAAATATCTATTTTAAGTATGTATTGAGTTTACATATATAAAGTGCTTAGAACTGTGCCTGATATATATTATCTGGGCATTTAGTTAATCATTTTGGTCATTTTATATTATTAGTATTGGAATCAGGAAATATATATCCCATCCAGTATCAAAATCCATATGCTGCATTTCTTGAAACATACATAATGAGGGAGTAAAGTGATTGAAAACAGTCACAATTTTATTTCGCATTAGAATGATAGAGCATCATCTTCATCAGCTTTATCATCACCATCATTTTCAGTATTACCATCAACTTTGTTATTTGAACCACCAACTTACTTTTCATAACGTTTGCTTCCTGTTTCACTTATACTTCTCAAACTTCTGGGTTAAACAAAGACGTGACCCATGTTGAGGTCTTCATTCTCAAGTCAGTTTAAGAAGAGATGTTTATCTCTTATTTCAGTGTGTCTCGTGTGTTTATATCTGACTCTTTCAGCCAGTAAGACAGCCTGACAGTAGAGAGAGGATGGATCAAACATATTTGCAATCAGGTTTCAGTTCTGTCATCGACCACAGCATCCTCTAATCTAGCTGAATCTTAGTTTTCTCATGTATGAAATGGAAGAAAGCAATAAGATGAAGAGACTGACATACAGAGTATCAAGCCCAGATGACACTTGGTAGACACTGAATAAACAGATCTTATCAGTCCCTTGTCCTGTATCAATCATTTTCTATTTCACACAAGTTAAAATACAGGAGAAGTAACTCAAAGATTAGTAAAATATAATTAATTAAATGCATAAAAGGGAGGAATGGGCAAATACATTGGGAGCTAACATAATTCCTGTAACTAGGTATCCTATATGTCTCTGAGATTCTTAGAAGGCAGGACAAAAATTGAAATCAATGGATGTCCCAATAAAGCAGGGGTATACCAATGCTTCAAAAGAAATAAGGTCTAAATTGATAACAAATAATGATGCATTTCCCATGTGAAGCATTTAAAGGTAACATTGAGTGACATGATAGATGGTCTCCTGACATCAATTACATTTAGAAAATGCTGAACAGGTTTCCATGCGGATGTTTTAATAAGGAACTTGCATAACAAGTTGAGAAGTTAATATCAAAATCCATTTTAATTCAAATGATTTTGGAAGGGATTAAGCTGATATGATCTCAGAATTATATCTGACAGTAATCAAATATAATACAAGGGCAGAATCACAAAAGGGATTGAAAATGGGAATTGGAATGAATTATCAGGGGGAAATCAACAACCAGGCCTTCTGAAGCACTGCCACATGTGGATGTGTCAGAGTTTTCAGAATTTGGAAGACAATCACATTGTGGAGTGGACTCAGTAGCAGAGCAGGTGTAGAAGTCTACGGAAGCTGTTGCCTCTTTGTACTAGTGCATCTGCGAGTTTGCATCTGAGTCCAGTGGTAAGCCTGGTGTTGCTGTTAGTCAGCACAGCTGGGAGTCAAAAGAAGAGCTGAACTTAGAGTTGGAGGCAGAAGAACAGGCAGAGACAAACCAGACCCCACCTCTGCACCTGTCTTTTTTTGCATCTGACCACCATGACCTTCAGAGTTTATTGGCTGTGGCTTTGTTTTACTTCTCCACATCTCTTACAAAGTTCTCTTTTGGCAAATTCAAATCTGGAATTATAGGGAGGGGATTCTGGGAAGTGTCATACCTGTTTATCCAAGTGGTCCTTGAACAAAAATCACACAGGACCATTCTGAAGATTAAACAAGTTGAGCTATGTGAAGTGTGCCTAGTACAATGTCTGACACATAGTAGGTCTTTCAAAATATTAGTTCCTTTCAATACCTGGGCTCAACCTACATGTCCCAAAATGACAGATCCAGAGCTTGTAATTCAAAATCCCATCTCTTCCCAATCCACCTCTGCTCTCTATCCATTTGTCATATGCCAGAACCTATTACTTTCTGAGGCCTTCACTGATTTGAAACACATTGGAGGCATATCTTATGCAAGGGTTCAATGCTAATGCCAGAAAGTAATATGAGGTTGAAATCACCTTTAGCTGCTATTTATTTCATTTAGCACTAGGAAAATATGTTGGCCAAACTTTAGAGTCCATGCTTTATATAACATTGATGTTTTTAGACACTGGGACTATACCCAGTGCTGCCTGACACTTATACGAAGACTGAGAAAACAGCAGATTGAATATCCTTGGCTCACACTCCCTCTGGGACACAAGTACATTAACAGGTACAGAGAGTAGAATTATGTACAGTTTTAAATTGTTTTCCCCTTTAATATAATGCATTCATATATAACTGAATTTAGGTGATTTAGATATGTATATCAAATGTTCTAAAATAAAGTTGTTAGCACAATATAAAATATCTTTTTTTATTTTGCTTCCTGCTTCAACAAAAGGGACAGTACCTCAATTAAGATTCTTTAGCTATAAGAGAAAATGCAGTATAAAAGTAGTTGAAAAAGTTCAGGTTTAATACTAGTGTTTTACCCCATAATATCAGGAACATAGGCTCTTTCTACCTTTATGCTCTGTTATGTATTAACCACATTTATAACATTACCTCATACTCTAAGATAGCTGCTATAGCTCCAGTCATCACATATGCATTTCAGTCAGCCAAAAAGTAAAAGAGACCAAGAAAAGAGAGAGAAAGGAGATGCAGTCCTACTTTATAATAAGGACTGTTTGAAGCTGCTCATGGCATTTCTGCTTATATTTCAATGGTCAGCAGTTAGGTCATTCTCTGATCAAGATATCTCATCCCCAGAATTGTTATTAGGAAGATGGTAGCGGGCAGGACCAGAGGGAGGGTGAGTATGTGAGAGAGTGAGTAAGTGTGTGAGAGCATGTGAGTGGACGTGAAGGTGGATGACCAAACCTGAGCAGTGAACAGACATAGAGCAGAAGGTTCCTGTGCTGTGGACAGGAGCAGCAGGCTACCTCTGTAAACTGCCCTTCAGGGCACTTCTCCCTGTGCCACTGGGAGGTCCCAACATTTTGGAAGTACCTGGGTCTTCTCTGGAAGGAGGCAGTGGGAGCAACTAGGGCCCAGCAACCTGAGCCCACCAGCATACCTGGCACCATCAGACCAGTGGAAACTCTGTGTAGACACAGACCTGTGCACAGTAGTGGAGCTCCCAAAGCACCAAGTGGTGGAAGCCACAGACAGCCCAGAGCCCAGCACTATCCTCTATAGTAGCAGCCCAATCAGAGTAGAGAAATATACCCTCAGCAACAGAGGCTGGGGAGCAGACATACATCCCCAGGCAACAGAAGCAAAGACCAGTAGCTGAGACCCATCCCCAAAAACTACAGCAAAAGTTGAACAGTAGTTGAGCCACACTGGGCAGCAGCACTCCCCTGCCTCCAGCAGTGGAACCTGGGGCTCCACAGAGGCCAGTGTGGTCTAGCAGTTCACAAGACCAGTGGGAAGCCAGAGCCCTAGAGAGACTGGTGCAATATAGCTGCCCGCCCTCCGACCTGGGGGAACTGCAGGGTGCGGAGGCACCAGAGATGCCTGAGCTACCCAGCAAAGACTGTGCCACCAGTTACCCACAGGACTGGAAGGGTGCAGAAGCACCAGAGAGGCCTGCAAGACCCAGCAAGGACTGTGCCATTCAGTTACCTCCGGAACTGCGTGGTGCTGAAGTACCAGAGAGGCCTGCGCAACCCAGAAGCCTATAACATAGGCATAGAGCCAGGTCCCCAAAGGGACTGTGGATCCAGTTACCCTCGGGACATGCAGGGTGCCACCCAGCAGTACAAAAGATAGGCTTAGAGGATTTGAAAATGGAGGTGGAGTGAATAGAAGCTACGAAGAGGATCTCCCAGGACCAAATGGAAATTACAACTTAAATAAAGACAAATCCCCAGAAAAAAGCAACAGTACAGGACCATATAACCAGGGACACTGGTAGGATCTGCAGAGGTATGAGAGGGTGGCGGGCTGGCAGCCCAAGAACAGCAGCAATCTTAGCTGTGAGCAGCACTCTTGGGGAATAAAGACCAAGACTGCTCCACAGCACAGAGAGCCTGGACAGAGCACTAAAATAGCCACAGCCACTCACCTGGGGGCTACTGCAGAGAAAGGGAAGACTGGGATGAAACTCTGTGGGGACACCTGGATTTTGGGGGGCATTCAGAGTTTTTGCTGAGTTGCAGCCACAAAGGACAGTGGCCAGAGTGCTCCTTCCCAGAGAAGTGGGGAAAAGCAGCAGCCCCCTCTTTGGAGAGTCAGCCTTTCACAGGTGAGGCAAAGAAATGAATACTGAGGCTCATTAATAACCAGCATCTATTCAACCCTTTGAAAATCCTCTTAGGCAGAACACCAGGACTACATTCCAAGACACTGAGTACCTGAAACTACTAGCCACTAGGAAAAAGCTAGAGGATAACTGAACCATTCCTGGGCTTACAAATCTACCCAGGAAAGTAAGACTTGATGGTGGTGTTTAACGTGGCCCCATCCAGACCCATCCAAACCCAGTAGAGGTAGCCACAAAGAGCACAACACCAACATCCACAGAGAAAATTTGGCAGGCTCCAAAACCCACCAAGATAACCAAAATGGTGAAACAAAGAAACAAATCCCAAATAAAAGAACAAAAAAACTATCAAAGATAAATGTAATGCACTTAAGTAAATTATCAGAGGTAGAGTTCAGAGCCATGATCTTGACAAAGCTCAACAGCATGAGTAAAGACATCAGCACCATGAGTAAAGATATACAAACATTGAAAATTAATCAAGTGGAAATGAAGAATGACATAGCAGAAATTAAGAACACATTGGAAGGACAAAATAGCAGAGTAAGGAAGCTGAATACCAGATCAGTGAATTAGAACACAGGGTAGAGAAAAAATGAACCAATCAGAAAACCAAAAGGTCCCTGGCCAGTTTGGCTCAGCGGTTAGAGCGTCGGCCTGTGGTCTGGAGAGACCCGGGTTCGGTTCCCGCTAAGGGCACGTACTTCGGTTGCAGTTTGTGTCCGGCCCTGGTTGGTCGTGCGGGTGGCAGCCACTCAATGTGTCCCTTCGCGTCGATGTTTCTCACTCTCTCTCCCTCCCACTCTATCTGTACAAAAAATGGAAAAATATCCTCAGGTAAGGATAAAAAAAAAAGAAAGAAAGAAAACCAAAAGGAAAACACAATTATAAAACAGGAATACAGCTTAAGAGAATTGTGGGAAAACTGGAAATGTAATAACATTCACATCATAGGAGTCCCTGAAGAAGAAGAAAATGGGCAACGGTTAGAAAATATATGTGAAGAAATAGTGACAGAAAACTTCCCTAATTTGGTGAAGGAAGAAGGCATTCAAGATCAAGAAGCACAGAGAACCCCATGTAAGAAGAATCCAAACAGGCCCACACCAAGACACATAGTAATTAAAATGCCAAAAATTAAAGACAAAGACAGAATCCTAAAGGCAGCAAGAGAGAAGCAACAGGTTACCTACAAAGTAAACCCCACAAGGCTCTCAGCTGGCTTCTCAACAGAAGCATTACAGGCCAGAAGAGAATGGCATGAAGTAATCAAGGTCAGGAAAACTAAGAACCTGAATCCAAGACTACTCTATACAGCAAGGCTACCATGCAAAATAGAAGGTCAAATACAAAGCTTTCCAGACAAAAAAAAAAGGCTAAGGGAAAATATTAACACCAAACCAGGACTGCAAGATATGATAAAAAGACTGCTATAATTACTAGAAGAAATAGAAAGAAAAATAGAACCACACTAAACAAAAATGGCAATAAATAAGAACATATCAATTATCACCTTAAATGTGAATGGTTTGAATGCTCTGATAAAAAGACACAGAGTAGCTGATTGGATAAGAAAGCATAACCCACATATATGTTGTTTACAAGAGACCCACCTCACAACAAAAGACTCACGTAGGTTGAAAGTGAAGGGATGGAAAAAACATTTTTCCAGAAAACAGACAGAAAAAAAAGATATGAGTATCAATACTCATATCTGATAAAGTAGATTTCAAAATGAAGGCCATAACTAGAGACAAAGAAGGCCACTACAAAAATATTGAAAGGATCTATCCAACAGGAAGATATAACCTTGATAAACATATATGCACCCAATATAGGAGCAACAACATATATTAAAAATCTTTTGGAGGACATCAAATGAGAAATCAACAGGAATAAAATCATAGCAATGGACTTCAACAATTCGCTGACATCACTGGATAGATCTTCTAGACAAAAAATTAACAAGGAAACACAGACTCTAAATGATGCACTAGATCAAACTGATTTAATTTAATAGATATCTACAGAGAATAACACCCCAAAAAATCAGAATGCACATTCTTCTCAAGTGCACATGGGACATTCTCAAAGATAGACCACATGTTAGGGCACAAACTAAGTCTCTACAAATTCAAGAAGATTGACATCAAATCAAGCATCTTTTCAGATCACAATAGCATGCAACTGGAAATCAACTGCAACAAGAACATGCAAAGACATTTGAAAACAAGGAGGCTAAATAGCATGTTAATGAACAATGAATGGGTTACCATGGAGATCAAGGAAGAAATTGAAAATTTTCTGGAAACCAATGAAAATGAACACACAACTACACAAAATCTGTGGGATACAGCAAAACATTTCTGAGAGGGAAGTTCATATCACTACAGGCAAGAAGCAAGAAAACTTTTAAATAGATTATCTAACCTCACAACTTAAAGAACTAGAGAGCAAACAAAAAGAAAACCTCAGAGCAAGTAGAAGAAAGAAAATAGTGAAGATCAGAACAGAAATAAATTACATGGAGACTAAAAAAACAATTCAAGGGATTAATGAAACAAAGAAATGGTTCTTTTAAAGGATAAACAAGATTGATGGACGCTTAGCTAGACTCACCAAGAAACAAAGAGAGAGAACCCAAATACACAAAATCAGAAATGGAAGAGGAGAAATAATAACTGACACCACACAGACACAAAGGATTTTGAACAAACATTATGAACATTTATACAGCAACAAATTCAACAATATAAGCAAAATGGACAAATTTCTAGAAACAAATAGTCTCCCAAAACTGAACTGAGAATCCATAGTCTCCCAAAACATGAACAGACAAATAAAAACAAAAGAAATTTAAGACGTAATCAAGAGTCTCCCAGCAAACAAAGCCCAGGCCTGGACACCTTCACGGGGAATTTTACCAAACATTCAAAGAAGAACTAATACCCATTCTCCTAAAACTCTTTCAAAAATTCAAGAAGAAAGAAGACTTGCAAACTCGTTTTATGAGGTCAGCATAATTCTAATTCAATAACCATAAAAAGACACAACAAAGAAAGAAACTAACAGATCAATATCCCTTATGAACATAAATGCCAAAATCCTGAACAAAATACTAGCAAATCAAATCCAGCAATACATCAAAAATAAAAAAATTCTCCAAGACCAAGTAGGATTCATCCCAGGGAAGCAATGCTGGTACAATAGTCACAAATCAATAAATGTGATACACCACATAAATAAAATGAAAGACAGAAATCATATGATTATATCAATAGATGCTGAAAAAGCATTCAACAAAATCTAGCATGCATTTCTAATAAAAATGCCCAGCAATCTGGGAATAGAGGGATCATATCTAGACATAATAAAGGTCATATATGAAAGACCTACAGACAACATCAAACTCAATGGGCAAAAATTAAAAGCATTTCCCTTAAGAACAGGAACAAGGCAAGGATGTCCACTTTCACCACTCTTATTTAATATAGTACAGGAAGTCTTAGCCACAGCATTCAGATATGAAGAAAAAAATAAAAGGGATCCAAATTGAAAAGGAGGAAGTGAAACTGTCATTATTCGGAAGACATAATAATACTATACGTAAAAAACCCCAAAGACTCCATCAAAAATTTACGAGACTTAATAAATGAATGTGGCAAAGTAGCAGGATACAAAATGAACGTCAAGAAATCAATGGCATTCTTATATACCAATGATGAACTCACAGAAAGAGAAACTAAAAAAAAAAAATCCCATTTACCATTGTGAAAAATAAATTAGATACCTAGGAATAAACTTAACCAAACAAATAAAGGACCTATTCACTGAAAATTATAGGTCATTGAAAAAAAGAAATAGAAGATATAAAAAAGTAGAAGCACATACCTTGCTCATGGATTGGAAGAATTAAGATCATTAAAATGTCCATACTACCCAAAGCAATCTATAGATTCAATGTAATCCCCCTCAAAATACCAAAGACATACTTCACAAAAAAGACCTCGGCCCTGGCCGGTTTGGCTCAGCGGTTGGAGCGTCTGCCTGCAGTACAGAGAGGCCCGGGTTCGGTTCCCGCTAAGGGCATGTACCTCGGTTGCAGTTTGTCCCCGGCCCTGGTTGGTCGTGCGGGTGGCAGTCACTCGATGTGTCCCTTCACGTCGATGTTTCTCTCTCTCTCTCTTCCTCTCTCTCCCTCCCGCTCTATCTGAACAAAAAATGGAAAAATGTCCTCGGGTGAGGATAAAAAAAAAAAAAAAAGACCTCGAACAGCAATCTTGAAAAAGAAGATCAAAGTAGGAGGGATCACATTACCAGATTTCAGGTTATACTACAAAGTCACTGTAATCAAAACAGCCTGGTACTGGCACAAGAACAGGCACGTAGACCAGTGAAACAGAACAGAGAACCCAGAAATAGACCCAAGGCAATATGTTCAATTAATATTTGACAAAGGTGGCAAGAGCATACAGTGGATTAAGGACAGCCTCTTTAATAAATGGTGTTGGGAAAAATTGGACAGCTACATGCAGAAAAATGAAACTAAACCATCAACTTACACCTTACACAAGAATTAACTCAAAACGGATAAAAGACTTAAATGTGACTCATGAATCTATAAAAATCCTAGAAGAAACTGTAGGCAACAAAATTTCAGACATCATACCAACAGAATTTTCACTGATACATCACCCTAAGGCAATAGAAACAAAGGAGAAAATGAACACATGGGACTACATCAAACTCAAAAGCTTCTGCACAGCGAAAGATACAATCCTCAAAACGGAAAGGCTACCAACTGTATGGGAGAGCATAATTCCCAATGATATATCAGATAAGGGGTTAATTTCCAATATATATAGAGTGCTCATACAACTCAACAAAAGAAATACAAAGAACCCAGTTAAAAAATGGGCAGAGGAACTGAACAGACACCTCTCCAAATGACATACTAATGGCTAAGAGACATATGAAGAAATGCTCAACATCACTAATCATCAGAGAGATGCAAATTCGAACAACAATAAGGTATCACCTCACACCTGTCAGAATGGCCGCCATCAACAAATCATCAAACAACAAGTGTTGGCGAGGGTGTGGAGAAAAGGGGTCTCTAGTGCACTGCTGGTGGGAATGCAGACTGGTGCAGCCACTGTGGAAAACAATATGGTGTTACCTCAAAAAATTAAAAATTAAACTTCCATTTGACCCAGTGATCCCACTTCTAGGAATATACCCTAAGAGGCCTGAAACACCAATCAGAAAGAGTATATGTACCCCCATGTTTGTAGCAGCACTATTTACAATAGCTAAGATCTGGAAACAGCCCAAGTGTCCATCAGTAGACGAATGGATAAACAAGCTGTTGTACATTTACACAATGGAGTACTACGCATCTGTAAGAAAGAAAGGTCTCTAATCCTTTGAGACGACATGGAGGAAGCTGGAAAGTATCATCCTAAGTAAATAAGCCAAACAGAGAAAGACAAGTATCATATGATCTTACTTATTTGTGTAATATAATAAACATAACAGTCTGAGAAATGGGGTAGTCCCAGAGATGTGGAAGTGGGGTACAGACTGACAATCCCCAGAAGAGGGAGGAGTGGTGGGGGAGAGATAAACCACAGAAATTATATGCATGTGTGCATGAACAATGGACATGGACAACAAAGCTGGGGACAGGGCAGGGAGGGAAGGGAAGTGGGGAATCAGTGTGGGAAAAAGAAGAAACATCCGTAACAGAAATTAATTAATAAAAAAAAATACTTAAAAATAAAATAAAAATATACTAGGCTTAAGGTGACTAAAGCAAAAACATCACATAGGGCTAAAGGACTGGTCTATTTAATAGTATAATAACTAAACTTATATTATACTTATAATAATATTATTTTACTAAGGATTTACTCTATATATCTTTTATTTTTTTAGTTCTCATAATTCTGTAAGATTTTACAAAGTAAAGAACACTGCATACTAATTCTAGTCCTAAGGTTATCTCATAGTCCTGCATTGCTGCTCTGGCTCCAGTTATCACAGTAGCAAATGTGTCAACTTTCAGCTAATTCATGTGATATCACCATCTCCCTTTCACATCCTGCCAGGGCTGTGTAATAGTAAGATGAGTAACTCCATATGCTTGCTTGGAACCGCCAAGACCATTGCCACTCACATCCTGGTTTTCAGGATTCATCTCAGTATGCCTGGAAAACTAAATACTTGAAGTTCTCCTCCTTCAGATCACACAAACCCAGTCCATGAGTTAGTCCAAAAATTTTATGCCCACTTACATATCATTTAAAGTCATTCTTGTTATTATATCATTTCTCATGCTGTTGCATAATTAAGATCTTTGTTTTATTGTCCATATACTGAATTCCAGTGAACTGGTGAGATTTGATTTCTATTGTGAAAGTATAGTTTCTTCATTGGCTTATGGAGTCGGATCAAAGTACCAAATGCTCTGATCTGAAGCAAGGCAAGAAAGAAGGATTGTAGTCCTTGTTTTTCATATTTCATAACCACGCTATCCAAAAGTTTTTACCAAATCATTTATTTAGAACGTCCACAAAGACTCCAGGAACTCCTAAAGACAGACCACTAGTTTTAAAAATAATTGTTAAATATATTTTATTTTATTTTATTTTGTTAATGAGTAGAGAAACTTCTAACATGACAAATTTCTAAAAGAAGGAGGAGCTGTTAGCTAAAAGCAACTGGCATATTAAGTCCAAAATCTGTGCTATGTGCCTTGAACCTATTTTTGCTTTAAAACACCTGCTAACTGTCCAAAGATGGCCATACCACAGGTTTATTTTATTTCTTCTCAACAAACCATGACAGAGACAGAGAAATTGTTACTCTAGTCCTCCATACTTTCTCTCCATAACATTTCACTGGACTGCACCTATTAGCAGTTATGCAGCTTATTTTAGTATGGTCTATGTATTCTAGATAATTATTTTTGTGCCATTTTAATGAAGCTTCTGTGGTTCCATTGTTATATGATCATTTTATTAGTGGTCATTAAAATCAATGTAACAGAAAAAGTATTTTTTACTTTCTATAACTCACCTGCTTTTTACAGAAAGTGCCTCCTGCCCTGGCTGGTTTGGCTCAGTGGTTAGAGCTTCGGCCCGTGGACCTGAGGGTCCCAGGTTTGGTTCCCGCTGGGGGCGCATGCCTCGGTTGGGGTTGTGTGGGTGGCGGCCAGTCGATGTGTCTCTCTCACGTCGATGTTTCTCTCTCTTTTTTCCCCCGTCTCTCCTTCCCGCTCTGTCTGAAGATAAATGCAAAAAAATGTCCTCCGGTGAGGATAAAAAAAAAAAAAATCAATGTAACAGAAAAAGTATTTTTTACTTTCTATAACTCACCTGCTTTTTACAGAAAGTGCCTCCTGCCCTGGCCGGTATGGCTAAGTGGTTAGAGCGTCAGCCTGCGGTCCTGAGAGACCTGGGTTCGGTTCCCGCTAAGGGCGCGTACCTCGGTTGCAGTTTGTCCCCGGCTCTGGTCGGTTGTGCAGGTGGCAGCCACTCGATGTGTTCCTTTCACATCGATGTTTCTCTCTCTCTCTCTTTTCCTCTCTCTCCCTCCCAGTCTACCTGAATAAAAGAAGGAAAAATGTCCTTGGGTGAGGATAAAAAATAAATAAATAAACAGAAAGTGCCTCCTGCTAACTCCACAAGCAAAGGTGCTCTTGAATACTTTCATGGTTTTAGATATGCACAATTGGGAGAGGATTTTCAAGGGGGTCTTGGTTTCCATATTGAAGTTAATGCAGTGCTTTGAAGAACTGATAATGGGTACTAGGAGTCCAGCCGTGAAGGCAAGTATGAGGTAGGAACTGACAAATACCTTGAAAATGATGAGTATTTCCTCAAAACCTGGCCATCTATTTGGGCTTTGGGATGATTCTGTTCAAGTTCCAACAGCTGGAAGAGTTTCTGCTGCTCTCTGGGTGACATATTTATGTATGTATTTTATACATTAATATGTGCTTAGCTTACTTATTTAAAACCCAAGATAACCTAGTGCACTAGGTAGCGCATAAGTTATTGGGAGGTGGGGAGTTCCAAAAGGTTACATATCCAGAAACATTCTGATAAGTCAGGAAACCTGTGTCCTGTGATCCTTTAATACTCTTGTCACCACACACAGAGACTTTTCCAAAATTAGAGAATTAAAGACAAGAGGTTGAACACAAGATGACTTTCCAGTGTTTGAATTTCCAAGTGCTGATGGTTGTAATTGTGATTGTAAGTGTATCCTATGCTTTTTAAGAACTTGGCCACAAAATTGGGAAGACAATTCCTACTTCTGTTTAGTGGTCTCATCAGACTAGTTTTCTCTTTGTTGTTGCAACTTGGTCCAAGTTCCATTTCCAACCTTACACCAGCTCATTCTCACACCAAGCAGAAGTTTCAGAAGTCATTACAAAGCTCCCCAAAATATTAAATATCACATTTTGAACTTAAGATCTTTAATATCAGAGTTTCAACTCTAAGAGTTATCGAATTGTAGAAATTTTAAAGAAAAGACCTATTTCTTTCCCTTGGTTAGTGTTAGAAGTTACAATGACATAATAAAGTAAAACATAATATTTAAATTGTGATTTCTTCCAAAAACACAGAAATATTCTTTGTTGTATAAGCTAATTTATTCTTTACCCATCTTTTAAAAAGTTTTTCAACCAGTGAATGCATGAATGGGTGGAACAACAAATTGATGTTTTATTCTCTCTCTAAATCAATAAATTTTAAAAAGTAAAAATATCTTTTACATTTATTCCATACAGTAATCATTTTTTCAGCCTAGGACAAAGTATTAAAAGAAACAAAAAAACGTAGTTCTATATTTATGTACAGATATTTGAAATGTTTTCATCCTGTAGTCTAAAGAGTTATTTTTTCTGTGGCCTCTTATTTTGAAACTGTTTCTCAGTTGTCACATTTGTACCCTTCTTTAGGGTAAATTGTTTCAGCATGGTAATATGCTCAGATCAATTGCCAGAGGCAGTAATGCTAGTATCAATCATGTACAAAGGTGTAATAACTGGGAAACAAATGATATTACCCTCTTCTTCTTTTACCCTGGTACAGTTTGCTTTTCTAGAAGATGCCTTTAGTACAAACTAATTTCCAGAGAGGTCTGAAACCACACCACATAAGCATTAAAAATCCTTTCAACTTACCTGGCCCTCATAGGGAGAGGGGAAATCCAAGCATCGCGAATTCTTCCGGCACCATGGACACATCCATCACATAGCTGATACAGAGGGTTCTGAGGGTTGTCACCCAGTAGGGTCTTGTAACCTTCAGTGCTCTCTCCAACACAAATACATATCCTCTTTAGTGAGCTAATCTCTCTCTCTCTCTCTCAGCCTTCTGATGTCAGAATTCCCTGGTTGTTTACATTTTGGTTTTTGTTGTTTTGTTTTGTTTTGTTTTGTTTATTTATTTATTTATTTATATTTTTGTTACAGATATTTCATCTTTTTTACCCCATTGGCACCATCCCCACCACCACACCCCCGCCCCGTTCCCGGCTTAGTTGTCCATGTCCATTGGTCATGCATACATGCATATAAGTTCTGTGGTTTATCTTTTCCCACCCGCCCATCCCCACTTCTGAGGGATGTCAGTCTGTGCCCTACTTCCATGTTTCTGGGACTACTGTATTCCTCAGACTGTTATGTTCATTATATTCCGTATATAAGTGAGATCATGTGGTATTTGTCTTTTTCTGCTTGGCTTACTTCACTTAGGATAATACTTTCCAGGTCCCTCCATGTCATCTCAAAGGATAAGAGATCTTTCGTTCTTACCGCTGCATATGTACCACAGCTTTTTATTTATTTATTTTTTTTTTTTATCCTCACCCGAGGATATTTTTTCCATTTTTGGTACAGATAGAATGGGAGGGGGAGAGAGAGGAAGGGAGAGAGAGTGAGAAACATCGACGTGAAGGGACACATCTAGTGGCTGCCACCCGTACGACCAACCAGGGCCGGGGACAAACTGCAACCAAGGTACATGCCCTTAGCGGGAACCGAACCCGGGTCTCTCCGGACCGCAGGCCGACGCTCTAACCGCTGAGCCAAAACGGCCAGGGCGTACCACAGCTTTTTTATCCATTCATCTACTGATTGACACTTGGGCTGTTTCCAGATCTTAGCCATTGTAAATAGTGCTATGAACATGGGGGTAGATATATTCTTCCTGATTGGTGTTTCAGGCTTCTTAGGGTATATTCCCAGCAGTGGGATCACAGGGTCTAATGGAAGTTCAATTTTTAATTTTTTGAGGTAACACCATATTGTTTTCCACAGCGGCTGCACCAGTCTGCATTCCCACCAGCAGTGTACTAGAGTCCCCTTTTCTCCATACCCTCGCCAACACTTGTTGTTTGATGATTTGTTGATGGCGGCCATTCTGACAGGTGTGAGGTGATACCTCATTGTTGTTTTAATTTGCATCTCTCTGATGATTAGTGATGTTGAGCATTTCTTCATATGTCTTTTGGCCATTTGTATGTCCTTTGGAGAGATATCTATTCAGTTCCTCTGCCCATTTTTTAATTGGGTTCTTTGGCTTCCTTTTGTTGAGTTGTATGAGCACTCTATATATATTGGAAATTAACCCTTTATCTGATACATCATTGGCAATGATGTTCTCCCAAACAGTGGGTTGCCTTTCCATTTTGATGATTGTTTCTTTTGCTGTGCAGAAGCTTTTTAGTTTGATGTAGTCCCATGTGTTCATTTTTTTCCTTTCTTTCTGTTGCCTTAGGTGATGTATCAGTAAAAATTCTGCTCTGTATGATGTCTGAACTTTTGTTGCCTACTTTTTCTTCTAGAATTTTTATGGATTCATGAGTCACATTTAAGTCTTTTATCCATTTTGAGTTTATTTGTGTGTATGGTGTAAGTTGATGGTCTAGATTCATTTTTTGCATGTAGCTAGCTGTCCAATTTTCCCAACACCATTTATTAAAGAGGCTGTCTTTACTCCACTGTATGCTCTTGCCACCTTTGTCAAATATTAATTGAGCGTATTGCCTTGGGTCCATTTCTGGGTTTTCAGTTCTGTTCCACTGGTCTATATGCCTGTTCTTGTGCCAGTACCAGGCTGTTTTGGTTACAGTCGCTTTGTAGTATAACCTGATGTCTGTATTGTGATCCCACCTACTTTGTCCTTCTTTTTCAAGATTGCTGTGGCTATTCGGGGTCTTTTTTGGTTCCATATGAACTTTTGAAGTATTTGTTCTAGTTCTATGAAATATGTCGTTGGTATTTTGATGGGGATTGCATTGAATCTATAGATTGCTTTGGGTAGTATGGACATTTTAATGATGTTAATTCTTCCAATCCATGAACAGGGTATGTGCTTCCACTTTTTTATATCTTCCTCTGTTTCTTTTTTCAATGACCTGTAGTTTTCTGAAAATAGGTCTTTTACTTCTTTGGTTGTTTATAACTAGGTAATTAAATTTTTTGGTAGGATGGTAAATGGGATTGTTTTTTCAGTTTCTCTTTCTGTGAGTTCATCAGTGGTGTACAAGAATGCCGTCGATTTCTTGACGTTAATTTTGTATCCTGCTACTTTGCCAAATTCATTTATTAAATTTAGTAGATTTTTGATGGAGTCTTTAGGGTTTTCTATGTATAATATCATGTCATCTCCAATTAATGACAGTTTCACTTCCTCCTTTCCAATTTGGATCCCTTTTATTTTTTCTTCATGTCTGATTGCTGTGGCTAAGACTTCCAGTACAATGTTAAATAAGAGTGGTGAAAGTGGACATCCCTGACTTGTTCCTGTTCTTAATGGAAATGTTTTTAGTTTCTGTCCATTGAGTATGATGTTGGCTGTAGGTCTTTCATATATGGCCTTTATTATGTTGAGATATGATCCCTCTATTTCTACATTGCTGAGCGTTTTTATCAGAAATGGATGCTGGATTTTGTCGAATGCTTTTTCAGCATCTATTGATATGATCATGTGGTGTTTATTCTTCATCTTATTTATGTGGTGTATCACATTTATTGATTGGCAAATATTGTACCAGCCTTGCATCCCTGGAATGAATCCCACCTGGTCATGGTGAATAATTTTTTTGATGTATTTCTGGATCCGATTTGCTAATATTTTGTTCAGGACTTTGGCGTCTATATTCATCAGGGATATTGGCCTGTAGTTTTCTTTCTTCGTAGTGTCTTTTTCTAGTTTTGGAATTAGAATTATGCTGGCCTTATAGAATGTGTTTGGAAGTCTTCCTTCTTCTTGAATTTTTTGAAATAGTTTGAGGAGAATGGGTGTTAGTTCTTTTTTCAATGTTCGGGAAAACTCCCCCGTGAAGCTATCTGGGCCTGGGCTTTTGTTTGCTGGGAGAGTCTTGATTACATCTTCAATGTACTTAGTTGTTATTGGTCTCTTCCAGTTTTCTATCTCTTCCTGGTCCAGTTTTGGGAGACTGTGTGTTTCTAGAAATTTGTCCATTTCGCTTAGATTGTCGGATTTGTTGCCATATAGTTGTTCATAGTAGTTGTTAATGATCTTTTGTATTTCCGTGGTGTTGGTTGTTACTTCTCCTCTTTCATTTCTGATTTTGTGTATTTGGGTTCTCTCTCTTTGTTTCTTGGTGAGTCTAGCTAAGGGACCATCAATCTTGTTTATCTTTTCGAAAAACCAGCTCTTTGTTTCATTGATCCTTTGAATTGTTTTTTTGGTCTGTATGTCATTTATTTCTGCTCTGATCTTTACTATTTCCTTCCTTCTACTTGCTCTGGGGTTTTCTATTTGTTTGCTCTCTAATTCTTTAAGTTGTGAGGTTAGACAGTCAATTAGAAATTTTTCTTGTTTTTTGAGGTAGGCCTGTAGTGCTATGAACTTCCCTCTCAGAACTGCTTTCGCTGCATCCCATAGATTTTGTGTTGTTGTGTGTTCATTTTCATTGGTTTCCAAGAAGTTTTTAATTTCTTCCTTAATCTCCTCGGTGACCCATTCATTGTTTAATAACATGCTATTTAGCATCCATGTGTTGAAATGTCTTTGCATGTTCTTGTTGCAATTGATTTCTAGTTTCATGCCATTGTGATCTGAGAAGATGCTTGATATGATTTCAATCTTCTTGAACTTGTAGAGATTTAGTTTGTGTCCTATCATGTGGTCTATCTTTGAGAATGTCCCATGTGCACTTGAGAAGAATGTGTATTCTGTAGTTTTGGGGTGTAATTCTCTGTAGATATCTATTAAATCCATGTGATCTAGTGCGTCATCTGGAGTCTCTGTTTCCTTGCTAATTTTTTGCCTAGAGGACCTATCCAGTGCTGTCAACGGGGTGTTGAAGTCCCCTGCTATGATTGTATTGATGTTGATTTCTCCTTGGAAATCCTCCAGAAGATTTTTAATATATTTTGGTGCTCCTATATTGGGTGCATATATGTTTATCAAGGTTATAGCTTCCTGTTGGATAGATCCTTTCAATATTATGTAGTGGCCGTCTTTGTCTCTAGTTATGGTCTTCATTTTGAAATCTATTTTATCAGATATGAGAATTGCTACCCCAGCTTTTTTTTGCTTTCCATTTGCTTGGAACATTTTTTTCCATCCGTTCACTTTCAACCTGTGTTCTTTATTTCTGATATGTCATTCTTCATTACTTTTTTGTGGTTTTTAACATTCAATTGATTGATTTTCAACATTTCTATGTCTTTACTCATGGTTTTGACATCCTTACTCATGCTGTAGAGCTTCGTCAAGATCATGGCTCTGAATTCTAGTTCTGTTACCTTGCTTAACTGCTCCACATTTATCTGATCTTCGGTAGAGGACTCTTGTTCTTTCATTTGGCTTTTGTTTCTTTTTTTCACCATTTTGGCTATCACTGTAGGCTTTGGAGCCTGCCAAATATTTCCTGTGGGTGTTGGTGTTCTGCTGTTTGTGGCTTCCTCTCCTGGGTTTAGATGAGCAAGGGAGGACCCACGTTAAACACCACTGTCAAGTCTTACTTTCCTGGTTAGAGTTGCTAGCCCCGGAATGGTTCAGTAATTCTCTAGGTCTTTTCCTGGAGACTATAAGTAGTGTTTACTTGAAGAGCCTCGGGTTATCAGTTGAATAAAAAACTCCCTCAGGTGCTCAGCGCAAGGGGATTTCTAGAGGGTGGGGCAGATGCTGGTTGTTAATGAGCCTCAATTTGCATTTCAATGGCCTACCTGGGTGGGGTTGAATCTCAGAGGGAGGGGCCGTCACCTCTCTTCAGAGCCCTGGGAAGGAGTAAGATGGCCACTGTCCTGCGTGGCTGCAACTCAGTAAAAACTCTGAGTGCCTCCAAATCCAGAGTGTCTCCACACAGTTCAAGTCCAGTCGTCCTCCCTCTGTCAGAGCCCAAGTTGAGTGGCTGTGGCTATTTTAGTGTCTGTCCTGGCTCTGGGCTGTGGAGTCGCTTGGGAGTTTAACCTGAGTCTGCTGCTCACTGCTAAGGCTGCTGCTGTCTGTGGGCTCTCAGCACCCCTCTCCCACCTCTGCAATCCTGCCAGGATTGAGTCAATGTCCTTGGTTATATCATTCTCTCAAGCTGCTTTTCTGTTTTTTTCCCCAATGATTTGTCTTTATTTTAGTTGTAATTCCAGTTTGGTCCTGGGAGATGGTCTGTGTAGCTTCCATTCACTCTGCTGCCTTTTTGTAATTCTCCTCAACTATGTATATTTTATGTGTTTGGTTATTTCTGTTTTCCCATTAGGATCCCTCTACTCTTCTGTAATGTGTGCTGTGCTCTGAGTTGTTGACTTTTATGGACCACATCAATGATATTTATTGCTTTGTGCTTCCCACTGGATTCAGCCAATTAGATGAACTGTTTAAAAAAAATGGAGAGTGGGGTAAGATAATTAATTTAAGGTTTTTATTTTTTAGGATTCCTCTCTGTTTGGTTACCACATATTAACTTCTACCTTTTCCTAAATGTCGCACACAGCTTCTGTTGGGCAGCCCTCTCCATAAAACCCCTTTCGTTAGATTACACTAACCACTCCCTTCAGCTTCTGTTGGGCAGCCCTCTCCATAAAACCCCTTTCGTTAGATTACACTAACCACTCCCTTCCCTTGTTTCTTCTGACTCCAATATGTTTCAAGTCCCAGGGGTTTGACTTGTTGGTTGGATTTTCTTGATCTTTTAATACATGCGTGAACAGTCCCTTAATAAACTCTCCTTAATTTCTCCATCTGTATACATGTATCATCATTTTCTTGCTGGCATGCTGACCAACATATTACCTATGTAAAATATAGAACATACTATGTACTTTCAGGACATAAAATACATTTACATTTAACTTATATATTTAAACACAGAACTTATGATTAATATAACGAAAACAAATTTCAGCCTTCTGGGAAGGCAGCAGGATAAAAACAGTAGCCATATACAAACAAACAAATTAATTGAAAATGACTATATTAGGAGGAGTGGATAAAATGGGAAAATCAGACTTTGGGGTAAAAGTTGCCAGGATAAAACAACCAGAATTCAAAATGTAGAAAAAGCAAAAAATGGCAGCAGAGTGAACGGAAGCTACACAGACCGTCTCTCAGAAACAAACTGGAATTACAACTATAACACAGACAAATCGGTGGGAAAAAGAAACAGAAAAGTAGCTGGCGAGGACCATATAATGAGGGACACTGACTCGATCCTGGTAGGCTTGCGAAGGCACGAGATGGGGGCTGGGCGCCCATGGCAGCTCGGCGGCGGCCTTAGCTGGGAACGGCACCCTCGGGTTACACTCCCAGGCGGCTCCACAGCCCAGAGCTGGGACAGAGGCTAAAACAGCCACAGCCAATCACCTTGTGCTCCGGCAGAGGGAGGGCAGACTGGTCTGGAACTGTGTCGGGACACTCGGGATTTGGGGGGCACTCAGAGCTTTTGCTGAGTTGCAGCCACGCAGGACAGTGGCCATCTTGCTCCTTCCCAGGGCTCTGGGGAGAGGCAGCAGCCCCTCCCTCGGAGATCCAACACCACCCTGTGGGCCATTGAAGTGCTAATTGAGGCTCATTAACAACAAGCATCTGCCCACCCTTGGGAAACCTCCTTACCCTGAGCATCTGAGGGAGTTTTTCAATCAACTGACAACCCAAATCTCATCAAGTAACCTCGACTGCTAGCCTCCAGGCAAAAAACTAGAGTATAACAGTACCTTTCCTGGGCTGGCAACATTAACCAGGAAAGTAAGACATGACAGTGGTGTTTAACGTGGGTCCTCCATCGGTCATCTGAACACAGGAGAAGGAGCCACAAACAGCAGAACACCCACACCCAAGGGAAAACTTGACAGGCTCCAAAGCCCACAGTGATAGCCAAAATGGTGCAACACAGAAACAGAAGCCAAATGAAAGAGCAAGAGACCTCCACCAAAGATGAGATTAATGTGGAGCAATTAGACATGTTAACAGAGCTAGAATTCAGAGCCATGATCTTGAGGAAGCTGAACAGCATGAGTAAGGATGTCAAAACCATGAGTAAAGACATAGAAATGTTGAAAATCAATCAATTGAATGTTAAAAACCACAAAAAGTAATGAAGAATGACATATCAGAAATAAAGAACACATTGGAAGGTCTAAATAGCAGAGTAGAGGAAGCTGAGGATCAGATCAGTAAATTAGAAAACAGGGTAGAAAAAGTCAACCAATCAGAAAACCAAAAGGAAAAAAACAATTAAAAAACAGGAAGACAGTTTAAAAGAACTGTGGGACAACTGAAAACAAAATAATATTTGCATCATTGGAGTCACCAAAGAAGAGGAAAATGAGCAAGGGATAGGGAATATACTTGAAAAAATAGTGACAAAAAACCTTCCCTGATTTGGTGAAGGAAGAAGGCATTCAAGTTCAAGTAGCAAAGAGAGCCTCAAGTAAGAAGATCCCAAACAGGCTGACACCAAGACACATAGTAATTAAAATGCCAAAAATTAAAGACAAAGACAGAATCCTAAAGGCAGCAAGAGATAAGCAACAGGTTACCTACAAAGGAAACCCCACAAGGCTCTCAGCTGACTTCTCACAAGAAACACTACAGGCCAAAAGGGAATGGCATGAAGTAATCAAAGTCATGAAAAACAAGAATCTGAATCCAAGACTACTCTACCCAGCAAGGCTATCATTCAAAATAGAAGGTCAAATAAAGAGCTTCCCAGACCAAAAAAGTCTAAGGGAATACATTAGCACCAAACCAGCACTGAAAGAAAGGTTAAAAGGACTGCTGTAATTAGCAGTAGAAATGGGAAGAAAAATAGAACCACACTAAACAAAAATGGCGATAAATAAGTACATATCGATAATCACCTTAAATGTAAATGGATTGAAGGTGCCCATAAAAAGACACAGAGTAGTGATTGGATAAGAAAGCATGATTCATCTATATGTTCTTTACAAGAGACCCACCTCACAACAAAAGACTCACGTAGGTTAAAAGTGAAGAGATGGAGAAAAAACAACCAAGCAAACAGAAAGAAAAAAAAAAAAGCGGGTGTAGCAATACTCATAACTGATAAAATAAATTTCAAAATGAAGGCCATAACTAGAGACAAGAAAGGCCATTACATAATATTGAAAGGATCTATACAACAGGAAGATAAACATATATGCACCCAATATAGAAGCACCAAAATACATTAAAAAACTCCTGGAGGACTTCAAAGGAGAAATTGATAGGAAGACAAATATAGCACAAAACTTCAATATCCTGCTGACATCACTGGATACACCCTCTACACAAAAAATTAGCAAGAAAACAGAGACACTAAATGAAGCACTAGACCAAATAAATTTAATAGATATCTACAAAGAATTACACCCCAAAACTACAGAATTCACATTCTTCTCAAGTGTACATGGGACATTCTCTAAGATAGACCACATGATAGGACACAAACTAAATATCTACAAGTTCAAGAAGATTGAAATCTTCTCAGATCACAATGGCATAAAACTAGAAATCAATTGAAACAAAAACATGCAAAAAATATTTAAACACATGGAAGCTAAATAGCATGTTACTAAACAATGAATGGATTACCAAGGAGATCAAGGAAGAAATTAAAAACTTCCTGGAAACCAATGAAAATGAACACACAACAACAGAAAATCTATAGGATGCAGTGAAAGCAGTTGTGAAAGGGAAGTTCATAGCACTACAGGCTTACCTCAAAAAAAAAAAAAAAAAAAAAGTCTAATAGATTATCTAACCTCACAACTTAAAGAACTAGAAGCAAAAAAAAAAAAAAAAAAAAAAAAAGAAAGAAAGAAAGAAAAGAAAAAGAAATCCCCAGAGCAAGTAGAAGGAAGGAAATAGTAAAAATCAGATCAGAAATAAATGACATAGAGACCAAAAAGATGATTAAAAGGATCAATGATACCAAGAGCTGGTTTTTTGAAAAGATAAACAAGATTGATGGACCCTTAGCTAGACTCACCAAGAAACAAAGAGAACCCAAATACACAAAATCAGAAATGAAAGAGGAGAAGTAACAACTGACACCACAGAAATACATAAGATTGTTAACAATTATTATGAAAAGTTATATGGCAACAAATTCAACAATCTAAGCAAAATGGACAAATTTCTAGAAACACATAGTTTCCCAAAATGTACCAGGAAGAGATAGAAAACTTAAACAGACCAATAACAACTAAGAAAATTGAACATGTAATCAAGAATCTCCCAGCAAACAAAAGCCCAGGCCCAGATAGCTTCATGGGGGAATTTTACCAAACATTTAAAAAAGAACTAACACCTATTCTCCTCAAACTATTTCAAAACATTCAAGGAAAAAAAAGTCTTCCAAACTTGTTTTATAAGGCAAGCATAATTCTAAATCCAAAACTAGAAAAAGACACTACAAAGAAAGAAAACTACAGGCCAATATCTGATAAACATAGATGTCAAAATCTTGAACAAAATACTACCAAATCGAATCCAGCAATACATCAGAAAAATTATTCACCATGACCAAGTGGGATTCATCCCAGGGATGCAAAGCAGGTAAAATATTTGCAAATCAATAAATGTTATATACCACATAACTAAAAAAATAAAATTAAAAAAAAAAAAACATGATCATATCAACAGACACTGAAAAAGCATTTGACAAAATCCAGCATTCATTTCAGATAAAAACACTCAGCAATGTTGAAATAGAGAGATCATATCACAACATAATAAAGGCCAGATATGAAAGACCTACAGCCAACATCATACTCAATGGGCAGAAACAATAAGCATTTTCCTTAAGAACAGGAATAAGACAGAGATGCCCACTTTTATCACTCTTATTTAACATAGTACTGGAAGCCTTAGACACATCAATCAAACAGGAAGAAAAAATAAAATGGATTCAAATTGGAAATGAGGTAGTGAAACTGTCATTATTCACAGATGACATGATACTATACATAGAAAACCCCAAAGATTCCATCAAAAATGTACAAGATTTGAAATAAGAAAAATGGCAGCAGAGTGAATGGAAGCTACACAGACCATCTCCCAGGACAAACTGGATTTACAACGAAAATAAAGACAAATCATCAGGAAAGGGCAACAGAAAGGAAGCCTGGACGACCACATAACCAGGGACTCTGACTCAATCCTGGTAGGCTTGCGAAGACACGAGAGGAGGCTGGGAGCCCACTGCCAGCAGTGGCCTGGGCTGGGGCCAGCGGACTCGGCTGGGACCAAGGGACTTTGTTGGAAGCTGCTGTCACCTCGGCTGCGTTCGGTGACCGCAGCTGAGTCCTGCAAACTCGGCTGGGTGCAGCCTCGGCCGCCCTTACCTGAGAGCAGCACGCTCGGGTTAAAAGTCCCAGGTGGCTCCACGATGCAGAGACTGGACAGAGGCTAAATTGGCAGCAGCCACTCACCTTGGGCTCTGGCAGAGGAAAGACAGACTAGACTTGAACTGTGTGGGGACACTCGGGATTTGGAGGGTCCTCAGAGCTTTTCTGAGTGCAGCCATGAAAGACTGTGGTCATCTTACTCCTGCCCAGGGCAGTGGGGAGAAGTGGCGGCCCCTTCCTCAGAGATTCAACCCAACCAGGTGGCCACTGAAATGCTAATTTAGGCCCATTAACAACCAGGATCTGCCCCAACCTCAGGAAATCCTCTTACACTGAGCACCTGAAGTTTTTCAGGCAACTCAGAAACCAAGGTTCTTCAGGTTACCTCTACTAATAGCCTCCAGGCAAAAAAAAAAAAAAAAAAAACTAGAGGATAACTACCATTCCCTGGGCTAGCAACTCTAACCAGGAAAGTTAAGACTTGACAGAGGTGTTTAAAGTGGCTCCTCCCTGCCTCATCCAAACCCAGGGGCCACAAACAGCAGAACACCAACACCCACAGGAAAAATTTGGCAGGCTCCAAAGACCACTGAGATAGCGAAAATGGTGAAAAAAAGAAACAAAAGCCAAATGAAAGACTAAGAAACCTCTAATGAAGATGAGATAAATGAGGTGCAGTTAAGCAAGTTAACAGAACTAGAATTAAGAACCATGATCTTGACGAAGCTCAACAGCATGTGTAAGGAGATAGGGATGCTGAAAATAAACAAATTGGAAATTAAAAACAACCAAGAAGAGATAAAAAATGACATATCAGATATGAAAAACACATTGGAAGGTCTAAAAAGCAGAATAGAGGAAGCTGAGGACTGGATCAGTGAATTAGAAGACAGGGTAGAAAAAAATCAACAAATCAGAAAACCAAAACAAAAAAAAAGATTGAAAAATAGGAAGACAGCATAAGAGAATTGTGAGACAACTGAAAACGTAATAATATTCGGATCATAGGAGTCCTTGAAGAAGAAGAAAATGAGCAAGGTTTAGAGAATATATTCAAAGAAATAGTGACAGAAAACTGCCCTAATTTGGTGAAGGAAGAAGGCATTCAAATTCAAGAAGCACAGAGAGCCCCAAGTAAGAAGAACCCAAACAGGCCCACACCAAGACACATAGTAATCAAACTTCCAAAAATTAAAGACAAACAGAGAATGCTAAAAGCAGCAAGAGATAAGCCACAGGTTACCTACCAAGGAAACCCCATAAGGCTTTCAGCTTACTTCCCACAAGAAACACTACAGGCCAGAATGGAATGGCAGGAAGTAATCAAGGTCATGAAAAACAAGGATCTGAATCCAAGACTACTCTACCCAGCAAGGCTATCATTCAAAATAGAAGGCCAAATAAAGAGCTTCCCAGACAAAAAAAAAAAAAAAGGCTAAGGGAATACATTAGCACCAAACCAACACTGCAACACTGAAAGGACTGCTGCAATTAGCAGGAGAAATGGAAAGAAAAATAGAACCACACTAAACAAAAATGGCAATAAATTAGTACATATCAATGACCACCTTAAATGTAAATGGATTGAATCCTCCCATAAAAAGACACAGAGTAGATTATTGGATAAAAAAGCATGACTTATCCATATGTTGTTTACAAGAGACCCACCTCACAACAAAAGACTCACATAGGTTGAAAGTGAAGGGATGGAAGAAAATCTTTCAAGCAAACAAAAAGGGAAAAAAAGCCGCGGTAGCAATACTCATATCTGATAAAATAGATTTCAAAATGAAGACCACTACATAATATTGAAAGGATCTATCCATCAGGAAGATATAACCTTGATAAACATATATGCACCCAATATAGGAGCAACAACATATATTAAAAATCTTCTGGAGGACTTCAAAGGAGAAATTGATATCAATACAATCATAGCAGGGGACTTCAACACCCTGCTGACATCACTTGATAGATCCTCTAGACAAAAAATTAGCAAGGAAACAAAGATTCTAAATGAAGCACTAGACCAAATGGATTTAATAGATATCTACAGAGAATTACACCCCAAAACTACAAAACTCACATTCTTCTCAAGTTCATATGGGACTTTCTCAAAGATAGACCACATATTAGGACACAAACTAAGTCTCTACAAGTTCTGGAAGACTGAAATCATATCAAGCATGTTCTCAGATCTCAATGACATGAAACTAGAAATAAATTGCAAGAAGAATATACAAAGACATTTGAACGCATGGAGGCTAAATAGCATATTATTAAACAATGTATGGGTCACTGAGAAGATCAAGGAAGAAATCAAAAACCTCACGGAAACCAATGAGAATGAAGACACAACAACAAAAAATCTATGGGATGCAGCGAAAACAGTTCTGAGAGGGAAGTTCATAGCACTACAGGCCTATCTCAAAAAAACAAGGAAATCTCTAATAGACTATCTAACCTCACAACTTAAAGAAATAGAGAGCAAACAAAAAGAAAACCCCAGAGCAAGAAGAAGGAAGAAAATTCTAAAGGTCAGAGCAGAAATAAATGACATAGACACCAAAAAAACAATTCAAAGGATCAATGAAACAAATAGCTGGTTTTTCGAAAAGATAAACAAGATTGATGGACCATTAATTAGCTAGACTCACCAAAACACAAAGAGAGAGAACCCAAATATACAAAATCAGAAATGAAAGAAGAGAAGTAACAACTGACACCGCAGAAATACAAAAGATCATTAACAACTACTATGAACAATTATATGGCAACAAATTCGAAAATCTAAGCAAAATGGACAAATTTCTAGAAACACATAGTCTCCCAAAACTGGACCAGGAAGAGATAGAAAACTTGAACAAACCAATAACAACAAAAGAAATTGAAGATGTAATCAAGACTCACCTAGAAAAAAAAAAGCCCAGGCCCGGATTGTTTCAGGGGGAGTTTTACTGAACATTAAAAGAAGAATTAACACCCATTCTCCTCAAACTATTTCAAAAAATTCAAGAAGAAGGAAGACTTCCAAACTTGTTTTATAAAGCCAGCATAATTGTAATTCCAAAACCAGAAAAAGACACTAAAAAGAAAAAATAAGTACAGGCCCATATCCCTGATGAACATAGATGCCAAAATCCTGAACAAAATACTACCAAATCGGATCCAGCAATATACCAAAAAAATTATCCACCATGACCAACTGGGATTCATCCCAGGGAGGCAAGGCTGGTACAATATTCACAAATCAATAAACATAATATACCACATAAATAAAATAAAGAATAAAAACCAGATGATCATATCAATAGATGCCGAAATGGCCTTCGACAAAATCCAACATCCATTTCTTATAAAAACACTCAGCAATGTGGGAATAGAGGGATCATATCTAGACATAATAAAGTCCATATATGAAAGACCTACAGCCAACATCATACTCAATGGGCAAAAACTAAAAGCATTTCCCTTAAGAAGAGAAACAAGGCAAGGATGCCCACTTTCGCCACTCCTATTAAACATAGGACTGGAAGTCTTAGCCACAGCAATCAGACAGGAAGAAAAATAAAAAGGATCCCAATTGGAACGGAGGAAGTGAAACTGTCATTATTTGCAGATGACATGATACTATACGTAGAAAACCCCAAAGACTCCATCAAAAGTTTATTATACTTAATAAATGAATTTGGCAAAGTAGCAGGATACAAAATTAACGTCAAGAAATCGATGGCATTCTTATTCACCAATGATAAACTCACAGAAAGAGAAACTAAGAAAACAATCCCACTTACCATTGCAGCAAAAAAATTAAGATACCTAGGAATAAACTTAATGAAAGAAATAAAGGACCTTTTCGCAGAAAACTACAGGTCATTGAAAAAAGAAATAGAGGAAGATATAAAAAAGTGGAAGCACATACCCTGTTCATGGATTGGGAGAATTAACATCATTAAAATGTCCATACTACCCAAAGCAATCTATAGATTCAATGCAATCCCCATCAAAATACCAACGACATACTTCACAAAAAAGACCTCGAACAGCAATCTTGAAAAAGAAGATCAAAGTTGGAGGGATCACACTACCAGATTTCAGGTTAGATTACAAAGTCACTGTAATCAAAACAGCCTGGTACTGGCACAAGAACAGACACGTAGACCAGTGGAACAGAACAGAGAACCCAGAAATAGACCCAAGGCAATATGCTCAATTAATATTTGACAAAGGTGGCAAGAGCATACAGTGGATTAAGGACAGCCTCTTTAATAAATGGTGTTGGGAAAAATTGGACAGCTACATGCAGAAAAATGAAACTAGACCATCAACTTACACCTTACACAAGAATAAACTCAAAATGGATAAAAGACTTAAATGTGACTCATGAATCCATAAAAATCCTAGAAGAAACTGTAGGAAACAAAATTCCAGACATAATACGCAGCAGAATTTTCACTGATACATCACCTAAGGTAATAGAAACAAAGGAGAAAATGAACACATGGGACTACATCAAGCTCAAAAGCTTCTGCACAGCAACAAAAACAACCAGCAAAATGGAAAGGCCACCCACTCTATGGGAAAGCATCATTGCCAATGATACATCAGATAAGGAGTTAATTTCCAATATATATAGAGTGCTCATACAAATCCACAAAATGAAGACAAAAAACTCAATTAAAAAAATGGGCAGAGGAACTAAATAGACACCTCTCCAAACAGGACATACTAATGACTAAGAGACATATGAAGAAATGCTCAACATCACTAATCATCAGAGAGATGCAAATTAAACAACAATAAGGTATCAACTCACACCTGTCAGAATGGCCGCCATCAATAAATCATCAAACAAGTGTTGGCGAGGGTGTGGAGAAAAGGGGACTCTAGTACACTGCTGGTGGGAATGCAGACTGGTGCAGCCACTATGGAAAACAATATGGTGTTACCTCAAAAAATTAAAAATTAACCTGCCATTTGACCCAGTGATTCCACTTCTAGGAATATACCCTAAGAAGCCTGAAACACCAATAATAAAAAATATATGTACCCCCATGATTGTAGCAGCACTATTTACAATAGCTAAGATCTGGAAACAGCCCAAGTGTCCATCAGTAGACGAAAGGATAAAAAAGCCATGGTACATATGCACAATGGAGTACTATGTAGCTGTAAGAAATAACGATCTCATTTTTTGAGACGACATGGAGGCACCTGGAAAGTATTATCCTAAGCAAAACAAGCCAAACAGAGCAAGACAAGTATCATATGATCTCACTTATTTGTGGAATATAATGAACATAACAGTCTCAGGAATGGGGTATTCCCAGAGACGTGAAAGTAGGGGTACAGACTGACAATCTCCAGAAGAGTGGATGGTGGGGCAGAGATAAACCACAGAATTTATATGCATGTGTGCATGAACAATGGATATGGAGAACAAAGCTGGGGACTGGGAGGGAATGAAGGGAGAGGAGGTAATCAGTGAGGGAGAAAGGAGAAACATCTGTAAAAAAATTAATTAATTAATTATATTTAAAAAGCCTAGGTATATTTACACAGTGGAATACTACTCAGCCATTAAAATAAAGAAAAGAAAAAAGAAGAGAAAAAAAGGAGGAGAAATTTTACCTAGTGCAATAGCATGGATAGACCTGGAAAGTATTGTGCTATGTGATGTAAGCCAGTCAGAGAAAGATAAATACCATATCATCTCACTTATATGTGGAGTCTAATGAACAAAATGAACTAACAAATTAAAGAGGAACAGACTCATAGATATAGAGGACAGACTGATCGCTGTCAGAGGAGAGTGGAGCTGGGGGAAAAGGTGAAAGGATTAAGCAATAAAACATCTCATAGACAGAGTCAACAGTATGGTAATTATCAGGTGGAAAGGCAGTTGGGGGATGATATAAATGAAGGTTAGGAAGGATAAATGGTTATGGATAGAGACTTGACTTAGGGTGGCAAGCACATAATACAATATACAGATGATATATTATAGAATTGTACACCTAAAAAACCTATGTTCTTTTATTAACCAATGTCACTCCATTTTTTCAATTAATAGAGGATATAATTTAAAAAGTAAAAAATTAAAAATAGAAATAATAAAATGGTAATTAAAACATATCTATCAATAATGTCTTTAATGCAAATGGGTTAAATATGTCAATCAAAAGATATACAATGACTAAATATCTAACAAAACAAGACCTGTATATATGCTGCCTACAAGAGACTCGCTTCAGTTTGAAAGACACACACAGACTGAAAAGGATGAAAAAAGATATTTCAAAAAATGGGGAAAAAATTTAGGGAGCAATATTTACACAAGACAGAATAGACTTTAAAAAAATAAAACTAACAAACAAAAAAACAGCTATATAAGAGACAAAGAAGGACCTACCTATCTCACTTCTGGGCATTTGTCTGAAGAAACCCAAAATACTAAATTTAAAACACATATACAACCTGCCCGGCGGGTGTGGCTCAGTGGTTGAGTGTCTACCCATGCACCAAGAGGTCACTGGTTCGATTGCTGGTAAGAGCATATGCTCATGTTGTGGACCAAATCCTCAGTGGCAGGCATGCAGGAGGCAGCCAGTCCATGTTCTCCCTCATTGATATTTCTATCTCTCTCTCCCTTCCTCTCTCTCTAAAAATCAATTTAAAAAAATAAATAAGCTCTGGCCGGTTTTGCTCAGTGGTTAGAGCATCAGTTTGTGGTCTAGAGAGACCCGGGTTCGGTTCCCGCTAAGGACACGTACCTTGGTTGCAGTTTGTCCCTGGCTGGTTGAGGTCATGCAGGAGGCAGCCACTCGATGTGTCCCTTTCACATCGATGGTTCTCTCTCTTCTCTCTCTTCCTCCCACTCTACCTGAACAAAAATGGAAAAATGTCCTCAGGAGAGGATAAAAAATAAATAAATAAATAAACAAACAAAGAAAATAATAAGACATATACAACCATATGTTCATTGCAGCATTGCTTAAAATAACCAAGATTTGGAAGCAGCCTAAATGTCCATCAATAGATGAATGAATAAAGAAGAAATGGTGTGTGTGTGTGTGTGTGTATGTGTGTGTGTGTGTGTGTGTAAAAGCCATAGAAAAGAATAAAATCTTGCCATCTGCAACAACATAGATGGACCTAGAAGATATTCTGTTGAGTTGGACAGAGAAAGACAAATGCCAGATGATTCCACTTATATGTGGAATCTAAAAAACAACAATAATAATAATAATCAGGACAGAAACAGATTTATATATAGAACATTTTTATGACTGCCAGATGGAAATGGGGTTCGGGGAATGGGTAAAAAGGTAAAGGAATTAAAAATTATAATTGGTAGTTACAGAATAGTCATGGGGAAGTAAAGTACAAAATAAGGAATATAGTCAATATTGTAATAACTGTATGGTGTCAGATAGTTACTAGATTTATCAAGGTGATCACTGAATAAGTTATATAAATTTCTAATCCCTGGGTTATACACTTGAAACTAATATAATATTGTATGTCAGCTGTAATTTTGAAATTATTTAATCATTTAAAAAGGTTTAGTGTGATTTCTTACACAGCATGTAGGGACAATGGGTAACTGCTATACTTTTTTTTTTTATTATTGAATTATAGTTGACATACAATATTATATTAGTTTCAGGTGACAAGCATAGTGATTCAATATTTTTAAACATCACCATGAGAAGTCTAGTTACCATCGTCACCATACAAAGTTATTAAAATATAGTTGACTATATTCTCTATGCTGTACATTACGTCTCTGTGACTTACTTATTTTATAACTGGAAGTTTGTACCTCTTAATCTCTTTCACCTATTTTGACAATCCCCACTCTCTTTTCCTTCTATAAACCACCAGTTTGTTTTCTGTATCTATGAATACAGTCAATGATATTGTAGTAACTTTGTTATACTTTGTATAACCACACTACTGTGCTTCATGTACCATTGCACAGCTCATGCAGCCTGTAGATCTTAAAAGATATGATATGAATGAAAGAAATGTGTTTGGTACAGACTATTATCACTGAAAACTAGCCCTAAACAGAATAATAGACATAATCAGTCTAAGCAATTAACTCATACCCACAATTAACATTGAGGCTCAGAAAATGAAGTGATTTACAACTGGTTACATGGCTAAAATGACATAGAGTCTGCACCGAACAAAGCAGTCTTTACATTCACCCTTACAATGTTCCCACAATGGACTCTACCCTCTCTTCAGTATTTCACACTCTACATCATCATTTCACTCTTCTCATATTGGTAATTCGGTTCTATCTTTCCCAGGCATTTTGCTAAGGACTACCCTGTAGCAAAATACAGAACATAAGAAAAGCTAATCATATTAGACATTTGCAGTTTTTCACTACCAAAGAGAGGAAATGCCAGTTTATCTATTCTGTGTTATTTAATGTGGATAAAGTACCTTTGGCCAAGACTGCTTCTATTTCCCTACAAGTTTGTGTTCTAAAAGTCTGAGTCCAGCCTTAGCCGGTTTGGCTCAGCAGTAGAGCATCGGCCTGCAGTCTGGAGAGACCCAGGTTCGGTTCCCACTAAGGACATGTACCTTGGTTGCAGTTTGTCCCTGTCCCTGATTGGGTGCAGGTGGCAGCCACTCGATGTGTCCCTTTCACATTGATGCTTCTTTCTCTCTCTTCCTCTCTCTCCCTCCTGCTCTATGAAAAATGTCCTCACGTGAGAATAAAAAAAATAAAAATAAAAATCTGAGTCTAATTTGTTAGCCTTTTTTTAAATCTATGATAATGGTTGTTTTAGAGAATACACTCTTACTTCCATGTTATTTTAATCTGTTCTATTAAAGACATTATAAAAATCTCTATAGCAAAATCAATTGAGACCTCATAAATTGTTTAAACAAGAAGTTACAAACTTAGGTGGCTTTATGGACCAGGTCAGGAATGTAAAATATATGAATCAGGATTCCAGCAAACTGGTCAGTCCAGGCCCTGTTACATCGGGGGAGGAAGAGGAGAATGGCAAGTACTAACTTTAGCTAATTGTGACCATGTTGCCAAATCTTTGCTCATTCCCCTCCAAAAAGCCACATCTTGGAATGTTTTTATGTTAAAATGATTTATTTTTAAAGAATGGTTGCTATTTTTCTAACACTGTGATCCATATGCTTGTGAACTAGACACTACTAGCATAAATTAATGCATCATAGTGTACACTATTACAAATTAAGAATACTGTGATTAAATCCTATATGAATTGTAATCTCCTGATTATGGAATCTTAAAAGAGAAAATCTATAAAAGCCTCTAGGTATGGTTTTGAGTAGCTTGTTTTTAAAATATGCTTCTATTATATACTTTTTGGTCTACTCTCTCTCTTATTGAAGATAAAATGTATATTATATGATAAATTTTTCTAAAAGTAAGCTATGCCATGCTAATTTTAAAAATTCCTAACTTTATTTCATTTTCTTTTTTATGGTTGACACTACTACAGATTTCCCCCATTTTTCAGGCTCTTTGCCAGCCTCCCCCCAGCCACTGCCCCACCTCCCTTAGCTTCACCATACTGTTGTCTGTGTCCATGGGCTATGAATATATGATCTTTGGCTAATCTCTTCATCTTCTTTTATCCAGACCTTCCCACCCCACTCCCTCTGACATTCATCAGTCTATTCCATGTATCTAAAACCATGAAAGGACAAAATATTTTCAGAAAAAAATAAAGGGAAATCTGAGAGCACAGACAAAAATGTATAGCTGTTTTTCCAGCATGTTAAATAAAATTGTGCATCAATTTTTCTGCTTCTGTAAGATCATCTAAATCAATACTAAATAGTGTGTATTTACCCAAAGAACTTAGGTATAAGTAATGACTTTCCTAGAACTGGGTATTTCATTGTAATGGCAGAGTTAGCCTTAAAAACTAGTCAATACATTTTAATGTTTGAACTTTTATTTTACACTTAACATTTTTATCTTTTTAAAGTCCAGTTTATATTTGCCAACAAGCCATGCACTTTGTTCTCTCTGAGTTATTTCTACATTATAAGTAATTTGAGAAGGAAAAAACAAGCAAACTCTTGTTAAAGATAGTTTCGATAATTATTTTAAAAGTGAACTGAACAATTACTGTATCTTTTTAAAAGATCATTTAAAAGAAAAGGGAAATAATGCAAGGTAGAAAACTCATGAATAGGTAATCACTGTCTATAGACAATAAGCAATGTTTCAATAAGCACTGAGAAATAACTAATTAACTTTCCATGTGAGCAAACATTATTTTGTATTCCTGAAGGCCTAAAAGAATCTAAAAATAATAAATAGCAAGGTATTCTTAATTTTCAAAAGATTAAAAAGGATCCTGGTCCTCATTCAAAATTTATTAAAATAATAGAACCTAAATGAACACAAAAAGTATTTTTTATTGTCCTAGAAAATAAGGAAACAACAGTAGCTTTTCTTTATGAAGAGCCATTTAGTCTGAATAAATTGCATGGCTTGTTGATGAAGTTATAAAATGAATACAACCAAAAGCACTCTAGAGTCAATGCTATGATAATAATGAAACACTTGATAAAGCCCCATGAGTTCTCCCCACTATGGCTTAGATAACAAAAGTCAACTGAAATTTTGCAACTAAAGGAAAAACAGAGATAATAGGTATAAGTTGGTAAAAGCCATAGAAATTGGAGGCAGGGCCAAGTGAATCCCAATGGTTCAGAAGGAGTACAAATTAAAATTTTCTGAGCACTTTCATTTTCAATTACAGCACATATAAGGTTATAGACAAATGCCATAGGGAAATGAGGTGAAATCTTGAAAAATAAAAATTATATGGAGAAAATAAAAAATTTGATTAATGGTGAGTTTAAAATTTGGCAAAAACCCATAAAGCAGTAACAAAGAAAGCCTGAGTATGAGCTGGGATGGAAGGGACAGGGAGAGCTGAGTCCTGTGGAAGAATCTCCTTGAAAGGTTTAGTAATACCACATGATAGCAGAGGATTCTAGCACCCAATGAAATTATTCTTACTGTACTTGAAGTGCTTAGAATATGCAACACAAAGGGCAAAGCCAAATTTATTTTTAACAATGCTGTATTTTAAGTTGTACCTTCTGTTGTTCATGCCTATTTTTCTTCAGATTACATCTCACCCAATTGAAATCAACAGAAAAAAAATATTTACCCTAATGGTCCAAAGAATACTCAAAGTTCCAGCAGCCTCTCTTGGGACTACTTCTAGCTTTCTCTCTCCTCCTCAGTGATGGGTTCCCCTTGATATAAAGTTCCTTAGGCCTAAATTTCTCTCTGGAAGTACATCTCAGTGGGAGGATCCCAAACTTACGCCAGGTAGTTTGGATTATTTTCATTACACATAGGTCTGTTGATTTACATAGGAATATTTTGGTCTTTGCAGGACAGTGACTTCAAAGAAACTCTATGGCACATCTAAATTGAAACCAAATACCCATATTTTCTCTACACTTACAACAGTATCTTAAATAGTAAGAACCTCAATATGCTGATGGTTTTCATGTCTTGTACAGAGCATCAACCAGTTATTCTTTTAGTTGTTGCTATTATTGTCAGTGTTACAGATGTCCCCATTTTTTCCTTTACCCCTTCTACCCAACCCACACAAGCCAGTTACTCTTTTCTCAAATCCACAAAGTTAGTAATTATAAGACTCTATAGGTGAGGTTATATAAAAATAAACATCTGCTAACCACCATAATGTTATTTAAAAAGTATGACCGTCACCCAGGCCAGTTTGGCTCAGGTGTTGAGCATAGGCCTGAGGACCAGAGTCCTGGGTTCGATTCCTGCTAGGGGCACATACCACACACACACATACACACACACACACACACACAAAGTATGACTGTTCTCAATATTTCACAAGCTATTGAGGATGCTTTCTACATCATAATCTCTACTTTGTTATCTCTTTGACATTGTAGTGATTTGGACCTGGAGGATATCTAACCAAACGCTCTCATGTTAATGGATAAGGAGATAGAGGCTCTGAGAGATGCAATGGTCTGAACCAAGTAACAACAAGACCTGCAATAGTTTCTGTCAACTGAATTCTATTTTGGTCCTTGCAGAACCTTGCTATTTTCTCTTCTGTTTACCTTATTGTTCCAAAGTTACTATATTTTAAAAAAGGAAAGAAAAAAAGAAAAAGGAGCTTAGAAATAGTTATTTCAAAAAAAAAGAAAAAAAGAAAAGGTGTGTATGCCCATGGATTTGTATTTCAATTAACAATTAATGAATCAATACATTTCCTCCACTTGCTTATGCATTAGATACTTAGCATTTGCATCACAAAAGTTCTATTTTTATTTGCTGTGCTTCTCTGACAATATTATGATGAACTATATTCTATGTAAACCACTAAAATGGCTTATTTTAATCATCTATCTAGGCTTTATTTAGCTTGTACCCCATTTTACATGGTTTTAATTTTTAAATTCAGATTCATAAGATTCAACATTTACTAGCATTTTATCTTAGGAATTTATTTAGGAAATGTAGTATTACTCTGTAGTTTCATAAAACAATTTATAAATATCTCTGAATAGATGGTAATTTTATGTTCACTTTCAGATAGATTTAGCTACATTAGCAGTGCTATTTCACAACACCCATAATCTTCTAAATTGACTTATTTGATGCTCTTCAGGATTTATTTTTCTAAAGACTTAGATTTTGATCTCTGTTGCTGTTTTTGAAATGCTCTTCATGATTGTAAATCCATCTAATGTAATTTTCATATTTGGTGCCATTTTTCTTAAATGACAATACAGGGCAGGAAAAACAATTCAGAAGCTCTTCATACCAGCCTAGTACTTTGATTCAAAATGTGGATAAAATATAAAGAAAAATAGATAGAAAAGGTCTCATTGAAGGTCTCTGAGTAAGAAAACCTGTGTTAAAATCAAATAGATGAACTCTGACGGGTAGACTGTGAAGTAAGACGTGGTAATAAAAAAAAAGAAAGAAAGAAATCTTGGCAGAATTCAGCCTCTGAACAGTAAGGAACTGAGAAACTGAGAGTAGCTCTGTTTCCTTTCATTAATATTTTTTGTAGAAACCTTGTCTCCACTCTGGCCCCTTTCATCTTTAGCCTATGCCCCAGCACCTTCTTAGCACCTCACTTAGCTTTTCTTAAAGTCATTTAAGTACTACTACTACCCTTGTTAATAATAATAATAATTTCTAATGTTTTAATCAAAACCTTTACTAATGCCTACATTTTTATTTGATGATGCTTGAAAAGTCTTTAAGGAAGCCAACTATGTCAGCAATGAGATCTACTTTGAAAAAGAGTGTACCATGGCATTAAATGTATAACCATTTTTTTTTTTTTTTATCCTCACCCGAGGACATTTTTCCATTTTTTGTTCAGACAGAGCGGGAGGGAGAGAGAGGAAGAGAGAGAGAGAAACATCGATGTGAAGGGACACATCGAGTGGCTGCCACCCTCACGACCAACCAGGGCCGGGGACAATCTGCAACCGAGGTACGTGCCCTTAGCGGGAACCGAACCCGGGTCTCTCTGTACCGCAGGCCGACGCTCCAACCGCTGAGCCAAACCGGCCAGGGCATGTATAACCATTTTTTATTGTATTTTATTTTATTTTTGTTACAGATGTTTCTCCTTTTTTCCCCCATTGACACCCTCCTCCCCATTCCCCCCACCTCATGTATAACCATTTTTAACATTAGTGGGGGGAGGTTGTAGGTTCTGAATTTATGCTAAAATGAAAAGAAGAAATCCTGTAAAGATGATAGATGATAGATGATAGATAGATAGATAGATAGATAGATAGATAGATAGATAGATAGATAGATAGATGATAGACAGATACATAGATTCATAGATACATAGATATAGATACATAGATATAGATATGTAAGTGTGTGTGTGTATGTGTATGAAATGTGTCAATATAACTGTGTGTGTGTGTGTGTGTGTGTGTGTGTGTGTGTTGCATACATTTAAATCTTCAGGAATAAGTTCTCTTCTTTCTTATCCAAGTAAGGCAGAATTTTAAAGTTTGGAGAAAAATGATAATCGAGATCAGTGTATATACTTTGTAACTCAACAATATTTTAATTGCTCTAAAATAATTGCCCCCACTTTATTGCAAACATCTCATCTCTGCTTCCTCTGGGGCAGGAAGAAGTCTGTTGTAAGCAGTTAGTAGAGTGTGAGTGTGTTTCTTAACTGGGTAACTTAACTGACTCTGCCAGTCTGACTGAATTAGCCAACTGGCAGCTCAACTGGAGGACACTCAACTGGAGTTTCGGCCCTGTGCCTGGGATTGGCAGCTACACCTTCCCAAAGGCGCACTCCTGCTGTCCTTGGGCAACCAATGCCCTCAAAGCTGAGAATGCACTTCCAGGCATTTAAATCCCAGCTATGGCTTTCTTGAAGGCAGTCCCTACAGAGCAACTGGGACTCCTGGGACTCATTTAATTGCAATTGTTGGCGGGGGCAAGCTTTATCTCATGCTAGGCTTCCCAGCTGCTTAGGTCCAGATCAGTCCAGAGCCTACCAAAGTAAAAAAAATAAATAATAAAATAGTTCATTCCTGCACTCCTGTCTCCATGAGTCACCTTAAGAAGGTTGCTTCCCCAATCCTCAATCCTCCCAGTTCCGGAAAAGGGAGCAAAGGTGTTATCCCAAAGTGGCAAGAAGAAAGATAATGTATTGAGAGAAAGAAAGGCAAGTATTCCCTGTGTGTATTTGTGAGAGAGAGAGAGAGAGAGAGAGAGAGAGAGAGAGAGAGAGAGAGAGAGAGAGAGACACGAGACAGAGAGAGGAAGAAAGGGGAGGGGAGGTTTTGCAGGGGAGAGAGATAGGCAGAGGCCGGTGCCCCGGCTCCCTTCGGAGCCTCAGAGAGCAGCACACATTGTAATTCCCTTTCCAGAGCCTTACAGATTTCCACAAACAATGACATCACTCGAGCGCCGCTGGACCAGATTACAGATGGGGGAATTTTCCTGGGAGCAAGACTGGCGAGGTGAAGAAATGGAGGAGCTCTCCCGGGTGCTGAAAGGGGCGGGGGCGCGGGCTCACAGAGCGGCGCCCCTCGCTGGCTAAGGGGGACCGGCCAAGCTGGAGGCGGACAGGGGTGGGGCCCGGGGTGGCCCAGGGCAGGGCCCGCCGCTTCTCTGGTCCTCATTGGCTGCTGGCAGGTTCACGTCACCCAGACTGGTGCTCTTCTCCCGCCCCAGTAGAATGGGAGCTGAGGAGGAGCTGAAAATGCAGATTTAGCATCAAGCACAGACATACACTCGCTCTTTCTCTCAGATACACACAGCTTCTCACATTCGCACTTCTGCCAGCGAGCGGGGCCGCCTGACTACACAACTACCCCGCCAAGCAGATGCTAGAGAGCACACATTGATTTGCTGCTTTCCAAGCCACTAATCACTCTCTTTCTCCACACAAAGATTCCTTTAAAAACAAACAAACAAACAAAAACTATATATATTTATTTCTTATTTGCACCTTCCTTCCGGGTCCCCTGCTCCGCGAGCCTGCGCGCCTCCTAGCACACTTTTCACTCCCAAAGAAAGATGAAAGGTAGCTGTGTCTCCCAGTGGAAGGCGGCCGCCGGGCTGCTCTTCTGTGTCATGGTTTTTGTATCTGCCAAGAGACCGGTCTTCACGAATCATTTTCTTGTGGAGTTGCATAAAGGAGGAGAGGAAGAAGCTCGCCAAGTTGCAGCAGAACACGGCTTTGGAGTTCGAAAGGTAAGATCTCCCTTGCATTTCGCATGTTGTTTCAAAACGGGGACAGCCCTGCGCAATCTCATTGCAGATTTGCAAGTTTTCTCTCTTTCTCCTGCGATGCAGACATTCTGTCATCTGCTCTTTAACACGATATAGCCTCCAGTGATCTATCACATGTTATGTAATTAAAATGTCCTTCAGTTGTGCTAGTAAGGTCATAAAAATAATTTATTGTTCTTTGATTGGGCGAAAACAAGATAACATCTTTCAAACAATGCCCTGCGCCCGGGCTGCTGTCCGAGGTACCAAGTTCTCCAGGCTGCTTGGGGATGGAGGGATGAGGTGCTGCACATCTGGGCTTGGCTTTGACTCTCTTGCCAGGAATGTATCGATCCCCCTCTCCCATCTCCAGAAAGAGTAGTTTCTGACAGACAGGGCTAGAAGCTTGGACATTGCAATTCATCTCCGTGGTTTTCGGACCCTGCGCCAGGAGGACTTCCCTCCCAGTGACTTTGGTCTCTGCTCTTTTCCAGGGAAAGCAGCTCTCTGGCTTCAGGAGACTTGTAAATGTGAACTGGTTTTTCTTTCCAAAACCAGGGTGGAACTTCGTGCCCTCGCCCCCACCCATCACAGCCCACCCCAAAAGCATATTTCTTGCTAGCTATCAAGTTCTCAAAGCAAAACTGTACAAGCTGTAAAGGTATATTTTGAGGGGAGTCCCCTGCAGAGAAGTCGGGGTGGCTCTCCTGGTATGTGGGCGGCCAACTTGGCTTTCCCAGGAGGACGCGGGGATCCCCACTCCAAAAAGTTGGCAGAGTTCAACTGTTTGGGCACCAGGATGAGGGTTACAGTCTAGAACGCCTAGGGACTCCTTTGGAGAGTGCAGGGTTCCCATCCTGGGAAGGCAAGGGAGAGAAGAGCGCTGGGTGGGGGCTGTAGTTGACCTACTAGCTCTTCCTGAGGAATGTCCGGGCGGGGATCTCAAGCGTCCTTAAAGAATCTGACTAGAGGTGGAATAGAGTGAGGGTGCAAGGAGAAACCGGGGCGAGGGGAACATGGAGGATGGAGGATGATATTTGACAATCAGAGAGCCCAGGGAAATCTGTGGGATTCTGTCCCAGCACCATCTCTTTCCTCCTGATCCCAGCAGAGACGCCTGAGTGAGCGGTGGGAGCTTTCTGTTGTTGCTTTTGCCTCTTGAGGGCAGCGCGAACTGGAACTCTTACCAGTCTCTCTGCCTCGAATTTCCACGCTTCTCGCCTTCCTCCCAGCCTCTGTGAGGTCTCCTTCACTTACCGCGGGCTCTCCCGCCTCCCTGGGGCGTTGGCAGCCGGGATTTCGACCCAAGGTGGATTTGACAGCGTGTTTGTCAGAGGTCTAGGAGGAGGCGCCAGGTCTGCCAGTGGCGCGTGGGCGGGTCTTGCGGAAGAGAACTTGTTGCTCTGGGGAAGCGTAGGTGGAGCAGGGGAGAGACCAAGCAAGCCAAGCGAGCAGCCCACTGTGGTTCTGGCCCAGGGCCTGTGCACCGTTTCAAGAGTGCCACCAACACGATGAGCACGCAGACTTTCTCCTTCCTTCCCACCTTCCTGACCAAACTGGCAACATCTGGGACCCAGGTGCCATAAATATAATCGTGATTTTTATTAGCTGAGAGTTATAGGGCACCTTTACATGGTGGAGTTTTTACATATATTCTTCTTTAATAGTCTCAACAACCCTTAGGAATCTGTTATTATGATTAAGCCTTTGGTACTGATGGAAAAAGAAAAGACTCAATAAGGCCTAAGATAAAAACAACCAAGGATTTAAACCCAGATCTTTCAAAGATGAACTCATACGTTTTAATCCTAGTACATGCAAAACCAAGCTCAATGCTCTGCCAGGTATGTGGGCTTTGGGGTACACTGGAAAGGAATGTGACATCAGGCTCTTAGTTCTTTAGTGTAAAGGACTGCAACTGATGCAGAGATAACCATAACTCTCTCCCCCTACCATGCACAATTTCATAGTGTAAGCAGACATTGCTAGCTCCTCTTTTGAAAATATGCCCCTAGGATCCAATCTTAGAAACTTAATCAGATCTAGATGTAGCGGAGATAGACAATGGCTTGACTAATTAATTTTCCAAGAGGGTTGCTTTTTTGTATAGAGGTAAACAACTTAATGAGGGATTCGTTTTGATGATAAAATTTGACCAAGAAGGTGTAGAGACTAGTTCAATATATGAGTCTGGATCATCTCAATATACTTACCTTAAAATCATAGGGAACTTATACTTTGGGTGAAATCAGATACCTGGCTTTCTCCCCCATTCTTTCTTGGAGAGGAATCCACCAGTTTTGCAGCACAACCTCAAACCTGCAATTCCTATCTATGGGAAATTGGCTTTTACCTTGCCACTTCTTTCCTTACCTCTCTATAACCTCTCAGAAGTAGGATCTCTTAACCAAATGATTTTTGCTCTGATTCATATTTAAGTATATAGCAAGATATTTCTGTCTGATGAATCTTTGCAGGATGCTGCACCTATCTAGAATAAACCTTCTTTTCTCCCTTGGATCAATGTTCCACCCATCCTTTGAGAATGAGCTTCAAACCTTCCCTGATTATATGAACTACAATGAGCTTTCCTTTCTCCAAATTCCTGTGGGGCAAAAAGCAAAGACTACATGACATAAGTTAGCACAGATATCATTTCTCTAGTCATTTCATATGTGTAAGTATTAATGGTTTTAAGTACTGCCTTTCTACTTAAAAGGTAAATACTCAGGGATATCATCTGTATTTCTGGTTTCCTCACCATAACCAGTATATTACTAGGTTTTCCAGGCTGTAAGAAAACTTCCTTAATTGTATTTATTACTCCAGGTTTCCTAAACATATCCTGTCTTGTTTTCATCATGCTGTACTGTATTTTTGTCAATATCTGTTATTTATTTTTTATTTAAAACCCCGAATACCTCCTTCTCTTTTCTCTAATACTTAGTATACTCCCAGCTCCCTACTTCCCCATATTCTCCAATACCAAAGATTCTCAGTAATTATTTATTCATCCAAAAGAAAGGCCAGCTATGCAGACTAGAGGAACCTGCTATTTTACTAACTTCATTTAACTTCGCAAACCTGTGAAGTAGAAGTCATTGGCATCAGCACTAATTCTGAGGTGAAAAACAAAATTTTTGGAAGTTGAGTAACTGCTCATATCTGGAAAGTGGAAAAAAAAAAAAAAGCCAGATTTAAAACCAATATTTTTTTACCAAAAATAATTTTGTTTTCTTATCCTGCTGCCTACAGGAAGCCTTTCCTGGCTGCCAAGAGCTCTGCCTTTGGGGTATCATTTTAGAGTTCTGATGTGTTTCCTTTCCTTTTTTTTCCCCCTTATTACTGCTTTCTTTATCTAGCACGAATTTAGTATTAACATACAGAGTGGGACAAAAGTAGGTTTACAGTTGTTCATAAGGAAAATAATAAAATAATTAATAAATAATAATATGATAAAAGAATAAATTCTGTGTTTCACGTACTCACAACTGTAAACCTACTTTTGCCCCATCTTATATGACCCTATGTCATTAACTAATATGTATGAGTATGTATTTCTTCAGATACACCATTAATCTTCTAAGAGGAGAAACAATATAATATGGTTTTTTATAGTTTCTATATTTAGCACAGTAGTCTATATGAAGTATTCAATGAATATTGTTGATTAATTTGCAAGACTATATACTCTTATAAGACCATGAGTAAACTAGTATATTTCTTCTCTAAAATTGATTAAAAATACCTTTAACTTTACCCTCTGAAAGGTGTGATAAGACTAAAGATTTTTGTTTTATCATGACCTAGCCCAAAAATGTATGTCCATCAGAGAAGATGCATATGTCTAGGAGAGTGAGTGAATTTATAATAAGGTAAAAGGCATTTTTCTAAAGAGCACCTTAAATTTTTCCATATACTACTAAACTTAATTCCCTCTAAAAAGAAAACAAAAATTATTTTTTGTTTTATATTTAATATATTAAAGTAATATATTGAAGGCTCGCCAAATATCAAATAACAATTAGGATAAAAATCCAAACAACTGACAATTAGGTGTTTTTGTTTTGCTATGATATGTCTTGTGTTTTACTCATGTAGGACTGAGGCTAAGATCACACAAGTAAAATTATGTGAGTACTTTTATATGTATAAAAGTTAAAAATTTTTAATCTAATAATAATTGTGTTCTTGGGTAATGAAATAAATGTTTAGTCATTTTAATTTTATTGAAGTATAATCTATTTTAGGAAAGAGCACAGCTTAATACATATTCACCAACTGAGCACACTTTTGTAACCAGCACCCAAATCAAGAAATAAAATATTATCAGCATCCCATAAGTCCCCCTCTTGCTCACTTGGGTAGTTTTTAGTTTTAGGCTATTATAAACATTTACCCTGTGGATATTGTGGTGTATGTATTTTGGGGAAAACATATATGGCTTTCTGTTGGGGACATTCCTAGGAATAGAATTGTTGAATCAAGAGGCATGTATACATTCAACTTTCTAAGACTGTATCAGTGTTCTATTATTGTGTAACAAATGACTACAAATGCAGTGGCCTAAAATCACACAAATTTATTAATTACAATTTTTATGGATAAGGCATCTGGCACATTTTAGTCAGGGCTTCTGTTCAAAACCTCATAGGCTGAAATCAAGATATTGGCCACTATGTCCTCATCTAGAGGCACAACTAAAGGAAAATCCACTTCCAAACATATTCAGGTTTTTAGAAGAATTTAAAAAACTGAATTTACCTCTTTATAGTTAGAGACCTGGAGTCTTCATTTTCTTGTTGGCTACTGGACCAGGACGACTTTCAGCTCCTGGAAGCTACTCTCATGACCTTGCCACATGACCCACAGTTGACCTTCTCACTTTCTGACCCTTCAAAGGTCTTCCTTCAGGAAGGGGCCCAGTCCCTGCTTAAGGTTAACCTAATTAGGTCAAGCCCACTCAAGAAAATTTCTCTCGATCTTTTAATTAATTCAACTAAACATATTTGGGATCTTTACTAAATAATGTTATCTAATCACAGAAGTAAAATCTAACATATTCACAGTTCTGCCTGCACTCAAGAGGAGAGGATTTTACAAGGCATGCACACTAGGGTGTGGAACCCTTGAGGCCATCTAAGGATTCTACCTACCATAGAAAAACTGACAGTTTTACAAACTGGTTATGCCAATTCCCATTTCCACCAGCAGCATGAGAGAGTTCTGATTGCTCCACATTTTCACTGGCATTTTATATTTTATACCTTTTCCCTTTTAGCTTTTTTGGCAGGTGGGTAGTGGCATCTCATTGTGATTTTAATTTGCATTTTCCTGATAATCAATTGAAATTGAATTGTTTCTTCATATGCTTATTGGTACTTTGGATATTCTTCTTCTTCTTCTTTTTTATCCTCACCCGAGGACATTTTTGCATTTATCTTCAGATAGAGTGGAAAGGAAAGAGGGAGGAAGAGAAAGAGAGAAACATTGATATGAGAGAGACACATCGAGGGGCTGCCACCCACACAACCCCAACTGGGGCCAGGGACAAACTATAACCAAGGTACGTGCCCTTAACTGGAACCGAACCCGGGAACTCTCCAGTCCGTGGGCTGACGCTCTAAATGCTGAGCCAAACTGGTCAGAGCTGGATATTCTTCTTTATACAGTATTTGTTGAGGTCTTTTGCCCTAAAAAGCTTTCTTACAAATTGTTTGTCTTTATTTTATATTTATAGGAACTCTTCACCTATTATAATTGGGATCTGTTGTCAGATGTGTATATTTTAAATATTATCAGACATTTTCATTAAAGTATACTTGAAATACATGCCCTGGCCGGTTTGGCTCAGCAGGTAGAGTGTCGGCCCATGGACCGGAGTCCCGGGTTTGGTTCCCGCTAAGGGCATGTACCTTGGTTGCGGTTTGTCCCCTGCCCCAGTTGGGGTTGTGTGGGTGGCAACCAGTCTCTCTCACGTTGATGTTTCGCTCTTGCTCTTCCCCCCTCTTTCCTTCCCACTCTATCTGAAGATAACTGCAAAAAAATGTCCTTCGGTGAGGATTAAAAAGAAAAAAAAGTATACTTGAAATACAAATACAATATTATATTAATTTCAGGTATACAACCTAATAATCTGACATTTATATATCTTATGAAGTGATCTCTATGACAAGTCTAATAAGCATCTATTATCATACATAGTTATTATGATATTATTGACTAAATTCCTTATGATTGTACATTACATCCCCTTGACATTAATTTATAAATGGAAGGTTGCACCTCTTAAATCTTTACAGCTTTTCTACCCATCCTGCTAACCACCTCCTCTCTGGCAACCATCAATCTGTTCTCTGTTTCTGAGTCTATTTCTGTTTTTGTTTGTTTGTTCGTTAATTGTTTTGTTTTAGATTCCACATATCAGTGAAATCCTATAGTGTTTGTCTTTCTCTGTCTGACTTGTTTCATTTAGCACTATACCCTCTAGGTCCATCCATGTTGGCAAAAATGGCAAGATTTCATCATTTTTTATGGCTGACTAATATCTGTGTGTGTGTGTCACATCCTCTTTATCCATTAATCTATGATAGACACCTAGGTGGCTTTTATTTCTTGGCTATTTTAAATAATGCTATGATGAATCTTGGGTGTGTATATCTTTTCAAATTAGTGTTTTTATTTTCTTCAGATAAATACCCAAAAGTGGAATTACTGGGCCATAAGGTAGTTCTCTGGTTAAATATAAAGAAATCTCTATTTTTATAGTGGCTACACTAATTTACAATCCCACCAACAGTATATGGGGGTTCCCTTCTCTCCTCCTCATCACCAACACTTATTTGTTGACTTTTTGATAACAGACTCTGGTATGGTTTTAAAAACTAGTGATGGTGAACATCATTTAATATATCTGTTGGCTATCTGTATGGGTTTTTTAGAGAAGTCTATTCAGGTTCTCTGTCAATTTTTTAATCAGATTGTTTGGGGTTTTTTTATATTGAGTATCACGAGTTCTTTATATATTTTGTATATTAACCCCTTAGTGAATATGTCATTTTCAAATATTTTCTCCCATTTAGTAAGTTGATGATTTCATTTGCTGTGCAAAGGCTTTTTATTTGGATGTAGTTCAATTTGTTTATTTTTGCTTTTGTTGCTCATGGTCAAGGAGACATATCCCAAATAATATTGCTAAGACCAATGTCAAAGAGTTTGTTTCTTATGTTTACTTCTAGGATCTTTATGGTTTCGAGTTTTACATTTACTTTAGGACTTTAATCCATTTAAGTTTGTTTTTATATATGGTGTAAGAAAGTTGTCCTATTTTATTTTTGTATGTGTATCTGTCCAGTTTACCTAACACCATTTATTGAAGAGACTGTCTTTTTCCCATTGTATATTCTTGCTTTCTTTGTTGTAGATTAATTGACCATATAAGTGTGCGTTTATTTCTGCGGTCTCTTTTCTGTTCCATTGATTTATGTGTCTATTTTTGTGCCAGTACCATACTGTTTTGTTTACTATAGACTTGTAGTATAGTTTGAAATGAGGAAGCATGATACCTTCAACTTTATTCTTATTTCTCAAGATTGCATTAAGTATTCAGGCTCTTTTGTGATTACCTATAAAATTTTAAATTATTTGTTCTAGTTCTGTGAAAAGCCATTTACTAAGGTGTTCTTATCATTTTTATCTTTGTTTGTTTAATGTGATGTTGATTGATTTGCAGATATTAAACCATCTTTGCACCCCTGGGTTTAATCTCACTTAACCATGGTTATGAGCCTTTTAATGTATTATTGAATTTGGTTTGATTATATTTTGTTGAAAACATTTACATCTATATTCATCAGGAATATTGTCCTATAACTTTCTTTTATTCATTTTTGGTAGTGTCTGGTTTTGGTATCAGGGCAATGATGGCTTCATAGAATAACTTTGGAAGTGTTCTTTCCTCTTCAAATTTTTGGAATGGTTTGAGGATAGATACTAATTTTTCTTTAAATATTTGGTAAAATTCATCTGTGAATCCATCTGGTCCTGGAATTTTGTTTGCTAGGAGATTTTTGATTACTGATTTAATTTTTTACTAACAATCAATCTGTTCAGATTTTCTGTTTCTTCCTGGTTGAGTCTTAGAAGATTGTGTGTTTCTAGAAATGTATCCATTCTTTCTAGGTTGTCAAATTTGTTGAAATATAATTATACATTGTATCTTATGATCCTTTGTATTTCTTTGGTGTCAGTTGTAACTTCTCTTTTTTCATTCCTGATTTTATTTATTTAGGCCCTCACTTCTTATTCTTGATAAGTCTGGATAAAGTTTTGTCAACTTTGTAAATCTTTTTTAAATAACCAGTTTATAGTTTCATTAATCTTTCCTTTTTTTGTTTTTGTTGTTGTTTTGTTTGTTTGTTTCTGTATTTCATTGATCTCTGCTCTTATCTTTATTATTTTCTTCCTTTTACTAACTCTGGGCTTTGTTGGGGTTCTTTTCCCTAGTTCCTTCATGTATAAAGTTAAATTGTTTATCTGGGATTGTTCTTGTTTCTTCTGATAGTCCTGTATTGCTATAAGCATTCCTCTTAGAACAGCTTTTGTTGCATCCCATAGATTTTGGAGAGTTGTGTGTCCATTTCTATTTGTCTCAATGTTCTCCCTTATTTCTTTGTTGACCCACAGGTTGTTTATTAGCATGTTGTTTAGTCTCTACATGTTTGTGTTTTTTATAGTTTTCTTTTTGTAGTTGATTTTTAGTTTTGCACTCTTGTAGTCAGAAAAGAAGTTTGATGTGACTTCACACTTCTTAAGTTAATTAAGACATGTTTTATGGCCTAATATGTTAGAGAATGTTTCATGTCCCCTTGAAAAAAATATACATGCTGCAGTTTGGGGACAAATTTTTTTGTATATATCCATTAAGTCCATTGATTTTATGTTTCATTTAAGGCCAATGTTTCCTTACTAATTTTCTGTCTAAATGATCTATTCATTGATGTAATTTAGGTGTCAAAGTCCCCTACTATTATTGTGTTATTGACCATTTCTACTTTTATGTTCAATAATATTTGCTTTATATATTTAGGTGCTCCTATGTTGGATGTATAAACATTTATGACTGTTACATCCTTCTTGGGTTGTCCCCTTTATTATTATGTCATGCCCTTCCTTGTCTCTTTTTATAGCTTTTATTGTAAAGCCTATTTTCTCTGATAGAAATATTGCTACCTCATCTTTCTTTTTATTTTTATTTGCATGAAATATCTTTCCCATTCCTTCACTGTCCATTTGTGTGTGTGTCTTTCAATCTGGTGTGGGTCTCTTGTAGGCAACATACAGGTGAACCTTGTTTTTTATCCATTTAAATTGATTTTTATATATATAGAGAAAAACATCAATTTGTTATTCCATTTATCTGAGCATTCATTGGTTGATTTGTGTATGTGCCCTGACTGGTGATCAAACCCGCAACCTTGACATATCAGAAAAGTGCTCTAATCAATTGAGCTACCAGGCCAGGGCCCCTTATGTTTTTTAATTAAATTTATTGGGATGACAATGGTTAATAAAATTATACAGGTTTTCAGTGTACAGTTCTATAATAATACATCATCTGTGTATTGCATTATGTGCCCATCACCCAAAGTCAAATGTTCTTCTTTCACCATATATTTAACCCTCTTTTCCCTTTACTACCTACCACCTCCTCCCCTTTGATAGCCACCATACTGTTTTCTGTATCTGTGAGTTTTTGTGTGTCTTTTTTGTTTGTTTGTTCATTTTTTGCCTTCAGTTTTTAATTCCCATATGAGTGAAATCATATGCTTCTAACTATTTGTCTGACTTATTTTGTTTAGCATGATATTCTCAAGATCCATTCATGTTGTTGCAAATGGCAATATTTCATCTTTTCTTATGTATCACAACTTCTATATCCAATTATCTATCAAAGGACACTTTGGTAGTTTCCACATTTTGGCCACTGTGAATAATGCTGCAGTGAACATAGGGGTGCATATATCTTTGTGAATAAATGTTTTCAACATTTTCAGGTAGATAGCCAGAAGAGGGGTTGCTGAGTCATATGGTAACTCTGGTCTTAATTTTTTTGAGAAATCTTCATACTGTTTTTCATAATGGTTGTACCATTTTACATTCCCATCTGCAGTGAATGAGGGTTTCTTTTTCTCCACAACCTCTCCAACACTTTTGAAATGAATCAAAGACCTAAATATAAGACTTGAAACAATAAATTACATAGAAAAAAAAAAAAACATAGCTACTAAACTTATGAATCTTCGTCTTAGAGAGGGTTTTATGAATTTGACCCCAAAGGCAAAAAAAAATAAAGGCAAAAATAAATGGGACTATGTCAAACTAAAAGATTCTACATAGCAAAAACAAAAATAAAAGTCACCAACAAAACTAAAAGACGACCAACCGAATGGATGGTGATATTTGCAAACAGCTCTGACAAGGGGTTATTATCCAAAATACATAAGGACTCATACAATTCAACACCAAACAAACAATCCAATTAAAAAATGGGGAAAGGGCCCTGGCCAGTTTGGCTCAGCGGTTAGAGCGTTGGCCTGCGGTCCGGAGAGACCTGGGTTCGGTTCCCGCTAAGGGCATGTACTTTGGTTGCAGTTTGTCCCTGGCCCTGGTTGGTCGTGCGGGTGGCAGCCACTCGATGTATCCCTTTCACGTCGATGTTTCTCTCTCTCTCTCTCCCTCTCTCTTCCTCCCACTCTCTCTGTACAAAAATTGGAAAAATGTCCTCGGGTGAGGATAAAAACAAAAACAAACAAAAAAAAAAAAAAAATGGGGAAAGGACCTAAACAGACACTTCTCCCAAGAAGATATACAAATGACCAATAGATATATGAAAACATGCTCAACTTTACTAGTAATTAAGAAAATGAAAATCAAACCTACAGTGAGATTCCACCACACATGTTAGAATCACTATTATTAACAAGACCTTATTTTTTTATTGGATCATTCAGTCCAGTTATAGTAGTTATTGAAAGGTATGTATTTATTGCATTTTGTTAATTGTTTTTTGTTGTTGCTGCTGTTATTTTTGTAATTCTTCTCTGTTCCTTCTTTTTTCCTTTAGTTTCTTACCTTGTTATTTGCTGGGGATTTTTAGCATTATGTCTGGGTTTCTTTCTCTTTATTTTATATATTTATTTATTTTGCATGTTTCTTGTAGGTTTTTGGTTTGTGGTTACCATGAGGTTCATATATATTTCTATATCAGCCTATTTTAAGTTTATTTGCACTTAAATCCATATGCATTCTAAGTACATTTCATTTTTACTCCTACCTCCCAAAAATGTGTGTCATATTTTGTTTTGTGTCTCCACAACTACTTATTGTAATTATAGTTGATTTTGTTACTTTTGTCTTTTAGCTTTCATACTAGCTTTTTAATTGGCTATCCACTTTCTTTACTATTTATTTGTCCTTATCAGTGAGATTTTTTTCTTTCATATATTTTCTTGGTCCTGAGTATAGTCTTGTCTTTTTTTCTTTACAATTTATTTGTCCTTATCAGTGAGTTTTGTTTTTTTTCATATATTTTCTTGGTCCTGAGTATAGTCTTGTCTTTTTCACTTAATGAACACCCTCTAAGATTTTTTTTTAACCTTACCCGAGGACACTTTTCAATGTTTTGTTCAGGTAAAGTGGGAGGGGGAGAGGGAGAGAGAGAAACATCGACGTGAAAGGGACACATCGAGTGGTTGCCACACACACGACCCAACCAGGGCCGGGGACAAACTGCAACTGGACCCTCTAAGATTTTTTATAAAGTCAGTTTAGTGGTGAGAAATTCCTTTAGTATTTGCTTGTCTGGAAATTTTTTTCTCTCTCCTTTAATGTTGAATGATAACCTTGCTGACTACAGTATTCTAGGTTGTAGGTTCATTCTTTTCACCATTTTAAATAAATCCTGCTACCCTTTTCTGGACTGCAAAGTTTCTGCTGAGATATCTCTTTATAGTCTTGTGAGGTTTCCCTTGTGAGTTGTTTTTTTGTTTGTTTGTTTGTTTTGTTTTGTTTTCTGACCTCAAGATTCTCTATTTATCTTGTGTTTGCCTTATTAATTGTAATGTATATTGGAGTGGATCTCTTTGGGTTCATCTTATTTGGACTGTTCATGTTTCTTTATAATTATTTTCCTTTGCTGTTGATTGGGTGATTTTTGTTATTCTGTCTACAGATTACTAATCCATCTATATGAATCACCTAATTTGATGTTGATTCCCTCTAGAGTGTTCTTAATTTCAGTTATTGTATTACTTATCTCTGATTGGTTCTTTTTTATATGTTGTTTTGTTAAAGTTTTCATTGTGTTCCTCTATTTTCCTCCCAAGCTGAGCATCTTTATGACCATTACTTTGAACTATTTATCACACAAATAATTTACCTCTATTAAATTAGGGTTTTTCTGGGGTTTTATCTTGTTCTTTCATTTGGAACATGTTCCATTGTCTCCTCTTTTTTTTTTTTTTTTTTTTCATTCTGTGTTTATTTCAATGAGTTAAATGGAAAGAGCTACTTTTCTCACTCTTGAAGGAGTGGACTTGTGCATGAACAACCACTGTATAAGCTGCTCATTTTAGGAGTTTTGGCAGGCCTCTTGGATCTGGAGCAGGTGCATATGTTGCTGGGCAGGACAATTTACTGGAGCTATGAGTACTGTTTGAGATTTTTCAAGGACCATTGGGGTAGCCTAGTGGGCCAGCTGGCTGGATCTAGGATGGGCATTGGTCAAGGGTGCACTGGTGGACCAGCTGGCTGCAATGAGGTCTGGAGTGAGCTCAGAAAGCCTGAGGTTCATGGCACAAGAAGCATCTTGTTGGGCCATCTGGTTGGAGTTGGAGTGTGCACAAGCTGAGGTGGCTCAGGGTATACCATGACGGCCTGCAATTAGAGCACTTAGACTGAGCTCCTGCCCATACAATCTCAGGCTGGCTAGAGTGCTTGATCCAAGCTCTAGCCCATGCTTTCTAGGTGGAGGAGAAACATAAACAATAGCACTCACTGATGACTCCAATCCCAGAAAGTTCCTTTTATTACTCATCCATTGGGCAGATGCTTTAAAGTAAGTAAATGGATTTCATTCATGTATAGTCTAGTTGTATTTTGGTGTGCCACAGGTCAGGCAAATCTATGTATAGGCCCCTCAGTGATAACCCTCCCTAATGCAAGTCACTCCATCAGGTCACTTTCAGATGTTACAGTGCCTCCTGTCTCTTTTCACCTTCTGTGTGTGGTCCCTCTCTCATTCCTTTTATTTATTTATTTTTATTTTTTTTATTAATTAATTTTTGTTACAGATGTCTCTCCTTTTCCCCCCCACTGATTTCCCCCTCCCCCTCCCTCCCTGCGCTCTGCCCAGCTTTGTGGTCCATATACATTGTTCATGCATACATGCATATAAGTTCTGTGGTTTATCTCTCCCCACCACCCCCTCTTCTGGGGATTGTCAGTCTGTACCCCACTTCCACATCTCTGGGACTATCACATTCTTCAGACTTTTATGTTCATTATATTCCACAAATAAGTGAGATCATATGATAATTGTCTTTCTCTGGCTAGTTTCACTTAGTATGATACTTTCCAGGTCCCTCCATGTACTCTCAAAGGATAAGATACCTTTCCTTCCTACAGCTACATAGTACTCCACTGCTTTTTTATCAATTTGTCTACTGATGAACACTTGGGCTGTTTTCAGATCTTAGCTATTGTAAATAGTGCTGCTACAAACATGGGGTACATATATTCTTTCTGATTGGTGTTTCAGGCTTCTTAGGGTATATTCCTAGAAGTGGGATCACTGGGTCAAATGGCACGTCAATTTTTAATTTTTTCAGGTAACACTATAGTGTTTTTCATAGTGGCTGCACCAGTCTGCATTCCCACCTGCAGTGTATTAGAGTCCCCCTTTCTTCACACCCTCGCCAACACTTGTTATTTGATGATTTGTTGATGGCGGCCATTCTGACAGGTGTGAAGTGACACCTCATTGTTGTTTTAATTAGCATCTCTCTGATGATGAGTGATGATAAGCATTTCTTCATATGTCTCTAGCCATTTGTATGTCCTGTTTGGAGAGGTGTCTATTCAGGTCCTCTGCCCAGTTTTTAATTGGGTTCTTAGTATTCCTTTTGAGGAGTTGTATGAACACTCTCTATATATTGGAAATTAACCCCTTATCTGATATATCATTGGCAATTATGCTCTTCCATACAGTGAGTAGCCTTTCCGTTTTGATGATTGTATCTTTTGCGCTGCAGAAGCTTTTGAGTTTGATGTAGTCCCATGTGTTCATTTTCTCCTTTGTTTTTATTGCCTTAGGTGATGTATCAGTAAAAATTCTGCTGTGTATGATGTCTGAAATTTTGTTGCCTACAGTTTCTTCTAGGATTTTTATGAATTCATGAGTCACATTTAAGTCTTTTATTCATTTTGAGTTTATTCTTGTGTAGGGTGTAAGTTGATGGTCTAGTTTCATTTTTCTACATGTAGCTGTCCAATTTCCCAGCACCATTTATTAAAGAGGTTGTCCTTACTCCACTGTATGCTCTTGCCACCTTTGTCAAATATTAATTGAGCATATTGCCTTGAGTCCATTTCTCAGTTCTCTGTTCTGTTCCACTGGTCTATATGCCTGTTCTTGTGACAGTACCAGGCTGTTTTGATTACAGTGGCTGTGTAGTATAACCTGAAATCTGGTAATGTGATCCCTCTTACTTTATTCTTCTTTTTCAAAATTGCTTTGGCTATTCAAGTTCTTTTTTGGTTCCATATTAACTTTTGAAGTACTTCTTCTAGTTCTGTGATGTATGTCTTTGGTATTTTGGCAGGAATTGCATTGAATCTATAGATTGCTTTGGGTAATATGGACATTTTAATGATGTTAATGCTTCCAATTCATGAACAGGGTATGTGCTTCCACTTTTTTATATCTTCCTCTATTTCTTTTTTCAATGACCTGTAGTTTTCTGCGAATAGGTCTATTATTTCTTTGGTTAAATTTATTCCTAAGTATCTTAATTTTTTTGCTGCAATGGTAAATGGGATTGTTTTCTTAGGTCTCTTTCTGTGAGTTCATCATTGGTGTATAAGAATGTAATCGTTTTTTTGATATTAATTTTGTATCCTGCTACTTTTCCAAATTCATTTATTAAGTCAAGTAAATTTTTGATGGAGTCTTTGGGGTTTTCTACGTATAGTATCATGTCATCTGCAAATAATGACAGTTTCACTTCCTCCTTTCCAAGTTGGATCCCTTTCATTTTTTCTTACCGTCTGATTGCTGTGGCTATGACTTCCAGCACTATGTTAAATAAGAGTGAGAAAAGTGGGCATCCTTGCCTTGTTCCTGTTCTTAAGGAAACTGCTTATAGTTTTTGCCCATTGAGTATGATGTTGGCTGTAGGTCTTTCATATATGGCCTTTATTATGTTGATATATGATCCCTCTCTTCCCACATTGCCGAGCGTTTTTATCAGAAGTGGATGCTGGATTTTGTCGAAGGCTTTTTCAGCATCTATTGATATGATCATGTAGTTTTTATTCTTCATCTTATTTATGTGGTGTATCACGTTTATTGATTTGCAAATATTGTACCAGCCTTGCATTCTTGGGATGAATCCCACTTGGTCATGGTGGATAATGTTTTTGCTGTATTGCTGGATCTGATTTGCTATTATTTTGTTCAGGATTTTGGCATCTATGTTCATCAGGGATATTGGCCTGTAGTTTTCTTTCTTTCTAGTGTATTTTTCTGGTTTTGGAATTGAATTACTCTGGCTTCATAAAACGAATTTGTAATTCTTCCTTCCTCTTGAATGTTTTGAAATAGTTTTAGGAGAATGGGTGTTAGTTCTTTGAATGTTCGGTAAAATTTCCCCGTGAAGCCATCCGGGCCTGGGCTTTTGTTTGCTGGGAGAGCCTTGATTACATCTTCAATTTCTTCTGCTGTTATTGGTCTGTTCAAGTTTTCTATCTCTTCCTGGTCAAGTTTTGGGAGATATATGTTTCTAGAAATTTGTCCATTTCACTTAGATTGTCAAATTTGTTGCCATATAATTGTTCGTAGTAGTTGTTAATGATCTTCTGCATTTCTGTGGTGTCAGTTGTTTCTTCTCCTCTTTCATTTCTGATTTTGTGTATTTGGGTTCTCTCTCTTTGTTTCTTGGTGAGTCTAGCTATGGGTCCATCAATCTTGTTTATCTTTTCGAAAAACCAGCTCTTTGTTTCATTGATCCTTTGATTTAATTATTTTTGGTCTCTATGGCACTTATTTCTGCTCTGATCTTTACTATTTCCTTCCTTCTACTTGCTCTGGGGTTTTCTTTTTTTTTTGCTCTCTAGTTCTCTAGTTGTGAGGTTAGATAGTCTATTAGAGATTTTTCTTGTTTTTTGAGGTAGGCCTGTAGTGCTATGAACTTCCCTCTCAGAACTGCTTTCGCTGCATCCCATAGATTTTGTGTTGTTGTGTGTTCATTTTCATTGGTTTCCAGGAAGTTTTTAATTTCTTCCTTGTTCTCCTCAGTAACCCATTCATTGTTTAATAATATGCTATTTAGCTTCCATGTGTTCAAATGTCTTTGGATGTTCTTCTTGCAATTGATTTCCAGTTTCATGCCATTGTGATCTGAGAAGATGCTTGATATGATTTCAATCTTCTTGAACTTGTAGAGACTTAGTTTGTGCCCTAACATGTGGTCTATCTTTGATAATGTCCCATGTGCACTTGAGAAGAATGTGAATTCTGTAGTTTTGGGGTGTAATTCTCTGTAGATATCTATTAAATCTATTTAGTCCAGTGCTTCATTTAGAGTTTCAGTTTTCTTGCTAATTTTTTGTCTAGAGGATTTATCCAGTGATGTCAGCGAGGGTTTGAAGTCCCCTGCTATCATTGTATTGCTATTGATTTCTCCTTTGAAGTCCTCCAGAAATTTTTAATATATTTTGGTGCTCCTGTATTGGGTGCATATATGTTTATCAAGGTTATATCTTCCTGATGGATATATCCTTTCAATATTATGTAGTGGTCTTCATTTTGAAATCTATTTTATCAGATATGAGTATTGCTACACCAGCTTTTTTTTTCCTTTCCGTTTGCTTGAAAGATTTTTTTCCATCCCTTCACGTTCAACCTATGTGAGTTTTTTGTTGTGAGGTCGGCCTCTTGTAACCAACATATAAATGAGTCATGCATTCTTATCCCATCAGCTACTCTGTGTCTTTTTGTGGGAGCAGTCAATCCATTTAAACTTAAGGTGATTATTGATATGTACTTATTTACTGCCATTTTTGTTTAGTGTGGTTCTATTTTTCTTCCCATTTCTCCTGCTAATTACAGCAGTCCTTTTAACATTTCTTGCAGTGTTGGTTTGGTGCTAATGTATTCCCTTAGTCTTTTTTTTGTCTGGGAAGCTCTTTATTTGACCTTCTATTTTGAAGGATAGACTTGCTGGGTAGAGTAGTCTTGGATTCAGATCCTTGTTTTTCATGACCTTGATTATTTCATGCCATGCCCTTCTGGCCTGCAGTGTTATTTGTGAGAAGTCAGCTGAAAGCCTTATGGGGTTTCCTTTGTAGGTAACCTGTTGCTTATCTCTTGCTGCTTTTAGGATTCTCTCTTTGTCTTTAACTTTTGGAAGTTTGATTACTATGTGTCTCGGTGTGGGCCTGTTTGGGTTCTTCTTACTTGGGGCTCTCTGTGCTTCTTGAACTTAATGCCTTCTTCCTTCACCAAATTAGGGAAGTTTCCTGTCACTATTTCTTTGAATATATTCTCTAACCCTTGCTCATTTTCTTTTTTATTGGGTACCCCTATGATGCAAATATTATTACGTTCCCAGTTGTCCCACAGTTCTCTTAAGCTGTCTTCCTGTTTTTTAATCGTTTTTTCATTTTGGTTTTCTGATTGGTTGATTTTTTTCTACCCTGTCTTATAATTCACTGATCCAGTCATCAGCATCCTCTACTCTGCTTTTTAGACCTTCCAATGTGTTTTTTATTTCTGATATATCATTCTTCATTTCTTCTTGGTGGTTTTTAATTTCCATTTGGTTGATTTTCAACAGTTCTATGTATTTACTCACGGTGCTCATGTCCTTACACATGCTGTTGTGCTTCCTCAAGATCATAGCTCTGAATTCTAGTTCTGTTAACTTGCTTAACTGTACCTCATTTATTGCATCTTCGGTAGAGGTCTCTTGTTCTTTCATTTGGCTTTTGTTTCTGTTTTTCACCATTTTGGCTATCACAGTGGACTTTTGACCCTGCCAGATTTTCCCTGTGTGTGTTGGTGTTATGCTGTTTGTGGCTTCCTCTCCTGGGTTTGGATGAGGCAGGGAGGAGCCACTTTAAACACCACTGTTAAGTCTTAATGTTCCTGGTTAGAGTTGCTAGCCCAGGGAATGCTAGTTATCCTCTAGCTTTTTTTGCCTGGAGGCTTTAGTATTGGTCTCCTGAAGAACCTTGGTTTCTGAGTTGACTGAAAAACTCCCTCTGGTGATCAGTGTAAGAGGATTTCCGGAGGGTGGGGTAGATGCTTGTTGTTAATGGGCCTCAATTAGCATTTCAATGGCCACCAGGTGGGGTTGAATCTCCCTGCGTCCTGGGAAGGAGTAAGATGACCACAGTCTGCCTTTCCTCTGCTGAGCCCAAGGTGAGTAGCTGCTGCCAATTTAGCCTCTGTCAGGGCTCTGCCTCTTGGAGCTGCCTGGGACTTTAACCCGAGGGCGCTGCTTCCAGCTAAGGGCGGCCAAGGATGCAGCACCAGCTGAGGGCATAGCACCCAGCCGAGGCGGCCGCTGGACCCAGCCAAGGCCGCTGCTGGTCCCAGCAGAGGCCACAGGACCCAGCCGAGGGCGCAGCTTCCAGCCGAAGCCACTGGCCCCAGCCGAGGTCACCGGACCAGCTGAGGGCTTAGCACCCAGTCGAGGTTGCAGGACCCAGCTGAGGTGGTCAATGGTCTCAGCCAAAGCTACAGGACCCAGCGGAGGGCGCAGCTTCCAGCGGAGTCCCCTGGTCCCAGCCAAGTCCTCTGGTCCCAGCTCAGGCTGCTGCAGACCATGGGCTCCCGGCCCCCTCTCGCATCCTCGCAAGCCTACCGGGATTGAGTCAGTGTCCCTGGTTATGTGGTCCTCCAAGCTGCCTTTCGGTTGTCCCTTCCTGATGATTTGTCTTTATTTATGTGGTTCAGTGGTCTCAGTGGCTGAGCATCAACCCATGCACCAGTTCAATTCCTAGTTAGGAAACATGTCCATGTTGTGGGCCCAGTCCCCAGTGAGGAGCATGCTGGAGGCAGCCAATAAATATTCTCTCTCATCAATGTTTTAGCTTTCTCTTCCTCTCATTTCCTCTCTCTCTAAAATCAATAAAGGAAAAAAAATGTTTTAATAATAAATTGGATCCCTTACTTAAATAAAAGAAATGTATATTTCTTTGATAATCCCCTGAGTAACTAACACCATGCTGTATATTTAGTAAGCACTCAATAAATATCACCATAAGTGATAAGAAAGAATGTAAATCCTTAGCATTTTTATCTTATGGTCACTAAATGACAGCCAGATGTGTTATGAGATGCTGTAATTAGGAAGACCAAGCATAATAGGGAATGTTTTATGAGTATTCTAATTTGTGCCAGTGTTAAATGGTTTCAGTTATTATATTACTATTAATAGCCTAAATTTTGTGACTTAATGGGAAATTAAGTAACTGAGGAGAATGGGGTGATCCACAAATCCTATCTTTCCTTGCCCTTAGCTTGTTCTCCACTTTATGAAGGGGGAAAAAAAATAAATAAATTTCATTAGGAGGCTATCAGTTCTCTTCAAAGATAATGGAAGTTCAAACACAAAGAGATAGTTGGCATCCAAGAGTCAGTTCTTGTTTGTTCCTGCTGACTGTGTTTCTAGGGAAGGTCAGCCAAAAATGGGAGACTGCAGGAGACCTTGAAGAGCGTAAGATGTGGCAAGAAGAATTGGAAGGAAGCCATTGTTGATCTTTTGAAGTCTAAGAGCAATACCATGTTTGGAGGGAGGGCAGAATCAGGCTGAAGGAAACCTTGGAGAGTTATGGCTTCAGTGGGATTTGGCATGAAACCAAATTTAAACCCAGCAGCTAAAGTCAGAAATAAGTCATCCTGGCCATTAACTTAAAAGAGGTGAGGATCAAAGTTATGGGAGTTTAAAAACAATGGACAAAGAAAGTAACAGAAGTCACAGGGGAAAGTACAGAGGCAGAAGAATATTCACTTCATCCAACAAACGTGTACTCACTATATTCAATAAGCAAGTATGATGTTAAACACTAAGACATAAATTTTGGAACAAGTAGGCAGCTGGGATTCAAACCCATTGGTCTAAGAAAGGTTTCAAAATATTGAGGAAAGATTAAGCCCCAGTGTGCAAACACTTTTAAAATCTTTGCTTGTATCACATTTACAAAGTCCCATTGACCAAAGCAAGCCACAAGAGTGGCCAAGCTCGCCCTGGCCAGTTTGCTCAGTGGTTAGAGCATCAGCCTGCAGATCAGAGAGGCCTGGGTTCAGTTCCCACTAAGGGCACGTACCTCAGTTGCAGTTTGTCCCCGGCCCCGGTAGGAGTTGTGTGGGTGGCAACCACTCAACGTGTCTCTCACGTCAATGTTTCTCTCTCTCTCTTCCTCCCTCTTTCTCTCCTGCTCTATCTGAATATAAATGCAAAAATGTCCTCGGGTGAGGATCCAAAAAAAAAAAAGAGTGGCCAAGCTCAGAGTCAGTGTGGGAGGGAATTAACCAAGGGAATTGATACAGAGCTACATAAGCAAAATGCAGACCATTGCTGCAACATTGTACCACTGAGATACTCCAGAGTTATAACATCTCTGAGCTGTCTCATCAAATGATGGAGAAGCTGGAACATTTAATTACCAGCTCTCAGTCTTTCTTAGATAAGGGTTGTGCCTGAAAGGCATTAAATCCCTAGCACTTCTGCCTGCCCCAAGCAGATCATTCAAGCTTCCATAGTCAGAGATCACCCCAGGCAGAGGGATACATGAAGACTGAAGCATGTGTAGGTACTATCTACAGGTGACCTCCCAGGTTAGCCAAGGGACTGAAGGCATCAAAACATCATCTGCTATACAGAGGACATAAGTTATATAAAATATAGAAATCACAGGGAAATAGGGGTGCTCTTTGTGAACAACTAGAATACTGGCAATATGTTTTGATAGATTTATGACATAGTGCACATGAGGCAATGACTGTCAGTACAAGGACAGTTTCATAAGGCAGGCAATGTCAAGTTAAGGTGAATTACACTGAGGCTCAAAATTTCAACAGGCTAAAAGGAAAGGGGGGTTTATAGAGTACTGCACAACACATGCAACAAAGCACATTGGGATTTTAGGATTGCAAGTAGTTTTGTCTGGCTAGATCCTGACAGTAACAGGGAGATGAAACCAAAGAAGTGGACTGGGTCAGTTCAGGTGGGTCACCCTCACCATATGAAAAGTTTGGATTTTGTGATAGGTAGAAGGGGCATTGAAGGGATAATATAACAGAACAGCCATACACAGGAAACCCTAGGATAATAACTTGAGCTAACAGCGAATTGGAGGTGCCTAGATCTCCCAGCTTGGCTCCTTTGTCCTACAGGCTCATTCATGTCTTGGAAGTAGGTAGCACAACCCCTTCTAACAGATGATACTATGAGGAAATCAGTTTATTCATCTTTGATCTCATTGCCAATGACATGGCTAATGACATTAGAGGTACCAATGGCTTATTTTCTTTGAAGTCACAGTGAATGGCTGGTAGTGGCAGCCAGTTCTATCCATGAAATATATTCCAGCTAAGAACAAAATAATTAAATGCATCCTACTAACTTTCCCAACATACAAATACACAAATCTAAAACAAACTCCACCCCAAATTAGAAAGCAAAAGGAAAAATCAATACAGTAGTGTATCACTGTCATCTCAGCATATCTGAGAGGTAGATTATTCCCTGATTCTCCATAGGAATAATGCGTGTTCTTGCATTTTTACTTCTGAGACATTATACGGACATTTTGTCTGAGGCTAGAAAGGAACTGTTCACAAATGAGGCTGAGGCAGGTACCCTCCACTTGTCTCATTATCTGGTTCTGATTTTAGACATAATACAAATCAATTGTTTAGTTCTTGGGAGTAAATAATAGTGTGAATCCTACTGTGTACTATTAGTTTAGTCCTACAACAGCAAAAAACCGTGGATATTCCAAGCTGTTCCACACTGTTGTGCTCCCGATTATAGGGATCAGAGATCATCTCCTAGAATCACAAAAGAGAGTTGAGTGTATTCATGGAGAGCAAACGCTTAGGAGTGGCTTAGAAATGGGTAGGTGGGCTTAGAGCCACATATCCCGGTTGCTAGGTCAATGAATTCTGCTCTCCCCCTGACCTCAGTTCAAATAGCTAATAACACCCACCCCTTTCAAATATTTAATTCCAAAGGAACATTCATGAATTCATATTTTATTAACAAATTTTTATTGAGCCCTACAGAGATGAACCACATTGAAAATGATGGGTTCTGCAAACAGAAAAATGATGTACATATTTAGGTTTGTGTGCAAAAAAAAAAAAAAAGCAGATTATAAATTCTCTGGGCCAGTTTATAAGACATTACTTGATCTGATGTCTCCATCCAGCTTTTACAAATACCTATTTTATGAGTTGAGATGTGGGAAACTCTAGTAATTGGTCTCTGGTTCTACACACAAAGGACCTTCTCAGACAAGGCTAACCTTGTAACATGCATTGATAACTTGAGGCTAAATAATATCCTCTGTCACATCTGATTACTCAAAGAAATGTCATCCTCATTCCACAGACCTCCTGCTGACAGAGGAGCTAAAGGAATATACAAACAATTAGGCTTCTTGCTGCCTGAGCGACATCTGTTCAGAGGAGCTGTCAAGCCTCCCACTCCTCTAGTGAAATCATATTTACTTTCTTCATCTAAATAATATGGCTTGTTTGCCTTCTGTATGGAATTGTCTTGCACTGCTTTTCGGTGATTGGTTTTTATGAGATAGCATATCATTTTCTGTGCATCCATATGGCACTCTGCTAAGAATAGAATGGCTTCTTATTGAGTAGTTTCAATTATTATGTCCTTAGATAGTTTCGGAGTCACTGTATTTTTTTCAAAATGCCCAACTTTTTATCCCCATTTTTTTACTGCCCAACAAGGCCCCCCAAAAAATTTAAAGAAAAATAATTATAAAAATAAGTAAAAGTAATAATTAAAATTAATATTTCAAGAAGCCACATAATCTATATTTCATTCCCAACATGTTGCTTCCCGTTTAGGTAATTATAGCCATTGAAATCTACTGGACTAGACTATATATATATTTTAAAGACTAGTTTTAAATTTACAACAAAATTGAGAAGAAGGTACTGAGACTTCTCACATAGCCCCTGCCCGCACACATGTACATTCTTATCCATTATCAACATTATTCACTAGAATGGTAGATTTTTTTACTAAGGATGAACACATTATAATCATCCAACATTTATAGTGCAACTTAGGGTTCACTCTTTGTGTTGTAAATTATATGGGTATGGACAAAAATATAATGAAATATATCCACCATTATAATATCATACAAAGTATTTTTACTGCTCCTCAAATCTGTGCTCTGCCTATTCATTCTTCTCTCCTTCCATCCTTGGCAAATGCTAATCTTTTATTGTCTGCATAGTTTTGCCAAGGAGTTGGAATTATATAATATGTAGTCTTTCCAGATTAATTTCCAATTTCTAAATGATATATGGACTATCTCTTCATATGCTTATTTTGCACTTCATTTGTGAGATGTCTGTTAAGGTCTTTGGCCCGTTTTTTTAATTGGGGTTTCTGTTTTCCAATGAGTTTTAAGAGTTTTTTGTAGATTTTAGTGTCTTTTTAAAATATTTTCTCCCAGCCTCTGGCTTGTCATTTAATTCTCTTGATACTGTCTTCCATAGAACAGAAGTTTTAAATTTTAATGAAGTCCAATTTATTTTGATGGATTGTGTCTTTGGTGGTATTTAAAAGGAATCACCATACCCTTGGTCATCTAGGCTTTCTCCTATGTTATCTTGTAAAGGTTTTATAATTTTGCATTTTATATTTAGGCCTATGATTCATTTTGAGTTTATTTTTATGAAGAGTGTAAAGGTCTATGTCTAGATTCTATATTTTTTTGTATGTGAATGCCCTCTTATTCCAGCATCATTTGTTGAGGAAACTATCTTTGCTCCATTGTTTTACCTTTGTTCTTCTGCCAAAGATCAGTTGACTATATTTATATGGATCTATTTCTGGGTTCTCTATAATTCTTTATTGATTTATCAGTCTATTCTTTCACCAATATCACACTGCCTTGATCACTACTGCTTTACAGTATGTCTTGAAGTTGGAATTGCATTGAATCTATATATCAATTTGAGAAGAACTGACATCTTGACAATATTGAGTCTTTCTATTCATGAACACTGAATATCTCCCCCTTTACATAGTTCTTTGATCTCATTCATCAGTTTTGTAGTGTTTCTCATATAAACCTTCTACATATTTTGTTAGATTTAAACCTACCTAAGTATTTCATTTGAAGATGGTGCTAATGTAAATGGTATTGTATGTTTTATTTCAAATTTTACTTGCTCATTGTTGGTATAGCTTATAGTCTTAAACTGTTCAGTATCCTGATACTTGTGTGCTCATAAATATGTGAGCAAGCAGCATTGATTATGCCTGCAACTGTGTCTTGTGCTCAGCTCTAAGTTCACCATGAGGTGAGTGAAACCAGAATGGTTAGTATGAACCACTGAATTGAAAAAGCTGGACAGTGTATCAAGATGTACACACCTTGACATGTGTGATGTTTCTCTCAAAATGCATAACTTCAATTTAATGATGATAAAATATTGGATAATTCCCAGCTGAAAGTTATTCTACAAAATAAGTGCCCTGCACTCTTCAAAAGCTTTAAGATTACATAAAACAAAGACAGACATATTTAGAAACTCTTCCAGATTAAAAAGGAACAACTATATGTAATATGTAACCTTGTATTGAACTTTGGGTCTTTCTTTTTCACTATAAAGAATATTATTAAGACAATTGGCAAAATGATGTCTGTAGTTAGAAAATAATATTATATTAATATTAGTCTTTTCATTTTGATATTTGTACTCTCTTCATCTCAGGAAACACAAATACCATCTTCAAGTTACACTAAAAAGTTTCAGCAAAATTTATATATATGTATATATATGTGTGTGTGTATGTGTGTGTGTGTGTGTGTGTGTGTGTAGAGAGAGAGAGGAGAGAGAGAGAGAGAGAGAGAATGCAGTAAAATGTTAATGACAGGGGAGTCTGGGTTAAGGTCCTATGAGAGTTCTTTGCCTTATTCTTTAAACTTTTCTGTGAGTCTGAAATTATTTTAAAAATACAAAAGTACCACATAACAAGGGTACATTGACTCAAAACTAATAGATCTCTCCCTCTATGTATCTGATAAAAGTTAAACTTCCTCAACATAAGGTTTTGTCTTATTCCTACCTCTATAGAGCACTGTGACCTTGACCAAATTATTTAACTTTCTGAATCTTGCTTTTTTTTATCCATATACAATCATCCCTTGCCACTTCACGCTTTGACTTTCATGGTTTTGCTCTCTTGCGGTTTTTTCAAATATATTCATTAAAACGTTGAACAAGACAGTGAAAATGATACAGGTTGTCTGAGTCAATTATACACCCCTATATTACAATTACAATTAAAATTACCATACATATGGACTGTAGGTCTATGTATTTGAGCACCCCTGCAAATCCTTCAACGCCAGGTGAAAGAGCTCAACCACTCTTTGTGTGGGCAATAATTTTTTTCCAAAAAATCGGGTGTGGTGAAACCAAGCCAATCAGAACCTGCTGTTCGCTGATTGCCTATTCTATCCTGTTTATATCCTGGCCACTGATTGGCTCAGCCTCAAGCAAGTTCTTTTCTCTCATACGTGCTTCTACATCGCTACCCGTCGGAAGCATCTTTGCTCTGGTAAGTGTTTGCGATTTCTGAGAAATTTTATCTAAGCCCCACAATGGCTCCTAAATGTCCTGCTCTTTCTAAGCCTTCTGACAGTGAAACTAAGTGCTGGAGGAAGATGCTTACCATCCAGGAGAAGGTGAAACTCTTGGATATAATCAAAGATGGCAAGAAAATCATGGAGGTTGCCCGCCATTACGACTTGAATGAGTCTACCATTCACTCCATCCGTAAAGATGAAAAGAACATTCATGTAACAGCTACTATCTCTTTCAACAAGGAAGCAAAGCACATCATGACAAGTTGTAATAAGTTGATAGTGCAAACGGAGTCTGCCCTAGCCATTTGGATCAGCGACAACCACAAGAAAAACATTCCGTTGGATTCATTGGTCATCCGGGAGAAGGTGAGGCAGCTCTATCAGCACTTTATGGCAGACGAACCTCAACCAGAACCCTCTTCTGCAACGTTCATGGATTGCATGGCCATCAAGAGTTGGTTTGAGAAGTTCCAGAAGAGGTATCATCTGAAGAGTGTTGTTTTCCATGGAAAAGCTGCCTCTGCTGACCAGCCTGCAGCAGAGGACTATGTGAACAACACGTTCCAGAAGGATTTGGTGGAGATGACTAAGTCTGTGAGTGAGGGGGATAAAGAGCAGCCAGAGGTTCCTGGGCATCAGGAGGAGGAAGTTGGCCTTACACTTGAGCGTCTCTCGCAAGTCGGGAGAACTATTAAGGTAGTACAGGCATAACTGGCGAATGAGGCCCACAAATGATGCATGCATTGCAGTTCCAGAATGCACTTGATGGAGTGATAGAACCCTACAAAAGCCTCCTCATGCATATGAAAAGACAATGCCAGCAACTGCCTTTCACGATGTTCTTCAGCCGTGCACTCAGACACCTATTGCCTACTCCTGGTACTCCCTCAGCAGAAGAAGATGACGACGCACCTGCTTAAGATACTGCACCACCTGAAGACTCTCCTACTGAGGTTGTGCCTTCAGAGAAGCAGTTAACCTTGCTCTTTTTTGCTGTGCAGTACATCTCTTCATCTTCATTGCTTCATCATCGAATAAGTTGCACTATTTTCATAGGTTAGTGGTTGTGTGTAAGAACTGTGTGTGTATCTAATTAAATGTGCAATAATATGATATTTGTAACATCTAGTATGTCTTATTTTCTCTTATTTTGTCTAACATATTGGGTAATATGAATGTAATGGTGACTAAAGGGTGTTATTTTATGTGGAGAGGGCTCTAATAATGTTTAAAAATGTATTTAGACGGTAATAAACAGGTTTTCTATGCTCTAACTGCGAAAATATTCGATTTATAAATAAAGAATCCTACTTCACGGAAATTCATTTATGGCGGTAGAGTCTGCAATTGATTAACCACTATAAACGAGGGCTGACTGTAATCCAGGTGTCAACTAGAAACTCCTGGGCCCTTGGGATCTAGATAAGATCCACTCGACCCTGCCTCCATCATGTGCTCTGTAGAAATATCCCTACAGGGTACATGATGGAGGCAGGCTTGAGTGGATTTACATTCTTGTAAATTCTGAGGCAGGAGCTGGATCCTTATTTCACTTCTGGGTCCAGTTTTTTGCTTCCAATAAAATTTACCAGTTAACAAGTTATGTCTTCATCTCATATCTATGATCTCTAGTCTTCAGTGTCATAACTCAGGTATGAAATTCAGACCCCCCACCATGATTTCCCCACCATAACCAAACCCTAATCACTCACCCAAGGCATTTGTAATGGTAAATATATTTTACTGAAGATTTCAGAGGAACAAAGAAGGAATTTATTTTACAAAATACAAAAAAATTTAAAGTAAGCATAAGATATGCTTTGAGAAATCCTTTGGTCATCTCACCACTTGGGCATGAGCACTGGTCCCTTTGCCCAATGTCATGACAGGCCTCATACCCCTTACCATCTTCTCTCCCTTTCGTTTTTCTACCTCCAGTTTCCTTGGAAACCCCTTTTCTCATGGGTGAAGAAAATTCTTCCCAGGCAGAGCAGATCTTTTTGTATTTGAGGCACCCTTAGCTTTCAGGCACTACCAACCATCACAGGATTCTCCCACATAAAAACGGTTCTCTCTCCAAGAGGATGCCAGCTAAGTAAGGTGTCACAACCTCTATATGGTGAGAGATAGTGCTAGACATTCTTTTAAGGCATTTCCAGAGTGAAAATGCTGAGATGCTATGAAGTACAGTTGCTTTTATTTTCTAAAATTAAATTACCTTTATTGTATATGTCAATTTATAAGAGGACACAAAGCTCGTTATAGAAAATAATATAGAGAGGTGAACAGATGACAAACTATCCTAAATTTCACTACCTGTTGTTAACATTTAGGTGAAGATTAGCTGAACACCCTTTTATGTGGGACCTTTACTTACATATGCTATTTTGTTTTTTCAAAAACAATATATTATAAAATTTTCATGTGGCAATAAACAGAAATTCAACATTACTTCTAGTCATTCACTCTTCAAAAGTGCAAAAAGCTTTCTTTCCTGTAAATCCCTTTATTTCTTCACAACCTTTACTGTGCTCTTTGTGAAACTGAGGATGATATTTCAATATTTAACTCATCCTTGTTATTATTGCTCTATAATCACCCCTGGAATATCTGAATGTATTTCTACTCCCAATTTAATCCCATAAATTTCTATGCATTCAAACCCTCTTCTGATATGCCTTTTGCCAAGCACTTATTACTGCTGTCAGATATACAAAGTTAAAGAGATAGAAGTAGATGATAGATAGATAGATAGATAGATAGATAGATAGATAGATGATAGATAGATAGATAGATAATAGATAGATGATAGTTAGATACATAGATAGATGATAGATAGATGATAGATAGATAGATAGATAGATAGATAGATAGATAGATATCAAACATTAATTCTTTTTCTCCAACTTTGCTATCTATGTGGAATTTATTAAAGCACCAATAAAGCTCCCTTAACAAATTATATTTGATATTGACCTGGCCGAGTACAGCCTTCTTCTGGGTTATTTCAGGTTTCAAAGAGACAGCTTGCTTGTGAAGAAATCAGCCAGTAATTTCACAGCTTAAGCTTTCACTTTTCATCCCTTCTCCTTCATCTTTTGAAAGAACCCCAACCCCAGAGGTGATGCCTGACAGTGATTAATCTCTCTGCCTTCTACAACTGAGCCAGAGAATGTGGGTCCAACTGCAGACAACAATAACAGATAGTGCCAGCCATATCTGTAATCAAGTGGATTTCACCCCTGGAATACCTGAATGTATTTCTACTCCCAATTTAATTCCATAACTTTCTATGAATTCAAACCCTCTTCTGATATGCCTTTTGCCAAGCACTTATTAGAGTCCTTGACTGTTTGGAGCTAGAAGGTACAATATGCATCACTCATTGGCTCACAAATTGGGTTTTATTTGACCAGAACAGTGCTTTCAATATGTTTGTCTTGGGGAGGGGCATATACTCTTCAGTTTACACAAGTCATATGATTTCCTATTGTCCTATACCTGACTCCTATATTTATATTTCCTGCTTGATCTCCGATGCATTAAATGTTTTTTTAAGAATGCCACACCCAGAGATACTTAATCATCTATATTGAGGTACACAGCTATTTAGCAACTCTTTCCAAATCTACATCCTCTCGATATTTTGTATACATCCAACAAATATTTATGAAGCTCACACTCTGTTCCAGACACCTGTGAGAAAAACAGTCATGTTCTCATTGAGCTTGCAGTTCGGTTGTTCCCAAGTCTGTCTCTAGAGTGTTCTTTTTGGTATACCAGAATAATTTTGAATGGTGAAGATTTAGGTAAAATGTCACTAGCTCATTTTTTTTAAGCCTAAGTTTCTTCGGATCCTTAATACTACATACAAAACCAGACTTATGTATGAATCTGCCTACAAGAAAGAAGCATTTCCTTATTACAAAGAGTGCATGGTCCACTTGGCTGCAGGTTAGAGTGGCTCTGCTGCTGTTGACTGGGGATATTTCGTTGGCTGGTTAATGAGAACAAGACAAGACATATGATCAGAGCACTTAGAATAATTACTCACTGTCAGTCTTTGGTAGTAAATCACAAGTATAAAATGAAAATGTAAAGATATGATCTGACAAGTATGGATCAAGGGAGGTACAGGGTTCCTGGCTGAAGAGTGGGCTAGTAAATTTAGGTTATTCACCAGAAAATGCCTGGGTGAAAAGCACATCCTCTCTGTACTATGGAAATTTGTTGGTTTCTGACCATCTCATGGAGGGGGTGTGACCCAAAGTGAACCTAAGGAGTAAGGTCTGCCAACTCATTGTATTGAGCTGTCAATCAGACTATCCCCAAACTTGCTCTGGGTGGCAGCTGTGGCTTTATAGCTGATATATAGGTCTTCTTGGGGGTAAAAAGTTTTATATTTCATGATGGGAATAAATATGTAATCTGAGTATTAGGTTAAACCCATTCATTCTTTTGTTGTTGTTAATTAAGAAATAAAATAATGCTGAAAGATATGCTTCAACTTTCCTTTGCAGTAAATGTGACATTCAGACCTGTTTTTTAAGTATCAGAATTCTTGCTGGATCAGCTTGACTTGCACACAATGCAGGAAAACCAATAATAGTCTCTGGATAGATGTCAGTAACATGCAGGGTCCATTCTCTAATTGACCTGGAGGAAAACAGGTCCTATGTAAGAAATAAATTTTGAGAAGAGTGAAAAAAGAAAGGAGAAAGATCCAAAGTCAACTGGACATGGGTTCAAATAAATTTCTCTAAACATGTCTCCTCATACTTAAAATGGAGATAAATAACCACCTTGTAGGAATGCTATGATCAGTGAATGGAATAATGTTTCTGAAGAACCTAACATTTTGTAGCAATGAGAATTTACAAATGGATCTGTTCTTTGAGCTGTTTTCTGCTGGGAGCTTGCAATACCCTGGTTTGTGGCCTCACACTAAGGATATCTTTCCTCATGCATCAATTATCCTATCCAGCAGATCTAAAAATGTTGGCATTTATGTCCTACATCCTGGCAGAAAATGGCGGTCAGAAAGTTCCAAGACATCAGCCAGCAATTTTATACATGCTTGGAGCTGGTCTGCGATATATCTTCAGGGTAGGCCTCCAGGAACACTCTGATTGAGTGTGGTAGATTGAATTTATTGATGGCTCAATTGTTGGCCTTCCTATACACCTTCCTGCATTGCCCTTGAACTTTGCAGTCCTCTTACTATGACTCTGGGCCCTCCTCCTTTGACTTGCTTTGGCCAAAATAATATGGCAGACATGTTGGCATGCCACTTTCAAGCCTAGGACTCAAGAGGCTTTGTACATTTTCATTTAGTCTCTTGCACTATTGAATTCACTTTTGGAACCCTGCCTTATCCATGAGAACAAGCCTAGGAGAGTCTGCTATAGAATGAGAGACCATGCAGAAGAGAACAGCAATGCCCTAGCTAACAACCAAACAATTCTCAGAAGCAAAGCCAACTAGACAAACTGCAGCTCACTACAAATGCATGCAGTAGCCCAGTCAAGACCTGAACAACCATTTATGGAGCCTAAATTTCGGACCCACAAAATATGAGTACATAAATGGTTAGTGTTTGAATCTACTAAGATACTTAGTGGTTTATAACACACATTATCTTGGTCATATATAAACTCAAGTGACTGAGGGACTTTCTCCAATTCTAGAGAACATTATTGAGAACTCCTGAAGCTCCTTAGCTATCAGAGCAGTGGCCTGTCTCCATGGATTTACCTATATCTCCTATATTCAGCCATAGATCAATTTCTCTGAGATTTTTTCGAATCACCTAAGAACCTGACAGCAGAGGCAATTAATATGGTCCTGTAGAGGTTTAAGACAAATGAAGTCCTGAGCAAGAGAGGAAGTGGTCTTTACCTGTTATTCTGCAGACCCAATTTGTGTTCCACGTTTTTTTCCAAAGCAAGAAGTAAGAGAATTCAAAGAGCTAAAATGTGTGATCCCAGGTCCAGGCTTTAAGGAGGAGGAGCTTTATTTGGGGAAAAGATGCAAGTCAATACACGTGAGCATTTTGAAACTATACAAGAGACTGTTCAGGCTGAGGTATGGTTGTAATATAGGTAGAACTATTCCTTTGGTACCACTTTTCCTGACTCTCTTAATTCTTGTTTCTTTCCTTCTAACCCTAGAAACCTCCATCTGGTCAGCAAATCTCAGTTGAGAAATTAACTGGCCATGAGGTGTGGTACCTTTCCCAGATAATTACACTTTCATGAGACTAAGCATTCATATGTGCAAACGCCCCCACACACAAGATTTAGAACGGAGTTGAGCAGAAATCTTTTGAGGCAAGGAGAGGCCTTTTAATACTATCTAAATCACACTGACTGACCCTGCTTCTCCCATAGAAGTTCTCAATTTACCCCTTTTTCACTGCTGCTCTTCTTTCTATACTTCCCTCTGACTAATTCACAGCTGTGATCTCTACTTCTATCCTTCTTTGTTTCTGTAATGTTATATGTTTCTGTCAATTGCACAATATAGTTTTTTGTTTTTGTGCTTCCTCATTGGTTGGTAAATACATGTACAGCAGAGCCCAAGGCCCTCCCGTTTCCCTCTTCCCCCATCCTTATTGCAAAGTGCAGTTCCCCACTCAAAAGATTGCAGTAGCCCAGGGAAACAGTCTTGAAAAATATCAGTAGACTGCGGAGCCTGACCCATTTGTAAAAGGCAGAACCCAAAATGAAATTGACAAGCAATTATCAGATGAGCCAGTTTTCATTCAATCCTTGATGGATTTCTTTGTTTTCTAGTTTTTATTACTTAAACCTCTTGACAGAAGCTCATATTGAAAATAAAATTACAAAGATCTTTATACATGGAATGATGTCCAATGTTCTATCAAACAAAACTTTTAACTAAGCCTGAAAACCAGCACAATGAACAAATGCAAAGAAAGCTGCCAAAGGAAAAGTAATGGGTCTGAACTAGAATCTTAACTGTTTGGAGGTTCTGGACTCATTTAAGACTCTGTAAGCAGCAGTGGGCTCTCCTGAAACAAGTAAATGCATAAAGGCACAAAATTTGGGTTGGAGGCCATGATCACATACCTTCTGGAGCATCTAGGGATTGCCTAAGGAAAAGAGCTCTAATCCACAGGAAAGCAGGAAATCGGCTCCACAAGGATGCAACACACCTTATCTGTTTACAATTGGTTGCCAGTTTCCTGCTGTTGAGGAAAAAGAATATGTGAGCTCAGAAAGAAGATTTAGCTTGGAGTCATGATTATCAGTGGGGGGAAAAAAAGCAGGAGAGAAGGAAGAGAGGAAATGGAAGTGCTGCTGGGATCCATAAAATTTTACGGCATAATGAAAATTTCTAAAACCTCTGCAAATCTGAGTTAGCAACATTATGATACTGTAATCCAGCCTGAACCTTTTGCTGTAAATTATTCTTTCACTTCATTTTTTTCTTCTTTCTAGAACCACACATATTTTGCATAAAGAGAAAAAGGTGCTGGTATAAAAGAAGAAAAGGAGGGTGTGTGTGTGTGTGTGTGTGTGTGTGTGTGTGTATGTGTATGTGTGTGTGTGTGTGTGTGTGTGTGTGTGTGTGTGTGTTTAAATGAAGAAAACATTTGAAAATATATAAATGCTGACATATATGAGACGTTTCTTCCTGGAACAGTCAAATGATATTTGGGGTATTAAGATTGTATTTAGTGTCTTTTCTGTTTGTGAGATTAGCATTATGTTTAAGAAACTGAGAAATGCTGAGCTTTACATCATTGAGGTCAGTGTTGGCAGAAAGTACCCTATACGACTGTTAAGTCACACAGCATCATTCTTTCCCTGCCTGTGGTGGGTCTCATGCTTGGACAGTGACCTTCTCAGGCAATAGCTTCTCAGATACTCAGAGAGCAGCAGATTTGGGATCTACACTCCGAAGATAAGAGGCAAAGAGGATTCAGAAAAATAACCAATGGCTACAGGTTAATCTTCTCAGTGTATACCCAGTTTACCTGTTTATTGCCAGTTTCCCCTTTCAGCTCCACAAGACCAATTAACTTCATTTCTCCCATAGCCAAGACACTGTTTCTAATCCAAGAATCTTAGGTTGTGAGTCCCAACACAGCACAGGGGATGTCACTTACCAGCCTGGTTATCCTCTAGTCACTCTCATCTTTTGCAGGAATTTTAGCCTGCAATCTTTTGGATGTATAGCCACGGTTCCAAAGGAGGATGGCATATAGAACAAGACTGCAACAGAAGCAGTGTGGTGGGAAGTGTTCTGAATTTTCAGTCAGGAGACCTGGAATTTTTCTGAGAGCTCAGCTTAACTGGGCAAGTACTGCCCCTCCCTGAGCTACAATGTCTTTCTCTAGTAAATGAGGCAGGTAGCATAACCATGTGAAGTGACCTCAGTATATGACAATAGGAAGTGGTAGGGCTTCCGGCTTGAAATTAGTCCTCTTGAGGACATTCAAATTTAATTTTTAAAATATGTTTACATTTTTAGACTTTCAATTTTGAAATAACATTAGACTTAAAAATGTGTTGCAAAAATAGTGCACAAGTACACCCATGTTCACAGCAGCATTATTTATAATAGCCAAAAGGTAGAAGAAACCATCAATATTTGAATGGATAAACAAATGTGATATAGTCATACAATGGAGTGTTATCAGCATTCAAAGGGAAGGGAATTCTGACAACACTGCACATTGGTGAACCTTGAAGATATTTGGCTGAGTGAAATAAGCCAGTCATAAAAAGAAAGCATTGTATGATTCAACTTATATGAGGTACCTAGGGTACTCAAATTCATAGAGACAGAAAGTAGAGTGATGATGGCTGGTGTTGGGGAAAGCAGAGAATGGTGAATTATCATTTAATGGATATAGAGTTTAGTTTTGCAACCTGGAAAGAGTTCTGGAGATGGTTGCACAACAATGTGAATGTATTTTAATGATGCTGAACTATATTCTTAAAACTAATTAAAATAAAACATTTTATATCATGTATATTTTGCCATAATAAAAACATTACTTTTTTAAAAATTTTACACAGAGTTCTTGTATACCCTTTATCAGCCTTCCCAATGTTAACATCTTACATAAGCATGGTATAATCACCAAAGCCAGGAGAAATCATTGACATAACACTATTAATTAATCCATAGGCATTGTTCACATTTTTTTTCTGATCCAGGATATGACCTGCATTTAACTGTCATGGCTCCTGAGGCTCCTCCAATGTGGAAAAGTTATGCAGTCCTTCTTTGTCTTTTACAAAGACTACTAACTAGTTACGGGTTTGTTTAATGTTTTCTCCTGACTGAATATAAGTTATGTACTTCTGGCGAGAAAATCATATAAAGATGTTATGTCCTTTTCAGTGCATCACAAGAGGCACTTGATTTTGACACCTCATCACTGATGAGGTTAACTTAGATCACTTGGTCAAAGTGATCTCTGCCAGGTTTCTTCACTATAAAGATGTTTTTTCTCTTGGTTTATCATTATACATTAACTTTAGCATCCTTTGGTGATGCGTGCTAGCCACAATGATTAATGTGGTATTTCTTAAATGGTAATTGTTTATTTCTGTCAATTTTCTGTTTATTAATTCTAATTCCACTCTAAGGAAGTTTTCTTTTTTTATTTTAATTTATTTTTTATTTATTTTTTTGTTACAGATATTTTCCCTTTTTTACCCCATTGGCATCCCCCACCCCACCCCACCTCCGCCCCATCCCCGGCTTAGTTGTCCATGTCCACTGGACATGCATACATGCATATAAGTTCTGTGGTTTATCTCTCCCACCCCCCACCCCCTCTTCTGAGGGATGTCAGTCTGTGCCCTACTTCCATGTGTCTGGGTCTACTGTATTCCTCAGACTGTTATGTTCATTATATTCCGTATATAAGTGAGATCATGTGGTATTTGTCTTTTTCTGCTTGGCTTCTTTCACTTAGGATAATACTTTCCAGGTCCCTCCATGTCATCTCAAAGGATAAGAGATCTTTCTTTCTTACCGCTGCATAGTACTCCATTGTGTATATGTACCACAGCTTTTTTATCCATTCGTCCACTGGTGGACACTTGGGCTGTTTCCAGATCTTAGCTATTGTAAATAGTGCTGCTATGAACATGGGGGTACATATATTCTTACTGATTGGTGTTTCAGGCTTCTTAGGGTATATTCCCAGCAGTGGGATCACTGGGTCTAATGGAAGTTCAATTTTTAATTTTTTGAAGTAACACCATATTGTTTTCCATAGCGGCTGCACCAGTCTGCATTCCCACCAGCAGTGTATTAGAGTCCCCTTTTCTCCACACTCTCGCCAACACTTGTTATTTGATGATTTGTTGATGGCGGCCATTCTGACAGGTGTGAGGTGATACCTCATTGTTGTTTTAATTTGCATCTCTCTGATGATTAGTGATGTTGAGCATTTCTTCATATGTCTTTTGGCCATTTCTATGTCCTGTTTGGAGAGGTGTCTATTCAGCTCCTCTGCCCATTTTTTAATTGGGTTCTTTGTCTTCCTTTTGTTGAGTTGTATGAGCACTCTATATATATTGGAAATTAACCCCTTATCTGATACATCATTGGCAATGATGTTCTCCCATACAGTGGGTTGCCTTTCCATTTTGATGACTATTTCTTTTGCTGTGCAGAAGTTTTTTAGTTTGATGTAGTCCCATGTGTTCATTTTTTCCTTTGTTTCTGTTGCCTTAGGTGATGTATCAGTGAAAATTCTGCTGCGTATGATGTCCAAAATTTTGTTGCCTACATTTTCTTCTAGAATTTTTATGGGTTCACGGGTCACATTTAAGTCTTTTATCCATTTTGAGTTTATTTTTGCATATGGTGTAAGTTGATGGTCTAGTTTCAGTTTTTTCTGCATGTAGCTGTCCAATTTTCCCAACACCATTTATTAAAGAGGCTGTCTTTACTCCACTGTATGCTCTTGCCACCTTTGTCAAATATTAATTGAGCGTATTGCCTTGGGTCCATTTCTGGGTTTTCAGTTCTGTTCCACTGGTCTATATGCCTGTTCTTGTGCCAGTACCAGGCTGTTTTGGTTACAGTCGCTTTGTAGTATAACCTGATATCTGGTATTGTGATCCCATCTACTTTGTCCTCCTTTTTCAAGATTGCTGTGGCTATTCGGGTCTTTTTTGGTTCCAAATGAACTTTGAAGAATTTGTTCTAGTTCTATGAAATATGTCGTTGGTATTTTGATGGGGATTGCATTGAATCTATAGATTGCTTTGGGTAGTATGGACATTTTAATGATGTTAATTCTTCCAATCCATGAACAGGGTATGTGCTTCCACTTTTTTATATCTTCCTCTATTTCTTTTTTCAATGACCTGTAGTTTTCTGCAAATAGGTCCTTTACTTCTCTAAGGAAGTTTTCCTTCTCCTCCATTCAAATTTCATTTCTAAAAACTTGGTAAAACAAAGTGAGAATAATGTTCCTCTAATGCTCACTAGCACTTAATAACTCCAAAGTTTCTTTCTAGTTTTAAAAATTCCCAGATTTACCTTGCCCTTCATAATAGGAAATAAAACTATAAGTTCACGCCACCTGATAGTGGTCAGAGGCACAGGACTTTGGCGAGCAAAAGGTCAGCATAGTTACATTTTTCTTTTCTTTTTTTTTCTTACTTCCCTCCTTTTTTTTTTTTAAATCAAATCTTAATATTACCCTGAGTATATCAGCAGGATTAAGTAGAGAAGACATTCAAGAACCACTGCCTTGGAAAATATACATGAAATACTTATGTTTAATTTGCCACATAAAATGTGGTTTTTAATGATCAGGAACTAAATCTGAAAGTGTTCTAAAGATATTTATTCACATACCAGGCCTTTGGCCAACTTTGCTGTGCCCTTGTAGTTCATCCAGTATCTCCTTCTCTGGCCCCAAGTCTCTTCCCCTTGTGCTAGGAATGTCCTTTAAGGTCCACTGTATGAGCATCTCCAGGCTTGACAGACAGAACTAATATTATTGTAGAGTTTCAAGTTTGGACAACCCTGAAAACTAAAGGAATAAACCTTTTTTTTTTTTTTTTTTTTTAGTTATTTATTTGTTCCCATTATCTACTGCTGAATAACAAAGCAACCTAAAACTTCTTGGTATAAAACAACCATTTATTATGCTCTTGAGTTTAAGATCATAAATTTAGACAGGGCAAAGTGGGTATGGCTTATCTACGGTCTACGTGAGAACTCTGTTTTGAAGACACAGTAGCTGAAGGATGACTGGAATGGCTGAAGTCTGGAGTCATCCAGGCTTCTTCACTTATATATTTAGCACCTGAAATGGAATGACTTGAAGAGGCCCAGCCAAGATTGTCAACCAAAACACTACACATATTTCCTGATGTTGTGTGGTCTTTCTCATAACATGGCAGCCTAGGAGAAGTTGAACTTCTTAAATGGCAAGTCAGAACTTTAAGAGCAAATATGTGGTAAAGTCACATGAACTCATATGACCTAACTTTAAAAGTCACATGACATTACTTTCACCATGCTCTTTTAACTGAAGCAGTCCCATTCCCCACATTCAAGAGTTGGAATTACGAGCCTCATCTCTTGGTGGATAGAAAGGGTGTAAAAAACTTATTCCTAAGCTTTTTAAATAACCACACAAAATTGAAACATCAGGAAAATATACACCCTAGAAATTTCACAAAACATTCCCCATGTAGTCAGTTCCTCTGACTGAAATAATTTCTTCTTTGCATTTCAGTAGCCTCGTGTCCATAAGTCTTTGTATAGCACACTGTACTCTAATGATAAAAATAGTAGTTAACACTTATTGAGTGCTCACTATGTGCCAGGCATTATTTCAAACTCTTTCTATGCATTATATCACTTAATTCTCATGATGAAAAGGAATGGCTTTATATAGAGAATAAACTGAGGCCCAGAAAGAAGAGTTAAATCACTTACCAAAAGTCATACCACTATTAAATAGAAAAGCCAGAAACTAAATCAAAGCAGTCTGGTTTCAGAACTCACGCTATTAAACCATTCTATTACTGAGTACCATTACTATGCTGCTATGTTCAAATCCAATTTCCCTAATGTATTATAAGCTATTTGCAGACTGAGACTGTTTCATATTTATGGTGGTCTCTCTAGCACCAAATACAGTGCCTGGCTTATGAGAAGGAATAGAAAAATGCACCAAAGACACTAGCAGGCAATTCAAACAGAAAAAATGTAAATGTCTCATAAACATATAAAAAATTACACAAACTTTCAAAATAGTTTAAAAAATCTAAATAAAATGTCATGTATTTCCACCAAATAGGCAAAAATTGAAATGTCAGTCAATAGCCCAGGCTGGTTTGGCTCAACGGTTAGAGCATTGGCCTGCAGACCAAAGAATCGTGGGTTTGATTCCCAGTCAAGGAAACTTACCTCAGTTGCAGGTTCAATGCCCAGCCCAGTTGGGGTCATGCAGGAGGCAACAAAGCAATGTGTCTCTCTTACATCAATGTCTCTCTCTCTCTCTCTGTTTCTCTCTCTCTCTGTTTCTCTCTCTCTCTGTTTCTCTCTCTCTCTGTCTCTCTCTCTCTCTGTCTCTCTGTCTCTGTCTCTCTGTCTCTCTCTGTCTCTCTCTCTCTCTCTCTCCCTCCCCCCTTCCACTTCTCATTCTATCTAAAAATCAATGGACAAATATTCTCTGGTGAGGATTAAAAATAAATAAATGAAATGTTAATAAATGAGTCAATAAATGTTAATCCAGTGTTGTTGAAAGTGCAGTGGATATTTTTGTTTCAACTCACTTTTTGGTCATTCTTATACAAACTTAAAGAAAAACTTTTTGGAAATATTTCTCAAATTGCTAATGTGTATAATCTATAACTGAATGATTGAATTCCTAGAATTGATCCTACAGGAAAATACATATTTATGCATATAGTAATATTTCCAAAGCTATTCATCATAGCATTTTAAAAATAATAGTTTTACAGAGATATAATTCATAACCCAGAGAATTCTCCCTTTCAAAATACACAATTTAGTGATTTTTGATATATTCAAAAAGTTGTGCAGTCATTACTATGATATGGTTTTAGAAAATTTTCATCTCCCCAAAAAGAAACCCTCTACCATTACCAATACCTCTTCATTTCTGCCTCCTCCCAGCTCCAGGCAACCACTAATCTACTTTCTGTTTCTGAATATTTTTCTATTCTGGACATTTCATATAAAAAAAAGTGATACAAAGTGATACAATACAATTTGGTTTGGTGGGTGGGGGAGTGTTGCATGCATTTTACAGCTTATTTTAGTATATGTTATTTTATTTGGTTTCTCTATTGGTGATATTAATATAATTATCCTTTTTATGTTGTCGACAGTATTGCAGATGTCCCACATACTCTCTCTACCCAGTGCCCACCCCTCTCCTGGTCTTCAGCACACTATTGTTTGTGTCTATGGGCTCTGCATATATGTTCTTTGGTTAATTTCTTCCCTTCCTCCCAACCCCCTGCCCTCTAAGGTCTGTCAGTCTGTTCCATGCATCCATGCCCCTGGACCCAGTCTGCTTATTTTGTTCATTAGATTCCACAAGTGAGATCATGTGCTATTTGTCTTTTTCTGGCTTATTTCACTTAGCATAATAATCTCCAGATCCATCCATGCTATTGCAAAGAGTAAGAAATCCTTTTTTGGGGGGTGGAGGGTATGTGCCCCTAGCGGGAACCGAACCTGGGACTCCCTGGTCCGCAGGCCAATACTCCAACCACTGAGCCAAATTGGCCAGGGCAATTCTTTTTTATAGCCAAATATATGGCTATTTTTGTCTGGCTTCTTTCACTTAGCATTACATTTTCAAGGTTCATCTATGTCATAGCTTATATCAATACTTCATTCCTTCCTATTTCCAAATAACATTCCATTGTATGTGCATTCCACATTTGGGTTGTTTCCCATTTGGTGCTATGATGAATAATGCTACTATTTGTGTACAAGTTCTTGTTTTATGTTCTCTTTTTTTTCTTGAATGTATACCTATGATTGGAATTGCTGGGTCATATGGAAAGACTGTGCTTAACAGTTTGAGTAACCACTAAAGTGTTTTCCAAAATGGCTGTGCCATTTTATTGTCCCACAAGCAATGTATGAGAGTTCAAATTCTCTACACATCCTCGGCAATACTTGCTGGGGTTTTTTGTTTGTTTTTGTTTTACTAGTGGGTGTGAGTGATATCTCATTGTAGTTTTTATTTGTATTCCACTAATGACTAATGATGTTGAACATTTTTCATGTGCTTATTGGCTATTTGTACATTTTCTATGGAGAAATTGATATTAAAATATTTTTCCCATTTTTAAATTGGGTTATATAACTATATTGTTGATTTGTTCTTTATATATTCCAGTATATGTCACTTATCAGAGAAATGATTTGAAAATATTTTATCTCAATCTGTGGGTTATCTTTTTATTTTCTTGATGATTTCCTTTGAAGAACATTCTTTGTTTTAATTAATTTCAATGGATGTATTTTTTCTTTTCTTTTCCTTTTGTTTTTTGTTTTTGTGGTACGTGCCCCTAGCGGAAACCGAACCCAGGACTCTCTGGTCTGCAGGCTGACGCTCAACTGCTGAGCCAAACTGGCCAGGGCTGTATTTTTTCTTTTGTCCTTGTGCTTTTGATGTCATAGCTAAGAAATCAATGCCTAACACAAGTCATGAAGATTTACTCCCATGTTTCATTCTAAGTATTGTATGGCTTTCTCTCTTACATTTAGAGCTATAAATTATTTTCAGTTTAATTTTGCATGTGGTATGAGACAGGAATCCAAATATATTTTTTATATGGATATCAGTTTTCCAAGCACTATTTATTGAAAAGACTATTCTTTCCCATTGAATTTTCATAGAACCCATGTTAAAATCAATTAACCATAACTTTATTATTAAAATTATTTCTGAACTCTCAATTTTATTCCATTGAACTACCTCTCCTTATGCCAGTTTCATGCTGTCTTTTTGTTGTTGTTGTTGTTGTTGTTGGCACTATTGCAGTTGTCCTCACTTTTCCCTCTTTGCCAACCTTCACTCTGCCCCCACCTTCCCTCTCCTGGACACTGTTGTCTGTGTCCATGGACTATGCAAATATGTTCTTAGGCTAATCTCTTCACCTTCTTTTTTTTTATCCTCACCCGAGGACATTTTTCCATTTTTTGTTCAGATAGAGTGGGAGGGAGAGAGAGAAAGAGAGAGAGAAAAAGAACATCGATGTGGAAGGGACACATCGAATGGCTGCCTCCCGCATGACCCAACCCGGGCTAGGGATCAAACATGCAACCGAGGTATGTGCCCTTAGGGAACTGAACCTGGGTCTCTCTGGACCGCAGGCCAATGCTCTAACCGCTGAGCCAAATCAGCCAGGGCTCTTCACCTTCTTTTATCCAGACCCTTCCACCTCCCTCCTTTCTGACATCACTCAGCCTGTTCCATTCATCCATGATTCTGGTTCCTTTTTGTTCATCAGTTTATTTTCTCATTAGATTCCACATATAAGTCAGATCATATGGGATTTGTCTTTCTCTGACTGGCTTATTTCATTTAGCATAATAACTGTAGCTTTGTAGTAAGTTTTGAAATTGGAAGTGTGAGTCTTCCAACTTTGTTCTTTGTCAAGATTGGTTTAGCTATTCTGGGTCCTTTGTAGTTCCATATAAATTTTAAAATCAGCAAAATTAGGGCATATTGCCATCTTAAAAATCCATAAACATAAGATGTTTTTCCATTTACTTTGATCTTTGATGTTTTTTGATGATGTTTTGTTCTTTTCAGTGTACAAATCTTGTACTTCTTTAGTTAAGTTTATTCTCAAGTATTTTATTTATTTGATGCTTTGTAAGTGAAATTGTTTTCTTAATTATATTCTTGGATTGATCATTTCTAGCATATACAAAAAATAATTTTTGTATATTAATTTTCAATCTGGCAACTGTGATAAGCTCATTTGATAATTCTAACAGTTTTTTGTGGATTTCTCAGGAGTTTCTATGAACAAAATATTTCTACAAATAGAAATAAGTGTTTTTTCTTTTTAATCTTGATGCCTTTACTTCCTTTTTCCTTACCTAACTGTTCTGGCCTGAACCTCGAGTACACTGTGGAATGTAAATGGCAAGAACAGACATCCTTGTCTTGTTTTAATCTTAAGTGGAATGCGTTCAGCCTTTCACCGTTAAATAGGTTAGCTGTGTATTTTTAGATACACTTATCAGAATGAAGATATTTCCTTTCACTCTGTTTTTTAAATTTTTTATCATAGAAGTGTTAGATTTTGTCAAATCCTTTTTCTGCATTTATGGAGATAATCATGTGGTTTTGTCCTGTATTCTACTGATATGGTTATTAAATGTATTGATTTTCAACTGTTAAAACAACATTGCATCCCTGGGATCAGTTCCACTTGGTCATGGTGCATAATCTTTTTTATATGTTGTTGGATTCAGTTTTCTTATAATTTAATTACAAATTAATTATACATTTTATAAATTGACTATATACACCCAAGCTTCACAAATAAATTAATAAAATTAGAAATGTTCTGACATTATTGCTTTTGTATTCTTTTTGCTTCTTTTACTTTCTTCTCCTTCAATTTGTTATAGATAGTGATCTATAATTTCCTCTTCTTTTTGTGATGTCTTTGTCTGGTTCTTGTATCAGAGTAAGATTAGCCTTAGTTCTTCGAACTGAATAATCTCAATTGATTTATCTTTATGTTTACTGATTCTTTCTTCTGCCAACTCAAATCTGATATTGAAACCCTCTATTAGAAAATGTATTTTACTTTTTGTACTTTTAGTTTTAAATTTTTTATTTGTTTTTTAAAATATATATCTATCTCTTTATTAACAATATCTATTTGCTAAGATATCATTCTAATACTTTCCTTCTCTTTAGATGTGGGTCCTTTAGTTTAGTTGTGTTCTGTTTTTAATATATTTATGATAGCTGACTTAAAGTCTTTGTCTAGGAAATCCAACATCCAAGCTTCCTCAGAAAGTTTGTATTTACTGCTTTTTTTTCCATATGTATGGGTCATATGCTCATTTTTGTGAATGTGTCCTATAATTTTTTTTTTAAATAATACAATGTGGCAACTCTGGAAATTGGAATCATCAACTCTCCAAGTGTGTGTGTGTGTGTGTGTGTGTGTGTGTGTGTGTGTAATCTCTGGGCTTCTTGTTTTTGCTATTGTTGCTGTTTATACATTTTGGTTTTATGTTGTTAGTGACTTCCTATAATGTGCCATTCAATCTCTGTTAGCTCGGTGATCAGGTAATGATTGAACTGAGATTTCCTTACAGACTCTGATTCAATAAATTTTTTTACTCTTTGATAAGGGTCTCTGTTTATATTGGGGTATGCTACCTAAAAATTTCATATTGGCCCCACCTACATTGGTAAAACCTTAATTAATATCCCTTCTCTTTTCTTTAAAACCATAGGTGGCAACACACATACCTAAAAATGTTAATAGAAAATACTTGGAGTATTTAAATGTTTTTTAGTTTAGGAACCCCTTGAAAATATGACAAAAAGCGTGTCTTAAATCTCCAAAAAAAAATACATATATGTCCATGATTTTGGCTATAATTTTCAAGGGTTCAATTAATTTATTAATCACATTAAGAACTAAAAACAATGTATTTTTATATATATGAAGACATATGGAGAAAGGGAAGAGATCTGGGAACTTTGAGGTTCCATTTTCATATAACAGAAGATAAAAATATCCCTAGAGGGGAAATGACTTCCCTGAGATTAGATAGTAATAGACATGAGCTACATTCAGGTCTCTTAATTCCTAGGTAAAGACTTTCCTCACCAAATTGCCTTGAATCATAGAACGAATGACAGTTCTCTTAGATTTTTACAGACCCTGAGTCCCACATAAGCTCTCACTACTGTGGCTTCTCTATCTCTGACACTCATATCTAATGCCAAAGAACTTTAGGAAAGGGAGATAGAGGGAAACCTGTCCTGTCATTCAACAGGTACTAACTAGATTTATATGGTTATGTGGTGCCCAGCATGATGAGGGGCATCAAAGGGTCACAGAGAAAGACCAAGACGTAAGACAGACAATCCAACTGTGAAGACAGGACTAGGTCACAACATGATGCTGGAGCAACCCAATATGTAATAATAAACACTAGTCCCAGAAAGGAGAAAGGAGAAAATTGGTGTGGATATGAATATAAAGGCAAGGCTCCATTGAGGAGAAGAAAAGATTGAAAAATGAGTAAAAACTAAAAAATGGAGGAAAGAATAAAAAATATTGTGGAGGGGAAGGGTAATGGGCACTATGTGAGAGAAAGTAGAAAAAAAAAGGAAGGAGTACAGTGACAGGGAAATAGAGGGCCAAGTCTGATAGAAGGTTGTAGTAGTTTTCTCATACACATTTTTATCCTATGGAGCCTCAACATGCAACTCCAGCTTTGGTGTACCTGTTCTTGGGCCACCTCCAGAAGCTAACAGTGTCATATGTCTGTTTGACTCTTCACAGCTCCCCTTCACTGAAGGCCTGTACCACTTTTATCACAATGGCCTTGCAAAGACCAAGAGAAGACGCAGCCTACACCACAAGCAGCAGCTGGAGAGAGACCCCAGGGTGAGTTTTTCTGGGAACCTACCTTCCAACTTCTGCCACTACATGCAGGACCATTGGGGAGTATAAAAGAGGGTAAGCAGGGAATTTTGAAGTAAAGACATTCAATGTATTGAGATGGGCCAGCTGAGTCCTTGGAAAAGTGGTATCAAGGACTCTCTGCTCCTCTATCTCATGTATTATAAATAAACTCTTAATAGGACTGGGAGAGGAGTAAACAAGGATATCATCCTTTACTGGCTGTCGTATCCTGCATTATTGTGTGACAACTTCTGGTTGCTTGAGAACATGTTTTGTCCTATGATGGATGGAAAGATTCCAAGCAGTTTAGGGCATCATTTTATAGAAGGTTTCTGTTGGTGAATCCTCATGCTCTGAGGTGGGCGTCATACCCCATATTATGAATGGGAAAGTGAGAGGGCCAGTAAGTGATCATCTCAATATCCAGGCATGGTTTCAGTCATGGGAGCATCTCAGCTCCTCTTCTCATCTTGTATTTTCTCACACTGACCTAATTTATCACTATATTTCAGCTGTCTTCTTAATGCTCATGACACTCTTCTTTTTTTTTTTTTTTTTTTTTTTTTTTTAACCTCTAATCTTTACCTTGTTCTTGGACTCCAGCTCTCATTTTCTATTTTGCCCTGGCAGCTTAAATTCAACTTTCCTGCAGCCAAACTTATCATCTTAGCCTCAAAGTGGCAACTTTTTCAGTTTTCCTATTCCCTGCTTTCAGAATAGAAACTCTAATCATCATTGAAGGCTTCCTCTTCAAATTTTGTGGCCATACCACATATTTACATACCCATTCAATTCGTAGATTCTGATTTTTCCTATGCAATTCACCAAGAGGGAAATTAATAATCCAGGCAAGTTGTTCTTTATGCACTGAAGACACATAACCTCTTTATCAGGACTCTTGAAGGAAAGTGGATGTAAAGAGGGTCAGATGTTTGAATTAGGAATTTACACATGTGACTCCTTTTGAGCTGATAGAATTTGTAAACTCTTTCTGGTGGGGCTTTTCATGTGAATGTTGACTGGCTTTAATTTGGGCTTTAATTAGCAAAGTAGATAAAACAGGCTTCCTAGCAGATCACCAACTGACAGGTCACAGGCAATTTTCCTTTAATTCTTCAACCCAGGGGATCTCATATTTCCTATAGTGGAAATTCTACTCTGAGAAACCATTTTATCTTTACTTTCAGAGCAAGATTCAAGTTGCCTGTGCTGCCAGCCAATACCAAGCATTCTCAAAGGGTCTATTGTAGAAGCTGGAATCACTATCGAAGGGAGAAGCCCTCTTTTCTGTGTTATAGCAGCCTTTGCCCCAACTGTACCAATTCAGTGCCCAGGAATGTCCTTGAGAAGCTCATGGACAGGGATCCTGCCTATCTCATCTGTGGACCCAGGGTGGTCAACTGTAGTTAAAGACCACTCTGGTACACTATGACACTAATTTTCCCTACATTTTATTTTGATCTTACCCTTTATGGCCAATTGTTTTTTTTTTTTTAATTTATGTATTTTCTATAATTCCCATTGGTTTCTCCTCTTTCATGATTAAAGATGTTGCCCCAAGATCATTCAGAGAAAAGCACATAAAATAAACTGGAGCAGAAGAAAAGATGCATGAAAGGTTTGGGCTGGGAAAGAGAACTGAGGAACAGCAAAACTAAGAAGTCATTGTTTCAGAAAAACTTCTTGGGATTATTAGGCTAAGGTTTTCTTATTTTTGCACTTACTTGAAGTGATCTTTGAAATGCTGATTCTTTTGTTGTTGTTGTTAATCCTCACCAGAGGATATTTTTTCATTGTTTTTTTTGTTTTTGTTTTTTTTTTTAGATAGAGTCAAAGGGAGGGAGGGAGAGAAACACAGATGTGAGAGAGACATATCAATTGGTTGCCTCCCGTAGGACCCTGACTGGGGCCAGGGACTGAACCTGCATGCAACCTAGGTACATACATGCCCTTGACCAAGAATAAAACCCACAACCTTTTGGCTCTAACCACTGAGCAAAACCAGCCAGGGCTGAAATATTGATTCTTAAAGTGTGGAGTGATATTTCCAAAAGAGAAGAAAATAAGATGGGTTGGGTAATAAGAAATAAAATCATGCACTGGTGATTCTAATCATTTGTTTTTCTCCTCAAAATATTATCTATTTTAAGCAAAAGATGTATCCATTCTCCCTTCATTGCCATTATAAGTCTCCTGGTAGCCCTCTGCCTCTATCTGGTAGGGGTACCCATCTGCCCTACCCATGAAAATTAACAAAAGAGAGCAGGGAAACTGAAGATCATGTCTCCTATACCTTTTTCTGTCTTTTTCTTTTTTTTTCTTTTTTCTTTTTCCATTTTTTGTTCAGATAGAGTGGGAGGGAGAGAAAGAGAGAGAAACAGCGACATAAAAGGGACACATCGAGTGGTTGCCACCTGCACAACCTAGCCAGGGCCAGGAACAAACTGCAACAAGGTACGTGCCCTTAGTAGGAACTGAACCCAGGTCTCTCGACTGCGAGCCAATGCTCTAACCGTTGAGCCAAACTGGCCAGGACTCTCTGTCTTATCATTAAGGTTAAATGTCAAGTCTGTTATCAATAATAAAGTCATTCTAGAAAAGAAATAAAGCATAAAATCTCATAATTATTTGCCAAAAACAAACAAACAAACAAACAACAACAAAAAAAACTGCCACTGATGACTGCCTTGTTTTAAAATATTAGATTAAGACCTAAGTCTTTCCTGCATGATATTCTTGTGGTCATCTAATTTTGGCATCAGCTAATGGCAAAACATGGGGGCAACTATTCTTAAACAAAAAGCATTAACTATGATGAGCAGTGCAAGAGTAGCAATGGGAGAATTTTGCACTGTGGGTTTACACACCTTAAACAAAAGGGTAAATAGGTCAAGTATTAGGATACCTCAAATTTGGGGCTCTCAAGCATATTCAAACAGGTTGCAAAAAGAAAAAATAAATGCAAGTATAAGAGAAAAGGGGAAGAAACAGGTAGCTGTGAAGGATTATTGATCCAGGCTTTTATCTCTTGCATAGATGGTGAAAGTTACATCTTATGACTCAAGATGTTAAAAGCAAGTTGTTCTGCCATTTTCTGAAACATATTGTCTTCTAGAACATTTTCAACACTAGGTTTCTTCTTCCTCCTGTCTCTGCATTACTTCCTGAACTCTTTCACCGACTGTCCTCCGGCTTGTGCAGAAGAATGCAAAGCCCAAGGAGCCATGCACGTAGAGCAGGAGGCTTGAGCTGCTACAGCCCTCAGGGATGAACCCACTTAGGCAGCTTTTTAGCGAAAGAAACTACCCAGGTCTGCTACCAACCCAAGAAATAAAAAGAAAAAGAGAACCAAGTCTTATTTTGGTTTTGCTCTAACTTTAGAATAGAAATTTCAAGGATGTTTTTCCCTCATTTAGCAATTAAATTTTATGTTTTAGGAAAACAAGAGAAAGACTAGAAAAAGGATCATATGTCCTTCTTGTCCAGGCCAATAGAGTGCTGTTTTCAATATGTCTCTATTTCTCTTTGTTATGCAGAGCAATATAGTAAGAAAATAGATTCTGAAGTAGGCTGTTTTAAAAGTATTCCCTTGCCTTTCCATTTTTTTTCTGCTGAAAGGATTAGCAGAATGTTGAATAGCATCATTTAGATGCTAAAAAGCAAAGAATCATGTCTTGTTTATTTCTGGACATCTTTGTATAGTGCAGTTCTGAGTAAATAGTAGATTAATAATTTTTTTAGGGTTTTAATCCATGAAGTAATATTGTTGTTTTTCATCTTATATTTTTTAACCCTATTCTAAAATGTACCTCTATTAGGAAACAGAAGTATAGCTTTCTCTTGAGCTCTTCCTTTAGATACATTCTTAATTGTAGGTAAAGAAAACCAATTACCATCTCATTGCTTCTGTGTCTTGTCACTGAGAATCCCATAAAGAACCAGTTTTTAATTTCCAAAGTCTAGCACACTACATTTCTGATCATATTCACAGTCCTAGTACAGCCACTGAAGTAAGAACAATATGTTTAGAAAGTCTTGGTAGCTAAAATTACTTGGAGATATAATGAATATATCCAAAGGTAGAATGAAGTAATAAAACTAAAAATGCCTTCTCAGCATCAAGGTCAAGAATAAATATCCCTTGCCCAAACCTCTGTGAGATTTGTTAAACTTTGACTAAGAGCAACATCAACAAATCTTGACACCAAGCCTAATTGTGGTCCAGAGTCCACATATCAAACCCTCGAAGTTCTAAAAATACATGAAAACAAGTGGAAAATAAATTTAATAGAGATATTATTTGTTCACATTTCTGTCAAACTATATTTGTGTATCTGATGATGATTTAATTGAAATTAAATATATTAAAAAACACAGACTCACATTGTTCAATGAGCAACATACATAACTCATTTGGAAGCCCAATAATTCAACAAAAAAATAACCTGTACTTCATTTGTTGAGAGGAGTTTTATTTAATTCAAGGATTATACACATTTATTTCCTTTTCTAAGCAATTTCATTAGACCTTACAACTATTCCTTAAAATCATTTTTAAATCTCTTAATTTTACAAGGCAAAAACTCCTATCAGTCCACTGACAACTTTTCTCTGTTCCAACTCTCAAAGAATGGATGTTTTCCTTAATATTCTATATATGGGAACTCTATCTTTCTAGCTTCTTCCTTATCCAAATGTTTATACATATCTAATGACCATAGATGGCAGATATATGGATTATATGATCTATTTTTGTTTTTTTTTAAGGGCTTATTCTGAGCATATTTGTGAAGTTTTAGGGTACTTCAAAAACCCACAAAAAGCCCTGGCCAGTTTGGCTCAGCGGTTAGAGCGTCGGCCTGCGGTCCGGAGTGACCCGGGTTCAGTTCCCGCTAAGGTCACGTACTTCGGTTGCAGTTTGTCCCCGGCCCTGGTTGGTCGTGCGGGTGGCAGCCACTCGATGTGTCCCTTTCACGTCGATGTTTCTCTCTCTCTCTCTCTCTTCCTCTCTCTCCCTCCCACTCTATCTGTACAAAAAATGGAAAAATATCCTCGGGTGAGGATAAAAAAAAAAAAACCCGCAAAGGTTAGTTTCTCTGAATAGTCCTTTAAAAATCTCAGAGAACCATACTACCACAACAAAAGAGAATTTCGCCTATTTATTAAAATTAGCTGGATGTGACTGATATGATTTGTTTGTAAATATCAAAGTAGTGAGTAAATCAGGCTTTCTTTGTTTGCAGGACTTAATAATACAATAATTTGTATTGTTTTTTAAAATGGATTTATAATCATCATTGAGACTCAGGTGGTTGATAGAGCCATGAATAGCTTGTAATTACTCTGGGTCCTTTTCTGACATGACACAATAATGCTTTTAGGTCTAACTCAGATGGGGTAATTTAGCCATGATTGGTGAACATTTTTTACAGAGGTACATAGACTTAGATAAGAAATATTAAGCATAGATGACATGAAAAACATGACCTGAAGGAGCTCATGGGATGATCAGAGCAATATGTTCATAATCCACATACATCTTTATTAAAAGAATACTGGAACTTCAGCAGTTCATGGCCAGCAAAGAAGTTATTTACCCTCCTCCTCCGCAATTACATTAAATTTTGTCACATTTGCTAAACTTAGCTTCTAATCCTTCTCAAATACCTAATATCATAGTATTTTTTATGGTAATGATATGTCGCTTGTATATATTGTATCTTTGATTTGTATTTGATCACTTAGATTAAACACTGGGAAAAAGAAGGAAAAGTACCATTATATTTTGGAAAATCTACTTTCAAATAGAAAATGTCATGAAGAAAAATGTTTTTCTCCAGTTTTTTTGGAGGAGGTGGGAGCAGTAGGTTGACCAAACCTTCCTCCAGTGTGTAACTAATAGAATTTGGAGTGTCTTCTCTTTACCATCACAGTGAACGCATGAGAACCTCTCAGCCTGCGGGTTGGCTAAAAACAGAAATTAGAAAGTTTTAGTACCTTTTTATAAGAATTTATACCAAAGAATAGATTGTTTTTTAATCTTCATATTTATTAACTCTAAAATGATGAGTTTTGGGGTTTTGAGAAACTGCACTAAGGAATGTATATGAATCTCCAATTTATCTTCCAAATATCTCCTTGAGAGAAAAAAGAAAGCAGACGAATTTAACTATATTTCACTTATTAAAAATCAAAGGCATAGTAAGTTTATTTAAATACTATAACACATGCAAAAGTATTTTGTATTTCTGTAGAACTTTTATTTCAGAAGCCATTCTGGCTGCCTTTTTCTCGTCTTCTCATTTCCTAGTAGCATGAGATGGACCAACAGATTATTCTATCCTGAAATGGAGGTAGAAAGAGGTGGATATGTGCTTAAGTCATGCACAGCTTTGTGAAAGCTCAAAATAGAAAGTCGGGCCCCCAACAATGGTGCCCATTTTTTCCAATTTGCATTTAGTTCTCCTGGTTGGACAAGGGAACAACCTATTGGAAGCTAGGATTCTCACAGAGAAATGATTGTCTATGATGCATGATCATAAGAGCCCAGTAGCCTACCAATAAAGCTGTGCAAGTATAGAGTTGGCCATTGGTGGGGTTTGAAAGTAGAATGAAATTCCTTCAACTCTTGGAGCCTTAGAGGTACAGGTTAGCCAGAATTCCTAACACAGACTCCTCCCTTGGCTAACAAATATCCATGGGTGTCTTTGTCACCCAAACAAAGAAATAAAGCAAACCAGAGACATATGGAACTAAAATAAAGTGATAGTGAAGCTCGATAATGAAGGAGAAGAAAGAGAAGGAGAGAGAAGTACAGGAAAAAATTTTAAATAAAAAAAATAATAATAATTGGTAGAAAGTGGGTAAGATCCAGCCCCAAACCCAGTGCTGTTACCCACCCCTCACCCCCACCTACTTCAACAGCTATCTCAGTATAATCTGAACCATGTAACCCCTGCAGTGACCTGGATATTTTCTGTTCTGTAAATAGCTCAATTTTCTATATGAAAATGGGAATTGCCTTAAAGGGGCAAATAACTTCAAAAGGAGTGCATAGCAAAGTTAGGCAGACATTATTTCTTCCTCCTTACCTCTGGTTTTTCCTTCCTGCCTCTCTCCACCTTCATTCCTTGCCCCAAGAATCTGAAAGCAGCAAACACACCCTTTTAGAATATGCTGTGCGTCTCAGGTTCAAAAGGAAAGTTGCTTTACAAAAAATTAACTATAAATGCAAGTGAATACACACATATGATGAAATCCATTAGGAAGGCATTTTGGCTCCTACCCCTCCATTCCCAGCCAGCCAAGTAGTGATTCTCTGCACATGAGAGAGGACAAAGCAAGGATACAGTCCTCCAATGATCGGGCTCATGACATTTCTGCAGGAAACGGACCACTGAGTCAGAGGAGAATAGGCAAGATTACTCCAGGACTTCCTCTTGTTTTTATTTGATAAGTAAAACCCTGAGACAAGGATTTTGAAGATAATCACTTATTTGGATGGTTGACCCTAGGATACACAAGAGCAAGAGTGAAATGAGAAAAGGAAATGAGGAAAGCATTTAGAGGGTGAGTTATCTTATATTTTTTAAATTGATTTTTAGAAAGAGAGTAAGGGAGAGGGGAAGAGAGAGAGAGAGAGAAATGCTGATGTGAGAGAGAAACATTGATGCATCCCGACCAGGAACCAAACCCACAACCCAGGCAAGTGCACTGACCTAGAATCAAACCCATGACCTTTGGTGCATGAGATAACGCTCAACCAACTGAGCCACACCAGCCAGGGTGAGGGTGGATTTTTTTAGCAGGTTTCCACTGTATCACCTGAAGCTCAGTCCCACTGGGGACTCTGAAGGTGTCGTATACAATGTGCATTCGAGTCGTCCCACAAGGGACAAAGTTGCTGGATGATTAATCAACTGGCTCTCTCTCTTCTGTTTGCATTGACTCGGATATTAAATTCCTGGCCTTTCTGGGTTGCCCTCTGCACACGCTAAACAAGTCTCAGGATGCTGGAGAAATCCCTCAAGTGGAAAGATAAAAATGGTGATGTTTTATGTGAGAAGCTGTCAGCAGTGACAGGTGAACTCAGGAGAACTGAGAATATGGAAATACCAACAACTACTGCTACAAATCCTACAACCTAATGTTGTTCTAAGGATTTAACAGGCATCATCTCATTAAACCTCAAATGTATTCTGTGAATTAAGTGCTTTTAGATTTCTAACTGATAGGTGAGCAAATGGGAGTTTAGGGAGTCTTCGCCACTGTGCAGTGCTATTCTGCCACTAATGTGAATTTCATAAATTAATTTTTCTTGCTCCTCTGCACAAGAAGAATTATAGAACAGGAAGAGTCCAAAAGAAATATTCATTCAGCCCTTTGCCTTAAAGCTTTAAAATATAATTTTACCACTGAGACAAAATAGACCCAGAGAGGATAAGTGACTTCTCTGGGGTCACACAGCCATAATTGATGGGGAGGAAAAAGTAAAATCATGACCCCTCTCAATACCAGATCTGATTTAAATAAAAATCTAAATGAGATTTTATATTGCTTATGCATTTGTAATTTTTAAAAATTATTCTCACTACTTAATAATTGAATTACCTAAATCAAAAATATAGTGGAAAAATTGAAGTTATAACATTAGTTTATATAACTTAAGAGAGTTCAGTGAATTCAAAAAAAAGTAAAAAAAGAGAGAGAAATAATAATAAGGCTGGGCACTTCTGCTCAGTATATTGTTCAACTAGCTCATGCCCTGCAGTGGTTGTGAAGTACTATAGCCAAGTACCCAGCCAGCCTCATTTCCCTCATTTCCATAGTGGAAACATTTTGCCTGTCTGGGTGAGAGAATCTATCTTTTAAAGATAATACTTTTGATACAAAATATTTCCTAAGCACAAGCCAACTGTGTGAACAATGTGACAAGACCAGATTCTTTGTGGAAGGAAAATTCTACACATTTGTGATGTATTAAGACACCATATATCAATTTCTAACATTCCTCAGAGATTTTCAAAGTCAATTTTGACCATGCATAGTTTCCACTATACCCACTTCATTACTGGATCCCTACAGTGTGATTCCTTTATGAAAAAGGAAACAGATACGGTGCCTTAGCTTGTATTTCCTGGAAACAGACTCTGAGATAAGGTGTTGCATGTATAAAAGGTATTGAAAAATATTATTTGCACACATGATTGAGAACAGTGCTCTCTCTTGTGGCTCCTTCAAATCCTTCCTCTGCCTCACATTCCTCTGCTTCCTCTTCTACTTAGGGGCTCATGTGACTTCATTGGGCCCACCCAAAAAACCCAGCATAGTCTCCCTCTCTTAAAGTCAGCAGATTAGTAACCTTAATTACATCTGCAAAGTCTCTTTTACCCTGTGATGTAACATAACTGTGAAAACAATATCAACAGCTTAAAAAGCACAGGAATCAAAATTCTGCCCTGAGGAAAACAGGATGGCAGTGGGCAGGACCAGAGGGAGGGTGAGTGTATCAAACAGTGAAATAGTGTGTGAGAGAGTGTGAGTGGACGTGAAGGTGGACGACCAAACCCGAGCAGTGCAGAGCCACGGGACAGAAAGTTCCAGTGCTGTGGACAGGAGCAGCAGGCTACTGTGGTAAGCTGCACCACAGGGACAGTCCCACCATTTTGGAAGATCCCAGGTCTTCCCTAGGAGGAGGCAGTGGGAGCAGTTAGGGTCCAGCAACCTGAGCCCACCAGTGCACCTGGCACCACTGGACCAGTGGACACTCTGTGTCAAAACAGACCAGTGCACAGTAGAGGAGCTCCCAAGGTGCCTGTCGTGAAAGCCAGGGACAGCCAGGAGCCCAGCACCGTCCCCCATGAGTAGCAGCTTGATCAGAGTCCAGATATACCCCCAGCAACAGAGGCTGAGGAGCAGACATCCATCCACAGGCAACAGAAGCACAGACCAGCAGCAGAGACCGATCCCCAAAAACTACAGCAAAAGCTAAGCAGCACTTGAGCCCCTTGGGGCAGCAGTACTCCGAAGCCACCAGCAGCAGGACCTGGGGCTCCACAGAGGCCTGTGCAATTCAGAAGCTCACAAGAGCAGAGAGAAGCCTGAGCCCCAGAGAGACTGGTGCAATCCAGCTGACCTCCTGCAGAAACTGCAGGGTGGAGGGGCACCAGAGAGGTCTGTGCAACCCAGCAGGGAGAGTGCAATCCAGTTATCCACAGGACCTGCAGGGGGCTGAAGCACCAGAGAGGCCTGTGCGACCCAGCAGCCCACAACATAGGCATAGAGCCTGGTCCCCAAAGGGACTGTCCTATCCAGTTACACACGGGACCTGCAGGGTGTGGTGGCAACAGAAAGGCCTGTGATACACAGCTGCGCACAAGATAGGCTTAGAGGATGTGAAAATGGAGGCAGGATGAATAGAAGCTACACAGATGATCTCCCAGTACCAAACAGAATTTACAACTAAAATAAAGACAAATCATCAAAAAAAAAAAAAAGCAACAGAAAAGCAGCAGGACAGGACCATATAACCAGCAACACTGGTAGGATCTGCAGAGGCATGAGAGGGTGGCAGGCTGGGAGCCCAGGGACAGCAGCAGTCTTAGCTGTGAGCAGCACCCTTGGGGAATAAAGACTAAGCCAGCTCCACAGCACAGAGACCCAGGACAGAGCACTAAAATAGCCACAGGCACGCACCTGGGGGCCAGGGCAGAGGGGGGGCAGACAGGGCTGGAAATCAGTGGGGACAACAGGGATTTGGAGTGCACTCAGAGTTTTTGCTGACTTGTGGCCACAAAGGATGGTGGCCAGTGAGCTCCTTCCCACAGCTGTGGGGAAAAGCAGCAGCCCTACCCCCCTTGGAGATTCAGCCTTTCCCAGGTGAGGCAAAGAAATGCAAATTGAGGCTCATTAACAACCAGCATCTATTCCACCCTCTGGAAATCCTCTTATGCAGAACATCAGGGCTATATTCCAAGGCAATGAGTAACTGAGACTACCAGCCACCAGGAACAAGCTAGAGGATAACTGAACCTTTCCTGGGCTTGCAAACCCACCAAGGAAGTAAGACTTGACAGTGATGTTGAACAACGGCCGACCCAGGCTCATCCAAACCCAGTAGAGGGAGCCACAAAGAGCAGAACGCCAACACCAACAGGGAAAATTTGGCAGGCTCCAAAATCCAGAGAGATAGCCAAAATAGTGAAACAAAGAAACAAATCCCAAATGAAAGAACAAGAGAACTCTATCAAAAAGGAGATCAATGATATGCACCTAAGCAAATTATCAGAGGTAGAGTTCGGAGCCATGATCTTGACAAACCTCAACAGCATGAGTAAAAATATCAGCACCATAAGTAAAGATATAAAAACATTGAAAAGCAACCAAGTGGAAATGAATAATTATACAGCAGAAATTAAAAACACATTGGAAGGACTAAACAGCAGAGTAGAGAAGCTGAGGACCAGATCACTGAATTAGAAGACAGGGTAGAAAAAAATCAATAAATCAGAAAACCAAAAGGAAAACACAATTATAAAACAGGAAGACAGCTTAAGAGAACTGTGGGAAAACTAAACACATAACAACGTTTGCATCATAGAGTCCCCGAAGAGGAAAAATATGGGCAAGGGTTAGAGAATATATTTGAAGAAATAGTGACAGAAAACTTCCCTAATTTGGTGAAGGAAGACGGCATTCAAGTTTAAGAAGCACAGAGAGCCCCAAGTAAGAAGAACCCAAACAGGCCCACACCAAGACGCATAGTAATCGAAAGGCCAAAAATTAAAAAAAACAAAGAGAGAATCCTAAAGGCAGCAAGAAATAAGCAACAGGTTACCTACAAAGGAAACCCCATAAGGCTCTCAGCTGACTTCTCAACAGAAATACTATAGGCCAGAAGGGAGTGGCATGAAGTAATCAAGGTCATGAAAAACAAGGATCTGAATCCAAAACTACTCTACCCAGCAAGGCTATCATTCAAAATAGAAGGTCAAATAAAGAGCTTTCCAGAGCAAAAACAAAAAAAAAAGGCTGAGGGAATATATTAACGCCAAACCAGCACTGCAAGATATGCTAAAAGCACTGCTGGAATTAGGAGAAGAAATAGGAAGAAAAAAAGAACAACACACACAAAAAAAATGGCAATATAATAAATACATATCAATTATCACCTTAAATCTGAATGGTATGAATGCTCAGATAAAAAGACACAGAGTAGTTGACTAAATAAGAAAGCATGACTCACATATATGTTGTTGACAAGGGACCCACCTCACAACAAAAGACTCTCATAGGTTGAAAGTGAAGGGATGGGAAAAAAATCTTTCAAGCAAATGAAAAGGAAAAAAAAAGCTGGGGTAGCAATACTCATATCTAATAAAGAGATTTCAAAATGAACCCATAACTAGAGACAAAGAAAGCCACTATACAATTTTGAAAGGATCTATCCAACAGGAAGATATAACCTTGATAAACGTATATGCACCCAATCTAGGAGCACCAAAATATATTTAAAATATTTTGATGGACTTCAAAGGAGAAATCAACAGCAATACAATCATAGCAGAGGACTTCAACACCCCGCTGACATCAATGAATAGATCTTCCAGACAAAAATCAACAAGGAAACACACACTCTAAATGAAACATTAGATCAAATGGATTTAATAGATACCTACAGAGAATTACACGCCACAACTGCAGAATTCACATTGTTCTCAAGTGCACATGGGATATTCTCAAAGATAGACCACATGTTAGGGCACAAACTAAGTCTCTACAAGTTCAAGAAGATTGACATTATATCAAGCATCTTCTCAGATCACAATGGCATGAAACTAGAAATCAAGTACAACAGGAACATGCAAAGACACTTGAAAACATGGAGGCTAAATAGCATGTTATTGAACAATGAATGGATTAACATGGATATCAAGGAAAAAATTAAAAACTTCCTGGAAAACAATAAAAATGAACACACAACAACACAAAATCTATGGGATGCAGAGAATACAGTTCTGAGAGGGAAGTCCATAGCCCTACAGGCCTACCTGAAGAAGCAAGAAAAATTTCTAGTAGACCATCTAACCTCACAACTTAGAGAACTAGAGAGCAAACAAAAAGAAAAATCCAGAGCAAGTAGAAGGAAGGATAATAGTAAAGATCAGAGCAGAAATAAATGATATGGAGATAAAAAAAAAAAGAGCTGGTTCTTTGAAAAGATAAACAAGATTGATGGACCCTTAGCTAGACTCACCAAGACACAAAGAGAGACAACCCAAATACACAAAATCAGAAATGAAAGAGGAGAAATAATAACTGCACCACAGAAATACAAAAGATTGTGAACAAATATTATGAACAATTATACAGCAACAAATTTGACAATCTAAGTGAAATGAACAAATTTCTACAAATACAGTCTCCGAAAACTGAACCAGGAAGAGATAGAAAACTTGAACAGACCAATAACAACAAAAGAAACTGAAGGTGTAAGCAATACTCTCCCAGCAAACAAAAGCCCAGGCTCAGACACCTTCAAGGGGGGATTTACTGAACATTCAAAGAAGAACTAACACCCATTCTCCTCAAAATATTTCAAAAAATTCAAGGAAAAAAAAGTCTTCCAAACTCGTTTTATGAGGCCAGCATAATTATAATTCCTAAATCAGAAAGGGACACTACAAAGAAAGAAAACTACAGGCCAATATCCCTGATGAACATATATGCCAAAATCCTGAACAAAATACTAGCAAATTGATTCCAGCAATACATCAAAAAAAAAAAAAATTATTCACCATGACCAAGTGGGATTCATCAGAAGATGCAAGGCTAGTACAATATTCATAAATCAATAAATGTGATACACCAAATAAACAAAATGAAAGATAAAAATCATATGATCATATCAATAAATGCTGAAAAAACATTTGACAAAATCCAGCACCCATTTCTGATAAAAATTCTCAGCAATGTTGAAATAGAAGGATTATACTCGACATAATAAAGGCCATATATGAAAGACCTACAGCCAACATCATACTCAATGGGCAAAAAATTAAAGCATTTCCCTTAAGAACAGGAACAAGACAAGGGTGCCCACTTTCGCCACTCTTATTGAACATAGTACTGGAAGTCTCAGCCACAGCAATCAGACAGAAAGAAAAAATAAAAGGGATCAATATTGGAGAGGGTAAGTGAAACTGTCATTATTCGCAGATGACATGATTCTATACATAAAAAACCCCAAAGACTCCATCAAAAATTTACTAGACTTAATAAATGAATTTAGCAAAGTAGCAGGATACAAAATTAATGTCAAAAAATTGATGGCATTCTTATATACCAATGATGAACTCACAGAAAGAGAAACTAAAAGAACAATCTCATTTACCACTGAGGCAAATAAATTAAGATACCTAGGAATAAACTTAACTAAAAAAATAAAGGACCTGAAAAGTATAGGTCGTTGAAAAAAGAAGATATAAAAAATTGGAAGCACATACATTGTTCATGGATTGGAAGAATTAACATCATTAAAGTATCCATACTACCCAAAGCAATCTACAGATTCAATGCAATCCCCATCAAAATACCAACGACATACTTCACAGAACTAGAACAAATACTTCAAAAGTTCATATGGAACCAAAAAAGACCTCGAATAGCTACAGCAATCTTGAAAAAGAACAAAGTTGGAGGGATCACATTACCAGATTTCAGGTTATACTACAATTCCACTGTAATCAAAATAGCCTGGTACTGGCACAAGAACAGGCACATAGATCAACAGAACAGAATAGATAACCCAGAAATAGACCCAAGACAATATGCTCAATTAATATTTGACAGAGGTGGCAAGACCATTCAGTGGAGTAAAGACAGCCTCTTTAATAAATGGTGCTGGAAAAATTGGACAGCTACATGCAAAAAACTGAAACTAGACCATCAACTTACACCCTACACAAGAATAAACTCAAAATGAATAAAAGACTTAAATGTGACTCGTGAATCCATAAAAACCCTAGAAGAAACTGCAGGCAACAGAATTTCAGACATCATACGCAGCAGAATTTTCACTGTTACATCACTAAGGCAACAGAACAAAGGAGAAAATGAACACATGGGGCTACATCAAACTCAAAAGCTTCTGCACAGCAAAAGAAACAATCATCAAAATGGAAAGGCAACCCACTGTATGGGAGAGCATCATTGCCAATGACATATCAGATAAGGGGTATTTCCAATATATATAGAGTGCTCGTACAACTCAACAAAAGGAAGACAAAGAGCCCTATTTAAAAATGGGCAGAGGAACTAAATGGACACTTCTCCAAACAGCACATACAAATGGCTGAGAGACATATGAAGAAATGTTCAATGGCACTAATCATCAGAGAGAAACAAATTAAAACAACAATGAGGTATTACTTCACAACTGTCAGAATGGCCACCATCAACAAAACATCAGACAACAAGTGTTGGCGAAGGTGTGGAGAAAAGGGAACCCTAGTACACTGCTGGTGGGAATGCACACTGGTGCAGCCACTATAGAAAACAATATGATGTTACCTCAAAAAATTAAAAATTGAACTTCCATTTGACCCAGTGATCCCACTTCTAGGAATATACCCTAAGAAGCCTGAAACATTAATCAGAAAGAGTATATGTACCCCCATGGTCGTAGCTGCACTATTTGCAGTAGCTATGATCTGGAAACAGCCCAAATGTCCATCTGTAGACAAATGGATAAAAAAGCTGTGGTACATATTCACAACGGAGTACTATGCAGCTGTAAGAAAGAAAGCTCTCTTATCCTTTGAGAAAACATGGAGGGACCTGGAAAGTATTATCCTAAGTGAAACAAGCCAAACAGAGAAAGACAAGTATCATATGATCTCATTTATTTGTGGAATATAATAAACGTAACAGTCTGAGGAATGGGGTAGTCCCAGAGATGTCGAAGTGGAATACAGACTGACAATCCCCAGAAGAGTGGGTGGTGGGGGAGAGATAAACCACAGAACTTCTATGCATGTATACATGAACAGTGGACATGGACAACAAAGCTGGGGACAGGGTGGGGAGGGAGGAGGAGGGGGCAATTATTGAGGGGAAAAGAAGAAACATCTGTATCAAAAATAAATTATTTAATTAAAAAATAAAATAAAATAAATACAAAAGAAAATTTTTGCCCTGAAGCCAGCCAGTGTGGCTCAATGGTTGAGTGTCGACCCATGCACCAAGAGTTCACCAGTTCGATTCCTGGTCAGGGCACATGCTCAGGTTGTGGGCCCAATCCCCAGTGGGGGGCATGCAGGAAGCTGTCAATTGTTGTTCCCTGTCATTGATGTTTCTATCTCTTTTCCTCTCCCTCTAAAATCAATAAAGAAAAAAAATTCTGCCCTGAGTCTTGACCTTTTTAGAAGAGTTAGTATGCCTTCAGGGGTCAGCAGCTCTCTCCACGCAGCCCAACCCCTCCCTGCTCTCCTCCTGGGATTGCTTTTAGCACAGAAGAAAACATGAATCTGTAAGCACATAAACTTGACCATGCTTTAAGATCAAATGGTTAAGCCAGCAGATTCTAACTTAGCTTCCCAGCTGGTGACCAAATTCATTTTCTAGATAACTCATGAAGAGGTGGGCTCAGCAGATGTAAATTTTCCATGGGTTATTATACATTTTGAGAGTGACCTGACAGCATTGGGAGAAGGAAAAATATGTTGCAGGAGGAAGCAGGGGAGAGGTGTCTTTAGTAATGCTCCAACCTGTGGGAAAAGCTAATCTTCTCTAATCTGTTGATTTTATTATGCAGTAGGGAGTGACTTTCAGTATCTCCTATGGGCATCACAGATGTGCCTGGCTTTCTGCCTCAAAGAGCTGCTGCCAGTACTATAATTAACTATTTGTGGGAAACAGGGAAGAATTATTTAATATGGATCAGAAAGGCACAGAGAGAGCTGCTAAGTAAGACTTTTTTTTTTTTAAATGCTGTGAGCACTTTTTAAAATAATTACTATTGTTCATGCTGCCATGCTAACTATTAGAAAATGGGAACATTCTGGGAAACACCATTCCAGCAAGCCCAGAGGTCTTTGAGGAGTTTAAACTTACTTTGGGGGAATTCTAACAAGCCCTAGTGCAGAGAAAAGCAACACAGAGAGAAAAAAGTGGTTCTTACCATCTTTATAGCCCACAATATGAAGACTCTCAAATGATGAGCTGGCAAGCTCTTGAGGCTTCCTAAAATCTTAACATTTGTTTGGTAAACTGTCTTTTGATCTGCCTTACCTGGTTCCTTCACCAATAGTCTTCAAAATACGAAATGAAGTATCTTTAATATCTAAAAGTCTTCTATTATGTTTTCTAAAAATAACAATTTTGTGTATTTTTATTAAACTTATAATACAAAGTTGGGCAAAAGTAGGTGTATAGTTGTGAGTATACAAAACACAGTTTATTCTTATATTATTTATTTATTTATTATTGTATTATTTATTTGTATTATTTCCTTATGAACAAGTATAAACCTACTTTTGTCTACACTTATTATCTAGTTGCTTGCTAGCAAGCCATGTAGTCATTCAGTATTTACTGAGCTCAATTACATGTTAAACACTGTTCTAGGTACTGAGACACAACAGGGAAAAATACAATGTCCTTATCCCATGAAGCTTATATATTGGATGAGAAAAAGGCCAAAGACAAAATCCAGAAGAACAAAGCAATTGTAAAACTGATGGTTAAAGTGTTATGAGGATACATAAAGCACAGTGTGAAAGGAGTTTCTATTTTGTAAAAAGCACCCAGGGTTGTTACTCTGGTAAGGTGACATTCAAATATATACCTGAAGGAGGTAAGAAAGATATTCATGTGGCTATCTGGAGAAAGGGCATTTTCAGCACAGGAGCCTGCAAGCGTCAAAGCCTGGTGTCCAGGTACATTTGATGTGTTCTAGGAAGAGCAATAATCCCAGTAAGGCTGAGAAGATGTGAGCTGGGTAGAACAGGGAAAGAAATTAGTTCAGACGATAGTAAGAGAGTGACACCAGAGGGGACATTATAAGCCAGGGTGAGGACTTTAGATAAACTCTGAAGGAGATGGGATTTCTCTGCCTCAGTGTGAATAATAGACTATGGGGTGGGTGTGAGGAACACAACTAGAAACCAGGGAGGTCAGTGCAAGGTGACTGCAATATTCCAAAAGACAAATGTGTAGGCCAGGTAGAAGTTGGTGGAAGTTGTGAGAAACAAGTCAGATTGGGGAATGTATTGTGAAGGAAGAGGCTTCCAATTTGCTGATTCGCTGGTGGATGGGTTAGCTAAGGAATGAGAGAGAGAGGGGAAAGGTGACCTCCCAAAGTTGTTGATCTGAGTTATTATAGCATGGAGATAGCAATTATGTAGATGGGCAAAATAGGAGGAGAGGACATTTAAAGGGGAGAAACTAAAAAATCAAGAGTTTAGTTTTAAGCATGTGAACATTTGAGATTTGCATTGAGTTCCCAGGTGGAGAGAGAAAATGAGCAAATGGAGTTCAGGATCTAGGATAGAGATCGAAGTTAGAGACATAAATTGGGGTCACTCACATATCAATAGCATTCAATGCCATGAGTTTAATTGAGATGATCTAAGAAATAAGTGTAGCCCTGGCCAGTTTTGCTCAGTGGTTAGAGCGTTGACCTGTGGACCAATGAGTTGTGGGTTCAATTCTGGTCAAGGGCACGTACCTCGTACCTCGGTTGTGGTTTGTCCCAGGCCCTGGTCATGTCATGTGAAAGGCAACCAGTCCATGTGGCTCTATCACATTGAATTTCTTTCTCTCTCTCTCTCTCTCTCTCTCTCTCTCTCTCTCTCTCTCCCCCCCCCTCCCTCCCTCCCACTCTATCTGATAATAAGTAGAAAAATATCCTCAGGTGAGAAATAAAAAAAAGAAAGAAAGAAAGAAATGAGTGTAAATAGAGAAGACAATCTGTGTGAAACTGAGTTTTAGGGCATTCTAACATTTAGAAGTCTAGAAGATGATGAGGGACCAACAAATGAGACAGAGAAGTGACAAATAATGTAGGAAGAGTATTAGAGGTCAAGCAAAAACTAATCTAGTCAGTGTCCTTCCTTATTCACATTTTACCAGAGTAACTTGGCCCTCTCTATAATTATTTCTTACTAAGACCACCAAAGACATCAATAAAATGTTTTTTTTTTCATTTTCTAATATATTTTTCTCAAAGAGTATTGAATTTCATGGTGTACACATGAGCTCATGAAATAAAATGCATGGCATGAATTTCATCCCAACCAGACACTGCTGTGTTTGGGCAAGGCTGTGTGCTTCGAAGCAGGGAGTGGCACTTGACTCAGAATAGATGAGAATCAAGCTCTTAAGGCCTCAAGCCCAACAAGGCAATATCTCAGAGCGAAGACCCAGTTCTGGGAGCTGCTGGACAAAGTTACTGGGAAATAGCCTCTGTTTGACATAGCAAGGGAAGAATCTGAGTTTTGCACTTTATTTTAATTGTAAGGGACTATAAAAGTCACAAGAAAGGCCTAGTTTGACTATAAACCAGAAGAAAGAATCTTAATCTCCAAGTAAGAAAAATGAAAATGCAAGCTGTGTTGATTCAATCCTGAGCACATTTTCATGGATTTCAGAAAGACAGAGCTCCTAAAATAATTTCCTGATAAGTTTTCAAATCAATCTGCAAAGTAATTTCTCACTCCTTACGCCACTACTCCAAAATAAATTTTCTTTATTCAATTCTTAGCTGAAGGAGACTACCAATGTTCCTTAATGATGACATAACTAAATGGTTAAAATAGGCATGTTTATCAACTACTGAATTTTTCCTAAGATAATGTTTTGTGAATAAAGTTAGATTTAGAATTGGATATGCCACATAAAGGTTTTTCTAAAACCACTCTTTAAAAAACTAACTTTGAGTATTTTTAATTGATTTAGCCATTTCCCCTTCATGACACCTACTAACATGTTTATGATCATATCTCGTTCTATAAACAGGCTTCATACTCTTAAATCCAAGCCAAGGGAATTTTGAAAATGAGAGGAATTGAATTCTTACTATTTCCAGTAGTTTTAAACCCTTGTGGAGTAAAGTGAAGCCAGATCTAGAAACAAACAGAAGTTAGACATAGATTCATGTCTGAATTGCTGGAGTTTGTCTACTTGGTTTCCCATTATCTGTACCAAAAACATTATGTTTTCTATCTTCTCTATGGCAAGTATGTCCTAAGTAGCAATAAAGAACTTATTGCCTGAGAGAAAATAGGTAAGACAAAACAATTTTTAATTTTCCATTCCCCTTGAAAATAGAAAGGAGCCCACCCCATGTAAAGAATTGTTTAATGGATATTAGTTTATAAGGACACCTCAGAAAAATGAGAAGATGAAGCTCTCTCAAAGAACAGAAGAAAAGAAAGGCAATTGTGTACCAAGAGGAAAAGAAGCACGATGGAGAGAGTGCACCTTGAGGTCACTGTTGAGTTCTAATACTAGCCATGTTTCTTTAAACAAATTTTACCTCCCAGTGTTTAGTTTCCACATTTACACAGTGGGAGTGTAAACTAGTCAGTCTCCAAAATGCTTCTTCTGGTCTTGATATCTGAGATTCCAGGAGCAAGCTGAAGTCCTTCCAACTGCTTAATGTCAAAGCCAAAACTAAAACCCAGATATCCCCCCTAGTTTGTGATCTTTCCTTTGTATATCTTTATTTTCATCTAAGAAATAGGGTTTTTTCTTTAAATCAATATTCCAAAGTGTTTGGAAGAGCTAGTATTTACTTTAGTATCCTCATATTTTGGAAGAAAATTTTAAACCCTGTGTTGTTCAAACCAGTTTATTGAAGCCTTAAAATTGTATTTCTTGCCTCAAGGGAAATGTTAGATTTTTTTTCCTTTTTTGAAAATTAAATTAAATTTTATTTTTTCATCACTTTTATTTCCTCTATACCCTCTACCACTTCCACCCATCCCTCTCAATTACCACACTGTTGTCCACGTCAATAAATTATCTCTCTCTTTTTATTGTTTTTGCTCAATCCCTCCACCCCCGCACCCCCAGAGCTATATGCTTGCTTTCTATGAGTCTGTGTCTATTTTGCTTGGTAGTTCAGTTTATTCACTAAATTTCACATATGAGTGAAATCATATGCTACTTGTCTTTCTCTGGCTGGCTTATTTCACTTAGCATAATGTTTTCTAAGTCTATCCATGCTGTCACAAAGGGTAAAATTTTCTTCCTTTTTATACTAAAGTAGTATTCCATTGTGTAAATGTACCACAGCTTTTTTATCCACTCATCTACTGATGGACACTTGGGCTATTTCCAGATCTTGGCTATCATAAATAACACTGCTATGAACATAGCGGTACATATATCCTTTCAAATTAATACTTCAGGTTTCTTCTGATAAATTCCCAGAAGAGGAATCACACAGTCATAGGCAGTTCCATTTTTAAGAAAATGTTAGATTTTGAAATAGAGAGTATCCATTCACTTTCAAGGTAATAGCTGCTCTATTGTGTTGCATAAATTGAGGTTTGGCATAAGATTTCATTTGGCAAGGTGGGATAGGGAAGTGGAGATATTCCAATTAAATAAAAAAGTTTTAAAACCACTAATTTCTAAATAATCCAACCAGTCAATTGGTGTGTCCAACAAGGATCACAAACTGTATACCTAGAGAAACCAGGCAAATAAGTTACAAGTTAAACTGGGTTGGGTAAGCAAAGCAGCAACTCAAGCAAGAGGACAAATGACGACATTATCTTCTACCTCTAGGTGGGAAGTATAGCAGAGAGTGGTGAGGACTGTGGAGAACCAGTGAGCACACACCCTGTCAAAAGGAGGAAGCAGATCCTCTTCTTCAACTCATTATTATCTCACAAAAATGGAGGCCCATGGTTGTCTTATTTCACAATTTTTTAAGAAAATCAGAAAATACCAACCTTGTGCAAAATCTTTTTGCTTCTAAAAAATATTAGTGACTAAGTCAAAAAATTTCAACACACTAGAAAGGTAAAGAAAATATGTCAACAGAACAAATTTGTCCATGGGAAGCCATTTTGCAATTCCTTCTCTAATACCTCTCAAGACAGGATGACCTAGTATCTGGCAAGATACCTCTATTCCTAGGCCCTGATTTCACTATTTCCCATGGTATTAAACATAAAAATTCTTCCTAAAGCAACCCCAAAGCTTCTTTCTTAAAACATTGGTCCACAATCCAGGTTCTACTTTCTGGGCCAAATGATTTCATCCTCCATGTGAGAACCCTTCAGACATTTAAAGATAGTTATCATGCCCCTTGAATTTTCTTCACAGTAAACATTCCTTGTTCTTTCACATGTTTTAATTGAAGTTGGTGCTGATTTCCTATGTTTTTATGATGTCCCTAAACATTTAGAACTAAACACATAGTCCAGCTTCAGAATGATATCAGAGTTTCTCATATTTTGAAGGCTAATTTATTTATGTACCATAGGGTGACGTTAGCCTTTTTTTTTTAAGTCATAGGTCTTACTTTTTACTAATGCTGCCCTACAACTAGTCAAAACTTCAAGGTTCTTCTCAAATCTTCTGTGAATCAATCTGACCTTGGAGGTATTGGTCCTAAAACAAGGACTTAGGTTTAATTTTAAATTTTGTATCTTGTTAGAGCCATTTTGACCTGTCAAGATTTTATTGGATCCCGCTTCAGTCTCCTTCAGCTTCCTGTCATCTGTGATTTTGATTAATATCCTCAACTAGTTCTTAATAAAAAGGTTGAATAAGACAGAAAAAATGGCAAAGCTCAGAGCCCTTTGTCCAAAATGATAAAAAATCTATTGATATAGATTATAAGGAGTATCTTACACTGACTCCATATCAAAAGGCAATTATAAAGCATCCAAAGTTTTAAAAAATCATTCAAGTTAAATGATAAACACTGTCTCAACCAGGGAGGCTATTTGAAGGCTGGGTTTATATGGCTTAACTGCATCAGTCTGAATCTAGTTGACTTGTTTGTGTACACCATTCTCTGCGCAATCAGTGTGTTTGCCATAGAGCAATCTAATTCAGTCATTTACACTACCAAAATCACCAGACTATCCAGGTTTCAATCTGGTCTTTTGAAGTAATTTGAAACCTGTTGATAATTTGTCCACACATCTTCAACTAGTTGATGTTTAATCGTGAAAAAATTAATCAAAGAACCAAAACCAATGAGTAATCATCAATTCTAATCATGAGAGTACCAGGTAGCACTTAAGTGTAGCCCAAATCAAATTTTTCTAAAACTTAATAAAGTGATTCTTTTAAATGAGTAAGTCAAGACATCTCAGAAATAGACTAATTTGGCTAAGGATCATATTCTCCATTGCTAAAATATAACCTGTCATTTGACTTAGAGCACTCAAAAATTTTTCTCTATCACTTACTCATGTAACATGAACAGGTCATTTATTGTTCACTAATTGCCTCTATTTTACCATCTCTATCATGAAATCACAATGAAAGTACAAATATCTGCAAATAAATGCCTAAGACTTCAAAGCGAGAAGGGTGGCTTCATCTTTGAAAGTATGTATTAGTTTCACAACTACATTTTAACTTTTGCCAGAGCAGAAAAGGTGATGGTGTAATCTACTTCTTTTGCATTTTCTCCCACTTAACTCTCTACTGATTCTCCTTGGCTGCCTCTACACCATAAAAAATTTTAGTGTGAATTAAAACAGTGTTCCTCAAACTGTATGATGTTGGGGTCCTGGAATTTTCTAACAGAATGTTGTGAATAATAAAACTATTAATTAAAATAAGGTGGATTATATATGTCAGAAGCAAATTAATCCCCAAGTATCAGTGGTTTAATATATAAACGTTTACTGTCACTCATGCTACCTGTCCAGCATGGTAGGGGCTCTGATTAATAATCTTTCAGTAACTGATGCCATTAAAGGTTCTACCATCTTGAAATACCTCCTAATATTTGGCTTTCAGGGCACTGGAAGGAAAAGGGGAGGAGGAAGCCTGCCAAGCTCAACCAACTCTTAATTGCCTTATCTTGGAAATGACATATATCACTTCTCACCATCCATTGGCCAGAAAGAGAAAGAATATATATCTCAATGTAAGGAAACTGAGAAGTGCAGTGCTCCCAAGTGCTCAGGAAAGAGAGTCCAACTGGTTACGGGAAATAATAGAAGTCCCTTACACAGTGTATTTTTTATTCAAAACAAAAATAAAAATATGAGTAAAACCATGTTCTATTCTTATGGGGGACTGAGACGTTCTGATATGCTCAGCATTCATGTTTTCCATTATTCTCTGGCTAATGAGAAAGGACAGAGTATTAGTGCCAAACTGGGGCACTCGTATTTTGCTAAAATGGTTAAGTTAACATCTCTCATCACATGTGCTCTGCTGCAATTTGACATGAACATTCTTCTCTGTCGATAGGGAGAATCTATTTCTCCATCCTCTTGAACTTGAGCAAGTTCTGTGATTTGGGGTACAGTAGAATATCATAAGAGTGATGCTCTGCCAATTTGGGGTATAGCTCCTATCTGACTTGGGACTCCTGACTCTTGGGACCCAACTGCCATGTAGGAAGTGTGACTACCCTGAGAATACCCTGCTATTAGCAGGCCAAGACAGATGGAGAGGCAGATATTCTGTGAGAAGAGAGAGAAACCAAAGAACACCAAGACATCAGACATAGGAGGGAAGAAACCATCTTGGAAGTGGATTTTAAAGCCACAGCGTTTCTAGCTGCTGCTACTTAAAGATAAGCTACATAGCCATGTCTCTTCTGAATTTCTGACACATGAAATATGGAGCCAAATAAAATAATTCTTTCAAGCTACTAGCTTTTAGGGTCATTTATTATGCAGCAATAGATAACCAGAAGGCAAACACATTTTCCCAACAGTTCAGATGGGGATAAGTGGTGGAGAACTGAGCCATGGCATGCAGCATATTAAATGAAATGATGGGCTGAACCCTGAAGACACTGCACCCCAGTGGTGTATTCGTAGTGTCTATTAGTCAGTCTTATTTCTTTAGATACAGATTTTGTGATATTGTTTATATTTAACTTATAAACTTGTTTTAGTTTTATAGTTGTATAGGAGCATAGGAGCTGCTACCCAATTTTATTTTGTGCATATTTTAAATAGCATTATCAATATTAGGAGACCAATGAAAAATTGTTTTCCATATAAAAGAGTCCATTACTTGTTCAGGTTCATTCAAGTTAAAGAAATTAATGAATCTCAAAAGCATCTTTAAAAGGTGGGCTTCTTCAAAGTGTAAACTTTGGAATGCGACAAAAGCAAAATGTCCCATTGATACCAGTGGGTGCCACATGAGGAGCTACATGTGTGACAGAAAGAGTCAAAGGAAGAATCAGGAGTTGTGAGTTATTTTATTGTCTGTGGGTTATAGAAAACCACTTTGCTTTTATGGTCCTCAATGGCCTCCCATTTGTAAAATGATTAATGACATCAGCCTTGCTCATTTTGTGGAGTTACTGTGGCACACAAATAAGATGATAGAAGGAAAGTTTCTCTGAAAACTGAAGTGTTATTATTGTTCATAGAAAGTCATAGCAGCATTTTAAGTTCCATGCCGAAAATCTAAAAATAACCTGGCTAAAAATGTGTAGGAAGTGAGTTAAAAATAACCTCAAGTAAAATTATTTTTAAAATCCAAACCAATGTCTTATCCAATTGCAAATTACCTTGGATTTAAATTTTCTTTGAAGCATAGGGTAACTTGCAGTCTGCTGAGATGGTTGGTGTGGAAAAAGAGGATGAAGTCAAAGCTCTTGTCCCTCTCTGAATTCCTGTAACCTCATCTGTCTGGAGTATAGGCTCATGGCCAAGTTTATGAGTTTTGGATACATCCAGACTTTAATCTCAGGTCTACCACTCCACTTTCCAACTGTGTAAATTTAGATAAATTACTTAGCTCCTCATAATCTCATCTATAAAATGTGGCTAATAAAATAATTCATCTTCTCAAGGGTAAATATAAGTATTAAATGAGATGACGCTAAGATAAGTGATCAAAAGATGATAGCCATGATTATTAGTATTTTATTCTCTAGTATATAATCACATAGTGACTGATAGTAATCTCTGAAATTTACATCTTAGCACTTTTGTTCACTGTTGCCCTTTTATAATTTTTCACATATATCATGAAAACATTACATTTAGTTTATTTTCACTGTAATTTTGTCAAAATAATACAATTATTAAAATTAAATGCAAGGCTTAACATTAAAGACAGAAATCTTTTGCCCAATCTCCTGTATCAGTCCCTCAGAGGAATTATTCATTAATTATATAATTGTTTGTCATGTTAACTCCACATTTTAAAATAATATGTGTATGCTGTAATGTGTTGATTTTTTTCATTTCAGATATAGTTCACTGTTGTTGTTTTTTTATAGAACATGAGAATTTAACTTTCTCAAGTGCAACACACATAATGATTATATTTCTTCCAGCTTTTGAGTATAATTATATCACAATATGGGACTAAATTAATATTCAGTATTTATATTATTTGATATTTAAGTATTATTCACAGTTGAGCCACTTATTATGCCAATTAATTCTCCTTTATCAAACAGCTCCCCCATCCCCAACCCCTGAAGTTTATGAATGCCTTGTTTCTTATTTCTTTGCTTCCTGTGTTCTTATGTCTAATTTTCTCCCTAAACTTTCCAATAGTTTTCTATCTTCTGTCAATATAGTCCAACAGATGTGATTAATTAATCATATCCTTTATTTGGTTGAATCATTCATCCTGGATCCACCATCTCTTTGATTCACTATGTCACGGTTGCTCTCTGGACCAGCTCATATCTTTTACCCTAGGACTTCCTTCAGCATCACTCCAGAAATTCCCTTTTTGCTGTCCAGTATTGAATTCCTCTTTCCTGGATCTTATACTTTTATTTTCCTCCGTTTACTCCCTTATTCTGATGGAGAGTTTCCTTTATGAGACATGATATTTTTAAGACTTTTATTCTGCATTCAACTTCACTGACAGTTTGGCTAGAAACAAACATTAGATTATTGTGTTAGAAATATACATCCCTCCAAGTTGTCACTGTACTATCTTTGCTTATAGTAATGTTGTTGAGGGTCTGATGATCATTCTGATTCCTGTTTGACACATGGTGAGCCTCCTCAATCTGCAGACGTGTGCCCTTTACTTCTGGGAAATTTTCTTATACTATTATTTTGATGACTTCTTTCTGTGTTTTTTATTTTATAGAGAACTATCAGTTAGCTGTTGGGTAAATGATAAGATTGATATTATAGTTTTCTTACTTTTCCTTTTTGGCTTTTCATATCCTTTATTCTTTTGCTCTACATTTTTGGAATATTTTTCTAATACACACACATACACATACATACATATATACGTGTCATATGTATATACATATAATTTTAAAATGCAAGGCCTCTTTCTTGTTCCTCTTTTATAGCATCAAGCTCTTGTTTCATTGATGTAATTTCTAGTGTTTATTCTAGTTCATTAAAAGTTTAGTGCTATTCTCTGCATGTCTATTTTTTTGTTTGCTTTTTTTAGTTCACTATTCTATGATTTGGGCTATCATTTATTTGCTTAGATTTTTATTTTAGAGCATTCTCTCAAATGCCTGATGATTCTTATCTGTCCATTTGTATTAAAAACATCTATTAGAACCTCTATGTGCATGAGTGGAGAACAGCCATTTGTTTGGGTAACCCCCAAATAACTGTAGGTCTTATCTCTTGAGCATGTCAGATTTCCAAAGAGGAATAAACCCACATCTAGTCTGGAGAGAAAAGTCTGGCTACATGCACTCTGGGATCTAATCGTGAGAAGAGAATGTCATAGTACAGTAGTGAGACCATTTCAATTAATCCCCACTTTTAATATGAAATAACTTCCTAACACTTGGTGTTCTTGTCTCCCCTAGGGAAACTTTCTGGTTCAATTTCCCAAAAAGTAACATTAATTATTCTTTATACAGTTTTCATCCCCTCTTCTGACATTTTGATACATTTTGTGCCTCTGATTGCTTAGTTATTCTGGAATGCCACAGTCTAAATCAGTTTACATATTGTTGACTTATCCCTTGACATGAATTTATGTTCCAGCTTCCCAGTACAACTAAATCAATGACACTTTTTGTGTGTGTTAAATAACATATAACATGAAATCTACCCTATTAACAAACGTTAAAGTGTGCAATCCACTATTATTAACTGTAAGCAAGTTGTTCAGCACATCTCTATAACTTTTTCATCTTGAATGACTGAAACTCTATACTCACTAAACAACAATTATCATTTCCCCCTTCCTTGACAACTGCCATTCTACTTTCTGCTTCTATGAGTTTGACTACTTTAAATACCTCATATAAGTGGAATTATGCAACATTTGTTCTTTTTTTATTTATTTATTTTCATTAATTAATTTTTATGTTCTTTTTTTAATTGATGTTTATTAAATTCAAGTTAAGACATTTCTAAATGAAATGTCCATTTTAAAGTATTAGGATTACTAAATAAGCATAATCATGCTTTGTGGAGAGTTTACATTGCATAGGGTATTATGTATGCAACATTTGTTCTTCTGTGAGTGGCTGACCATGATGTCCTCAAGGTTCATCCAAGTTGTAGCATATGACAGGATTTTCTTCTTTTTGTGGTTGAATAATATTTCATTGTATGTATGTACCACATTTTCTTTATCCATTCATCTATTGATGGTCATTTAGGTTACATTCACCTTTTAGCTAGTATGAACAAGGCTGCAGTGAATATAGCATGCAAATATCTCTTTAAGAACTTGATTTTAATTGTTTTGTATAAATACCCAGAAGTAGGTTGCTGGATCATATGATAGTTCTATTTTTAATTTTTTGAGAAAACTTCCTACTGTTTTTCATAATGGCAGTGTCAATCTTTAGTTCCACCAACAGTGTACTGGCGTTCCCTTTTCTCCACATCCTTGACAACATGGTAATTTTATGTTTGGGATTCCTATTGTATTCCATTAGTCTATATATCTATCTGTATTCCTCTAACATACTGCTTTGATTACTGTAACTATGTCATACATTTTGAAATAGGAAGTGCTCATTTCCAGCTTTGTCCTTTTTTCTCAAATTTGTTTTTGTCTATTTGGAGCTCTTTATAGTTCCATATGAATTTTAGAATTGATTTTCCTGTTTCTGTAAAAAAAAAAAAAAAAAAAAAATGCCATTGGGATTTTTTAATTGCATTAAATCAATAGATTGCTTTGGATAATATGCATATTTTAATAATATTAAGTCTTATAATCCATGAACATGGGATGTCTTTCTATTAATTTATATATTATTTAATTTATTTCATCAGTGTTTTGTAATTTTCAGTGTACAAGACTCTCCACTCTTTGGTTAAATTTATTAAGTATTTTACTTTCTGATGCTGTTGTAAATGAGATTGTTTTCTTAATTTTTTTCAGATTGTTTATTGATGGTTGTATGCAGACACATAATTGACTTTTGTATGCTGATTTTGTATCCTGCAACTTTACTAAATTAATTAGTTCTAAATGTCAATTATATATTGACAATTTATTTTCCATTTTCTATTTTCTATCCACAACATTCATCTGCTATATCTCTAATCCTACTTTATTTGTTCTATGAGTTTGCATCATTTTATCCCCTTATTTATTTTAGTGAATTTAATGGAGAAAGTAGAGATAAACATGTGTATATATGATGCATAAAATTATCAATTACACATCTGCACTTGACCGTGAGCCTCAAAAGGCAGGTCTGTGACTATTAAATGACCTTCAGTGCCTAACACAATTCTTTACATACAAGTGCTCAATAAATATTTTTAATGGAATCAGGTAATTGTGTATATTCAGATAAATATCCTGTTGCTGAGTGAATGGATAAAAGAATAATTGATTTTTAACTGGACTGCAAACTCCATGAAGAGAAAAACTATATATCAGCAATTTTCATCTCTAGAATACTCAACATGGTGAAAATGTAATATACACAATAAACTCTCATTGAAAACTAGTTGACTGGAACTTAAAACGCCTCTGAGTCAAAACTCATCTAAAAGTTAGGAACACCAATTATTTTGAGGGGTATAATCCCAAAATACACCCACTCTTTTCCTTTAGATCTTTTTTTCTTTCTTCCTTTTTCTTGTAAGTATTATATATTATTCTTTCACTTGATTTCATTTTAAAAGATGTACATAAGAAAAACTGGTCTTTCCCTCAACAGAATATATGATACCTAATTCCTTAATTGCTATCTTAATTTTTGCTGTTTCCCATGAAAATATCCATTCTGCAGTAAGTAAAATTTCTACTGCCTTTCACGTGGCTCCAATGGTGTATTAGCCAAAGGTCATCCCTGAATATTACTGAAAACCAAGATGAGAATGTGATGAGAAATCTGAGTATTGTGATGGCTCTTCCCAAATTTATGTGCTACTATGGGGATTTCAGTGGCATAATGCGCTTTTTCTAATATTCAAAAATTAGAGAGGACGCATGTCATGCATAATGTCTGGCTGGCTGGTACAGACAGATGGCATGCCTTTGGCATTTGATTCATGGGTTTTATTTCCCACTTCTCCAAAGTAAAGAATAATGTGAAGTATGCTATATTCTTCTAGAGTGTGTTTCTGCACTTAGTTCTCTTAATTTTATAGTGAAATGTACTTCTTTTTTATTTGTTTTATTCTTTTTTTTTTTTTTTTTTTTTTTATCCTCACCCGAGGATATTTTTCCATTTTTTGTACAGATAGAGTGGGAGGGAGAGAGAGGAAGGGAGAGAGAGAGAAACATCGACGTGAAGGGACACATCGAGTGGCTGCCACCCGCACGACCAACCAGGGCCGGGGACAAACTGCAACCGAAGTACGTGCCCTTAGCGGGAACCGAACCCGGGTCTCTCAAGACCGCAGGCCGACGCTCTATCCGCTGAGCCAAACTGGCCAGGGCTATTTGTTTTATTCTTGTTTTACTTTTTCCATGAAAGTTTAGTGATCTATTATTGGCATGACATTTGAGTACTCAGTTCAAAGCTTAAAATGTTACAAAAAAACTTAACTTGTCTTCAAGTTTGTCTGTGTGGCCCATTCACATGTAAATATCCTTGCTTCCTTGATAAAACTGCTGATTCTACTCTCAAAGTGTTGATTCAAACTGCTTTAAGAAACACATTTTATGTAGTTACTTTTAATAATACAAGTAATACATGAATGCATTTTTATTGCTAAAAATCTAAATAAATTTAGAAGATAAAGAAAAAATGCCCCTGGCCCCCATCACTCTTACTCTTCTTCCAAAAAGAAAACACTGTTATTAGTTTAGTGTACAATCTTCAGATATTGTTCTATATGTCTACATGGCTGTATGTGTACATAAGAAAATAAATGGTACCCTTGTGCATGTCAAGAATCTTTTTTTAAACAAAATGAATCATATTCTATGTTATTTTGCAAATTCCTTTTTTATTTAGTAGTATAACTTAGGGAACTTGACTTATAGATACATATGTATTAACCTTTTTCTTTTTGTATATTAATTTATTTTTGTTACAGATGTATCTCCTTTTTACCCCCATTGACACCCTCCTCCCAATCCCCTCCTACCCCATCCCCAGCATTGTTGTCTATGTCCATCAGTTATGCATACATGCATATAAGTTCTGTGGTTTCTCCCTTCCCTCCCGCCAACTTCTGAGGATTGTCAGTCTGTTCCCTACTTCTATGACTTTGGGTCTATTTTGATCATCAGTTTGTTTAGTTCATTATATTCCAGAAATAAGTAAGACCATGTGATATTTGTCTTTCTCTGCTTGGCTTGTTTCACTTAGGATTATACTTTCCAGGTCCTTCCATGTCGTCTCAAAGGATAAGAAATCTTTCTTTCTTACAGCTGCATAGTACTCCATTGTGTATATGTACCACAGCTTTGTTATCCATTTGTCTACTGATGGACACTTGGGCTGTTTCCAGATCTTAGCTATTTTAAAAAATGCTGCTATGAACATAGGGGTACACATATCCTTTCTGATTGGTGTTTCGGGCTTCTTAGGGTATATTCCTAGAAGTGGGATCACTGGGTCAAATGGCACTTCAATTTTTAATTTTTTGAGGTAACGCCATATTGTTTTCTGTAGTGGCTGCACCAGTCTGCATTCCCACCAGCAGTGTACTAGAGTCCCCTTTTCTCCACACCCTCGCCAACACTTGTTGTTTGATAATTTGTTGATGGCAGCCATTCTGACAGCTGTAAAGTGATAACTCATTGTTGTTTTAATTTACATCTCTTTGATGATTAGTGATGTTGAGCATTTTTTCATATGTCTCTTGGCCATTTGTATGTCCTGTTTGGAGAGGTATCTCCTTAGGTTTTCTGCCCATTTTTTAATTGGGTTCTTTGTCTTCCTTTTGTTGAGTTTTGTGAGTATTCTATATAATTTTGAAATTAACCTCTTATATATAGTGGGTTGGTTCCCTTTTCATTTTGATGGTTGTTTCTTTTGCTGTGCAGAAGCTTTTGAGTTTGATGTAGTCCCATGTGTTCATTTTTTCCTTTGTTTCTCTTGCCTGAGGTGTTGTATCAGTGAAAAATCTGCTGTGTATGATGTCTGAAATTTTGTTGCCTGCATTTTCTTTTAAGATTTTTATGGAATCACGCGTCACATTTAAGTCTTCTATCCGTTTTGAATTTATTCTCATGTATGGTGTAAGTTGGTGGTCTAGCTTTACTTTTTTGCAAGTAGCTATCCAATTTTCCCAACACCATTTATTGAAGAGGCTGTCTTGACTCCACTGTATGCTCTTGCCACCTTTGTCAAATATTAATTGAGCATATTGTCTTGGGTGCATTTCTGGGTTCTCTATTCTGTTCCATTGATCTATGTGCCTGTTCTTGTGCCAGTACCAGGCTGTCATTATTTGCAGATGACATGATATTGTACATAGAAAACCCTAAATATTCCATCAAAAATCTACTAGACTTAATAAATGAATTTGGCAAAGTAGCAGGATACAAAATTAACGTCAAGAAATTGATGGCATTCTTACACACCAACAATGAACTCACAGAAAGAGAAACTAAAAAAACAATCCTATATACCATTGTGGCAAAAAAAATGAAGATACCTAGGAATAAACTTAACCAAAGAAGTTAAAGAATCTCTTTACAGAAAACTACAGGTCATTGAGAAAAGAAATAGAGGAAGATATAAAAAAGTGGAAGCATATACTTTGTTCATGGATTGGAAAAATTAACGTCATTAAAATGTCCATACTTCCCAAAGCTATATATAGATTCAATGTAATCCCCATTAAAATACCAACAATATACTTGGCTTTTTTCTTATTAAATATTGTATAGCATTCAAAAATGTATGTACACTGTTTATTTAACTATTTACCTATTGATGGAAAAGTAATTTGTTTCAAATGTTTCACTACATAAACAGTGTTGCATGCCTCTTCATGTACATGTGCAATTGTTTCTTTAGGATAGCACCAGAAATAGAATTGATGGGTTGGACATGGACCCTATGTGGGCAGAGCCTTCCTCTCACCCTCAGAGTCACCCAGAGGAAGTTCACTGGTGCCCTTACTAATTTTGCCTTATTCCCATTTAATTTTATCCCATTTTGGGATAGACTCACCAACTGTTGAAACATTTGCTATCTTATGTTTCCAGTATCAGTGGTCATCTATGTACTGTAGACTACCAGACTCCATGTTGCATCCAGTACACCCTGGAATGGCATGCACTGGAACAGAGTTATGAGTTGTGAAAGTTATAGGAAACCTATGCCTAAATATAGTAGAATATATATAATAAGGAGGTGCTTTTGTTCCATAATTCTTTGATTAGAGAAATATTCCAGCATCTATTAGATCTATCTAAGACAAATAGAAGATTCACCATTTATTCCTCTCTTTAGAATGTGATAATGAGGTATCCCTAAAATGAGGTGTTTAACATCAAAATGACTTCTGAATAATTGTCATTCTCAATTTCCCTTTAATTTTTTAGTGGGCCAAATAGATATATTTGCAAGTAAAGCATAGCAAATTATAAACTTCCAAGTCAACAGTTTGGAGACCTATGCCTGATATACAAAACAATTTGTCTGATTTGCTCTTCATTAACCTACTGGATTATTCCTCTCTACCACTGCACTTTAATTTGCCCAGTAGGCCTAGTAAGTGATATAAATACAACTTGTAGCCAAATCTTATATTCTGCTATCTTTGCCTTCTCCCTCTTTTCCCTGGAGACCTCCTTTACATTGTTTCTAAAATATGTTTGCTTAGTTGTGAAATGGCCCTAATGATGTTCACCATCGAGGTATATGATGCCCCTTCTCAGTTGATTTATCACCTATGTTGACTACCCATATATTAGGAAAATTTTAGAGGCAACGTCTTTATCCTGAAAACTATGCAATGAAAACTTCTCCCATGCCTGCCTGTGATGGTCCCTCACCAAGTTTCAGCCCTCCAGGAACTCCTTTCTTATCTAGACACTTCTTCCTGACCCTGATTAAAAGTGGAGTCAAGAAGGCAAGCCACATAACTCTGAAATCAGGTGGCCCTGTCTCTTGGGGGCAAACCTCAGTAAGGACAGGATTCCAAACTTGGGTGCTTTATACAACCAGTTCCAACTCTTGGTATAATACCTGCATTCCATGGTAATGCTGAGAATGTCCCAAGTACCTCTCACCCAGTTATTGTACCAGTTCAGGATGATTGGGCTGGGCATGTAAGTGCCCATATGTAATGTTTTTCTTTTTTCTAATTAATCTGCCCACTTAACATAGATGGAGTGACTTCTCATCCCTGAACAGCTTTTTATCATATACTCATCTTCTCATTGGCTGTCCCCTATTGGTTGCTATGAATCTCTGTGTATGCCATGTCTGTTAATCAAGCAATGGCACGTGATGGGCAGCTTGTACAGCAAGCAGGATATTCAAGTACCTTTTCTTATAGAAATGAGGATGTCTCTGAACCCTCTGGACTGAGTCCTGCCACTCCTGGCTGACTCCCATGCTCATTACTCCCACGCTCACTACTACAAAAGCTTTCTCTGAAAATTGTAGGGCATTTTCCTATTATCCTATTTGGCTATTCCAGCTATAATGCCCTAGTAAACCATTTGACTATCGCACTCTGTCCTTAAACTTTGAGCTTCCCAGTGCTATGCACACAATCCATAACAGTTCTGTCCTGCCTAGCAATATTCTATATTGCTCTGCCTCCATCTTGCAGGAATTTATTATGGAATCCTCCATCAAAGGGTCCTTTTCTTATTTTCCAATGCAGTTAAAGATTCAAAACATCTGTGTATCATCCTGTGATATCTGAGGATTTGAAGGAGAGAGAGGAGGTGGGGAGTGGCTTTCAGTGTACTATTTGTGCCACTTCCTATGTAATTTTAAGTATGGAACATCCATTTCTTTCATTGGCTGTGCTTGTTTTGATCCAATATTATCGTTAGTTCTTTTCTAAGGCTAGCTTATTTAAGGAAAGAAAAATGGAAGTGCCCAATTGTTGTATCAAATACAGATAAGCTCACACCCAAATATTTCCTTGCCATCTTATTTCTGTAGCTCAGGATAAAAATGAAATCTATAAAGGAGGCCTAAAGAATAAACATATTAATTAAAGGAAAGTTTTGGGTTTTTTTTCCCCCCCTACGAAGTGCCTAATAACTAATAGACAAGCAAAGGAGACTCATTAGTAGAAATATTTCCTTTGAAAGGGTATACATTCTTTGAAAACAAAAAAAAGTGTTATGCCAGGTTTGGTTTTTTGGTTTTGTTTTTTTTTTAATGAAATAAGACCTTTGCTTTTTTACTATTTATCAAAGAGCTGCAGAGAATGAATCTGTGTGAGTATTGCAGATAAGTTATCATGATTTGAAATTTATTCAGACCTCAGGTTACTTATTTTCCCCTGCTCTCAGCAAAAAGAAAATCACTGCTCATTGCCTTGCCTGAGGATGGTTCCAATTGGGAACCTCTTTAGGGTACTAGACTTAACTGTGATGGCTTAGAAAAGCGGTTCTCAACCTGTGGGTTGCAACCACCCTGGGGGTTGAACAACTCTTTCACAGGTGTCGCCTAAGACATAACAGTAGCAAAATTACAGTTATGAAGTAGCAACAAAAATAATTTTATGGTTGGGGGTCACCACAACATGAGAAACTATAATAAAGATCACGGCATTAGGAAGGTTGAAAACCACTGGTTAGACTCTATTAGACCAATTAAGTAGTCAATCACTTGCCAAGAATGGCTTCCTTTTTTTTTTTTTTTTTTTTTTTTTACAGGGAGATAATAAAGAATTTTACTGTTTTTAAATTAATTAATTTATTTTTGTTATAGATGTTTCTCCTTTTCACCCCACTGATTTCCCCTCACCCCCCTTCCCGTCCTGTACCCAGCTTTGTTGTCTATGTCCTTTGCTCATGCATACATGCATATAAGTTCTGTGGTTTATCTTGCCCCACAACCCCTCTTCTGGGGATTGTCAGTCTGTACCCCACTTCCATGTCTCTGGGACTACCCCATTCCTCAGACTGTTATGTTTATTATATTCCACAAATAAGTGAGATCATATGATACTTGTCTTTCTCTGTTTGGCTTGTTTCACTTAGGATAATACTTTCCAGGTCCCTCCATGTCGTCTCAAAGAATAAGAGATCTTTCTTTCTTACAGCTACATAGTACTCCATTGTGTATATGTACCACAGCTTTTTATCCATTTATCTACTGATAGATATTTGGGCTGTTTCCAGATCATCGCTATTGCAAATAGTGCAGCTACGACCATGGGGGTACATATACTCTTTCTGATTGGTGGTTTCAGGCTTCTTAGAGTATATTCCTGGAAATGGGATCACTGGGTTAAATGGCAGTTCAATTTTTAATTTTTTGAGGTAACACCATATAGTTTTCCATAGTGGCGGCACCAGTTTACATTCCCACAAGCACTATACTAGAGTCCCCTTTTCTCCACACCCTCGCCAACACTTGTTGTTTGATGATTTGTTGATGGCGGCCATTCTGACAGTTGTGAAGTGATACCTCATTGTTGTTTTAATTTGCATCTCTCTGATTAGTGAGGTTGAGCATTTCTTCATATGTCTCTTAGCCATTTGCATGTCCTGTTTGGAGAGGTGTCTATTTAGTTCCTCTGCCCATTTCTTAATAGGGCTCTATGTCTTCCTTTTGTTGAGTTGTACGAGAATTCTATATATATTGGAAATTAACCCCTTATCTGATATGTTATTGGCAATGATGCTCTCCCATACAGTGGGTTGCCTTTCCATTTTGATGGTTTTTTCTTTTGCTGAGCAGAAGCATTTGAGTTTGATGTAGTCCCATGTGTTCATTTTCTCCTTTATTTCTATTGCCTTAGGTGATGTATCAGTGAAAATTCTACTGCGTATGATGTCCAAAATTTTGTTGCCTGCAGTTTCTTCTAGGACTTTTATGGATTCACAGGTCACATTTATTTTTTTATCCATTTTGAGTTTATTCATGTGTATGGTATAAGTTGATGGTCTAGTTTCTTTTTCTTTTTTTTGTTTTTGTTTTTGTTTTTGCATGTAGCTGTCCAATTTTCCCAAGACCATTTATTAAAAAGGCTGTCTTTACTCCACTGTATGCTCTTGCCACCTTTATCAAATATTAATTGAGCATATTGCCTTGGGTCCATTTCTGGGTTCTCTGTTCTATTCCACTGATTTATATGCCTGTTCTTATGCCAGTACCAGGCTGTTTTGATTACAGTGGCTTTGTAGTATAACCTGAAATCTGGTAATGTGATCCCTCCAACTTTGTTCTTCTTTTGCAAGATTGCTGTGGCTATTCGAGCTCTTTCTTGGTTCCATATGAACTTTTCAAGTATTTATTGTATTTCTGTGAAATATGTGGTGGGTATTTTGATGGTGATTGCATTGAATTCATTGATTGCTTTGGGTAATATAGACATCTTAATGATGTTAATTCTTCCAATCCAAGAACAAGGTATGTGCTTCCACTTTTGAATATCTTCCTCTATTTTTTTTTTTTTCAATGACCTGTAGTTTTCTGCGAATAGGTACATTATTTCTTTGGTTAAGTTTATTCTTAGGTATCCTAATTTATTTGCCACAGTGGTAAATGGGATTTTTGTTTGTTTGTTTTAGTTTCTCTTTCTGTGATTTTATCATTGGTTTATAAGAATGCCATTGATTTCTTAACATTAATATTGTATCCTGCTACTTTGCCAAATTCATTTATTAAGTCTAGTAAATTTTTGATGGAATCTTTGGGGTTTTCTACGTATAGTATCATGTCATCTGCGAATAATGACAGTTTCACTTCCTCCTTTCCAATTTGGATCCCTTTTATTTTTTCTTCCTGTCTGATTGCTCTGGCTAAGACTTCCAGTACTATGTTAAATAAGAGTGGCGAAAGTGGGCATCCTTGCATTTTTCCTATTCTTAAGGGAAATGCTTTTAATTTTTGCCCATTGAGTATGATGTTGGCTGTAGGTCTTTCATATATGGCCTTTATTATGTCGAGATATGATCTCTCTATTCCCAAATTGCTGAGTGTTTTTATCAGAAATGAGTGCTGGATTTTGTTGAATGCTTTTTCAGCGTTTATCGATATGATCATACAATTTTTATCTTTCATTTTGTTTATGTGGTGTATTACATTTATTGATTTGCGAATATTGTACCAGCCTTGCATCCCTGGGATGAATCCCACTTGGTCATGGTGAATAATTTTTTTGATGTATTGCTAGATTCGATTTGCTAGTATTTTGTTCAGGATTTTGGCATCTATGTTCATCAAGGATATTGGCTTATTATTTTCTTTCTTTGTAGGGTCTTTTTCTGGCTTTGGAATTAAAATTATGCTGGCCTCATAAAACAAGTTTGGAAGTCTTCCTTCTACTTGAATTTTTGAAATAGTTTGAGGAGAATGGATATTAGTTCTTCTTTGAATGTTTGGTAAAACTCCCCCATGAAGTCATCCGGGCATGGGCATTTGTTAGCGGGAGTCTTGATTATATCTTCAATTTCTTCTGTTGTTATTGTCTGTTCAAGTTATTTATCTCTTCCTGGTTCAGTTTTGGGAGATGATGGGTTTCTAGAAATTTGTCTATTTTTCTTAGATTGTCAAAATTGTTGCTGTATAATTGTTCATAATATTTGTTAACAATCCCTTGTGTTTCTGTAGTGTCAGTTATAATTTCTCCTCTTTCATTTCTGATTTAGTTTATTTGGGTTCTCTCTCTTTGTTTCTTGCTGAGTCTAGCTAAGGGTCCATCAATCTTGTTTATCTTTTCGAAAAACCAGCTCTTTGTTTCATTGATCCCTTGAATTGTGTTTTTGGTCTCCATGTCATTTATTTCTGCTCTGATCTTTACTACTTCCTTCCTTCTACTTGCTGTGGGGTTTTCTTATTGTTTGCTTTCTGGTTCTTTAAGTTGTAAGGTTAGATAGTCTATTAGAAATTTTTCTTGCTTCTTGAGGTAGGCATGTAGTGCTATGAACTTTCCTCTTATAACTGCTTTCGCTGCATTCCATAGATTTTCTGTTGTTGTGTGTTCAATTTCATTGTTTTCCAGGAAGTTTTTAATTTCTTCCTTGATATCCATGGTAACATATTCATTGTTCAATAACATGCTATTTAGCCTTCAAGTTTTCAAATGTCTTTGCATGTTCTGATTGCAATGATTTCTAGTTGCATGCCATTGTGATCTGAGAAGATGCTAGATAAGATTTCAATCTTCTTGAACTTGTAGAGACTTAGTTTGTGCCCTAACATGTGGTCTATCTTTGAGAATGTCTCATTTGCACTTGAGAACAATGTGAATTCTGCAGTTTGGGGTATAATTCTCTGAGGATATCTATTAAATTCATTTGATCTGGCACTTCATTAAGAGTCTGTGTTCCTTTGTTAATTTTTTTGTCTAGAAGATCTATCCAGTGATGTCAGCGGGGTATGGAGGTTCCCTGCAATGACTGTACTGCTATCGATTTCTCCTTTGAAGTCCTCCAAAAGATTTTTAGTATATGTTGGTGCTCCTATATTGGGTGCATATATGTTTACCAAGGTCATATCCTTGTGTTGGATAGATCCTTTCAATATTATGTAGTAGCCTTTTTTGTCTCTGGTTATGGTGTTCATTTTAAAATCAACTTCATCAGATATGAATATTGTTACCACAGCTTTTTTGCTATTCATTTGCTTGACTTTTTTCCATCCCTTCACTTTCAACCTATGTGAGTCTTTTGTTGTGAGGTGGGTCTCTTGTAAACAACATATATGTGAGTCATGATTTCTTATCCAGTCAGCTACTCTGTGTCTTTTTATTGCAGCATTCAAACCATTCACATTTAAGGTGATTATTGATATGTACTTATTTATGACCATTTTTGTTTAGTGTGGTTCTATTCTTCCTACTTCTTCTATTATTTACAGCAGTCCTTTTAGCATGTCTTTCAGTGCTGGTTTGGTGTTAATATATCCCCTTAGTCTTTTTTTTTTTTTTTTTACTGGAAAGCTCTTTATTTGACCTTCTATTTTGAATGATAGCCTTGCTGAATAGAGTAGTTTTGGATTCAGATCCTTGTTTTTCATGACCTGAATTACTTCATGCCATTCCCTTCTGGTCTGTAGTGTTTCTGTTGAGAAGTCAGCTCAGAGCCTTATGGGATTTCCTTTATAGGTAACCTGTTGCTTATCTCTTGCTGCCTTTAGGATTCTGTCTTTGTCTTTAACCTTTGGCATTTTAATTACTATGTGTTTTTGTGTGGGCTTGTTTGGGTTCTTCTTATTTGGGGCTCTCTGTGTTTCTTAAACTTGAATGCCTTTTTCCTTCACCAAGTTAGGAAAGTCTTCTGTCACTATTTCTTCAAATATATTTTCTAACCCTTGCCCATTTTCTTCCTCTTTGGGACTCCTATGATGTGAATGTTATTATGTTTTGCAGTTGTCTCATAGTTCTCTTAAGCTGTCTTCCTGTTTTTTAATTAGCTTTTTTCCTTTGGTTTTCTGATTGGTTGATATTTTTTGTACCCTGTCTTCTAAGTCAATGATACGGTCCTCAGCTTCCTCTACTCTGCTAGTTAGTCCTTCCAATGTGTTCTTAATTTCTGCTATGTCATTATTCATTTCCATTCAGTTGGTTTTCAATATCTTTACTCATGGTGCTGATGTCCTTACTCATGTTGTTGAGCTTCCTCAAGATCATGGCTCTGAACTCTACCTCTGATAATTTGCTTAGCTGCATTTTATTGATCTCATCTTCGATAGAGTTCTCTTGTTCTTTCACTTGGGATTTATTTCTTTGTTTCACCATTTTGGCTATCTCAGTAGGTTTTGGAGCCTGCCAAATTTTTCCTGTGGGTATTGGTGTTCTGCTCTTTGTGGCTCCCTCTACTGGGTTTGGATGAGCCTGGGTGGGCCCTTGTTCAACACCATCGTCAAGTCTTACTTTCCTGGGTACATTTGCAAGCCCAGGAAGGGTTCAGTTATCCTCTAGCTTTTTCCTGGAGGCTACTAGTCTCAATTATTCAGTGCCTTGGAATGTAGCCCTGATGTTCTGCATAAGAGGATTTCCAGGGGGTGCGAAATATGCTGGTTGTTAATGAGCCTCAATTTGCATTTCTTTGCCTCTTCTGGGAAAGTCTGACTCTCTGAAGGGGGTAGGGCTGCTGCTTTTCCCCACAGCTGTGGGAAGGACCTCCCTGGCCACCATCCTTTGTGGCCACAACTAAGCAAAAACTCTGAGTGCCCTCCAAATCCCAGGTGTCCCCAAAGAGTTCCAGCCCAGTCAGCCCTCCCTTTGCCCTAGCCCCCAGGTGAGTGACTGTGGCTATTTTAGTGCTCTGTCCTGGGTCTCTGTGCTGTGGAGCTGGCTTGGTCTTTATTCCCCAAGGGCACTGCTCACAGCTAAGACTGCTGCTGTCCCTGGGCTTCCTGCCCACCACCCTCTCATGCCTCCATAGATCCTCTCAGTGTCTCTGGTTTTATGGTCGTCTCCTGCTGCTTTTCTGTTGCTTTTTTCTGAATATTTGTCTTTATTTTATTTGTAATTCCCATTTGGTCCTGGGAGATCATCTGTGTAGCTTCTATTCACCTTGCCTCCATTTTCACATCCTGTATGCCTATCTTGTGTGCAGCTGGGTCGCACAGGCCTCTCTGGTGCTTCAGCACTCCACAGGTCCCTCGGGTAACTGGATGGCACAGTCTCTGCTGGGTTGCACAGGCCTCTCTGGTGCTTTGAACTCTGCAGTTCCCGAGGGTGGGTCGCTGGATTGCACCAGTCTCTTGGGCTCAGGCTTCCCACTGCACTTGTGAGCTACTGGACTGCACAGGCCTCTGTAGAGCCCCAGGTCCCACCCCTAGTGACTGGGAAGTGCTGCTGCCCCGTGGGGCTCAACTCCTGCTCAGCTTTTGCTGTAGATTTTGCGTATGGGTCTCAGCTGCTGGTCTGTGCTTCTGTTGCTGGGGATAGATGTCTGCTCCCCAGCCTCTGTTGCTGGGAGTATATCTCAACTCTGATCGGGCTGCTTCTATGGGAGATGGTGCTGGGCTCTCAGCTGTCTGCGGCTTCCAGGACCAGTACCTTGGAAGCTCCACTACTGTGCACCGGTCTGTGTTGACACAGAGTGTCCACTGGTCTGATGGTGCCAGGTGTGCTGGTGGGCTCAGGTTGCTGGGCCCTAGCCATTCCCACTGCCTCTTCCTTGGGAAGACGTGGGATCTTCCAAACTGATGTGACCACCCTGTGGAGCAGGGAGAAGTGCCCTGAAGGGCTGCTTACCGAGGTAGCTGACTGCTCCCATCCACAGCACAGGAATCTTCTGCTCTGCTTCTTTGCAATGCTGGGGTTTGGTCATTCACCTTCACGTCCACTCACACTCTCTCACACACTCGCTCACTCTCTCATATACTCACCCTTCCTCCCGTCCTGCCCACTGCCATCTTCCAGAATTTTAGTCAAGAATGGCTTCTATGAGTCCTGTCCCACTGAGCAACTGTACAGAAACCTGTTCCCTTCCCTCAAGGTACTATCCTCAAACAGGAAAGAAAAAGATGCTATGGGAGATGGATGCTATGATAAAGGGATTGGGTAGGGGGGTAGATGGATGGATAGATACACAGATATGTACATAAAGAGCCTAAAAAAATAATTGAGTGCTAAACTCTAAGGAGACCTATAATTGAAAAATATATTTATAGATGAGGGTGATTGGGAGAAATTTGCATACTTAAGGAAGTTTCATGAAGGCATGGAGTGATGTCTTGTATTTGCATGATAAACTGAGATCTTATTTGGAGCTCATTTGCCAACTCCTACCCTGCACCATATCAGGATGGTTGAAACAGCCTCAGAATCTCCAGAAGAAAAACAAAAAACAAAACAAAACAAAAACAGAACAACTTAATGAGCACAAACACAGCTGTACCTAGTGGAAGGGATGCTGAATCTAAGCTTCCACACATCAAGTATCCATGTGTTAGACTAGACCTAACTTCAAGCTATTTCTCTACCAAGCTAGAGTATTACTACCATATAATTTCTAGGGTAAGCATTTTTTGACAGATGCTTAAGGCTTCAGTTTCTTGTGCTGAAATATAAAGTCACTAGCTATCTTGCCATGTTAAGGAAACAAGCAGAGGACAATTAGATTTCTGGTGCAGGCACTTCCAGCTGCTTACCCCACCTAGATCAAATTAGCAGCTATACCTAGTCTAGGACCAGCTAGAGTAGAAATTACTTACTTATTTCACTTCTACTCAAATACAGATGAACAAAATGAGCCTCACAGCAGTTTTCTGACTTTCTTGAGATGCCCCAGCTTATCACTGATTGAGCCATGGCTAGAATCCTTTGTTTCTACTGTACGTGGCCCATCCATGTTCTCTGTTGCTATTTAGATTTTTTACATGCAGCCATGTAAACCTGGCTGTCTTGGGCATCCTACAGAATGTACAGCTCCATCCCCACTGTCACCATCTTAGCTGAGTTGGGAGTTTACAAAGCATTTGTATCCTCCTGAACACTGTGTGAGATGAGCCCAAACTTATCCTTATTCTCACTTTGAGACCATTATTCCCACTGGATAGAGAGACTGAGGTTAACAGAGCAAACAAGTGAAAACGTGAGAAGAACATCTAGGTCTGTGGTGGCACCAATCTTGACCTCTGACAACTTCTCAACAGAGCTCAATTAATCTTCTGCAACCACCCCTCATGTTTGGCTAAGTGTAAGGTAGTTTCTGCTGCTACTGACAATGCTTTGTGTCCTATCTATGAAAGCATTTTTTTTTATTTTCCCTAAACCATGTCCTAATCACCACATGACCACTTGGCTCTACCTTCCAGGAGTTATATCTGCCACATTTTTCATGGTCTTCTCCTTATGTGAAAGAGCAGTCATGTACAAGTCATGAATCTCTTAATAGTCCTTAATTCCTGAGGAAAAGGTAGTTTGAACTTCTTTATAGAAAACAACAGACAGAGTGGCCCCACAAGAGTAGTAACCTTTAGACCAAAGCTTTAAGGAAGTGCCAAAGGATGGTACAAATCCTGGACCAGTTCTGTCCCTGGCAACCATGACCCATCATGACTGTTAAATAATTAGAAGCAGAATTTTTCATCCTCCAGATCTAGGAGATTTACTATAGTCTACCTTGTCCAACCCCTAATGCATCACAGACACACCTGTTGCTCAACACTATGGCCTCAGAGGACAATTGAAAAAAATCTTACTACCAGAATTCACAGGAACTCCTGTCAATATTCCCATATAATAGTAACTCTAAGTTTGTGTTTAATTTTTTCAGTTAAATAGTACTTTTTATGAATTTTTAAGATATTTTAATGATTTTTAGAGAAAAGGAAGGGAGAGAGAGAAAAAAACATCCATGTGAAAGCAAAACACAATCAGCTGCCTCCTGCACGCCCCCTACCAGGAATTGAGCCCACAACCTGGGCATGTACCCTGACTGGGAATCAAACCAGCGACCTTTCAATGCTTAGGACAACACCCAATCAACTGAGTCACACTGGCTAGGGCTCATGAATTTTACTGATAGAAAATATAGATTTCAAAGCCGGCAGAAAATGCATAAGTGTAAGGCAAAGCTGGCCAAGACTTTCCTCCAAGTAATTCTGTACAGTGAATAAAATCTCACCATCACTACTGGACTGTTTCTGTCTTCACAGTGAACAAGCATTGCATATTGAGGGTACCACTCTTCCTGGAGCCCCATTACCAAAAATTAGCAATAAAAGAAGGAAGACCTTACTACTTGGCACATATGGCTACTTGAAAATTATCTGAAATAAAAGCAAGCCAGAATCAGCATAATAGTGCCTAACAAAACCCAGATGTCTCTTGAATAAAAGGTTAATCAAATGCTAATGTTAAATGAAAGAGTTTCAAAGGCAGAAAGAAGAATATTGAAGATAAATGAGGAAATTAGGTGCAGCCTCCATGCAACTGGAAGAGCAAGCTCTCTGCACAGAATGAAATTTTTAAAGAAAATTAACCTTTTCTTTAACACCTAGAATGTGTCAGGTGCTTTATAAGAAATGTACTAAATACCATTTCAGGAGCTTAAGCTTCACATAAAAAGCAAAACTACTAAAATGCATTTGGAGGGAGAAAAATGTAGCAATTGCTACAATGCTTTGAATATTACCCTTCAGCCATATTTTGGGAAACATTTTATATAAATCCTGGTTTTGTCAGGAATTCAATAGGAGTTTTCAATGTTTTGAAGACCAGTTGCTTTGATTCATGTATTGTAAAATGGTCCAGGCCTCACTCCCCAATACCCTCAGCCTTTGTTTCCACCCCAATGGAGTGGGCATGTTCATAGTCTTTGTTGGTCAGGGTTCTCTAAAAAAAACAGAACCAACAGGATGTATATATACAGAACATTTCTTAAGGAATTGGCTCATGTAATTGTGGGGACTTGCAGGTCCAAAATCTGCAGGGTAGGCCAACAGCCTAGAAATTCCAACAAGAGATGATGGAGCAGTCTGAGTCTGAAGGCTGTTTGGAGGCATAATTCCTTCTTCCTCAGGGACCTCAGCCTTTGCTCGTAAGGCCTTCAACTGATTAGATGAGGCCCACATACAGTATGGAAAGTAACCTACTTTTCTCAAAGTTTACTAATTTAAATGTTAATCGTGGCTTAAAAAATACCTTCACAGGCACATCTAAACTGTCAACATATAAAATTAACCATCCCACGGTCTAATGGGCAAGACAAACAAATCAAATGGTAATAATATTTGGGATTTAGGAAAGGGCTGCTGAGAAATGGTGATAAGTTTCCAAAAGTAAGGCAGAGTAAACTGCACAAAAAGTACTTTAAATACTTCTTCACAAGGATGTGGAGGCATTTCAAGGATCTGTGTTCAGAAAGTTTTTAATATAAAGGAACTGTGTGTGTGTGTGTGTGTGTGTGTGTGTGTGTGTGTGTGTGTGTGTGTTGAAGTGGGGAGGTGGAGGAAGGTAATGCAAATGAACATGAAAAAGTAAACAGAGGAAGGAGGGGAGGGTTTATTCTTTCCTGTTCAGTCTGATTGACTTCTCGGACAACTTTTTTAACAAGTGGCTTGAGCATCCACATACTTTACTAGACAGAGGTCCTCAAGTCTCCAAGAACTTTGGACCTTCAGAGACAATAGTGACACTAGTAACCACAGATGGCACTGTCCCATCTTAGTCAGGCACCAAACTCACAGCTCCTTTTAGTTAAAATTCTCACCCCTGGCCTACCTAGTGGGAGGCCTGGGGAGGCTTGGGCAGCCTCCCTGAGTCCCTGGGCCTTGTGTAGAAACTAGCCTTAAGTCTTGCTTGCCTTTATCCTCTGCTTTTCTATGGGGGCCTTGTTGCCCTTGCCTATTACTCTTACCCTTGATGTACCCCCACAAGCACATCCTGAAAGAGCAACCTGATCTGGGACCTGGGGTTTGGATGGATTTTCCTTCTCTCTCAGAATACTCTGTCTGTCTTATGCAAAGTGATCTCACTCCCACCCATGGGCCAGCTGTGCAGTCTGGATCATGTAGCTGTATGTGCCCTCTCCATCCCCTCCTTAAATCCAGCTGGCCAAAAAGGAACCTGCAAGAGGCCCTTTCACAGATAGCTGTGCTCTTAGCAGAGCCCTTCTTGTGGGAGATGACATCAGCACCATTGTAAGGATGTCCTTTAATGGGGTCTCCATCTAGTCTGTGCCCTAGCAGGTAACCTGTTACCCTGAGGCATATGAGAATGCTCCCAAAGGCAGCAAAATCTAAGAAAGCATTTCAGTAATAGGAATGACAAAGGCTTTGTGAAATGGTCTGGCCCAGTGCAAGGTGTCTTTGACACGGAACAATACCAGGGGTGATGGGAGAAGGGCAGGTGCAATTCCAAGGGCACAGAAGAGAAATGTAGGAGGCTGAGAGAAGCAGCAATGATGGGTCTCCCCTCCCCTGCTCTGCCATCCACAGCTGCAACAACACGATGCCTGGTGTTATGGGTTGAATTGTGCCCTCTCCCCAGTCCATATGTTGAAGTCCTAACCCCTAGTACCTTAGAAAGTAACTGTATTTAGAGACAGGTTCTCTAAAGAGGTAATCAAGTTAATATTAGGTAATTAGGGTGGGTTCAATCCAATCTGACTGGTGGCCTTAAAGAAGGGGAGGTTAAAACACTGATGCACAGAGGAAGGACCATATGAGGACACAGGAGAAGACAGCCATCTGCACGCCAAGGAGAGAGGCCTCAGAAGAAATCAACACTGCTGACACCTTGATCTCAGATTTCTGGCCTCCACAATAGCGAGAAAATACATTTCTATTACTTGGGCTACCTGCTCTGCGGTACATTATTTACAACAGCCTTGGCAAACTAATACATATGGCTTCACTCTAAATAGAATCATAGTTAGCAATTCTAAAAGACTGCACAAAGCTAGTCTAAAAGGCTACAGTAAAAGAAAAACCAGGTTACTGGGCTGTACTATTGGAGCACAGAAAGAAACGAGGATAACAGATGTTACTACAAACCACCTTATGCCCGGAAGGAGATGTCTTATTTCACTCAACAGGAATATCATCAGAGTCCCAGTTGATGCTGAATAAATAAGAGATAAAATTCCTTATTATTTTGGATATAGATGTATACAGTGATATTACCCTTTGACTTTATTTGATCTCTTATGTTTGTGAGATTAATCACTATCTGGATTGAAGCAAAATGGGTGGTGGAGTTGGTCTTTTTGATGGTCTTTTTGAAGTCTAGATTAATATACCTAAAACAAGCATACAAAAATAATGCAGGAGGTAACAGATGCATAGCAGAGGATAATAATAAAGCTCTTCTCGTAAAAACTAAATCATTGATTGTAACTAACACCCCACTGTGGTGCCAATGTGGATAGTTGGAGAGGCTGCACTTGTACAGAGACAGGTACATGGGAACCCACAGTACATTCCACTCAGTTTTCTGTGAACCTAACATTGCTCTAAAAGTTTATTAATCTCAAAGGGAAAATTAGCTAATAATTTAAAAACACTTTTACTATTAAAAAAAACCTAACATCAATTTATAGATAGATAGATAGATAGAGACATATATTTAGGTATATGCATAGACATATCTATATGTATAAATAGATAAATATATATGCATAGATACAGATATCTATATCCATAAATTGATACATATTTTTAAAGAGTATAACTTTTGTCTTAATTAGCTCAGGCTGCCATAACAAAATACCATAGACTGGGTGGCTTAAACAACAAATAATTATTTCTCACAGTTTTGGAGGCTGAGAAGTCCAAAATAATTTTCTGGTGAGGGCTTTCTGGGCAGCCACCTTGTTGCTGTGTCCTTACATCACAGGGAGGGAGAGAACTCTGGTCTCTCTTCCTCTTCTTAAAGAACAATAAGCCCATCATGATGGCCCCACATGCATAACCTTATCTAACCCTAATTACCTCCCCCAAGATACATCACACTGGGGGTTAGAGTTTTAACATACAAATTTTGAAAGTACACAAATATTCACTTCACACAATTTTAAAAATAAAAACTACTGCCCTGGCCGGTTTGACTCAGCCATTAGAGCGTCAGCCCGTGGACCAGAGAGTCCCGGGTTCAGTTCCCACTAAGGGCACGTACCTCCGCTGCAGTTTGTCCCAGGCCCTGGTTGGGTCGTGTGGGTGGCAACCACTTGATGTGTCTCCTTCACATCAATGTTTCTCTCTCTCTCTTCTTCCCCCTCTTCCTCCCACTCTATCTGAAGATAAATGCAAAAAAATGTCCTCGAGTGAGGATTAAAACAAAAAAGTAATAATAAATAAAAACTACTCATAGCCAAAGCTAAATATTACTTAACATTTTTTGTTACATTTGTAGTATCTCTATTTTTTTATTTTATGTTGCAAAACCAGCATCCTATGGTATAATCAGTGTCTGTTTTACTTTATTCTATAATATTGTTTTTGAAAGCTGCTTTATTTTCCATTATATGAGTATACCATTATTTATTTAATACTTTTTTGTATTTTGGAACAATGACCATTTCTAACAATTTTTTATAGTATATGAACTTTAGAGAACACTGTTGTGAACAAATTCTTGTATGTGCTTTTTAATGCACTTCTGATTATTTGCAGAAGATAAATTCCTAGAAGTAGAATTGCTGCATTAATCAGCATGCCATTTTTTAGGCTTTTCAACCCCAAAAATTTCTATAAACAGGGTATTTTTATAACTTTTTACATTCTTCAATTTCAGAAGCCAAAATGGTATCTGATTTTAGTTTAATTTTTATGTATTTGATTTTCAGTGAAAGTGAATTTCCCCCACATACTGTATTTTCTGCCGTTTACAATTCTTCTTCAGTGATCTGGGGTGTGTTGCTTGTTGCAGTATCTGTAGAACAGAGCGATAACTGGCACTCAGTAGGTCTTCAATAAGGGATAAAATAAATGATTTGCCTTTTGATGTTTTTGCCATCTTTAGGGAGAATGTTCATATTTTCCTTAAGGATTTGTAGGATCCATTTTATAATAACATTAGTGCTGTTTCTATCATTCCTATGCTGAATAGTATGCCCTTTGTCATTTACAATTTCTAATAATCATATTCACTACCACTATTTATCACCATGTGTTTAATCTGGGATATATACACTACATCCTTTATCTCATTTAAATACCACTATCCAAGGAGATGGATATTATTACTCTGTTCACTAATGGGGAGATTAAGACTCCCAGAGGTTAAGTAGTGCCCTGGTCACACAATCAAAATATGATATACATTTATGTCTGCAATTGCATAAGCCTTCTTCACCTTTGATGTTATCTTGCCTTTTTTTTATTACACTTAGGTGAGTTTTTGGAATAGTTAATATATTCACGTGGATCAAAAATAATGTATATAGGTATAAAACTTTTTGTCTTCTTCCTACTTCTCCCATTTGACCATTTTTACTCATATCTACTCTAAATAGCCACTATGATTAATATTTTATATAATATCCCTGAGTTTCTTTATGCATTTACAAAATATGAATATATATTCTTACCCATTCCCCTTTTTACACAAATCATAGTATACTATAAGTACCATTATATATCTTCCTTTTAGTACTTCCCATATTAGTACATGAATGACTTTATTGTTTTGTTTTGTTTTTACAGATAATGGTATTTTATTGTATGAATGAATCATATTTTTCCTAACCATTCTTTTTTTTTATAAATGGACATTTCGGTAGCTTCTAATCTTTTGCTACAACACACATTGTTACATGTATTGCTTTAAACATGTGCAGATTGCCCTGGCCAGTTTGGCTCAGCGGTTAGAGTGTCGACCTGCGGTCCGGAGAGACCCGGGTTCGGTTCCCGCTAAGGGCACGTACTTTGGTTGCAGTTTGTCCCCGGCCCTGGTTGGTCGTGCTGGTGGCAGCCACTCGATGTGTCCCTTCACGTCGATGTTTCTCACTCTCTCCCTTCCTCTCTTTCCCTCCCACTCTATCTGTACAAAAAATGGAAAAATATCCTCGGGTGAGGATAAAAAAAAAAACAAAAACATGTGCAGATTTATCTATGAGATAAATTCTATGCAGATTTATCTATGAGTTAGGTCAAAGGGTATATTCATCTGTAATTTTGATAGATATTACCACAGTGTCTTCCATAGCCGTTTTAACACTTATATTTAGGGTGGTTTCTTTTAACTTATTTTTTTTATTATTTTATTTTTGTTACAGATGTTTCTCCTTTTTTCCCCATTGACACCATCCTTCCCATGCCCCCACCCTGTCCCCAGCATTGTTGTCCATGTCCATTGGTTATGTGTACATGCATATAAGTTCTGTGATTTATCTCTTCCCTCCCCCAGCCACCACCTCATCTGAGGGTTGTCAGTCTGTACCCTACTTTCATGTCTCTGGGTCAACCCTATTCCTCAGACTGTTATGTTCATTATATTTCACAAATAAGTGAGATCATATGTTATTTGTCTTTTTCTGCTTGGCTTGTTTCACTTAGAATAATACTTTCCAGGTCCCTCCATGTTGTCCCAAAAGAAAAGAGATCTTTCTTTCTTACAGCTGCATAGTATTCCATTGTGTATATGTACCATTGCTTTTTTTTCCATTTGTCTACTGACAGACACTTGGGCTGTTCCCAGATCTTAGCTTTTGCAAATAGTGCTGCTATGAACATGGGGGTACATATATTCTTTTTGATTGACGTTTCAGGCTCCTTAGGGTATATTCCTAGAAGTGGGATCACGGGGTCAAATGGAAGTTCAATTTTAATTTTTTGAGGTAACATAATAGTGTTTTCCATAGTGGCTGCACCAGTCTGCATTCCCACCAGCAGTGTACTAGAGTCCCCTTTTCTCCACACCCTCGCCAACACTTGTTGTTTGATGATTTGTTGATGGCAGCCATTCTGACAAGTGTGAGGTGATACCTCATTGTTGTTTTAATTTGCATCTCTCTGATGATTAGTGATGTTGAACATTTCTTCATATGTCTTTTGGCCATTTGTATGTCATTTGGAGAGGTGTCTCTTTAGCCAAGAAATTGATGGCATTCTTATACACCAATGATGAAATCACAGAAAGAGAAACTGTAAAAACAATCCCATTTACCACCGTGGCAAAAAAAATTAAGATACCTAGGGATAAACTTAACCAAAGAAGTAAAGGACCTATTTGCAGAAACCTATGGGTCATTGAAAAAAAGAAATAGAGAAAGATATAAAAAAGTGGAAGCACATCACCCTAGGCAACAGAAACAAAGGGAAAAATGTACACATGGGACTACATCAAACTAAAAAGCTTCTGCACAGCAAAAGAAACAACCATTAAAATGGAAAGGCAACCCACTGTATGGGATAGCATAATTGCCAATGATATAGGGGTTAGTTTCCAAAATATATAGAGTACTCATACAACTCAACAAAAGAAAGACAAAGAAACCAATTTAAAAATGGGCAGAGAAGCTAAATAGACACCTTTATGGTGTTTTTTAAGTTATAAAAGGTTTTTATTGTATCTGTTAAAAATTTTGTTTGGCTGCTAGTAGTAGAGACCAAATCACAGCAGGATAAATATATAAGTATTTATTTCCTCACATAAATGGAATCTGGAAGCAAGTTGGTTAGGGATGGTATGTCAGCTCCACCAAGTCACAAGGAACCCAGACTCCTTTTTTGGTTTCATCATTATGGACATAAACTTTCAATCTCAAGATCACAACATGGCTGCTGCAACTCCACTGTCATGTGTGCATTCCAGACAGTAAGATCAATAAAAGTGTAGGAGTGAAAAGTGACTTCCATATTACTCCAAAAATATCATTTATCTTGAATATATTTTAATACATAACACTTTTTTCGTTAAGTATTTTTCTTTTTTTTTTTTTAGCAAAAAACTGAATGTTTTAGAAAGATCTTTGTGCAGTCCTTTATAAAGAGAATAAGAATAATACCTCTATATTTTTCCACAAGATAAAAATCAAAAAGTACTTGCCCTGGCTGGTTTGGCTCAGCAGTTAGAGCATTGGCCCACAGACCTAAGAGTTGAGGGTTCTATTCTGGTCAAGGGCACATACCTTGGTTGTGGTTTAGTCTCCGGCCCTGGTCGGGGTCATGCAGGAGGCAACCAGTTGATGACTCTCTCTCACATCGATGTTTTTCTCTCTCCTTCTCTCTCTCCCTCTCTGTCTCTGTCTCTCTCTCCCTCCCTCCATCCCTCCCATTCTATCTGAAAGAATAAAAATGGAAAAATAGCCTCGGGTGAGGATTTTATATATATATATATATAATATATATATTTTATATATATATACACACACACACACACATATATATACACACACATACATATATATATTATATATATATGAAATAAACTTTTACATTGTTAATCTATTTGGAAATGATTTTATGTATGATGACATAAAGATTTAATTTTCAGTTTGCTAATTGACTCAAGGGATATTATGTCTCTGAATTTATTTACATCTTGTAGGTCCTTCAGTAATATTTCATAATTTTCTTTATTTAGGCCTTGCACATTCCCTGTAGATATATCCCCTGGGTTTTTATGTTTGGGGTGTTATTATAAATACTTTTTTCTTATTACTTTTTCTAAAAGACTATTCCTAGTGCACAGAAACACTATGAAATTCTTAAATGCTTATTTTCTCCAGCTTTCTGAATCATATTAATTATGATTCCCTTGAATTTTCTCAGAAGAAACTCAGATAAAATGTAAATAATAATCATTTGATATGTCTTTCATAATATTTATGTCTCATACACTTTTCTTGACATTGTTTTGGTTACAATTTCCAAAGAAATGAATAATAGCTATCAGTGTAGACATCTGTATGTTGTTCATGATTTAATGAGAATGCCTCTGTTTTGTTTTTTATGTCTTTTGGATTCTAACAAATACCCTTTTTCATGTTTCAAAATAGTTTTATGTTCCTAATTTACAGAGAGTATTTATCAGAAATAGACACTATCAAATGCTTGAACGGGTATCTACATGATCATATTTGGTTTTTTTTCTTTTAAACAATCAATTTAATAAAATATATTATTTTGATAGCTCTCCTAATATAAAAGTATCCCCAAATTACTAGATTAAATTTTACTTGTCATGAGATATTATCATTTATTATACTCTGGATTCAAATTTTGATATTTTACTTAGAATTTTTTAAATCTATATTTCTAAGAAGTATTTATCTCCGGTTTCTTTTTCACTAGTCTTCTCCTCAGGAGTGGTGAAGCCCTTATAAAGAAATGGAAACTTTGTTTCTCTGTGCTTCTTAACGGTTTAAATAGCAAGAACAACATGCTCCTTAAGGTCAATGTAACTCCTTTTAAAATTGGGCTGTTTTCTTCATCAGAACTATATCTTTGACAACTTTTCAATTCCTTTTAAAATGTGTCTTGTCTATTCAGTCAGTTATTTTGGTAATTTATAGATTCCTTAAAGATTACTTATTCCTCTCAATTATCAAATTTGTTGCTATAATTTGTATACGGTATTTTCTTATAATTTAGACATCCTTTCTGTATCTATAATTATATGCTTTATTCCTAATTTAGTATACGTATATTGCTATTTTCTTTTTTCTTTATTGTTTTTATTATTCTTTTTGAAGGTTTGTCTATTATTTTGTCCTTTTGAAAGAACCAAAGTTTTGTTTGTTTATCAATACTACTCCTGGGGGAAGGAGAGGTTTTGTATCCATTTTCATTTTCATAATACCTTTTTCCTATTTCTCTTGAAATTATTGTTTTTGTTTCTTGAGTTCATGCTATGTTATTTTATTTGTAATAAAAAAGCTCTTTTTATCAATAAATATTCTTAATTAAACATTTTTTCTTTGAGTCAAGATTTGGATTCATCTCACAGGCTTTGAAATTTAATCTTCCATTATTATTCCTCTCTAAATAGCCTATAATTATTTTTAAATGAGTATTTGAAGAAATGTGCAGTGTCTGTTCAACAGTACATTTTGGAACATAACTATAAAATCTTGTGTTCGTTGTGCTGCATAGGTCTCTTGTATCCTTATAATTTTTTGCTCTTCTTGAGCTGCCAGTTTTTGAAAGACATGTGTAAAGTCTTGCACTATAATTGACATCCAGTTGATCCAGTTGATTTCTCCTTGAATTTCTGAGTTGCTGATTTAAATATCCCAAAGCTATAATGAGTGTATAAAGGTCTGTGATTGCTGCATCTCCCTGGTGGGTGTTCCATTAACAATACGAAGTAGTCCTTTTGTCCCTTTTAGTACTTTTCACAAAATTTGTTTCTCCTGATATTAATACTGCCTGTTTGGGGGAGTCTCTGGGAGACAGTACGTAACCGGTATTTGCTTTGGTTTATTCCGTTTGAAAACCTTTTTTTTTTTCTTTTTTTTTAATCCTCACCCGAGAATATGCTATTTATACTCAGACAGAGTGGGAGAGAGAAAAAGAGAACTGTGACCGAGGTATGTGTCCTTGGTCGGAATTAAACCTGTGATTCGTTGGTCTGAGGATTAATGCTCTACCACTGAGCCAAACTGTCCATGGCAAAATTTTTGTTTTTATTAGATTTCTAAGTCATTCACATTCATTGTGACCACTGATTATATGTACCTTATTACCCTCATTTTAAGTCCTCTGTAGATTATACTATTTTGGTGTTTCTTTTTTTCCCTTTCCTGTCTTTTTCTGGAATAACCAACTTTACTTGTGTCTTCTGCTCGCACACATGGTTAGACAGCTTCACATTCTCCTCTGAACTCCGTGAACCTTATTCTGTTTTCACCTCGCATTTAGTATACAGAGTAAAAAGTGTGATACCTAAGAGTCCAGTTTGAGTCTCCCTTCTTTATAATTTTTTTGCCTTGTCTAAAAAGTTTATAGGACTTCTCCTTTATCCTAGAAATTTAGAGACTTGTCAAGATATAATTTATGTTCAGTAATCTTGATATTGAGTGAGAGTCACCAATCTGAAATGAAACTTTTCTGCAGAAAAAAATTATTTTTGCTTATTCTTTTCCATCTCCTCTGTTTTCTCCTTCTCGAACTGATATTGTATAGATATAAGATTCTGGGGCTCTCCTGCATACATCTTACCCTGGCTTGCTTTATTTCTTTCTCTCTCTTTGCCCTGTTCTCTGCAATAATTCTTTAAATTTATCTTACTTATTAACTTAATTTTTAGCAATGCCCATTTTATTCTTAAATTAAATTTGGGGCAGTGATTGTTTAAAATGTCTTAAAGGCTTCTCTTTTTCCTGGTTATTCTTTTGTCATAGCAAATTGTTCATATCATATTGATAGAACTATTCCTCAGATTCCATTGAGATTATGAATTCAAAATTGAGATTTTTTTCCTGCTTTTTCATTTGTTTCAGTGAGCTACCATTTAAAGAGAGCTTAACCTGTTCCAGTAATTATTTTCAATGCTTTATGTTAATTCATTTAATTCAAAACAACCCTGTGAGGGTTATATAGCTATGACATGTATGATGATTATCACCAACATTCACACACAAGGAGACCCCAGCAGAGCCTGGGTGCCAACCCTGGTGGTCTGGCTCCAGAACTCTGATAGCTCCATTCCCCATGCAATGCCTGCATTTGCTCTTCATGCTCAAGTGGGACTTCTCTTTCAAGCTGCTGCTTCTACAGATATCCGTATGTATGTCCGTAGTGTTTATGTTATCTGGCTTGTTTTTGTACATAAAATAAAACTCTCAATAACCTGTGTGGCCTGCAACCCTCCCTTCCCCAAGCTTGGAATCTGCAAAAGTGCATGTGGGGGTGGGGGATGCATAGCCCTGGCTTAAGCCATGCAACTTCTCAGGGAGCAGAGTTTAGAGGAGTTCAAAGCTCCAGGATCTGGAATTTGTTCAATCTGCGGCTCCAGCTCCTGATTACTGGTGGGTAGAGATGTAACTTTCTGTGCAAAGCAAACGACTCTCTCAGGGGTAGCTACATGACATGGCAAGGGTGAGTTCCAGGGACATGTGAGCAGAACATTGACAGAGACTGCTACACACATCAAAACCAAAAATTTCCAACATCCCAGAACAAGAGATAGTGAGTCACCTACATAAACTGTGACGCATAAACCATAGATTCTTTTTATCTAAAACTGTAAAAAACTACCTATTTTTTAAAGATAGAGAATAAATTTTATAAGCCTATACATTACATTTTGTAAACATCCCTACCTCAGATACACTGAAATTATACACGTCCCTCATCACCTTTCACCTGTGCTCACCTTGATCCCATCTGTTTCCTGTCTTCCAGAAATTCTTGCCACCTGGCTTGTAAAGTCTGTCCTGGATTTTTTAGCTCTGTTGTATATTTTATCTTAAATTTACATTCCTTTTGTTATTTCAATAGATTTTTTTTTTTTGGTAGGGAAAGAGAAACCCTGAACTAAAATCACTGCTTTGAAAATAGGTCACCTTGTATTTCTGGCAGATTTTGTATTACATATTTTTTAATTAATTATATATATTTTTAATCAGAAAAAGAACATGTGGGAAGGTTTTTTTATGGCAAAGTAACCTTAACCCTTAAAGTTTTGTGAATTTACTTCTACTTTATTTTTTTAATTATTTTTTATTAATTTGCTTTTGTTAGGGATGATTCTCCTTTTTCCCCCATTGACACACCCTCCTCCCCATCCCCCCATCCCCAGCTTTGTTGTCTACATCCATGTGGCTGGGGATGGTGCAGGGGGTTGATAGGATGGGGAGGAGAGTGTCAATAGGGGAAAAAGGAGAAACATCTGTAACAAAGGAATGTAGCAAGTCTATTGATCAAGGCTCCTAACAATAAGTTAATATATATTTCAAAATGCTCCATTTGTTGGCCCAAGATACTTTGTGAAAGGAAAATATGTTTCATTGAAGATAAAAGAGCAACATACCTCGAGAGCAAGTTAAGCTTTAATGATATTCAAAGTGACCCCTTCATATTTATATATTTATTTAAGGATATTTTAGGAGATTAATGTTTTTATAACATTTGAATTAAATTCCAATTGCATAAGCTACATTAATTAAAAGAGTTGGCATCCGAGCAGGAAATTTAGTGAACTGGGTGTTACAAATTATGTGCTGGATATTGTACCCATTGAGGACAGCCAAATTCAAATTCAAAAAAGGACTATTCACCTGGGAGAAATAGGAAGAGGCCAGATGGCAAGAGTGGAGGAACGCAGAGGTTGACAGGGACTGAGTGTCAGGCAGAGATGTAGAGTTTTGGAAGCAACAGAAGTGAGCTTAGATTTACTTTGGAGAGAAAGTGAGAAGATTTGGGATATGGGAGACTAGTTTAGTGACTCCACTGAGACTCAAGAACAGGATAACATTGGTGAGTGCCTGGGTGCTGTGGTTTAGTTTCTCAAAGAGAGACTATTAAACATAGAAGCATCATCTAGATGTTGGGAACAGAATTATACTGGAGGAAGCCAGGTTCAATGCTATGTCTATAGCGGCACTGGTGGGCAGCAGGCCTGAGGGTGGCTGGACTGCAGGCTCCAGGCTGCAGGTTAGGTTCTGGTTTTTTCCATGTGTCTCTCTTCCCACTCCTAGTAGCTTCCTGGAGCCTGCCATTTTCATGGTCAACTCAGGCTGCTATAACAAAAATACCATAGACTGGGTGACAAACAACAGACATCTATTTATTATAGTTATGGAGGCTGGGATCAAGACTAAGGCTCCAGCAGATTCAGTGTCTGTCAAGGGCCCTCTTTCTTACTTATCTGGTTGTGTCCTCACATGGTAGGAGGGGCAAGGGAGCTCTGTGGGGTCTCTTTCATAAAGGCACTAATCTCATTCCTCAGGGCTCCACCCTCATGACCTAAGCACCTCCCTGAAACTCCATTTCTGGATATCATCCCATTGAGAATTAGGATTTCAACATATGATTAGGGTAGACATAAACGTTCAATCTATAGCAAGAATGTCTTAGGTGTTTTGATATGGTATTATTTTGTTCAGAGTCATCATTGTTATATCTTCATTGTGAATATAATTTTTTATCAATATAAGTCATATCATTCAATGCTTTTTGCCTTCAAGTCTACTTTATCTGATATTAACACCATCATTTTAATCTTTTTATTTATTAATTTATTTTTATTACAGATATTGGTCCTTTTTCTCCCATTGACCCCCTCTTCCCTACTCCTCTCCTGCCCCCCCCACCCCCGCCTTCACCATGCTGTTGTCCATTGGTTATGCATATATGCATACAAGTTCTTTGGTTTGTCTCCTCCTGGACCCCCACACACCTTCCCTCATAGGTTCATCAGTGTGTTCCCTACTTCCACATATCTGGATCTATTTTGATCGTCAGCCTATTTTATTCATTATATCCCACAAATAAGTGAGAGTATATGATACTTACCTTTCTCTAACTGGCTTATTTGGCTTAGCATATTACTCTCCAAGTCCCTATGCATCATCTCAAAGGGTAAGAGAGCTTTCATTCTTACAGCAGCATAGTATTCCATTGAGTAAATGTACGACAGCTTTTTTTTATTAATTTGTTTTTTGTTACAGATGTTTCTTCTTTTTCCCCAACTAACATCCTCCTCCCCATCCCCCTGCCCCATCCCCAGCTTTGTTGTCTGTGTCCATTGGCCATGCATACATGCATATAAGTTCTGTAGTTTATCTCTTCCCCCTCAACACCCCCTCATCTCAGGCTTGTCAGTCTGTACCCCACCTCTATGTCTCTGGGTCAATTTTGTTCATCAGTTTGTTTAGTTCATTATATTCCACAAATAAGTGAGATCATGTGATATTTGTCTTTCTCCACTTGGCTTGTTTCACTTAGCATAATACTCTCCAGGTCCTTCCATGCCATCTCAAAGGATAAGAGATCTTACTTCTTATAGCTGCATAGTACTCCACTGTGTATATGTACCACAGATTTTTTATCCATTCGTCTACTGATGGACATTTGGGCTGTTTCCAGATCTTAGCTATTGCAAATAGTGCTGCTGGAAACATGGGGGTACCTATATTCTTTCTGATTGGTGTTTCAGGCTTCTTAGGGTATATTCCTGGAAGTGGGATTACTGGGTCAATGGAAGTTCAATTTTTAATTTTTTGAGGTAACACCATATTGTTTTCCATAGTGGCTGCACCAGTCTGCATTCACCAGCAGTGCACTAGAGTCCCCTATCTCCACACCCTCGTCAACACTTGTTGTTTGATGATTTGTTGATGGCGGCCATTCTGGGAGGTGTGAGGTGATACCTCATTATTGTTTTAATTTGCATCTCTCTGATGATTAGTGAGGTTGATCATTTCTTCATATGTCTCTTACCCATTTGTATGTCCCATTTGGGGAGGTATCTATATAGTTCCTCTGCCCATTTTTTAATTGGGTTTTTTGTCTTCCTTTTGTTGAGTTGTATGGGCACTCTATATATATTGGAAATTAACCCCTTATCTGATATATCATTGGCAATCATGCTGTCCCATTAAGTGGGTAGCCTTTCCGTTTTGATGATTGTAACTTTTGCTGTGCAGAAACTTTTGAGTTTGGTGTATTTCCCATATTTTCATTTTCTTCTTTGTTTTTGTGGACTTAAGTAATGTATTACTGAAAATTCTGCAGCATATGATCTCTGAAATTTTGTTGCCTACATTTTCTTCTAGGATTTTTATGAATTCATGAGTCACATTTAAGTCTTTTATCCATTTTGAATTTATTCTTGTGTATGGTGTAAGTTTCATTGATGGTCTAGTTTCATTTTTTTGCAAGTAGCTGTCCAATTTTCCCAACACCATTTATTAAAAAGGCTGTCTTTACTCCACTGTATGCTTTTGCCACCTTTGTCAAATATTAATTGAGCATATTGCCTTGGGTCCATTTCTGAGTTCTCTGTTCTGTTCCACTGGTCTATATGCCTATGCTTGTACCAGTACCAGGCTTATTTCATTACAGTGGCTTTGTAGTATTACCTGAAATCTGGTAATGTGATCCCTCCAACTTTGTTCATCTTTTTCAAGATTGCTGTGGCAATTTGAGGTCTTTTTTGGTTTCATATGAACTTTTGAAGTGTTTGTTCTAGTTCTATGAAATATGACGTTGGTATATTGATGGAGATTGCATTGAATGTATAGATTGCTTTGCATAGTATGGACATTTTAATGATGTGAATTCTTCCAATCCATGAACAAGTTATGTGCTTCCAATTTATTATATCTTCTTCTGTTTCTTTTTTCAATGACTTGTAGTTTTCTGCGAATAGGTCCTTTATTTCTTTGGTTAAGTTTATTCCTAGGAATCTTAATTTATTTGCCACAATGGTAAATAAGATTTTTTTTTAGTTTCTCTTTCTGTGATTTCATCATTGGTGTATAAGAATGCCATCAATTTCTTGGCATTAATTTTGTATCCTGCTACTTTACCAAATTCATTTATTAAATCTAGTAAATTTTTTATGAAGTCTTTGGGGTTTTTTACATATAGTATCATGTCATCTGCGAATAATGACAGTTTTACTTTCCCCTCTCCAACTTGGATCCCTTTTATTTTTTCTTCCTGTCTGATTGCAGTGGCTAAGACTTCAAGTACTATGTTCAATAAGAGTGGTGAAAGTGGTCGTCCTTGTCTTGTTCCTATTCTTAAGGGAAATGCTTTTAATTTTTGCCAGTTTAGTATGATGTAGGTCTTTCATATATGGCCTTTATTATGTCTAGATATGAGCCCTCTATTCCCAGATTGCTGAGAATTTTTATCAGAAATGGGTGCTAGATTTTGTTGAAGGCTTTTTAAGCATCTATTGATATGATCATATGATTTTTATCTTTCATTTTGTTTATGTGGTGTATCACATTTATTGATTTGCAAATATTGTACCAGCCTTGCATCCCTGGGATGAATCCCACTTGGTCATGGTGAATAATTTTTTTGATGTATTGCTGGATTGAATTTGCTAGTCTTTTGTTCAGGATTTTGGCATATATGTTCATCAGGGATATTGGCCTGTAGTTTTTTTCTTTATAGTGTCTTTTTCTGATTTTGGAATTAGAATTATGCTGGCCTCATAAAACGAGTTTGGAAGTCTTTCTTCTTCTTGAATTTTTTGGAATAGTTTGAAAAGAATGTGTGTTAGTCCTTCTTCGAATGTTCAGTAAATTCCCCCTTGAAGGCGTCCAGGCCTGGACTTTTGTTTGCTGGGAGAGTCTTGATTACATCTTCAATTTCTTTTGTTGTTATTGGTGTGTTCAAGCTTTCCATCTCTTCCAGGTCCAGTTTTGGGGGACTATTTGTTTCTAGAAATTTGTCTGTTTTGCTTTGATTGTCGAATTTGTTGCTGTATAATTGTTCATAATATTTGTTAACAATCCTTTGTATTTCTGTCGTGTCAGTTATTATTTCTCCTCTTTCATTTCTTCGTGTCAGTTATTATTTCTCCTCTTTCATTTCTGATTTTGTGTATTTGGGTTCTCTCTCTTTGTTTCTTGCTGAGTCTAGCTAAGGGTCCATCAATCTTGTTTATCTTTTCGAAAAACCAGCTCTTTGTTTCATTGATCCTTTGATTTTTTTTTTTGGTCTCCATGTCATTTATTTCTGCTCTGATTTTTACTATTTCCTTCCTTCCACTTGCTCTGGGGTTTTCTTTTTGTTTGTTCTCTAGTTCTTTAAGTTGTGAGGTTAGATAGTTTATTAAAAATTTTTCTTGCTTCTTGAGGTAGGCCTGTAGTGCTATGAACTTCCCTCTTAGAACTGCTTTGAACTTCCGTCTTAGAACTTCCCTCTTAGAACTCCCCTAGATTTTGTGTTGTTGTGTGTTCATTTTCCAGGAAGTTTTTAATTTCTTCCTTGATATCCATGGTAACCCATTCATTGATTAATAACATGCTATTTAGCCTCCATGTTTTCAAATGTCTTTGCATGTTCTGATTACAATTGATTTCTAGTTGCATGCCACTGTGGTCTGAGAAGATGCTTGATATGATTTCAAGCTTCTTGAATTTGTAGAGACTTAGTTTGTGCCCTAACATGTGGTCTGTCTTTGAGAATATCCCATGTGCACTTGAGAATAATATGAATTCTGCAGTTCTGGTGTGTAATTCTCTGTAGATATCTTAAATCCATTTGATCTGGTGCTTTATTTAGAGTCTGTGTTTCCTTGTTAATTTTTTGTCTTGAAAATCTATCCAGTGACGTTAGCAGGGTATTGACGTTTTCTGCTATGATTGTATTGCTGTCGATTTCTCCTTTGAAATCCTCCGTAAGATTTTTAATATATTTTGGTGCTCTTATATTGGGTGCATATATGTTTATCAAGGTTATATTTTCCTGTTGGATATATTCTTTCAATATTATGTAGTGGCCTTCTTTGTCTCTAGTTATGGTGTTCATTTTGAAATCTACTTTATCAGATATTAGTTTGCTACCCCAGCTCTTTTTTGCTTTCTGTTTGCTTGAGAGATTTTTTTCCATCCCTTCACTTTCAACCTATGTGAGTCTTTTGTTGTGAGGTGTGTGTCTTGTAAACAACATATATGTAAGCCATGCTTTCTTTTCTAGTCAGCTACTCTCCATTCGCATTTAAGGTGATAATTGATATGTACTTATTTATTGCCATTTTTGTTTAGTGTGGTTCCATTTTCTTCCTATTTCTTCTACTAATTACAGCAGTCCTTTTAGCATATCTTGCAGTGCTGGTTTGTGTTAACATATTCCCTTAGCCTTTTTTCGTCTGGAAAGCTCTTTACTTTACCTTCTATTTTGAATGATAGCCTTGCTTGGTAGAGTGGTCTTGGATTCAGATCCTTGTTTTTCCTGACCTTGATTACTTCATGCCACTCCCTTCTGGCCTGTAGTGTTTCTGTTGAGAAGTCAGCTGAGAGCCTTATGGGGTTTCCTTTGTAGGTAACCTGTTGCTTATCTCTTGACGCCTTTAGAATTCTGTCTTTGTCTTTAATTTTTGGCATGTTAATTACTGTGTGTCTTTGTGTGGGCCTGTTTGGGTTCTTCTTACTTGGAGCTCTCTGTTCTTCTTGAACTTGAATGCCTTCTTTCTTCATCAAGTTAGGAAAATTTTCTGTCCCTATTTCTTCAAATATATTCTCTACCCCTTGCCCATTTTTTTCCTCTTCGGGGACTCCTATTATGTGAATGTTATTACGTTTCCACTTGTCCTACAGTTCCCTTAAGCTATCTTACTGTTTTTTAATTGTGTTGTCCTTTTGGTTTTCTGATTGTTTAATTTTTTTTCTACCCTGTCTTCTAATTCATTGATCCAGTCCTCAGTTTCCTCTACTCTGCCAGTTAGTCCTTCCAATGTGTTCTTAATTTCTGCTATATCATTCTTCATTTCCACTTGATTGGTTTTCAGTGTTTCTATATCTTTACTCATGGTGCTGATGTCCTTACTCATGTTATTGAGCTTCCTCAAGTTCATGGTGCTGAACTCTACTTCTGATCATTTGCTTAGCTGCATTTCATTGATCTCATCTTCTATAGAGTCTCTGTTCTTTCATTTGGGATTTATCTCTTTGTTTCACCATTTTGGCTATCTCAGTAGGTTTTGGAGCCTGCCAAATTTCCCTGTGGATGTTGGTGCTCTGCTCTTTGTGGCTCCCTCTACTGGGTTTGGATGAGCCTGGGTAGCCCGCGTTAAACACCACTGTCAAGTCTTACTTTCCTGGGTAGATTTGCAAGCCCAGGAAAGGTTTAGTTATTCTCTAGCTTTTTCCTAGTGGCTAGTAGTCTTAGTTACTCAGTGCCTTGGAATGTAGCTCTAAAATTCTGCATAAAAGGATTTCCAGGGGGTATGATGGATGCTGGTTGTTAATGAGCCTCAATTTGCATTTCTTTGCCTTACCTGGGAGAGGCTGAATCTCTAAAGGGGGTAGGGCTGCTGCTTTTACTCACAGCTGGGGGAAGGAGCTCACTGGCCACCATCCTTTGTGGCCACAACTCAGCAAAAACTCTGAGTGCCCTCCAAATCCCGGGTGTCCCCAAATAGTTCCAGCCCAGTCTGCCCTCCCTCTGCCCTATCCCCCAGGTGAGTGCCTGTGGCTATTTTAGCGCTCTGTCTAAGCTCTCTGTGCTGTGGAGCTGGCTTAGTCTTTGTTCCCCAAGGGCACTGCTCATTGCTAAGACTGCTGCTGTCCCTGGGCTCCCAGCCCACCACCCTCTCACGCCTCCGCAGATCCTACCGGTATCCCTCGCTATATGGTCCTGTCTTGCTGCTTTTCTGTTGCTTTTTCCAGATGATTTGTCTTTATTTTAGTTGTAATTCCAGTTTAATCCTGGGAGATCATCTGTGTAGCTTCTATCCACTCCGCCTCCATTTGCACATCCTCTACGCCTATCTTGTGCGCAGCTAGGTCACACTGGTCTTTATGGTGCCCCAGCACGCTGCATGTCCCGCAGGTAACTGGATCCAGATTACATATGTTTTTGTTGTTCTCTTTCTTCCCCTCATGCTTTGACAGCTAAAATCTATCTTTATTCTCTTTATAATTACCATAAAAATTTAAACAATTGAATTGCTATATGAACCCATTTTTTCTTTATAAAATGCCAACTATCAAACAGTATTTATTAAATTACTTTTGAGAAAGATATTGCCATTCAGCTGTTAATTCTTCTCCACTTGGCTACTTTCCATTGTCAATTGATGTAAGTGGGAGTTTTAAATTTAGTTTCCCCTACCTCACAGTTTACATTTTATAATTTAGCTTTAGAGCAACAGTTCACACTAGGGGCAAGAGGGGATATTTGGACCCCCATTGTACACTTGGCAACACCTGGAGGCAGTTATGATTGTCAACAGTTGTAGGGGAAAGGGACATTGCTCCTGGGATCTAATAGGTAAAGACCAGGGATGTTGCTCAACATTCTACAGTGCACAGGACAGAGCCCACAACAAAAAGTTATCCAGCCCCAAATTCCAATAGTGTTGAGACTAAAAACTGAACTTTAGAGGTTTTGCTGCTGTATGGTTAAGTTAATATTACTGATCATATTTAAATTATCTGTAGTGCCAGTACTTTTATATCCTCATTCTTAAATGTTTTAATTGCTATTTACGCCTTCTTTGGCTAGAAATGTTTTTAAGTAATTTTTTTTTTAAGTAGACTCTCTGGAGAAAAACTGTATTTCCCTAAGCTCCATTGTTGGAGCCCATCTTCTCAGTACCATCACAAACTCACTGCAGGAGATGAGATGTTTAGTGGTACTCCTTCCCCTCCTCTGAGAAGAAATATTTTTCTAGTAGGCATGTTTCCCATACATTTGCCCATTTTACACCTCCTCTTGCTGCTTGCCTGCCCTTATCTTGCCCATTTCTCTATTTATATTACCTCTTATGTAATTACATTCTTTATCATGGTAGCCCTGAATGTACTGCAAAGATTTAATCTATAATATTTAAGATATTATTAGATTTTAACATTTTTTATGTATAGAAAGTTTACATTTTCCTTTTTAAAAATTTTACTTCATAATCTCTTCCTTCAGCTTTTTTTGCCAGAAAGACCTTTCTATCCTGGGATCAGATATTTCCCTATTTTTCTAAAATTACTTTTTTACATGTAAATAATTTTAACCCAACGGGATTTATTTTGGAGCATGTTATAAAATACCCTCAAATAGTTAAGCAAGTCTCACAATACAGTTTATTAAACAGTCCATCTTTCCCCTCTAATCTGAAGAGCCAGCTTCTGGAGGTTATATTATGTTCCACTGAATCACACTTTTCTTGCACTAACCTCTGTGCTTTAATTATTTTGACTGTATAATATACTTTCATAGGTGCCAATAGTCCATCATTATAATTGCTTTTAACAACCAGCCTATCAAGTCTTTCAAAAAACAAAAAACTCGGAAGTAATTTTTTTCAATTTAAAAAAAATATCCTTTGGAACTTTTGATTGGAATTGCACTAAATTTCCAAATTAATGTGTGAATAACTGACATCTTTGCAATACTGAATCTCCCTAATTCTTCTTTCTTCTATTGTTCCCATATCTTCATCATTTTTCTCCAAGTTCTGATAGAATTTCTCAAATTTACCTTTTCCTTTACTAATCCAATTTTCTGCATTTTACTGGCATGGCAGTTTTGAATTTAATAATCATCTTTCTTCTCTTCATGCAGTCTTTACCAATATCAAAGCATTTCCTTCTGGATGGCTCTCAGCTCTACTTTCAGGAATCTGGTTGGAAATTAGAAATACACTCATTTTTCTTGTTATCCCTTGCTGTGAATCTATATTAATGGAAAGTATCAGCTCTAAGTCTTAGGAATGAACTGCCCTGCCTTCTTAAGCGGGGAAGAGAGGTGTCTGCTCCTTCTCACAGAAGCAGGTGTGTGTTAACCCTCCCTTACTTCCACCAGATGGATCCCTGACACACTGCTGTCCGTATACTGCAGGTCCAGAGAAAGAAGTGAAAGCTGAGATTCACTCTTGTTTGATCCCACCTGTTCAGAGACTCAGGGGAAAGTGCCAGAGCCCAAGGCTTGGTCCTTCAATCTGCCTTCTGCCCCCTTGGCTGAGCAGCCATGAATTAGCCCCAGCAGGGTCTCTGCAGCTCCCAGCTACGCTGCCCTCATTAGAAGTCTGCAGCTCTGTCCTCCTGTTCTCCAAGCCATCTGTGCCCATAATAGCCTAGAGTCTGCCCTGCTGTGGGAGACTGCTACCCAGTGGAATTGATGGGATTAAAATGCATCTCCCAGGACCTGCCCAGCACTTCTGCACTTAATCTGCAAGAAATGACAGGCAGCTCCTGGCACTCCCTAGTTTAGAGCCTGTGTGTAAATTTCACTTTTTACATCCCCTTTTGGTCATTTCCACAAGAGTTTGGAAGAGTGAGATTTTGATATCTGCATCCAGCCCACTGATTGGACAATTAAGAAGTACAGGGTAGGGAAGGGAAAATTGAATTTTATGATTTTATTGTTAAAATAAGAATATTTTCATTTTTCTCATTTCTACACCTTTTCACTTATAACAGATAGAAAGGACTTTTAATAATAATATTCAAAATATTGCATTTGTCCTATTGTGAGTTGATATTTTGCCAAAAAGGGAGTGTATTGCCTTAAGGTGAAGTCCTCATAAAGCCTCTTATAATATTAGTTTCTCTACACTTATTTACTTAAAAAACAAATTTCTTCTAGGAAGAGACACAACTTGTTTTTAGTGTACTCAGTGATAATTTTGGATCTTGTAGAAGTGACCCAGTGAAACAAGTAAAAAAAAGAAGCAAAAAAACTTGCAAACATAGTCCCTATTGCCTAGGATATGGCCTTGCACTTCAAGGCAAGAGAAGGTTGTCACTGTAAACAAGCCTTTTAAAATCAATTTTCAAAACAAGCCACTAAGAATAGAGATTGTGGCCTACAGGAGAAATGAAAAGAAGAAAGCGGTTTGATGTTATATAAAGAGGAATTTGGGACTTAGGATAAAAATTCCAGCACTGGCATCATATGTGAATTCAGAAGGTGCTATCTCAGATCATCGCCATGGCAATGAAGTGTTAGACGCCCTGCTCAGATGCCTCTGTGTGATGACTCAAAAAGCAGCTTGGAGAAAGAGCTGGTGTCCAGGAAGGACACCTGGGAAGAGTTTGGATAAAATAGTGTCACAAACTGTGACAGTGAAAAAAGCAATGGTTTTCTTTCTTTTCTTTTTTAAAATTTTTTTAATCCTCACCTGAGGATATGTTTTATTGATTTCTGCGAGAGAGGAAAACAAAAAACAAAACATCAATCAGTTGCCTCCTGTATACGCCCCAACCAGGGATTGAACCTGCAACCTGGGTATGTGCTCTCACTGGGAATCAAACCCACATCCTTTTTGGTGTACAGGATGATGCTCCAACCAACTAAGCCACCCAGCGGGGGCAAGCAATGGTTTAAATCAACACTGTATATGCATGATTTGATTTGATTTTTTATTTTTTTATATTTTTATTCTCACCCAAGGACATTTTTGCATTTATCCTCAGACAGAGTGGGAGGGAGAGGTAGGAAGAGAGAGGAGAAACATCCATGTGCAAGAGAAACATCCATGTGAGAGAGACACATCGAGTGGGTGCCACCCACACGACCCCAACTGGGGCAGAGGACAAACTGCAACCAAGGTCCATGCCCTTAGCGGGAACCGAACTTGGGACTCTCCAGTTCGCAGGCCGATGCTCTAACCACTGAGCAAAACCCGCCAGGGCTATATGCATGATTTTGGATGGGCATAAACAAAAATTACCATAAAGAGACATTTCAATGGTTCATTCATATACCAAAAAGATTTTATATTCACTGTTGCCCATAAACATTATTTGGATATTCTTCTTAGGAAAATAGGGCATCACCATACATTTGAGCTCACCTTTTATTTGTACAGATTTTGTATAAATACTGTCATAAACCTAAAATATTATAAGCGGGAAGTTGCCCTTTCATTTAATTTTATAGCCCAATTCTGTTTATAACTTTTTAAAATATTTGGCTGTATGTCATTCTTCTATTGCTTATTAATAAGTTGCAGTATATTCTCAAAGGAGTGTTTTTACTATTTTAATTTCAGTTAAGGAGTTTGAAAGATAATGGTTATTTGGTGCCTTTATGGTGCTGCCAAAAAAAAAAAAAATTGCAATGTAAAGTTGTTAGAAGTCTCCAAACTGATATTTACCAACAACCAGGATTCAAGATTTCAAAAATAAATATATAAAGAGATTTTTCTCTTCATAAGCTGTTCCTGCTTAACCCAGGACTTTGGGCAACCCCAGGCCTTGAGGAAAAGAAAAATTTCTTGTTCGGTTCTAGTAGGAGCTCCCTGCCAATGACAAAACAACTATGTGACACTAAATTTTCTTTAATCCCAGAATTTTGTGATCCCACATTTACTCCACAACTCCCTGCCATTCCATGTCAGTTTCTCTCAATTGTTTTTTTTATCATTCATCCCAACATTTTTTCCAGAGTGTTTGTTGCTGGTTTTCATTCTTGCTTCTTGTACCCCATTCTTCCTTGCTAGGCCTCGTTTTTCTTCTTGTTTAAATCCCAGCTCTGTCACTTTCCAGGCATGTAATTTAAACTAGTCACTTTCTTTTAGACTATTTTTTCATTTAACACAGGTTAGTACTGTGTTCCTCAAAGAGCCATGATGAGGACATATTTAAAAAAATATGAAGCATATGTCCTAATAAATGTGATTTTAGCACAATAAAGTTTAAACATAAACACAGAAAACTGTGTTATTTACCTCATTTATTCTTTGTGCATTCCTAGTATTTGCCAAGGCACCTTTCATTGTAGACACTCATTAAATATTTGTTAAAGAAATGAGCAAAAAAAGCTTTATTAATTTACTGAGTGAGTAAACAATCAAAACTTTGCAAGTTTAGCAGTTGCCATAAACACAAACATTTAAAAAAATATTGTTATTGTCATTAAGTTGAATATGATGCATTTCATTACTGTTAGGTATTCTTATTGTGAATGCCACAATCTTTCCTTAACCGGACATTTTCCTGCAAAAGCGTTACTTCCAAGACGAGGGCAGAATTTCATGAATAGTGTTTTGATACTAAACACTGAATTTATAAGGATGAACTATTTTATAGAGCTTTCTAAAATACACGTATATGGACATAAAGATGGACACTACAATCTTATTTCCCTTCCGCCAAAGGATAATGGCAATGCAATTTGAGCCAAATTTATGTGAATTTCTTTAGTTTCTCACCGTTTCTTGGTTTTCAAATAAATTATTCATGTTAATTGGATGATTTGTTTTCAACTTGGCATTGACACTGAATGACTGAAGTATGCCAAAATAAATAAATTAAAATATCCTTTGGTGAGTGAAACTGCAATACTGACTGATATAAAAGGCTGAAGCTACCCAAATAGAACCATTTGAACCCTCAGACAACCCCAAGCAGGTGATGACTTACATGTATAGGGCATTGGAGTTTGCAAGTGAAACTTCTATTCTCTAAGTTTAAATGTGTATCCCATGGGAAAGTGTCCTCCAAAGCCACCCCTATTTCTCATTAGCACTTCACCTGGGTAAGGCCTAGGTAGAAAGTTAGATTCATTGACAGAGACACTTTCAGTGACTCCAAAACCCTTTTTATGTCCTATGTAAAGAGTTCAGAGCAATATGTGATGAGCTGCTTACAAACTCTTTCAGCCTTGATACCTTTCCTGAAAAAAATGCTATTAGATCAAACTATAATGCTTTTGCTATAAGTCTTAGAGAGAGTTCTCTTTTGAAACTACATTGACACTTAGAAAAAAACTTTGAAATCTAAATGTTATGAATCACTCACATAGTTTGGGAGGAAAAGTATTCCAGATGTGGTTGGCTAATTTGTTCCACTAAAGCTGGTATGAGATGTTAATTTTTTAAATATAATTTTTAAAATATTTATATTTAGCCAGGTCAACCCTAAAAACAAGAGTATTGACCATGTTAAATTGTAAAATGATCATTTCCTCTACTATGCAGAAGTATTTTCCATTGTATCTTATTTAATATGTCAAGAATTTTTTGACAGATTTCTTACGAAGCACTTGAATATGAAGTTGAGTAAGTAATAGTCTCTAACTTCAATAAATTTTCAGGCTAATGTAAAAGACAATCATAGAAACATTTGTTATAAGCTCTAAAATTGTAGATAAGGGAATAATTAATTTTCCTTAGTGTCCAAAGGTAGAGGGAGGAATTGAAAGTTGAGCTGAGAGCCTTAGGCAATGAATGGGAGTGTGTCAAAGACCATTCTGAAGTGAACAGCATGGTCTGAGTTAATGAGCTATGATGGAATATGACACATATACCCTACCAGAAGGTGATGCTGGCAGTGTCAGGAGAAGCCTGAGAGATGGCTGGGTCAGAAAAGGAGCTGTAAGAACTGTTAGTACAGATGAATAACAACTACCTGGATTTTATATATTGCATCTGCCAAATTGTAATAAGTTAAAAGAATGCCTTCTCTTCCTTAACCAATGCTTTATTAAGTGCCTTATCATATACTAGCAGTATTCTAAGCCATAGGCCATACAATAAACTCCCTGATTTCATGGAGTTGACATTTTAATTGGGTAAGATAGATAATAAGCAAAAAACAATTTTAAAAAATACAAGCAATAGTAAATACTATATAAAGTACTAAAGCAGGGTAATGTGATATAAGATAATTAGGTGGTACAATTAGAAAGGATGATCAGGGAAGGCCTCTTCAAAGAGATTGCATTCAAGCTGAGACCTGGATCACAAAAAGAGAGCCAACATAAAGATGGGAGGAAAATACAAATTCAATGTGTTTGAGGATAATAGAAGGCTAGGGTGGCTGGTGTATAGGGAGTTTTGTACAGGTATCAGGTGCTATTGCAGCATTAAAATCATCCTAAGACTGGTTTGTTCAATGGTTAGTGTCGGCTCTCAGACCAAAGGGTCACAGGTTCATTTCCCAGTCAAGGACATGTGCCTGGGTTGCAGGTTTATTATCTGGCCCCAGCCAGGGTCATGTGGGAGGCAACAAATCAATGTGTCTCTCTCACATGGATGTTTCTCCCTCTCTCTCCCATCCCCTCTCTCTTCCTCCCTCCTTTCCACTCTATCTAAAAATCAATGGAAAAATATTCTCAGGTGAAGATTAACAAAAACAAAACAAAATGAACAACAACAAAAAAAAAATCCCGAAATATAACAGTTTAAATAACACTGATTTTTTTAGCTAACTATTCTGCATTTCAACATTCAGGCTGCACTCTGCTAGGTGACTCCCTCATACATCTGAATAGCAGTGGGTTATCTAGGCAACTTTACTGATCTTAGCCAAGACTCCAAACATGTCTGGGGCTTCAGTTGGGACATTTGAGCTGACTACTCTCCTCCTTGTGATCTCTCATCTCCCAGAAGGCTAGCCCAAATCAGTGACTGCAAAAGGTCCCAGGGAGTAAAGAGGCTGCCATGACTCTTGACGCCTCAGAACAGGCACATATCATATCTGCTAAATTCCACTGCAGAATAAATATCAAAGCTAGTCATAAGTTCAGGCCAGAATCAAGGAAAGAGAAAATTGATTTCGCCTATTGATAAGAAGAGCCAAAGAAATCACACCGCAGAGAGTGAGTGAAGTACATAGAGAGAAATGAAGTGTTGTGACCATTTTTACACAGTCCTCCATAAAATTGAAGAGATTGGCCAGAGACCCATCATGAAGGACTTAGAAACCTCTGCTGCTTAACTCATGACCGGATAAGAAGTGAGTCAATGAAAGGAAGGGTCTTTTTTCATTTGACCATAAAATAACAGAACTGTGGTAGTAAGGAGGAAATAAAAGCCTTAATGATGATCATTATATACTGAAAGAGACTTTGTTGATCCAAATACAATCTTCTCATTCTTATTGAGTGCCAGAGATTTAACAAGAGCTGAAGTTTAAAAGCAGGTCTCCTGATTTCCATCCAGGAGTCATTTCATCCACCATGCTGTCCACTTGATTAAAGATGCTCTGGAACATTTGCTGCTAACTAACAAGCTGAAAATGCAAAAGCAGATGTTTAAAGTTTGGTCATTTCCCCTGGGCACTACATCTGGAGTTTTGATTGCTATCACAAGGTAAAAAAAAATGGTGATAATACACAAGCATGATACTGCTTCCTTTATAGGAAATTTTATCTGATATCCCCAACCATTTATCTGATATCCCCAACCATTTAAAACAGCTAATGAAAATAATAATGTGATAATTGCTAAACTGGTTAAGAACTTGTCTTGTTCATCTTACCTTGACCTCTGAAATACCAAAAATAAATGTCTCCAATCCATGTTTGTGCAATTATTCAAATTATATTTTCTTCTATTGAAACTTAATTCTCAAAATTGGTCTGTTCCCTCACTGCATAGTAATTATCTTGAGATCAGGGACTAGGTCTCATCCATCTTCATGTAATCTATTGGTCACATAGCACCCTACACCAAGCAGACCATTAACAAATACTTTGGAAGGAAGGAAGGAAGAAGGAAGGAAGGAAGGAAGGAAGGAAGGAAGGAAGGAAGGAAGGAAGGAAGGAGGGGAGGGGGGGAGGGAGGAAAGAAGGAGGGGAGGGAGGGAGGGAGGGAGGAAGGAAGGAAAGGAGGGAGGGAGGGAGTCTTCCTTGGGGATACAGGGGATAAAAGTAAAAAAGCTTCAGAAAGATTCAACAAGCAGAGCCATGTGAAGACATTAAGTGCAGCACAAATATCCTCTGAGAATATTTTATCAATGTGTATTAATTGAGCACTACAATGAAAACTGAAGAAAAAGGGTCAATTTCTATTTGGCATTCTAATAGGTTTTGAAAAGATTTCCATCGAAAACATCTATTTTTTAATCCATTTTGTGCTAAATAGGTAAGCTTCGGTTCCTAGAAAATTCACTTATATGGAACAATTTATTTCCTGATAGTTCCTGATAAATATTACATGACTATATTATGTGTGTGTATTTTATAAAGAGCTTAAACATATATAACTTAATTTTTATCCCATCAGGAGCAATGAAGGGTCAGGTGGTATTATCACCATTTAACTGATGTAAGCTGCCAGTCTTCCAAGGTGACCCAGAAAGTAGATGACAGAACCTAAAAGTGATGATTTATTATTTCATTCTGGCAGAATATGAAAAAGTCCTCAGCTTTTAGGATGTATCTTGAGCCATTAAAGTTCATGTTGGAAATGATGGATGTGGTTTCATTATATGGTATATAATTAATAGATGAGGCCCTGGCCGGTTTGGCTCAGCGGTTAGAGCGTCGGCCTGTGGTCCGGAGAGACCCGGGTTCGGTTCCCGCTAAGGGCATGTACCTTGGTTGCAGTTTGTCCCCAGCCCTGGTTGGGTCGTGTGGGTGGCAACCACTCGATGTGTCACTTTCACGTCGATGTTTCTCTCTCTCTCTCTCCCTCTCACTCTATCTGAACAAAATATCGAAAAATGTCCTCAGGTGAGGATAAAATAAATAAATAAATAAATAAATAAAAAATAGATGAGGACAGGGACAAGAACCCACATCATCTTTTGACCCTGCTTGAGTCTCTTTTCTGGAAGCATGACCTTCATAGATGAAATCTATTACCCCTGAAAGAAATCTAGACCAGAGTGAAACAGGAGGCTGAGTGTTTTACAAAACATAAAGCAATGACACCAAAGCTGATTGTATAGGTTTAGCAATATCTCAGAGAAAAATCCTCTTACTCTTTCCCCGCTTCCATAATTGACATGTACTCCATGTTCTCCATTCCGTATGTGCCCACATCAGGCCTAACTAAACAAAAGGACCCAGATACATAAATAAAAGACATTCTGGTCAGGCTAGATGTTCTGACTGCTTTACTCTGCTGTCTTTATTATTAAGAATTATTTATTTTGGCTGCAAACATCATCTCATCAAAGGTTCTTTACAAAGTAAATGACATTGAAAAGCAGGCTCTCCTTTTCTGGTTTGTAGATGAGATTTTATGAAATTCAAAATTCAGAAGTTGGCTCTCTAATCTGGCCCAGTCATCCTGCCAGGCCCAAATTCTGAAATCAGTATGGGAGCAATAATAGAGTAACAACAATCTCAGAGGTAAAGAAATAGGAACTTCTGATTTCTTGTAATTTCTCAAGAAGTACATTCTTGCCCATCACTATTCTCTTTTGGAAGCCAGTATTCTCTTTTGGACCCACTTGTTAAGAACCATTTTATACTTTCCAAACCCAGGAATTCATTTGATTCAGATATCAATCTTATGAAGTCAGCAGGACAAATATGAATATTTTTAGCAAATGAGAAAGTGAGACAAGGAGTGTTCAAGCTATAAACTCAAAGATATACAAAAGCCTAAGCGTTACCATGACAACAAAAAAATCACTTCACCTGACCCCTGATTGGGAAATTTTCCATGCACTTATGCACAATATCTCTCCAAGACTATGGCAGAAGAGAGGCAGTCATAACAGAACAAGAGGTTAGTGTACAGTGTTTCCAATATTTTAGCCATAACCACCAAATCTGCCCCCACAGAATTGCCATTAAACTATAAAATGGAGCAGACACAATCTTATGTCTGGAACTTTAAAGCTGTTAGATTTTTATGTCTCAAACTCAGTCTTTTACCTCCTCCTTTCTTCAGTCTCACACTCAAGATTCTTCCCACAAATAATAATTTTATTTGTCAGAAGGAGAATTTGGGTCACTTACTCTATTCAAAGTGACTTCCTCTCTAAATTCACCATCAAGACAAATGTCCACTAGAAATATAAAGTGAGCCATATAGGTGATCTTAAACTTTTTAGTAGGCGCATTTATAAAGTAAGACAAGCCCTGGCTAGTGTGGCTCCGTGGACAGAGCATTGGCCCATCCTGGTCAAGGGTATGTACCTGGGTTGCAGGTTTGCTCCCTGGCCCTAGTCAGGGTTCTGTGAGAGGCAACCAATTGATGTGTCTTTCTCACATCGATGTTTCTCTCTGTCTCTGTCTCCCCACCTCCCCATCCCTTCCACTGCTCTAAAATTCAATGGAAAAAAATATCCTTGGGTGAGGATTAAAAAAAAGTAAGAGAAAACAATTAAGATGTAATTTCAATAATAGATTTTATTTAACTCAATATACCTGAAATGCTATCATTTCAATATGTACTCAATATTCTAAAATATGTTCTTTTAAATTCTAAAAAAATAAGATATTTACATTCATATTTTTCAAAATCCAGCGTGTCTTTTGCACTCATAGCACACATCAGATAGGACCACCACATGTCCAGTGCCAAGGCCACTCATGACATGGCCAGTGGCTGACAGCACAGCTCCAAGAGTGCTCATGAGCTATTCCTCAGGTCTTATAAAACTGTTTCAAGAGGGATGTGCCCACCTTCCCCCTCCCACCCCTGCTGCTGCTGGCTGCCATCACCAGTGGGGACCCCAGAAGAACTTCATTTTCGTTTCTAAAAAGGCCACAGGCAACGTTAAAGCTTGGCAGGCAACAATGGCATTAAACCTTACAGTGGCTTCTTTGCGGGAGAGAAAGAGAGAGGCTGGCAGGAAAGCCAATGGGTCACTGTCCTTCCTCACCAACTTCATTCCCAATGTGACTGCGTCCTGGAAAGGGGAGAGGCCTCCAGAGTCACTTTCTGGGTCACTGTTGGGTAATTCACTCAACAGAGAACCATAATTTACAAGGTTTCTCTCTGCAGGTCGACTACTGCTAATGGCAGGCCGATATTTATGGCATGGTTGCTCACAAATTGGAACATAAAAGGGTGGATGTTTGTTGTATCAGCCCATTGAGAAATCCAGGCCCAAACCCACTTACAAAACACTTCCTAATAGATGAATGAGACACAAATCATGCATTCCTGATTGTAAATAAATAGCTCACATGCACAAGGTAAAATCTAAAACTCCATTTTTCAGTCAAGACATCAAGAACTCATGACTTTCTTTTGTCTCTACCAAAGTCTGAGTGCTTCTTTCCAGTAGAAAATAGACCTGAACTCCCACCTCCACCCTAGAGGTTGAATTACTCCAATTGCCAAACAAATATGCAGATGACCAAACACCAAGCAATTTTGACCATTTAAACTCTGTCTTAAAATAGCACCTCACTGGATAAATGGACCTCTATTTAGCAATTTTCAGGATTTCAAATCTGCTCTGATTTCCTCCATATGTAGCTTTCTATTTTGTGTTTCACCCAGTGCCAACTTCTCAATCTCATGGGGAAGGCAGTGCCTGAAAACAATGCAGGGTTGTTGAGATTCAAACCTAGAGCAGAGGTGGACAGTGTTTTCCAAATCTATAGGCAGTGGAATGCTTCAATGCCAGGCAATGTTAACCTTCAAGTAGGAGCCATGTTGGTTTGGCAGTTATGGACTCAAAGTTATGCACTGAGTTATGCTCTGAATAAACTACAGTTATTGTCTTGGGTGTGCCCACGCTGGGGGAAGGGACAGGTTTATGTGCAGTGACTCAAAGTGAAGTACAGGATGGTTTTTGGCTTGTCTATATAGATGGGTTTTTTTTTTTTTCTACTTTTATTGCACATTAAGCCAGATAAATCCAAAGATGCTGGTTGTTCCTTTTGAATGATTTTTAAAATAATATCTCTAGATGGAAATCTTGATTTTTCTACAGATATTTTAAACGATGCTTTCTAATTTTCCAGTCTCTGATGGTCACAGGTCTCAAAAATTAAATTTTCACATGTTGCCTTTGCCACTAACATTATCAGACACTTTTTAAATGTTCACTAATATAACTGTGACTCCTTTTATGCTTTTGTGTTAGTGAATTTGTTCTCTAGGGATGTGCTGATTGTAAAATTACAGCAATAGAAATTTAGACTAGACATAAAGAAAGACTTTCTTACAACAAGAGGTATTAAATGCTAAAGAAAAAAAAAAAACTTCTCAAACCCTTTCTGAAATAAACCAGAGATATAAGCAATAGGACCACTTTATTGTGGTCTCCCTGAAAAGTCAGTGTGGTACTCTCTGTGTATTCCCCCAATCAGGAATGCCAGCCCGATACCCAAGGTGCCAGGGCCTGTCAATTCTGGAGGCTCTCCAACAGGCAACTCCTGACATGAGGTTGACATAACTGTCAGACTCTCCAAATGTGGCATCCTTGTGGTGGTGGTGGTGATAGTATGTGCCTGTGAATGTGCTGGGGCAGGTGGGAAAGGCTGGGGAAACAGAGAAGTGAAGGAAGAAAAAGAAAATTGGAGATTAGCTTTTTCAGAATCCAAAAAATTGTTGATCTTAGCAAAGTTATTTACTGAAGTGAACTGTGAACTTGGTTGATAGTTATCCTTTTCTGAGCTGAGTTGATCCTCTTGGGGAAGCTCCAACCCTCCAGAGCGGGGTGCTCCTCAGTGAAAATGCTTCAGGGAACTCTTCTCACAGGTCTTTGAGAGAGGAACAGAAGCCTTGCAAAACCCTAGGCAATGTCAGCTGCCTTTTTTCTTACCCTTCCCTCATCTCTACCGTTCCCTGCCCCCTCCCACACTCCAAAGAATGGACAGAGCCACCATGAGGAGCAGACAATGCTCCATAAGCCCCAACAAGGAGGAGAATCTGTGCTCATTTTTTCTCTCACAACAGGCTTGAGGTATCTATTTGGTGAGTAAGTGAGAAAAAGAAAAACCAAGTTGTGGTAAAGCTGACGCTGGTTAAATATAAATTGACTTCAATGCCTCTTGTAGAACATGAGGACCCCCGCTTTCTGAACGCCTTGCTCTGCCTTGTGTTCACCCCAATTCATGGCCAGCTGAACACACCTGCCTAGTGTGCACAGGGTGCAAGGTAGCTAGGGGTTCCCTGAACACAAAAGTGATGTCCATTTCCTAGCATTAAAAATTAACCACCAGGGTTCCACTATTAACCACTCTGTGACTACTTTTGACAGCATGGTTCTGGCCTCCCAGCCACCCCTTCATCAGGGAGCAAAGGTACCCCAGAGGTTCAGCACTCAGCCTTTGAAGTCAGGCTTTCTGGGCTCCAGTCCTAAACCTCATCCTGTTTATGGCTCCTTCCTCAGCTGACCTCAAAGAGTTTGGTGTGAATGCACCAAACACACTCAGCACCTGTGTGGACAAGCTATCCTGCTCAATAAAGGTTGGCTACAGTCACCATGGTCTCTGCCCCTCTTGTTACTGCCATCACCATTTTTGTGGTCCTTCCATCTGGATTGTTACTGACTCAGTTAGGCTGATATAAGCAAAAAAAACACCATAAATACAGAGTAATTTATCCAAGTCATTTGAGTGTTTTAAAATTATATGGTTTGTCTACACACATATAAAAATGTGTGGTTGTATTAGCCTCTGTGCATTTCAATCTTTTACAAATGCATATGTAGGTGAAATCCCATTTCAGCAAGGCCTTGCACAGTTTTCTTCAGACACCAGGCTTGACAATACATCCCCTACTGTCTTCCCTTCCCTGTCTTCCCTTCCCCTACCAGAGCTTTGTGGAACCGTCTCCAAATGAACCACTTGCTCTGGAATCCATGCCAGAGTCTAAAGGGAAACTAGAGGGCTGGCAACTTAACATCCTCTCTCAAGATCTGGGTTGATATAGAAAACCTACATTCTTATAAGAGAGTCAGGATCTTAAATAGCATCAACTCGTACTGCTCATTAAAAGAACAAAGGCCTGCCCAGCCAGCGTGGCTCTGTGGATTGGGTGACATCCCACAGACTGAGAGGTGCAGGTTCCATTCCCAGTCAGGGCACATGCCCGGGTTGTGAGCTGGATCCCCACCCAGTAGGGATGTGCAGGAGGCAGCCGATTGATGTTTCTCTCGCATGTCAATGTTTCTATCTCTCTCTCCCTTCCTTTCTCTCTCTCAAAAATAAAATCCATAATAAATAAATAAATAAATAAATAAATAAATAAATAAATAAAGGAACAAATTTTTGATATTGTGATGTGGGAATGTTACGGTTGTAATGTGTGACATGATACTACAGGGAGCTTCTAAGAGTTGAGTGCAGGAGATTTTATTTACATAAATAATTCTCACGATTTGCTGACCTCTCTCAAAGAATGCTAATGGGAACATGTCTTGGGATCTATTTTTTCTCTCCCCACTTTTCTCCAGCTATTCAAGAGTATTACATCTCTCTTCATGCCCTGACATCTCCCAGCTCCCTGTACACCCTGCCCAAAAGGCTGGTTTTCTCTCTCACCAAACTCTTTTCCCAGCTAGCACTTAGTAGGTGAATCAACTTGACATCTCCACATGCATTCATTTTCTCTCAGCTTCCAAAGTGTCTGTAATAAAGAAAAGCTGAGGAGCTGAATTTATTGTTCCCCAGAAAAAGGTAGTAATATGAGTCCTGGCCAGTGTGGCTCAGTTGGTTGAATGTCATCCCACGCACTGAAAGTTCACTGGTTTGATTCCTGATCAGGGCACTTGCCCAGGTTGTGGGTTCAGTTCCTGGTTGGGGTACATATAGGTGGCAACCGATCAATGTTTCTCTCACATCGATGTTTCTCCCTCTCCCTTTCTCTCTCTCTAAAAAAATCAATAAAAAACATATTTTAAAAAAAATAGTCTTTTGAAAAAGGTAGTGATGTGAGAAGGGAGAAATGTTAATGTTTATATAATAATAATGTTTCCCCATCACACTTAACTCCCTGGAACATCCATGTGGACTCTGTAATTAGAGAGGTCCAATATCCATTCAGGTTATCCAGTTGACCTCTCTTTTCCTTTTCTCTCTGGAGTGGGCATAGTTTCCCACAATTTCCTGTTGTCTTGCCTGGCTGATTCAGGCTGTGTCCATTAGTGCCCTCTTGGCAAACTTAGATTTGGAAAATGGGTAACTAAATACCCATTTATTAGAAGTGTTTTTCTTTCACTAGCAGCTGCCATCTGTTCCTCTTCACCTCAATACAAGACCCCCTCTATCCTTCCAACATCCTCCTGAAACATTTTTATTCATTGCTCTTTATTCATTTGTGCATTCAATTATAAATATAAGACATTTTTTTGAAAGAAAAAATACTAAGTAACTCAGACAGAAATAATAAATTATTACCCCAAAATAAAAGAGAGATGGAAAGAGTTTTAAAAAGAAGAACATATAAACAACACATGAACGGTTGGAAAATAACAAAGTAATTTTTTTTAAAAGACTCTAGATGCAGGAAGGACAAATTAGGGTATGGCTGGATAGATTAAAAATCACTAAATAACTGGAGAATAACCTGTATCAGAGATGAAGGGTATAAATCAGAAGAGGTAAAACATTTGCCTAATTCTATTTTACAGAGAGTCCTTTAAAGGTGATATGTCATTTGAATTTGTTGTGATGTGCCAGACATCTCCAGTGTCTGTCCTGGTTTTGGATGTAACTTAGCTAAATGGCTAGATGAGTTTTAAGATTTGTCATCCAGGTTACATGCTGATTTACTTGCTTGCAGTGAGCTCCCGGCAGGAGCACAGTTCAGAAGCCAAAGAAAACCGAGGACAGAACACTTCCAGTTCCATTTCCATCCATATTGTGGCAAAAGAAAATCCCGGTCCTAAAACTTGTACTCGGTGTTTTATTGGCCACTCAGAGGTTCTGTGGGGACATTGCTCCCTGCCTGCCCTCTATGAGAGATGAGAGATGTGATTGGCTCTTGATGAATAGGCATTTGATAGCCAAACTGTATTGAAGTTGACTTATTTGCCATCAGGTTTTTCATTTGTCCAGATCCCCTATAGATGGAAAACAACATTACTAGCCCCTGTTTTAAAGGCAAAGCGCATTCTGCATTGTATATGAACTAGGTAATGTCAAGTGGCTATGATTGCAGCGTGGGAGCTGTTTTGTTTTGTTTTGTTTTGATTTAAGCCAGGAAATGAGTATTTTTGTCATTTTCTAAACATTATGGCCTAAACCACTTGTGGTTGGTGGTCTTTCATCTCCACAGGACATTCCATCCAACAACCACCATCTGCTGGGGGCGCCTACGGATGTCAAAGTTCTACTGGGTTTCTCTGAAGCTCGCCTCTGCTTTCAGCAGCTTTGAATAAGCTACAGGGCCCCAATTTACTCCTATTGTCATTTCTTCAGAGAGGCAGAGGAAATACATCTGCTACTTTAGATGAGAAGTCCACGGGAAGAGTACACATACAATCAGAGCTGCCCGGTGCAGGATCATTCAATTCAGCAGTCAGAAAGAGGGAAGGAAAAAAAAAAAAAAAACAGAAAAAAAGTCCCCATTTCATTATGAGCAATGTTTATTTCTGAGCCAGTGTTTGAGGAAGGAGCATGCTGCTAACTTTGTGATGTAAACATCTATTCTTTTTCATCAAATAGGTTATAGTCAACCAAGAATCAATCATTAATGAGCCATTAAAGAGTCAACTGTAAGAGAGAAAACTAATTTCTGATGATAAACAGGACATTTTATGTGTGGGCTCCTATAGTTCCCCACTGTAAATAACTCCCAAGCGACACACCTATAAGTTGGTATAGAGACCTAAAGACAAAGTCATATTCAGTTAGCTTTTGTTTTATAACAAGCAATCAAGGATAGTTAGCTTACAAAAAGAATTTCTTAGTTCTTGATTCTCTGGCTGAGCAATTTAGGATGGGTTCAACTAGGCAGATCTTCTGCCTGCCTTGTTTGGGGTCACTTGTGAAGGTGCAGTCAGCTGGTAGCTTGGTTGGAAGCTGATTGTTCTGGGATGGCCTCACTCACATGTCTGGGGTTTAGTGCTGGCTGTTAGCTGGGGAGGCAGGGGTGACTGAGCCCTGGACCTCCACTAGGCTAGCCCAGATTTATTCACATGTTGGTGCTCGCACTATTCCCAGGTGCAGCAAGGGAGGGTATACCCCAGTGCACACTTTTCAAGCCTCTACTTTTGGCATGGTTGCTATATCCCATTGACCAAAGCAAGCCACATAGCCAGGCCCAGGGCCAGTGTGGGCAGGAAATAGTCAAGGGAGGTATGAATAAATTGGAATCATTACTCCAATAGTCTACCATGGAGTTATTTTTAGAAACATTTTTATCTCTATCAGACTGAAAAGTGGGTACTTAGAATGGACCTTAAGTCTTCAAGTCCAAATCTTTCACTGTGATAGATGAGGCAACTTAAATTCAGATAGGTCACATTTTTGCCCAAAATCACATAACTAACTTTATAATACATTAATTATGATGGCATCGGAAAGCATCTAGAGCCCAGCCAGTATGGCTCACTGGATTGAGCATTGTCCCATGGACTGAGAAGTCCCAGTTTGATTCCCAGTCAGGGCACATGCCTAGGTTGCAGGCCCCATCCCCAGTAGGGGGCATGCAGGAGGTAGCCAATGGATGTTCCTCACATTAATGTTTCTTTTTCTCTCTGAAAAATCAATAAAAACATATTTTAAATAAATAAAGCACAGATTTTTCTCTTTAGAAAAGCATCTAGAATAACTAATATCATAGTTTGATTTAGTGTTTAGGACAGGTAAAATTATTTATACTGAGGGAAAAAATCTATAGGACCAGAGAGTCTATTTTTAGAAAGAAAAGAATAAGGTCAGATAGGCAAGTAAAATGTAGATTTAATGAGGGAAAAAACAGTTAAGAGTTCAAGGTGTCATATTTTCCTTATACTTTTTAGATGCATAAGGTAGTGCTTCTCAAATTTTAATGTGCATATGAATCACCTGGGGTCTTGTTAAAATGCAAATTCTGATTTAGGAGGTGGAGCCTGGGACTCTGCATCACTGACAAGCTCCCAGCTCCCTGATCTCAGAACCACGGTGGCAAAGCTCTAGGGTTAGTTGTGTCTCTCTCATTCTTTATTTCTCATTCTCTAACTGCATCTCTCCTTGTTGACATCACCACTCTTCATATTAACATGTCAGAAATTTGACTATGAGGCCCTTTCAGGGAGTGGTCTCCTAGTGAAAGGGGCATACACCCAGGAGACAATAAGTTCTCATCTATGTCATTCCCAGAAACAACATCGAATGCATAGGATGTATTTCCAAACCTAGATTCCTCCCCCATTATCCACTTCAGGGAGATTCCTTCCCTCTGTCTCCAGACCTCTTCCTCCTGGAGTCAGTATCTTCTTTTTATCACTGCAGTTATCACTCACCAAGACAGAGAACTGAATTCTCATGTCCCCACTCCCTGTCCAAGACACTTTGTTTAAAACTGTTTTATACCCAGGGGAACTTAGGAGTGGAGTCGTAGGACAGGAAAGGGAACAAAGCCAATAAAATGTGTGTTATCAAGTAAATTACCATCTTGGACAACCAGGGCTCAGGCCTGCTGAGGACTTCTGAGAGACTGTAGAATATTTTTCAGAGTTACCCAACCCAACAAGGAGGGAGTTGGGGTGCTCCTGGTAGAATTAAGTCAGCACATTTGGCTTCCCTGAGCACTAGACTAGTATTTGAGAGGGCCTTCAGGTAAAAGGTCACTGGAATTTACTGGAGGCAGTTTTCAGCTTCTACAAGCTGGATACGAGAGGAATACAGCAAGCCTAGAGTCCTTCCTCCTTAACCGTCCTTGGAGAACTAACCAGCAAGTCAAAAATAACTTAAATATGTAAGTACTATGACTAAAACAAAGGCAAGCACATGAAAAGCAAAACAGTATTGATATGAGGAAAATGCTATGCCATCAAACAACCCTTTTGATAATTTTTTTTTCCCTCACTGACTTTAGTTTGTCATTTTGTTGTTTTCATTTTTATGGAAACTAATACTACCTCAGCTGTGTTAATATATGGTTGGCTTTCAATGTTATCTACCCAAGTTACTCAACAGAAAAGCAAATTTATTTTTTCATTGCTTTCCATTAGGAAGCAATGGTAGATCTGGACTTCATTCTGTCACTATCATTTACCTCAACTGTGATCTTGACCAAGTTATCCCCCCATTTTCTCATCTGTTAAAGGGGAATAGCAATTCTGACTGCAGGGTTGTGGTGAGAATAGAATGAAAGCAAGCGTGCCAAGGACTCACCCACCAGAGGCACACAGATGTTGTCTCCCTGCTCCCTCAGTTTTCAGCACTCTCCTTATGCTGAAGGTAAAAGTCCATCCTACTTCATCAATGTTATGTTGAAGTCCGACTGTGTGAAAAATATCTACCTCAGATTTTACAGGAAGTATAAAACTAATAAAACAACCCTTTCCTTGCAGTCACCTTTTGATTTAGAAAAAAGGCTGACATATAAAGAAGTAGCTCTAATAAAACCAGGTTGTGGTAAGTACTACTTTTAATATAAAGAATGTTATGCTCTGATCTCACAGGGAGAGAGGGATTATTCTTGATCTTCTTATAATTTACAACAGTACTTGGTTCCATAATTCATTCTCAACTGCTAGAGTCTGCAAAATTCCCTACAGCTGCCATGTTCAACAGAATTGTATTACACAGGAATAAACAAAAAAAAAAACCTTAGACTGACCTCTAGTTGATTCTTACATTCCAAGGACTATGGGGAAGAGTTAAAAATAATTTAGAAATTGCTAACTTGTATTAGGCATAGATTTATTCAGACAAAACAGAGAGACAGAGGTTTTTGAAGTGAGATTATTTTATCGATTGGGCATGACAAAAAGAAGAAAATAAAAATTATTGTTTCAGCCTTGAAATTCTTTCTCTTGTGATGAGATTGGATTAGGAGGAAAAAGGCTAACATTTATTGAGCACCTCTAAACGCCAGGTATTATAGTAGAGTCTTCATTTATTATCTTATTTGATCCAGTCAACTCCTCAAAGATCACCAGAGAAACCTGTTGATGAAGCAAAGTTAAGTTTGTCATACCTACTGCAGTGAAGAAGAACCTACCTTGACAGAGAATGGTTTTAGGAGACTCAGCTACGTGATTTTGAGGTGGATCTCGAAAGGCAGGGGACTTGTTGAAACTGGGAAAATTTTATGACTTTATTATTATTTTACTTTGGGTTGGTGGGCACAGAAAGGTGAAGATTTTAATAAAACTCTTGATAAGTAATTGTTTAGTTGGTGATATGAGATTAATTCTACCCCTCAAAACTCATATGTTGAAGCTCTAAACCCCAGCATCTGAGAACAAGATTTTATTTGGAGACAGGGTCTTTAAAATGGTAGTTAATGTTAAATGAAGTCACATAGGTGGGATTTAATCCAATGTAGACTTAAGGCTGTCCTCATTAGAAGAGTATATTAGGACACAAATACACACAGAAGAAAGACCACATGAAGACACAGCGGGCACAGAGAAGACATGTACAAGCCAATAAGAGAGACTTTAGAAGAAACAAACCCTGCCAACACCTTGATCTTGGACTTCTAGCTTTCAGAACTGCAACAAAATGCATTTCTGTTGTTTAAGTCACCCAGTCTATGATATTTTACTATGGCAGCCCTAGCAAGTGAATATGATTAGTTCACAGTCTTCTCTTCCAGGATCAGGTACTTCCAGGAGCAGGAGTTTAAGCAACATCCCAATATTACAAAACTATGAAAGTGAGTCAAGATTTTAACTTCAGTTTACTGGACTGAAAAACCAAACTCTCCTCATTCCCCAGAGCAGCGAGTTTGTGGATGAACACCCAGCTCCCTCCTCCCTCAAGTGGGATATAACTCTGAAGCATGTTCTCTGCTATTCCCACAGCTCCCCAGTAACACTGTCCCAGGTTGCCCACAGTGATACCTGGCTTGATAAAACACCCTTTGTGGTTGTCTTTCCTCCCCCTTATTTGGGATACCTCCCAAATAAGCTCTTTGTACTCAACTCTTAGTCTTCTTTTGGAGGAACTTATTTGGAGACACCAAGCTATAACTACTGGCTACAATCTGACAGTACCCTTTCCTGACTCAAATGCACCTATGAACCTCTCATTTTCTTAGGCTAAAGATCATGTTAATATAACCTGGAAGATCTGGAATGATCTGGCACTTACCTTGTCAGGGCTGTTGGCTTTAGCAACACAATTGTCAGCAATAGTAAATAAAGCATAAAAGAATTTATTAGAAGGGCCTCTCTTACAGAATCAACTAGAATGCTGGGAACCAGGCTGACTCAGAGGTAAACAGCCAAATCCCTGCCATAAGAACCACCTGTGTTGGATACCCCTTCACACCTTGGCCCTGATCATTCTCTGGCTGCCAGATTCCATGGTAAAAGCATGATACCAAGATGTGAGAAGAAGAATCTCTTCCCCACTTTAGCTTCTTCACTGGGAGTGGGGACAGCCCAAGTAATCAGTGTGTGTACACTGGGCAGTTGGAAGCCAGCCCCTTCCTGCCCTACATGTCCTTCTTTGCTCTGAAGTCCAGCCCTTCAAGACATTGTGCAGCTCCATAAAGCTGGCATGCTTCCTCCTGCTGCAGAATGTGCTGTTCTCTTTGCACAGAATGCTCCCCTCCTCTACTCTGTCAAATCCCCATTGCTTCAGAATTCAGGTCAGTCTCCCTCAGGGAAGCTTTTCCTGAGACTGCAAACAGGTCAGATCCCCCATAAATGCATACATAATAGCTTTCCTGTAAGAAACACATCCCTCTTGTATCTGTACTTCTATTCACATCCCTCCCATAAAGTCAGCTCCCTGAAAGCTGAGGTTTTGTTCATGCCTGTATGCTTAGCACCAAGCAAAAGGCCCAGTACATATATTAGGCACTAAATAAATCACTGTTGAAGGAACTAATAAATAAACATATTCTTAAGCAGCTCAATTTAGATTTTACCTAAATTACTGCATAGTTTGTTAGTAGCCAAAGATATTGTCCTTTTGGCTCAGAGATGAGACAGCTCAGATCTTCAATAAGAAAACTGTCCCCTCATGACAGACATTTATAATAACCCAATAAGGTATGTGGTCCCCTTTGATTATTTGTTCCCAAATAAATTTTTAAACAATAACTTAATAAAATTTTTAAAAAGATTTAAGTGTACTCAACCTGTCTCAGTTAACTGAGCTCAATAAGCTCTCCAAAGCTCAGAGGCTAAAAATAACAATCATTGAATATTGTTCATTCATCTGTGAGTGGCTGGGGTGAGAGGGTCTGTGCCTGGCTTAGCTGTGGATGGCTCTGCTCCATGTGACTCTCCTCCTTCCCCTGCCACCAGTGGGATATGCCAGGCATATTCGTCTCATAATAATGATAAAAACAAAGCAGGTCAAGTGAAATCACGAAGATCCTCTTAAGGTCTAGGCTCCCTCATGGCCTGCTGTCACTTCTGCCCACTTGCTGTGGCCAACACAACTCTGTCAGTCAAATCCATAGTCAAGAGATAGAAAAATACACTCCACTTAGAGTGAGGCCACAGCAAGGCTATGGATGCAAGGAGGGTGAAAAATCAGGCCAATGGTGCAATCTACCACAGGATTAGAGGTCAAGTACAGGATGAGATGCACTTAGAACAGCAAATGGCCAAATAACAGTCATATCCTCAGTCAGCATGTAGGCTTAAATTCCTTTGAGAAGTAGTATCCCTGAAAACTGTCAAAAGCAACAACAACAACAAAAAAAAAAGTGTGAAACTGTGAAAGCCAAAATAATAAGAAAACATGATTTTTAAAAATGTAATATGGAATCCTAGATGTGATAATGGGACAGAGAAAAGACATTAAGTAAAACTTAAGAAAATGTGAATAAAGTATGGGCTTTAATGATAGTGTTTAGTTGTAAGAAATGCACCATACTAAAATTAGATGTGGGGTATATTAAAATTCTCTGTACTTTCAACTGTTCTGGAAATCTAAAAATCTTCTAATAAAAAAGAGTTTATTTAAACAAACAAAAAAAAAGAGTCAGAGATAAAATATGCTTTATGATAGCAAGAATCATTTCTTGTCTAGATTCATCAAAAATTTACCCTTAAAAAGGTCAGATTTGCAAACTAGGAGGGCAAAAAAACATTTCCTGAGACTCTGAGACCAGAGATTATACTTACCTGAGAGATCTACTCAGAAAGGAGTTGGATGTGGAGAGGGCTTGTGTCAGAGTCACCTGTCAGGCAGGAGAGACCAGCTGCCTACGGCAGCCCAGGATGTGCCTGGCCCCTAAAAACACTCCCTGTGAGCTCCTTTCAGCTTCATTTCACTTCGATCTTGCTCTTCTCAGCACATATGTTCTCAGCATACTGGTTTCTCTTCCACTTCCGCTTCATCATCTATACAGAAAGTCAGACTGGATGATCCAACACCAAACCTCTATGACTTTAGAGTAACATGATGTAAATACACTAACTAAAAATCCACAGCTACAATGGGATCAGGGTAGTCTATTTCAATTGCAGTTATTCTTTAAAATCTAATTTAAATCTCACCTCTGCAAAAACGCTTCTTTGACTGCTATAGCCTTTATCAACTGCCCTTCCTCTGGACACCTGAAGCCCTTTTTTACATAACCATATACCTTTTCTTAGGGTGCCTCAGCCTAACTAAATTCCTTGAAGTGAGGAACCAACTTGAATACATCCTGTATCCTACAAATGTTTAACTAAATTCTAGTCATATGCCCCAAATACCCAGCAAAGGACCAATGCTCTGCAGCCCTTCCCTGGGGCAGAGCTGGCTGTCTGAGGTTGCAGGCAGCTCACTGCTTAGCTGCTACCATGAACCTCCACCGTTGCCATTTCTTCTCCCCTGAATTTGATATTGGCTGGGATATTAACACAAATTAAGGTATTTCCTGGTTCCTATTACCATTTTTTTGGTAAATCACTTTTTCCATATTACTCACGAGAAAGAGATTGTCCACAAACATACCATTTATTTCACAGAGAAAAAGATTTAATTGCTCAGCCATGTTTTTCTAATACAAATTAGTGCTTCCAAATTTATTTACCACCACCTCAGAAAATCCAAGTAAATCATGCTTTCATACATGCATGCTATGCCCATGTGGAGACGAGATTTGTTAGTAGGCTGTGTTTCCTGGGTCCTGTGTCTGACTCTATACCTAGAACAATTGTAATAAAATTCTAGTCAATAACAGAATGAATGCTAGCAGAGAATTCTTATTTCATCCTTTAAGAAGTTCTAGTTTACAGGTGGCAGAAAAATGGAAAACCAAAGAGGGTAAAAAGAAACACATTCACCATTCATTTTCTAAAATTAAATTTGCAAACAGCAATTAAAAAACATTTTTAAATTTAGGTTTTATTACAGATTTGGAAATATAATTGCATTGCTCTTTTCTCTGACTTATCCCTAGAGACGTTTATATGTATGTTTTCCACAATAAAGTTTCTTCCCCATGTAAATGAATTTAAATACACACACATATGTATACACATATATGTATATTTAAATGTGTATGTATACATATACAAGTTTACATATATAATAATATATAATTTTATATCTAATATACATTATGTATAATAATATATAATTATATGTGCAATTTAAATATATAGTTACATAATTTAATGTTGTATATTAAATTATATATAAATTGATATATAATTTTTAGTAGTAGGGACATTTGTAATACAGATAAATAACTGCGGATTTAAATGTCAGACAACCCACATGTTTTACTGATTACACTGAACATTTGGAGAAAGAAGGTGGTGCAGAGGGGAAAGGAAAGGGGGGGGGGGGAGGAGAAGGCAAGTTCAAAGCTGGAAATGATTTTGGAGATAACATTCCAGACCAACACCATATTACTGTCCTGGAAGATGAGGTCCAAAGGGGGATTGACTAGCCCAACATTACACGGCCAACCTGTGTAATTTTTGCTTGAATTGTAGAAAATCATATAACAACATTCAAAGACTCCTGGGAATACACCTAACGTTAAGCATCATAACTTTGTGGAACCCAGCAGGCCTCAGAACCAAGATATACTTTGTGCTCTCCACAGGCTTCACAACCAGGTGAATTACACTTCACTGGTTGCTACTTTGTTTTCCAGCTCTGTTAGCAGGTTGAGAATCATGTGTTCGCTTTTTAATTAAAAATAATAATATTTAAAGGACTAAACACAGTGTTGAATAGAAACAAACCATTATTCTTTCTTAATCACTTATGCCAAGCAATTTATCTTTGTATTTGGCAAACTCTCAAAAGGAATAAATCAATATTAAATCTGAAATTCAATGACACAGAGGTTTTGGAGAAAAAGAAACTTCCCAAGGCATAACAAAAAAGAAAGATCAAAGATGAGTTTGGGATGTTTTGCAAGTTGCTATATTCTACCAGTGAAACCAGTGAAAAAAGACTGATCACAAATATTGCTACTTATATATGAGTTCACCCAAAAACACCTTAATTTTTTATGTCACCTTTTAAATTTTTGTTGTTGGTCTCATAAATATGCCCTCAATTATTCCAAAGCAAGCTCATTTTCATATAGGGGTTTTCTGCTGATAGAAAACAGATACACTCTTTCATTACCACAAACACTACCTGAGAATTTCTCCATATTCTTTGTTTGATATTTAAGGTTGTAGACATTTTAAATGCCTGGTATCTATATTCAAGTGCATAAAATGTTCAAAAACAGAAGGTTATCAAGTGTAAAAGCTGTAGCCTTACAACTACCACATGCATAGCTTTATAATTAATAAGGCATGGTTGTAGTCTTATCTTGTCCTACATTCTTAAAGATCACAGAAGTGATCTACAAATATATGTTCATTGTAGAAAATTCAAAAATTATAATGAGGAAAAAAATTCCTCTCTATATCAAGCTCTTCTTTCACTTCTGCACCCCAGCAGTGATTATTAGCCTCCTAGAAATGTGCTGTCCAGTAGAATATAACATGAACCATACATGGTACATGACACTAAATAGCCACATTTTTTAAAAAGTAAAATTAATTTTAATAATAATATATTTTATGTACCCCAATATATCCCAAATATTATGATTTCAACATATAATCAATACAAAATTACAGTGAAATATTTTACATTCTTGTACTAAGTCTTCAAAATTGAGTGTGTATTTTATGCTTACAGCACATCTCAATTCAGATTGATCACATTTCAAGTGCTCAATAGCCACATGGACAGTGGCTACCTATTTGACAATACAGCTCTAGACATTTCTTTCTATATACATTCAGTGTATGGTGTGTGTGTGAGAGAGAAACTGACTATAGGATGGTGTATCAGTTAAGAGTTCTTTTGCTGCCAGTAACAGAACTAATAAAGGCTTATATAATAAAGGTCATAATTAGCCCATGTAAGAGAAAGTCTGGATTTCCAAGTCTGACAGTTTCAAGGCTAGACCAGCAGCTAACAATCCAGGCTCTAGGTTGATGTTTCTGTAATTCTTTCATCCTACCCCTGTGTTTGCAAGATGGTTCTGCAGGTCTACAGCATGCATCTTTGTACCCTGACCTCCAAACCAAGAAGCAGAGGATGGCTGGGAAAGTGGGAAAGAGTTCTTCCTTTATTCACTGAGGGGAAACAATGTTTCCCAGATGACTCCTTTATAGCTCATTGGCCAGAACAGCTCACAGAAAAACTGGGTAAACAGGTGTCTGGCTATTTTAGTCTTAGTTGTGAGAAGCTGGAAATAAAGAATGGATCATAGGTAAGCACCCAAACATTACATATAGATCTAGAAGGGAGATTCCTGGCACAAACAGCTTGCTCCTTTAGAGTAAGAAGAACTTTTTTTCCTTTATTGATTTTAGAGAGAGAGGAAGCAGAGGGAGAGAGAGATAGAAACATCAATGAGAGAGAACATCTATTGGCCGCTTCCTGCATGCCCCTCACTGGGGATCGGGTCCACAGTCTGGGCATGTGTCCCGACTGTGAATCAAATCAGCGACCTCTTGTTGCATAGGTTGATGCTCTACCACTGAGCCACACCGGCCGAACTGAGTCAGATGAACTTTTCCAACATACACTCCATGTGGGCTGTGTTAATTTACACTTCCTACAAAAATGTATTTAAAAATGATTCACCCCACTACTCAAATAACTCTGTACAATTTATACTTTTATGAGAATCACCTTCATTCTACCCAGAAGCTAAATGTGTCCCCCAGGTCACAGCCAAAAAGATGCTGAGCCATGAACCATCTCTTAAATCTTGGTCATCTGTTGACAAACTCACTGTTTCTTCCACTCTCAGAGGAGAGCTGTCTGACAAATAAAGAATACTTTATGCAACTGAACATACAATTTAAATATCTCAAATTAAATCTTGTGGCCACTTTGAAACCCAATATAAGAGTCAGTCCCTTCCCGGCATAAACAGGGTATTAGTGAAAACCTCTGAGTATGCAGGCCTTGCCTAACATCAGACAGATCCTGGGGCCCTAAATGATTTGTCTACCAGGATCACTTTTATTCTTAAAGAGAGGGTAAAAAACTCAAAGTACCTTATGTCAGTTATGTGATGTGGTTTGAAAAAAGAAAAGGAAAACATACTATGAGGTCAGCAGAAGTGTTCAAATCTATTGGTTAAATGGTCACTATTGGGTCAAGATCAAATGTGTAAGCTAGAACCCAGGTCTTGGATTCTAGAACACATAAGAAAGGCCTTGAGAAAATGCTCAACGTCACTAATCATCAGAGAGATGCAAATTAAAACGACTGGGGTATCACCTCACACCTGCCAGAAAGGCTGCCATCAACAAATCATCAAACAAGTGCTGGCGAGGGTGTGCAGAAAAGGGGACTCTAGTACACTGCTGGTGGGAATGCAGACTGGTGCAGCCACTATGGTGTTTCCTCAAAAAATTAAAAATTGATCTGCCATTTGACCCAGTGATCCCACTTCTAAGAATATATCCTAAGAGGCCTGAAACACCAATCAGAAAGAATATATGTACCCCTATGTTCATAGCAGCACTATTTACAATGGCTAAGATTTAGAAACAGCCCAAGTGCCCATCAGTATATGAGTGGATAAAAAAGCTGTGGTACATATACACATTGGAATACTATGCAGCTGTAAGAAAGAAAGATCTCTTACCTTTTAAGATGACATGGAGGGACCTGGAGAGTATTATGCTAAGCAAAATAAGCCAATCAGAGAAAGACAAGTATCACATGATCTCACTTATTGGTGGACAATATGAACAAAATAAGCTGATGAACAAAATAGACCCAGAGATATAGAAGTAGGGTTCAGACTGACAAAACTCAGAGGAGGGAGATGGAGGGACAGGGAAGAGATAAACCAAAGAACTTATATGCATATATGCACAACCAATGGACATAGACAACAATGCTGGGGGGTGGGGAGGCAGCAGGAGGGTGTTAATTCGGGACAATGAGAAACATTTGTAACAAAAATTAATTAATTTTTTTTAAAAAGGCGTTGGATACTAGATGTCAGGGAAGGGTTTCTTCTCTTGGCTTATTAAAAACTTCCCAATAGTCTAGGCACTGGGTATAATAATAATGATAGCTCACACCTACAGAACATTTACTACATGCTAAGCACTGTTCTTCAAACTTTGCATTTGGTATCTTATTTAGTCTTCACAATAGTAATATAAGGTTGTATATCAGTCAAATACTTCTACATAACAAACAAAAAAAACCTTACAAAACACACAGAGTTCTCATTATTGTATATATGCTTTGGCTATATATAGACTCAGCCAATCATGGCTCTGAGCCAAAGGCTGGGTTCATGTTGATTCCATTTATCTTAGTATTTTGTGTTTAATGGGCTCTTACAGAGGTCAGAAGTTCCCAAAGTAAAAACAGAATCACACAATGCCCTTATAGCCTAGGCTTTCTTAGCCCCTATACTGACATCCACATTCTATTAGCCAAAGCGTGTCACACAACCAAGCCCAAAATCAATGGGTGGGAAGTACCCACAAAGGTTGAGGGAGAGAAGATGACTATTTGCTGAACAATAATTCAATCTATCCCAAGTGAAATTTATTATCCCTCTTTTATAGATGAGGAAACAGGTACAGAGTGGTTAAGAAACTTGCCCAAAGTGATAGTTTTAAAGTACTAGAGCTGAGATGTAGATTGAAAGATAGAAAAGACTCAGTTCTGTCTGGGACAGAGTTCCCTGCCTTAACACTTCATATGGTACAGAATTCATATGGTATAGAAAATTTTACTTTTTGTACACTATCTCAACTTCACAATTTACTTAACCTATTCAGGTCATAGCCATCTCTCATTATTTCAGGGAATTTACAGAGACCAACCTACATCATATGTATGTGTGTTTCTGATTAACACAAATAACATCTTGCTTGAAAATTTCACACTCAGTGGACCTCCCACATAAATAGTACTTTCACAGTATTTTCCAGGCTGGGATTGGGAGTTATTCCAATATCTTTAGAAACAGGAGGCCTCCCACAAGTAGAGAAAGTCCCCTGTATCCACTTCTACCACAAAGTCAAATGGAATTGAGAATAGGTATTGGATTCGATAAGTAAGAGGTCATCGGTTAAACCAGCATATAAAATTCCTGGGTAGGGACACCATCTGACCTAGATTTCCTTAGGACAATGGTTCTCAAATTGTGGTGTCCTAGACCACCAACACCATCATTACTTGGGAACTTGATATAAATACAAGCTTTCAGCACCACTAGTCCCAGACCTACAAAGTCAGAAACTCTGGGGTGGTACCCAGCAATTTGTGTTTTAACTAGCTTTTTAGATTATGGTGCAGCTTCTAAATTTAAGAACCTGTGCTTTAAGAAATTCTAAGAACAAAAAGAAACACAGCTGTGTATAGCATTCAGTGTTGCTGACCTGCTAAAAGGTTAATGGTTGTCTACTGTAGCTCTCATATTCTTGGTTCTGTGAACTCTTCCTTTATTTTACTATATGTACGATAGTTGTGTTTTCTTATAGTCCTCTTAGTCACTGTCTTTATTATCTTTTGCTTTTGTTTCTCTAGGAATGGGAAGTTTGCGATTTTTTCCCATTTGAAAAGAATATTAATCATCTTAAATTGGATCCTGGATCATTTTTTGCCATAAAGAATATAAATGGGACATTAATTGAATAAAGTGTGACGATTAGATTATAGCATTTTATCAATGTTAATTTCCTGATTTTTCACAATCGAAATATGGTTCTGTAATAGAATGTGATTGTTTTTATGAATTACACACTGACATATTTAAACTTAAGGAACCATACTATTTGCAACTTACTGTCAAATAGTTTAGAAAAAAAATATGTGGGGGGAGGAAGGAGTAGAGAGAATGATAAAGCCAGTGTGGTAAATTGTGGTATACACTAGTTTTACTATTATATTTTGGTATTATTTCAAAATAAAAAGTTTTAAAAAGAAAAGCAAATAGAACCATCACAAGTTATGCTCCAGACGTAAGCAGTCGATTTCACAGAATCTCGTGTTTCACATTCTATGGTGTTTTGGAGCATTACTTTCAGTCCTCCAGGGTGTTGGGACACAGAGACGCCTATGGAGAGAGGGTGGGCACTAGATGTGGGGAAACAGGAGCATAATGATCATCACAGCTGGAAATGTTCCTCTCCCATCTGAATTCCTATGACATTTATTGTTTTCATGCCAATTTGGCAATATTTAGAAGTGGTTAAAGAGCATAGCCTCTGGAACCGAACAGCCAGGGTTCAAATTCTGCTTCATCTTCTGTGATCACAATCGAGCAAGCCCTGTGTCCTCATCTGCAAATGGGGATTGTAATAGTAATGGGGATTAAATAAGTGTAAAGTGCTGAGTGCATCATAAATTATTCCATGCTTACTATTTTTATTATTGCGATGCATGTCTTTATTATGTCACATCATATATTTATGGCTTTAACTCCAGATAGTTGTGTATCCATTGTAAATTCATCTGGTCAACTCTCTTACTTTATATCTGATGAAATGGAGACGTTAAATAACTTGCTTCAGGTAGTACAGCTTGTCAGTACTACTTACCGATGCAAGTCATTTGTGCCTGAAATGAAATCTGCCAGAACACTCTCAAAGTTAGGAGTTTGAGAGAGCAATGGTGTCGGTACTCTGGTTTTCCAGAGAAGGTTTTAGGTGGGAAACAGCTTTGCTTGGGGCATCAGGAACCTCCTGAAATAGAAATAATATTTCTCACCAGAGTCATCAGAATGAGTTGGGTTTTCTTGTGAACCTTAGAATCACTGACCTATAATTTATTTTTTAAATGTTTGGTATTTTGAGAACAATGGGAAGGAACACAGTAAGAGGCTCAGAAAACTGTGGGTTTAAATTTACCAATTAATTTTGGAAAGTCACTCAACTTCTCTAAGCCCTGATTTCTGCATTCACAAGATGTGGTTAGCTGTATTTCACTCCTAGTGTAGTGACAAAGATCAAAAAAGATAACTACTGGGGGACTGTGTCTGGGGCATGGTTGTCAATGATTTTGGTTCTTTGCTCCAAGAACGGGGATGGCTGACTTTTTGGCAGAGATGCTGATAGTAAAGATGGAGCTGGTAAAGGCCAATAGGAAGATGCCAGAAGTGCACCCAAGGGTTCTTCCCTGAGAGAAGTCAAGAGGGTCTAGAACTATGTGACCAGTACTTCTCTGTTCACACACTTGTGAACCTGGGACGAAGATCTTTGACACCAAGTGGATCATCGAGAAAGCATATAAAATAGAAATGTTTCACTTTTATTCTCACAACCTCAGTCATGTTGGGTTTCCTCTGCAATTAACAGGCTAATTAGTAAAGCATTATGATATGGCATCAAGGACACTGGTTTCAGACTGGGACAAATCTGGTATAAAACTGGCAACTTTAAAATTGTGTGACTTTGTGTAAGTTACTCAAGCTTTGTGAAGCTCAAATTCTTCATAAAATGGTGGATAATTGTTGTGGTTAACATTGCTGTGTAACAAAGTACCCCCACACCTAGAAAGGTAAAACAACAAGAATTTTACTTGCTCCATATCTTGTGGATCAAGAGTTCAGGAAGGACTCAGCAGCTCCCACTTGGTGTCTCACATAGTTGCAGTCACATGGGCCATTCACACAGCTTCAGACTAAAAGTCCAGCCAAGGATGTTGACCAGAGCATCTTTGCATGACCTCTCCAGCATGGTGGACTCAAGTGAGTTGGACTTCTTTTTTTTTTTATCCTCGTCCAAGGATATTTTTTCATTTATCTTCAGATAGAGTGGGAGGGAGGGAAAAGGAGACAGAGAGAGAGAAACATTGATGTGAAAGGGACACATCAACTGGTTGCCTCCTGCAGGAGCCTGATCAGGGCTGAGGACAAACCGCAACTGCAACCAAGGAACATGCCCTTGACTGGAATCAAACCTGCGACTCTTTGGTCTGAGGGACAACACTCTAACCGCTGAGTCGAACTGGCCAGGGCAAGTTGAACTTGTGTACATGGTGACTGGCTTCCCTAGATCAAAGCAACTAGGTAGCCTTTTAGAACCTAGTATTAAAAGTCAGATAGCATCACTTCAACCATGCTCTACTGGTTGAAACAGTCACAAGCCCACTTGGAGCAAGGGCAGAGATTGGAGTACAATCCTAGAATTTACAGACAAGTTTTAAAGCTGTCACAATAATAATGCCATATTATAAGACTGCCAAAATGACTAGATATATAATAATTGTGAAGTATCTTGCATGGAGTGTTATTTTTGAGATTTTAATCATTATTGGCTTATAACAGTATAATAAGGTACTCCTTGTCATCAGCTGGAAAGATGCATGTTATAAGAGAAACACAGATAGATGGTGTCATTTCTTTAAGTCACAGGTTTATAAAAACAGAGTCACTTGAAACCAGGTTAGCAACTAGTTGAATGCCATTGATTGCTTAGATGAATTGACCGAATACCTTCTCCAGGTCCCTAAGTTGCATTGATTTCCTGCTTTCCTCCCAGCACTGTGTGAATGTCACTGAATGGTGAGAGGCTATCTAAATGGGCAGAAATATTGATTTTCTTTTATACCTTTTTTTAAAGCTCTTTGCTTACCAGGTGCTGAGCAAACATCAGGCAAATGGAAGGCCACATAGAAATAGATCAAGTGAGGAGCAACAAAGGCAGTTATGGTTTTCTGAACACAAAGCTGGTTAAGCTTCAGGTGCTCCCTCCACGTGCTCTGCTTTTAGATTGGAAAGCACACACCACTGTTCACCCTTTATTATTTGCCAATTGATAATTCATCTTACCCAGATGGTACTAAGTAGCATCATGGAAAATATTTTCAACCTATCCATGGAAGTTAAGCTCAGCCCTGTCTAAAGAGAGCTGACTGAGGCTGAGGTGAACAGAGTATTGAAGGAGACGTTGCTGCGCATTTCAGAGGATGCAGTGTGCGTCTTAGGATTCCAAGTATAACTCTGATTCTACCCTTGGAAATGATAAAGAAGGCCATCTTACTCTGCCTCAGTGGTGACAGACAAACAGGATTTCTTTAATATAGGAGACATTCAAGAAAATACCCAGTAACACTATGTTACTATTGACACCCAGGGAAATTAAAGTGTGGTTATCTCTGCTCAGGGAAAAAAAAATAGCCAGGGGTTCCCTCAGGCTGTCAAAGGGAGGCAGATTGGAAATTACCTGCAACTCATACCATTAGAAGGAAACCAGAAAGTAGGGCTGGGAATTTTGGTTGGCTCCGTCTCCAATATGCATTCCCAGAGAAATTGCCTCAAGGAATAAAAGGAGAATCTCCAAAGAATGGTATGTTTAATGATTTTATCAGAGATACTAAATTTAAGTGGAAAACCATAATGGGGTATTCTTGGACTTGATTTTAGAATTTTTCAGGTTTTTAAGGAAAAGCCTATAATAGGGCAGGTTTGGAGGACATTTCCAGCATTTGGTTTGAAGAACATCCATTTTATCCTCAACTGCACTTGAGAAAAGGATGCAGCGATTTCACTTCAAACCAGAAAACAATGTTTGCTTTTCTATTTAATTTCTAGAAGGAAAACAAAAAAGAAAGAAAGCCATTTCATCTTACTTTACAAAAACAGAAATTCCTCTGTTTGCTCTGAAGTGAATAATAAAGTTTTTCAAAGTGTTGAGACAGAAGAATGAGGAAAATATAGTCTAAACATCTGTTTTGCATATGAGACCCTGGGTTCAGAGACAGGAAGCTGCAGGTCAGGCAGTCACTGAATCTCTGGCCAATCATATTTCCTGTCCCCAAACTCAGGCACTTCCACACCCGACGTCTCTCTGAACTTAAGCTCTTTCTTCTGAGAAGAAACTTGATTTTTGTTGTTTCTGCTGCTGTTTTTATTTTAAGGTAGCAAATCTGAAAAAGATTCCCATTTTAATTGGTATTGAATAATTCATTTTAACAACTATGCTGCATTTCTAGGAACTATTTCTCTATTAATGGACATATATTTTCTTCCCCTACCCCTCTTTTTAAAATTTTTTATTATTTATTTATTTTTGATCCTCACTTGAGGATATGCTTTCATTGATTTTAGAAAGAGAGGAAGGGGAAGAGAAAGAGAGAGAAACATCAATCAGTTGTCTCCCATTTGCACCCCAATCAGGGATCAAACCTGTGACCTAGGTATGTGCCCTGACTGGAAATGAAACTGGCAAACTTTTAGTGCATGGGATGATGCCCTAACCAACTGAGCCTCCCAACCAGGGCTCCCCCTTCTTTTTTAACACAGACATTGTTGCACCAAACATTCTTCTACCTATAACTGTACTCATTAAATCAGAATGTAAAAATTTTCTATCTGGATAAAGACATGCTAAATATTTCAGTTCTAGGGTATTTGTTTATAATCGTGTATGTCTTCCTTAGCATCAGGAATCTATGAATGGAGATTTACTAAAGACTTTGGAACAAATACAACTATACCCTATCAAAATAGAAAGACAAAACAGACTTTGAGATTGAAAGAAAATATATAATGTCAATGAATCAATCAGCTATGACCACAAAAAATGCTGTGTAATGAACTGCCAAAATTCAGTGGCATGCAATAATAAGCATTTATTTTGCATCCACACATCTGGGAGTTGGCTGGAGCAATTCTTTGAGTTACAGTTGAAAAGGTGTGGGCCAGCTGGGGCAGCTCTACTCCATGTGTCTTTTATTCTTTGGGGCCTAGCAGGATACACTAGACATATTCTTCTCACAGCCATGACTGAAATGCAAAGGGTGGACAAGTATACTTCTCCCAGCACAAGTTCAAAGCAATTCACATGGTCAAACCTAGTATCAGTGGAGCAGAGAAATACATTCCTTTAAGGGAAGTGGTGGTGGGGGTGAATGAATACAACTTGTATAGTCCAAATGGCACAGCATTCTGAAACAGGCCTTGGAAGACCTGTGCCCAACCAAGTCACCATTTGGAACATTTGGTAGACCCTCCTCATCTGAATATCACCATTGCAGTCCACCCCATGGGCTGAGTTTACACATCTTGTTTCCTAGATGTGATGTTTATCAGATTTGTGATCACCTTCGCTCTCTTCCTCTGGCCACAAAATTGCCAGTGTCCTTCTGAAAGTGGACTTCAGAGATCAATCAGCTTATGTTTAGGTACTGTCTCACCAAATATCTCAAAAACACCTGCCGATCCCTCCACCTAGGACTCTACTTCTGCTAAAGCATCTGGAGTTTGAATTTACCTTTCAGTCACTAATATTAACTATTATTATTCTTTCACATTAAGCTGGTTGTCAGCTAAAACTCTCCTTCCTGTCAAGGTACTCTTCTCTTTCTTGTAATTGTACAGTCTATTTTTTTAACTTAAGAACAGCATTTTATATCTATATATACTGCCCATTTTATTTAACTGATATAAGCCAATCAGTTTAACCTGTCAGTATCTCTTAGGATAAAGATCCCACCCTAGAAAAGCCATTCCTTCACAACTAACGACATGAAACTGCTGTTGATAAAAAGAGTTCTGATTACCCCACTATCAACCTTTCACCACAAAGTAGGACACCTTATTAATACTTTACCAATGGTGGTTCATCCAATAATGTGGCTGCTTTGTTTCTTTTTCTAAATAATTCTAGGTGTTCTGTATCTCCATCATACTTTTATCATCTCTGCGCAGATATCTTCAGTAGAACTAGTCAGTAATCAGCCTCATATTTCAACATGATATTAGCTCCCTTACTGCTTGGGGTAGAGAAAATAGTGGCCCCCAAAGATGTCCACATTCTGATCTCTAGAACCTGTCAATATGTTATGGTACATGGCAAGGAGTAATTAAGGTTGCTAATCAGCTAACTTTAAGAGACGAAAATTATCCTGGATTATCCCAGTGGGCCTAGTGGGCCCAGGTTTATAAGAGGAGGAAGAAGGATAGGTCAGAGTGATAGCATGCAAGAAGAATCTGACCTGCTGTTGCTGACTTTGAAACTAGTGGAAGGGGGTCATGAGCCAAGAAATACAGGCAGCCTGTGGAAGTCATAAAAGGCAAGGAAATGGACCTTCTCCTAGAGATCCTACTGAAACCTTGATTTTAGACTTCTGACCTCCAGTTTGTGTTGTCTGAAGCCACTAAGTTTTGATCATTTGTGACAGCAGCTGTAGATAACTAAGACATTGCAAAATGAAGAGCTGTTTCCTCCTGGCATTCCTCTGGGGCAGATCTAAGCATGTGGTTGGTTCTATACCATCCAAAAGCACTACTGCAAAGTGGATTCATTGCTTTCATCATTTGTTCTGCATCACCGTGCTGGGCTAATGAATGCCCCATCACTGGGTGCTCCATGCATAAGTAGAAGTGTGTTAAGAATCAATCACTCTGACCTTTATTCCTTGTCTGTGTTTTGTCATTTGTGGGCTGCTTAGCTTGACATATGAATTACTCTCCAGCTGCTGGTGAGGGGGATGCAGAGTTACCACCCCCCAAATATTTTTGACATATTGCAATTTCAACACACATTTTCTTTTCCACTCTATCAACCTGGAATTGTTCCATTGGCAACCAATAAAATACCTACAGGAGGAAAGAATTGACAAGGCACCGCTGTTGACAAAAGGGTGAATGAACCTTTGAGAAAGATTAAAAATAGATGCCCTTTAGGAAGAAAGAACTGAGGAAGTGAATATTCTCTCTTCTTTGATCTGTTGTCTGAATCCAACAATCAAACCTGCCTCAGGATTTGTGAGTTTAAGAAAAGGAGATTGCGGATTTTCAAGAACCTGTTTGTGTTCTCTACCAGGCAGCTTTTTGGTGTGTTCCTCGCTGAAAACTTATAAAGCAAAAATACTGCAAATTTTGACATAGCAGATAAATGGTGAGTGTATTCTTCATGCTAAAGACATGCTGTGCATCAAGAATGTGTCTAGAAGCAAATAGTTTTAGGAGGTTTTCAGCATGCCCCCTCATCCCCTTATCCTCAATCCTCCCTCTTCTAGTTACTCCCAATGCTAAGCCCTACATCCTCTGTTGTTGCTTTCAGTAGCTCTTCTTCCTGGCTTGCAAGGCACTGACTAAGAGTTTCAAAATTACCTTTTCCATATATTTGTGTTCCTTTCTTGCACCGCTTTCAAACAGCATCAATGAGAAGAGCAATCTAATGAATGAGCTCATGCACGTGTATGGGTAAGTGATCACACCTGGATATGTTGCCGTTCCCTGAGGACTTATTTTCCTAATCTTTATAAACAGAGATATAATCAACCTAGATAATGAAGGCCAACTATGAAAGCTTAACTCTTCATGGCTGGAATTCAGTCTGTGTGCATGTGCTGAGGGGAGGTGGTTCAGGTCACTGGAAGCTTTCTCTGTGGCCCTCAAATCAAATTATTTGCACCACCAGTTAAAATCCTGCCCTTGCATCCACCCTCATAGATGAAATGTATTCTATAGACATGTTATGTATCATAATTTTAGACAGTAACATTTATAGTATGTCTCAAAGTTCCCAAGAAGAAAAGATTTCATGTGATTCTCATCATTAAGCCTATATGGTCAAGAATTCCACCATCTCTATGCTGTAAACTTTATCTGTAAGAGCCAGAGAGCAAATACTTCATGCTTTGTGAGCCACATGATCTCTGTTACAACTACGCAATTCTGCCATTGTAGCATGAAAGCAGCCAGAGGCAGGATGTAAACAAATGGGCACAGCTGTGTTCAACAAATTTCATTTACAAAAAATGGGCAGCGGGCTGGATTTGCCAATCACTGCTCTAGATGAAAGAAAACATAATTCAGAGAACTTAAGGGACTACCTCAGAACACACATAAATAAGACATAAACCAACCCAATACCTTATCCCATTTCTTTCTGATTCCACATCTAGTGCTTGTTCACCACACCAAACCAAGCAACCTTGATGCTATTAGAGCTTCCTAAAGAGGCTTGCCATCCATAGACAGCATAATTAATGAGATTTGCATTGCATACTCAGTCAGATTCACCTGTTCCTTCTAGAAGCACATTAGTGATCTCTCCCTCCAGCAAAGAATTCAGACTAGGAATCCTAGAGATCTCCCCACCCAGCATCTTCTTTCTGGTTCACTAGCAGAATAGGAGCATACACCAGCATCATGGTGGAGGCTTTGCAGGGGAGGAAGCTTTGAGAAGCTGTGTTCCTGTGCTGTACTAGAGCCATTCATTCCTAGACAGGTACCAGGAGCACTTTCTCTATGGGCCCTACATGCTTTTCTTCACCTCCCACCCTGGGAAGTACCTTCCCAGGAAGGAGCACTGTGGTGGGGCCACAGCTGAGGTGAATAGAGACAGAGCCTTCACCTCACTAATCCCCTTCTCCCCCTCATCTTCCTGCTCCTCCTTTCATCTGTCTTCTCAGGAACCTTCTGTGTTAGACTGAAGGCCTTCTGCCCACCTGCAATGGAAAAACAGAGCCCTCTACATGGCCCAAGCAGGCTCTCTTTGGCTACATTGTGTCCATGGCCAACGCTACTAATACATTAATATATTAAGGTGATGTAGTCTTGCTTTGCTTCTTTTCCACACTCACCTTTCAGGAGAACCTTATTAAGAGGATCATATCATTTTGGCCAAGACAGCATTCAGGGGTACCTGGCATCTCTGAAAAATTGTCCTCTAAAGCATACCCCAGTCTAACCACCCCTGCTTCCACATCTGGCATAGCACCAATCATCTTTTAATATCCTTTTCTTTAACCCCCTGAATCCAACTTATGAGGTTCCCCCACCATCCTGGAAACAGGAGCAAGAGGAAGATTGAAATCATGCTAAAGTGCAACCCCAAATAAGAAGCACATATGCCAGCAGACATGGGAGCTGGGACTGGACCTGCTAAAGGTGCTCTGATCATTTGCCTCTACACTTCATTCCACTAAAGATAAGTTTCGATCCCTCCCTAATTACATTGACTTATCTCGGTATATCATGTAAGGACTTTAGTTGATAGACAGCAATTTGTTAATATCTTGTCACTGAGATGCAGTGACTGGAACTGTGGCCAGAGGCACGCTGCCATATCCTCTCTCCTCAATTGATCGTCTTCATTCTTGCAAGATGGGCAAACCTCTCTAAACAAGGACAATCAATACAGTGCATTCAGCCATGATTGTGGCTTAACTCCATGTTCTTTGAAAAGTTAAGCCCTGTGATTTGCCTATAATGAGGCTTTCCAAAAAGTCATCCCTGCCTGCTCATGGGGGAAATTAAGTAGCCAGGCTCCCTGACTGCTGCCTGCCTCTCCCTCCACTCTCCCTCCCAGCAATTCACCTACCTGGGTCATGTGTACTCCCCATACCTCTCATTTCTAGACAACCAAGGCTAGCAATTGGTAGCAAAGCTGATGAACTAGAACATCTGAGCTTAGGAGTGGTCTTCTCCCTCCATTATCTTGCACATCACCCCCAGCAATGGCTTTTTCTGAGTTTCTTGTTTCATAAACTGGGTTCAGCTCATCAGTTCAAACACTGGTATAGCACACTGCCTTGAAGAGGCAAAGACAAAAAGAGATAGAGATGTGTTCTTCCTGCTGGTGTGCCTTCTGCACTCGGGACACACATGGGAATGGACTCCTGGTTTCTCTTACCATGTTTACTTTGATTTGTCTGCAACTAGCTAAGAGCAAGAAGGAAGCAAAAGCACTCTGGCCTGCATTGGAATAAGACATGCCTGGCTTGAGGTGGGATGTAACAAGGGAAAGCATCATCCCACTGCCTTTCCACTGGGCCTGAAATAGTATAACATTGGCAATAATTATAGTAGCAATTGTAGGCATATATTGGGTATGTACTGTGAGCCAGGTGTTATGTATTATATGCATTATCCCATATGATGCTCACCAAAACCCAAATACGATGTAGGAGCAGAGAAGCAGCATGGTACAATAGTGAAGTATGCAGACTATGCAACCAGATTACCGGGGTATTGTATGCATTTGCTGGGGCTGCCATAACCAAGTACCACAAGTTGGTTGGCTTAAACAACAGATATGTATGTTTCACCGTTCTGGAGGCTAGAAGTCCAAGATCAAGATAGAGATGAGGTTGGTTCAGCCAGCCCGCAATAAATGTTAGCCATTATTAGGTCTCATCCCCACTTTACAGGTGAGCAAGTTAGGAGTTTTAGGGTGACACAAGTCAACTGATAACAGTGGCAAATAAAATAATTCTCAGTATAGAAAACAATAGTGTGACACAATAATGGCACTGTGGATTCATAAACTTCAGTACTTTCAGCAACATGTCAGTTTTGTGTTTTATGTTTCTTTTCCTGTGCTCACTTCAAGCCAAGAAGTTCCCCCACACTCTTTGAGATGGGTTTTTCTATTGTCCCCCTTTCTCCTGGCCTCTCTTCTGCTCAGCACAGTCAATGCTAATTAGCAGCTGTTTAATCATCAGCCCAGCAGGAAAAGCAATCCAGGACCTGACCCTTGGAGAGTTACATCAACAATTAAGCCGTCCCAGATACTGGAAGGTTAGCTGTGTTCCACGCCTTCGAAAGAGGCAATGTTGTTTAGTGGAAAGTTCATAGCATTTAGAAGTGGTCAACCTGGGTGACTCCACCATATTTTCAACTGTTGGACAATGGCTTCTGAACCTCTGTTCCCTCAGCTGAAACTATATCACACCACAATTCTGTTGAGAAAATTAAATGTAGTGAAATTACCTTGTTAATGCTAATGTGCAGAGATAGTATCTGCTTTATCCCAGGATGTACATTATAGATGCACAGAAACATTTTCAGTGACTGAAAAATTCTTAACTGAAGAGAGGGATAGAAGGGAAAGGGCACAGTGGAGTTGCTCAGGTACAATCTGTGCTGTGCATGTGTGTCAAATTCAGGTTTAAAAGCTGAATCAGAACTGCAGAATATCCATCTGCTCATTTTTAATAAAAAAAAAAAAAAATACCCAGTAACAAACACTCTTGCTTTTTTATATTTTTTTATTTGTATAAATGTTTAGGTTCATAGACCAACTTAGAGAAGTATTCTAAAATGAAATACCAAAACTAGCTGTACATTATTTTTGAGAAGGTAAAAAGCCATAATTAAGTTGCATGCATGTAATTGGGACCATATATAAGTGCTAAAGAAAGGCATCATGTGTGAAAGGTTACAATTAAGAGGAGGAAGAAGAGAGAATAAAGTCAGTTTTTTAGTTGTAATGTGAGGAAGGAATATAGACACTAGGAAATACTTCTCTGACATTTAGGGCTTTCTCACAAATAGAATTATAGCACAAAAATCTTCCCTGGAGGTCATTAAAAATAATTTATAACCTCATCTTTCTGCTCCTGGCAATTTTACTTATGATAATAAAAAAAAATTCCAAATGACCATTAAGAGGAAAATCGTTGGGTAAATTATGGTACATTATTCTATGAAATATTTAGCTAGCCATTAAAAATTAAAATATGAGAGCTATATAACTGCATATTAAAATTCCTGTGGTTGGATACTTGGTGAAGAAGGTACACAATTTTTTCTATAATGTGATTACCGTTATGTAAAAATTAGATTTGAATGCAAATTCAGATTGGAAAAAAAATCATAAAAATAAAAGTAATTGATGCTATTACAGGGTATTGTTGTGGGAGGAAAAAAACTGTTCTCCAGTTATTTGAGTGTGATAAGTAAAAACATGTCTTAAAGATGTTCAGCTCTCTTAAAATTGTAGCTGTGATCACCACTGAGGACATGAAGATTAACTAATGTACTCAGAAAGTCCTCTGCAGTCTATGAGGTCTAAGCTTTAGTAACACGACATGCAGAATTGCAGAGACTGAGCTGTGCTTTGGCGCTCCTTTGTGGCCAGGACCGCAATGTCCAGAGAGTGCCATGTACCAAAGCATTACCAGTCTCCATTAAAAACTAATTTATAAAATTGAAAATTAATTTTATGAAAATGAGTTTAAACAGTCTTATCATTAGAATATACTTGTTCTAATTGATTCTGGAGTGACACTGTAATAGCTGTTCCTTCACTGTTATTTAAAAGATGAAATCTGATGTGTCCTCCTGTTTTATGCTGCTGGAAAACAACCTACAGGTGAGAGTTTTCAAACTTCCACATGGTAGATAGTCTTGCTTAGCAAAGATCCCAGTAAAGGCAAGGTGCAGTCTCAGTGAAGTCATTCCTAACACTGAATCCACTATAACGGGAATCCGCCAGAGCAAGCTAGTCAACGCCTTCTGTTAGTGAACAGAGCAGACAAAGGCTTGGCTGTGGGACCAACATGAGAAGATGAGATGGCCGAACTCAGGTTCCTTCCTTCCCAAGTTAAAATGGCACTCCTATTTGAATACAGTTTCTGCCCTTATCCATGGTTTTGCTTTCTGTGGTTTCGGTTACTAGTGGTCAACTTTGGTCTGGAATTAAATGGAAAATTCCAGAAATAAACAGTTCATAAGTTTTAAATTGCTCACCTTTTTGAGTATATTAAAATCTCATGCTGTCCCACTTCAACCTGTCCAGGATGTGAATCATCCCTTTGTCCAGGGTGCCCATGCTATGTATGCTCTCTCTCACCCCCTCAGTCACTTAGTAGCCTTCTCAATTATCAGATCAACTGTGGAGGTGTCCCAGTGCTTGTGATCAAATAACCCCCTTTTTACTAATGATGGTCCCAAAGCACAAGTGACGCTGGCCATTCAGATATGCCAAAGAGAAGCCCTAAAGTTTTTCCTTTCAGTGAAAAGGTATGTGTGTGTAGAAAAAAACATAGTACTATCCACAGTTATGGGGATCCACTGGGGATCTTGGAACATGGATAAAGAGGGACTATTGTATTTGCTTTCACAGTAAAAAAGGTTTAAGAGGGGAATGTTGAATGTTTCCAGGTTGAAAACTACATCGACTTGGACATTTCAAATGTTCTGTATTGATGAATATACACATGCACAGAGACACATATATAAATGTATGTATATATTACAGTGATACCTCGGTTCTCGAACGCCTCGGATTTCGACCAAATCGGTATTCGACCAGGAGATTCGAGAAACTTTTGTCTTGGAATCCGAACAAATATTTGGAACTCGAACTTCCGAGATGAGCCGAGTTGAGCCGAATGGCGTTCATTCGGCCCAGCGCGCCTTGCTTGCGTCATCAGTGTGAGTGCAGAGAGAGAGTCACGCTTTGTGGAGAGAGTCACGCTTTGTGGAGAGAGTCACGCTTTACACTGAATTTAACCCTTAGACATACTGTACACTTTTATTTCTTGTTGAGACTTATGTTTTCCTACATATTATATACAAATTAGGCCAGTAAATAGGCATTTTCTGGGGCTTGGAACGAATTAATCCAGTTTCCATTATTTCCTATTGGGTTTCATTGCTTCGGTTCTCGAACAATTTGGTTCTCGACCGTCCTCCTGGAACGAATTATGTTCGAGAACCGAGGTATCACTGTAATTCTGTGGCAGCTGTGAGAATGTGTTGCACAGACCTCTGACTCCAGAGAGAGTAACTGACCAGGGACCCAGCCGCTGCACTCTGAAATCTATCACCGTGTTGGCAACAGGCCGTGGCTGCTCCAGCCAGTGACTGAGCTCAGCAGGAGTACTGAGATGACCCATCCTAAGAGACACAGTGATCCTCTGATAGCTAACTTTGGTTCCACAACAGCCTTGCCAAACCTTCTTTAGACTACAAGGCAGTCAAGGACACTTTTGCCCAACCTTATACTACACTGTCTCCATTGTTTCTTGCATTTTCTCTCCTAATAAACTCCTTTCATGTTTAATCTCATCTATCTCATCTTGGCATCTGCTCCGTGTGTGTGTGTGTGTGTCACATACATAATACAAATACACACACATATGTGTATATTTGAATCATTTGATGGACATTAGTTGTATCCAGATTTTGCCATTATAAAAATATCCATCTATCCCATTTTTTCAATTATTTTGCTACTTCTTCAAGGGATTTTTATAAAAACTGTGCCACTGTGAATGTCTCTTGCTGGAATACCTGCAAAGAACTCACAGATCAAATGTTACACCTACCACTTCTTTTCTACGTGTATAGCATTTTGAATAGAGTTAAGAGTTTTTCTGGCAAATGGGCCCCAGGCCCTCTGTGTGAGTGTGCAGAGCAGGGAAGTGAGGAGCTACTCTCCCAGCGTGTTCTTCCACATTCCAGGGGAGCAGGAAGGGAAAGTTTTGGCTACATCTGTGATATCTTCATTCTTCCCTGCCCACCACCACTTTTGATTTGGACTCTCTTGTCCCATATCAGAGTTCTTGATTGCAAAAATTGATTCTGTATCACTTAAGCAAAAGAGAATTTGTTGGAAAGGTACAGGAGCTTACAGTCTCTGGGAGACTGGAGGTAGTCTGGAGGGAGTCCCAGGGCTGGCCTATAGGATTCAGATCCTGGAAGAGAGGTACCACTGAGGTACCTTTGCAGCAGAGAGAACCTTCAGTTTGTTTACAGCAGTCTGGTGCCTCGAATTTCACTCCAACTAACACAGAACCTAGTGGACACAAGGTAATCCCCCAAATATACTGGGGAGATTTAGGAAAAGGAAAAATAAATGTTGGGCAGAAAAATATAATTTAAATAAATAATAAGTATTCAGCACATTTTTTTATACATTTGTATCGTCTATGCCTTCCTAGACATTCAGAGACTGGCCACAGCTACTGGATGATAAATTAGTTTTTGCCCAAGTGAAAGAAAGTTTCCTGATTGAGACAGAACCCACCTGTTGCCAGGAGCCTGTTTCAACTAATTCAGCTCCTGAGTTTTATTTCCATCCAAGGACTTGGGGTTCTGTTTTTCTGTACAAAAATGAAGCATTGTCATTGCAAGGGCAGAAGGACCATCCATCAAGTTCTCTTCAAAGGTCTCTCATTTACCTTCTGGAGCTTTGCTATGGACTTACTGGCTCTCCACACAGGTTTATTGTTTGTTTGCTTTTTGGTTTTGGCTGATTCCCAAATGTGGTAACACAGTCCTGTCAACAAATGGAAAGGCTGGGAAACCCTCCAGAAAAATGATCTATGAGGCTTCACTCTCTCCCTCCCTGAATCCATTATCACTCTCCTTACCTTCACAGAAGTATTCCTTTGCTTTGTTTATTTTGCTTAATGACCCTACCACCTTATCTTCCTTGAAAATGCTTTTCTCCATCTAATTCTTATTTTAAGGAAATTCACTTTGAGCCATCACCAAGCCTGTTTGCTCACTGCAAGCAGAAGTAAATGCTCTTGAAAAATAATCATAAAGTGAATGATTATGAGATGAGCTTGGCTTCAGCTGAGGGGGAAAAAAGCACCTTACATACAAGTGGAAATGAATTTCAAAAGAGGGATATTTACGTTGATATTCAGGTAATGTGCCAGTATTGTCATTCCAGGTAAAGATGGCCTTGCAACAAGAAGGATTTGACAGAAAAAAGCGAGGGTATAGAGATATTAATGAGATCGACATCAATATGAATGATCCTCTTTTTACAAAGCAATGGTATCTGGTAAGTGTTTCTGTATTATTCCTAATGTTTGTCATTTTGAGACTTCAAATAAAAAATGCATTTCTATTTCCTTGTTATTCTTTGGGACATTTGCCAGCATCCGACTCAGAGAACTGCTCTGTCCCCTCTGATAAGTATTGACTTTCTGTCACCACCCAAGCATCTCATTCTCTAATCTGCTTTCTTCTGAACTGCTAAGTGGCCATGGTTTTCTAGGGTCAAATCAACTACCAACAGCAGATTAGATTCTTCCAGACTCTGAAAAAGTACATCAGTGTATGAATGAAGACTTGCAAAAACATGTAAAAGTCAACTCAAACATTTGGAAAGAGTTATGTGAGGTCTCAACAGTCAGAGTAACTGCAGGACATGATGAAATCACAGGCATAAGGCAAAGAATCAGATGACTTCACGAGAGACAAACAAGAGACCTCAAAGGCTAAGGTAACAGAAGTAGTATCTATCAGTGTTTCCTAAAATAATGGCAGAAAATCAGTTCCATGGGACCTAATTGATGCAGGATTCAAGGCAGGTAAACCCATCTGTCTGGTAGTAAATATTTTCTGGCTCACCAAGAGTCCATGCATTTGCCCAGCCAGTGTGGCTTGGTGAATTGAATGTTGTACCATGGACTGAGAGGTCATGGTTGGATTCCTGGTCAGGACAAATGCCTGGGTTGTGGGCTCAATCCCCAGTAAGAGGTGTGCAGGGGGCAGCGATTGGTGTTTCTCTCTTATATTGATGTTTCTATCTCTCTCTAAAAAAAGTCAATAAAAACATTTTTTTAAAAAAAGAGTGCATGCATTTGGATGTTTGAGTTATATTTAAAAGGTTCTCAAGGCCTCCAAACAAACCAAACTGCAGGGCATATTGAGGGAAAAGGAGTGACTAATTTATAAATGTGAGTGAAGCTTTATTTAAGATTAAAAGATGTTGAGCAAGAGAGAAAAAAGTTATGACCTATGGACTGCTACATCCTAGGAATGCATCACAAACCCCCTCTTTGGACTTAGAACTTGACTATGCCTTATGCTTTTTGCCATAGAATTTTAAAAATTCCATCTGAGTAACTAAATAAGCTTATGTATACAGTCAGCCCTTCATATCCATGGATTCTGCATCCATTCAACAAACTGGAGATTTAAAATATTTTTTAAAAATCCCAGAAACTGACTTCCGGTCAAGATGGCGGCGTAGGTAAACGCGGTATCGCGTCCTCCCACAACCACATCAAAGTTACAACTAAACTACAGAACAACCATCATTCAAAACCGCCTGAAATCAAGCTGAATGGAAGTCGTACAACTACGGAATTAAAAAAAAAAAAAGCAGCTACATCCAGACTGGTAGGACGGCCAGCGGCGTGAGGGGGGGCGGCAGCGCCGCGAGACGGGCTGGTCCCACACCCAAGCTTGGCGGATAAAAATCAGAAGGCTCCCGCGGCTGGGAAGGTCCTTCCTGAGGACTGAGGGGTCCCCGTCCCACACCAGGTGCCCCGTTCAGGGTTCCAGTGCCAGGAAGAGAAGTCCCCATAACTTCTGGCTGGAAAAACCAGCGGGAACTGAGGCTCAGGGAGGCTGAAGCGCTGGAGCCCCAGGCAGCTCCCTAAAGGGCCGGCGCAGGGACTTATCGGACTCTCTCCCTCTAAGCTTGGAGGAGAGGCAGCTCGAGGGGCGCCAGAGACATACAGGGAAGAACTGAGTTGTTTGGCACTGGAGCGAGGGCTGGAGAGGGGGCTTCTTCGGGGGCAAACGTGCTGTCAGAGGCCTTTGTTCCTTTGGTGGGCCCTTCCCGGGGGCGGCAGACAGAAGCCATATCTGGGACTCCAGCAACCTGGCTCACACTGGTAGCCCCGCCCTGCTGACTCCCTGAGGCCCCGCCCCGCCCCGCCCCACACAACTTTCAAGCCCACCCAAGCTGTTGCCACTTGCTTAACCATAGGATTGGCCGGTCTTGGATCCTGCTTCAGGTTTTTCCTAAATTCTTTCAAACGAGCAGCATTGGGTCTCAGTGAGCCCCATACCTCTCATTAAGTAATACACAGAAACAAACACAGGGAGGCAGCCAAAATGAGGATACAAAGAAACAGGTCCCAAATGAAAGAACAGAACAAAATCCCAATAAAAGAACTAAGCGAAAGGGAGATAAGCAACCTAACAGATACTGAGTTCAAAATACTGCTTATAAGGATGCTCAATGAACTTAGTGAGAACCTCAGTGAACTTAGGGAGGGCCTCAAGAGCATAAAAAAGGACCAGTTAGAAATCATGGATACACAGTTAGAATTAAAGGAGGCATTAACTGAAATAAAGAATAATCTACACAGCTTCAATAATAGAGTATGTAAATCCAAGGAGCAAACCATCGATTTGAAATATAAGGAAGCAAAAAGTCCCCAATCAGAACAGCAAAAAGAAAAAAGAACACAAAAAAATGAGGATAGTGTAAGGAGCCTCTGGGACAACTTCAAGCGTGCCAACATTCACATCTTGGGGGTGCCCGAAGGAGAAGAGAGAGAACAAGAAATCGAAAGCCTGTTTGAAACAATAATGGCAGAAAACTTTCCTAACTTGGTGAAGGAAACAGACATACAAGTCCAGGAAGCACAGAGAGTCCCAAACACGATGAACCCCAAGAGGCACACACCAAGACACATCATCATCAAAATGCAAAAGGTTCAAGACAAAGAGAGAATATTAAAAGCAGCAAGAGAAAGGCAGCTAGTTACCTAAAAGGGAGTACCCATTAGGCTGTCAGCTGATTTCTCAAAAGAAACTTTGCAGGCCAGAAGGGAGTGGCAAGAAATATTCAGAGTGATGAAAACCAAGAACCTACAACCAAAATTACTCTGTCCTGCAAAGCTGTCATTTAGAATTGATGGCCATATAAAAACTTTCCCAGACAAGAAAAAGTTAAAGGAGTTCATCACTACCAAACCGTTATTATATGAAATGATGAAGGGTCTTTTTGAAGAAAAAGATAAAATGTATGAACAAACAAAATGGCAATGAATACATATCTATCAACAATGGAATCTACAAACAAAATCAACAGGAAGAACAGAAACATTCTCATAGATACAGAGAACATTTTGTTGGTTGCCAGTTGGGAAGGGGGTTGGGGGAATGGGTGAAAAAGATGAAGGTATTAAGAAGCACAAATTCATTGCTAGACTGACAAACCTCAAAGGGAAAGGGGTTGGGGGGGTGGGAAGAAATAAACCAAAGAACTTATATGCATAACCAATGGACACAGACAATAGTGTGGGAAAAGGTAGGAGGGGGGCGGGAGTGGGGAGGAGGGGGTCAATGGGGGAAAAATGTGGAACATCTGTAATACATTTTACATCCAACAATAAAGATTTGAAAAAAAAAAAAAAAAATCCCAGAAATTTCCAAAAAAAATCTTCCATTTCCCACATGCAGAGCACTATGGTAAGTCCATGCTAATGAAGTGATGTGTAGGCATATCCTTCTGTAACCTACATGCAAAACATAAGTTATATGCAAATACTAAATCATTTTATATAAGGGTCTTGAGCATTTACAGATTTGGTATCCACGGAAGTTCTGGAACCAATCTCCTCAGATACAGAGGGAAGACTATATTACTCAGGATAGGCTAGGTTGTTATTTTTCAATAGCAACCCCAAAATCACAGTGACTTAACAAAATCAACATTTCTCACTCCTGCTATGCGTCCAATGCTTCATAATCCCTCAGGTACTCAGGCTAATCAAGCTCCATCTTGATCTTGGCTTTCATGATCACATCAGGAAAGGGAGGGGCAAATTGCACAGTGGCTCTTAAAAGCTTCTGGGTGGATGTGACAAATGGCACATGAGCTTATATTCCATTGGCTAAAACCAGTCACATGGTCATTTTCACTTCCAAGGGAATAGAGAGGTATAATCTTAACATATGCCTGGAAGAAGAAGAGTAGCCATTTTTATGAACAGCATTAATGACATTCACATAATGTTTTAGCAACACTGTAATAGCCAATTGGTCACTGTGAGCTTCTGCCGATATAAACTCTGATGTCACTATATTTTTATGATTCATCTTTGAGAAAATCTGCACAGGACAAAGATGCATGAAAAGAGGATAGTGAGCACATTTATTTGGAATATTTTCTTTGTTTTCCTTTATTTCATCTTTGGGGTTTTTTAAGGAGGAGATTGAATAAAGATATAATGATATCATTATATATATATCATTATATATATACATATATATATACATGTATAATATATATACATATATATATATAATCATTAGAATATGCACTAAAGTTGAGCCAGCTATCTTTTTTTTTTTTTTTTATCCTCACCCGAGGATATTTTTCCATTTTTTGTACAGATAGAGTGGGATGAGAGAGAGGAAGGGAGAGAGAGAGAGAAACATCGACGTGAAGGGACACATCGAGTGGCTGCCACCCACACAACCAACCAGGGCCGGGGACAAACTGCAACCAGAGTACGTGCCCCTTAGCGGGAACCGAACCCGGGTCTCTCCAGACCGCAGGTCGACGCTCTAACCACTGAGCCAAACTGGCCAGGGCGAGCCAGCTATCTTTAATTCAGATCAACAAATGTTTTTGATATATCTTTATTGATATTTTTTAGAGAGAGAGGAAGGGGGAGGGAGAGAGAAATAGAAACATCGATGAGAGAGAAAATTGATCAGCTGCCTCCCGCATGCCCCTACTGGGGATCAAACCCACAACCCGGGCATGTGCCCTGATGGGGAATTGAACTGGCGACCTCCTGGTGCATGGGACAATGCACAGTCCACTGAGCCACACTGGACAGGCTCATCAAATATTTTTAAACAAGATTGGTGTGATAGTACTGAAATCACAAAGGTAAATAGATCATCTCCCTCTTGCAAACGATGTTGTATATATTATTTAAATAAGAATAATCCAAAACAATATGTGCTAAATTTAAAACATGAGGTGTAAATTCAGAACTACAAAAGCGAGCACTTAATTCTAAACCGGGGAGGGTTTTTTGCAATGGCAATTCTAAGGAGCTTGAAGATCACAATCTGGTCCTAAAAGATGGGAGGATTTAAACTGTGTTTGCATACTTAAGAAAAATATAAAACATTAATTGTGTATATTAAAAAATTAAGGGAGAAGGCTAAAAGAGATTGGTGGCGGAATGTCCAAAAGTACTGTTTCATGGACAATGTGGCCTTGGAGCTGGTCCTGGAACATCAGATGGCCACCCAGTATGTCAAGCAAACATTTACACAGGTGTTTTCTACACCAAATTAATAAGATTCTCTGCTTTGCAATTCCTGTACCAGATCAATACTGGACAAGCTGATGGCACTCCTGGCCTTGATTTGAATGTGGCAGAAGCCTGGGAGCTGGGCTACACAGGGAAAGGTGTTACCATTGGAATTATGGATGATGGTGAGTATTTCAATGTCTTTAACCATTTGGAAGCAAATGTGTCTTTGCATGCCTTCAAAATATGAGAGTCTTATTTTGGAGGCAAAATAGCCAGATGCTTGGCTTGATGACCATCTACACTATGGCCAAATTCTCCAAATTCATGGTCCTCAAATTTGAGGATACCCTTAACAAATATTTGTTGAATTCATAAATTTAAAAAAATAAAAAGTGAAAGTTTATTATCATTCAATAGTAATTTCTTATTAAGCCCTGCTCATTCTTTACTTTAAAACATTTTCTAAGCCTCTTTATATTTACCATCTATTCATCCACACTGTTCAATGTACTAGCCACTAGCCATATTTATATTTAAACTGTAATTAATTAAAGCTAAATGAAATTTAAAATTCAATTCCTAGCTTCATTTCAAGTCCTCACTAGCTACATGGGTCTAATAGCTGCTGAGATTCAAGCCAACTTCATTTTTATCATCACAGAAATTTCTATTAGGCAGCGTGGCTCTAGATCCAAGAAATACATTTTTAGCAGCAGAATTGGGGTTTGGAGAATTTTTTACTTAATTGTTACTTTCAGAATGAACCCTTATAAAGCAGACGATAACATTTTATGACACATGCCCACAATAACATGTTATCCTATCCCAAATGCCTGCCAGATAAAGATTTAATAGAACTTTATTTTCTATGGTTTTTAATATGAAAACCAATGGGTTAGGTAAATTGTTTTTCTAACACACATGTTCTTGGCTCTGCCAAGACCCTGGAGCATCTCTGCCCGTAGTCATCTCATTGGTGATGAACTGTTGCGCTTCATTAGCCGTCTGGGTCGTCCAGTAAAAGCTCCACTGTGTGGTTTTGGCCCAATTACATATAACGACTATACAAAGATAAAACAATGGACAGAGCCTTTTCCTTCTGAAGATCCTCAAAGAACACGATGTTCTCTAAAGCAACCTTTTCAAGCAGAATTGATAGGAAAACAAGAGGAGCCAGAGTGATTAAAATTGCTGCTGTCTTTGTGTGGGCTCGTTAAATAACAACATAAAAACAATGGCTCACTGTTTTCTAATGTGTTCAACATTTTGAAGTGGATGTAAAAGCTTTCTTCAGTGTCTGAGGGCTTTCACAGAAAGAGAGGAGCTCTGCTCAAGGTGCTTATAACAGTCTCTTCCTTCCTAATGTTTTGGTTTAGGAACCAGAGTAGCTGAGGCCAGCTCACCCAGGAAAAAGACGCACCTAGTTTTAGGGAAAACCTGCCTAGGGTATATTGTAATGACCATTTCCTACATCATATCTACTGTGTAGCCCCTTCTACGTATTAGAGAAACACCCTAAGAGTGGCAGCACAGTGACAACAGGCAGGCACACTGCTCTTATGAAACCTCCAACAGCATTGTGATGCCTGCTTCAGGAATCTTTCCATATGGCCTCCTTGCCTGAGTGTCTATCATTCCTGCTGAAGACAGCAAAGATGACTCCTGACTCTGTTCCATGTTTCCTGGCTGGAAAGGCTGAGTCCTTCAGAAAGTATTGACAGAATTTGTTTGATGTTATTTCTTCTGTGGATTAGTAGCCTTTGAGATTCAAAAAAAAAAAAGCCTTTGAGTTTCCAAAAAAAGCAAACTCTCTGCCTCCCAATTAAAACTCCTAACTTCTTCATTGTTTTAGTCACCTACTAATGCAGAACAAACCACTCCAAAAATAAGTGACTTTAAGCAACCACCATATTGTTATCTCTCGCAGTTCTGTGGGTTGACCAGGCTCAGCTGGACAGTTCTGCTGCTGGCCTTTCTGGGGTCTCTAGTGTAGTTGGTGTCAGAAGACAGCTGGGACTGGATTCAACTGGAGGCTACTCCAGGTCTGTGCAGCCCCAGCCTGTCCAATCCATGTGGTCTCCTCAGCAAGGTAGCTGGATATTTTACAGATGGCTCAGGGTTCCCAAGAACAGTCATTCTAAGAAGTAGAAGACAGTCTTTCTAAAGAATGGACCTGGAATGGGCAAGTGTCACTTTGACACTGTTGGATCAACAGTCTCAGGGCCACTTTTCAGAGGTGCGGAAACAGATTCTGACTCCTGATGTGGAGAGAAATAAAAGATTTGTGGCAATCTTTAATTCAATGTGTGCTTATTCAGTGTGACAACTGAGGGAAAAAAGGAAAATGCCAAGACATTCTCCAAATCCACTGTTGAAGAGTAAGATGAGCACATTTGCGACAAGAGTGTCCTCCCTTGCAACAAGGACAAGTCCAGATGCTTGGAAGCCTCTCATCATGCTTCTCAAGTGGGCATCTCTGCCCCAACACCTAGAAATGGGGAGCAGTGAGTGAGGCTGGGAGCATCAGAGCTGTATTTTCTCTCTTAACTGCCCGGACATGTGAATGGCATGCTATCATTTCCCAGCTATACCCTGAACAAGATAGCAATGCAAAACAAGATTAAAGACAGGCACAGTTGCTGACCCTGACACCTAAGAGAGAAATAAAGTAATATTTTATAAAGCATTGACTTTCTGTATTTTGGCCTGTGTGGCAAATATTCTATTATCTGTATGTAAAAGATTCAGTTTGTGGATAGTTCATTTCCTTTTTTAAAAATACTGTTGACACATACGTGATACTATGTTTGTTAGGTATACAACATAGTGATTTGACAATTACATACCTTATAAAATCACCATGATAAGTCTAGTTAGTAACCATCTGTACCCAAAGAACGTTATTATGATATTATCTCTATGCTTTGATAGCCTAGTTTTATAGCCATGCATTCATCCCTCTCTGGTTGCCCAGCTCAAAACTGAGTCATCAAATCCTCTGCTGGATCCAGTAACTTGAATGATGCTCAGTAAATATTTCCTGCCTTCAGGAGGTCAACAATATCATTTCCATACACTACACATCACTAGGAGAGTTCCTCAATGGTTAATTGTTGTCCATAGGGGCAGAAAGCATTTCTTAAGGTTCCATGCTGACATTCAAGGTAATTAGATGTCAGCAAGGACCCCACTTAATCATGACAATTCACCTCTTTTGATATAATGGAATTGTTTGGTGCTGGGAATTTGACTTGAAAAATGGAATGTGACCATAACAGGATATGGAAATGGGTAGGATTCCAAAATGGCAGCAGAGTGAATGGAAGCTACACAGACCATCTCCCAGGACCAAACTGGTATTACAATAAAAACAAATCGTCAGGAAAAAGCAACAGAAAATCAGCGTGGAGGTCCATATAACCAGGGACACTGACTCCATCCTGGTAGGACTGTGGAGGCGCGAGAGGTAGGCTGGGAGCCCACAGACAGCAGCGGCCTTAGCTGTGAGCAGCACCCTCAGGATAAACTCCCAAGCCGCTCCACAGCACAGAGCCAGGACAGAGGCTAAAATAGCCACAGCCACTTACCTTGGGCTCCGGCAGAAGAAGGACAGACTGGACAGTGGGGATACTCGGGATTTGGAGGGCGCTCAGAGCTTTTGCTGAGTTGCTGCCACACAGAACTGTGGTCATCTTACTCCTTCCCAGGGCTCTGGGTAGAGGAAGCGGCCCCTCCCTCAGAAATTCAACCCCACCTGGTACCCATTGAAATGCAAATTGAGGCCAATTAACAACCACCATATGCCCCACCCTCTGGAAATCCCCTTATGCTGAACAGCTAAGGGAGTTTCTCATCCAACTCAGAAGCAAAGGCTCTTCAAGTAACCGCTACTGATAGCGTCCAGGCAAAAAGCTAGAGCATAACTATACCAGTCCTGGGCTAGCAACTCTAACCAAGAAAGTAAGACTTGACAGTGGTGTTTAACATGAGTCCTCACTGGCTCATCAAAACCCAGGAGAGGGAGCCACAAACAGAACACCAACACACACAGGGAAAATTTGGCAGGCTCCAAAGCCCACTGTGATAGCCAAAATGGTGAAACACAGAAACAAAAGCCAAATGAAAGAACAAGAGACCTCTCCCAAAGATGAAATAAATGAGGTGCACTTAAGCAAGTTAATAGAACTAGAATTCAGAGCCAGACCTTGAGGAAGATCAATGGCATGTGTAAGGACATGGCCACCATGAGTAAAGACATAGAAATGTTGAAAATCAACCAGTTGGGAATTAAAAACCACCAAGAAGAAATGAAGAGTGACATAGAAGAAATTAAGAATACATTGGAAGATCTAAACAGCAGAGTAGAGGAAGCTGAGAACCAGATTAGTAAATTAGAAGACAGGGCAGAAAAAATCAACCAATCAGAAAACGAAAAGGAAAATACAATTGAAAAACAGAAAGACAGCTTAAGAGAGCTGTGGGACAACTAGAAACGGAATAATATCCCCATAATAGGAGTCCCTAAAAAAGAAGAAAATGAGCAAGGGTTAGAGAATATATTTGAAGAAATAGTGACGGAAAACTTCCCTAATTTGGTGAAGGAAGAAGGCACTCAAGCTCAAGAAGCACAGAGAGCCCAAGTAAGAAGAACCCAAAAAGGCCCACACCCAGACACATAGTAATAAAAATGCCAAAAGTTAAAGACAAAGAGAGAATCTTAATATCAGCTAGAAATAAGCAACAGGTCACCTACAAAGAAACCCCCATTAGGTTCTCAGCTGACTTCTCAACAGAAATATTATGGGCCAGAAACGGAAAAATGGCGGCAGAGTGAACGGAGCTACACAGACCGTCTCCCAGAACCAAACTGGAATTACAACTATAAAACAGACAAATCGACGGGAAAAACCAACAGAAAAGCAGCTTGCGAGGACCATACAACGAGGGACACTGACTCCATCCCGGTAGGCTTGCGAAGGCGCGAGATGGGGGCTGGGAGCACACGGTCGGCAGCTCGGCAGCGGCCCTAGCTGGGAGCGATGCCCTCGGGTTACACTCCCAGGCGGCTGCACAGCGCAGCCGGGACAGAGGTGAAACAGCCACAGCCACTCACCTTGGGCTCCGGCAGAGGGAGGGCAGACTGGACTGGAACTGTGTCGGGACACTCGGGGTTTGGAGGGCGCTCTGAGCTTTGGCTGAGTGCAGCCACTCAGGACAGTGGCCACATTGCTCCTTCCCAGAGCTCTGAGGAGAGGCAGCAGCCCCTCCCTCGGAGATCCAACCCCACCCTGTGGGCCATTGAAGTGCTAATTGAGGCTCACTAACAACCAGCATCTGCCCCACCCTCGTGAAAGCCCCTAGGCTGAGCACCAGAGGGAGTTTTTCAATCAACTGACAACCCAAAACTCATCAATTAACCTAGACTGCTAGCCTCCAGGCAAAAAGCTAGAGGATAACAGTACGTTTCCTGGGCTGGCAACTTTAACCAGGAAAGTAAGACTTGACAGTGGTGTTCAACGTGGGTCCTCCCTCGCTCATCTAAACACAGGAGAGGGAGCCACAAACAGCAGAACACCAACACCCACAGGGAGAACTTGACAGGCTCCAAAGCCCACAGTGATAGCCAAAATGGTGAAACACAGAAACAGAAGCCAAATGAAAGAGCAAGAGACCTCCACCGAAGATGAGATCAATGTGGAGCAATTAGGCATGTTAACAGAGCTAGAATTCAGAGCCATGATCTTGAGGAAGCTGAACAGCATGAGTAAGGACATAGAGACACTGAAAATAAGCCAAATGGAAATTAAAAACCAACAAGAAGAGATAAAAAATGACATATCAGAAATGAAAAACACATTAGAAGGTTTGAAAAGCAGAATAGGGGAAGCTGAGGACCGGATCAGTGAATTAGAAGACAGGGTAGAAAAAATCAACCAATCAGAAAAACAAAAGGAAAAAACTATTAAAAAACAGGAAGACAGCTTAAGAGAACTATGGGACAACTGGAAACGTAATAATATTCGCATCATAAGAGTCCCCTAAGAAGAGGAAAATGAGCAAGGGATAGAGAATATATTCAAAAAATAGTGAGAGAAAACTTCCCTAATTTGGGGAAGGAAGAAGGCATTCAAATTCAAGAAGCACAGAGAGTCCCAAGTAAGAAGAACCCAAACAGGCCCACACCAAGACACATAGTAATTAAAATGCCACAAATTAAAGACAAAGAGAGAATCCTAAAACAGCAAGAGATAAGCAACAGGTTACCTACAAAGGGAACCCCATAAGGCTCTCAGCTGACTTCTCACAAGAAACACTACAGGCCAGAAGAGAATGGCATGAAGTAATCAAAGTCATGAAAAACAAGAATCTGAATCCAAGACTACTCTACCCAGATGGCAAGGCTATCATTCAAAATAGAAGATCAAATAAAGAGCTTCCCAGACAAAAAAGGCTAAGGGAATACATTAGCACCAAACCAGCACTGCAAGAAATGTTAAAAGGACTGCTGTAATTAGCAGTAGAAATGGGAAGAAAAATAGAACCACACAAAACAAAAATGGCAATAAATAAGTACATATCAATAATCACCTTAAACGTAAATGGATTGAATGCTCCCATAAAGAGACACAGAGTAGCTGATTGGATAAGAAAGCATGACTCATCTATATGTTTACAAGAGACCCACCTCTCAACAAAAGACTCACATAGGTTGAAAGTGAAGGGATGGAAAAAAATTTTCCAAGCAAATGGAAAGCAAAAAAAAAGCTGGGGTAGCAATTCTCATATCTGATAAAATAGATTTCAAAATGAAGACCATAACTAGAGACAAAGACGGCCACTACATAATATTGGAAGGATCTATCCAACAGGAAGATATAACCTTGATGAACATATATGCACCCAATACAGGAGCACCAAAATATATTAAAAATCTTCTGGAGGACTTCCAAGGAGAAATCGACAACAATACAATCATAGCAGGGGACTTCAACACCCCGTTGACAGCACTACATAGATCCTCTAGGCAAAAAATTAGCAAGGAAACAGAGACTCTAAATGAAGCACTAGACCAAATGGATTTAATAGATATCTACAGAAAATTACACCCCAGAACTACAGAATACACATTCTTCTCAAGTGCACATAGGACATTCTCAAAGATAGACCACATGATAGGACACAAACTAAATCTCTACAAGTTCAAGAAGACTGAAATCATCAAGCATCTTCTCAGATCACAATGGCATGAAACTAGAAATCAATTGCAACAAGAACATGCAAAGACATTTCAACACATGGAGGCTAAATAGCATGTTATTAAACAATGAATGGGTCACCGAGGAGATCAAGAAAGAAATTAAAAACTTCCTGGAAACCAGTGAAAATGAACACACAACAACACAAAATCTATGGGATGCAGCGAAAGCAGTTCTGAGAGGGAAGTTCATAGCACTACAGGCCTACCTCAAAAAACAAGAAACATTTCTAATTGACTGTCTAACCTCACAACTTAAAGAATTAGAAAGCAGACAAACAGAAAACCCCAGAGCAAGTAGAAGGAAGGAAATAGTAAAGATCAGAGCAGAAATAAATGACATAGAGACCAAAAAAACAATTCAAAGGATCAATGAAACAAAGAGCTGGTTTTTCGAAAAGATAAACAAGATTGATGGACCCTTAGCTAGACTCACCAAGAAACAAAGAGAGAGAACTCAAACACACAAAATCAGAAATTAAAGAGAAGTAACAATCAACACCATGGAAATACAAAAGATAGTTAACAACTACTATGAACAACTATATGGCAACAAATTCGACAATCTAAGCGAAATGGACAAATTTCTAGAAACACACAGTCTCCCAAAACTGGACCGGGAAGAGATGGAAAACTTGAACAGACCAATAACAACTAAGGAAATTGAAGAGGTAATCAAGACTCTCCCTGCAAACCAAAGCCCAGGCCCAGAGGACTTCACTGGGGAGTTTTACCAAACATTCAAAAAAGAACTAACATCCATTCTCCTCAAACTATTTCAAAAAATTCAAGAAGAGGGAAGACTTCCAAACACATTCTATGAGGCCAGCATAATTCTATTTCCAAAACCAGAAAAAGACACTACGAAGAAAGAAAACTACAGGCCAATATCCCTGATGAACATAGACGCCAAAATCCTGAACAAAATATTAGCAAATCGGATCCAGAAATACATCAAAAAAATTATTCACCATGACCAAGTGGGATTCATTCCAGGGATGCAAGGCTGGTACAATATTCTCAAATCAATAAATGTGATACACCACATAAATAAGATGAAGAATAAAAACCACATGATCATATCAATAGATGCTGAAAAAGCATTCGACAAAATCCAGCATCCATTTCTGATAAAAACGCTCAGCAATGTGGGAATAGAGCGATCATATCTCGACATCATAAAGGCCATATATTAAAGACCTACAGCCAACATCATACTCAATGGACAGAAACTAAAACATTTCCATTAAGAACAGGAACAAGACAGGGATGTCCACTTTCGCCACTCTTATTTAACATTGTACTGGAAGTCTTAGCCACAGCAATCAGACAGGAAGAAAAAATAAAAGGGATCCAAATTGGAAAGGAGGAAGTGAAACTGTCATTATTTGCAGATGACATGATATTATACATAGAAAACCCTAAAGGCTCCATCAAAAATCTACTAGACTTAATAAACGAATTTGGCAAAGTAGCAGGATACAAAATTAACGTCAAGAAATTGACGGCATTCTTGTACACCAATGATGAACTCACAGAAAGAGAAACTGAAAAAACAATCCCATTTACCATCGCGCCAAAAAAATTACGATACCTAGGAATAAACTTAACCAAAGAAGTAAAGGACCTATTTTCAGAAAACTACAGGTCATTGAAAAAAGAAATAGAGAAAGATATAAAAAAGTGGAAGCACATACCCTGTTCATGGATTGGAAGAATTAACATCATTAAAATGTCCATATTACCCAAAGCAATCTATAGATTCAATGCAATCCCCATCAAAATACCAACGATATATTTCATAGAACTAGAACAAATACTTCAAAAGTTCATATGGAACCAAAAAAGACCCCAAATAGCCACAGCAATCTTGAAAAAGAAGAACAAAGTAGGTGGGATCACAGTACCAGATATCAGGTTATACTACAAAGCGACTGTAACCAAAACAGCCTGGTACTGGCACAAGAACAGGCATATAGACCAGTGGAACAGAACTGAAAACCCAGAAATGGACCCAAGGCAATACGCTCAATTAATATTTGACAAAGGTGGCAAGAGCATACAGTGGAGTAAAAACAGCCTCTTTAATAAATGGTGTTGGGAAAATTGGACAGCTACATGCAGAAAAATGAAACTAGACCATCAACTTACACCATACACAAAAATAAACTCAAAATGGATAAAAGACTTAAATGTGACCCGTGAATCCATAAAAATTCTAGAAGAAAATGTAGGCAACAAAATTTCGGACATCATATGGAGTAGAATTTTCACTGATACATCACCTAAGGCAACAGAAACAAAGGAAAAAATGAACACATGGGACTACATCAAACTAAAAAGCTTCTGCACAGCAAAAGAAACAATCATCAAAATGCAAAGGCAACCCACTGTATGGGAGAACATCATTGCCAATGATGTATCAGACAAGGGGTTAATTTCCAATATATAGAGAGTGCTCATACAACTCCACAAAAGGAAGACAAAGAACCCAATTAAAAAATGGGCAGAGGAGCTGAATAGACACCTCTCCAAACAGGACATACAAATGGCCAAGAGACATATGAAGAAATGCTCAACATCACTAATCATCAGAGAGATGCAAATTAAAACAACAATGAGGTATCACCTCACACCTGTCAGAATGGCAGCCATCAACAAATCATCAAACAACAAGTGTTGGCGAGGGTGTGGAGAAAAGGGGACTCTAATACACTGCTGGTGGGAATGCAGACTGGTGCAGTCACTGTGGAAAATAATATGGTGTTACCTCAAAAAATTAAAAATTGAACTTCCATTTGACCCAGTGATCCCACTTCTAGGAATATACCCTAAGAAGCCTGAAACACCAATCAGAAAGAATATATGTACCCCCATGTTCATAGCAGCACTATTTACAATAGCTAAGATCTGGAAACAGCCCAAATGTCCATCAGTAGACGAATGGATAAAAAAGCTGTGGTACATATACACAATGGAGTACTATGTAGCGGTAAGAAAGAAAGATCTCTTATCCTTTGAGACGACATGGAGGGACCTGGAAAGTATTATCCTAAGTGAAATAAGCCAAGCAGGAAAAGGCAAATACCACATGATCTCACTTATATATGGAATATATTGAACATAATAGTCTGGGGAATATGGTAGACCCAGAAACATGGAAGTAGGGCACAGACTGACATCCCTCAGAAGAGGGGGTGGGGGGATGGGAAGAGATAAACCACAGCACTAATATGCATGTATGCATGACCAATGGACATGGACCACTAAGCTGGGGATGGGGCGGGGGTGAGGTGGGGAGGGGGTGCCAATGGGGTAAAAAAAGTGAAATATCTGTAACAAAAAAATAAATAAAAAATTAAAAATAAAAGAAAAGATAATCAAACATACAAACTATTAAAATACTATTTAATTACCAAGTTATCATTTTTCTTGCTTTGGTATATTATTATTTTTCTGAATCATATCTGTTATCCTTCACAATTCTATAAATAATCTTTTCTTTTTCAGACCAAAGTCTGTGTCTATTCTAACTTAACACCTAGTCTTCCTCATAACCTAATTAAAGATGTTTTATTTAATTAGGCTAAATGTATCTTATTTTAATTCTAATTTCCTTCTGGTCTCAAATTATCTCTTTGCTTCAATATTTTCTCTTCATGTAGAAGAGATGGGTGTTTCTCAGAAAATTCCTCTCCTAAACAACTTGCACTATCAGACATGGAGTCATGTATTAAAAATGGACTCCTTGTTAGAAAAAAACATTCTCTATGTGCATCTGTGTGTCATTATTCTTTCATCTGTATGTTATAAATTTTTTTGCCTAACAATGAGGTCGCAAAATTTAACAAATTTTAGCAAATATATACAACAATTTAATTCCAACACAACATTCTAAAACCAAGTAGATTTTTTAAAATTCTCTGCTCTTTGGCATTACCTACATAACTGTAGTGATGTAGTAGATAATGGTAATAATGATGATGATAGAAAAATGATTTATCAAGTGTTCACTACAAGCTAAACACTTTCAATGAATTGGCTTTAACCTTGAAAATTGCTTTCTAAGGTAAATCATATCCCCATTTCAAAGATAAAAAAAACTGAGGCTCAGAAAGATTATGTCATTTGGCCAAAGCCACCCAAATATTACAGTGTTTGAGTGTGAAATGGAACTGGATCTGTTGGTCCCATAACGTGTGCTTATCCCCAACAAAGCCTAAACGAACCATCTCTAAATTAGAGTCCAGAACACAGGTCTGCAAACTTTTAAAATGTTATTCTTTAATTCTTCTGACCCCTTTCCTTCTGCAGTCCTTGAGAGGGGTATGGGAGGAGGATGAGGATGCTGGGCAGGAAGTGACCAGCTATACTCTCCCAAGCTATAGAAATCAGCATGACTCAGCAGAAATTACTTGCACAACCAGAAAAGAACAAAGGAAAAAAAATTTTTTAGAAATACGGGTGACCCTTGAAAAATGCTGGTTTGGATAACATGGGTACACTTATATATGGGTTTCTCTATTGGTCAGCACGATTCAAACTCGTGATCTTCAAGTGTCAACTGATGGTTGGGAATCCACATATGTGGAGGGCTGACTTAAGTTATATGCAGATTTTCAACTGCCCAGGCAGTTTGGTGCCTCTAACCCCGTGTTGTTTAAGGGTCAGCTGTATACCTCTTGACCCTTTTTTGTAGAACAAAGCTATAGCTGTGACCTGACTTTGGGGTGCATGCAATGAAGAAGGCAGACTATGAGAGAGACTAAATGACATTTCGGGCTTTTAAATATTGCAACCTAGCCCTGCAGGTGTGGCTCACTGGATGAGCGTCCACCCATGCACCAAGAGAAGCAGTCAGGGCACATGCCCAGGTTGTGGGCCAAATCCCCAGTGGGGGTCATGCAGGAGGCAGCCAATCAATGTTCTCTCTCATCGATGTTTCTATCTTGCTCTCCCTCTCCCTTCCTCTCTCTCTAATATCAATAAAGAAAAAAAAAACTTTAAGTATTGCAACCCAATAGAGTTGTTAAATGCCACTGACAAGCACACCGCATTGTTCTCACCTGCACTAGTTCAAGAGGAAAACAAGCACAGAGAAGCCAAGCACTTGACCTGAAGTCATGCAGCCAGTTGGCAGCACAGCCATGATTCAAACTCGAACCTTTAATTCCAAAACCTACATGTACTACCATTATGCTAGAAACATGTGGAGGAACCTGGCCGGTTTCTTGGAGGGCTAGATGTTCAGATGTAACTCCTGCAATGATTATATGGTTCTCAGAGCTGGAGGAAAACTTTTCAATGTGCCCTTGAAGTTCCAGGATACTTTCTGAGGCTCACATGTCTGATGGAAGCCAACAGCTCATGGACATAATTCTACCCCTGGAATGACTATTGGGCAACAAGATAGTCCACATCCAGGAGGAAGCACAGGATCACTGATGGGAGACTCGAGGTCTCAGGCTTCCTGAAAAGCCACGTTCTGGAAAAACCAGCATCAGCTTCCACTTGAGACAACTTGTGGGAGACCATTTGCCCTTTGCCTAATCGCTTTTCTTGCCCAGCTATGTTACTCTTATTATTTCCATGCCAGAGAACACACTCCCAATCCATTGCTATCCAGCCCCTGTTAAATAATAATTGCTTTCTCTCCCCTAGGCCAGTTTCGCTTCAGAAGAAATGCCAGTTGATGCTTTAGAAATGTCAGGATTTCCACAAATCTCTCTTACATCATTGCCCAGATGAGCATCTGTCTTATACACACTAAGCCCCTTTGTGCTGGCATTTATGACAAGAGTGTTATCCTGAGGCTCCAAGTTCTAATTGGCTTCACTCTTCTGTTGCATCTGGTGGCAGCTGTCTCTCCACTTTGGCAGAGCAGCCCACCCACTCTCGTTCAGGAAGTGAAACATAAGGCTAGGGCCTCAGACACAGTATCTTTTGGTGGCAGCGCATAAGGAGAGATCTTTCTAGAGCAGCTTTCCTGAGGACAGTGGCAGGTATTAACCTTTTGTTCCTGTGCTGTTGTCATCTTTTCACAGGGATTGACTATCTCCATCCGGACCTAGCCTCGAACTACGTAAGTACAAGCTGATTTGTGTGGGGAAACACGTGCACCTTCAGTGTTCTAGTATCCCTGGTTATCAGGAACATACAAGTGCACATGCATGCACACAGGACACGCTCATGAGGACACTCCCATGAATGCACACTAACACTGCCCATCTTATTAGAGCCACAGCTCGTGCTAAAGACCAACAGACAAGGTATGAAGCCTGGCAGTAGAAAAAAACTGGTGGCTTTCTGAAAAGAAAAGAAGGAAAACTTGAGGTCTGAAAGAACAGAGTGCTGAAGGGGAAAAAAGGTACAGGCAGGAGCAAATATGAGGGACCCTTGGCAAAGTTTAAAATCAACTCTAGCTGAGGATGATATTAAATTGAACGGTGTAAATGAACCATTTGGGACTTTGCTGGATAAAACTGATGGCAAAATGCCAAAAGTGCAGCAACTTGCATTGCAACCATAGCTATACGAGAGCAAGAACATCATCTTTTTTTATTTCTGTGTTTATGAGCACTGCACACTGATTTGTCTCCACAACACTGTGTAGAGCATTTAGTTTCCCTTGACAAGTAAAAAAATATTAATAGAAAGTCATGGTAAACGCTGTTGGGCTAGAACCACATGCTCCGACTTTGACCCAGGAAGTCACTGTTTCCGGGATGAAATCTACAAACCCCTTAAAGATCAGTGATTGCTTTATTTTAACCCCCATAAGTCCACTATTCAAGCATTGGTGTGTTCACTTAAAGTTATCTAATCTATTACTAAACAATACTTCCGTAAGCTGCAGATCTAAGCATTAAAAAATGTTATTTTAGTAGCTAAAGAGATCATATTTAAGAGAACATGAACTTCAATAAAGAAAAGATGGTTAGCAAGCAGAAATGTTTTGGGGTCAACATTCTGGGTCAAGGTATGTGTGTCTACATTGCAAAAAGAGTACAGAAATTTTTCCACATGTTTAGTGCATTGAACATCAGGTAACAGAGCACCCATAAGCTGGGTTTCTATTTACTGCATGGGTCTTATAAATCTATAAGAATATACATCAGGCTGAGCATCTTTGTAATAATTAAAAATAAAATTAAATGAATCATTGGCACAGTCCAGTCAAGATGGCCCATAGAGACATGATAGAAATTAATCCAAAACTCTATTCCAAGAGATGAGAATCCACCCCTGTAGAAAAGACAATAAAGAACCACTTATGAATTTTAGATTCTGCCTCAGTGGTCCATCTGCAGAGTCGAAGGAAACAGTTCCCCTCTCTTTCCTGTGTCCCCTACTGAAGACACACATGGAGCTTTCTGCCCAGCTGTCCCTTTTGCTTCCTTAAATGGACTGTCCCACATAGAGCCTTATTCACCTCCTCTAATGCCCTCCCTTTCTCTGTCTCCCCAGTAACTGTAGGGCCCTGGAGAGTTCTCCAAAGGGGAGATTAAGAAACGTTTGTGTTGCATTTTCTCCAGTGCTTTCATACCCAGAGGTTGTCCTTACACAGAAATGCAGGGATAATAGCCTGCAGGGGCACACACACCATCATTTGTATTCTCCTCTGAACTGAGCTGTGGCTGTACAGGCTTCCTGCCATCTCCAGGTCCCAGTACCTCGCAGAGCAGCCAAACAGGGTTCTGCTCACTTTCGCAAATCAGTGTTGCTCCATCTTGCAGCTTGTAGGACTTCACAGTTTAGTAGCTGCCAGTCAGACTGGAAGGCTGACCTCCCTCCTGCCAGACCAGTTTCCACAGAATCCATTTACATGGAGACTGACCTGGGCATCCTTCCCTTCTCTCTGCCTAGCCCAGGTGTTTCTGTGACAGGCTGCTCTTGAAGCCAACTATCAGATTAAAAGAGATAATAATTCAAGAGGGGAAAAGATTCTCTGGGGCTCTGATGAACTGCAAGTACAATGTTAACTGACATTGTGTTTCTGCCAAAAACCCTAAGCTGAAATGGGAAATTAAAACATCCAAATTCAAAGGTACTAGATCCTCCCAACTCTGCAATAGCAGAATATACTTGAAAAACTCTATGGGTTCTATCAGTGTTGTGTTCATTTCTATGTGTATATTTTTAATGAAAGTGGGCACTTGTGGCTTATACAGAATGCTCCCTTACACTTGATATGTCATGAACATTTTTCTATCATTAAATACTCTTCAAAGCATGATTATAGGGCTGCACAGTATTTCCTCATGCTGCAGTTTATTTAAACTTTTCAGTCCCCAATTGTTGGACAGCTCATTTGCTTCCAATGAGTGTCTCATTCTAAGAGGAAGAGTTACAGATAGGCAATGGTACTAGAGGAACTCCGAACCATACCTGCTAAGGAAAGCTGGAAGATTGGGGTGGGGGGACAACTTATGAGGCACATTAAATACGTTTTAAAATATTTCCAATTCTCTATGTGGGATGAAGCATCCAACAAATTCAGTAATTTCTCCCAAGAAAATTCCCAACAATAGGTGACAACTGCAGGAGAAAGATTTTAGTTCAGTTAAAGGAAGAGCTGTCTAATGATTAAGGTTGATAAATAAAAGGAATTAGCTCTCTCAGTAAGTAATGAGTTCTCCACATCTGAAAATGTTCAAGAGGAGTGTTGATGGCCAGTTGGCAGGTATGTTGCTGAGAAGATGATAATGTCTGTGCTAATCTTAAGATAGATGACATCTAAGAATTAAACAGAAACTTCAATCCAGAGGAAGGTCCTGTCTTCAACATTTATAAAATGCTTGGAACCTTACTAAAAAAGTATGTCTAACTACATAGCAGATTACAAATTTTTCTATGTTCCCCTGGCTGGTGTTACTTAGTTGGTTGGAGCATCATGCTATACAGTGAAAGTTGAGGGTTTGATTCCCTGTCAGGGTACATACCTAGGTTTTGGGTTTGGTCCCCATTTGGGGCACATATGGGAGACAACAAATCGATGATCTCCCCCCCTCCTCTCTCTAAAATCAATAAACATATCCTCGGGTGAGGATTTTTAAAAATTTTTGTTTCTGTCTTTGGTATAGGTGAGAAAACTGAACATCCAAACATCTCATTCTTAAATGTTCAGCAGAGAACCTGAACCTAAACTGGTTTTTACTAGGCTCATTGTCTGTCTCACCCTGTGTACATTCGAGATGACAACTTTAAAGCTACTAACCAAATTTATCTCCTTCATTTTCAATTAAAAATTTTACACTGTAATTAACAGAATGAGGATGGCAAGTGGAGTAGACCTGCCCAGGAGAACAATGAAATCAGTGGAGAGTGATAAGCTCAAAAATTATTTCAGCAAAAGATTAACAGGCAGCTTCACACATTGTTAGGTGACTTAATGGCTTGGATGTGATGAGCTAGCTTGGTGCCCTTCTAGTGAAAGGTACTTTGAGGAGGTCTGTGTTTGAGTTCCTTCAAAGCAGACCTTGAGACAAGGGTTTAAGTATAAGTAGTTTATTGGGAGGTGACCCCAGGAAGCAAGAATAGAAGGGGGAATGAGAAGTGGAAGGGAAGGCAGCTAATAAATGGTATATTATCAAGCAAGGAAGTGTCTAGAACTTCATCCCACTGGGGAATTGGGTACCATGTAGAATATGTGCCAGAGTTATCCCACCCAGGATATGATACCCCAGGAAGCTGGGGTATGTATACACCAACTTCTGTCAGTACTTGGCTGAGGGCTGGTCCCAAAGGATGTTAAAAACCCATCACATCCTGCCTTCCCACAGCCCTTGTCAAAGATGCAGGTACAGGAAGCCAGGACTCACCAGAGTACCAGGCCAAAGTAGAAAGGCTGGGTGCTGGCAACATCTGCCTTGGAGAGGATGACTTGGAAATGTATTAAAGGTTAAAATAAACAGAAATTGACTGTATTGGGGAAATTCCTTTTTGCTACAGATTATTTTAGTAAGAAGTGAAAACTCTACCCAAGATTCTTAGACAAAGATGACAAAAATTTCTTCACGATCAAACCAGGCGAAATGTTTCCCAAACCAGAATTATTTTCAAAGCTTGTGTTTTCCATATATTAAAAGAGAAGAGTTGGAGTATACTGATAGTCTAGAGTTCTTTCTACTTAAACTGAGAATTAAAAATCTTTGAAAACTGCAAATCAATATATAAATAGGAGTCGTTAGCACTAATTTAATTCAACAAATCTACATTAAATCTGTTGAGAGTTAGGAGCAAAGGATAATAATAGCTGCTTGAATTATTACTCTATTGTTCTATGATTGAATTTAATCTAAAGGATCCAGTCCCACTGGTAAATACTCACTATCCCAAATAATTAAATTTCTCCTTTTTCTATCCCAACAATAATAACATGACATAAACAGTGTTTTCCAAGATACTATTCTAGGCCAAGTCAAAATAAGAGTTCCTTTATCTTGTCCTCTTTGTAAACAGTCTAGATATACACACTAGCACAAACTGATTGGTGTGTTGGACCTGCTATGTACAAGCTCCAGAGTGAGAGAGAGAAGCCAGACACAGGTGTTTTCTAAAGAAGCTTGAGGTCAGTGAGGACACTGGTGTGGGTTGTATCTCACAGGTGAGGGGCCAGCAGGCAGGGAGGTTGTTCATCTGTTTACCGTGTGGCTCCATCCAGTGATGATGATGTGCCTGTGTTCACAGCACTGGTCTAAGTCCAGGAGTTCCTTCCAGGAATAGAGGGGTATTCCTTCAAGAACATGAAAAGTATAACTGAGGTTGCAGCTCCCGCAGGTGGGTGTGGGTGGAGATGAGCATCTCCTGCTTTGCCCAAAGCCTTCTCTGCTGAAGCTACAAAGGTGAAGAAGTGGCTAGTTGTTCTGTAAAATCTAGAGATTCTTCTCACTGTGGATGGGAGTTTTCTCAGAGGCACACCTAAGACAAGGATTGGAAAGCAAGTAGTTTATTTAGGGGGAGACCCAGGAAGCACAAGCTGGAGAGAAAGGTAGCTATACCACAAGGAAAAGCAACCGAGAAAGGGTTTGTTACAAAGCCCATTACCACTGAGAGCAAAGGAGCATACTCTCACCACAGAGCTCTGGGAAGTAGTATACACAGAGCCGCATAGAGTTATCCATCAACTTTTGTCAGTCAGTGGTAGAGGGCTGTGCTCCAGAAGAGGGCACAAGGTAGGAGGTGGGTGGCCTGCCCACCATACAAGCAGAATACAGTCAATAGACAGAGAGAGTCTTCAGGTAGAGAGTTGCAGGTGCTGACAGAAGTTTCTAGCATGCAAGGGTAAGGTTCTGACAGTGTGACAATAGTGGAAACTGAGTCAAAACTGAGTGTGATGGCTGGCTCTCTGACTCATAGTTGTGCCACCTTTGACTAACCTCTTTGAACTTTAATGTCCTCATTTGTGAAATGGGAAAAATGAATATCAGGTTTGCTGGGAGGTATCATTGCAATACCATATGTAAGGGGTCTGCCAGATAACAAATGCTCAATAAACATTCATTTCCATCTCAAAAGAGCTGAGATCACAACCATGCACAATGGCAGGTTGTCCTGATGGAGAGGAAGCAGCAGCATGCCTCAAGCCCTCCCCAATAAGCTCAAAGTTCTCAAAAAATAAAGGGCACCTTATCCAGACTGATAGTAAGATTGTGAGGCTAGAGAAGCAAAGCCCAAACAGCAGAGGTTACTAAAATAAAATCTCAAAGATTTATTTGGAGAAAAACAAAGGTTTTTTTTTAAAAGAACATCCAAGCAACAGAAGATAAAGGAGAAGAGAAGACCCATTGCCCATGGCCAGGGATGCCATGAAGAAGGATGTCCCAGAGACAGCAGAATTTCTCATCTACTCTTCTCTCTCAGCTCTTTGAGCTAAAAGGATAGTCAAGGATATTCATAGGGAGGCCTAATCTTCAAAGTGGGTAAAGGGATTGTACAGTGGCATTTTTCCAGGTGACTTTTTTCCAGGCTAAGGAAATTACATCTCCTGATGTTTAAGTGGAGCATAGGCTTTTGCCCTGGTGATAGGAAGAATGGACCACTTTTTTAACTAGGGCCTCCATCTTTCAGCTTAGAAACTGTTTGTCACCGTCTGAATAGCTCCAAGATCCTGTGCTGAAAATCTGTACAAATTCCTGTGCTCCTCCTTCAGTTTTGCCCCAATTCTTGAGTGCAGCAAATGTGGGAGATTGCATTGCCTCTGATTCCTCACCCTTCCCTAAACCTCAGCTTCTGCAGTGGGGCTTTGCAGAACCTTCCTCTAAAAGAGGGAAGTATATTTTCACCCCTTGACTTTGGGTGGGGCCATGTGACTTATTTAAAGCAACAATATTATACAGAAGTGTCAGAGTGCCAGTTCAGAGGCCTTAAGAAGCCTTTTGTGTTCCCACATGCCCTCCTCTGCCTCTACCATCCCCATTAGAAGAGCATCCCAGGATAGCCCACTGGACCCAGGAGGAAGATGAGAGACACATGCAGAAGAGGTATCCCAGCTGCCAAAGCCTGAAACACAGCCACCTAAGTCAACCTACAGAACTGCAGTCAGAAGCAAAGCTGCCTAGCGAAGGAGCCCTGCCAATAACAACTGACCCCCAGCCAACCCTCAGAAGCAAGTAAGCCCAGCCAAGATCTGCAGAGCTGCCCAGCTGAGCCCAAGTCTAGATCATCTTGCTCCTAGCCGAACCGTAGACTTGTAGCTTATTGTAATATGCTGCTGACATTTTCTAGTTGTTTTGATGCAGCAACTATTATAGTTATTGATGCTAGATCCCCTTCTTGGTCCTCCCACAATAATTGATGCTCATCCCAGCAGGAGAATATAGATTTCTCTGACCCTACCCCAGACCTACTGAATCAAAATATCTAGGGATAAACCTCATAACATATGTTTCTTTGAAAATATTCCCAGATTCTGATTATTAAACTCATCATTCATTTTGGCACTTTATTCATTCATTTATTTATTCATTCAACAATGCTGTTTACCTATAATGTATGATGACATCAGCACTAGATCACAAGCTCTAGGAAAGTGTGTACTTTTTAAAATTTGTGTCTCCGTTAACATTTAGCACAGTGCCAAGCAGACATCTAATGAATATTTGCTAAATTGCATTGACTATTAATTTATTATTCATACATTACAAATAAAATCAGGAGCTAAATCATATTGATGATGGGGAACTCTAGCATGCAGAACTCTCTTGCTCCCAGCTCTCAGCTACCTCATGGGTAATGCCCCCACCTCATTTCCATTAACACATGCTCCTGATGATGCAATAGAGAACTAACTGAGGTTCCCATGGCCAAAGGCCTGGAGGAAATATGATTATCAGTGTGGATAATTCACATGCAAATAACCAAGAGCTATTTCATTTCTGGAATGTCTGGAATTCCTCAGTTTGGTGAAAATGCAATTAAGTTCTCAGATGGGAGAGGACGAATTATGCTCTCTGACTCAGTTCAAAATTTGGAACATTATTTATACTTCAGAGTTCCTATTTCAGCAACAAAGCCCACCCCTAAGGACCTGTACTTTTCCATTCTTTTGATGGATTCCTGACAGGTGGCTGTCTCTCAAGAGGGGCCTTTGGAGCACTCTGAAGGGCTGCCAGTGCAGAGCTTAAAGAAAATGCCTTTGAGCCCAGCAGCCATGTGCACACCAGGGCTCCAGGTGGCAAGTGGCCGCCATAATGAAAGGGCACCTACTGGAGATAGGCCCTGGATGACTCAGATGCTGTGAAGTATTGATCCCATGCATCTCTCCAGGCTTTTAGTCTGATTAATATTTAAACAGGGCACATTAATATTGCATATAAAATTAAGGTTTAAACAACCTTTGTGTCTTATTGAAGGGAGAGGCTGACTTTATTCAATGTAGTCATAATATTGGTCACATCATAGTAGCATTTTATCACCAGGAGGCCACACTGAATATTGGAAATAAAAACATTGTTTAATCATTTGGACAGACCATCAGTCAAATGAGTATCATCTGACTCAACCCATGTGATAGAGGAATCTGTCCATTTTTACGCCAATATACTTTGATATAAAAATGGGAGAAAAAATTTATTTAACTCAAATGAAACTATTTGTTTAGACCTAGACTTACAGCTATAGGTGAAAGCAAAGAAAAAGTCTGGTCAATTTTTCCACATTGCTCGGTTGACTACTTTTTGTTCCATTAAACCTAGTCAATATTTAAGACACTTGTACTAATTTCCTGCTGCATGCAAGATTCTGTGCTAGGGACCTGGATTATAAAATGTGAAAATTTGGTCCCTGCAATCAGGGATTTTGAAATTCAATAAGGGAGGTATACATATGAGTGTATAATTACAACATACTGTGCTCAGTACTGTTCTGGAAATAAAAACACTACCCACTATGAGAATGTGGCAGGAAGAACAAGCAAGTCAGCCCTAAAACCTAAAGACAGAAAGATACTTAAAAACATTTAAAGAATGTTTTCTTGTGCTAATACAGCATATGAATACATCTATACCAGTGATTTTCAACCTTATTCATTTTATGGCAGACATAAACTAATTACTAAAATTCTGCAGCACACCAAAAAATATATTTTTGGCCAATCTGACAAAAAAAATAAGTATAAATTGATTCATTTACACTGCACAGCTATTGTTCTGTTGGCTGTTGTCATTTTTTAATTTGGCATTCTAAGAAAAAAAAGGTCAGTGCCCCTGACTAAATTGTTTTTTAAAATTCTTGCGACATTTTAAAAATTCATTGGAAAATTGCTAATTTAGAAGCTTGATCTATCTGATTCTGAACAAAGAAAGGGTGACTAGATTATAATTGATTTTGCATCTGAAGATTTTCTTTCACCAAGAAGCCTAGACTAAAATTTGCCCACAAAAATCATTTCCTTACCCCAGATTCCCTAAAGGCCTCTGACAGAGTCTCATCTTTTCGACTAAATTAAAGTGACTTAAGACCAAGATAATGTCTTCCAATTCTCTTGTTCATGAGAGAATCAACCGGAGGTTTCATTCCCAGGGAGATCATTAACAGAGATTCTTCTATAAATAAATGACAGAATTGTAGGTGGGTGGAGAGATGTAATGAGACTATTAGAATTTTATTCTGCTTATCACCAAACATATCTGTTCTGAAAAAGTATTGCAATATTTACATTACATAATAAGCCACAAAAGTTATTTATGCAAATATAAAAATATTTTCTCTATTGCCTTTACTTCTTTCTTACTCTCATCCTTTCTATTAGTATATACTCATTGAATTCCCAAGATGGGAAACATTTCACTATGTTTTCTACTTTGGATTTTTACCTGAGAAATAGAAAAAAAAAAAAAAACCCTAGGTGACCAAGTCTTGCTTAGAGAAGACCCTACAAATAATTAATTTACAATAGCGTGATGCAGCTATGATGAAAAATGCTACACCTATTGAGGCGAACATGCATTTTACTCTCTTTCTTCATGTTCCTGTTTCGTTACCATACTTCCTTAAAGCCACAATTCTGGTGTGAAAATTAATGGCTCTGGGACCAGATTTCCTGAATTCAAATTCTACCCCAACAACTTGCTAGCTATGTGTCTCACCTCTACAATAGATTAATACAATACTTAACCTTATTGGTGGTTGTGATAGTCAATTGAGTAGTGTACACAGGGTTCTTAGAACTGCTCCTGGCACATGAAACACCCCATGTTAAAGGGTGCAAGTTGCAAGTCAAGCAACTTGCCCAAGGTCATATAGCTAGAATTTAGCAGGGGAAGACCACAAACCTGAGATAATAAGACCTCAAAGTCCATGCTCTTAACTCCCTCCTCCCTTCCTGCATCAAGGATATATAATGAATTCACAGAGAGCATTTTGAAAAAATAATAAAAAGGGGGCAATTAGTGTGTTATTCTGATTTTCATGTTTTCCCTCCACTTTCCTGTTATTACGAAGTATGCCAAATATTCATGAGGAATAGCTTTCCTTTGTTTTGGTTTTTAATCTAACTCTAAATTAAATCTCAGATAATGCAGAATGCAAAGTGCTTAATCCATTACCTGTTTGAGAATTCTATTTTAGTTCTAAAGGATACTTTATAAATATATTTAAGTGCATTAGACATAAGTGCATAGACCTATGAAAAACATGACTTTTGTGTTTCTTTATTGTTACAAAAGCAAAATATACACACACAAACACACACACACAAACACACACACACATACACACATATCAGAGATAGATGGTGACAGAGATTACACTGGTTATTATTATTACTAACTACCTTAGGTTGGATTCCTTGAAAGCAACTGAGATGGGGAAGTGATTGCACTGGGTGAGTGTTCAGGTCAGCAGAGAAAGGAGTTAAGCCTCCACCTGACACCACCACCCCTACTCCCTGGGGAGCTCTGGAACTTGAACTGAATTACTGAATAGGTCCCTCCTGGAAGAAGAGAACCAGCTTTTTGTAACCCTGTGTTAGTCAGTCAGACTTCCAATAGTCCCTAGGGCCTATGTAATTTCCTGGTCTTTGTAATTTCCATTTGTCCAAGGGCAATTACTCTGAGAAGGAAATAGCTATGACCTTTTAGTACCCAACACTCCCAGAGATGAGTCTGAGTGCACTGACCCAGCAGAGGGAATTTGGGCAGGTACCCACGGCATCACTACCGAGGCATTCCATCTCTGTGTTCTCCTTGAGTGAGGACAGGGACTGTTCCTGTTATTCTTCACATCTTCAATGTTTAGCACATGACAGGTGGTCAATGACTATTTGTTTGCTGAATGAATGAATGATTGAATGAATGAGTCCATGCCTTAATCCCTGAAACTGTGAATATGTTAGGTTAAATGGTAAAAGGGACTTTGCAGATGGATTTAAGATTAACTGAAAATGGAGGGATTTTCCAAGTAAACCATATTGAATCACAGTTCCTTAAAAATGAGAGATGAAAACAGAAAAGATGTGATAATGGAAGGAGGAGCAGACGAGATTCAAAGCACGACAAGGTCTCAACCAAGCATTAAAGAGAGAGGAAGCGGACATAAGCCAAAGCTTGTGGGCAGTTCAGAGCTTGGAATGGCTCTCAGCTCACAACCAGCAAGAAAACAGGGACCTGAATTAGCAAGGAAAACTGATTCTTCCCTAAAGCCTCCCAAGACAAACACCACCCTGCTAACACCTTGATTTTAGCCCAGTCTGACACCTTGTCAGACTTCCTAGCATAGCACCATATTAAATTATAATACATTTGTGTTGTTTCACCCTGTTTAACTTGTAGTAACTTGTTAGGCAGCAATTGAAAACTAACACAGGCCATCTTTCTTGAAAATGGTGTTTTTCCTCTGCCTGGAGAACTGAACACACAAAGCTCATGAGTGGTTGGCGTGGGCTGCCCCAAGCCCCTGTCCCAGCTGAACCAGATCTGAGGCCAGCAATGGCCTGGATGAGCTCCAACTGTTCCACTTGAAAACCCAGGAAATCAAAGCCCCTCAGGCTAGCACAATGAGCAAAAACATGTGGGCTTTCAGCTCGTGTAGCTCACTGGTTGAGCACTGACCCATGCACCAAGAGGTCACCAGTTCGATTCCGGGTCAGGGCACATTCCCAGGTTGTGGGCCAAATCCCCAGTGGAGGGCATACAGGAGGCAGCCAATCAATGTTCTCTCTCATCAATGTGTCTACCTTGCGCTCCCTCTCCCTTCCTCTCTCTCTCAAATCAATAAATAAAAAATATTTTTAAAAAACATATGGGCTTTGAGGTGGATCCACGCAGCCAAAATCCATCACCTGGGACTTCTCCATCTTTGTTCAAATAGACACAGGGCTCCCCAGTTCTCTATCATGTTATTTCTCAAAGCTGAAAGTGCCTAAATTTTAGATTGATGTGAAGGCATTACCAGTGTTTTAATCTCCTTTTGAGGCTTCCAAGGTGACACAATTGAAACAAATGGTTACACAGAAAAATGGGCCTTTTAGCACCTCAAGGGATTTAGGAGGTGTTTGAGTCCAGTCCCTCACTCATGACACAGGAGGAAACTGAGGCCCAGTAGGAATGTGAAATGCCAGAAGTCACACAGCAGTTTAGAGCAGAACCAGTCCAGGAACTCGGATTTCCAATATCCCCCAGTCCTGAGCTATGGCTGCACCTGCTGACCACACAGTGCCAGTCAACACAACAGCAAGGAGGCACACATCTGCATGTTTCCAAGTGCTCGGACTATACCTGGCTGAGAGCCACCTGGGTCCTTCAAGCCTCTTATCCCTTCTCAATGCAACCTTCAGCCTGTCACGCCCTCCCAACCACCCTCTGCCACCTACAACTCCTGCATTCAGCCACCAAAGGAAGCCCCCTAAGCAGGTTATGCCTGCTCTGAGCCCTCTGTACTGATTTTTGTGTGCCCCACCTGGCTTTGGTCTGTTTTTCCTCCACTGCCAGCACCTGTGGCTTCTTTTGGAGGATTGTTCAAGGGCTACTGGAACCAGCTTTGCCCCATACTCGGAAACCTGATGTGTCTCAAATTCCCACTTTCCTCTTGGCATCGTAGATCTGTGACTGCCTGTGGGAGCATGGAAACCTTGTCTCACTCAGGCTGGGAAAATGCTGAGTTGTAACTAACCCTCCAGGGCCCCCTGCAGGAGTGCCCCAAATCACATCTTGGTTTGTCCCTCTCTTGTCCAATCCTGCTTCCCTCACTCCTTCACTGGTTTCCGTGGAAGCACACCTTCAATGAGGCCCTTGCCCACAATCTTCATCTCAGAGTCTGCTCTGGAAATCCTCCTTATGTTTGAGCAGTCTGGAGCTTCAGGCAAAGCAGAATGTTCCATCCTGCATGACCAAGGCAGAGAGAATCTCCGATATAAAAATAGGATTTGCTTTTTACATGGTAAGCCTGCTGGTTCCCAACCTACAGGAAATTATTTTTTACAAACAGAAGAACCCTTAATCACTAAGAGAAAGAAAGAACCCTTGATTACTAACAGATTTGTAAAACCTAAAACCAATTTTAGGGAGCCAGGGCTTGGCTCTGAGCACTGTTCCTCACCATGATATGAGTTCTGTACTATGATGGTGAATTCTGTACTTTGAATGTCACGCACACAACTCTCCCAATGATAGCTCTGCTAGGTGGAAGAATAAGATGTATTACAGTGTGTGGGAGATGTTTTCATTAAGCTATGAAAATAGAAGGCTTATGTTTTATAGCTCAAACATTGGCAATTTTTTAAATAAGAGGTTTGATGTAAGCTATTCAGGAAACACAAGTTCAAGGAATTCTCTTGAGTCACTTCGAGTAAAAATGTGTTGCTTGGTCTTCATGGTCCTCAGTTTTCTCATCTGCAAAACAGGAACAATCATCTCCCCTGCTTCAGAATCAAAGGTTTATAATGATTTTCCCTATTACTGATATGAACAATGGGTCTTTGTTGATCTATGAAAAAATATTAATTGACCTACCCAGAATGCTAAAGGCATTGATGCCCTTCTTGTACTGATTCTGGACCACCCTCCCTTCTCTTCTCCAATATGCCCCACACATATATGTCGTCTCTCATACAGAATGTCCCGGAAGACTCAATGCAAAGGAGCCATTCCCTCTGTGGGTTCACTGTGGTGATCAGGCAGGCACTAAGTTATTTAATGAAGTTAGTACATTATTGGGATTCTTACAAAGCACCTTACAAATAAAGAATGTACACTCTGTGAATAAGACCAGAATCAAGGTTCATAAACACTTCAACGAAAGAACACATAAGCAATTGCAATTATCCCATTCTACATGATGGTTTGGTTTGAGAGTTTTCATTTATTTCTAGTTTGGTCTTAGCTCACAAATCCATCACCATTCCCACTGAGAGTTGACTGCTGGTCAAAACAGTACAAGATCCATCTTTTCTCTCCAACCTCTCTTGCTTCTTCTTCCTGGTTCTGATATTTCAGCCCCTGCTGTTTGGTCTTTTTGCCTCCTTGGATTCTTCTTAAGAGTAGCAGTCTTGGTACCCAGCATTTGTTGAGTTTGTGCTATGTGCCCAGCCTCATGTTTTACATGCATTATTGCATTTAAATTGCATGTGACCAATGCAGTAGGTACTTTCTTATTCACCTCTCTTAGCTGGGAAACCGAAGATCAGAGAGGTTAATGATCTGCCCTAGCTCACACAGCCAGGTGAGGAATGAAATGTGAAGTTCACTACCTATTATGCTGAATTCATTTAATTTAGCCCTGCTCTAGGCTCCCAAAGCTCAGCAAAATGACACCACTATGGACGCAATGGCTAATGTCCCAAACATGAGGGTCATCCTTGATTCCTCTCCCTTCTTCTCTTCCCTCAGCCACCAGATCTGCTAGTCCTTTAGCTCCACTCTGCAATGCATCTGTTTCTCTCCAGTTCTAACACTGGCCTCCTAGACCAAGCCAACATCACTTCCCTCCTGGACCCCACAAAAGCCTCAGCTTCCTGCTTCCATTCTTTATTCTTTTTTTTTTTAATCTTCACCTGAGGATATGTTGTATTGATTTTTAGAGAGAAAGGGAGAGAAACATCAATATGAGAAGGAAACATCAGTTGGTTGCCTCCCATATGTGCCCTGCCTGAGGACCAAACCCAAAACCTATGTATGTGCCTTGACTGGGAATCAAATTTGCAAACTTTTTGGTCACCTGGCCAGGGCCCTGCTTCCATTCTTGCTCTCTCAAGTGCCCACTCCTCACAGTAACTGGAGAGGTCACTACAGAGATAGGAAAGTACCAGAGGCCACATCACTACCCAGGTGAAACTCATCTGGTGACTCCCCTTGCATTTGGGACCACACCCTTTCGCCTTCCTTGTGAGGCTTCATGTGTCCTGGCTCTGGCTACCTATCCAACTATCTCCTGCTCACTCACTGTATATCAGACTCTACAGCTGCAGAATTGTTTCTAATTCAAGACTTAGAAGGCTGTCACAAAAGGTAAGACTTCTTCTTTTTTTTTTTTTTTTTTTTTTATGGCCAAGTAGTATCCCATTGTGTAAATGTACCACAGCTTTTTTATCCACTCATCCACAGCATCTTCTGATGGGTGGACTTGGGCTGTTTTCAGATCTGGCTATTGTAAATAATGCTGCAATGAATATAGGGGTGCATATATTCTTTCAAATTCCTGTTTCAGATTTCTTCAGCTATATTTGCAGAAGTGGGATTGATAGGTTAAAAGGAAGTTCCATTTTTAAATTTTTGAGGAAACTTCATACTGTTTTCCACAGTGGATGCACCAATCTACATTCCCACTAACAGTGCAGGAGGGTTCCCTTTTCTTCACTTCCTGGCCAACACTTGTTTTGATTTATTGATGATAACCATTCTGACAGGTGTGAGGTTTTAATTTAATCTCTCTGATGATTAGTGACTTGAGCATTTTTTCATGTCTATTAGTCATCTGTATGTACTCTTTGGAGAAGTGTCTATTCAGGTCCTTTGCCTATTTTTTATTTGGGTTGTTTGTCTTCTTGGTTTTGAGTAGTATATGTTCTTTATATATTTTGGAAATTAATCTCTTACCAGATGAATCATTGGCAAATATGTTCTCCATTCAGTGGGTTCACTTTTAATTTTGTCAATAGTTTCTTTTGTTGTGCAAAACATTTTTAGTTTGGTGTAGTCCCATTTGTTTATTTTTTCCCTTTGTTTCCCTTGTCCAAGGAGATATGTCTACAAAAATATTGCCACAGAAATTTTACTGCCTATGTTTCTTCTAGGCTTTTTATGGTTTTGCTACTTACATTTAAGTCTGTAATTCATTTTGAGTTTATTCCTGTGTATGGTGTAAGTTGGTGGTCTAGTTTCATTGTTTTTGCATTTATTTCCTCAATTTTCCCAACACCATTTATTGAAGAGACTGTCTTTGCTCCAGTGTATGTTCTTACCTCCTTTGTCAAATATTGATTGACCATAAAGACATGGGTTTATTTCTGGACTCTATTCTTTTCCATTGATCTATATGCCCGTTGTTGTGCCGATAATGCCTGTTTTGTTTACTATGTTCTAATGTTCTAGTATAGTTTGATATCAGGTATTATGATCCGTCCAACCTTGGTTTTCTGTCTCAAGATTATTGAGGCTATTCAGAGTATTTTGTAATTCCATATAAAGTTTTAGATTATTTGTTCTAGATCTATGAGATATGTCATTGGTATTTTAATAGGAATTGCATTGAATGCATAGATTTCTTTGGGTAGCATGGATATTTTAATGATGTTCATTTTTTTTCTTTCCATGAACACCATATATGCTTCCACTTATTAGTATCTTCTTCATTTTCTTTTTTCAATCTTATAATTTTCCAAACACAGATCTTTGACCTCCTTGGTTAAATTTATTTCTAGGTATCTTATTTTTTTTATTGTTGCAATAGTAAATGGGATTGTTTTCTTAATTTCTCTTTCTGATAGTTCATTATTGGTGTATAAAAATGCCACAATTTCTGAATATTAATTTTGTATTCTGCAACTTTGCTGAATTAATTTATTAGATCTAGTAGTTTTTATGATGGAGTCTTTAAGGTTTTCTATATACAATATCATGTTAACTGAATAATAACCGTTTTACTTCATCCTTCACAAATTGGATGCTTTTTATTTTATTCTTCTTGTCTGATTGCTATGGCTAGTACTTCTAGTACTATGTTGAATAAGAATGGTGAAAATGGACATCCCTGTCTTTTTCCTGATCATAAAGGAAAAGCTTTTAGTTTTTGCCCATTGAGTTGGCTGTCGGTTTGTCATCTATGGCCTTTATTATGTTGAGGTATGTTCCCTCTATTTCCACTTTGCTGAGTTTATATCACAAATATAAGCTGAATTTTATCAAATGCTTGTTCTATAACTATTAATATGATGTGATTTTTTTTTCTTTTTTGATCCTCACCCAAAGATACTTTTCCATTGATTTTTTAGACAGAGTGGAGAGAGGGAGGGAGAATGAGAGAGAAACATCTATGTGAGAGAGACATAGCAGTTGGTTGCCTCCTGCATGACCCCAACTGGTTCCAGGAATTAAACCTGCAACAGAGGTGCATGGCCTTGACCAAGAATCAAACCCGAGACTGTTCAGTCCTCAAGCAATGCTTCAAGCACTGAGCCAAACTGGCCAGGGCTATGATGTGATTTTTATCCTTTATTTTGTTTATGTGGTATATCACATTCATTGATTTGCAAATATTGTACCAAACTTGGTCTCCAAGCTTTTTATTCACACATCCTTATATATAAACGTTTTTGAGCAGGCTCTTCAAATATATTCACAGTCACTTATTCACACAATGTATGTGTGTGCTACTGTAATAATGATTATGTACATTATAAAACATCCAAGAAAGAAATTCTTTAAAGTATAAAGTAAAAATAAAAATGTTTACAGTTATAATACATAACCCATGTTCATAGCAATAGACAAAAGGTGGAAGCAATGCAAGTGTCCATTGACAAATGAATGGATAAACAAAATGTGGCATATACATACAATTAAATATTATCCATCCTTAAAAAGGAAGGAAAGTCTATCACATGTGACAACATGAATGAATGAACCTTCAGGGTTTTATGCTGAGTAAAATAAGCCAATCACAAAATACCATATGATTCCACTTACACGAGGTACTTAGAGTAGTCAAATTCATAGAGACAGAAAGAAAGGAGAATAATGGTTGCCAGGAGCTAGGAGGAATGAGGAAATGAGGAGTGACATACTATTGAATAAATATAGCATTTCAGTTTTACAAGATGAAAATTTCAGAATATTGGTTGCACCGCAGTGTAAATATACTTAATACTTCTTAACTGTACATTTAAAAATGGTTAAGATGGTCAATTTTGCTATGCCTTTTTTAAACACAATTAAAAATAAATACATAATTTTTTAAATAAAGCTAAAAAAATAAGTTATAATATTTTCTCCCCACGCCCCAATGGATATCTTGCACATTTCCTGGGATGGGCATGTCCCACTTTGGAGAACTTTGCACTAAATAGCCAGTGTGTAACCCTGTCTACAGTGTTTTCAGAAGGTTCTGAAGTAAATATCATTTGGCCAGCTGGATTTCTCTCTTCAAGGAAGATAAAACACTATAATAGAAAAGGCATTGAATAGGTGAATCTGGACCTGTTCCTGCTTCTACTATTTAGTTACTATAACTTGGAGCAAGTTATTCAATCTCTGTGGGTTGTACATTCCTCAAATGTAAAAGAAAGGTGGTAAAATCCTTTTATTTATTCATTCAATAACTATGTATTGAGTCTTATACTATACCAGGAACTACGGTATATTACATATTGCTGCATAATAAATTACCCCTAAAACTTGGACACATAAAATAACATATATTTTTTTATTTCATACAGTATCTATGGGTCCAGAATTCAGGAGCAGCTTGGCGGGATGGTTCTGGTTCAGGGTCTCTCATGAGGTTGCAGGCAAATAGTCAGTCAGGCTGTAAACATCAGAAGGCTCCACTGGGGCTAAAAAATCCAATTCCAAGATGGTTCACGTAGGGATGGCTCTCAGCAGGAGGCTCAGTTCCTCTCCTTGGGTGGGTTTTTATGAACTGCTTGAGTGACCTCGTGACATACCAGCTGACTTTCCCCAGAGCAACGAGTCCTAGAGAGGGAGTAACATGGAAGCCACAATGTCTCTCATCATCTAGCCTCAGAAATCACCCACTGCCATTTTGCAGTATCCTATTGATTATAAGGGTCAGCTGTGTTCATTGTGGGAGACTTTAATGCAAAGTCATGAAAACCAGAAAGCAAGTATCACTGGGGACCTGCTTGGAGGCAGAGATACATTGATGAATAAAGCAGACATAGTACCTACCCTGAAGGACTTTTTTGTCTAGAAGGGAAAATAGATTTTAAATCAATAATTACAGAAATAATTGTTTATTTACAATTGTGGTGCTTTGCCGTGATGAGAGTCCTATAAATGTGTTTAACAAGGGGAATTTGATCTGGTCTGCTGATTGAGGGAAGTTCTCCCTGAAGAAGAGACACTTACTCTAGGATGCCTTAAAGATGAAGAGGAGTTAGCCAGGTATCTGGCATCAGAGGAAGCAGTTTATGCAAAGGCCCTGAGGCAGGAATATGCTCAGCCCTTTTAAGATCTAAAAAAAGCTAATGTGTGTGTGTGGGGGTGGGGGGAGCATATCAATCCAGGGAGAAAATGACCAAAGATGACACTGGAAAAGTAGAAAAGGACCTAGTTGTATGGACTTTGTGAGTCATAAGAATTTGTGACTTTGTCCTAGAAGCAAAGGATGAAGTCACAGGTGGGGGTGGGGGACAAATACCTGGATTTGGTATTTTTCAAAGATCTATCTGCTACTGAGAAGAACTGAAGGTGGGCAACAATGAAAGCAGGGAGGCCTATAGGAGGATTTTTCTAGAAGAAAGATTATTTGTCAAAGAGCTATTGTGCTTTTAAAAGAAAAAAGAAAGAGAGAAAATGTAAAATAATCCCAAACATAGGAGACCCTCACTAAATATCACTTCCCTCCTCCTCCTAAAAGCAAGCAAACAAACAAACAAACAACTCAGGAACATTTAAAATAAGGTGATATCTGCAAAACGAATGTCTCTAAAAAGAACAGACAAAAATATTGTCAAATACAGCAGGACTCATTAGACACCTTGTAAGCTCAGGCACCAGGGTTTAGAAGGAGTCTTGTTCATGGGAAACAGAAGAGGATTCAGCAGCAATCCTGACATCTCATCCACCATCAGCAGGAACCCGGAGAGCCCGCCCACGGAGAGCTCTGAATAGCATTTAAGATGCTTAATCAGAAAGCATGCAGCTTTGATCTGGAAATTAATTGGATGCTCTGGTTTTTGCACCTCATGGAGAGTTAGATATTACAAAGATTTTGACAGGAATATATTTAGCAAGGGTATCACTGATGTTGAGTTCCAAGCAGAGACCCATATTGACTTTGGGGCTCATTATATCCTGAGTAACAATGGGTGCTGGCTTGGTAAATCTCTTTTGATTATGATGATTAAACACATTGCTCAGGGTGTCTTTAATAGCTAGTGAGGAATTTGACCAGACCTGCAGTTTCTAAATATGACCCACTGTACTATTTTAACTTAAGATAAAATAAGTTAACTTAGATTGTATTTAAAGGTAACTGTACATTACAACCATAAATTGGAAAACTCACTTGCCATACAATCAGGACAATCATTAAAACAAGATACAGTCCGTCCCTAAAATCTCCCTGCCCTGAGAAATGCTGGATGGCGGTGCTTGTAGCAAAAGGTCTTGAAAAGCAATGTGCAGTCATCAGTTCCCACAGCTGTGTACATCTACAATATGACTGATAGAGGGAAAATGGAGGAGAAAGAGATTTCTCAAGCAAACAACAATGAATATCTGTTGCGTGAAACTAAAGAAGCAAAGGCTCTTTGGTACATGGAAAGGATATGAAAATAAGCACATGCCTGGAGACTTCTTAGACATTGTAGCACCGGGGACCACCAGCCAAAAGACAGAGAGACTAGTCTTCTGGACTCACCTACAATGGCAGGGACCAGCACTCATTCATTTACAATGTGTCTTTATTCCCTGGGGAGGGGCAGGTTCTGAAATGGATAAGTTTCCAGTACAGTGTTTACTACTGATGAAAGTTTTCTTTAGCCTTTGCTCTATAGGAAAATACCTACAGATGTACCTAAGGTTAGTATTTTCAGGGGGCAAAACTTATTAGCAACCTCATATATTGCTAATGGGTACAATCCCTTTGGAAGAAGGTTTAGCAGTCTCTTACAAAGATAAATAGACACTTACCATGCAATCAGCAATCCTACTCCTAAGTATTTACCTAAGAGTAACGGAAACACGTATTCATAAGAAGACATAAACAAGAATGTTCATAGCTTTGTTCATATTAGCAAAACTGGAAGTAATACAAATGCCCATCAATAAGTGAATGGATAAATAAAATTATAATATGTTCATACAATGGAATACTACTCCACAACTAAAAGAACAGACTAGTGATGCATACAACAAAAGAGATGGATCTCAAAAGCATGTTAGCTAAAGAGAGCAAACACAAAAGAGTACATACCTTTGTTTCCATTTACATGAAGTTGTAAAAAAAAAAAAAAAAAAAGGCAGAGTTAAGTTACAGTAAATGAAACTAGAAAAGTGTTTGACCCCGGTGAGTGGAGATTAACTGAGAAGGGCATGAGAAAACTTTCCGAGGAGACAGAAAAGCTCTACATCTTGATTACTCTGATGGTCACATAGGTGTATACATTGCCAAAACTCATCAGGCTATGCACTTAACATCACATATTTTACTACAGTTAAATTATATTTCAATAAAAATGACATTTTAAAAATAACCTATTGGCAAAAGAGGCAATTTAGAAATTGATTACTACTGAGAATGCCCTGTGAATGTGGGGTGAAGGAGAGTGGGAATTGGCCTGTGTCCTGAAAGATCAGCTTTTTCTCCTGCCCACCTCTCTAGGTTGTCTCTAGCAAAAAAGAAGATAATAGCCCTGGCAAGTAGCTCAGTTGGTTAGAGTGTTGTCCAAAAGGTGTCAGGGCACATACCCAGGTTGCAGGTTTGATCACTGATCAGGGCACATGCAGGAGACAACCGATTAATGTTTCTCTCTCGTTCTCTCCCTTCCTCTCTCTAAAAATCAATAAAAATTAAAAAACAAAAGAAAAGAAGATAATAAATGTCAAGACACTTGGGAACTCTCAAACACTATCACTGTATAGGCTAAGAGGGATATGTGTTTGTGTGTGTGTGTGTGTTTAATCCTCACCCAATGATATTTATTCCTTTTCCATTTATCTTTAGATAGAATAGGACGGAGGGAGGAAAAGAGAGAGAGAAAGAGAGAGAGAAGCATCGATGCAAGAGAGACACATTGACTGGTTGCCTCCCACATGACCCTGGCCAGGGCCAGAGACGAACCGCAACCGAGGTGCATGCCCTTGTCCAGAATTGAACCCGGGACTCTTTGCTCTGTGGGCTGACACTCCAACAGCTGAGCCAAATTGGCCAGGGCTAAAAGGAATATTGTTTAATCATGATTATCAAGTTCTTAGAACTTCATCACTCTCATTTTTTCTATATCTACATTTTTAATAAGTGAGGCATGCTCACCATAAAACAGATTCAGACATTACAAAAATGTAGATAAAATAAAAACTGCAATTTCCTTCTCTGCCTTCTCCTACCTCTCCTCTACAAGTCCTATTCACGTCCCGGCTTTCATAATGTAGCAGTTTTGTGTAGATCCTTCCAGATTTTTGTTTCCCAAACTGAAATCTTACAGTAGATCATTATCATGCAATATGCTCTTTATTTAACAGCATACTTTCTCCTGTAGTATGGATACACCATTATTGATTTAACCAAGCCCTTAACAATTGACATTTTGATTCTCCCTTTGCTATTATAAACATAGATCTTTACATTCTTGTGTGAATGTCTCTTTAGAATAAATTCATAGAGGTGAAATTTCTGCTTCAAGGAGTATATACAATTTTAATTTTGATAAATATTTTCAAATTATTCTCTAAAAACATTAAGCCAATTTGCAGTCCTCCCAAAGAGCCTCACTTCTCATTTTTATCACAAAGAGGGAAAATAAGGTGGAGAGAATGTGGTGATGTTCAAAAACTTTCCAATACCCTTGAAAAACCAAGGTGATGCTGAGGCCCACACATGCCTATTTTCACAGCTGACTTGAAATTTCCATAACGAGGAAATAAAACACATGATGTTTTAAAAATCTTAAGCAATGAGATTAATGAGAGTTGAGAGCCTATGACTGGAACATTTGCTGGTTAATAAATTTAGGGATGGAAACAGTGTTGTGTCAATTACAGTAATTAACCAGAGATGAAGATGAATTGAAGGGAGCCTCCCTTGCCAACTGAACCTCAACCTAAATGCTGAGTAATGAGTTACTGGTGTCAGGAAAACCAGAACTCCAGAACTGGGCTGGGACTGGGAAAAGGCTGCAGCTCCCATTCTCCAACATGTGTGTTGAGCTCTCAGAAACAGAGTTCCATCCTGCCTTGGCATCCCAGAGGACCCATCTTGTACACCTTGCACTTCAGGAAATAGGAGAGTTTCTAACAAACACATTTGGCTGTATCCCCAGAGGTATATTTTTTGTTAAATGGAGTTAAACTCTTTCTGAACCTGAAAGAATATGATCCTGAAGAAATCAGCCTATCTCTGTGATGAAATGCACAACCAGGGAAAACACTAAAGGCAACAATTCAGCATCTTGCTGACCAAGTCAGAGAGAATTCGTGACCCACCCACCCCCCAGTAGTCAATTTTGTTGAAATAGTTCTTTAGAATAGGAAAAAAAGATTTTAGTGAAAAAGCAGTACATTCCAAAGCTATGACTAGAAATCATTTCTAATACTCCACCAGGATAAGAGCATTTTACTTTTTATCACATAAAATCACTCTAGTTAGGTAACCAATTGCTATTTTTATTTCACTTTTCATTTACAAAAAATGAAATATACTCTCTTTTGGTGCACTGTTCTGAGTTTTGGCAAACACATAAAATTATGTAATCACCACCACAATCAAGAGAAAGAACATCTCCATCACCCCCAAATTTCCCCCATGTTGCCCTTTGAGGTCAATACCTCCCCAGCCCCACCCTCAGTTCCTGGCAACCATGGATCTCTTTTCTGTCCCTATAGTTTTGGCTATTCTAGAGACTGTCACCACATACATGGAATCCTAAAGTCATAGCCTTTTGAACCTGGCTTTTTCATGCATGTGTGATTCATTTATGTAGCTGGGTATCAGTACTTATTCCTTTTTATTTCTGTGATATTCTGTTGTGTGGGTGTGCCACAGTTTGTTTATCCTTTCTCCAGTTGTGTGACATTCAGTGACTTCCAGTGGGTAATTATAAATAAAGTCAGCATACATTTGCATACAGATTTTAGCATGAAATTAAGATTTACTTTATATTGGGATCGCTGGTCATGTGGTAACCCACTCGCTTTTTAAACTCTAGAAAATATAACTGACCTCAGATTGCAAGGAGATTAGAAACAGTTCAGTCACCCCTGGGGTTAGGAATGTTCTTCCCCATGAAAACTGTTCTCATTTATGTAGCATGAGTCTGGAGTAAATGGGCTGTGATCTGGGCTTACCTGGACAGCCATTCCAGCTGCATCCCAGCATGGCATAAGGAACTTAAGATGTGGACTCTGATGCCTCCATCCAATGAGTCCAGAAAATTACTTGCCCATTTTTATTTTATACCCTAATTCAGGCTAAACCAAAACACTTCATTTTCTTTCCTTTTCCCATCAATTTTTGAATCTTATAAGTTTTATAAAGATTTATAGGCAAAAAAAAAGATACTGGAATTTTTAATTGAATAAAATAAATTTAAATGGAATTCTGATTATTTTCCATATGAATTTTTTAAAATATATGCATGCTCCAAACTTAACATCAAATGTGAATTATGTGATTATATTTTCAGAAAGTTAAAAACATATATAAATATTATCATAATTTATAATCCCTATTACATCTCAATGCTTAGACATACTTTTTGATGAGTTTTCTTCATGAAGATAAATATTTTTAAATGTTCCTCTTGGCTATAGAAATTGAGCACAGCTGAGTTAAATCCAGTGCATATTGGATGGGGGCTAAAGGTTTACTATTGCAGCACAGCTAACGATTTCTTTCTTGTTCCAATTGAATTAAGTTTATGAGATCTCTATTTTTCCGTAGCGTCAGCTTACTTCATTTTTCCATTTTCAACTTGTTTTTCTAAAGTAAAAAGGGGGAAAGTGCAATTAAAATATGCAAATCACGCTGCTTACAACACCACCATAGCTAAATGTAGTATAAATAAAGTGTGATGATGCTAGCACATTTTTTTTAAAAAAGGTTTGTGGATTAACATTTAATGTACAAAAATACAATGAAAAGGTGAATGTTTAAAGGTTTGGAAGCCCTTGGAAGCATACTTATATTGTTCTACCCAATTACAAAAACAAAACAAAAAATCTTATTTTAGTAATTCTGTTAATGTATAGAAATGAGCAAGTTCCACCTCGTAACTCCATCACCATCACATCAAATGATATTGGAATCTACAGAGTGATTTAGACAATCATTTGTCTTGTAATTAGTTTATTCATTCAACATGCATTGAAAGTCTGCTACTGGCATAGTGGCATCAAGTAAAAGACACAGTCCACATCCTTGAACCACTTTCAGTGAAGCAGAGGGGATGGAGAATTGAGGCACATCTGGTGAAGGGATAGCTATCCATAGCACAGTGCCATGTGGGGAGGGATTTTTCTAAATGAGATGATATTTGAGCTGCCTCAAGTCAGCCAGATTTAAGGAGAAGAGAATTCCAGAGAGACGCAACAACTTGGAGGACAGGCATGGATGGAGCCACATGCAGGGAAATGGAAAATGGTAACATTAGAGCTGTAGATTCATTTCCTGGAGCTGCTGTAACAAATTACCACAAACTGGGTGGCTTAAAACAATAGAAATTTATTCTCTCACAGTTCTGGAGGCTAGAAGTCCAAAGTCAAAATATCATCAGGGCTAGAGATTCTGAGGGAGAATCTGTTGCATGCCTTTCTCCAAGTTTCTGATGGTCCCTTGGCTTTCCTTAGCTTGTAAACACACCACTCCAATTTCTGTCTCCATCTTCACCTGGTATTCTCCTCCTTGTGTATCTCTGTGTCTATCCCTTCACTTGGCCTTCCTCTAAGGACACCAGTGACTGGATTTAGGGTCCACTCTAATCTACTATGACCTCATTTCACCTGTTTACATCTGCAAAGACACACTTTCCAAGTAAGGTCACATTCACTGGGGTTATGTCCTCCATACCAGAGTTAGGAGTTCAACGTATCTTTTGGGGAGACACACTTCAATTTACAACAAGCAGGGTTCTACAAACTATACATCATCCATTGCCTTTTTGTTGTTTCTGTTTATGAATAAGGTTTTATAGGAACACAGCCACACCCATTTGTTTACATATCATTGTTGGCTACTTTCCCAACACAAAGGCAGGGTGAGTTGTTACAGAAACTATATGGTGCATAAAGCCTAAAACATTACCTTCTGGCCCTTTCCAGAAGAAGTTTGGTGACTCCTGTGCTAGAGAGAAACTGGCCAATCATGTATGGCCTTTGGGGTGAAACCAAAGAGTGAGAACTTGACCCTGAAAACTCCAGGAAATGTAGTGCAGTGTTGATAAGAAGTATGCAAATACAAAATGAGATGGAGACATTGCAAAAGAAAGTGGTGTATGTAAAGGATTTAAAGACCCCAGTGAGACCTGTTGGTGGTTAGAGAAGGAGAAAAGTGTGCAATGAAGAGTGGAGATGAAATATGCACTTTGTGATTTCAACAGTTTTCATTCTGGGTTATGAGACAATCAAGGAACATGCTGAGATGGAATTGAAGAGAAATTGTTGATTTGGAGGTTAAGGCCATGAAATGGGAAGACAAGAAGATCAGATAAGCATTTTTCATGGTCTTGCAAATGCCAACAGTGACAGCAACATGGGTGACAAAGAACACCATAAATCTAGGACATGTCATCTCCAAAAGGTCTAGGGCCAAGTATTTCCTTCCCAAGACATTAGTATCTGTAATTCAACAGATACCACCCCTGGTACAAAGTGATTCTGTGATTAAGGTGGTGTCTGGTGTTCCATCATTGTAGCAACTTAAAGTATGTGCACAGCCTCCAAATAAAAGCTGTAATCACTTTTCCATAGTTTGTGAATCATAAAGTTAGATTCCCATCACAAATGCCAACTAAGTTTTTTGGCTTCAAAACCAATTAAAATGATGAATAGCTGTGAAAGGAACCACAAGTACATTTAATCTTTCTCCAGAACAGTTGGAGATGAGTACTTTTTTGTGTTACATTTTTCATTAGCTGGGAACAAAAGTTGGTAAAACTCAAACAACTTCTTCATGAAAGAGAACTGATCCACTTGGGGTTTTTTCAGCTATAAACACTGATATTTACAATGTGCTTTGTGCTTCCTTCTTATTTATCTCCCAAGGTGATAACACTCTATTTCCATCATCTCCTCTTAGCAAGATTATCCTAAAGAGAATCACCAAAGTTGAGACTGACTGTTAGAAGCAAAAAGTCACAAGTGAGAAAATGGATAACAAGTGGGTTTTTTTTGTTTGTGTGTGTGTGTGTGTGTTTTTTGTTTGTTTGTTTTGTTTGTTTGTTTTTTTTTTAGAGAGCGAGGAAGGGAGAGGGAGAGAGAGATAGAAACATTGATAATAGAGAACATTGATTGGCTGCCTCCTGCATGACCCCCACGGGGGATCAGGCCCACAACCTGGGCATGTGCCCTGAACAGGAATTGAACCAGTGACCTCTGGGTGATTGGGTCAATGCTCAACTACTAAGCCACACTGGCTGGGCTGGATGACAAGTTTTTGAGTTTAATTCACTATGGATGCAAAAATGTGTGGAAGCCCAAAGCCCTGGATTTCCCTCATCTTGCTTCCATTTTATATGTCCTAGGTCTTTATGCTCCTACTCAGTGCTGAGGGTACTAGAATAAGATGCTCAGTCTCGTAATTTCTTTTCTTTACTTTTTATCATAAGAAAGAACTGTAGATGCCATGCAGTATGAAGAAAATGAGTTTGAGTCAGAAGATCTAATTCTGAGCGCTAACTCAGCCACTTTCAGCTGAAAACCTTGAGCAAATATGTAACCTCATTGAACCTCGGTGTTCATCTCTGTAAAGTGAGGATTACAATACTCAATTCTCAAAACTGCTATGAGGCTTAACTGAAATTAATTTGTGTTGAGTTATACACATATATAAAACTTATATGTGTATGTATAATAAAAATAGCAATAGACCCCTGTGCAATATATTTATTATTCACATTGCTATGCTTTTGACAGAAGAAAATTACATATTTAAGACAAAGTTCCCAATAAGTGATATTTGGACAGAATAACCCCTTCAATGAGGTGACTCAGCTATAAGTGAACTCATCTTTGCTATTTTTAGGACTGGAAAAGGAGAGACAGGTGATACTGACGTTGTGCAATCAGTCACACAAGGAGAGCCATAAACTAGCATTTCCCTCTGTCCAAGGATGTCTGGACTCAGAGGTAGTGGCCTTGACCTCAGCAGCCACCCAAAGGCAAGCAGAACACTCACGGAGAAAGCAAAGGTGAAAAAGCCTTGAGCATCTAGCTCTATGATGTTGTGGAACACCCAGTCAAAGAGAGGGAACCACAAATTGACTTGTACCTCGTCACCTTGACAACACAAATTTAAACCCTGGCTGCTACATTATCTTCTGATTCTCATTTCAAAGCAGTGTCCAGCTCACATTCTGCTGATTTACACAGTTCCCACTGCAGGGTCTTGACAGTACACTCAGTCTTTGTGGAACTGTGAGAATCAGCCTTGAATTGCCTTTTGAGCCTTCCACGCCTGGCCCTTTTAATCTGCCACCTGGGCAAATTCCGTAACAGCAGCTATTGCAAGCCTATCTGCTGGCTGCCCCCCTTCTGTCCTGGGTCCCGAGTGTATCTCTGCGGTCACCCTGTATGATTGCTCTCCATACCCTCTTATTAAGGCATCAAGGCTAAATTCAATTGCTTTTCTTAAACCCACATGTTTTCTTTTCCTTCAGCCTTGTTTACCCATTGCTCTGTGCCACCCTCTCATGAAGTGAAGAGCAATGTCTCAGTACAGCCACAAGATGCTTTTACACAGCTCGCTCCAGGTCAACTTTGTCATCATGGAGGTTAGGGGCTAGGAGGCACACAGAGACATCCCAGCAGTGAAGGCCACTGGGAAAAAGAGGAGAAATCCAGCAGGGTTAGCACAGTGCTAAAGAGTTGACCAGTAAGTAGAATGGGTTATGAGTGTGGATTGGCTTCAAGCATCTATGCGCAAAGAGGTCAAATTTGAGCTATGAGGCCAAGCATTGACCAAGCACAGAATTACAGCACACAGGTGGTTCCTATGTACACCCTTATGTTTACTAAATCCAAAGTATATCTTACTATACTATTAATTTTCATTTGTCTATATCATTTATTAGAATAGAAACATAATTTCTTTTCAGGAAACAGGGTATAACAATAAGCATGCATTGAAATATAAACATATTTTAAAAGATGTTTTAGTTCCTATTGCTGTTAAAACATCTTGGCATTTAGTTTGTCTATAATTGGGTGTATTTTTAAGTTTTTTGATGAAACTTTACTTTAAGCAGCAGGAGGCAAAAATAATTCATGCCTTAATATTCATCAAAATTGATTTCACAGCAGGAGAGCTTTCACTCTGAACTTTTACTCTTTTTTCTTGCAGAATTGATCCAACAGTCTTCGCTTTCCAGAAGCACAGAGAATCCAGTAATATTGTACATAATAATCACATACTTTACCTTGCTTTTCTTGTTTTCTTTGGTTCATCAGGCCTCTCCTTCAGATCCAAAGGAATCATTGTGACAACTTGATTCTCAGGACTGACTTTCTCCATAGACAGAACTTCAGTCTGAAAGATGTTAAGAAGTTCCTGACACTCCCAAAATACTACCCTTCAATCTCTACTGTTAGAGATGGAATTCTTTAGCTTTTTCCAATGTCCATTCTATTCTGTTAAAGCAAATAATATTGGGAAGAACAATGTACTGAGTTTATTCATGCTAAGATGTGAATGACTAATCACATTTGAGTTCTTCCTGTGAAAGAGTTAAAGTGGAAGGGGGAGGAGGGAAGGTGGGAGAAGATTATATCAAGGAGATTATGGATGTGCAAAGTATAAGTGAAGAGCCAGAGGGAAACCTGGCCCCATGCACTCATTTTACAAATTAAAGAATCAGTGTGAATACAAAAATCCCCTGGAGATCCTATTAAAAGGCAGGTTCAGGTTCAGCCAATCTGGGTTGGGACTGAGATTCCTCATTTCTAACAATTTCTCAATGATGTCAGTGCTACTGGCCCACTCGCCACTTAAAACAGCAAGGGAGCCAGAATATGAGGAATTAACAGGGCATTAGCTCAGTGGTTTTTGACCTTGGGTATGCATCAGCATCACCTGAAGAGTTGTTTTCTTTTAACTAGTGATGCCTAGACCCTCATCCTCAATCAATTAAATCTGGGGGTTTCTTAAGTATTTATACTTCTAAAAGCTTCCCAGGCAATTCTGTTGAGAAACCAGTGTTAGCTGATAACTGCATTGAAAAGTTGGGTGTCAGTTCATAACAGAGTGCTAAGGGCAAGACACCCCAGCTAAGGGCATCTTCCTCTCCAATAGCGACTTCTTATCACACAATGCCCGACAAACAGTTGGTACTCAATAATGAAAAAATAAATAAATGATTGGCTGAATGCATGAATGAATGAAAATGTTTGAAGGCCAACAGTAATGTAAGGGATTAAAGCCATAATGTTGAAATGACAAGTGACAGACAGGATTGAAATTTGAGGACAAAAAGTCTTTTCCATTATTCCTTCAACTCTCCTGTATAAATATTGATATCACGCTTCAGGCTGACTCTACTGATAACTGGAGATATCAAAACCATAACTATTACCACTGCTTTGCTTCAGTGTTTCCCAAATATCCACCCGTCTTAGCACACCTTCACAGTTTTTTATATTGGTGCTATTATTTACCTAGCATATTTCCTTAAATTGACTCACTTTTTTAACATAAATAAATATGTTCTAAAAGGAAACTATAAATAACTATTTTAAAAAGAAAAATAACCAATACCCCTTGACATAAATAGAAGTAACTGTCAACATAAAAATAATGAAAGCAACTCAAGCTAGATGTTGCTGTCTGCCAATTCGTGCTTCTGTCAGTTAAGAAGATGGGTTAGAAAGGAACAAGGAGGAATTAAAGACACTGGAGCACTTAATAGAGACTTGTCCTTGGCATAATAAGACAGATTGGAGGAGTGTTTTGAAAAGAGTCATAGTCTGGCCCTGTAATGCCATGTTGCTAAAGGCTCTTTGTGCAAGCATCTCCTGGAACACAACTCTTGGCCAGTGATTTTTCAAACTGGACTCAGAAACCCGAGGGCCGCCAAGTTCTGCTGAAGATGCTCTGGGAAAAAGAAAGTATTTTCAAGATTTCAGTTTCTGAGGAATCCAGTCAATATTACTTGTCTCATATACCTTGTGATGTTTGGTGTACGTTTGTTTTTTTAAAAAAGTCCTACTTCTAAGAAAAACAATATAATCAACAGAGATAAAAAAAAAAAAAAAGAACAGGCTGCTCCTTGCTGTTGAAAATGAGAATTCGCTTTCTTGTTAGAGGCATACTTACTGGTTTAGGCCTCAAAAGTATTATGTCTACCTCAGAGGAGAATATTCACTAGATAAAACTAAGCTGTTAAAAAATAGATGGATCCCCGGTCGGTGTGGCTCAGTGGTTGAGCATCGACCCATGAACAAGAGGTCACCGGTTCGATTCCCAGTCAGGGCACATGCCCAGGTTGTGGACCAAATCCCCAGTGGAGGGCATGCAGGAGGCAGCCAATCAATATTTCTCTCTCTTCCTCCTTCCTCTTTCTCTAAATCCAATAAAGAAAAGAAAATTTAAAATATGTATATATATATATATATGGATGGATCATGCAAAGTAAGAGATGTGCTTCCTGACTCTTTAGAAAGTGTCCCGGTGTTATGGCTAAATCATTAGCTCAGTTCATATACTTGGATTTGAACAGAATGAACCATTGACATTTTAAAGAGTAAATCCACTGAATTATATTTTTGTGTTTGTAATTGTTTTTCTCTTTTAAACAACACAAGCAGTAGAGTGGGATGTTATGATTCTAATGCAGAGGCAGAATTGAACAATTAGAGGACAGGCCTCTGGAGCCAGACTGCCTGGTCTAAATCCCTGTCTGCATCTTCTCATCTGTGTGACCTTAAACAAAATATTGAACCTCTCTGTGCCTCCATCTACCTGCTCATAGAATGAGAGTAATAATAAGAATCCTACTATATAAAGACATCATAAAGAGGAGCTAATGTGTACAAAGCATCTAAGAGAGTCCCATGTACAAAACAAACACTTGATATATGTTACCTGTTAAAATTATGGCAAAAAATATTTACATAAGACAAAAGACTACACAATGAAAACTATGTCTTCCTTCTACCTCAGAACCCACCGCCCTTCCTTAGAGGCAAAGCATTATTAAAGGGCTCTTGAGTATCTTTCCAGAAGTATTCTATGCATTTACTATATATCCCTCTCTTCTGTGCAAATGGGAACCCAATATTCTACATATTGCTTTTTTTACTTAACAGTATTTCTTAGGAAGGAATTTATTGCAAGGCTTGTACCTCACCCATTGCCAGGACTAGAGTTTTATATCATATGAGTATACCATCATTTATTTAAATCTTTCCCCAAGTTGGACACTTAAGCTGTTTCAAGTCTTTCACTTTTGCGTTCATGCTGCCATAAATATATTTAAAAGCAAATTTTTTACATATGGGCAAGTATGAATCTTTAGGATATATTCCTAGAGGTGGAATCCCTGGGTTAAAAAGTCTATGTACCTTTTATTTTGATAGATATTGCCAAATTTATCTTCAAAGAGATTGCACAATTTGCACACTAACTACCCTTATACAAAATGTCTCTTTCCCCTCATTCTCCGAATATTTTGATAGCTAGTATAACTGAAAAAAGCAATTATATTGAAGCAAAGTTATCAAACAAAAATAAACATTTATGAGATGGTAATATGCATCCTTTCTTAATAATACATTAAATAAAATCAGATGGCAGGTTAGAGTGAGTAGAAAAGATATTTCAGTATATCTTCAACTATAATGTGAAATGAAAGTACATATTGTTGACAAGCTCACAGCTACTGCTAATTATATCATGGTTTGTAGTCTACATCCATAATTGAAGGAAATGCTAAATTTAAGTTGGCAGCTCATGAAAATAAAATTGTAAATTTTTTCTGAACAAATTTTGGACCCCGTCTCAGAGTCAGCTCTTTGAGATTAATTACAGTGAGTGGCAACTTCTCTTCAATGCATCTGGTCAGCCTCAGGAACTGACACTTTTAGGAAAGCTATTAAAATTCATGCATGGGAATATAACCTAAGAAGCCTGAAACACCAATCACTATTTACAATAGCTAAGATCTGGAAACAACCCAAGTGTCCATCAGTAGATGAGTGGATAAAAAAGCTGTGGTACATGTACACAATAGAATACTATGCAGCTATAAGAAAGAAAGATCTCTTATCATTTGAGATGACATAGAGGGACCTGGAGAGTATTATTCTAAGCAAAACAAGCCAAGCAGTGAAAGACAAATATCACATGATCTCACTTATTTGTGGAATATAATGAACTAAACAAACTGATGAACAAAATTGACCCAGAGACATAGAGGTAGGGTACAGACTGACAAACCCCAGAAGAGTGGGGGGGTTGGGGGGAGATAAACCACAGAAGTTATATGCATGTACCCATAACCAATGGACATAGACAACAAAGCTGGAAAGGGGTGGGGGGGATGGGGAGGAGGGTGGCAGTAGGGAAAAAGGAGAAACATCTGTAACAAAAACAAATTAATAAAAATAATTAATAAAATAAAATTCATGCATGGGAATCTGCCTCAATCTAGCCTCACACAGATTTTATTGGCCTTGTGGAATAGCAAGACAAGCCAGGAAACCATGGACAGGCAGAGATAACTCTACAGAGGCCATCCAGAGGTGCTGCCTTGACTGTCGGAGGTGGTCACAGCCTTGCTTCTTCCTCCAATACATCTGCTCTCCTATTCTACAGTGTTTAATAAAATAATAGAATTTAAACTCCTTTGAAAAACTTAAAGATGCATTAATTTAGGACACTGAGTTAACCATTAGGAATCATCACTATTATTTATTATTATTATTACTATTATTATTACTATTACTATTATTATCTCCTCTTACGTTTAGTGTTTAGAACCTCCCTCAAATATGCTAACAAGGGTGTTATTGAAAACCAGAGGATAGAGCTGCTTCTCTTTGGAAAATATACAAAACCCAGTTGTCCAGGACATGGCTTGGGGAATGATGATACTTGCCAGCCTGGCTACTATGTTGCATCATTCCTCTAACCTACAGAGTACTCCAGTAACTAGAGAAGCTACTGGAATTTCAGGAGCAAGAGGAAGTAATGGTAGGAGGGGTCAAATCCACAATCAGATAATAATCTGTGACTAAAAAAAATCTGTAAATCTTAGAAGTATAGAAGAAAGATTGCAAACAATTTTCTGACTGTGCATCTTTGTTTAAAATTTTTTGAGTGCTGGAGAAATGTTAAATTTCATTAAGTTTTACAGCCAGACATAATACAGGCATAAATCCCCTTAATGTTGGTTTCAGTCAAAAGTAAGCTGAACATTATCGTTAAACCAGTGCATGTGGGAGAATTATTTGAGGAAAATCAAAATAGGCACAGTTGGAAACATTCAGCCATGACCATATTAGATGCAAGTAGGCGCAATAGCAAAATTCTTTAGGCTCTAATGGACTGGGCTCTTTTGTTGCTTGGTTTCCATACAGATGAGCTTTGTTCTGGGGCAGTATGGTTGCAGTTTGAGAGTCTATCTGGGGAAGCTCATTTCTCTTTCATTAGTCCATGAGCACAGTACAATTTCAGCTAATACTGTTACACAGCTCCTAGCTGGGTTATTTGGTTATATGCCTTCAGGGAAAGTAGCAAGCAGAATAAAGGGACAAATGCAATGTACTTTCTTGTTCTGAGTTCCTAGAGCAGTGAAATTACATTGTCAACTAATCATATGCAATGCTGTTCTCATGATCATAAACTCCTATTGTTGGAGATATTATTTAAGTCTGGTATTACTTGACATTTCACAGGGGACATCTTGTTTCCCTGGTACAATTTCTCTGAGGTCTGAAATTACATGTGACAATAACTAGAAAGACCTATTTCTTGCCACGGCTCACAGACATGCTAGTATTTACACAGTGCATTTGTGTGAAATTCTAAAAAAGTGTTGCCTATCAATGGGTAAGTTGCAAAACAGCACCCTCCCTTCTGGGCAAACAAATTAGAAAATGTACCCCCTTCTGAGCAGACAAATGAGAAAAGGGTAACCTCCTCTGGGCCAACCAATTATTATTTAAAGCCCCACCCCAGGTACACCTAAAACTAATATAATATTTTATGTCAACTGTAATTATATAATAATGTTTAAATTTAAAATAAATAAAATAAAACCCCCTCAGGGCACAGGCTTGGCAAATCCATGCAGCCTCCGTGGGCATGCACCCTTACGCAAAGCACAACTTTCATGACTGCATATGGCAGCCCTAATTACAGATACCACTTTCCTAATTTTGTAGTCAGACAACAGAGTCTGCTCTTCAATGTTCTAAATATATCTGCTCAGTCACAGCAGTGGACCCCCACTGTAAATATAGTAGCCTATTTCAAGAGCCTGGTATTGACAAAATGCCGATGCAGGATCACATTTAAAAGTGAAAGTTGGGGCCCTGGCCAGTTTGGCTCAGCGGTTAGAGCGTCCACCTGTGGACCAGAGAGACCCGGGTTCGGTTCCCGCTAAGGGCATGTACCTCGGTTGCAGTTTGTCCCCGGCCCTGGTTGGTCGTGCGGGTGGCAGCCACTCGATGTGTCCCTTTCACATCAATTTTTCCCTCTCTCTCTCTTCCTCTCTCTCCCTCCCACTCTGTCTGTACAAAAAATGGAAAAAATGTCCTCGGGTGAGGATTAAAAAAAAAAAAAAGAAAAAGAAAAAGTGAAAGTTGGTGAGAACTTGTGTAGCAGACACCATGTGTACCCATATTACCTGGATGATTACCTCTGCGTGCCCAGGGCTATTCACTGCAAACACCTGCCTCTCTCTGCCAAGAGTGATGCTCTGACCATGGGAACAGATTGGACACTGTAGATGGAAAGACAGAGGGTTAGATGGTCGGTGCCCTTAGAAATAGCCTTCAACCAGTGCTGGGCAGGGTCAGGGAAACTTTGGTGGGGCTCTCTACTGCTCCATGAGCCTTCAGCTGGCCAAGCCTTAGTTTCTGACCACAGTTATGCCTGATAACCCACCTTTGTTTGGTGTGAACACAGGAGAGGTAAACTTCAAATTCCCAGCAACGTAATGAGGACAGTTTATACCAGATTCCTTTTCAGCAGCTAGAGCCACCTAGAAAGAAGGGGACATGGGACAGGCGTGTCTCAGAGGAAAGGAGTTCTTCAGGAAGACAAGGACTTGGTGCAGCCTCAGGCTATCAGAGGGCAGCCTGGGAGTCTGTGAGGTCTAGGATGTCATTCAAGGATTTGCAAACTCTTTCAATAAAAGATAGTAAATATTTTAAGATTTGTGGGCTTCTGTCACAACTGTTTGTCCGCTGTTGTAGCATGAAAGCAGCCATGCGATCGGTAAACAAATAGACATGACTATGTTCCAATAAACTTCATTTGCAAAAAGCGATTGTAGGCTAGATTTGGCCTGCAGGCATTTTTGTGACCCTAGCCATAAGCAATCAAACAAAATAAAGGACACAAAAGGAGAAATAAGAAGTGAGAGGACACCCACACTTGGATGGACAGCGTGCTTGCCAGCTTACATCCACTCCTTCACTTATCCTCACAGCAATCAAGTAGTTATAGTTTTGTCATCTGCATGTTAAAGATGAGGAAACTAGCCCAGCTGGTGTGGCTCAGTGGTTGAGCATTGACCCATGCACCAAAAGGTCATCAGTTCGATTCCTGGTTAGGGAACATGCCCAGGTTGTGGGCCAAATCCCCAGTGAGGGTCATGTAGGAGGTGGCCAATTGATGTCTCTCTCTCTCTCTCCCCCCCTTCTTCTCTCTCTAAAAAAAATCAATAAAGAAAAATTATTTATTGATAAATTTTTTTTTTTAATGAGGAGACTAGCCCTGGCCAGTGTGGCACCATGGTTAGAGTGTCAGCCCATGGACTGAAGTGTCACAGGTTCGATTCCCAGTCAAGGGCACATACCAGGTTGCAGGTTCCATCCCCTACCCTGGTCAAGGTCATGTGGGAGGCATGATGTTTATCTCTTCCTCCCTCCCTCCCTTCTACTCTATCTAAAAATCAATGGAAAAATATCCTCAGGTGAGGATTAACAAAAAATAAATAAATAAGAGGAAAGTACATTTTCCAGATCATAAGAAAATTGCCAAGGCCAAACAATCTAGGTTCAAAACTAGATCTGTCTGACTTTAATGCCTCTTTCTTTTTCTTCTTCAAGCTGATGCCAGCAGACACATTTGTCTTATGCAATCCAGCAAGGAAAGTCCGTTAGAACCAGAGCCATTGAATTCCAGATTTGGGGGTAAGGGTGGAAGTATTAGCTGGTTATCCAGGGTCTCAGAAGCTTCTCTGAGAATGTTAAAGCAATGGAAGCAGCCCAGCACCAGCTTTCACAGTGAGACCAGCCTTCGCATCCGATGTGTCATGTGTGGACCTGTGCCTTTGGTGGCCACACAAATGCAGCGCTTCAGACATAACAAGTCAAAAGATGTTGTGAAAATAAGTCCTTTGTCCTTTCTTAGGTTAGTGTACAGGCCATCTGATGGAAAAGTGCACAGTGCAAATAATGGCCAGACTCGTAATTATTAAATTCTCTTGCCAAGAGCTGCACTAGACTTTTTTTCTTCTGGCTAAGCATTCAAATAGTCAGACATTAAGTTCAGAAATAACTTTCAGGGAAGCCCTGAGGTCAGTTTGGATTCAGACCAATCTTCTAACTTTCTGAGTGAGTGATGGTACAATAATTCAATTCTTAATGATGACTGAATCATTCTGATCCTGAATCATCAATGATTAAATTATGTTCACTAAACATCTAGTATTTTCTAAAGCAATAAAATAGACTAATGCACTTTATGAAGAAGTTATAGAAGAGTTCAAACCAAAACAAGCTTCTGCCTTAACCTAGGATGACCAGAGCATTCAGTTTACAGAGATTCCACTCCCACCCAATGTCAGTGATAATGGCTGGCTTAGAAAATTCCAGGATAATTTAATATCAGTTTAATTTATTTCTGTAAACAAACAATTTCATGAAAGACAACACTGTAATTCAAATCAATAAATGATTGGTTTGAGCTATAAAACTATAAACAGAGCCTTTGTGAAATATTGCTTACTGTTCTTTCTTGCTATAAACAATTTGATTTTCAACCAGAAAACATACAGCCAAATAATAACAACTGTTTGACTTCCTTAATATTCAGTGTAGACTGTTATGCAAGGAATTGAGCATTAGTCATCAAATTCATTGTAAAGAAGACAAAATGCTTAGAGTTCCTAAGTCATCATTCGTTTCAACATTCAGAGGTGAAGCTGAACCCAGACAATACATAGTGTTTCTTCTTACTGTAAAAGTGGTCTCAGAGTTCCTTGGATTTTGTTTACCAGTTCTGTTGTCAGAACTCTCTAAATCCTCTTTCAAGCCCCCACCCACCTCAAGGCAAGCCATTTTCTCCAGAATCAGGCATGAGCACCAAAAGGCCTCAGCCCAGACCACAGGTGATAATTATGAACCGGAAAGATGAACCAGTGTGTAAAGCGTGTGAAACCAGTCGATTGCTCAGGCAGCAAACACAAAGGTGCAGAAAATTCTGATTTAGTTTTTCTCTAATTGGATTTAATTTCTCTCTGCCAGCCTAATTGCACTGATGGTAAAAACTTGACCTTGGTCAACTCAGGTTTTCTCTCCACCTTCATGTCTCCAGAATTACCTTCAAGCTTTAAAGAATGAACATAGCATTAAGGAAAGGAATTGGGGTCCTGATTCTCAAGTTTCATCCTCTGTCCATCCTAGACTCTCCTGTTTTCATGCATCCCCGTGCCTACTGGCAAGTCAGTTCATGCAGACCCTGCCTGAACTCTGGATCCTCATTGTCCTGACCCCAGATCTTTCTAGGCAAGCTGGTTCTTATTGTCATGTTCTCACCAATCAGTCTCCCAAAGAGTGCTGTGCTGTTGTTTCCTGTTCCATACTGAGGGTCACAGGAATGCAGAGTGAGGCCACCTCAAGCTCCTCAGCTAGGACACCTAACAGAGCAACTATGATTTTCAGTTTCATTTCCTTGTCCAAGAATGAGTCCCAGACTTCTGTGAAGTTGAATATTCCAATATAACCCCATCCCACTCTAAGAACACTGCTCAGAAGAAAGAGGTAGCACAATAGTTACTCATGCTGAATTTTCTATCGAACTCACCTTTGAAGAGGAAATTTTAATCTCTGTGGAGAAACAAATCTGGTTTAGCACTAGTCTTCCAAATCTACTGTTTAAGTTTCAACCTCAGCTTTGCAATTTAAAGAAAAACTTGTGTTTCTCTTGATATTTATACCCCACCAACTCTACCTAAGAATGCTCTTATCTCAAAAATTCAGGGAATATTAGGGGTAACCAAACATACTTAGGGAAGGCAAATAAGTTACTATTTCAAAATAGTATCCTTCAAAAGAACTGAGATTCAAATATCTCAAAAAAGTCAAGAGAGAAGAAAGATGCCAAATCTGAGAGGGTTTCTCAGAGACAGGGATTCCAGACCAGGCAGGGAATTAAATTTTTTTAAATGTGTTTTTATTGATTTTTTTTTTTTTTTTTGTAGTGAGAGAGAAACATCAGTGAGAGAGAAACATTAATCAGCTGCCTCCTGCACGTCCCCAATAACCTGGGCACGTACCCTGACTGGGAATCAATTCATGACATGACACTCAATTCACTGAACCACACTGGCTGGGTGAGAATTAATTTTTTAAAGGTGAATGAAAGTAGTTTGGGATCTAAATGGAGGAGGAGCAGAACTGGAGTCTTGCCAATAATTATGGCCAGTGCAGACAGAAAGATGTCCTCTCTAAAAGCCAGGTGTTAAAGAAAGACTAAGATTCTGTAATAGAGAACAGGTGTATTCAAAATAGAATGGCTGATGTAAATATTGAGTTTTGTAGGGAGGGGAAATAAGGAACTGTTTTCTAATAGGGATAAAGTTTCTGTTAGGCAAATGAATAAGCTCTAGAGTTCTGCTGTGCAACATAGTCAACAATAGAGTATTGTGCACTTTAATGTGAAGAGGATAGATCTCATGTTAAATGTTCTTACCAAAACACACACACACACACACACACACACACACGAACACAAGAAAATTTGTGGTAGTTTTGGAAATGTTTAGAGCCTTGATTGTGGTGATGGAATCATGGGTGTATACATATGCCCAAACACATCAGGATGTGTATATAAATGTGTAGAATTATTCTAGTATAATTGATAAAAAATAAATTAAGAATTAAAAAAGTGTGAACAGAAAAGTGGCAGCAGAGTGAATGGAAGCTACAAAGACCATCTCCCAGGACAAAACTGGAATTACAATGAAAATAAAGACAAATCATCAGGAAGCAACCGAAAGGCAGCTTGGAGGACCACATAACCAGAGACACTGATTCAATTCTGGTAAACTTGCGAGGACGCTAGATGGGGCTGGGAGCCCACGGTCCGCAGCGGCCTGGGCTAGGACCAGCGGCCTCGGCTGGAAGCTGCACCCTTGGCTGGTCCTATGGCCTCAGCTGGGACCAGTGGCCGCCTCGGCTGGGTCCTGCAACCTTGGCTGGGTACTACGCCCTCGGCTGGGAGCTGCTACAGCCTCGCCGCCCTTAGCTGGGAGCAGCCCCTTGGGTTAAAGTCCCAGGCGGCTCCATGGCAGAGCCTGGAAAGAGGCTAAATTGGCAGCAGCCACTCACCTTGGGCTCTGGCAGAGGAATGGCAGACTGGACTGTAACTGTGTGGGGACACTCAGGATTTGGAGGGAGCTCAGAGCTTTCGCTGAGTGCAGCCACACAGGACTGTGGTCATCTTACTCCTTCCCAGGGCCCTGTTGGGGGTGGGGCCTCCCTCTGAGATTCAACCCCACCTGGTGGCCATTGAAATGCTAATTGAGGCCCATTAACAACCAGCATCTGCCCCACCCTCTGGAAATCCTCTTACACTGAGCACCTGAGGGAATTTTTTAGTCAACTCAGAAACCAAGGTTCTTCAGGTGACCACTACTAATAGCCTCCAGGCAAAAAAAAAAAAGCTAGAGGATAACTACCATTCCCTGGGCTAGCAACTCTAACCAGGAAAGTTAAGACTTGACAGTGGTGTTTAAAGTGGGTCCTCCCTGCCTCATCCAAACCCAGGAGAGGGAGCCACAAACAGCAGAACACCAACACACACAGGAAAAATTTGGCAGACTCCAAAGCCCACTGTGATAGCCAAAATGGTGAAAAACAGAAACAAAAGCTGAATGAAAGAACAAGAGACCTCAACTAAAGATGAGATATGAGGTGCAGTTAAGCAAGTTAACAGAGCTAGAATTCAGAGCCATGATCTTGAGGAAGCTCAACAGCATGTATAAGGACATGAGCACCATGAGTAAAGACATAGAAATGTTGAAAATCAACGAATGGAAATTAAAAACCACCAAGAAGAAATGAAGAATGACATATCAGAAATAAAAAACACATTGGAAAGCCGAAAGAGCAGAGTAGAGGAAGCTGAGGACCGGATCAGTGAATTACAAGATAGGGTAGAAAAAATCAACCAATCAGAAAAACAAAAGAAAAAAATAATTAAAAAACAGGAAGACAGCTTAAGAGAGTTGTGGGACAACTGGAAACGTAATAACATTCGCATCATAGGAGTCCCCGAAGAAGAAGAAAATGAGCAAGGGTTAGAGAATATATTTGAAGAAATAGTGACAGAAAACTTCCCTAATTTGGTGAAGGAAGAAGGCATTCAAGTTCAAGAAGCACAGAGAGCCCCAAGTAAGAAGAACCCAAACAAGCCCACACCAAGACACATAGTAATCAAAGTGCAAAATTCAAGGCAAAAAGAGAATCCTAAAAGCAGCAAGAGAGAAGCAACAGGTTACTTACAAAGGAAACCCCATAAGACTCTCAGCTTACTTCTCAACAGAAATACTATGGGCCAGAAGGGAATGGCATGAGGTAATCAAGGTCATGAAAAACAAGAATCTGAATATAAGACTACTCTACCCATCAAGGCTATCATTCAAAATAGAAGGTCAAATAAAAAGCTTCCCAGACAAAAAAAAAAAAAAGGCTAAGAGAATACATTAGCACCAAACTAACGCTGCAAGAAATGTTAAAAGGACTGCTATAATTAGCAGAAGAAATAGGAAGAAAAATATAACCACACTAAACAAAAATGGCAATAAATAAATACATATCAATAATCACCTTAAATGTAAATGGATTGAATTCTCCAATAAAAAGACACAGAGTAGTTTATTGGATAAGAAAGCATGACTCATCTATATGTTGTTTACAAGAGACCCACCTCACAACAAAAGACTCACATAGGTTGAAAGTGAAGGGATGGAAAAAAATCTTCCAAGCAAACAGAAAGAAAAAAAACCTGGGGTAGCAATACTCATATCTGATAAAATAGATTTCAAAATGAAGACCATAACTAGAGACAAAGACAGCCACTACATAATATTGAAAGGATTTATCCAACAGGAAGATATAACCTTGATAAACATATATGCACCCAATATAGGAGCAACATAATATATATCAAAAATCTTCTGGAGGACTTCAAAGGAGAAATCAATAGCAATACAATCATAGCAGGGGAATTCAACACCCCGCTGACATCACTGGATAGATCCTCTAGACAAAAAATTAGCAAGGAAACAGAGACTCTAAATGAAGCACTAGACCAAATGGATTTAATAGATATCTACAGAGAATTACACCCCAAAACTACAGAATTCACATTCTTCTCAAGGGCGCATGGGACATTCTCAAAGCTAGACCACATGTTAGGGCACAAACTAAGTCTCTACAAGTTCAAGAAGACTGAAATCATATCAAGCATCTTCTCAGATCACAATTGCATGAAACTAGAAATCAATTGCAAGAAGAACATACAAAGACATTTGAACACATGGAAGCTAAATAGCATGTTATTAAACAATGAATGGGTTACCAAGGAAATCAAGGAAGAAATTAAAAACTTCCTGGAAGACAATAAAAATGAAGACACAACAACACAAAATCTATGGGATGCAGCAAAATTAGTTCTCAGAGGGAAGTTCATACCACTACAGGCCTACCTCAAAAAAACAAGAAAAATCTCTAATAGACTATCGAACCTCACAACTTAAAGAACTAGAAAGGAAACAAAAAGAAAACCCCAGAGCAAGTAGAAGGAAGAAAATAGTAAAGATCAGAGCAAAAATAATAGACATAGAGTCCAAAAAAAAAAAAAAACAATTCAAAGGATCAATGAAACAAAGAGGGGGTTTTTTGAAAAGATTAACAAGATTGATGGACACTTAGCTAGACTCACCAAGAAACAAAGAGAGACAACCCAAAAACACAATATCAGAAATGAAAGAGGAGAAGTAACAACTGACACCACAGAAATACAAAAGATAGTTAACAACTACTATGAACAATTATAAGGCAACAAATTCGACAATCTAAGCAAAATGGACAAATTTCTAAAAACACGTAGTCTCCCAAAATTGGACCAGGAAGAGATAGAAAACTTAAACAGACCAATAACAAGAGAAGAAATTGAAGAGGTAATCAAGACTCTCCCAGCAAACAAAAGCCCAGGCCCAGATGGCATCACGGACGTGTTTTACTGAACATTTAAAGAAGAACTAACACCCATTCTCCTCAAACTATTTCAAAAAATTCAAGAAGAAGGAAGGCTTCCAAACTCGTTGTATGAAGCCACATAATTCTAATTCCGAAATCAGAAAAAGACACTACAAAGAAAGAAAACTACAGGCCAATATCCCTGATGAACATAGACGCTAAAATCCTGAACTAGCAAATCGGATCCAGCAATACACCAAAAAAATGATCCACCATAACCAAATGGGATTCATCCCAGGGAGGCAAGTCTGGTACAATATTCGCAAATCAATAAATGTGATACACCACATAAATAAAATGAAGAATAAAAAAACCACATGACCATATCAATAGATGCCAAAAAAGCCTTCAACAAAACCCACATCCATTTCTGATAAAAATGCTCAGCAATGTGGGAATAGAGGGCTCATATATCGACATAATAAAGGCCATATATGAAAGACCTACAGCCAACATCATACTCAATGGGCAAAAAATAAAGCTTTTCCATAAGAACAGGAACAAGGCAAGGATACCCACTTTTGCCACTCTTATTGAACATAGTATTGGTAGTCTTAGCCACAGCAATCAGACAGGAATTAAAAATAAAAGGGATCTAATTGGAAAGGAGGAAGTGAAACTGTCATTATTTGCAGATGACATGATACTATACGTAGAAAACCCCAAAGACTCCATCAAAAATTTACTAGACTTAATAAATGAATTTGGAAAACTAGCAGGATACAAAATTAATGTGAAGAAATCAATGGCATTCTAATACACCAATGATGAACTCACAGAAAAAGAAACTAAGAACCAATCCCATTTACCATTGTGGAAAAAAAAAATTAAGATACCTAGGAATAAACTTAACCAAAGAAATAATGGACCTATTCGCAGAAAACTACAGGTCATTGAAAAAAGAAATAGAGGAAGATATAAAAAAGTGGAAGCGCATACCTTGTTCATGGATTGGAAGAATTAACATCATTAAAATGTCCATACTACCCAAAGCAATCTATAGATTCAATGCAATCCCCATCAAAATACCAATGGCATCCTTCACAGAATTAGAACAAGTACTTCAAAAGTTCATATGGAACCAAAAAAGGCCTTGAATAGCCACAGCAATCTTGAAAAAGAAGAACAAAGTTGGAGGGATCACATTACCAGATTTCAGGTTATACTACAAAGCCACTGTAATCAAAACAGCCTGGTACTGGCACAAGAACAGGCATATAGACCAGTGGAACAGAACAGACAATCCAGAAATGAACCCAAAACAATGTGCTCAATTAATATTTGACAAAGGTGGCAAGAGCATACAGTGGAGTAAGGATAGCCTCTTTAATAAATAGTGTTGTGAAAATTGGACAGCTACATGCAGAAAAATGAAACTAGACCATCAACTTACACCATACACAAGAATAAACTCAAAAGGGATAAAAGACATAAATGTGACTCATGAATCCATAAAAATCCTAGAAGAAACTGTAGGCAACAAAATTTCAGACATCATACGCAGCAGAATTTTCACTGATACATCACCTAAGGCAATAGAAACAAAGAAGAAAATGAGCACATGGGACTTCATCAAACTCAAAAGCTTCTGCACAGCGAAAGATACAATCATCAAAATGAAACGGCTACCCACTATATGGGAGAGCATAATTGCCAATGATATATCAGATAAGGGGTTAATTTCCAATATATATAGAGTGCTTGTACAACTCATCAAAAGGAAGACAAAGAACACAATTTAAAAATGGGCAGAGGAACTAGACACCTCTCCAAACATGACATACAAATGGCCAAGAGACATATGAAGAAATGCTCAACATCAGTAATCATCAAAGAGATGCTAATTAAAACAACAACGTGGTATCACCTCACACCTGTCAGAATGGCCGCCATCAACAAACCATCAAACAAGTGTTGGCGAGGGTGTGAAAAAAAGGGGACTCTAGTACACTGCTGATGGGAATGCAGAATGGTGCAGCCACTATGAAAAACAATATGGTGTTACCTCAAAAAATTAAAAATTGAACTTCCATTTGACCAGTGATCCCACTTCTAGGAATATACCTTAAGAAGCCTAAAACACCAATCAGAAAGAATATATGTACCCCCATGTTTGTAGCAGCACTATTTATAATAGCTAAGATCTGGAAACAGCCCAAGTGTCCATCAGTAGACGAATGGATAAAAAAGCAGTGGTACATATACACAATGGAGTACTATGCAGCTGTAAGAAAGAAAGATCTCTTATCCTTTGAGACTACATGGAGGGACCTGGAAAGTATCATCCTAAGTGAAACAAGCCAAACAGAGAAAGACAAGTATCATATGATCTCACTTATTTGTGGAATATAATGAACATAACAGTCTGAGGAATGGGGTAGTCCCAGAGACGTGGAAGTGGGGTACAGACTGACAATCCCCAGAAAAGGGGGTGGTGGGGGAGAGATAAACCACAGAACTTATATGCATTTGTGCATGAACAATGGACATGAACAACAAAGCTGAGGACAGGGCAGGGAGGGAGGGGGAGGGGCGAATCAGTGTGGGAAAAAGGAGAAACATCTGTAACAAAAATTAATTAATAAAAAAAAAAAAAGTGTGAACAAATTTCAGGTGACTTCTGCCCCAAGCACGATATTTAAATAAATTACAGTTGTGATCATTACAACTCATTGTCATCCAACCAACAGTACCGCAAAGTAATTGAATTGGTGTTAAAAACATTATCCCACTATTACATTAGGTTTTCAAAAACTAGAGTGTTTTACCTCATAAAGGAACACAATTCCCGAAAATGTCTCCAGACTCATGGATTCAAGAAATGCCCAAGCTGGCCCTGCAGTGTGGCTCAGTAGTTAGAGCATCAGCCCTCACACAGAAGGATCTCAGGTTCAATCCCTAGCCCTGGTCAGGGGCACGTGCAGGAGGCAACAAATAGATGTGTTTCTTTCTCTCTCTCTCTCTTTCTCTCTCTCTCTCTTTCTTCTTCCCTCCCTCCCACTCTCTAAAAAATCAGTTTAAAAAAATCCCAAGTTGAGGATTAACAACAAAAAAAAAAAGAAGAAGAAGAAAGAAATGCCCATTTATCCACAAGTGGAATAGGCATCTAACCCAGTGCTTTCTAGTCCAATGTATACTATGGACCTAGAAATCATCTGGTCACTTTATTGCAGATCTCAAAACCAAAGGAAAGAAGAATGGGATAAGGAGAGAGGAACTTCCCAGAGCTCTGCAACCCTGGGCAAGCAGAGAAGGCAGTGGGGAAGGGATGGATTGGTTGCCAAATGGTAGTGTATCATCTCCTATCACAGACCAAAATAGAAGGCCTACCAACCAAAGATCTAAGTGGGAAAAAATTTTTAAATAAAATTATTTAAAGAGAATTTAAGTAAATATGTAATCAATTTCTGTGGGAAAGGCTCACAATGTTAAAAATGGAAGTGTTGGATGGCACAGAATGTAAACTTCTGACTGAATGCTATAGCATTTAAGAACACTCACAATTTGCAATCATAATTTTATTTGTTTAATCATTTTATTTATGTCTGACCCCCCAGCTAGGCTATAAATTACCTGTGGACAGAGATGTCACCATTGTTTTCCCATACTTGGAAAAGTCTCTGCATATAGTAGACACTCAATGATATGCTTTTGAAAAGTATTTCTGCTGTAATGTTATAATAGCTCATGTAGTTCCTTTCCACAAAACAGTAAATTGAGTAAATAATTGAGTTTTATATCGTGGTCGCTATTAGGGGCTTGGGCAGGGGGTTAACACCCATAAGCGTAAAGAAGATAAGCCCTAAGTCACTCCGAGGCAGAGAGCTGGAAGTGAGAATCCTGCAGGCAGCAAGAAAACTCTGGAGGCCGTCTCACTGGTGACATGAGAACTAGAACATTCTTGCCATTAGTTCAAATGAGCTTAACTTGAACTCTTGATTCCAGGTGAATCCCATTTATCCACAAGCAGTAACTCAACTTAAAATAGAGACAGCCAGGAGAACATAGCACTCAGATTTGCTAACTCTGAGGGTGTGAATTAGGACGGGATAAGGAAACCTCAAAAAGGCAATAAAGGGAGAATAAAAAGCTCCAAAGACACACGTCAGCTCTGTCACCATTTTACAAGGGCTGGTTCAGAACAAAACATTAACACAGCACGTGGGAGGACTATAAACATGAAACAGTCGTGTCTTACAGCATTTTCTCTTGCCTGTGCCTGTGGCTTTATTGACCCAGTGAGATACCTTGTGTTTTTCAGAATGCCGAAGCAAGTTATGACTTCAGTAGCAACGACCCCTATCCTTACCCTCGATACACAGATGACTGGTTTAACAGGTAAACTGAGCCTTATGGAGTGTCTTTGACTTCAGGTTTGGGGTTTTATTCTGCTTTCTTTTTGTTCTTAAAGCTTTAGAATCACCAGCAAAATAATCTCAGTGTTCCACTAAATTGTATTGTTACTTATCCTCTTTGTGACTACATTCTCTAAATTCTTTTTTTTTTTTTATCCTCACCCGAGGACATTTTCCCACTTTTTTACAGATAGAGTGGGAGGGAAAGAGAGGAAGAGAGAGAGAAACATCGATGCGAAAGGGACACATCGAGTGGCTGCCACCCACATGACCAACCAGGGCCGGGGACAAACTGCAACCGAGGTACATGCCCTTAGCGGGAACCGAACCTGGGTCTCTCTGGACCGCAGGAGGACGCTCTAACCGCTGAGCTAAACCGGCCAGGGCTAAATTCTTGAATTTTTAAAATATTTTGGTGCTCCTCTAGAATTATCTGTTGACTATTTGTTCTGTTGAACTGGGAATTATTTGCTGCTGTATTAAATATTGAAGGAAATAGGAATAATGAGAAAGCCTGTCTCAACCTACCACAAGGTGATTTAAAACATGCTGATTTCATTTGATCTGTGGAAACGATTGTAGAGAACTATTTTTGCTGCACAGGTCAGTGTGTGTATGCATGCCTTTTGAAAAGTATTTCTGCTATAACCTCATGAAGGTTACGTAGTCACTTTCAACACAACGGAAAGTGAAACTGGCAGAGATTTGGAGTATTGCTCGGCATCCAACCACAGAAAACTATCCAGTGTCTATCCATTTTCTTCAATCTGTTTGTCCAAGTAATATTCTTGCCCAAATGGTTGAATGCATATAAGAAATATCAAGAAATAGCCCTGGCCAATTTGGCTCAGTGGTAGAGCATCGGCCTGCAGTCCATAGAGACCCAGGTTCGGTTCCTGGTTAAAGGCATGTACCTCAGTTGCAGTTTGTCCCTGGCCCTGGTTGGGTCGTGCGTGTGGCAACCACTTGATGTATCCCTTTCACGTCAATGTTTCTCTCTCTCTCTCTTCCTCCCTACTCTATCTGAACAAAAAATGGAAAAATGTCCTCAGGTGAGGATAAAAAAAAAAAAGGAATTATCAAGAAATAAACATGTATAGCTTGCTCAACCAAAGAATACTATTCTTTATAAATCTAATGCTTCTCTATTATTGATGTTTCTGGGTGAGGTTCTTGAGAACATATGAACTTCAATTAATAGTATAAAAATATGTTACGTGACCCTGGCCAGTTTGACTCAGCAGTTAGAGCATTGGCCCATGGACCAAAGGGTCTCGAGTTCAATTGCAGTCAAGGGCATGTACTGGGGTTGCATGTTTGATCCCCAGCCCCTGTCTGGGTCATTCAGGAGGCAACTGGTTGATTTGTCTCTTTCACATTGATGGTTTTTTCTATCTCTCTTCCCCTCCCTCCCTTCCACTCTATCTAAAATCAATGGAAAAAGATATATATCCTCAGGTGAGAGAGAGAGATTGTTATAGAACCTTATTCATTTATTTTACTTCTTGTGACAAACTCATGGCACATAAAACAAATGTTGTCATTCTCAGTTTAGTGATATGAAAATAGGTTTAGAAAGGGTAAGTGACTTCCCTGGTCTAACAGTTAGTATATGTCAAAGCCAACACTTGAATCCAAGCTTCATAAATGTCTCTGATTTCAATTTATACCATTTTTTTTTATAAGCATCATCTTTATCATAAAAGACAGAAAGTGGCCAGGGTACTTAGATTCTGTCCCTACAATTAAAAAAATAACCTAAGAATATCTAGGGTGAAGACAAGGCACACAGGTTAGGGGGCTTAGCAATTATAGAAAATGCAGAAAAAGATAAAGAAAAAAATACAATTCAAATTTGTAACATTTTTAAAAGATCATAGCTGATGTCCAGTAGCACAATTCACTTTCTATCAACTTCACTTACAGCTTTAAAATTATCATGCAGTGTTTGGAAGTGTGTTTAGGCGGTAAGGATATACAAAACCATCTGACAGCTTTGGACATAAAGTGTCTCTTTCCCCATGACTTGAAAGTATAAATTTAAACTGGCTAAAATCTCCTAGCTAGAACTAATTAGTGCTTAGTGCAATAAAATATTTCATTGTCAGTAGTAAAAATTCTTAAATGTATAATTGCCTGAGATACTGTCATAGTGAGTCAGACAAGCATGCTGCTTGCCTCTTAGGGTGCTAGTGACTCGAGACACAGTGTCTACTTTGACCAATAAATGGGACTTTTCCCAACAATTAAGTCATTTTCAAGATCCTCATCTATCATGACTTGTTGTTACAAAAATTAGATGGTACCACAATTCAAAACATCACCTCTCAAAACATAACAACTATTGTAAATGATTATAGGAGGACAGTGTGTCAAAGTTCAAGCCCACAGCTCTGGGAGGATCCATGGTCTGAAAGCGTGAGTCTGTCCTCAAGATGATTCCTGCTTGACACAAGAATTAGAATAGAGCAGCCTTCCCATGAGTATAGGATACATTTATTTCAAATTCCATCTGGGATGAAATATTTTGCCTGGTATTTTCTTCAATATAACTTAGGGTTTGAAGAAGGAGGGAGGATAATGACTGAGGGTACAGAGGAAATAAAATTAGCCATGAGTTAATTGTTAAAGCCAGATAATGGGTACATGAGTTCACTCTACTCTTGTATATCTTTCATATTTTCTATAATAAGAAGTAAAGTTTAAAAGTGGGGGGCATAAAAAGAGGCAAAAAAAACAGAACTAGGACTTTAGCTCAGTTCTCTTGAAGCTGTTGGTTTTGGTGTGCCAGCTGCTAAGGAACTTGCAATGTCATATGAGGAGGCCACAGATGCCCAAATCACTATAGGGCTAAGTGTAGCTGTAGCTTCAAAAAAAAAAAAAAAGAAAAAAAACACCGGAAGGCTAATGCCTATTAAGCACTATGTTTAAGGCACTGTTTTAAGTGTTTTGTATGTATTAATTCTCATCAGAATTTTCTAAAACAATATTATTATTCTCCCCATTTTGAAAACTGAGGTACAGAAAGGTTAAGTAAGTTGTGCAACATCATATAACTAGTAAGTCATAGAGACAGGGTTCAACACTAGTGAGTGGCCATTACATGCACTGCCTTACAATGAAGATGCTTTGGAGACCATAGAGAAATATAAAATTATCTCTGACTAGGGGTTGGGACAGGCTTCCTTGAAGAAGTAGCATTTAGTCTAGGATTTTAAAGAAGGTAATAGGTAGAGTTGGTGGCAGGAGTGTATTTCAGAATGAGGGTACAATTTAGGTGAAAAAGGAGAGGCTGGAGGTAGGTAATATTCTCAAGGTGGCTGGAAACTGATCTGGGATTTAGAGACTGGTGTGTGGAGCAGCATTCTAAGAAGACTTCATGGAAGAGTGAACATGAAAGGTTTGGACAGGTTTCTAGGATAAAGGAGAGATTCTACGGCCCAGAGGCATAGACAAGGACAATCCTCCCATTGCACTCAAGGAATGTTGCTCTCCAAAGACTCTGGGAGCCTTGAACCCAGCACTTGACTTTGTCAGGGCTCACTACCAATCCAGCATGAGTCTCTAGATAGTTATGCAACCACAAAGACACACTGTGTTCTCTTATGGGGATGGGCATCGTATCTGATGCCCCACGTCTGCTCAGCAGACTTGGGGTTCTTGAGAAATGCTCATTTAAGCATTACTCTGATAAAGGGCTGCCTGGTGCTGACCAGCAATGGGCTTGCTGCTATTGCTATCCCAGTCACACTGCCTGCCACAAAGGCCAGTTAGGACTTGGAAGCAATTGCTGCTGAAGAAAAGGCAGCGACCCTCCATCACAAGGTTCTCATTGCTGTGAAAAGTATAAAATACAATGCACTATAAGGGGCTCTCTCAAGCAAGCAAATAAAATGTTCCCCTTGGTTAGGAAACCAAGTTTAAGAGGGGTGTGTCTCTCCTGAGCTTCCTTGACATCCTAAACCATCGTATCATTCCCTCTGTACTTCCTTGTTAACTTGTTTTCCTTTAAGTGTACATTTATTTAAGAGCATATTTAAAACTCCAAGCCAAGGACTCTATGAAAGCAAACTTCATATGTATGCAGAACTGCTTTTAGTGGATATGTATATTAGAATTTCTTGCCCTGTGCTTAAGTTGATTTTACAAGATTATTCCTTTTTTAAGTAGAGCAAGAGTATTTATTCTACTGTGAACCATTTAACAATTACATGCAGTATCTGAGCTCTGGGGATATATTTGAAACAGTTGAGAAATTTGCAAAAGGAGTATCATTTCCTCCTAGATTACAATCAGAGAAATACAGATGGCCAAGCAAAATAATAACAAAATAGTAATAATAACCCAAATTGCAACAACATAGAAAATAATATACATTTAATGAGCATCAACAATGTGCAAAACATATAACTGATTTGCTGTGAGGTATCAGGATCTAGTATCTCGTTTTTTCCTTAATGACATTCAACAAATATTGACTGGCTGGTTGACAGATGGATGGCATACCTTCTCAGCTGTGCTAAGATGTTGAGTGGCCTTGACATCTGTCCATGTTAGAGCTGCCTGCTTCTCCCAACTTTTGCAGCTCTTGCTTTGTCAATAATCTTCCAGCCTTGCTTGGTTTTAGGTCAATGTTTGGTGATGCACTGCAGATCTGTATTTCATTACTGTGCTGCTGTCCATAAAAGTTCCTCTTGCATAACATTTATTTGACAAGTATTCACCACTGAAATGTCATCCCTGCCATCGGCAATATTTAGAGAGCATCACGGGGTGCAGTACGCTCTATCTATTAAGCCCTAAAGAGTAAAAGATTCTGGATTAGATGCAATTCTTGGCTGCAAAAAAATGTACTATAAATTCAAAAAGAGAGAAGACATTTATTACTCAAGCAACCAAAATGGGAGGAAGGAGAAAGGAAAAATGGATGATGGGGAACATTTATCTCTATGTAAGTTCATTTGATTGATAACATTAGTTAAACCTTCAAATAATAAAATTTTTTCCATGATTAACGTTTTTCCTTATTAAAAGTCATATTTCATTTTGAAGAACTCTATATGATAAGCCAAAAAAGAACATGTGAGAAAAATACCCTCTCTGGTTGGCTATTTGCATACTAATGGAAAGTGATACTTTTCCCTCGTGACTCTTAATGGTTTAGAAATAGATAAACATCTTTCCCTTCTGTCTTTATAGACAATTCTGAAATCACCTCCTAGATAATAAAATTTAAACTGCTTTCAAAGACCTAATCTAACTTTTTCTTTCATGTGAGCTTTGAGAAAAGAGTAGCCCCCCTTATCCATGGGGATACATTCCAAGACCCCCAATGGATGCCTGAAACTACAGATAGTACTTAATTCTATATACACTGACTGTACTAGGTTTTTTCTATACATACATACCTATGATAAAGTATAATTTATAAATTAGGCACAGTGAGGAGATTAACAATAATAATTAATAATTAGATGGAACAATTATAACAATATACTGTAATAAAAGTTATGAGAATATGGTATTACTAAGTAAAATAAGGGTTACTTGAACACAAGTACTGTGGTACCTCAACAGTCAATCTAATAACTAAGACAGCTACACTGGACAAAGGGATGAGTCACTTCCTAGGTGGGATGGAACAAGACATCGAGAGATTTCAGAATGGCACACAGTTTAAAACGTATAAATTGTTTTTTTCTGGAAATTTCCATTTAATCTTTTCAGACTGCAGTTGACCCACAGTAACCAAAACTGTGGAAAATGAACCCACAGATAAGCGGGGAATGTTGTTATCTCATAAACCAATATTTTCTCAAAGGTTACTATTGCTATAAACCCTCCCTCTACCCATACCAGAGCACAGTGAAATACAATAAAGTTTAATTTTGTTAGCTTTTCTGAGCCACTGGAAAAAAACACAAATTTTATTTTAATTTTACTTCTAATCCCCTACCTGGATTAGACAAATCTTCATTATTTAAGGTTTCCCTTCAGCTATAAGAAATAGACATAAACAGATTTATGTTTATGAGAATTACATCAATTATAAAATAATCATCTGTATGTTGGTATAATCATTTCTACTTTGGAAACTAATATTTTGCATGCCACATAGGGGCCTTTTTATAGTCCTTAGGTGGCAATAATTCTTAAGGGAGAAAATACAGCAAATTATGATGAACAAATGTAGTGTTGTGTTAATTATTTGGTAGGAAATAAGTGATCCCTGAATCACTTTCTCCTCTCTGTAAAACGGGAGTAAAATTTCACCTTGAAATTTGTAAGGGATTAGAGACATGTGTGTATACAAAGCATGTGGTACAGGGCATGGCACATGGTGGGCGCTTCCAAACAGCAGCAAATATAGTTGTGAAATTCAGTGAAGGAAGTTTTAAGGAGCTAAGTCAAAAGTTCTCCAACTAGATAGAAAATGGGAAGAATTTATACCAAAGGAGTTAATGGATGGCCCAGCCATTCATTCATTTTTCTCAGACATCTATTCTCCCATCTGAGCTTTTGACAGAAACTAGGTAACAGTCAGCTCAAGGTTAAAGTTTATGGCAAGAGTTTGGTGCCTGTGTTTCTGCATTGCTGATTGAAAGATATAAAAAGATAGTTTGTATGCATGAAAAAGCTTGATCTATTGGGAAAATTGAAAAATCCAAGCATCTGACCTCAGAAAGCTAGAGAGCCTCTTCTCTTCTCCAGAAAGCATTAAGTACTTGCTAGCAGACCTGGGGTTTTCCCCCAAAGCGGTTACGGTTACGCCTCCTTACGTATTTAACCAGGACTCTTGAAACGCTAGAGTCTTACCCTATAGAACTCACTGGATATTAGCCGGCAAATATGGTTGATGACAAACTAGTTGAGTAATCTCTGCATCTCAGCTCCAATATTTCCGACACTGAAGTATCTTTGGGCAAAAACATGGCTGAAAAGACTGCAGCTGGCCACTGTGGAACTTTGGTTACCCAAGAATCCACAGACCTGCAGAGTCTGGAGACTAGATGTCCGTGAACCTGGCCAAGTTGCCCACTAACTTGCTGAATGAATGTACATTATTCCCAATGTCTCTGTGAATCCATAGCCCTAAAACCTCATTATAAGCTGTGGCTGTGGGATATAGAACTAAGGAGTCAATTAAAACAACCATTAGATCAATGACCAGGAATGGAGACTAAAGAAAGAAAGAGAAAGAACAGGGGGGAATCTCCAATTCAAAATTAGCCTGCAAATCAAAATTGGAGGAAAAAAGTGTTCAAAAAATAAATTAAAAAACGGGTATAAATTTATTCCAGGTGAAATTAATTTTATGGAGAGTCTTAAAAAAGACTTTAAAAATTAAAACATCCTCAGAGAAACACCCAGAATAGTGTTTGACCAAATAGCTAAGCACCCTGTGGCCCAGCCAAATTGGAACATAAAATTAATCATCATATTTTTTATTTGCACATTTGCTCAGAATGATACGTGTATGAATAATATCTGTTTAAAATAAAAATAAATGATGTGGGAAACATTAGCAAAAATAAACATGGATATGAAAAAGAACCAAGAGCAATTGAAAAATACAGCCTCTGGAATAAAACCTCAAAAATGGGATAATATCTAGCCTGGGTGCAGTTGAGTAGGTAATTAATTAATTGAAGATAATGCTGTCTATCAAAAACCTACCACAAACATCAATGTCTCTATCTCTCTCTCCCTCTTACTTCCTTTCTCTCTAAAATCAATAAAGGGGAAAAAATTATTTTTAATTAACCATCACACTTTTTATTTGCACATTTCTGATAGGAATAGGTAATAGTTTAGCGTCATGGTTAAGAGTAGGAGTTTAGAAGCAGCAGACTTGAGTTTGAATTCTGGTTCTTCCTCCTAATGAGAAGTGACTTAAAATCTCTATGCCTCAACTCCCTCTTCTGTGAAATGAGAATGGTAATAGTTTGCTGTGAGGATTAAATAAGACAATACATGCAGTACTCTCAGCACAGTGACCAGCCCATTGCAGGTATCAAAAACTGATACTCGTTATGTTCACATTGCTCAATATAGCTTACTCTATGACTTAACTGGAGCACATATAGAAAAAGATGCTTTGGGCTGGACAGGATAAGCAGGATGACCAACCACCCTAGTGGAAGGTCAGTGATGTGGAAAGAAGGGGTGTGCCTGTACTCCCTCACTGGAGATCCCCAGGGTCACGGGCAGGGCCTAGGTTTTTACTTGGATATCTCCAGAGCAACTGCAGAATGGTCATCGTAAAAGTCCAAGTTTGAACCCCATCCCCCACAGGTTAACCATGTGTTGTCCCTCTAGCCTTCCTTATCCATTGTATCAGTTACCAATTGCCAAATAATGTCACATAACAATTATCCCAAAACTTTGTAGCTTAAAACAATAAGCACAGACAATTGCTCACAATTGACCAGTCTCGGCTTTGTGGTTGGGCTCTCTTATGCATCCATGGACAGCTGGCAAGTTGGCCGGGAGTTCGCTGGTTTAGGACTGCCTCTCTCACGTGTCTGGAGGATGTTTGGCTATCAACTGAAGTGACAGGCACAAAGGATTGTGTGTCTTTCATCATCTAATATGTGAGCCTGGTGTTGCCCACATGGCACCAGTGTGGCTCAGTGGTTGACCACAGACCCATGCACCAAGATGTCACCAGTTCGATTTCTGGTCAGGGCACATGCCCAGGTTGTGGGCAAAATCCCTAGTAGTGGGCATGCAGGAGGCAGCCAATCAATGTTCCCTCTCATCGTTGTTTCTATCTCCTTCTCCCTCTCCCTTCCTCTCTCTCTAAAATCAATAAAGAAAAAAAAAAGAGTTGATGCTTGTTTTAGTTCTCTATTGCCACTTGACAAACTACCCCAAAACTTGGTGCCTTAAAAAAGAACAAACATTTATTTGCTCACAGTCCTGTAACCTGGGCAAGGACAGCCTGTTTCTCTCCACTAGCTGCTTACTGGGGTGATCTGGCTGATGTGGAGGAGGGAGGTGGCTCCCCTCACTCATCAGGCTTCTCATCCTTCCTGTTGGAATATTGGAGGTTGCTGGGCCTCTCTCCTCATGTGCTCTCATCCATCTGTGGTGTACCCCAGCTCTTCTATATGGCACCTGGCACCAGCTGATGGAAGCTGAAGCTGTCAGGACTTTTTATTTTTTTAGAAATGGGGAGGTAGAGAGAGAAAGAAACATTGACATGAGAGTGAACATTGATGAGCTGTCTCCTGCTCAACCCCTACTTGGAATCAAACCAGCAACCTTTCAGTGCACCTGACGATACCCAATCAACTAAGCCACACTGGCCAGGACAGCCAGGCCTCTTAAGAAGTGGTTCTTCGCCCTGATGGGTGTGGTTCAATTGGTTGGGCATCTCATTCACCAACAGGTTACTGGTTCAATTTCCAGTCAGGGCACATGCCTGAGTTATGGGCTCAGTCCCCAGTATGGAGCATATAGGAGCCAACTGATCGATGTTCCACTCTCAAATTGATGTTTCTCTTTCTCTCTCCCTCTCCCTTCCTCTATCTCTAAAAACCAATAAAAGAAATATTTTTTAAAAAAATAAGTGGTTCATCATCCTTCCACTGCATTTTATGGGTCAACCCAACTCACCAGGCCAATTCAAGGAAGGGAAATATACATAGGAGGGGCAGAACTATTTGGAACCTGTGGTATAAAGGAAGAGAGCAAGTAAAAGGGAGAAAATTAATGGAATTACAGTGTCTGTTGCAGAGGACATTCTAGAATATGAGCCCTGAGAAGGCCTTGCTCAGAATTACAAAGCTGGGCAAACCTCGGCAAGATTGTCTAACGAATGCCTGGAGTTCTTAATCTGGACCCCCTTGAAACTGTATGCAAAATACACACCTTTTTTTTTCCTTTTTTCTTTCTTTTTTTTTTTTTTTTTGCTGGAGGAAAGTGGGAATCTATAACATTCAATACATCCTCAAAAGAGTCTATGATCCAAAAAAAGATGAGGAACCATTATCCCGAAATTGATGGGCAGCGTTACACCCCAATGGATGGGGAAGCCTTGAAATTAAACACCAGCCTACACTCTAGTGCTTCAAAAAATCAGAGCTCTTCCAAAGAGTACAACCCTGTCTTATACTGTGTTTCTTTTTCACCAGACACCTGTAAGTGTGTTTTGTGCAGGAAGATACTTCAAATTTTAAAGTAAAGATCAAATTTCAAGGTTGAAATGTTCTGAGAAGCCTCTCTTGGTAGAAATAAACCAAGGCAGCTGGAGGGGGGGAAGTAAGAAAAGGGAGGCTGGGATACACAGGTGGAAATCAGGTGGACCAAGTGCTGGCTTCGGGCTAACTGAGCCATTGAAAAGGACCAAATTGCTTCCAATTGATAGAATCTAAAGAACCTCTTCCAGAAACTATATCCAACTTGTCTCTATTTTTCTCCACAGCCATGGGACCCGATGTGCAGGGGAAGTTTCTGCCGCAGCCAACAACAATATCTGTGGGGTCGGAGTGGCATACAACTCTAAGGTCGCAGGTGAGCTGTCCCTGCCAAGGAGCAGGCCCCGTTCCAGGCAGGCAGCCCCAAAACGAATCACACCCTAGTCTCCAGGCTGACCAGGGCCTGGCAAAAACTCCCAATGTGGTAGGAGGTCTGGGACACATAAGTTTAACAAGAGTAAAATTTTTTTATATTTAACATATAAATTCTTATTTAAGTGTAATATAAATACAGAAAAATGCACAAGCCACAAAGATAGCTCAATGAATTTTTACAAACTACCCAAGGAACAAAACATTACCAGCACCCCAAAAACCCTCCTTATGTCCCCTCTCAGTTACTACCCATACACACAAGAATAATCACAATCCTGATTTTTTTTTTTTTTTTTTTTTTAATCCTCACCAGAGGACATTTTTCCATTTTTTGTTCAGGTAGAGTGGGAGGGAGAGAGAGGAACAGAGGGAGAGAGAGAAACATCGATGAGAAAGGAACACATCGAGTGGCTGCCACCCGCACGACCGACCAGGGCCGGGGACAAACTGCAACCGAGGTACGCGCCCTTAGCGGGAACCGAACCCGGGTCTCTCAGGACCGCAGGCCGACGCTCTAACCGCTGAGCCAAACCGGCCAGGGCCACAATCCTGATTTCTAACAGCAAATATTGGTTATTGCCAGTTTTCAAACTTTATATAAATGGAATTTATTATGGGCACTCTTTCGTGTCAATATCAAAAACATTTTAATGAGACTCAAAGACTGTGGAGAATGTAAGATGTGTATAAATTGTTGTAAACATATTCAGAATCTTCAAAATGGTTTTTTGTGTGTGTGTGATTTGCATAATGCATCTCATCTTTAAGGAAATATATTCTACCTAGAGCCTTTTTACTAAGTTCCACAGGAAGGATATTTAACAATTTCATCTTTACAGAAGGCTTTAGAAATGAGGGTGGCAAGTCACTAGAAATTTAAAAACCAAAACCTGCCCCACCCCAAAAAAGAGAGGGAGAGAAAGAGGATTGAAGAGTGGGGTTCATAATCTTTCAGCAAGATGCTGGAGACTGGAGTGGCTCCTGGCTCATTCCAAGTGTAGCACCAAATTGGTTCGTAATTTATTTAGGCTGACTCACCCAACCTTGTTTTTCTTTTTTTACAACTGTCTTGATATTTTTCTTGGCAATTTACTGGAAACATAAACATATTTTGTGCTGACACTTGCATTTCTGGGAACCTAAATAAAGCAAGAGCGACTTATACAAACCCACCATTAACCTCTTTCAACACTGTTTGCTAAGAGGTTTGCCTGAGCTAGTTGCTGAATTTTACAAAAGAACACATCTGGAACGTTCTGAAATGTAAATAGAGGAGGCTTTGTCCCTCGGGTTTCGGCTCTCTTTATTTTGTGTGCATCCAAAATGCTAGCATTAAAATGTCAGAAGCCATTATGAGATCAGGGGAAAGAATATCACCCAATTAATATTTTATAAGCTAGGCTTGTACTTCAGGTGGTAGCTGAGGCGAGGTGGGTTCTTTATTCACAAGACAAAACTGGAAGCAACTGAAAAATTCAAACCTGAATTTCTCATTCACAGTGATTGTCTTCAAATAGTTTTGAAGGCTCTGTCCAAATCAACTGGTTTTTTAAATAGGATTCGTAAAACTACTGCCTGCAAAAATTAAGAATTCGAGCAGCTCAAGCTGTTTTGAAGGTTTATTGGGGTCCCTTTCCCCATTTGATGCTTTTATCTTTTTCTCTATTATCTGAACTCTGAGAACATCTGAGCTGCTAATTAAATGTACCTAATTCTCTTGCTCTCTTTATTTGAATTACCTAAAAGCAAAGCCAGAGACAAAAATTTGGGTATGTTAGAGAAAGAACTTTTCTCTACCCTTCTGAGTTCTTCTGGCTAGTCTAAGAATTAAGTTGATGTGAGACAGATTAACAGGAGAAAATAACCAAATTTCATTATGTACATATATATGGGGGTTCCATAACAATATGGGGCCCAAAGACAGATAAGGTAGCTGAGGCTTATATGCTGCTTTGGACTGAGAAGGGGGTAGTGTTTTGGGACTTTGAAGGGGAGGAAGGCAATTCACAGGGAGATGGAAAAGCAAATGTTCAGTAAACAAATGTTTCCTGGGCCACACAGAGACCCTGGAAGACAGCAGACTCTGATCTCTAGGCCCTGCCTCAACTTGTTCATATTACACTGTAGTTATGTATGAGGATAGCTCCCTCTCAGGAGCAAGCCCTCTATCTAACTTATTTTAGGCAGTAAGGGGGAAGGTCAAAGGTCAAAGGATCTTCTTTTTTCTGAGAATATGTTTATCAAAGCTGGGGACAGTGAAACAAGGAAGGGCTTAGGATAGAAGAAGCAACAAAGGAAGCCTTGGAGACAGGTTCAGGGTTTTAGCCCAGGATGAGCAGCTACTGCCCATTGCTCCCCTGGTTGCAAGTTTCCTGGGGTCCTTTAGAGTTTAGGAGGTGCATGCCTGTAAGGGAAAAATAAGGGGAAGAGAAAGATTTGGGGGTGCTCTTGGGTCCTTTGTTTTGAGGGTTTTTAAAGGCTGGAAGTTTAGGGGAGTTCTTAGGGAAGGATCTCAATAGAATATTCATCAGCTTTTCCAGGTGTGTCCTTTCAGGGTTGTGGTCTCCACTGACCAATCAGTGGAGACAATGACCCTGAAAGGGCACACTAGGCCTCAGTTGTATTTCAGCTTCAGGCCTAGAAAAGCAGCAAAACCAGTAGAATGACGCCAGGTCCAGCAGCAATGACTAATGCCCCCTGCAGTGGCACTGACCAATCAAAGGCTCTTCTTGAGTCTTTTGGTTTTTTTAGAAGTAAAATAATCTTCCCAGAGAGATACATTTTGGGAAAGCAAATTTTGTTTCCCTACAGGTGCAAGGAGTTTATTTGGAAAGTGATCCCAGGAAGTTGGAGAGAGGGAAAGGTGGTAAAGGAAAGGAAGCAACAGTGTATGTAGATGAGCTGGTTGCTCCCATGGACAACTGGATCTGAGAGACTATAGGAACACCCATCAAAAATTCACCCCCCAACTAGATAAAGGAAGGTGAAGAGATTAGCCAAAGAACATATGTGCATAGCCCATAGACACAGATAACAGTGTAGTGAAGGCCAGGGAGGGGGAAGTGGGCTGGGTGGACGTGGGAAAAGGACTTGGGGGACATCTGCAATAGTGTCAACAATTTTTAAAAACTTGGGGAAAATGTACCCTCCAAGGTGAGGAAGCTGGGGAGTTCACTCACCAACTCCTGTCCCTCATTGGTGGAGGAGGCTCGGGGGACACCAATACCCTGGCCTAGCCGGACTGCCAGCTAACGTGAGCTGAGAAGAACTCCTAAGGCAGAGAACATCCCTCAGGCAAAGACACTCAGATGGGGGCAACAGATCTAGGCAGAGCACAACAGCCTCTGCCTCACCTACTGACTAACCCCCATCCCACAGGTGAGTGAGTGCAGCCTGATACCTCAAAGACAGGGCCCCTGCTTTCTGAAACCCTCATGGCAATGCCTTAAGATTCCAGAAACCAAGGCCAGAGCTAATGGGGGGAGGGGGGGTAGCCCAGCCACACAAAGATTTTCAACAAGGCAGCCACCTTTCTCCCTTTTCCATTCCCTAAACCCCAGATTTGCCCCTCTGTAACCACTCATGCTGATTCTAACTGCTGAAGGACCAGGAAACTCTAGTTCCTCATCCTGTGTACTGTAGGATATCCAGTGTTCTCTAGACTTCCCCAGAGGAGCAAAAGGAACTCTTCATGAGGAAGTGTTGGAGAGTTGCTCAAGATCCCAACAAACGCAGAATTTCCGGCTCCTCCACCTTACATATTTAGTGGAACATTTTGTTCATTCTGGTTGACAATTACAAAAATTGTCTGTTTTTTATTATTCTAAATGAGCATACCCCTTCCAGAGAGAGAATCTTTCCTTTCAGGAGCTTTCTGAGCTAGGGTTGTGTAGTGCGCCACCTGGTGGCCTACAAAGATCTTGCTAGTCCCTGGCAGTCTCCAAGTGTTCAGTTACAGGTCTAGCAGGCAGGCCTTGGCAACAATATCCCAAGTCCCTCCTGAGTTTCTCTTCACCCTGTCTTCACGAAAAGCTAAAATTAAGGTGATGTAAAATCTTAGTCCATAAATAGAAAGGAAACAGAGATGAGATTATAAAATAAATCCTCTGAAGGCAAAAAAGATAAAAAATGTATTGAATATCTCTTCATTTGCCTGTTAGCTTCTTGGGTTCTCTTCTATTATAAACACTGCTCATTTTTCCATTGGGGTTCCTGTATTTTTCTTGTTGATTTACAACATTTGTGGTATCCTAGATATTAGCCCTTAATCAGTTTTAATCAATGCAAATATCTTCTCCCTAACTTTCACAGTAGGTCATTAGTCCATCTGGATTCACCTTTGTATGTTGTACTAGCTGGAGGTCCAGTTTTATTTTTCTCCAAATAGTGAGTCAATGGTCCCAATACAACCTATTTTTTATCCTTACCTGAGGTTATGTTTATTGATTTTTTTTTTTCTTAGAGAGAGAAGAAGAGAGAGAGAGAGTGAGAAACATTGAGAGAAATATTGATCGGTTGTTTCCCATATGCACCCTGACCAGGGATTGAAACTACAAATTAGGTATGTGCCCTGACCAGGAATCAAACCCACACTCTCTTCAGTGTATGGGACAATGCTCTAACCAATGGAGCCACCCAGCCAGGGCCCAATACTATCTATTTAATAGTCCAGCCTGTCTCTGATTTGTGGCGCCACCTTCATTATATATTAAGTTTCTGTACATACATGGTTAGTCTCTGGGTACCTATAATTTAGATAAAGTCTCCTAGCAAATATAAACTAGAAAATGGTAACCACACTCCTTCTACTACTGTACCTTTGTATATTCTCTTCTCTCTGCCCAGAATACTTCACTCCTACACTATACCTGGCCACCTCCTTTTCATCCTTCAGCTCTCAGGTTGCTTCCTCAACACCACCTCTCAGAACAGTTTCCTCATCTACACTTTAAAAAGCCTGCTGAATTGTTCTACCCCAACACTACTTACATATTCTTGTTATTGCGTGTTATTGCATATATTAATATCTTCCTCCACAGGCAGATGAGTCTCCATGAAAACAGGGGCCATGTCTGTCTTCTCTCATACCTCAGCACAGGGTCTACATACAGTGGGTGCTCAAACCCTATTTGCTGAATGGCAGAAAGGGAGAAAGAAGTAAAGAGAAGGAAGGGCCAATGAATAAACCAATTATAAGCAGTATAAATTTATCATTGAATGAAAGAATAAGCGGATGATTGAAGTTGATTGATTAATGGCATAAGGCTCCAAGGACCCCAACCTGATGCAATTTCTATCTGGAGGGCTAAAGTAGCTCCTTTTCTACCAGTACCATCTTATGTTTGTTCCTTTATTCCAATCAAATAAGTTCCAAGGAGACTTGGGCCTTGCTGTAGGGTGCCTACCATGTACTCAGTCATGCTGTGGGTGGTGGGATACCGCAGTGAGTCTGCAGACAAAACACCTGCCCTCACACTGTTGACATTCTAAGAGAGGACTCTGACAATGAGCAAATAAGCATGATAATATCAGATAATGGTTGCTGGTAGGAAAAAAAACAAAGCAAGGTGGCAGAGAGTAACTGGGGCAGGTACAGCAACTTGAGGGCGGGCATCATTCCTGGGCTTCTGTAGAGCTTCTCCGAGTAGCCCCAGGGTTTAGCCAGGCCAGTTGTGATTGGTTTTACCTTCCTTCCTTTTTAAGCCAGAGCATATAGAGTTACACATTGGGCTTCAGGATGAGCTCACCTTTGATGAAAGATTCTGAAGAGGCCCTGGCCGGTTTGGCTCAGCGGTTAGAGCATCGGCCTGCGGTCCAGAGAGACCCGGGTTCGGTTCCCGCTAAGGGCATGTCCCTCAGTTGCAGTTTGTCCCCGGCCCTGGTTGGTTGTGCCGGTGGCAGCCACTCGATGTGTCCCTTTCACGTCAATGTTTTTCTCTCTCTCTCTCTCTCTCTCTCTCTCTCTCTTCTTCTCTCTCCCTCCCAGTCTATCTGTGCAAAAAAAAAAAAAGAAAGAAAGAAAGATTCTGAAGAGTTTGGAAACCACACTGTTGACCATTGTCAAGATAACCTGGAATTTCTCTACTAGGAATGAACTGCTTCCACATACTTGGAATAAAACTTACAACATTTCCATGGATTTACATATATTTTATCTGAGTTTTTAAATAAACCCATATAAATTAGCCATCAGCATAATAATTAATGTTTTCAGATCCTTAAAACTTAGATCAGCCTAAATCTGCTCCTTAGCCTGCAGACTAATAATATTCATAAGTACAAATGGGCAATTAGAGATTCTGAGGTTTGTGGGCAGATGTAGCTTTTCCTGGTATCAGGTACAACTCACCTTTTATTACAGGAGTAGAGTCAGAAAGGATTTAGCTCAAATCCTCTGGGCCATGAACCCCTAGAGCAGTAATTTTCAACCTTTTTCATTTCATGGCACACATAAACTAACAACTAAAATTCTGCACCACACCAAAAAATATAAGTTTTGCTGATCAGACAAAAAAAGGCATAATTTTGATTGATTTACAAAAAAAAAAAAAAACAGAATAATAGTGATTACCTATCCTTTTTGCTCCAAAGTGACTTGCTTAAAAATCAGGTGCCTACACTTGTATATAAGAACTTCTGGTACCAAGAATTACCAACCAGACATGACCAATAAGATACAGCTCTACTATATAGCCTATATATTTATGGTTCAAGAGAGGGCATTCATACTGGATGGCTATTGTTGTGTTGGCTGTTGTCATTTATTTATTTGAGAATCTAAGGGAAAAGAGGTCAGTGCCCCTGACTGAATAGTCGGGTACTGAATGTTTTAAAAATTCTTGTGACATGCCGGTTGGAAATCACTGCCCTAGAGGCTAGTAGCAGTGCAAGTTGTACAGATAGGCATGAGGCTCAGAACCTAACACAAGGGATGCAGAGCCACTACTGGTCATTAATGTGGTGATCAGGCCCGGGAGGGAGGGAGTAGGAGAGGGAATAGATGCTTGATGTGTACTGTGTCTCCTTACCATCAAATCACATCAGCCAGTAGAGCATTTTTACAAATGTGAGGACACTGAGTCCTAGCTCCCTGGTCTTCCCTTTCTTTCTCTGCCTCTTACTTTCATACTTTCTTGTGTTTTCTCTCTCTCTCTCCCCCCACCTTGTATCCCCCTGTAGTTTCTAGAGCACTCAGAGACAGAGGAGAGGTCCTCCCTAAAAACCCTTGGGTCACCCTGAGCTTATGTCTTGGCTGCTAATGGTGTAGTTGCTTGCAAAAAGTAGTGTTGTGTCTCACTCATTTAATGCATGCCTCATTCTTCCAGAGCTTAATGAGATTAAAAGAATGTCCGGCACCTGTCCCCTGAATATGAATGAGAGGCTTGCTTTCAGTCTGTGGCCGCCCTTGCCTCCCTTGATGCTGAAACAGTCAGAAAATTAATGCACACCAGCTCTGATGTTCTGAGCAGCACAAAGGGTGCCAGAGAGAGGATGAAGAGACAGAGGGATATGAGCTGCAAAGAGAGAGGGAACAGGACTTGGCTGAATGCACCATGCACTGGCTGTATGACAAAATCCAGTGTTGCCATTGGCTGGCATATGGTGGGACAGTCCAGACCTACTTGGCCAAAGTTAAATTTCTCTCCCATTTAGTTCTGGTCATCTGGGAACTAGATGAATTCAAGATCATCTGAGTTTTCTTCTTGCAAGAAAATGAATACCAACCTCTCTGTGATGTTTCCCTGACCACAAAGTAGGAAGAACTTCTTACGGAAGAAGCTGCACTGTTTGGTTTATTCTGTGACCTGTAGGCCACTTTTGCTCAACAAATTTTTTAAATAAGTAAAACATAGATGGGCCAAAATCAAAAGGTGCAATTTAAACTTTTCTGTCCTTTAGAAAATGAACCATAAAATTTAGCTTCCAGAAAGTTCAAACTATGATTATTTTTTTAAATACAGTTCTTTTTATTTTAGTATGTTTTTTAATTGATTTTTTTTTTTTTTTAGAGAAAGAGGAAAGGAGAGGGAGAGATAAAAGCATCGATGTGAAACAGAAATACCAATGGACTGCCTCCTGCACACCCACTATTGGGGATCTGGCCTGCAACCTGGGCATGTGCCCTGACTGGAAATTGAACCAGGATCTCTCAGTCCATGGGACAATGCTCAATCCACTGAGCCACACTGGCCGGGCAAGCCATGCTTATTTTGGCTGAGCTTCCTTCAGGGGAAAGGATGTTAACTCATAATTGGATATTTGTTGGCAAGAATGGTGACTTGATTTATAAGTTAATGGTAGAGGATGGGAAATCTGGACCTGTTATTATTTATTCTTCTGAACCTGTTGTTTTCTGTTAGGGAGAAAATCAACTAAATAAAGTAACAATACTATGCATTTACTCACCAAATATTTATCAAGTTTAAGATAAATTCCAAGCACTGTGCTGGTGTCCTGTAACACAGAAATGAACAAAATAGATGCATGCCTTGTACTCAAAAATCTTGCTATCTGGTGATGAGTGAAACACACAAATAAACAATTGTACTAGAAGGCTAAACATGTGGTGCTGATGGAAAACCTGGAGAGCTAGATCCAGAAAGCCTTCTGGGGAAGTGCCTGCTGAACACATAGGTTAGGCAGGAGGAGGGTGAGCACTGGAGGAAGCTGCCATGCAAGCACTAGGGGTGGGCTATGGGACATTAAGGAGGAAAGAGAGACCCTTAGGAAAGAAGACAATTTTATGTCCATTTCACGTGTCCTTATTTAAACGTATTTGCATGCCATGTTAGAGAGTCATGCTTGTGTAATAATGTCCTTTGGCCATGCCATGGGTCAAGTAAGGAGTATCAGCATCCAAGCTTTGACTGTGTGCAGCCCAGCCGCTTCATTTCAAAATTTCCATAGACAGAAAGACTTAGTCAGTGTACTAAAATTCTAGGCTCCTTGTCACAAAATAGTGTAGCAAGCAGAGAACAATATGGCCCCAAACAGCAATGTTTTGATGTTAGTGATGGAGGGACAGAAAGCCCATCCTGTTGGCTGCTGCTGAGATAACCCTGGAGAGGTTTCTTAAGGACAGCCAATGGGTGATGCAAACCACAGCTGGCCACAGGTGTGCCCCTTCTCTGGCATGCCCTGTTTCCATGTCCCTCTACTCATTTCAGGTTTACCACACACACACAATCCAGGACTGAGGCACTCTGCTTCTTTCCAACTGCCCAGCAAGTAGTCACTCCCACAAGACATCAGAGAGTAACACCAACTTTCTAAAGATGCCCTAAGGAAGAAAGAGGAGGGGGCTGTATCATGCACCCTATTACTAGTGTATTTAGAATAAGCCATGCAACATTTCTGTCCTTCCCAAAGGTCCTTCTCCTATATAACGCAACTGAGAGTTCCTCTTTTCCTGACCCCCCTCCCTCATTTACCTACACTGTTCCTACCCCCCTCTACCCTCTGTCCTCTGCCCTCTGAGATTTCTCTTTAATTGTTTATTTTTTAATTGATATTTGAGAGAGAGAGAGGAAAGGAGAGAGAAATAGCAACATTGATGTGAGAGAGAAACATGATGGGCTGCCTCCTGCACACCCCCTACTGGGGACGGAGCTGGCTACCCAGATGTGTGCCCTGATGGAGAATCCACTCAGGAACTCTCAGTCCATAGGACTAATTCGATCCACTGAGCTACACCAGCCAGGCCAAGATTTCTCTCTAAATATCTAATATATATTGCTTCACCCTCACTGTCATGCACAATAGCTTTATTTCTCCTCTGGGATTTGTCCCCAGTCAATACCCAGTGTCTGCTGACCTTCCACTTAGAAACAGGCTTATCAGGAATGTCTTCAACAAAGGTTGTCTCTCCTCATGGGGAATTCTAGTAAAGTTCTCAAGGGGAATAAAATTGTCCTCAAATAGTTACATAAGGAAAGGTGAGGGTGTGGTCCAAAAAGAATGGGTGGGCCTGTCTGTGCCACCCTCTTGATCCTCTAAGGGGTGTAACCCACATACCACACCCAGGTTGGACTCAGGGTTCTGCAGTGTTCCCAAGGGCACCCAGGATGGAGGACCCTCCAACCGCACCGGGGATCTGAGCCCTCCTCCCCGCATTTCTGCTGTGAACTGGAAACCAAAACCCCATGTTTCCCTGCCCACGGTGTCTACAGGTATCCGGATGCTGGACCAGCCGTTTATGACGGACATCATTGAGGCCTCCTCCATCAGCCACATGCCCCAACTGATCGACATCTACAGCGCCAGCTGGGGCCCGACAGACAACGGGAAGACAGTGGACGGCCCTCGAGAGCTCACGCTTCAGGCGATGGCTGATGGTGTGAACAAGGTAAAGTCATTCCTGACGCCAGGAGGCCCTGGTCCAACACCGGTGGGGGGCACAGCAGGTGGAGAGGAGGTGATGATAGAGGAGGAAGGGCAAGGGGCAGGAGACAGAGGTAGGGCTGTTACCCTATGTATTAGCTTAGGTTCTGAGAAAAATGGGCCCCAAAACAGGGTTAGGCGTGCACATTTATTGAAGAGGACATCTGTGAAGAACAAAGGGGGGCGGGGGGCGGAGGAGGCACCAGGCGCCTTCAGATGCTGGCAGTGACGCACACCTGGCCCCTGAAAAGGTGGGGGTAGAAGGAGGATCCTACTCTTTCCTGGAATCCTCAAGAAGAGGACTGACTAGCACCCCCACCGTGCCAGTGATGGCTGGGAACAGCCCGCAAGCAGTGGTGCGGGTCTCCGCAAACCCGCAAACCTGGTGTGGGTCCAGGAGCAGCAGCTGGGGCTGTAACTCACGACACGCCCAGGCGGGAGGTCTGAGCCTGGCATTGGCCCAGGAACAGACAGAGCCAAGGAGATGGGACCAAGGCAGAGCCTTGAGACCGAGGGCAGAGGGGAGACACCAGTCTGTGGTGGCCCAGAGAGAGAAAGGAGATTCCCTCTCTCTGTGCCACACCAGACAAGACAGCGAGGCTCCGGGATCAGAGCCTTCCCTGGGTTCAGGTCCAAGTTGCACCACTCAGTATCTGAGCGTTTATCGTAAGTGACTTGACCTCACTGTGCCTCAGTTTTCTTGCCTGTAAAATGGTGATAACAGTACATTCTGCCCAGGATCGTTGAGAGGTGTAAATGAAATAAATATACAAGTGCTTGGAACTGGGAAATGCCCCACAAGGGTTGGTGCTTGCCCTCTTCATTATGGAAGTTTAACCCACAGCTCCTAAACTTGGTGGCATAAGGCACAGTGTTTCACTGGGCGTGTGGTTCTGTGGATCAGGAATTCATATGGGTCCAGAGGGGATGCTTGTCTCCGTTCCAATTTCCTAGGCCTCAGATGGAAGACTAATGACTTAAGTTACCAAAATGGTGTGTTTACACATGTTTTTGCAATGTGCTGAATTTGGAATTACTCCCCATCAGGGCCATCTCACCCACTAGGCAGTGTAGTCATTTTGCCACACTTGGTCTGTTTTCAGGATTGATTTTGCCATCAGGTTGACATCAGTGTCCTCTGCACGCTTTCAGTTTGTTTGTCTAATCAGCCATCGTGTGGGAATCATACGCCAAAGAGGACAACAATGGTGTGTAGAGAAAGAATAATTAGGTCCCAAGTGAGGGGACAGGCAAGTGTATGAAGTTTAGAATATGGACTCTGGGAAATCCATTTTAGGAATATTTTTAAATTTTGCTCCTTGGATTTTGACAAATTTCAAGTAGATAAAATACCTCTAGTCATATTTGGGTATCTGTTCTATGTATATATTTAAATTGTTTATAGTCTATATGGAAAATACATAAACTCATTACTTATACATTTATAACACTAAGAGGTATATGGGGGAAAAATACTATATTTTAACTGTAGCCTAAAAAGGTAAAAATATTGAAGAAAATTAGAAACTTTAAAAAGTAAGAAAATTACTTATTTTAAGAATTACATTGCCAAGCATTGTTGTTGTTTTTTAACTATAGTCACTATACTGTACATTAACAACCAGAACTTATATATCATATAACTGGAAATGTGTACCCTTTGACCAACATCTTTCCAATCCCTACCCCCACCCCCACAGCCCCTAGCAACAAACATTCTATTCTGTGTCTATGAGTTTGGTTTTTTTAGAGTCTACATGTGAGATCATACAGTATTTGTCTTTCTCTGCCTGACTTATTTCACTAAACATAATCCCTCAAGGTCCATGCTGTCACAAATGGCAGATTTTCTTTTAATGGCTGAATAATATTCTGTTATATATATATATATATAGGAACATTTTCTTTATCCACTCTTGCATCAATGGCCACAAGTTGTTTTAGTGTCTTGATTATTGTTAATAATGCTGCAATAAATATGGGGTGCAGATATCTCTCCAAGATATACTGAGTTGTACCAAAGTAGGTTTATAGTTGTGAGTAAAAGAAATGCAGAGTTCATTCTTATATTATTATTTAGTAATTATTGTATTATTTTTCATACAAACAACTTTAAAACTACTTTTGCCCCACCCTGTATACCCAGAAATGAGATTGCTAGATCATATACTATTTCCGTTTTTAATTTTTTGAGGAACCTTCGTACTGATTTCCATAATGGCTGTACCAATTTACATTCCCACCAACAATGCACAAGGGTTTCCTTTCCTCCACCTGCTCAACCACACTTGTTATCTCTCTTGGTAATAGTGAAGGCTACTTTTTTAATACATTTCCCAAGGTCAGAGAACACATGTTTTCTTCCTCAGGAATGGCCTAGGACTTGAAAATACACTAAATTAACTGTTCAATAAATAGATATAGAATTAATACATAAATGAAATTTAATGACTGAAAGATTAAAAGTCATATAAACATTTATAACTGTAATGAAAGTCTTTGGTGACCCATCCCCAGCATTTGCTGCTGATTACTCACAGGTGCCCCTTTCCCAGAGAATTGCCCTAGCTGATGGGATTCTTCTCATCAAGAAGGTTCTACCCACACCCACACCCAGGGCACAGCCACAGCCAATGATGGACTGATTCAGGGTAGAAAGAGCCAGCCAGCTTGTCTCCTACAGGGACCACACTGGGGTATAATTGACGATCTGGAGCACCCAGTGAATCAGACCAATACTTAACTTTACTCAAGACCACATTATTTTGGAGTTCTTCTCCTTGCCTCTCCTATTTTACTACCTCTCTCAGAGATTGGTGCATCCAAGTTCATGCCTCTGGCTCCGCCTTCTAGGAACCCACCCTATGACATTAACCCATTAGAGTTTGCTCTTTTCCTTGGCTGCCAGGAAGCTCAGAACTAAGTTTGTACCTAATAACATATATAGTTTCAGGCTAGGTTTTCAGCTACTCCTTTTACTGCCTTCTCATTGCCAACCATGGCCTCCAAAATCATTCTTTAGCTTTTGTTCCTATATCCATTTTTGTAATCCTATTGGATCTCAGCCTCTGAATATGAAGTGAAGCAGTATAAGATTTGTAAAAGAATTGATGAAGATCGGATTCCAAAATGGCGGCAGAGTGAATGGAAGCTATACAGACCATCTCCCAAGACCAAACTGGAATTACAACTAAAATAAAGACAAATCGTCAAAAAAAAGCAACAGAAAAGCAGCTTGCCAGGACCATATACCCAGAGACACTGAATCTATCCTGGTAGGATTGTGGAGGCATGAGAAGGGGGCTGGGAGCCCATTGACAGCAGTGGTCTTAGCTGTGAGCAGCACCCTCAGGGTTAAACTCCCAAAAGGTTCCACAGCCCAGAGCCGGGACAGAGCGCTAAAATAGCCACAGCCACTTACCTTGGGCTCTGGCAGAGGGAGGGCAGACCAGACTGGAACTGTGTGGGGACACTCGGGATTTGGAGGGTGCTCAAAGCTTTTGCTGAGTTGCGTCCACACAGATGGTGGCCATCTTACTCCTTCCCAGGGACCTGGGGGGAGGCAGGGACCCCTCCCTCAGAGATTCAACTCCATCCAGTGGGCGATTGAAATGCAAATTGAGGCTCATTAACAACTGGCATCTGTCCCATCTTTGGGAAATCCCGTTATGCTAGCACCTGAGGGAGTTTTTCATTCAACTGAGAACCCAAGGCTCATCAAGTAACCATGACTAATGGCCTCCAGGCAAATAGCTAGAGAATAACAGAATCATTCCTGGGCTTGCAACTCTACCCAAGAAAGTAAGACTTGACAGTGGTTTTCAACGTAGGTCCTCCCACACTCACCTAAACCCAGTAGAGGGAGCCACAAACAGCAGAACACTAAAACACACAGGGAAAATTTGGCAGGCTCCAAAGTCAACTGAGGTAGCCAAAATGGTAAAACAAAGAAATAAATGCCAAATGAAAGAACAAGAGAACTCTACCAAGGATGAAATAAATGAGGTGCAGTTGAGCAAGTTAACAGAGCTAGAATTCAGAGCCATGATCTTGAGGAAGCTCAACAGCATGAGTAAGGACATCAACACCATGAGTAAAGACATAGAAATGTTGCAAATCAACCAATTAGAAAGGAAAAACCACCAAGAAGAAATGAAGAAGGACATAGCAGAAATAAAGAACACATTGGAAAGTCTAAACCGCAGAATAGAGGAAGCTGAGGACTGGAACAGTGAATTGGAAAACAAGGTAGAAAAAATCAACCAAGCAGAAAACCAAAAGGTTAAAAACAATGAAAAAACAGGAAGACAGCTTAAGAGAACTGTGGGACAACTGGAAACATAATAATATTCGCATCATAGGAGTTCCCAAAGAAGAAGAAAATGAGCAATGATTAGAGAATATATTTGAAGAAATAGTTACAGAAAACTTCCCTAATTTGGTGAAGAAAGAAGGCATTCAAGTTTAAGAAGCACAGAGAGCCCCAAGTAAGAAGAACCCAAACAGGCCCACACCAAGACACATGGTAATTAAAGTCCCAAAAATTAGACAAAGAGAGAACCCTAAAAGCAGCAAGAGAAAAGCAACAGGTTACCTACAAAGGAACCCCCATAAGGCTCTCAGCTGACTTCTCATCAGAAACACTACAGGCCAGAAAGGAATGGCACGAAGTAATCAAGGTCATGCAAAACGAGGATTGAATCCAATACTACTCTACCCAGCAAGGCTATCATTCAAAATAGAAGGTCAAACAAACAGCTTCCCAGACAAAAAAAAAAAAGGCTAAGGGAATACATTAGCACCAAACCAGCACTGCAAGAAATGTTAAAAGAACGGATGTAACTAGAAGAAGAAATAGGAAGAAAAAGGTAAAGACAATAAACGAAAATGGCAATAAATAAGTACATATCAGTAATCACATTAAATATAAATGGTTTGAATGCTTTGATATAAAGACCCAGAGTAGCTGATTAGATAAGAAAGCATGACTCATCTATATGTTGTTAACAAGAGACCCACCTCACAACAAAAGACTCACATAGGTTGAAAGTGAAAGGATAGAAAAAAATCTTCCAAGCAAACACAAAGGAAAAAAAAGCTGGAGTAGCAATACTCATATATGATAAAATAGATTTCAAAATAAAGGCCATAACTAGGGACAAAGAAGGCCAATACATAATATTGAAAGGATCTATCCAACAGGAAGATAAACATATATGCACCCAATATAGGAGCACCAAAATATATTAATCATCTTTTGGAGAACTTCAAAGAAGAAATCAACAGAAATACAATCATAGCAGGGGACTTAAACACCCCACTGACATCACTGGATAGATCCTCTAGACAAAAAATTAGCAAGAAAACAGAGACTCTAAATGAAGCACTAGACCAAATGGATTTAATAGCGAGCTACAGAGAATTACACCCCAAAACTAGAAAATTCACATTCCTCTCAAGTGCACATGGGACATTCTCAAAGATAGACCACATGTTAGGACACAAACTAAGTCACTACAAGTTCAAGAAGACTGAAACCATACCAAGCATATTCTCAGATCACAATGGTATGAAACTAAAAATCAATTGCAACAAGAATATGCAAAGACATTTGAACAAATGGAGGCTAAATACATGTTATTAAACAACGCCTAGGTTACCGAGAAGATCAAGGGAAAAATTAAAAACTTCCTGGAAACCAATGAAAATGAACATACCACAACACAAAATCTATGGGATGCAGCAAAAGCAATTCTGAGATGGAAGTTCATAGCACTACAGGCCTACCTCAAGAAGCAAGAAAAATTTCTAATAGACTATTGAACGGCACAACTTAAAGAACTAGAAAGCAAACAAAAAGAAAACTCCGGAGCAAGTAGAAGGAAGAAAATAGTAAAGATCAGAGCAGAAATAAATAATATGGAGACAAAAAAAAATTTTTCAAAGAATCAATGAAATAAAGAGCTGGTTCTTTGAAAAGATAAACAAGATTAATGGACCCTTACCTAGACTTACCAAGAAACAAAGAGAGAGAACCCAAATACACAAAATCAGAAATGAAAGAGGAGAAATAATAACTGACACCACAGAAATACAAAGGATCGTGAACAAATATTATCAACAATTATACGGTGACAAATTTGACAATCTAAGCGAAATGGACATACTTCCAGAAACACATAGTCTCCCAAAACTGGACTGGGAAGAGATAGAAAACTTGAACAGACCAATAACAACTAAGAAAATTGAAGATGTTATCAAGACTCTCCCAGCAAACAAAAGCCCAGGCCCAGATGGATTCATGGGGGAGTTTTACCAAACATTTTAAAAAGACTTAACACCCATCCTCCTCAAACTATTTCAAAATATTCAAGAAGAAAGAAGACTTCCAAACTCATTTCATGAGGCCAGCATAATTCAAATTTCAAAACCAGAAAAAGACACCACAAAGACAGAAAACTACAGGCCAATATCCCTGATGAACATAGATGTCAAAATCTTGAACAAAATTGTAGCAAATTGAATCTAGCAATACATCAAAAAAATCACTCACCATGACCAAGTAGGATTCATCCCAGGGATGAAACACTGGTACAATATTCGCAAATCAATAAATGTGATACACACTAATCATCAGAGAGATGCAAATTAAAACAACAATGAGGTATCACCTCACACCTGTCAGAATGGCCGCCATCAACAAATCATCAAACAACAAGTGTTGGCGAGGGTGTGGAGAAAAGGGGACTCTAATACACTGCTGGTGGAAATGCAGACTGGTGCAGCCGCTATGGAAAACAATATGGTGCTACCTCAAAAAATTAAAAATTGAACTTCCATTTGACCCAGTGATCCCACTGCTGGGAATATACCCTAAGAAGCCTGAAACACCAATCAGGAAGAACATATGTACCCCCATGTTCATAGCAGCACTATTTATAATAGCTAAGATCTGGAAGCAGCCCAAGTGTCCACCAGTAGACGAATGGATAAAAAAGCTGTGGTACATATACACAATGGAGTACTATGCAGCAGTAAGAAAGAAAGATCTCTTATCCTTTGAGACAACATGGAGGGACCTGGAAAGTATTATCCTAAGTGAAAGAAGCCAAGCAGAAAAAGACAAATACCACATGATCTCACTTATATACGGAATATAATGAACATAACAGTCTGAGGAATACAGTAGACCCAGACACATGGAAGTAGGGCACAGACTGACATCCCTCAGAAGAGGGGATGGGAGGTGGGGGGTGGGAAGAGATAAACCACAGAACTTATATGCATGTGTGCATGACCAATGGACATGGACAACTAAGCCGGGGACAGGGTGGAGGTGGGGTGGGGTGGGGGGTGCCAATGGGGTAAAAAGGTAAAATATCTGTAACAAAAAAATAAATAAAAATTCATAAAAAAATAAATAAATAAATAAATGTGATACACCACATAAATAAAATGAAGAATAAAAACCTCATGATCATATCAACAGATGCTGAAAAAGCATTCGACAAAATCCAGCATCCATTTCTGATAAAAACGCTCTGCAATGTGGGAATAGAGGGATCATATCTTGCCATAATAAAGGCCATATATGGAAGACCTACAGCCATCATCATACTCAATGGGCAGAAACTAAAAGCATTTCCGTTAAGATCAGGAACAAGACAGGGATGCCCACTGTCACCACTCTTATTTAACGTAGTATTGCAAGTCTTAGCCACATTAATCAGACATGAAGTAAAAATAAAAGGGATCAAAATTGGAAAGGAGGAAGTGAAACTGTCATTATTCTCAGATGACATAATATTGTATATCATCATTGCCTATGATACCCTAAAGGCTCCATCAAAAATCTACTAGACTTAATAAATGAATTTGGCAAAGTAGCAGGATACAAAATTAATGTCAAGAAATTGATGGCATTCTTATACACCAATGATGAACTCACAGAAAGAGAAACTGAAAAAACAATTCCATTTACCATCATAGCAAAAAAAAATTAAGATACCTAGGAATAAACTTAACCAAAAAATTAAAGGATCTATTTGCAGGAAACTACAGGAATTGAAAAAAGAAATAGAGGAAGATATAAAAAAGTGGAAGCACATACCTTCTTCATGATTTGGAAGAATTCACATCATTAAAATGTCCATATTACCCAAAGCAATCTATAGATTCAATGCAATCCCCATCAAAATACCAACGACATATTTCACAGAATAGAACAAATACTTCAAAAGTTCATATGGAACCAAAAAGACACCGAATAGCCACAGCAATCTTGAAAAAGAAAGACAAAGTAGGTGGGATCACAATACCAGATATCAGGTTATACTACAAAGCTACTGTAATCAAAACAGATTGGTATTGGCACAAGAACAGGCATAAAGACCAGTGGAACATAACAGAAAACCCAGAAATAGACCCAAGACATTATGCTCAATTAATATTTGACAAATATGGCAAGAGCATACAGTGGAGTAAAGACAGCTTTTTTAATAAATGGTGTTGGGATAACTGGACAGATACATACAAAAAAATGAAACTAGACCATCAACTTACACCATATACAAAAATAAACACAAAAGAGATAAAAGACTTAAATGTGACCCATGAATCTATAAAACTCCTGAAAGAAAATGTAGGCAACAAAATTTCAAACATCATACGCAGCAGAATTGTCACTGATACAACACCTAAGGCAACAGAAACAAAGGAAAAAATAAACACATGGGACTACATCAAACTAAAAAGCTTCTGCAAAAGAAACAACCATTAAAATGGAAAGGCAAGCCACTGTATGGGAGAGCATCATTGCCAATGATACATCAGATAAGGGGTTAATTTCCAAAATATATAGTGTACTCATACAACTCAACAAAAGGAAGACAAAGAACCCAATTATAAAATCAGCAGAGAAACTAAATAGACACCTCTCCAAACAGGATGTACAAATGGCCAAGAGACATATGAAGAAATGCTCAACATCACTAGTCATCAGAGAAATGCAAATTAAAACAACAATGAGGTATCACCTCATACCTGTCAGAATAGCCGCCATCAACAAAGCATCAAATAATAAGTGTTGGGAAGGGTGTGGAGAAAATGGGACTCTAGTACACTGCTTGTGGGAATGTAGACTGGTGCAGCCACCAATGAAAATACTATGGTGTTACCTAAAAAAAATTAAAAATTGAATTGGCATTTGACCAGTGATCCCACTCCTAGGAATATACCCTAAGAAGCCTGAAACACCAATCAGAAAGAATATATGTACCCCCATGTTTGTAGCAGCACTATTTGCAATAGCTAAGATCTGGAAACAGCCCAAATGTCCATCAGTAGATGAACGGAAAAAAAGTAGTGGTACATATACACAATGGAGTACTATGCAGCTGTAAGAAAGAAAGATCTCTTATTCTTTGAGACAACATGGAGGGACCTGGAAAGTGTTATCCTAAGCAAAACAAGCCAAGCAGAAAAAGACAAAATACCACATGATCTCACTTATTTGTGGAATATAATTAATATAACAGTCTGAGGAATAGGGTAGACCCAGAGACGTGGAAGTAGGGTATAGACTGACAACCCTCAGAAGAGGGGGTGGTGGGAGGAGGGAAAAGATAAACCACAGAACTTATATGCATGTAGGCATAACCAATGGACACAGACAACAAAGCCGGGGTCAGGGTGGGGTGGGGGGGGTAGAAAATAAAATAAATAAAAAATAAATAAAAATTTAAAAATTTGAAAACAGAATTGATGAGATAAGCTGTTTGATTAGAGTAAACTTTGCGATGAGAAATCTAACTTCGGATCCTCAAATTGTTGCTTGCTCACACACATTCCTCATCTTAATAGACTAAAGTTCTCCTTGGACAAAAATTGACAGCATCTGGGCCCTAAATAATAGTAAACAGTAAGTCAACCTTAGAACAGGGGTCAGCCAACCTTGGCTCACAGGTCAAATTCAGTCCACCAGCTGTCTTTGCAAATGAAGTTTTATTGGAACACAATCAGGCCCATCAAAGCATTTGCATCCTTCCAGCCATGATTTCTCTTCTGTTCAGAGCTATCACAAGCTCCACATGGGAGAAAGCACATGAATGGAATCATCACTCAGAATGACAGGCTTCTCTGCTGGTCTGTCCACATTCCCACCTTCACGAGGTAGCTGGTATTGCATGAAAGGAGGTCTGCTTCCTCTGTGCAGGGATTGTTTTTTAAGGATTGGCGTGAACAAGTGGACAACTGATCTTGAGAGCTGGAAGACCTGAATTCTAATGTTGGCCCTGTCCCTCACTGGCTACGGGACTTAGTTTCTCCATTCCCCACTTTATTCTGTAAAATAGCCACATTAGTACTTCTCAAAAGTGTGGCCACTGGCCCACCTGGGAATGCAGCATTTCAACCCCACCCCACCCATCATCTGATGTATCAGAATCTGCATTTTAACAAGATCTTATTCAGGTTTGAGAGATACCACTCTAAATGATTTTTAGGATACATATCATATAACCCTTAGATGCTAAGACCATAAGCTATGTTGTTTTAACAAGTCCACAATGGCCCTGGCTGGTTTTGCTCAGTGATTAGAGCATTGGCTCACAGACCAAAGAGTCATGGGTTTGATTCCCGTCAAGGGCATGTACCTCAGTTGGCAACCAATTAATGTTTCTCTCTCTCTCACTCTCTCTCTCGCTCTCTCGCTCTCTCTCAAATGGAAAAGTATCCTTGGGTGAGGATTTAAAAAACAAAAGTATACAATGTAGAAATGCCTCATTTTCTGGAGGTAATAGCACCGCATGTCCTCATCAGGGTGGTGCACTGGATGGGTGGATGACTGAGCCATATACTCTAGTGTGTCTCTCAGTTGCAGGAATGGAGGCCCAGGTAGTTCAACTGAAGGTGTTAATTATTGTAAGGATGCATGAGGAGTGATGAGAGCAGTGGGATGGATTCAGGCAGGACCTTATACAGACTGGGACCAGACAGATGTTCTAGACCCATGGTGGCTGTAGGACACTGGCCAGAGTATATAGAGATCCCCACTGGGGCCCCAAAGTAGAGGGCCTGATCACTCTCACCTTGCTATTTCTCACTGACTTTATATATCCATCTCTTTAATTCATTTTTTCTCTTCCTTGTGGTTTATGCTCACATGGTACTTCTGCTTGGACAAGGCCCCATCAGCACCCTACTTTATCTCAAACTGTCAGTCTCTATCCAATGGCCATCTGCTCCCACTCCAGTACTTTAGGAGGGATTTTGGCCCAAAATCAGGGGATATATCCTATCTCTGCTGGATTCCAAAAGTAAGAAATGCAGTTCTTTTGGAAAGGTTTCACATTTGAAGGGTCAGAGGACAGTTAGAAGGTTGCTAGCACAACCCCTTTCTCTTCTATCCCAATAACATTAAGTGGCAGTCATCGATACTCATGCTGGCTTTTCAGCCCTCTGATGAAGCTTCTTCTGAGCTGTTGAATCTTTCAAAGGTCTAAACAGAAATATAGCCCTGGACGTTTTTGCTCAGTGGTTGGAGCATCGACCCACGCACCAGAGAGGCCCGGGTTCAGTTCCCGCTAAGGGCACATACCTCGGTTACAGTTTGTCCCCGGCCCTGGATGGAGTTGTGAGGGTGGTAACCACTCTATGGGTCTCTCTCACATCGATGTTTCTCTCTCTCTCTTCCTCCTTCTCTCCCTCCCACTCTATATGAGGATAAATGCAAAAATATCCTCAGGTGAGGATAAAAAGAAATTTAAACAGAAATATAAGATCATATAATTTCCCTCTGTTATGGGTTTATGCCCCACCCACCCCAAATCATATGTTGAAGTCCTAATCCCCAGTATCTCAGATTATGATCTTATTTGGAAATAGGGTCATTATAGATGTGATTAGTTAAGATGAAGTCATACTAGAATAGGGTGAGCCCCTCATCCAATATGACTGGTATCTGTATAAAAGGGTAATTTGGACACAGACACAGAGAGAGAGGACGCTATGAAAAAATAAAAGCAGAGATTGGGGTGATGCTTTTACAGGCCAAGGAGTGCACAAGATTGGCAGAAAACCACTAGAAGCCAGGAGAAAGAGAGAACAGATCCTTGCTTCACAGCCCTCGGGAGAAACCAACCTTACCAACACCTTGATCTTGGACTTCTAGCCTCAGAACTGCTAGACAATGTGTTTCTGTTGTTTATACCACCCAGCTTTGTGGTTCTCTGTGTTGGCAGCCCTAGAAAATCAATACAACTTCCAGTCTTAGAATGGACAGCAAAAATAAGGGGTTTGGCCAGACTCAAGCAGTGTGGAAACAACATGGACACTTTTCCAGGCTACTCTTGATGTTTATAGCCAAGATGGCTGATAGTTGGTCTACATGCAACTTTTTTCTTCTCATCTGGGACCTTGAAAGTATCCTTCCTCCATTCTCTGGTCCCTCAAAGAAGACGCATGCAAAGTTCCCCATGATGTAATACTAGGAGAGGAAAATGTTTTTGCATTTGGGGCAGCGCCATGCTGAAGTTGGCTCCTGATGATATCACATTGGTAACTTGAAATTAGATATGGAAATTGGCAAATAGAGATTCTGTGTGCCCACTTCAGAGAGCAGGTTGTTAAGCATTTGCCAGCACATCCCTGCTTAGAGGACTGCTGGCTACCCTTCAAGTATAGCAGTTAGATACTCACTTATTTTCCCCACAATAAAAGGACAGCTTTGCCTTCATGCATCTGGAAATTCCCTTTGGAAAGAGGAAATCAACACCTGAAACATGAAAGCTTTGTTTTTCCCAAAAATGACAAGTTTCCCAAGACTGTGGAGGAACAACTTTTCTAAGTAATTCAAGTAAACAAACCTCACACCTTAGGCCATTCAGCACTCGTGCATTCAACAAAGGGATCTCAGAAATACAATTATTAAATAGTATTTGGAATTAGTCTTTGGAATTAGTCAGTGACCATGACAGTGACTGAACACTGACACTAGGATGGGGCCCACGGAGGAAATAATAAAGTGATGTTTTATTACAAGGTTATGCCAGTTGGCTGTTGACATTCAGCCTGAGACAGCAACAAGGAAGGACCCCTGACATTTGAATGGCACAATGCTGTATACAGAGGGGGGTCTACCAACAGAATCCAAGGGGAGGTGGTGGTGGTCAGCCCCATTTCGGTGCCCAGACCCTTAAGAGCTTTTAGGATAAAACTTTTACACACAAACTGCTTGTTTTCTTATCACATTATTTATTGAGTGGCTGGAAAGAAATGGTTACACATCCAAGCCCTGAACGAGTGACAGCAGGTACCCAGGGGAACACTTGGCAGATGTAAACCTTACCCAGCAAACATGGACTTTCACTGAGAATCATTTTTTGACACCTGAGGCCAAAAAAGAGTCAGGCAAGCAGATGACTTGTGCCCTCAGTCAGAATTTGCAATTCAGATGGCTCTCACTGCAGCACATCCCTGGTGGCTCCTGTCATCTTCCACAGGCTTCCGAACTGTTTCACCACATCTCAGGTCTGGACACTTCTCTCTCCTCCATCTGTAGCCTCCCCTGCTGCAATTCAAAAGGACTTTTCAAGTGTGACTGCTCTGCAAAGCATGCCAAGCACTCCAAAACTTAAGAGAAAAATTCTTATGACTTATCTTCAGAAGACAGCATGTAAATATTTTAGAAAGTATGATGAAAAAAAATACATGATTTCTCATTTGACTTGCCCCCATGCTGTGGAAATGATTCTTTCCTGATTTCAAGGTGACATTTTTGAAGAGTATTATATAATTTTGTGAGTGATCATGTACTTACATTCCCAGTATACATTTTCTCCCAATTATTTCAGTTGTCTAGTCTACTAGAAAGGAAAATCCACTTCTGAAAACCCACCTAAACAAAAGTCAGATAATTACCTTTTACACAAAGGCAGGGATGGTTGCCTTTGAAATTTAGCATCTTGCATATAGGTTTTATTTGACCAACATCATAATGATAAAAAGAGGAAGAGGAGGAGAAGAGACCTTTATCTGGAGTGTACTGTTTTCACAGATGCCGCCACTCCCAATTGTCTCACATCTGCTTTACACAAAAGCATCACCTACCTGGCTCCTTGGGGACATGAGTTTGCATCTCCCAAGTTTACTCAATAAATACTTGATGGGGCAACAAAGAACAGATGAAAGGAAGGGAAGAGGAAAACTTTTCCCCTTTATCTTAATCTTTTCCTCTTTAATTTCATAGTCTACATGTTGAATTTCCAGTTGAAGCAATCTTCACATTATATATGGGAAGTGGATGACCCCTGAATTATGAGATATCTAATAAACCACATCTGTCTTAGTTTGGGATCCCCCAGAAGCAGACTCAGGGACAAGGATTGAATTCAAGTAATATATTTGGGAAGTCAGTGGACCACCAGTAGTGCACAGGGAGGTATGACAGGGAAGGAAGGGACCAATAAAGGGTGTGCTATTGAGCCAGCTACCACTGTGAGCAACTGGAGCATAATCCCACTGGGAAACTGACAAACACACACTGAGGTTATCCCACCCTATGACAAGGGAGCTGGGGTAAATGTCACTGTCAAATGCCCCAGCACTTCCAGCCCAGAGGCAGGTGTGCAGAGCAGTGTTCAGCCTCTTGGGAGAAAGCCCTTAGACAAGGAGATGCGCGTGCTGGCATTTGGAAACCCCCAGTGCACAGAATATATAAGGTCTAAGGAATGTAGGCTGATACCCTACCATCTCTGCTACAATCTCCAGAGTGCAGTTTGAGTAAAACCTAATCTGAGACCTAGAGTCATTGCTCTCTGAGTATTAAAGGACCACCTATGTGTTTGCTGTTCAGAAAAAGATGTAGCACTTGCATAGAGACTGATGGATCAACAAAGGCCAGCCATTATGGGACACAGCATCATATATTGTTCTAACAACCAGAAGAATTCAGATAACACTAAAGGGCCTTGAAAGTGACAGTTGATTAATGAATTTCTTTTCTCATCTAGAGGAAATGCAGCCATTCAGAGTAACCCTGGCATGTCTCTGGCTGGCTCTAAGGACTACACCCCAACCTCTTATTAATCACACTCAGGGTTGCTACCAAAGGGAACATTTTAGGAATATTTAAGTACAAGGCCATAGAAAATCCTCTGAGGCACAGATGAGACAGAACATTGACTGTTTATTCCCTGGGGGGTTACAAAGGGTACACACACAGATTATTGGGCTGAAATGTACTAAAAAGTGTCCACTTGCAAAAGACTGGGTCAAAAGCCACCATCCAGAAAAGGGGGGTGGAGGAGCAGGTGGAATACTGCTTAGGGAGAGTGATTTATCAGGAATGGGCCAGGAGAGGCCCTCGTGCTGCTCGCTGAAATCTAATCAGAGTGCTGGGTCTGACCCAGTGGCAGCAAGTGCCGGGGCCTCTGGCAGGCAATGAATGCCTCCTGCCAAGGAGCTCTCAGGAATTCTCCATGAGCCGATGTGTGCTCTAAAACCAAATGAAGGCTCACAATTGTGCAGGGGCTGCCATAGGGAGGAGCATACATTTCAGCCTCCCTCCTCCCACTTCTAATAAGAAATGGAAGACAGGGTTGGTGGGTTTCAGGTAACTGCACCGTCCTCCATTCAGCTTTCCCAGAGATTCTGACACCCTCACTCCACTCCTGGTGAACTCCACAGAACTGATGAGGGCACTAAGGCAGACTTTGTGATGCCCATGCCTGGCTGCAGTGCATAGCTCCAGTGGCGCCAGCCATCCTCTCTATGCTCCTCTGCCTGAGGACCTTCTGGGCACCATGGAATGCTCCTCAGTGCATGACCCATGGAGAATTAAACAGCCTAGGGGCAACCACTAGCCTCACTGTCCTGGTGGCAGGTTCACAAGCGGTCTCCAGAGGAACTGAGCCCAATTGCCCACAGGGGAACCTGCTCATCAGCTCACACTAGGTTATCTTTTTTCCCTTCAATCTCATGCTCCCCCATCACTCATTAATGCTTCTTGAAATCACCTCCCCCTCAAATTAACTACCTGCTCCCAATTTCTAGTCTCAACATCTATTTTTGAAGAAACATAAATTGGGACCAACCCTTTTCTCTCTACAGGTGTGGCCAGAAATTCTCTGAAAGTGAGCCCAGCTCCTTCCAGGAGAATCCATTCACACATCATCCCTGCTTAACGCTCTGTATGATTTTGCCATCACTTCCAACACTCTATGTATGGAAAAGAAGTAGATAAAGAATGAAAACATAAAACAGCTGCACAAAAATATAATTCAATCACTGATGTTGTGGCAGAAAGAAACTTTCTAACCATAAATGCAAAGGGAAAATATTTAACAAAAGAAGAGTAATAAGTATTATTACATAAAACCTTTAAAAACTTCTGCAAGTCTGATCATTGTTAAACCTGAGTAATAGATACATTGGGAGTCATTATACCATTCACTCTACTTGTGTGGTGCTTAACACCTTTCAAATTAAAAGGTTGTTATTCATACTAAAAAGTAAAAAGCAATTTAGTAGGTGGTTAAGTTGTCAAGAGTAAGAATATACATCTAGAGAAAAATGAAAAAAAGCAATGTTCTCATTTTATGCAAATGGCTACTTGTGGTTTGGGATAAAAATTCCAGAGACTGCCTGGCTGGTGTGGCTCAGTGGCTGAGCTTCGACCCATGCACCAGGAGGTCACCAGTTTGATTCCCAGTCAGGACACATGCCCAGTTGTGGGCCAAATCCCCAGTGGGGGCGGGGGGGGGTGCAGGTGGCAACCAATTGATGTTCTATCTCATCAATGTTTCTATCTCTTTCTCCTTCTCCCTTCCTCTCTCTAAAAATAAAGAAAAAACTTTTTTTTTTAATTCCAGAGACTGCAATACACAGAGATTTTTTTAAATGCTCTCTCTGATATAACCTAAATGGAAGCAAATAGGATGAACTGTATCAATCAGGAGAGGCTACCTTATGCTGCCCTCAAAAGCTCAAAAGCTTCAAAACACCAAGCTTTCTCAGGCAGCTACACATCCAACGTGGTCAACAGGAGGTGCTGCTCGTCACAGTCTCTTGGGGATCAGGGCTGACATCTTAAACATTGCCAGTCACTGTCCAGAGGGAAAGAGAGAACTGTGCATCATCTGGTACTGAATAGTATCTAGTCAGCCCAGAAATAACACCTACATATAGGTATTCCCACTCACAGTTCATTGATTAAGATGCACAAAAGACCCCAGCCAACTACGAGACATTATCATAGGCCCAGATAGTGAACAGCTAGAAATATTTGGCAAACAGCGCCAATGACTACTACAATGGCCCCCGAATAATTGCTAGGTAACTCAAAAAGGTAATCAGTGACCTAGAGAGGACAAACACACAAATGTCAAAGATGTTTGTAAATAGTTTGAATGAAATTGCTTCATGAACTGTGAGTGAAGTCAGGCAATGTTTGTACATCAATACATTGTATTATATGGTATTTAAAATATCCATTTGTAATAGATTTTAAAAATATAGTGGGAAAACTTCTGAAGTTCACATGAAATATACAAAAGAAAAGAAAAAAATTGGTCAATGTATACATATGCAATACAGATAGTAGAAATTTGGTTAAGGTCCTTAATATAGGAAGAGCTTTAACAAATCAATAAAAAGAATATCACAAGAGAAAAAATAGGCAAAGGATATTATCTTTTTGAGCTTGGTGATTTGCTATTCATAAAGCAAGAACACAAATGAGTAGTAAAGATACAAAAAGATAAATTCAAATAGTAGTTGGGGAAAATATAACTCCAAACAATGAAGTAACATTTTGCCCACTGAATTGGCAAGACTATTTTTTTAATGATTCTAAATTTTGAAACAGGTGGGCTGAATGTTACATTCTTATGTACTGCTGATGAAAATATAAATTATTAACAATCTTTTAAAACAGCAATAGTATGGCAATATGGATCAAGAATCCTCATCCATTCCTTTTTATCTAAAATTTCTTCTTCTAGAAACTCTGCCTGAAAAAATAAACAGAGATACAAGCACATATATAAGATGATGTTCACTGCAGAACTTTAAATCCTAAAAATAGTCTTCCATGTATGTCTAAGAAAAGGACTAAATAAGACTAATAAAAAATTATGGTGCAGAAGAATATTTAATTACATGAGGAAATGTTAATGATATAATAGTAAGAAATACATTTTAAGCAGGACCACATAAGCACATATATTTTATTACCTCAATTTTATTATTAAGCCTGTTCTTATACTTTGTATTTATATATAAAACTTTCAGAAATCCACAAAATATTATCCATGATTTTCTAGTCATGGAAGATTATAACGGATTGTTATTTTCTTCTTCATAATCTGCATTCTAATTATTCTACAATGAATATGATTTTCATAATAAAAATACAATAACTTCTTTAAGTCTATCAATGTTATGTAAAGATGTCAAGATGACTGGAAAATAAAACATAGTATAGATGGAAAAGTTAAGCTATACCAGAACACTGATCTCACCAGCATCTGCAGATAACTCCACTGGGCGAGGTCCTGGTCTGGTCCTTAGCCTGGGTCACTGTGCAGTGGTTAGAGTATAGGGACTGATTCACTTTAGCCCCAAGCTTGTCAGAGTGGAATTTCCATCTCCTGGGATACAGGTGATATTCTGGGACATGCAGAGTCACAGCTCTAGCTGGAACTTTACCTAGACTGATAGTAAGCAACTTGTGACATTTTTATATTATGAGCATAACACAAAATCTGCCTGACTTTATTTAAAATATTGGATTTGACTTCCGGTAAAGATGGTGGCATAGGAAAACTCAGTATTCACCTCCTCCCACAACCACATCAAAATTACAACTAAACTACAGAAAAGCCACCATTCATAACCACCTGAAATAGAGCTGAAGGGGAAGTCCTACAACTACGAAACTAAAGAAGCCACATCAAGACTGTTAAAAAGAGCAGAGGCACAGATGGGCTGGTCCCACACCCACGTGTGATAGATAAAAATCAGGAGGGACACTTTGGCTGTGAAGGTCCTCCCTGAGGAGTGAGGAGTCCCTATTCCCCACCAGGCCCCCCAGCTCAGGGTTCCAGTGCCAGGAAGAGAAGTTCCCATAATTTCTGGCTGTAAAAACCAATGGGAACTAAGGTTGAGAGAAGCTGAGGCAGCTGGAGTCCCAGGCAGCTTCTCTTAAAGGGTCCAAACACAGATTTACTCGGACTCACTCCTTCTGGGCTCCAGCACAGGGGAGGCAGTTTGAAAGGCACAAGAGACATATGGGGAAGATCTGAGTTGTTTGGCATCACAGCAAGAGCTGGAGAGACAGCTTTCTCCTGGACAGAGATGCTGGTGGAGGCCACTGTTCCTTTGGTGAGCCCTTCCGCCACAGGGCAGGCAGACAGGTGCCATATCTGGGACTCCAGCAACCTGGCCCACACTGTTTTCTTCATTCTGGTGATTCCCTGAGGCCCTGCCCCACCCAAATTCTGGGCCCACCCAAGCTATTTCCAATGGCTTTATCATAGGATTGGCCTGTTTTGGCTCCTGCTTCAGATTTTCCCAAATACTTTCCAACAGGCAGCATCTGCCCTCAGTGAGCCTCATACCTCTAAGTGTCCCCAGATCTGGCACTAGAAGCAGCCTGCCTTGGTTCACACCTTGGCTTTGCCTAGGCACCTCCAAACCCAGCACAAGAAGCAGCCATCTGCAGATCACTTTGTAGCTTATGCCTGGTGGCCCCAGGAAGAACAAAGGCAGTGGCTGGCCTTGCCCCAGCACCAGCACACCCAGTGGACAGCTTCAGACCATGACAGAGCACCACCACCCAACCACCTCCACAATCGACACACTCAAGGAATGGATTCAGTGGGTACCAAAGTCCTGCTGAAGTAAGTCTTGTTCTGAGTGGTGGCCCCTGCACAGCTGATCCTCCAAGGTAGTCAGAGGTCAGTGGATAGTAGGCACAGCCAGTCCTTGCAGCTGATCAGCCTGAGTAAATCCCTCCCATTGACATGCCAACAGCAATTAAGACTCAATTACAGCAGAAGGGTATACAGTCCACACAAGGGGTACACCTCAAGGGCCCAGCTGGGGTGATCAGGGAGGCTGTGCCACTGGACCCTATAGGACACCCACTACAACAGGCCACCCTACTAAGCCAAGGAGGCATAGCAACTCTAGCTAATCCATAAAAACAAACACAGAGAAGCAGCCAAAATGAGACAAAGAAACATGTCCCAAAGGAGAGAACAGAACAAAACTCCAGGAAAAGAACTAAACAAAATGGAGGTAACCAATCTAACAGATACAGAGTTTAAAACACTGGTTATAAGGATGCTCAAGGAACTTAGTGAGGACCTCAAGAGCACACACACACAAAAAAAAAAGACCAGTCAGAATTGAAGGATGCACTAACTGAAATAAAGAACAATTTACAGGGATTCAATAGGTAAAGCCAGGAAACAAACCATAGATTTAGAACACAAGGAAGCAAAAAAACACCCAATCAGAACAGCAAAAAAAGAAAAAAGAATCCAAAAAAATGAGGATAGTGTAAGGAGCTCCTGGAACAACTTCAAGCATACCAACATTCGCATCATAGGGGTGCCAGTAAGAGAAGAGAGAGAGCAAGAAATTGAAAATCTATTTGAAAAAATAATGACAGAAAACTTCCCTAACTTGGTGAAGGAAACAGACATACAAGTCCAGAAAGCACAGAGAGACCCAAACAAGATGAACCCAAAGAGTCCACACCAAGACACATCATCATCAAAATGCGAAAGCTTCAAGACAAAAAGAGAATCTTAAAAGCAGTTAATTACCTACAAGGGAGCTCCCATAAGACTGTCAGCTGATTTCTCAAAAGAAACTTTGCAGACCAGAAGGGAGTGGCAAGAAATATTTAAAGTGATGAAAAGCAAGGACCTACAGTCAAGATTACTCTATCCTGCAAAGCTATCATTTAGAATCAATAGACATATAAAGAGTTTCCCAGACAAGAAAAAACTAAAGGAGTTTATCACCACTAAACCAGTATTATATGAAATGTTGAAGGGTCTTCTTGAAGAAGATTAAAAATATGAACAATAAAATAGTAATAAATATGTATCTATCAACAACTGAATCTACCTCAAAAAAAGGGGGAGGCAGGGTAGGAAGAGATAAACCAAAGAACTTATATGCATATATGCAAAACCAATGGACACAGACAATAGTGGGGAGAAGGCAGGAGTAGGGGTGGGATTGGGGAAGAGGGAGTCAATGGGAGGAAAAGTGGAGCCCATCTGTAATACTTTCAACAGTAAAGAGAAGTTAAAAAATAAAAATTTTACAAATAAAATAAAATGTTGGGCTTGTGAGAGGCTGTTTAGGTTATGCCCTAAAAACCAGCAACTTCAAACTCAGTGCCCTTTGCCAACAGGTTGGAGCAGTTTTTCAGCCTCAGTACCTTGACACTTTGGGCCAGATCATTCTTTGTTGTGGAGGATGTGGGAAACTGTCCTATGCGTTGTAAAAGTTTAGTAGTATCCTTGGCCTCTACCCACTAAATGCTAGTAATGCATCCCTGCACACATAGTTGTGACCACCAAAATCCTCTTTAACAATGCCAAACACCCCCTTGGGCACAAAACACTCTTAGTTGGAAAGTATAGTGGTTAAATTCCATTCGTAGTGCCTGGACGAAATTTTCTCATATGGTGAAAACTCTAAGGAGGCACTAATTCTACTAAACAACAAAAGACTGATTCAAAGGCAGAATTCAAAGTGGAGTTGCTAAACATGCTTAATTTTATCTAAATAAACTTGCCATCTTCAAAAATAATATTGTATGTCAATTTTATGTCAATAAAAAATGTAGTAGGAAAATTAGAAGGGGAGCAAGCAATTCCAATATCAAGAGTGCAGACAGATCTGACTGCCATTCTATCCTCTGACCATGTGCTGCAGAATAAGTATGGAGGCTCCCCAGAAGACAGCCCCTCCTCGAAGGCCCTGCTCCCACCTGCAATGCAAGCTCCTGAGCCACCTCCTCCAAATTAAATCTCTGGGTGACCCACATGCCCCTTCTGGGTTTTTGGCTCTTCTTTACCACTTATTCCCTGCATAAATTCCCTTTGTTGAACTGCCTGGTATGGCAAGGTCTGTCTGGCTGAATCTTGAGTGATACAGTTACTTATTAGGATGGTGTTAAATTTACGTTAACTTGGGGAAAGTTGACATCACTGTGTTGCTGTCTTCCTATCCAAAACATGACATATTGATATGTCGTTCCAATAGGTCAAGTCATCTGTCCTTCCATGGAGTTTCTTATTTTATTTATTTATTTATTTGTTTGTTTATGTGTTTATTTATTTGTGTTTGAGAGAGAGAGAGAGAAACCTTGATTTTTTTGTTCCACTTGTTTATGCATTTATTGGTTGCTCCTTATATGTACCCTGACCAGGGATCAAACACACAACCTTGTTGTATCAGGACAATGCTCTTACCAACTGACCTAACCAGACAGAGCAGTCCTTTTACAAAGTTTCAAAGTTTTATTTAGTACTTAGCTCATTCTTTTTTCCAGTTTGTCAAGTTTCTTCCAAAGTATTTTATCCTTCATGTAGCTATATAAATGGCACCACCACGTAAGATTGCTGTGAGGATTCAATAGGTCAATATATGAAATCCTTACAGCACTCCCTGACATACAGTAAGTGCCACAGAAGTACTTGCTATGATTATCATCCTAGTTTCTTCCATTGTATCCTCCAACTGACTGTTGTTTGAATGTGGGTCATAGTTGAGTCTTCATTGCTGCCCAGTTCCTGTTCAGGTAAAACCAGGGGCAGAACTGGATCTTGGGGCATCACTTTAACAGTGTTAACCTAAAAAGAAAAGGCCAAAGTGAAAGGTAACAAGCAGAAATCCAAACTGTTGTGATTAGGAAGCAAAGGTAAGGGATAGTTATGAGAAAGAGAAGGGCAATATTTACATCAGTAGAAGGGAGAAAACGTAACATAGTGATACTAATTCTAAATAATTGTTTTTTCATTTTCAATCTGCAGTCATAGTTTCTGGTTTCTTTTCATTTTTTGCAAACAGTTGTTTGAGATACAATGTTGCTTTAGGCCCAGTCCCAAAGTTCTTGTGCCCTGTTTTAACATTCTGTGGTCTGAGGAGTGAGAGGTGCAAGGCAGATCTTCTGGGATGGCAGTTCTTACTCCATTGGAAAGTGGCTCTATTTATATTATTTTTACAGCAACAACAAAAAAATGCATCATGCAAATAACAGACCTATCCCATAACCAGCCCTCAGTTCTCTTCCAGATGCCCCGTCCCCACTCATCTGCCCCAGAACTGGGGTTTATCCTCACTGGCCTGTCTTACCCTGGAACCAGGGGCTATTTGGTGCTAATACCCAGTTATTAAAAACAAGGATATAATTATTATTGCCTTACATGTTCTATCTTGCTTAGAAAATGAAGCTAAATATTCCTCGGAATCAAAGTATTCTTGTGGGCAAATATCATACTTCAATACAATACAAATAACATTTGTGGCTTATTCTTCAGAAACAGACTAACAGTTGCTCTCTGTGTATCCATGAACTAGGCCACATAACAAACTGTCCCAAAACTTAATAGCTTAAGATAACAACCATTTAAGTGTGCTTGTAGTCTACAAGTTGGCTGGGTTGCTCTGCAGATCTGAAACGGCCTCAGCTAATCTCAGCTGGTCTCGCTCATGCATCTGTGGTCAGCTAGAGAGGGAGCTACAGACTGGTATAGAATGGCTTCCCTCACAAGTCTGGATGTCAGCTGAGGCAGTGAATTTGACCGGGCTATATCTGTTGTCAATCACAAGTGATCTCGGATTTATTCCCTTGGTGCAAACAGTTCTGAGAGAGAGCAGAGTGTTTAGGGCTTTTGAGACCTATGCTCAGAACTGACACAGCATCACTTTCCACTACAGTCTATTAGCCAAAGCAAGACAAGAGGCCAGCCCAGAATCAAAGGGTGGTAAATGAACCCCTTCTCTTGGTGTGCAGGACTGCAAAGTCATAAAGAGGCAGGAATACAGGGAACCCTAAAAAATTAGTCTACCACTCTCCCTACACAAAGGCAAGAATGTGTTTAGCATTGATTTCCTTTCAGCAAAGGTTGCTTTGTGTCACTAGCAGCCCACCTGTGAACTGGTTTGCATGTGTTTCACTTTCAGAGGGTGCCATTTCTTAACATTGAGCCCACCTCTGAGTATGCTTAAGAGTGTGATCCCCTGCACCATCTGTAAGGATGATCCATTTCCCTCTCTGGCCTGGTTTCTGAGAGCAGTTGCATGCTTTGGTGGAGTTTTTTCAATACAGATTTACCGAAGACTCTGAGGACAGTTCTCAGCTAATGGTTGAATAAATCTTTGTTAATGTATCGACTCAATCAATCACAGGCTAATTAACTCCAAGTCCTGTAAGAAGCAATCAAAATGTAATTTCCCATGGTCATGAAGGAGGCACAGAGACCTTGGGGGTAGTCCAGTCATCTTCCCTTCTGGCATCTCTGCCCTTAATAACCACAATCTCTGCAATAGCTTGTTTGTCTTCTTGCCCCTAGAGGGATACCTAGTGGCCTGGGCCAGGCTATGGAGAAGGGGTCTTGCTACTAACCTCCCACATGGCATCACTGCTCTTCACTCCTCCACTCAGCCTACAGGGGAAAACAGAGTAGTCCCAGCCCTTTCACTCTGGATCAGAACACAGGAAAACAGAAGGAATTGCTACTGCTGGGTGGTGAAAGTGGAGAAAATATAGAGAATGGGGGGGGGGGGAGTTCTGTTCTAACCAGAAAAGCAATGCTAACTATAAGTATTCATTAGTAAGTTTGGCATTTATAACCAGTAAGAATATGGTAATAACATTGTGCATATTATAATGTATTTAAAGTTATTTTTGCTCTGTTTTACTTGATCATATTAGACTTTCTTCCTATATTTGCTGTTCCCTGCATAAGTAAAATGTCATGTAATAAATATCATGTTTAAAAGATTTCTAGTATGGTCCATTTGGGTACATGGAAACTTGAATCCCCAACAGTTTTGCAGAACATTGATATCCATAGACTCTAACATGGACTTCATTTAAAGAAATCTACAGACCATTAATGGATAAAAATATGAGTCATTTTGTATTGTAGCATTTAAATTCTAGCACTTTGGGAAAGATCATATACAGCAAGAAAAGCATTGAAGAAAATAGCTCTAGAAGGAAAGAAAAATGGCAGCAGAGTGAATGGAAGCTACACAGACTATCTCCCAGGACCAATATGGAATTATAACTAAAATAAAGACAGTCATCAGAAAGAAAAAAAACAATTGAAGAGCAGCTGGAGAGAACTCTTATGACCAGAGACACAAAGAGGACCCCAAATCAAGACTGGTAGGAGCTGCAAAGGCATGAGATGGCTGGCTGAGTACCCAGCTGAGGGCTGTCTTAGCTGTGACTAGTTCCCTCTGAGAAGTTGGGGGTTAAAATCCTGAGCCAACTTCCCAGCACAGAGTGGGAGAATAGAAAAAAGGGCCCCTATAACACCTGGCTGAGAAAATCACCAGAGCAGAGGGTTTGTCTGGCAGGGAGAGGCTCAGGGAACACCAGCACTTCCCTGAAGGGCCAGTGCACTAAATTACAGCTATAGCCACTCATCTTAGGCTCCGGCAGAGGGAGGGTGGACTGAACTGGAACTGTGTGATGAAAGTCAGGGTTTTTGTGGCACTGGGGAGAGACCTGAGAAGGAGGCCATCAGGAGCCCTATGCTGAGTCACTCCCCCACAGGACAGTAGATTTTTCCCTCAAAGAGCCTCTCTCCAGAGTTGGCTATAGCCTGGGGGAGAAGCAACTGCCCCTCCCTTAGGAATTTAATATCACCCAGCCCAGAGAAGGGCAACCTGAGACTCATTAACAGCCAAAGACTACCTGCTGGCCAGTAGGCAGAGTAAAGCCTCTGAAAACTTTGAGCTTTGGACCTGACTCTCAGTGTTGGGTGTCATGGCTCTGGGGACTGAGCTGTGAAGGCTAAGGCCTGTACCCCTGTGCTAAGCCAATAACCCACACTGCAGAAATCACTTTGTTCTGAAAGCAACTTTAACCCAGGGAAAAGCAATTGCCCCACCTGCTGGACATCTTCTTACCCTGTACACCTGAGGGACTTTTCATTCAGCTGAGGGCTACAACATGAGGATCATTAAGTAACTGAGACTAACAGTCAGCCTGCAGGCAAAAGCTCTAGGATAATTGAATCATTGCTTGGCCTGCGACTCAACCCAGGAAAGTAAGTCTAGACATTGGTGTTTAACGTGGTTCCTTCCATACTCATCCAAACCCAGTAGAGGGAGCCACAATCAGCAGACCACCAACACTCACAGGAAAAATTTGGCAGACTTCAAAACCCATGGAGACAACCAAAGTGGTAAAACAAAGAAACAAGCCCCAAATGAAAAAAACAAGAGAATTCTATAGAAGAAGGGATAAATGAAATGGAATTAGGCAAGTTATAAGAGGTAGAGTTCATAGTAATGATTATGAGGAAGCTCAACAGCATGAGTAAAGATATAGAAACAATGAAAATCAACCAATTGGAAGTGAAAAACCACCAGTGTAAATGATAAATGACATAGCAGAAATAAAGAACACATTGGAAGGAATAACCAGAGATTAGAGGAAGCCAAGGATCAGATCAGTGAATTAGAAGACAGGGTAGAAAAAAATCACCCGAAGAACCAAAAAGAAAAAAACAATTAAAAAACAGGAGAACAGTTTAAGAGAGGTTTGTCACAACATAAAACATAACAATATCTGCATCATATGAGTTCCAGAAGAAGTAGAAAATGAGCAAGGGTTAGAGAATATATTTGAAGAAATAATGAAACTTCCTTAACTTGGTGAAGGAAATAAGCATGCAAGTTCAGAAAGCACACAGAGTCTCAAGTAAGAAGAACCCAAAGAGGCACACACCAAAACACATAATGATTAAAATGCCAAAAAGTAAAGACAAAGGGAGAATATTAAAGGCAGCAAGAGAAAAGCAACAAGTAACCTACAAAACAGCCCCCACAAGGCTATCAGCTGACTTCTCAACAGAAACACTACAGGCTAGAAGGGAATGGCATGAAGTCTTCAAAGTAATGAAAAACAAGTATCTAAATCCAAGACTACTCTATCCAGCAAAGCTATCAATCAAAATGGAAAGTGAAATAAAAAAGAGATTCCAAGACCAAAACAAAAATGCAAAGGGGATATATTAACACCAAACCAGCACTGCAAGAAACATTAAAAGGACTGCTGCAATAAGCAGAAGAAATTGAGGGAGAAACATAGCCACAATAAATTAAAATGGCAATAAATAAGTACATATCAATAATAACCTTAAAAGTAAATGAATTAAATGCTCCAATCAAAAGACACAAGTAGCCCTGGCCAGTTTGAATCAGTGGTAAAGTGTAAGCCCACAGAACAAAGAGTCTCAGGTTCGATTCTGGTCAAGGACACATACCTCGGTTACAATTCAGTTCCCAACCCTTGTCAGGGTCGTGCGGGAGGCAACCAATTGATGTGTCTCTCTCATGTCTGTATCTCTCTCTCTCTCTCTCTCTCTCTCTCTCTCTCTCTCTCTCTCTCTCCCCCCCCCCCAATTCTATCTGAAGATAAAAATGGAAAAAGTAGCCTCAGGTGAGGATTTTTAAAAATAAAACAAAATAAAAAAGACACAGTGTAGCTGAATGGATAAGAACTCATGATTCATATATCTATTCTTTACAAGACTCCCACTTCACAACAAAAGACTCACACAGGTTGAAGTGAAGGAATGCAAAAATATTTTGCAAGATAGTGGAAAAGAAAAAAACTGGGGTAGCAATACTCATATCAGATCAAATAGGCTTCAAAATGAAGTTCATAACTAGAGACAAAGAAGGCCACTATAAAATATTGAAAGGATCTATTCAACTGGAGGATATAACCTTGGTAAACATATGCACCCAATATAGGAACACCAAAATGTATTTAAAAACTTCTGGAGGACTTCAAAGGAGAAATAAACAGCAATGAAATCATAGCAGGGGACTTCAACACCCCACTGACATCACTGGATAGATCCTCTAGACAAAAAATAAGCAAAGAAAGAGACTCTAAATGATACACTCGATCAAATGGATTTAATAGATATTTACAGAGAATTACATCCCAAACTGCAAAATGCACATTCTTCTCAAGTGCACACAAAACATTCTCAAAGATAGACCACATGTCAGGACACAAACTAAGTTTCTACAAGTTCAAGAAGATCAAAATTATATCAAGCATCTTCTCAGATAACAATGGCATAAAACTAGAAATTAATTTCAATAAAAACACTAAAAACACTCAAAGACATGAGGCTAAATAGCTCACTATTAAACAATGAGTGGGTTACCAAGAAAATCAAGGAAGAAATAAAAATCTTCCTGGAAACCAATGAAAATGAACACACAGCAAGACAAAATTTATGGGACGCAGGAAAAGTAGTCCTGAGAGAAAAATTCATAGCACTACAGGCCTACCTCAAGAAATAGGAAAATTTTCTAATATACTATCTAATGCTACAATTTAAAGAACTACAAAGTAGAGGGGGGAAAAAATGGCAGCGAAGTGAATGGAAGCTACACAGACCATCTCCCAGGACCAAACTGGAATTACAATGAAATAAAGACGAATTGTCAGGAAAAAGCAATAGAAAAGCACCTTGGGGGATCATATAACCAGAGACACTGACTCAATCCTGGTAGGATTGCCAAGACACAAGAAGGGGGCTGGGAGCCCACAGAGGGTGGTGGCCTTAGCTGTGAGCAGCACCCTCAGGTTAAATTCCCAAGCGGCTCCACAGCACAGAGCTGGGACAGATGCTAAAAGACCCACAGCCACTTACCTTGGGCTCCAGAAAAGGGAGAGCAGACACGATTGGAACTGTGTGGAGACATTTGAGATTTGGAGGGCACTCAGAGCTTTTGCTGAGTTGCGGCCACACAGGACTGTGGTCATCTTACTCCTTCTGAGGGCTCTGGGGAGAGGCAGTGGCCAGTCCCTCAGAGATTCAACCCCACCTGGTAGCCACTGAAACACAGATTGAGGCCCATTAACAACCAGAATCTTCCCCACCCTCAAGAAATCCCCTTACACTGAGCACCTGAGAAAATTTTTCATTCAACTGAGAACCCAAGGCTCTTCAAGTAACCACTACTGATAGCCTCCAGACAAAAAGCTAGATGATAACTGTACCATTCCTGGGCTAGAAACCCTAACCAGGAAAGTAAGACTTGACAGTGGTGTTTAAGGTGGGTCCTCCATCGTTCATCCAAACCCAGGAGAGGGAGCCACAAACAGCAGAACACCAACACCTACAGGGAAAATTTGGCAAGCTCCAAAGCCCATTGTGACAGCCAAAATGGTGAAACACAGAAACAAAAGCCAAATTAAAGAACAAGAGACCTCTTTGAAAGATGAGATGAATGAGGTGCAGTTAAGCAAGTTAATACAACTAGAATTCAGAGCGATGATCTTGAGGAAGCTCAACAGCATGTGTTAGCAAATGAGCACCATGAGTAAAGACATGAAAATGTTGAAAATCAGTTGGAAATTAAAAACCACCAAGAAAAAATGAAGAATGACATATCAGAAATAAAAAACACATTGCAAGGTCTACATAGCAGAGTAGAGGGAGCAGAGAACCGGATCAGTGATTTAAAAGACAGGGTAGAAAAAATCAACCAATCAGAAAACCAAAAGGAAAAAAAACAATAAAAAAAACAGGAAGACAGCTTAAGAGAACTGTGGGACAACTGGAAACATAATAATATTACCTTCATAGGAGTCCCAGAAGAAGAAGAAGAAAATGAGCAAGGGTTAGAGAATATATTTGAAGAAATAGTGACAGAAAACTTCCCTAATTTGGTGAAGGAAGAAGGCATTCAAGTTCAAGAAGCACAGAGAGCCCCAAGTAAGAAGAATACAAAGAGGCCCACACCAAGACACATAGTAATCAAAATGCCAAAAATTAAAAACAAAGAGAGAATCCTAAAAGCAGCAAGAGAAAAGCAACAAATTACCTACAAAGAAACCCCCATAAGGCTCTCAGCTGACTTCTCGAGAGAAACACTACAGGCCAGAAGGGAATGGCATGAAGTAATCAAGGTCATGAAAAACAAGGATCTGAATCCAAGACTACTCTACCCACCAAGACTATCATTCAAAATAGAAGGTCAAATAAAGAGCTTCACAGACAAAAAAAAAAAAAAAAAAGGCTAAGGAAATGCGTTAGCACCAAACCAGCACTGCAAGAAATGTTAAAAGAACTGCTGTAAGTAGCAAAAGAAATAGGAAGAAAAATAGAACCACAATAAACAAAAAAGGCAATAAATAAGTACATATCAATAATCACCTTAAATGTAAATGGATTGAATGCTCCAATAAAAAGACAGAGCAGCTGATTGGATAGGAAAACATGACTCATCTATATGTAGTTTACAAAAGACACAACTCACAACAAAAGACACACATAGGTTGAAAGTAAAGGGATGGAAAAAAATCTTCCAAGCAAATGGAAAGCAACAAAAAAAGCTGGGGTAGCAATACTTATATCTGATAAAGTAGATTTCAAAATGAAGGCCAAAACTAGAGACAAAGAAGGCCACTACATAATACTAAAAGAATCTATCCAACAGGATGATATAACCTTGATAAACATATATGCACCCAATATAGGAGCACCAAAATGTATTTAAAATCTTCTGGAACACTCCAAAAAGGAAATCGATAGCAATACAATCATAGAAGGAGACATTAACACCCCACTGACATCACTGGATAGATCTTCTAGACAAAAAAAATAGCAAGAAAACAGAGACTCTAAATGAAGTACTGGACCAAATGTATTTAATAGACATCTACAGAGAATCAAACACAAAAACTACAGAATTCACATTCTTCTCAAGTGCACATGGGACATTCTCAAAGATAGACCACTTGTTAGGACACAAACTAAGTCTCTACAAGTTCAAGAAGACTGAAACCATATCAAGCATCTTCTCAGATTACAGTGGCATGAAACTAGAAATCAATTGCAACAAGTACATGCAAAGACATTTGAACACATGGAAGCTAAATAGCATGTTATTAAACAACGAATGAATTACCAAGGAGATTATGGAAGAAATAAAAAACTTCCTGGAAACCAATGAAAATGAACACACAGAACCACAAAATCTATGGGATGCAGTGAAAGCAGTTCTGAGAGGGAAGTTTATAGCACTACAGGCCTACCTCAAGAAACAGGAAAATCTCTAATAGAATATATAACCTCACAACTTAAAGAACTAGAGAGCAAACAAAAAGAAAACCCCAGAGCAAGTAGAAGGAAGGAACTAGTAAAGATCAGAGCAGAAATAAATGACATAGAGTCCAAAAAAAACAATTGAAAGAATCAATGATACAAAGAGCTGGTTTTTCGAAAAGATAAACAAGATTGATGGACCCTTAGCTAGACTGACCAAGAAAGAAAGAGAACTCAATACACAAAATCAGAAATGAAAGTAGAGAAGTAACAACCGACACCACAGAAATACAAAAGATCATTAACAACTAGTATGAACAATTATATGGCAACAAATTGAATCTAAGTGAAATGGACACATTTCTAGAAACACATAGTCTCCCAAAACTGAACCAGAAAGAGATAGGAAACTTGAAGAAATCAATAACAACAGAAGAAATTTAAGATGTAATCAAGACTCTCCCAGCAAACAAAAGCCCAAGAAGGAAGACTTCCAAACTCGTTCTATGAGGCCAGCATAATTCTAATTCCAAAACCCGAAAAAGACACTGCAAAGAAAGAAAACTACAGGCCAATATCACTAATGAACATAGACACCAAAATCCTGAACAAAATATTAGCAAATCGGATCCAGCAATACATCAAAGAAATTATTCACCATGACCAAGTGGGATTCATTCCAGGGATGCAAGGCTGGAACAATATTTGCAAATCAATAAATGTGACACACCACATAAATAAAATGAAGAATAAAATCCACATGATCATATCAATAGATGCCGAAATAGCCTTCGACAAAATCCAGCATCCATTTCTGATAAAAACGCTTTGCAATGTGGGAATAGAGGGATCATATCTAGACATAATAAAGGCCAAGAAGACCTACAGCCAACATCATACTCAATGGGCAAAAATTCAAAGGATTTCCCTGAAAAACAAGAACAAGACAAGGATGCCCACTTTTGCCACACTTATTTAACATAGTACTGGAAGTCTTAGCCACAGCAATCAGACAGGAAGAAAAAATGAAAGGGATCCAAATTGGAAAGGAGGAAGTAAAATTGTCTTTATTTGCAGATGACATAATATTATAGTTAGAAAACCCCAAAGATTCCATTAAAAATTTACTAGAGTTAATCAATGAATTTGGCATAGTTGTAGGATACAAAATTAACATCAAGAAATCGATGGCATTCTTATACACCAATGATGAACTCACAAAAATAGAAACTAAGAAAACAATCCCATTTACCATTGCGGCAAAAAAATGAAGATACCTAGGAATAAACTTAACCAAAGAAATAAAGGACCTACTCACAGAAAACTATAGGTTATTGAAAAAAGAAATAGAGGAAGATATAAAAAAAATGAAAGCACATACCTTGTTCATGGATTGAAAGAATTAACATCATTAAAATGTCCATACTACCCAAAGCAATCCATAGATTCAATGCAATCCCCATCAAAATACCAAGGACATACTTCACAGAACTAGAACAAATACTTCAAAAGTTCATATGAAACCAAAAGACACTCCAAATAGCCACAGCAATCTTGAAAAAGAAGAACAAAGTAGGAGCGATAACTTTAACAGATTTCAGGTTACACTACAAAGCCACTGTAATCAAAACAGCCTGGTACTGGCACACAAAAAAAAATAGGCAAATAGATCAGTGGAACAGAACAGAGAACCCAGAAATGGACCCAAGGCAATATGCATAATTAATATTTGACAAAGGTGGCAAGAGCATACAGTGAAATAAAGACAGCCTCTTTAGTAAATGGTGTTGGGAAAATAGGACAGCTACATGAAAAAAAATGGAACTGGACCATTAACTTACACCATACACAAGAATAAACTCAAAATGGATAAAAGACTTAAATGTGACTCATGAATCCATAATAATCCTAGAAGAAACTGTAGGCAACAAAATTTCAGACATACACAGCAGAAATTTCACTGATACATCACCTAAGGCAACAGAAGCAAAGAAGAAAATAAACACATGGGACTATATCAAACTAAAAAGCTTCAGCACAGAAAAAGATACAATCATCAAAATGGAAAGGCAACCCACTGTATGGGAGAACATCATTGCCAATGGTGTATCAGATAAGGGGTTAATTTCCAATATATATAGAGTACTCATACAACTCAACAAAAGAAAGACAAAGAACCCAGTTAAAAAATGGGCAGAGGAACTAAATAGACACCTCTCCAAACAAGACATACAAATGGCTAAGAGACATATGAAGAAATGCTCAACATCACTAATCATCAGAGAGATGCAAATTAAAACAACAATGAGGTATCACCTCACACCTGTCAGAATGGCCGCCATCAACAAATCATGAAACAACAAGTGTTGGCGAGGGTGTGGAGAAAAGGGGACTCTAGTACACTGATGGTGGGAATGCAGACTGGTGCAGCCACTATGAAAAACACTATAGTTTTACCTCAAAAATTTAATATTTGAACTTCCATTTGACCCAGTGATCCCACTTCTAGGAATATACCCTAAGAAGCCTGAAACACCAATCAAAAAGAATATATGTACCCCCATGTTTGTAGCAGCACTATTTACAATAGCTAAGATCTGGAAACAGCCCAAGTGTCCATCAGTAGATGAATGGGGAAAAAAGCAATGGTACATGTACACAATGGAGTACTATGCAGCTGTAAGAAAGAAAGATCTCTTATCTTTTGAGACAACATGGAGGAACCTGGAAAGTGTCATCCTAAGCGAGACAAGCCAAACAGAAAAAGACAAGTATCATATGATCTCACTTATTTGTGGAATATAATAAACATAACAGTATGAGGAATTGGCGTAGTCCCAGAGACATGGAAGTGGGGTACAGACTGACAATCCCCAGAAGAGGGGATGGTGGGGGAGAGATAAACCACAGAACTTATATGCATGTGTGCATGAACAATGGACATGGACAACAAAGCTGGGGACAGGGCGGGGAGGGTGGGGGAGGGGCGAAACCAGTGGGGGGAAAAGGAGAAACACCTGTAACAAAAATAAATTAATTAATTTAAAAAAAATAAAGACAGAAAGAATTACAAAGTAAACAAAAAGAAAATCCCAGAGCAAGCAGAAGGAAAGAAATAGTGAAGGTCAGAGTGAAAATAAACAACATAGAGGCTAAAAAAAATTTCAAAAGAGCAATGAAACAAAGAGCTGGTTTTTTTTAAATATGATAAACAAGATTGATGAACCTTTAGCGGGACTCACCAATAAGCCAAATAAACAAAATCAGAAACAAAAGGGGAAAAGTAACAACTGACACCATGGAAATAAAAAAGATCATTAACAAATACTATCAACAATTATATGGCAACAAATTGGACAATCTAAGTGAAATGGACAAATTTCTAGAAACACATAGTCTCTCAAAATTGAACTCGAAAGAGATAGAAAACTTGAACAGACCAATAACAACAAAAATTGAAGATGTAATCAAGAAACTCCCAGCAAAGAGAAGCCGGGGCCCATATGGCTTCACAGGACAGTTTTACCGAACATTCAAAGAAGAAATAACACCAGTTCTCCTCAAACTATTCCAAAAAATTCAAGAAGAAGGAAGACTTCAAAACTCATTTTATGAGGCCAACATAATCCTAATTCCAAAACCAGATCAAGACCCTACAAAGAAAGAAAACTACAGGTCAATATCCTTGATGAACATAGATGCCAAAATCCTTAACAGAATATTGCCAAATTGGATCTAGTAATGCAGTAAAAAAAAAAAAATTATTCACCTTGACCAATTGGGATTCATCCCAGGGATGCAAGGAAGGTACAATATTCACAAATCAATAAATGTGATACACCACATAAACAAAATAAAAGATAAAACCATATGATTATATTAATAGATACTGAAAAAGTATTTGACAAAATCCAGCACCCATTTCTGATAAAAAAACGCTCAGCAATGTGGGAATAGAAAGATCATATCTTGACATAATAAAGGCCATGTATAAAAAACCTACAGTCAACATCATACTCAATGGACAAAAACTAAAAGCATTTCCCTTGAGAACAGGAACAAGACAGGGATTCACACTTTTACCACTCTTATTTAACATAGTACTGGAAGTCTTAGCCACAACAATTAGACATGAAGAAAAAATAAAAGAGACCAAATTGGAAAGGAAGAAGTAAAACTGTCCTTATTTACAGATGACAGGATATTGTACATAGAAAACCCTAAAGACTCCATCAAAAATCTACTAGATTTAGCCCTGGCTGGTTTGCTAAGTGGTTAAAGCATTGGCCCGCAGAACAGAGAGTCCGGATTTGATTCCTACTAGGGGATGTACCTCGGTTGCAGTTTGTTCCCTGCCCTGGATGGGGTCATGTGGGAGGCAGCCAGTCAATGTGTCTCTCTCGCATCAATGTTTCTCTCTCTCTCTTCCACCCTCTCCCTCCCACTCTGTCTGAAGATAAATGCAAAAAAATGTCCTCAGGTGAGGATTAAAAAAGAAAAAATATGCAAGATTTAGTAAACAAATTTGGCAAAGTAGCAGGATACAAAATTAACATCAAGAAATCCATGGTAGCCTTGGCCAGTTTGGCTCAGCGGTTAGAGCGTCAGCCCGTAGACCAGAGAGACCCAGGTTCGGTTTCGGCTAAGGGCATGTACCTCAGTTGCAGTTTGTCCCCAGCCCCTGTTGGGGTGGTGTGGGTGGCAGGTAGTCAATGTGTGTCTCTCACATTGATGTTTCTCTCTCTCTCTTCCTCCCCATCTCTCTCCCGTTCTATCTGAAGATAAATGCAAAAATGTCCTCAGGTGAGGATAAAAAAAAATTAATGGCGTTCTTTTTTTTTTTTTATCCTCACCTGAGGACATTTTTCCATTTTTTGTTCAGACAAAGTGGGAGGGAGAAAGAGAGAGAGATAAACATCAACATGAAAGGGACACATCGAGTGGTTGCCATCCACAAGACCCAGAGAGACACAATGACTGGTTGCCACCCACACCACCCCAACAGGGGCCGGGGACAAACTGCAACTGAGGTACATGCCCTTAGGGGGAACTGAACCCGGGTCTCTCTACACTGCGGGCCAACGTTCTAACCACTGAGCCAAACCAGCCAGGGCTGATGGCATTCTTATACACCAATAATGAGCTCACAGAAAGAGAAACTAAGTAAACAATCCTATTTACCATTACAGCAAATTGCAGCAAAAAAATTAAGATACCTAGGAATAAACTTAACCAAAGAAATAAAGGACCTATTTGCAGAAAACTACGGGACATTGAAAAAAGAAATAGACAACGATATAAAAAAGTGGAAGCACATACCTTGTTCATGGAATGGAAGAATTAACATCATTATAATGTCCATACTACCCAAAGCAATCTATAGATTTGATGCAATCCCCATTAAAATACCAACAACATATTTCACAGAACTAAAACAAATACTTCAAAAGTGTATATGAAACCAAAAAAGACCCCAAAGAGCCACAGCAATCTTGAAAAAGAAGAACAAAGTAGAAGGGATCATACCAGATTTCAGGTTATACTACAAAGCCATTGCAATCAAACTGGCCTAGTACTGGCACAAGAACAGGCAAATAGATCAATGGAAAGGAACCTAGAACCCAGAAATAAATCCAAGACCTTATGCTCAATTAATATTTGACAAAGGATTGTATGCTCTTGCCTCCTTTGTCAAATATTAGTTGAGCGTATTGCCGTGGGTCCATTTCTGGGTTTTCAGTTCTGTTCCACTGGTCTATATGCCTGTTCTTGTGCCAGTACCAGGCTCTTTTGGTTACTGTCGCTTTGTAGTATAACCGGATATCTGGTATTGTGATCCCACCTACTTTGTCCTTCTTTTTCAAGATTGCTGTGGCTATTCAGGGTCTTTTTTGGTTCCATATAAACTTTTGAAGTATTTGTTCTAGTTCTATGAAATATGTCGTTGGTATTTTGATGGGGATTGCATTGAATCTATAGATTGCTTTGGGTAGTATGGACATTTTAATGGTGTTAATTCTTCCAATCCATGAACAGGGTATGTGCTTCCACTTTTTTATATCTTCCTCTATTTCTTTTTTCAATTACCTGTAGTTTTCTGCAAATAGGTCCTTTACTTCTTTGGTTAACTTTATTCCTAGGTATCTTAATTTTTTTGGCGCGATGGTAAATGGGATTGTTTTTTCAGTTTCTCTTTCTGTGAGTTCATCATTGGTGTACAAGAATGCCATCGATTTCTTGACGTTAATTTTGTATCCTGCTACTTTGCCAAATTCATTTATTAAGTGTAGTAAATTTTTGATGGAGTCTTTAGAGTTTTCTATGTATAATATCATGTCATCTGCAAATAATGACAGTTTCACCTCCTCCTTTCCAATTTGGATCCCTTTTATTTTTTCTTTATGTCTAATTGCTGTGGCTAAGACTTCCAGTACAATGTTAAATAAGAGTGGCGAAAGTGGACATCCCTGTCTTGCTCCTGTTCTTAATGGAAATGTTTTTAGTTTCTGTCCATTGAGTATGATGTTGGCTGTAGGTCTTTCATATATGGCCTTTATGATGTCGAGATATGATCCCTCTATTCCCACATTGCTGAGCGTTTTTATCAGAAATGGATGCTGGATTTTGTCGAATGCTTTTTCAGCATCTATTGATATGATCATGTGGTTTTTATTCTTCATCTTATTTATGTGGTGTATCACATTTGTCGATTTGCGAATATTGTACCAGCCTTGCATCCCTAGAATAAATCCCACTTGGTCATGGTGAATAATTTTTTTGATGTATTTCTGGATCAGATTTGCTAATATTTTGTTCAGGATTTTGGCGTCTATGTTCATAAGGGATATTGGTCTAAATTGTGTACTTTATACTCAAATTATCTACATATACGAGTGAATTTTTACATAAGAGATGTATCTATATATAAAATAAAATATCTAAATATTTTTTCTATCTTATATAGCTGAATATAAATATATGTGATTATACTTACATTTTTGTTTAAAAATGACTAAAAAGATACCTAAGAATTGGATAATAATAATTACAGCTGGAGGAATATTATTCTCATTTTCCTTTCCATATATTTTGACTTTTTAAAAACAGTTCATTTGTAAATATTACAGAGATTCTTCCTATTTTTTCTCATCACCTTATCCCTAGCCTAAATTGTAAATTCAGATGACTTTATATACTGAATCCTTACTAAAGGGAAAAAGGTAAATGGTGCCTCACTAGAGGACAGTGGTTTACACGGGCAGATAGAACCAAATTCAGTCATTTGGTTGAGCTGCTGAGGAAGCCCAAGTCCAGTCCCTCCCGGGAATTCCCAACCCTTGGGCAGGGTCGCCTTGCAGCCCCTGGTACTTGCAGACATGGGAATTGACAGCATCTCTTCTGTCCTCCCCCAGGGCCGAGGTGGCAAAGGCAGCATCTATGTGTGGGCCTCTGGGGACGGTGGCAGCTACGATGACTGCAACTGTGATGGCTATGCATCAAGTATGTGGACCATCTCCATCAATTCAGCCATCAACGATGGCAGGACAGCCTTGTACGATGAGAGCTGCTCTTCCACCTTGGCCTCCACCTTCAGCAATGGGAGGAAGAGGAACCCTGAAGCCGGAGTGGTGAGTGTGGCCACTGGCCTTCTGTGAGGCTGTGTAAGGTATACAAAATGAAAGCAAGGACGTGATTCCTCCTTCCAGCTCATTTTCCACAGATTGTCTTTCTTGAAGTTTATTGTTTTGATTTACAAATAATGACAAAGTCTGGTTTATCAAAAAGCTGCCCCAGCAGGTCACTTATAAGAAGAACTAATATAAAGAACTGGGTCACTGCATCACCACCCCATCTGAGCCAAGAACCCATTCATGTACTACACTAATTAAAAAATAGCATCCATCTTCTACTTGGATAACTGTGGTAATTCTAAAGCTAATACATGCCAACAGGCACTGAACCCCCTCGCAGGGGTGTGGGGAGGGGTATGTGCATTTATCAGATCAAAACCAACCCAGTCAGCCTCCTCCCCAGGGCCCTGGCCAGGGTGCAGGAGTGGCCAAAAAAAAAGTTTAAAAGAAATATTTTTTTAAATAGCATTCATGGATGGACTTTTCTGGGTCTAAAAACCTCCCAAGATTGGGCATACATGTCTTTTCTCAGGGAAGGAGTAGTGGTTTTCATCATAGTTTAAGATGAATCAGTGATTGAGAAAACAAAGAATTAAGAATCATGGGCTTAGTTTCCTTTTTTTATTATTTTTTCTTATTTATTTATTTTAATCATTATTGTTGAATGTAAAATGTATTACAGATATTCCACATTTTTCCCCCATTGACCCCCTCCTCCCCACTCCCGCCCCCCTCCCGCCTTTTCCCACACTATTGTCTGTGTCCATTGGTTATGCATATAAGTTCTTTGGTTTATTTCTTCCCACCCACCCCCCAACCCCTTTCCCTTTCAGGTTTGTCAGTCTAGCAATGAATTTGTACTTCTTAATCTCTTCACCTTTTTCCCCCATTCCCCCAACACCCCTCTCATCTGGCAACCAACAAAATGTTCTCTGTATCTATGAGAATGTTTCTGTTCTACCTGTTCATTTTGTTTGTAGATACCATTGTTGATAGATGTGTATTCATTGCCATTTTGTTTGTTCATACATTTTATCTTTTTCTTCAAAAAGACCCTTCATCATTTCATATAATAACGGTTTGGTAGTGATGAACTCCTTTAACTTTTTCTTGTCTGGGAATGGTTTTATATGGCCATCGATTCTAAATGACAGCTTTGCAGGATAGAGTAATCTTGGTTGTAGGTTCTTGCTTCTCATCACTCTGAATATTTCTTGCCACTCCCTTCTGGCCTGCAAAGTTTCTTTTGAGAAATCAGCTGACAGCCTAATGGGAACTCCCTTGTAGGTAACTAACTGCTTATCTCTTGCTGCTTTTAAGATTCTCTTTGTCTTGAACCTTTTGCATTTTGATGATGATGTGTCTTGGTGTGGGCTTCTTGGGGTTCATCTTGTTTGGGACTCTGTGCTTCCTGGACTTGTATGTCTGTTTCCTTCACCAAGTTAGGAAAGTTTTCTGCCATTATTGTTTCAAACAGGTTTTCAGTTTTTTGTTCTCTCTCTTCTTCTGGTGCCCCCAAGATGCGAATGTTGGCACGCTTGAAGTTGTCCCAGAGGCTCCTTACACTATCCTCATTTTTTTGGATTCTTTTTTTCTTTTTGCTGTTCTGATTGGGCATTTTTTGCTTCCTTATATTCCAAATCGATGATTTGCTTCTTGGATTTACGTACTCTACTATTGAATCTGTGTAAATTATTCTTTATTTCAGTTAATGCCTCCTTCAATTCTTTTTTTTTTTTTTTTTTTTTTTTATCCTCACCCAAGGACATTTTTCCATTTTTTGTTCAGATAGAGCAGGAGGGAGAGAGAGAGAGAGAGAAACATCGATGTGAAGGGACACATCGAGTGGCTGCCACCCGCACGACCAACCAGGGCCGGGGACAAACTGCAACCGAGGTACATGCCCTTAGCGGGAACCGAACCTGGGTCTCTCTGTACCGCAGGCCGACGCTCCAACCGCTGAGCCAAACCGGCCAGGGCATGCCTCCTTCAATTCTGACTCTGCATCCATAATTTCTGACTGGTCCTTTTTTATGCTCTTGAGGCCCTCACTAAGTTCATTGAGCATCCTTATAAGCAGTATTTTGAACTCCACATCTGTTAGGTTGCTTATCTCCATTTCGCTTAGTTCTTTTCTTGGGGTTTTGTTCTGTTCTTTCATTTGGGACCTGTTTCTTTGTCTCCTCATTTTGGCTGCCTCCCTGTGTTTGTTTCTGTGTATTACTTAACGAGAGGTATGGGGCTAGCTGAGAACAGATGCTGCTCGTTTGAAAGAATTTAGGAAAAACCTGAAGCAGGATCCAAGACAGGCCAATCCTATGGTTAAGCAAGTGGCAACAGCTTGGGTGGGCCTGAAAATTGGGTGGGGTGGGGCGGGGCAGGGTGGGGCCTCAGGGAATCACCAGGGCGGGGCTACCAGTGTGAGCCAGGTTGCTGGAATCCCAGATAATGGAGACTGTCTGCCACCCCAGGGAAGGGCTCAACAAAGGAACAAAGGTCTCTGACAGCACATTTGTCCCAGAGAAAGCCCCCTCTCCAGCCCTCACTCCAGTGCCAAACAGCTCAGTTCTTCCCTGTATGTCTCTGTTGCCCCTCGAGCTGCTTCCCCTCCAAGCTTAGAGGGAGTGAGTCCGATAAGTCTGTGCGCGGGCCCTTTACGGTGCTGCCTGGGGCTCCAGCTGCTTCAGCTTCCCTGAGCCTCAGTTCCTGCTGGTTTTTCCAGCCAGAAGTTATGGGGACTTCTCTTCCTGGCACTGGAACCCTGAGTGGGGCACCTGGTGTGGGACGGGGACTCCTCAGTCCTCAGGAAGGACCTTCCAGCTGAGGTATCCTCCTGATTTTTATCTGCCACACATGGGTGTGGGACCAGCCCGTCGCGCCACAGCCGCCACCACAGCCGCCGCCACCTCTCACGCGTCCGCCCCTCCTACCAGTCTGGATGTGGCTGCTACTTTAATTCTATAGTTGTAGGACTTCCATTCAGCTTGATTTCAGGCGGTTTTGAATGATGGTTGTTTGTAGTTTAGTTGTAACTTTGATGTGGTTGTGGGAGGACGCGATACCGTTTACCTACGCTGCCATCTTGACAGGAAGTCTTAGATTCTTTATTGTACTTTTCTGAGCAGCTCTTTCTTCCTGGACAACTAAGTATAACGATGAACTTTCCAAGCCACTTAGAAATAAATATCTGTAGAGTGTAATGAACCTTTTTGGATCTCTTCCTCTCTCTGGGTATTTCACTCACAAGATCAACCTTTCCTCAGACCTCCAAGCTAAGAATTTAGTAGGTGGTTCAGTAGACCTTCTGAGTTAGTTACATTCTCACCTCAGCTGGGGCTTTCCAAGACAGGAAAGCAGGAACTTGGAACCCCATCATTATTACCAACCAGTGCATCTATGCCAAGTTCCCACCTGGGCTCCACACTGGTGAGCTGGCCAGGCTCTCATGTGAGCCAAGAGATCAGAGACACAGACCTTGGCCTGGCTCCCTCCATGAGCCCTCCTGGGCTCCCACTTGGTCTTGGGAAGGACGGAGAGTGTGCCAGCTCCTCCCAAGTGATGTATGAGAGATATAAGCCAGAAAGGAGGAGAACAGAGCAGAAAAGGACATGTGAGGAAAGCCCCATTCCTGTTTTGTTTGTAGTGCTTCTCTCATCCCCCAGAAGCTCTACTCTCTGCCCCCAAGGGCCTCCCAATGCTATCACTTTGTCCCCAACCTTCTCTATGACTCTTTTTACTAGAGCTGGGGAAGGGCCTTGTGTTCCCTCTGAATACTGTAATTTTTCCCAATAAATGCCTTTAAACCTCCCTGATACATTGTTCCTCAAAATAATAGATCCACTTGAGAATCCTACAGACAAACAAAGGAAGAAGAAAATTCCCATGGTTCATCCATGATTTTAATGAAAACCTGGCTCTCATAAACATTGAAAGTGAGGTTTTTCTCCTTGTGAATGTTTCTTAAAACTCAGTTGATCATTAAGAAGATCTCCCCCTTAAGCCCTGGACAGTTTGGCTCAGTAGTTAGAGAGTCGGCCTGTGGTCCAGAGAGACCCGGGTTCGGTTCCCGCTAAGGGCGTGTACCTCGGTTGCAGTTTGTCCCCGGCCCTGGTTGGTTGTGCAGATGGCAGCCACTAGATGTGTCCCTTTCATGTCGATGTTTCTCTCTCTCCCTCTCTTCCTCTCTCTCCCTCCCCCTCTATCTGAACAAAAAAAAAAATGTCCTCAGATGAGGATAAAAAAAAAAAAAGATCTCCCCCTTAATAGTTGTGGAAGCGATCACTCACATATCGGTTATCTTGGCTCAATATATCTCAGAATCTCTCCATGAATTTCAGATGTAGAGAAACATTTTCTTTTTAATGGTCTGTCCTTTTAGGCAAGCTTTAGCTAAGCCTGTTTATTCTTCCCTCTTTGGAAGAGTGCCTGAACAGAAAATAAATGTTAATGCCATAGTCCTTGGGCTTTCTGAATGCGGATCCCAATGCAACAAAACCCTTGACTTGTAACTCTCCACCTATCATGTCACATTTTAGGATCCAGAAAATGTCTCTCTAGTCTCTGGATTAGCTGCAGATACTGCTTCTCTAAACAATTGGCTTACTTTTATCTTGTGGACACTGTGACTATAACTGATTGTATTTTTTTTTTTTTTTTTTTTGCATAGGCTACTAGGAAATTCAGATAAGATGTATAATTAAAACAGATATGGGTGCTAAGTTTATCCCTACTTTCATCTTAATATTCTTCAGAACAAGGCAAAGTTTAAGTTAAAAAGAATAAGATAAGTATCTGCTCCATATTGTTTTGGGGTTCAAAATCTTGTGACTCATTGCTCAATATCTTCCCTTTCAGGCAACCACAGATTTGTATGGCAACTGCACTCTGAGGCATTCTGGGACATCTGCAGCTGCTCCAGAGGCTGCTGGAGTGTTTGCTCTGGCTTTGGAGGCTAAGTATGTTTCCAACTCTGGTTGAGGGCCAGCTCTGCAGGGTGGACTAACATGTGTATTTCCATCCAGTACCAGGTGTCCATGGAGGCAAAAGTCAGGGTCTATGAACTCTGGTGGGGTGGACATGTCTAAATGAACCATGGGCCCTAAGTCTCTCTCTCTCTCTCTCTCTCTCTCTCTCTCTCTCACTCACACACACACACACACACACACACACACACACGTGCGCGCGTGCAACACAGAACTATAGTATGCCCATTTGAGAATCCTATAGACAAACAGAGGAAGAAGAATTCCCATGGTTCATACATGGTTTTGATTAAAATCTGGCTCTCATAAACATTAAAAGTGAGGCTTTCCTCTTTGGGAAAGTTCCTTAAAACTCAGTTGATCAGCCCTGGCCGGTATGGCTCAGCGGTTAGCGCGTCGGCCTGCGGTCCAGAGAGACCCGGGTTCAGTTCCCGCTAAGGGCATGTACTTCGGTTGCAGTTTGTCCCCGGCCCTGGTTGGTCGTGCGGGTGGCAGCCACTCGATGTGTCCCTTCACATCGATGTTTCTCTCTCTCTCTCTCTTCCTCTCTCTCTCCCTCCCACTCTATCTGTACAAAAAATGGAAAAATGTCCTCGGGTGAGGATTAAAAAAAAAAAACAAAAAAACTCAGTTGATCATTAAGATTTCCCCCTTAAGAAGAGTCGTGGAGGTAATCACTCACATATTGGTTATCTTGTCTCAACAGGTCTCAGAATTTCTCCATGAATTTTAGATATAGGGAAATACTTTTTTAATGGCCTTTTCTTTTAGATAAGCTTTAGCTGAGCCCGTTTATTCTTCCCTCTTTGGGAGTGACTTTCCTTCCTGAACAGAAAAGAAATATTGATGCAATAGCCCTTGGGAAAGTACATCCCTAGGAGAGTGCATGACCCCAACACCCAACCACACATATCAACTACTTACTCAGATACCAAATAGGGACATGTAGATATTTTTTCTTCATAAAACTTCTCTTTATCTTCTGGATGATCCCTTGGCTATTTTACTCCAATAATACTTATAATCAGATAAATAAAAGGAAATCATTGCCAAGCTGAATATCTAGCAAGGTATTTTATAACATGTGTCAAACAGGGTACTCCCACTCAAGATTTTTTAACTTATAAGGTGAATTCACTTTTTAACACTGAGACAAGGTGGGCAAAATCACACAATATTGACCAAGAAATGGGCTTTACTGGGAAACCTAAGCTACAGGTAAGAGACCATCCTCTCTGTTTTCACCATTCCATAGAGAGGCCACATATCACTACTGCTGAGCACACTTTGGATAGAAGTATCAGATGAGGTACTTGATAACCTGCTACTCCATATTCTCTTAGTGCAAGTCAGAGGCTGGCCTTGTGTTTAAGCACTGCAGATGGGGGCTTCAGGCACCATACACTCGGTGTGAGTGCAAATGCCTACCATGCAGGGAGTTGTCTGAGAGTGCAGCACCAGCCACTTGTGAGAAGTTGGAGTCAGGCTCTTGGGGAAGCAGAGTTGAGTCCCCACCTCCCAACCCTCAGCTGTTGCTAGGCAACTGGAGCTTTGAGCATCAATCTCCAGGCAACCCTGCTTGTCTTTCTCCCACATATGCATTTTTTGACTTGCAAAAGAGACAAGAGTTGATTCCCAAATAGGAAGGGACTTCAAAAGATTATCTAGTCCAACATTCTGCCTTCAAACAGAAAAGGCATAATCCTCCTCCTTTTACAGATAAGGCCCCAAATTGGGAGTGACTCTCTCCTTGAACCAAGCCAAAGTTCAATTATTCTAACAATAGTCAGATGGAATTTTAAGACACCAAGAGATGGACACATGTCAAAGAGTTTCTATTAAGCCTAGGTACCAAAACTTACTCACAGATTATATGCACTTCCTGAAGATGAAACTGTTCATCTCAGAGTTTGTTGGGCCCTGGAGCCTAAACTGGCTTTTCTCACTCCAGCGGGGAGCAGACAAGCAGAGAAGCCTACTGCCTGCCACTGAGCTTGGCAGAGAACAGGGAGCAGGAGTGCTCCGAAAGCAAGAAGGGATTTCTGGTCTCCCCCTTAAAAATCTAAGAGGGCAAAACATGACTCAAGGTTTCCTTGGACTTTGGCCAGCAAAAAGCCACTTGTCCAGGCCTATATGCATGCAAAGGGACAACCTAAATAAATCAGTGATGGAGCAAGGACACTGGATCTGTAAACAGAGTTATGGGCTCTACACCAGCTCTCTTGAGCACACACTTATAGATATCCTTACATAAGAGAGTGCAGTCACCACCTGGGCACATTTTGTTTTTAGAACAATGAATTTAAAGCCCTCTATTGCCATGAAGCCGAGAAGAATGATAGCTGGCAGTAGGTGGTTCAAGCTCATCATGGGAGCCAGTTCTAAAATCCCTCAGAGTACCATCTGCCTGAGTTGGAAGGACACTTTGAATTGAGTTTCCTGCAAGTGGTTTCTTAAGGAAGGACTCCAAGGAGAGACCAGAAAGTAGTAGAAGAAGCAGCTTAGAGACAGGAAGAAAGAAAGTATGCAATTTCAGAAGTTCTGAATCCCACGGGGAGCTCTGAAATATAAAATTTTTGCCTCAGAGTTTGTTCTTCCTCAAGGCAAGGGAGCTGGGCTGCCATGTTTTGTGCAAAGAGCATGCCTGGAGATGTAAACCCCAGGGATCTCTGGCTTTTTGCACCTGTGGGCAAAGGGGTCCAGTAGCCAGCAGTTAAAAGTTCAATTCAGCATGAAATATTCCTGAGAAAGCCCAGATGGATGAGGAAAAGACTCTCCAGGAACAGTTTCTACAGCTCCTCTCTATCCTGAGACAAAGTAGCTGGGAGTCCTTGGTAATGCACGTGACCGCTGTCAAGGGTTCTTACCTTCCCAGAGGCCCAATAAAAAAAATACTTTGACAAAACAATGTGAATTCAGTAAGCAGATTATCCTGTCTCAATGTATCCCATCAGGACTATGAAAGAGGAAAAACTATCACCCCTATGACTCCATGGGAGAAAAGGAAACCCTTCCTCTGTCCTGCCCAGTCACCACTGTTTCTCAATCTCATAAAGTAATTTTCTGCCAAATGTTTGAAAATGGCTTCTTGGGTCACAAGGAATGTTGTTCACTTGTCCCAGTGTAACCAATATTAGAGAAATTCAAAGAATTTCTTTGTGGAAGTGGGGGTAACTGCCGCCTTTAAATGTTTTGGATTCTCTCCATGACCTGGGGCTTTCTGTGTTGTTCTGGAGGGCTGAGCTAGGTTTGAGGAGCAGATGTCATAAAGAGGCAAATTTCTGACTCAAAAGAACCATCTGTAGTAAAATGGCCCACATATTGGACTAGAACAATGTTTCCAAAACTGACCTTCCAGGGAATAGATGTAAATTCTTCATCAAAGTATAATAGACACTGAGAAAAGTGCACAAATAGGTATAGCTCAATGACTTCTTACAAGGTTAACAGACCCATGTAACCAGCACCCAAATTGAGAAGCAGACTGTTACCTAACTACCAATCTGTGCTCTTTTACTCTGATAGTCAGAGATTCTTCCATGCTGTTGTATATAGTTATAGGTCATTCATACTCATTGTGGAATATTACTCCATTATAAATGGATACTTGGGTTGTTTCTACTTTGGGGCTATTATGAGTAATATTGCTATAAACATTCTTGTACATGTCTTGATGAAGCTATGGACACATTTCTGTTTTGTGTTTATATTAGGGAGCCAAAATGCTGGGTCAGGGGTATGCGTATGTGCAGCTCTAGTAGATACTGCCTAGTAGTTTTCCAAAGTGGGTGTACCCATTGGCCCTTCCTCAGCAGTGTATGAGAGTTAGAGTTGTTCCACATCCCTGCTAACATTGGGTATTGCCAGTTTTCCACACTTTAGCCATGCTTATGGGTGTGCAGTGGAATTGTATTGTAGTTTTAATTTGCATTTCCCTGGTAACTAGTGAAGTTGAGCACTAGAGGGAGTTTTGAAAATGATATAAATTCCCATCTCCCCACCAAGAGTCACTGAATACAAATCCTTAGGGATGAATGGCCCAGGAATTTGTCTTTACAACCCCACTCCAAGGACCACATAAGCAGCCAGCCTATTGCTGTTCTGTGGACTGGGGTGTGTGACACCTACTAAGGCAATGACTCTATAAACCCATGAATCAGGGTGATGTTGTGCAGAATGTGACTATCTAAATTCATCCTCTCATTAGATGCTGGTATTAGATCACGATTGAAAACATGAAATTCAAATAACAAAAGCTAAACCAAAAAGGGTTTATTTTTCTGTCACGTGAAAGATAGTACAGAGGTAAGGAGTCCAGGGCAAGTATAGTGGTGCCACCGGGAATCAAGGAATCCAGCTTTTTCTGGATTTCTCCTCTTCCACCTTCATGTTCTCTAGATGCTGCTAGAGCTTCAGTCATTGTGTTTACATTTCAGACAGAGAAAGGAGAAGAGCAAAGGGTAAAAAGAAATCCACCAGCTGAGTCAACCCCATTTAAAAGTTTTTCCAATAAGTTCTACCCAGTGGCTTCTGCTTATTTCTCATTGACCAGAACTGTCATATGACCACCTCAGATTGCAAGGCAGGCTGGGAAATGTAGTTTTGTAGCTGATAACATTGCTGTTCTAAATAAAATTGAGCTTTTCTTAATAAAGGAGAATGGATATGATAGAGAGAATTGCTAGTGTCTTCCAGCAACTAAGTGGGCAATCACTCACCTCCTGTAGATCTCTATTGTCTTATCTGAAAAATAGAAAGATCATTAATAGGTCTCCTATGACTTCCTGGTATATTGTAGGTCCTTCAAAAAACACGATGCCTATAGGAAAGTGCATTTTTTAATTGAATATGTGTTTATTTGAGGGTTGAATATGACTTAAGGTTGAAAACTTTCATTTACTTTTAAATATTGTGACCAATACTTTACCTGGGAAATAGTATCTATTCTCTTCTAACTTACGCTGATGCTCAATACATGAGATAGATTTTATTATTAATAATGATAATGAACTCTTTATTGAGTGTTCAGTACCATATTAGTTAATGTTAAATGGCAAACTACATTTACACCCTGCAATAAACTTCTAAGGCCTTATCCCCATTTTATAGATGGGAACCCTGAGACTCAGACTGTTAAAGTAGCTTATATAAATTCACATGATTGGAAAATAACAGGCTGGAGGTTTAAACCCTAGGGATCCAAGTCCAGGGTCTTCCCTTGGCCCAACTATGGTATTTGAAAGAACCACCATCTGGGCTGAGGGTCTCACCACTCATTCTGCCCAAAGTAATAGGTTGAAGTGAATGAATTGACTCTTCCTCAAAAGCTATGCATAAATTCGGGTTTTGCATCTTCAAAATGAGGTTTTACATATCACAGCTACAAGGGCAACATGTAAACTGATTTTTTTTCCTCATAGTTCATAGGAGTTAGGCAAACAGAGACTGTGGAGAAAACACCAGCTTGACTTACAAATGCATTCTTTTTCTCAGACTGGAAATAATCTAGACCTTTGAAATTGTTTTTAAACCTGTCAGGGTTTAGAGAATAGATTTTGAATTTTAAAAATGAATGAAAACAAACAGATCTTTCACCACTTCAAACATCTCTTCTTCTATACAGACAATGAGGCCCAGAGGAATGAAGCTACTTGCTCAGGTTTACACACCTTTCTCTGTTCAGATAAAACTCATACCCAATAAGTAGAGGAATTAAAATTCTGTTGGTTTCCAGGATTTACCAGATGTTAGCAGAAATCATTCCTCCAACCTTAACACTGCAACTTCTTGAAAACATTTTAGTTTGCAAGTCCTCTAAAGACCCATGTTCTCTCCTGAATTCCCTTTGCTGCCTTGATCATTAGGAGGATAACTGGGTCCAGGAGAATTTGATACCATAAATAGAAGAACTCTGAAAGACAATGGTGAGGGGCAAGCCTCACAGAGAACTCAAAAACAAAGTCAATATTTTGTACTTTATTCTTCCTAATGGGAGGTTGGTAAACCAACTATAAGTTTCGGTGAGTGTGGGGCTCTGTAGGAGAGCCAGTTCTGCTGATTAGACACAGGCAAACAATCAAACAATCTTAAGCATACGATTCACTTGCCAGGACCAGCTTTAGGTGTTTTAAGAAACAGCTGTTCCTGAGTCTCCCTGATGCAAGATTCCTCTTTCAGCTACAAGAGGCCAGCCATGTTCCTGGACTTTGGAACAGCTTTTCCAAGAGCCCCACATTCTCCTGCTCAAGGCCTCTGCCATGTCTGTCCAGAATTTTCTTAAGTGACCTCTTTCTTTGGAGCCTTGGCCTCTCCAAATGAAAATGTAACCATCCTCTGTCTCCTTGAGAAGCCCTGGATTCCACTTTGATCTTTGGGTGCTTACTCAAAACCAAGAGCCAGCTGGTCTACTCTGAGTGGCCTAGGACCAATCCACTACCAAATATTTATTTATCCTTGGACCATCACAGGGTCCTGTGAGTGATTGGAGCCAGCTGCACAAATGTAACAGTTTTTATTGATGATTCACCTGGGACTTACTCATGTATGGCCTATGACAGCTCCCAGCTCTGTTCTTTATGGTCATACCTGGCCAGATTCCTGCAGCAGCCTCTGACTAGTGTGGTCCTGCTTTCCAGTCCCACTTCTCGATTCCATCCTCCCTAGAATTGTTTATGAAGATCAAATCACATCTCACTCCGCCTTTACTGGCTGTCACAGAGATGAAGTCCCAGAGTTCTAATGTGGGTGAATGCCCTGCCATCCTTTCCTGCCCTATGGTTCCTGGCTCTCCTCTGTCATGCTTGGGGCTCCTACCTCCCTGTGTTTTCTGAAGCTTATCACCTGCAAAATGCTTGCTTTCTCCCACCTCTAAATCATTTGTTCCAGAACATTGTCTTCCCTACAACCCTCCCCGTTCCTGTCTTTTTACTCAGTCATTCTTTCTCGTCCCCTTGACCTTGGCTTAAAATGCCACTTCCTAAGAGATGCTTGATGATCCCCTGGACCATAGTTTCTCAAATTTCCTGATAATCGGAGTCCCTGGAGTGCTTGTTAAAAACATATCCAAGCCTACCTCAGGTCCACAATTCAATATCCTCGATCATACCTGGAAAACTACAATTTTAACAAACTTCCCAGTGCTACCCAGGAAGTTAGGAACCACTCTTCTGGAACATATTTGCTTAAGCTTTTGGCTGCATATTGGACAAGACCATGGAATCAACATCTCTGGGTCCTGCTGACATCATTTTTTTAACGTTTGATTCACATGCAGCCAAGGTTGAGAACTGCCATCTTAGACCAATGTTCTCAAATGTTCATGTGCAGAAGAATCATCATGTTGTCTTAAGTGCAAATTCTCAGGCTCACAACCTCCAAAAGGCTGATTCAGGAGAGCTGGGGTTAAGGCCAGAAATCTGCATTTGTCAGCCCCCACCACACGCTTCTGACACAGGGGCTTGAGGACCACAGTCTGAGACCCCCCTTGCTGGAATAATACAGGGTCCTCTGTTGGCTTCCTCAGCATCTTAGCTCCCCTTTCATGACAGCCCCCCTTTTTATTTTTTTTCTAGTTTTTTTTTAAAAATATAATTTACATACAGTACTCTACAGTATAGGTTTAAGGTATACAGCATGATGGTTTGACTTACATATATTTTGAAATGATTAGTACAATATGTTTAGTTAACATCCATCATCTCATATAAATACAATAAAAATAAAAAGAAAAATTTTTTTCTTGTGGTGAGAACTCTTAGGATCTACTCTGTTTACAAGTTTCCTATATACCATATAGCTGTGTTCACTATAGTCATCATGTTGTACATTATATCTCTAGAACTTATTTCTCTTATACCTGAAAATTTGTACCTTTTGAATGCCTTTTTCCAATGCGACCCCCCACCACCACCACTGGTAACAACAAATTTTATCTCTTTTTCTATTAGTTTGGGTTTGATTTTGTTTGTTTTAGATCTCACATGTAAGTGAGATTAGCTCTGGCCCGTTTGGCTCAGCGGTTAGAGCGTCGGCCTGCGGTCCAGAGAGACCCAGGTTCGGTTCCCACTAAAGGGCACGAACCTCAGTTGCAGTTTGTCCCCGGCCCTGGTTGGGTTGTGTGTGTAGCAACCACTCAATATGTTCCTTTCACGTCGATCTCTCTCTCTCTCTCTCTCTCTCTCTCTCTCTCTCTCTCCTCTCTCTCCCTCCCACTCTATCTGAACAAAAAACAAAAAAATGTCCTCGGGTAAGTGAGATTATACAGTATTTGTTTTTCTCCATCTGACATATCATTTAGCATAATGTGCTCAAGGTTCATCTATGTTGTCACACATGGCAGGATTCCCTCATTTTCTATGGCTGAATAATATTCAATTTTATATATAATGTATAAAATTCTTTATTCATTCATCTTTTATTCATTCATCTATCAGTGAACACCTAGATTGTTCCCATGTCTTGGCTCTTATAAATAATGTTACTATAAACATGGGGGTGCAGACATCTTTTCAAGTTAGTGTTTTTGTTTCCTTTGGATATATTCCCAGAAGTAGAATTGCTGTATCATATGGTAGTTCTACTTTTAATTTTTTGAGGCTCCTCCGTGCTTTTTTCCAGAGTGGCGGCACCAATCTACATTCCCACCAACAGTGCACAGAGTTCTTTTTCTCCACATCCTGGCCAGAATTTGTTATCTCTCCTTTTTTATAATAACCATTCTAACAGACATGAGTGATATCTCATTGTGGTTTGTCCCTTTTTAAATATTGAGTGTCTGTCACCTGAGGCTGGGACCTTCCTACAACGTGCCCAGAACTAGTACATTGCCTGGACATGGTAGCCACTGAATAGAAATTCATGGAATCACTTCATGGTGCTGTACTTTTCTACATATATGTGTCTTAGTTTCCCAACTATTATATAATATTTGAGATCAGGGAAGAACATGTCACATTATTTGTCCTATAACTCAGTGACTTTTATATTGTAGATACTCTGTAAATTTATTTTTTTTTATTGAAAGGTATAATCTAATATGCTTGAGCTGCTACCATAGAATTAAAGCTAAAAGCAGCTTGATAAACACCTGCATCTACACAATAGCGTATTCTGTTAATTCTGACATCACTCATAAGAGGGAACTAGAAAGGATGCAGTTTTATTTTTTTTTATTTTATTTTTTTTATCCTCACCCGAGGATATTTTTCCATTTTTGTACAGATAGAGTGGGAGGGAGAGAGAGGAAGGAAGAGAGAGAGAGAAACATCGACGTGAAGGGACACATCAAGTGGCTGCCACCCGCACGACCAACCAGGGCCGGGGACAAACTGCAACCGAAGCACATGCCCTTAGCGGGACCGAACCCGGGTCTCTCCGGACCACAGGCTGACACTCTAACCGCTGAGCCAAACTGGCCAGGGCAAGGATGCAGTTTTATTTTTCTGACATAAGCAAATATCTGGCCAAACAGTGTCACAAACTCAATTACATTGGAATGTATACTATGCTCTGATTTATTTCAGAAGTGAGAAGATCCTTGTTCTGACACATTCTCCCTCTCATATACCCCTTAAGAATAAGGCCATGGAGAAACGTCTGAGAGATCCTTCTCTGAATGTCAGGAAGCATAGCACATTTTTGTGGCAGACCCCTACCAAAGATGAGAGATACTACATCTGCCATGAGCCCTGGGGTCACCTCAAAGTCACCAAATCCTTCACTTGTCAACCATAAACCATTCTGGGTTTAATGAATTCAGAACCCCATTCCAGCAAAACACTGACCTTTCAGTCATAATCAACTTCAGAAAGTTTCACACCATTTACCTGGGTCCTGGGGATCATATGTCTAAGATCTGTTCTTAATTTTCTCAAATAACCATTGACCTTCCTTGAAACTTTCCCCTTAAAAGCTAAAGATCTACATTCCAAGAGCCATGTGAATCATTAGCCTCTTTTGGCTCTGACTCAAAGCTTCAAACCAATGAACACTGCATGTGTTAAATTTTTATCAAATGAGTTATGATGTTCTTAGTTCTTTGAATTATTTTACTTCTGAAGAAAACCATAGTGTGGATTTTCCAACGTTTTTTACCATGACTCTTAGTGAGAAATAAATTTTGCACTGCAACCAATACACACACCAAAAGTTTCATGAAGAAAGTAGTTTTCCATATTTTATAAAATGTATATTGTTCTTTTCTATTCTATGCCATTCATTTTTTTAACAATAGTCCCATCTATTAAATCACTGGTTCTCAACTTTAGCTGTCTATTGGAATGACTTGGGAAATGTTAATAATTTCCAATAGTTGGGTTCCACTTCTGATTTAATTGGAATGAGGTGTGCCCCAAGCAGTGGGATTTTAAATGCCTCCACCAGAAGATTGTTATGTGCATCCCAGGTAGGCACCGTGAGCAACAAGTTAATTTTCTAGCTCACAAATGGGTCATGACTTGCAGTTTGAAAAACACAGACGCTGAGTAACATTAGATATTACTTTCCAAAAACAATAGCATTTGCAGGTAGATTTGTTTATTCAGTAAACAGTGTACCAATTGCTGTCCTGTGTCCTGTGACTTGGACACTGAGGATAAAAATATGCAGAAGATATTGTCTCTACCCTTGAAGAACTGACAGCTACATTTTCAGAAACGGAACACACATGTAGCCAACACCCAGATCAGGAAATAGTACTGCCATCACCCAGAAGCCCCTATGTCCCCTCCCCTACCAAGACTATCCATTAACATGACTTCTAACAACATAGATTAGTTTTGCCTGTTTTTATACTTTAAACAAGTAGAATAATACAATCTATTCTCTTCAATGTCTGGTTTCCATAGGTTAACATTCTATTTGTGAGATTCATCTATATTATTCAGAGTACCTATAGTTCATTCATTCTTGTTGTTTTATAGTATTCCACATTCTATAAATACACCTCAATTGGTTGACTCATTTTACTCTGGATGGGCATTTGAGGGCTTCACAGTTTTGGCCTGTGAACATTCTGGAACATATGTCTGGTGAATATATACACACATTTTTATTGGATACACACCTAGGAATGAAAATTCTGGGCCATAGCTTAAGTATATGGACAACATTAAAAGAGACAGCCAAATTGTTTTCCAAAGTGATTGCAATAATTTACATTCCTATCAGCAGAGTTCCAGTTGCTCCACATCTTTGCCAATACTTAGTATTGTCAGTCTTATCACTTTAGCCATTCCAGTGTGTGTGTGTGTTAGAATGCACATTTGAAATGAATTTAAGAAAGGCAAGTTTTTTTAATTGACATATATATATAATGGTTCTAAACATGAAAATTCTCCTTGACTTGAGGGTTCACAGATGTTCCAAAATCTTACAAGGGGTTTTTGTCTTACCTTAATCATTCTCTCTCTCTCTCTCTCTCTCTCTCTCTCTCTCTCTCTCTCTCTCTCTCTCTCCCTCCCCTTTACCCTTGTTCTCCATCTCTCTCTGCCTCTAATATCCAGTCTGGGCCTCACCTGGAGAGACATGCAGCATCTGACTGTACTCACCTCCAAACGAAACCAGCTTCATGATGAGGTTCATCAGTGGCGGCGGAACGGGGTTGGCCTGGAATTTAATCACCTCTTTGGCTACGGGGTCCTTGATGCAGGCGCCATGGTGAAAATGGCTAAAGACTGGAAAACGGTGCCGGAGAGATTCCACTGTGTGGGCGGCTCCATGCAGGACCCTGAGTAAGTGTGGGCAGTGGAAATGTCCCAAAGATGGTGTCATGGCTTTGGTGACAATATTGGATTCTCTCTAGTGTCTGGGAGATGTACCAGATTTGATTCAGGGATAAACAGCTTCCAGGCAGAGCTATAGCTTTGCACCACTCCAGGGGTGCCCCTTACATAGAATACAATTGTATGACTTAGAACTCCTGCTTTTAGGTGTGAGCTTTAACTGTTTGGGTGCCTTGTGCCATTATTTTTAATTACAAAAAACAACCAGTGTAACCAGCTTTCAGATCAGTAAACACAATACAACCAATATCCCAGAAAACCCTCTAACTCCTTCCACCATGATCTCCCCACTGTTCTTCTAACTCCATATATAATTTTGCCTATTACACTTAATATAAATGTAATCACACACTGTGTTCTCCTTTGTATCTAGATTGTTCTGTTCAGAATTACATTATGAGATTCAAGCATGTTTAGTGTGTATTTGTAGTTCATTTATTCTTATTGTTAAATAGTGTTCCTTTGTGTGACTATAACATAATCAATTTATTCATTCTATTTTTGGGACAATGTAAAAACTTGATTTGATTCCAAATGAGGTGGATAGACACTTGAAGGGATTTAAGTGAGAAGTTCCTCACACAGAAACCACTAGGCTGGTAACATACACTTACTTCCCTTCCAATTTCCCATCATGGCAAGAGGATTGAACAATAGGGTCCTTCTTTATTTACTTTCTTTCCTCATTGGTCCATCAGTAAAATAGAAATAGCACTTTTTAGCATGTTGTTTTTAATTAATATTTTGTGTACATGCAATGAAATGCACAGAACTTACATGTGTTATTTGAGTTTTGATAAATGTATACACCCAAGTAACCACCATCTAATCAAGTGCTGGAACATTTCATCACCCCAGAAAGATTCCTCATTCCCCCTTCCAGTTAATCCCAAATCCCATAGACAGCTATTGTTTTCATTTCTGTCCCCACATATTAGCTTTACCACCACTTTGGTGTCCAATTTTTTTTGACTCAACATTATGTTTGTAAGATAATACAAGTTATTATGTGTAGTAATAGCTCACTCAATCCCATTTCTGTGTCATATTTTATTGTGAAGATACACCTCTAGGACTTATGTCATTTAAATGGTGGTAAAATCCATCTCTAACCATCGTTCTCCCTGGCCTTATTTCTATTGTCATCTGAGCTTGGCCGGAGTCAGAGCCTTCTCACGGTATGTCCTCCCCTCCGTTCCCCTTTGGTCCTGAAAAAAGACCCTCAGCTTCAGTAGTCAGTTACTCAAACCTGAATTCAAATCTTAATTTCACCAAATTAAACAATACTTTGACCTCTCTGAACCTCTACTTTAGCAATTCTCAACCTTTGAACCCTGACCTCCTTTCGTAGTATGGTGAAGTCTAGGGACCACATCTTAGTATACTGTTTTTAAATGCTTTAAGAAAATGCATGAGATTATAAAGGAAGCCAAATATATTAAAAACAGTTATAAACTTCTTAAAACAAATTTTTGATGAAGTAATATATGTCCTCTGTTCTATAAGCACATTAAGTAACAATGCGTTATGCCACCCTTAGTGCCAAGTGTAATGGCCATGATTATTTCAGAACAGTGATAATGACCAAATGCTACTTTAAGATACCTGCAAAGGCTGTAATGGGATATGAAAATTTCTGAGCTTCTTGGTGACAAACTGAGGAAGTGCTAATACCACTCTGGCATATGGCCTGCATTCATAATCAAGGAAGAAGCTGTTTTTATTATAAGTTAGCAAAAATTAAGGTGTAGGGTTTTTTCTGTATAAATTGATATACCCCTTGACTTCTTTCCTTATGGGCCCCAAAGCAAGGGCTTCTTTTCTCTTTCTTCACCAGTAAAATGGAACTAATGTCTCTGTCCTCACTAAGCTGCTAGGAGACTATGAGATAATCAGCATAGAGCTGGCACACAGTAGGAGCTCAGTAAATACAACTTTGCCTTTGCCTTTCATTCATGACTTTGGACACTCCTATTCACACCTGTAGACAAAAAGATGATAATCTCATAAAATTTTAAATGCATATTTGCCTAATTCTTACATGAGGTCAAGATTGTGTATTCTTTTAACTGACAGCACCCTCCCATGGGCCAACGTCCTCAGTATTCATTCACTGAGCTCCTAGATAGTGGCACCAAGTGGATTGCTGCGTAGTTTTCCAGAGACTAGTCCATAATTGCAATAGCACTACATGAGAAAACAAAGCTTTTTCTACAATAACTAGAATAACTTTTTTTCCCAATTTTTATTATTTTTATTACAGATGTTTCTCCTTCCACCCCCCAGACACCCTCCTTCCAATCCCAGCCCCCTCCCCTCTCCCAACCCCCAGCATTGTTGTCTGTGTCCATTGGTTATGCACACATGCATCTCATCTATTCCCCTGCCCCGCTACTCTGAGGTTTGTCAGTCTGAACCATACTCCTTTCTATGTCTCTGGGTCTCTTTCGTTCATCAGCCCACCTTGTTCATTATATTCCACAAATAAATGAGATCATTTGTGTTTCTCTGGTTGGCTTATTTTATGTAGCGTAATACTCTGGAGGTCCCTTCATGTCTCAAAGGATAAGAGGTCTTTCTTTCTTACAGCTGCATAGTATTCCATTGTTATATGTACTACGGCTTTTATATCCACTCATCTATTGATGGACACTTAGACTGACTCCAGATCTTAGCAATTGTAAATGGTGCTGCTATGAACATGGGGTACATATATTCTTTCTGACTGGTGTTTCAGGCTTCTTAGGATATATTCCTAGATGTGGGATCACTGGATCAAATAGCAGATCATTTTTACATTTTTTCAGGAAACACCATAGTGTTTTCCATAATGGCTGCACCAATCTGCATTCCCACCAGCAGTATACTAGAGTCCACTTTTCTCCACACCCTCACCAGCACTTGTTTGATGATTTATTGATGGCAGCCATTCTGGCAGGTGTGAGGTGATACCTCATAGGTGCTTTAATTTGTATCTCTCTGATGATTACTGATGTTTAACAATCATATGTCTCTTGGCCTTTTTGGAGAGGTGTCTACTTAGGTCCTCTGCCCATTCTTTAACTGGGTTCTTTGTCTTCCTTTATTGAGTTGTAAGAGCACTCCATATATTTTGGAAATTAAACCCTTATCTGATGTATTATTGACAATTATGCACTCCCATACAGTGGGTTCCCTTTTCATTTTAATGGTTGTTTCTTTTGCTGTGCAGAAGCTTTTGAGTATGATGTAGTCCCATGTGTTCATTTTTCCCTTTGTTTCTGTTGCCTTAGGTAATGTATCAGTGAAAATTCTGCTGCATATAATGTCTGAAATATTGTTGCCTACATTTTCTTCCAGGATCTTTATGGATTCACATGTCACATTTAAGTCTTTTATTCATTTTGAGTTTATTCTTATGTATAGTGTAAGGTGGTGGTCTAGCTTCATTTTTTTGCATGTAGCTGTCCAGTTTTCCCAACACTATTTATTAAAGAGGCTATCTTTACTCCATTGTATGCTCTTGCCACCTTTGTCAAATATCAATTGAGCATAATGTATTCAGTCCATTTATGGGTTCTCTGTACTATTCCATTGATCTATATGCCTGTTCTTGTGCCAGTACCAGACTGTTTTGATTACAGTCGCTTTGTAGTATAACCTGATATCTGGTATTGTGATCCCACCTAATTTGTCCTTCTTTTTCAAGATTGCTGTGGTTATTCAGGGTCTTTTTTGGTTCCATATGAACTTCTGAAGTATCTGTTCTAGTTCTGTGAAATATGTCGTTGGTTTTTTATGGAGATTGCATTGAATCTATAGATTGCTTTGGGTAATATGGACATTGTAATGATGTGAATTCTTCCACTCCATGAACAAGGTATGTCCTTCCACTTTTTTATATCTTCCTCTATTTCTTTTTTCAATGTCCTGTAGTTTTTCGCAAATAGGTCCTTTACTTCTTTGGTTAAGTTTATTCCTAGGTATCTTAATTTTTTTGCCACGATGGTAAATGGAATTGTTTTTTCAGTTACTCTTTTTGTGAGTTCATCATTGGTGTATAAGAATGCTGTCGATTTCTTGATGTTAATTTTGTATCCTGCTACTTTGCAAATTCATTTATTAAGTCTAGTAGATTTTTGATGGAGTCTTTAGGGTTTTCTATATATAATATCATGTTATCTGCAAATAATGACAGTTTCACTTTCTCCTTTCCAACTTGGATCCCTTTTATTTTTTCTTCATGTCTGATTGCTGTGGCTAAGACTTCCAGTACTATGTTAAATAAGAGTGGCAAAAGTGGGCATCCTTGTCTTGTACCTGTTCTTAAGGGAAATGCTTTTAGTTTCTGCCCACTGAGTATGATGTTGGCTGTAGGTCTTTCATATATGGCCTTTATTATGTTGAGATATAATTTCTCTATTCCCACATTGCTGATCATTTTTATCAGAAATGGATGCTGGGTTTTGTCGAAGGTTTTTCCAGCATTTATTGATATGATCATGTGGTTTTTATTCTTCATTTCATTTATGTGGTGTATCACATTTACTGATTTGTTAATATTGTACCAGCCTTGCATCCCTGGGATGAATCCCACTTGGTCATGGCGAATAATATTTTTTGATGTATTACTGGATCCGATTTCCTAGTAGTTTGTTCAGGAGTTTGGCGTCTATGTTCATCAGGGATATTGGCCTGTAGTTTTCTTTCTTTGTAGTGTTTTTTTATGGTTTTAGAATTAGAATTATGCTAGCCACATAAAACAAACTTGGAAGTCTTCCTTCTTCTTGAATTTTTTGAAATAGTTTGAGGAGAATGGATGTTAGTTATTTTTCAAATGTTTGGTAAAACTCCCCCATGAAGCCATTCAGGCCTGGGTTTTTGTTTGCTGGGAGTGTCTTGATTATATCTTCAATTTCCTTAGTTGTTATTGGCCTGTTAAAGTTTTCTATCTCTTCCCGGTCCAGTTTTGGGGGACTATATGTTTCTAGAAATATGTTCATTTTGCTTATATTGTCCATTTTGTTGCATATAATTATTCATAGTAGTTGTTAACGATCTTCTGCATTTCTGTGGTGTCGTTGTTACTTCTCCTCTTTCATTTCTGATTTTGTGTATTTGGGTTGTCTCTCTTTCTTGGTGAGTCTAGTTAAGGGTCCATCAATTTTGTTTATCTTTTCGAAAAACCAGCTCTTTGTTTCATTGATCCTTTGAATTGTTTTTTTTTTTTTTTTGGAATCTATGTCATTTATTTCTGCTCTGATCTTTACTAGTTTCTTCCCTCTACTTGCTCTGGGGTTTTCTTTTTGTTTGTGCTCTAGTTCTTTAAGTTGTGAGGTTAAATAGTCTATTAGAGATTTTCCTGTTTCTTGAGGTAGGCCTGTAGTGCTATAAACTTCCCTCTCAGAAATGCTTTCACTACATCCCATAGATTTTGTGTTGTTGTATGTTCATTTTCATTGGTTTCCCGGAAGTTATTAATTTCTTCCTTGATCTCCTCGGTAACCCATTCATTGTTTAATAACATGCTATTTAGCTTCCATTTGTTCAAATGTCTTTGAATATTTTTGTTGCAATTGATTTCTAGTTTCATATCATTGTGATCTGAGAAGATGCTTGATATGGTTTCAATCTTCTTGAACTTGTAGAGACTTAGTTTGTGTCCTATCATGTGGTCTATCTTTGAGAATGTCCCATGTGCACTTGAGACGAATGTGAATTCAGTAGTTTTGGGGTATAATGCTCTGTAGATATCTATTAAATCCAAATGTTTTACCATTTGGTCTAGTGCTACATTTAGAGTCTCTGTTTCCTTGCTAATTTTTTTCTAGCCAGTGATGTCAGCAGGGTGTTGAAGTCCCCTGCTATGATTGTATTGCTGTCGATTTTTCCTTTGAAGTCCTTCAGAAGATTTTTAATATATTTTGGTGCTCCTATATTGGGTGCATATATGTTTATCAAGATTATATCTTTCTGTTGGATAGATCCTGTCAATATTATGTAGTGGCCTTCTTTGTCTCTAGTTATGGCCTTCATTTTGAAATCTATTTTATCAGATATGAGTATTGCTACCCCAGCTTTTTTTTCTTTCTGTTTGCTTGGAAGATTTTTTTCTATCCCTTCACTTTCAACCTATATGAAAGGTGGGTCTCTTGTAAACAACACATAAATGAGTCATGCTTTCTTATCCAATCAACTACTCTGTGTCTTTTTATCAAATCACTCAGTCTATTTACAATTTAAGTGATTACTGATATGTACTAATTTATTGCCATTTTTGTTTAGTGTGGTTCTATTTTTCTTCCTATTTTTTCTACTAATTACAGCAATTCTTTTAACATTTCTTGTAGTGCTGGTTTGGTGCTAATGTATTCCCTTAGACTTTTCTTGTCTGGGAAGCTTTTTATTTGACCTTCTATTTTGAATGATAGCCTTCCTGGGTAGAGTAGTCTTGGATTCCGATCCTTGTTTTTCATGACTTTGATTATTTCCTGCCATTCCCTTCTGCCCTGTAGTGTTTCTGTTGAGAAGTCAGCTGAGAGCCCTATAGGGGTTCCTTTGTAGGTAACCTGTTCCTTATGTCTTGCTGCCTTTAGGGTTCTCTCTTTTTCTTTAATTTTTGGCATTTTAATAACTATGTGTCTTGGTGTGGGCCTGTTTGGGTTCTTCCTACTTGGGGCTCTCTGTGCTTCTTGAACTTCAATGCCTTTTCCCCTCACCAAATGAGGAAAGTTCTCTGTCATTATTTCTTCAAATATATTCTCTAACACTTGCTTATTTTCTTCTTCTTCAGGGATTCCTATGATGTGAATATTATTCCATTTCCAGTTGTCCCACAGTTCTCTTAAGCTGTCTTCCTGATTTTTCATTGCTTTTTCCTTTGGTTTTCTGCTTGGTTGATTTTTTTCTACCCTGTCTTCTAATTCTTTGATCCGGTCCTCAGCTTCCTCTACTCTGCTGTTTAGACCTTCCAATGTGTTCTTTATTTCTGCTATATCCTTCTTCATTTCTTCTTGGTTGTTTTTAATTTCCAATTAGTTGATTTTCAACATTTCTGTATCTTTACTCATGATGTTGATGTCCTTACTCATGCTGTTGAGCTTCCTCAAGATCACGGCTCTGAATTCTAGCTCTGTTAACTTGCTTAACTGCACCTCATTTATTTCATCCTCAGTAGAGTTCTCTTGTTCTTTCATTTGGCATTTGTTTTTTTGTTTTACCATTGTGGCTATCACAGTGGGCTTTGAAGCCTGCCAAATTTTCCCTGTAGGTGTTGGTGTTCTGCTGTTTGTGGCTCCCTCTCCTGGTTTGGATGAGCGATGGAGGACTCACATTAAACACCACTGTCAAGTCTTACTTTCCTGGTTAGAGTTTCTAGCCCAGGAATGGTACAGTTGTCCTCTAGCATTTCACCTGGAGGCAATCAGTAGGGGTTACTTGAAGAGCCTTAGATTCTCAGTTGAATGAAAAACTCCCTCAGGTGCTCAGCATAAGGGCATTTTCCAAGGGTGGGGCAGATGCTGGTTGTTAATAAGCCTCAATTTGCATTTTAATGGCCCACTAGATGGGATTGAATCTCCAAGGGAGGGGCCGCTGCCTCTCCCCAGAGCCCTCGGAAGGAGTAAGATGGCCACCCACCTGTGTGGCTACAACTCAGCAAAAGCTCTGAGTGCCCTCCAAATTCTGAGTGTCCCCACACAGTTCTAGTCCAGTCTGCCCTCCCTCTACCAGAGCCCGAGGTGAGTGTCTTTGGCTATTTTAGTGTCTGTCCAGCTCTGGGCTGTGGAGCCGCTTTGGAGTTTAACCCAAGGGTGCTGCTCACAGCTAAGGCTGCTACTGCTGTGGGCTCCCAGCTCCCCTCTCATGCCTCCGCTATCCTACCAGGATCGAGTCAGTGTCCCTGGTTATATGATCTCCACAAGCTGCTCTTCTGTTGCTTTTTCCTGACCATTTGTCTTTATTATAGTTGTAATTCCAGTTTGGTCCTGGGAGACAGTCTATGTAGCTTCCATTCACTCTGCCACCATTTTGGAACTCCCTAAGGTTATTATTGATAGGTGCTTATTTATTGCCTTTTTTTCTTTATGCCTATGTTCCTTTCTCTCTCTATTTCTTCTTCTTTTTAAAGCAGTCCCTTTGGCATTTCTTGCAGTGCTGTCTGGTGGTACTGAACGTCTTTAGCCTTCTTTTTTTTTAATAAATTTTTTTATTTATTTTTTTATTACAGATATTTTACCCTTTTACCCCATTGGCACCCCCCACCCCACCCCACCTCCGCCCCATCCCCGGCTTAGTTGTCCATGTCCATTGGTCATGCATACATGCATATAAGTTCTGTGGTTTATCTTTTCCCACCCCCCCACCCCCTCTTCTGAGGGATGTCAGTGTGTGCCCTACTTCCATGTTTCTGGGTCTACTGTATTCCTCAGACTGTTATGTTCATTACATTCCATATATAAGTGAGATCATGTGGTATTTGTCTTTTTCTGCTTGGCTTCTTTCACTGAGGATAATACTTTCCAGGTCCCTCCATGTTGTCTCGAAGGATAAGAGATCTTTCTTTCTTACCGCTGCATAGTACTCCATTGTATATGTACCACCGTTTTTTTATCCATTCATCCACTGGTGGACACTTGGGCTGTTTCCAGATCTTAGCTATTGTAAATAATGCTGCTATGAACATGGGGGTACATATATTCTTCCTGATTGGTATTTCAGGCTTCTTAGGGTATATTCCCAGAAGTGGGATCACTGGGTCAAATGGAAGTTCAATTTTTAATTTTTTGAGGTAGCACCATATTGTCTTCCAAAGTGGCTGCACCAGTCTGCATTCCCACCAGCAGTGTATTAGAGTCCCCTTTTCTCCACACCCTCGCCAACACTTGTTTGATGATTTGTTTATGGCGACCATTCTGACAGGTGTGAGGTGATACCTCATTGTTGTTTTAATTTGCATCTCTCTGATGATTAGTGATGTTGAGCATTTCTTCATATGTCTCTTGGCCATTTGTATGCCCTGTTTGGAGAGGTGTCTATTCAGCTCCGCTGCCCATTTTTTAATTGAGTTCTTTGTCTTCCTTTTGTGGAGTTGTATGAGCACTCTATATATATTGGAAATTAACCCCTTATCTGACACATCATTGGCAATGATGTTCTCCCATACAGTGGGTTGCCTTTCCATTTTGATGATTGTTTCTTTTGCTGTGAAGAAGCTTTTGAGTTTGATGTAGTCCCATGTGTTCATTTTCTCCTTGATTTCTGTTGCCTTAGGTGATGTGTCAGTGAAAATTCTGCTCCGTATGATGTCCGAAATTTTGTTGCCTACATTTTCTTCTAGAATTTTTATGGATTCACAGGTCACATTTAAGTCTTTTATCCATTTTGAGTTTATTTTTGTGTATGGTGTAAGTTGATGGTCTAGTTTCATTTTTTTGCATGTAGCTGTCCAATTTTCCCAACACCATTTATTAAAGAGGCTGTCTTTACTCCACTGTATGCTCTTGCCTCCTTTGTCAAATATTAATTGAGCGTATTGCCTTGGGTCCATTTCTCGGTTTTCAGTTCTGTTCCACTGGTCTATATGCCTGTTCTTGTTCCAGTACCATGCTGTTTTGGTTACAGTCGTTTTGTAGTATAACCTGATATCTGGTATTGTGATCCCACCTACTTTGTTCTTCTTTTTCAAGATTGCTGTGGCTATTCGGGGTCTTTTTTGGTTCCATATGAACTTTTGAAGTATTTGTTCTAGTTCTATGAAATATGTCGTTGGTATTTTGATGGGGATTAGATTGAATCTATAGATTGCTTTGGGTAGTATGGACATTTTAATGATGTTAATTCTTCCAATCCATGAACAGGGTATGCGCTTCCACTTTTTTATATCTTCCTCTATTTCTTTTTTCAATGACCTGTAGTTTTTCGCCAATAGGTCCTTTACTTCTTTGGTTAAGTTTATTCCTAGGTATCTTAATTTTTTTGGCGCGATGGTAAATGGGATTGTTTTTTCAGTTTCTCTTTCTGTGAGTTCATCATTGGTGAACAAGAATGCTGTCGATTTCTTGACGTTAATTTTGTATCCTGCTACTTTGCCAAATTCATTTATTAAGTCTAGTAGATTTTTGATGGAGTCTTTAGGGTTTTCTATGTATAATATCATGTCATCTGCAAATAATGACAGTTTCACCTCCTCCTTTCCAATTTGGATCCCTTTTATTTTTTCTTCATGTCTGATTGCTGTGGCTAAGACTTCCAGTACAATGTTAAATAAGAGTGGCGAAAGTGGACATCCCTGTCTTGTTCCTGTTCTTAATGGAAATGTTTTTAGTTTCTGTCCATTGAGTATGATGTTGGCTGTAGGTCTTTCATATATGGCCTTTAATATGTCGAGATATGATCCCTCTATTCCCACATTGCTGAGCGTTTTTATCAGAAATGGATGCTGGATTTTGTCGAATGCTTTTTCAGCATCTATTGATATGATCATGTGGTTTTTATTCTTCATTTTATTTATGTGGTGTATCATGTTTATTGATTTGCGAATATTGTACCAGCCTTGCATCCCTGGAATGAATCCCACTTGGTCATGGTAAATAATTTTTTTTATTTATTTCTGGATCCGATTTGCTAATATTTTGTTCAGGATTTTGGCGTCTATGTTCATCAGGGATATTGGCCTGTAGTTTTCTTTCTTCGCAGTGTCTTTTTCTGGTTTTGGAATTAGAATTATGCTGCCTTCATAAAACGAGTTCGGAAGTCTTCCTTCTTCTTGAATTTTTTGAAATAGTTTGAGGAGAATGGGTGTTAGTTCTTTTTGAATGTTCGGTAAAACTCCCCCGTGAAGCCTTCTGGGCCTGGGCTTTTGTTTGCTGGGAGAGTCTTGATTACCTCTTCAATTTCCTTAGTTGTTATTGGTCTGTTCAAGTTTTCTATCTCTTCCGGGTCCAGTTTTGGGAGACTGTGTGTTTCTAGAAATTTGTCCATTTCGCTTAGATTGTCTAATTTGTTGCCATATAGTTGTTCATAGTAGTTGTTAACTATCTTTTGTATTTCCGTGGTGTTGGTTGTTACTTCTCCTCTTTCATTTCTGATTTTGTGTATTTGGGTTCTCTCTCTTTGTTTCTTGGTGAGTCTAGCTAAGGGTCCATCAATCTTGTTTATCTTTTCAAAGAACCAGCTCTTTGTTTCATTGATCCTTTGAATTGTTTTTTTGGTCTCTATGTCATTTATTTCTGCTCTGATCTTTACTATTTCCTTCCTTCTACTTGCTCTGGGGTTTTCTTTTTGTTTGCTTTCTAATTCTTTAAGTTGTGAGGTTAGACAGTCAATTAGAAATTTTTATTGTTTTTTGAGGTAGGCCTGTAGTGCTATGAACATCCCTCTCAGAACTACTTTCGCTGCATCCCATAGATTTTGTGTTGTTGTGTGTTCATTTTCATTGGTTTCCTGGAAGTTTTTACTTTCTTCCTTGATCTCCTCAGTGACCCATTCATTGTTTAATAACATGCTATTTAGCCTCCATGTGTTGAAATGTCTTTGCATGTTCTTGTTGCAATTGATTTCTAGTTTCATGCCATTGTGATCTGAGAAGATGCTTGACATGATTTCAATCTTCTTGAACTTGTAGAGATTTAGTTTGTGTCCTATCATGTGGTCTATCTTTGAGAATGTCCCATGTGCACTTGAGAAGAATGTGTATTCTGTAGTTTTGGGGTGTAATTCTCTGTAGATATCTATTAAATCCATTTGGTCTAGTGCTTCATTTAGAGTCTCTGTTTCCTTGCTTATTTTTTGCCTAGAGGATCTACCCAGTGCTATCAACGGTGTGTTGAAGTCCCCTGCTATGATGGTATTTTTGTCGATTTCTCCTTGGAAGTCCTCCAGAAGATTTTTAATATATTTTGGTGCTCCTATATTGGGTGCATATATGTTTATCAAGGTTATATCTTCCTGTTGGATAGATTCTTTCAATATTATGTATTGGCCTTCTTTGTCTCTAGTTATGGCCTTCATTTTGAAATCTATTTTATCAGATATGAGAATTGCTACGCCAGCTTTTTTTTGCTTTCCATTTGCTTGGAAAATTTTTTTCCATCCCTTCACTGTCAACCTATGTGAGTCTTTTGTTGAGAGGTGGTTCTCTTGTAAACATATAGATGAATCATGCTTTCTTATCCAATCAGCTACTCTGTGTCTTTTTATGGGAGCATTCAATCCATTTACGTTTAAGGTGATTATTGATATGTACTTATTTATTGCCATTTTTGTTTAGTGTGGTTCTATTTTTCTTCCCATTTCTACTGCTAATTACAGCAGTCCTTTTAACATTTCTTGCAGTGCTGGTTTGGTGCTAATGTATTTCCTTAGCCTTTTTTTGTCTGGGAAGATCTTTATTTGACCTTCTATTTTGAATGATAGCCTTGCTGGGTAGAGTAGTCTTGGATTCAGATTCTTGTTTTTCATGACTTTGATTACTTCATGTGATTCTCTTCTGGCCTGTAGTGTTTCTTGTGAGAAGTCAGCTGAGAGCCTTATGGGGTTCCCTTTGTAGGTAACCTGTTGCTTATCTCTTGCTGCTTAGGATTCTCTCTTTGTCTTTAATTTGTGGCATTTTAATTACTATGTGTCTTGGTGTGGGCCTGTTTGGGTTCTTCTTACTTGGGACTCACTGTGCTTCTTGAACTTGAATGCCTTCTTCCTTCACCAAATTAGGGAAGTTTTCTGTCACTATTTTTTTGTATATATTCTCTATCCCTTGCTCATTTTCTTCTTCTTCGGGGACTCCTATGATGCGAATATTATTATGTTTCCAGTTGTCCCACAGTTCTCTTAAGCTGTCTTCCTGTTTTTTAATAGTTTTTTCCTTTTGTTTTTCTGATTGGTTGATTTTTTCTACCCTGTCTTCTAATTCACTGATCCAGTTCTCAGCTTCCTCTACTCTGCTTTTTAAACCTTCCAATGTGTTTTTCATTTCTGATATGTCATTTTTTATCTCTTCTTGTTGGTTTTTAATTTCCAATCGGCTTATTTTCAGTGTCTCTATGTCTTTACTCATGCTGTTCAGCTTCCTCAAGATCATGGCTCTGAATTCTAGCTCTGTTAACATGCCTAATTGCTCCACATTGATCTCATCTTTGGTGGAGGTCTCTTGCTCTTTCATTTGGCTTCTGTTTCTGTGTTTCACCATTTTGGCTATCACTGTGGGCTTTGGAGCTTGTCAAGTTTTCCCCGTGCGTGTTGGTGTTCTGCTGTTTGTGGCTCCCTCTCCTGTGTTTAGATGAGCGAGGGAGGAACCAAGTTAAACACCACTGTCAAGTCTTACTTTCCTGGTTAAAGTTGCCAGCCCAGGAAAGGTACTGCTATCCTCTAGCTTTTTGCCTGGAGGGTAGCAGTCCAGGTAACTTGATGAGTTTTGTGTTGTCAGTTGATTGAAAAGCTCCCTCTGGTGCTTAGCACAAGGGGATTTCCCGAGGGTGGGGCAGATGCTGGTTGTTAGTGAGCCTCAATTAGCACTTCAATGGCCCACAGGGTGGGGTTGGATCTCCGAGGGAGGGGCTGCTGCCTCTCTCAGAGCCCTGGGAAGGAGCAATGTGGCCACCGTCCTGAGTGGCTACACTCAGCAAAAGCTCTGAGCGCCCTCCAGATCCCGAGTGTCCCCACACAGTTCCAGTCCAGTCTGCCCTCCCTCTGCTGGAGCCCAAGTTGAGTGGCTGTGGCTTTTTTAGCCTCTGTCCTGGCTCTGAGCTGTGGAGCCACCTGGGAGTGTAACCCTAGGGCCTCTGCTGACAGCTGAGGCTGCTGCCGAGCTGCTGACCGTGGGCTCCCAGCCCCCGTCTCGCGCCTTCGCAAGCCTACCAGGATCGAGACAGTGTCCCTCATTATATGGTCCTCGCAAGCTGCTTTTCTGTTGTTTTTTCCCGTCAATTTGTCTGTTTTATAGTTGTAATTCCAGTTTGGTTCTGGGAGACGGTCTGTGTATCTTCCGTTCACTCCGCCACCATTTTTCCTCTCTCTCTTTAGCCTTCTTTAGCTCTTTATTTCACCTTCAATTTTAAATGATAGCCTTGCTGAATAGAGCAGTTTGGGTTGCAGGTTCTTGCTTTTCATTACTTTGAATACTTCATGCCACTCCCTTCTGGCCTGAAATGTCTCTGTTGAGAAATCCTCTGACAGTCTTATGGGATCTTCTTGAAGGTAACTAACTGTCTCTCTTGCTACCTTTAAGATTCTCTCTTTGTCTTTAACCTTGGCCATTTTAATTATGATATGTCTTGGCATGGGTCTTTTGGGGTTCATCTTGATTGGTACTCTCTGTGCTTTCTGAACTTGTGTGACTTTTTTTTCACCCGGTTAACAAACTTTTCTGTAATTATTTCTTCAAACGGTTCTCTATCCCTTGCTCACTTTCTTCTCCTTCTGATAGTCCTGTAATTCAGATGTTGTTATATTTCATATTGTCTCAGAGCTTCCTTAAACTATCCTTGTTCTTTTTATTTTTTTTCCTTTTTGTTGTTCTTATTGGGTATTTTTCTCTATCTTGTCATGGGATCACCCCTCAGGGTGGCTGACTGTGAAGTTCAAACTTGATCACAGCATGCAAGCTACTGTACAGGTTCTGACCACATGACACAGAATGCCTCACCTGGGTCTGGTTCCTGCCAAGATCTCCCTTTGGACATGCTACTTGTGAAGCTTACTCGATCCTAGTTTGATATTGTTTGAGGCTTACCACAGGGAATGTTGATTCTGGGCCTCTGAGAGGAACCCTGCTGCAGGCCAATATCAGACACTGCTTGTGACTGGTCTTGGGCAACCTGTTTGGAGCTACAAAGTGATCCACAATTTGTTGCTGGGTCTGCTTGGCCTGGATGTGCACAGAAAGGACCAAGCTGTGCACCAAGGCTGACTATTACCAGCACCAGGCCCAGGAGCAGGTCAGCAAAAGTCCCAAGGCACCCTAAGATCACCTCTGCCTGTCTCCAACTGCCAGCTGCCTGTTAGGCTCAGTCACTGAAAGAGCCTCTAGTGGTACTTGAATTGCATGAGGTAGGTTCTCAGTGAGTCACCAGGTAGGAGCAAGTGGTATTCACCAGACTGATACAGATTCAAACTCAGTGCCAGTGCTGGGTCTGAGGCCACTTAGCAAAAGTCTCAGGGTATACCAAGTCTAGCTACCACCCACTGGATACTTGCACACCTTTGTGGTTAGCCAGAGTCTCAAGGAATCATCGGTGAGGCTTGCAGAGTTTTTCAGGCCTAAACAGACCAAGATTTGGCAGTGTGAAGGAAGGGCTCTGCACTATTCAGGCATGCATGGGGAAATGTCCCCTTTTCTAGAGCCACACAGTTCAGTCAGTCCCAGATTCTGCCAGGAGGAGCCCTAGATTCAGCAGGGTGGGGCCTCTGGGAGTTGGGAAGAAGGAGCTAGTGGATCTCTCATGAAAGGGAAGTGCCAATTAGGCTTCAAGAAAGGTGGGGGTATGGCCTCTGCCCAAGAGCCACACAATTCAGTCTGTCCCAGATTTTGCCCAGCACTTGGCAAGGTGGAGCCACTAAGAGTCAAGAGAATGGGACCACTGGGATCAAAAGGGTGGGGCTAGTGAATCTCCCATAAGGGGAAGTGCCAGTCAGGTTCATGGGAAAGGGGGTAATGGCCCCTACCCCAAAGCTGCACAACTCAGTCACTGATACCCCCTGAGTCTGCCCAGACCTCTAAACCCTGGCAAAGGCAGCTGACTACTCAGCAGGATGTAAGATCAGCAGAGTAGGGTGAGAGAGAGTCCAGAGGGTAGGGATATTGCTTTCTTCCAGGCTGATGCTTCACAGAGGGAATGTTCCACCCAAGAAAGATGGTTTCTGCAATATGAGAGAATGACTCAGTACAGGAATTCCGGCAGCTGTCCTTTCTGCTCTCTCCCTAGAGCCACAAACCCCAGATTCTCCTCATGTGACTCTAGTTTGGTCCACCCTCCCTCCATCAGGGTGAATGGCTGTGAACAAATTTTTGTGCATTGGCCCTTTAAGAGGGGACCTGTGTTTCTAGTGAACTCTTCTCTCTTCTTGACAGACAGAATCCCTGAGGATTGTGACAGCTAAATGTTATGTGGGTGCCTCTTCCTGGCTCTGATGCTCTGGGCTGGGGAGCCGGGCTTCAGATTGAGGAGTCACTCCCCACAGCTGAGATATCCCTCCAGAACCTCAGCTGCTGCCTATGGGACTGGGCTAGCCCGTTTTGTGTCTCTGCCCTTCCTACCAGTCTCAACGTGGCTTCATCTATAAATCCTTGTTTGTAAGACTTCTCTTCAGCTAGTCTTCAGTTGGTTATTCAGGATTATTATTCTATAATTTAGTTGTAATTCCAATTTTGTCCTAGGAGCCAAATTGGCAGCCAAAACTTAGAGCAGCTATAGAGGAAATCTGGCTGAGGAACTGTAGTCTAGTGGAACACTCGTAGCCATGGTGCACCCTGACCATTGTCTCAGACTTGGTCCAATCCCTATTTCTCTCCTTCAATCATAAGAGATCATCTTAACCTAGAATAACCTCTCTCGTACAAGAGACTTTGTTGTTCATTTATAAAAATTCCATTTCATGGTGGGTTGTGGATCTGATTTCCATCCTATCTCCAATTCTCAGCCAATTAAGAACTATTTTCAGTTTTTTCCCAGGTAAGCAGTGTCATTTTTCTGCCAGAGTTTTCACAAATGGACTTGTAAAGAGTCTGTCACACTTTGAACCTCAGTCCATAAATACTCTAGATGCAAATGGGGACAAAAATGAAATTTTATAGAATCTAGCTTGTGTTTTAAATCCTTATTATAGTAGTGACTATTGCATTTAACAATGATTAGTGATGCTATATAATACCTAGAATGACTACTACTCAGAGTAACAATCTCTATTTGTTAGCTTGTGAATTTCCTTCTTGAATTTTTCAAGGTGACCTGGCCTGCAAAATAGGAAAGGGGCCCAAACGCAACTCAGGACTCAGAACTGGGATCTCTCTTCCTGCTTTGGGCTCTGCCATCAACCTCTGTTACCTCCAACTGTGCTTCTCAGAAAGTTCCAGAGCCCCTGGTACTCCACTCTAGAAAGAAAGCCTCCACTCTGGACCTGCCTGCTTGTCTGTGTAGAAACTCGGTGGAAGAATGTGGCTTTTTACTCACACCTAAGGTTCTGGACATTCCAGAAGCCTTCAGCAAGGTGGCCATAAAACCTGCATAACAGGATCCACAGTTTCCCCAGCTGTTTTTCCTAGAGTCTGAGCCATGGCAAAAATGGAATGTGCTTAAAACAGAAGCCCCAGAGATTTTCTGGGTGGTGGTGCTGTTATTAAGTTTAAATTGAACATACACAAACAATTTAGGTTTGTGCTATCAATATAGAAGCAACTAGCCACAGGTGGCTATTTAATAAAATTAAATAAGTTTAAATTAATGACTAAAATTAAATTAAATTACATTAATTGAAAATGCAGTTTCTTACTCACACTAGTAATACTTCAAGTGCTCGATAGCCTCATGTGGCTAGTGGCTACTGTATTGAACAGGACTGATATAGCACATTTCCACCATTGCAGAAAGTTCTATTGATCAATGCTGGTCTAGACATTTGTAAATATACCACACATATGAGTGTGTGTATATAGTTATCTTCACAGCAACTCTTCAAGGTAGGAGGTAATAATATCCTCATTGTACAGGTAAGGAAAATGAGCTCAGACAATTCAGATGCCTTGCCCACAACTAGAACTTTAGTCTACCCCTCATAGCTTTCTGGCTGAAGGCTGGCACCCAAAAGATCATTAGTTATTTATCAGCTCACCTGTTATGTGTCTAACATAGCAGGTTCTGAGTACAGAGCATCTTCTTTGAGAGATCCAGGTAGTGGTTATTCATACCCTGACCTCCAAAGCTGGCCATATGCCTGCTCTCCACTAAATTGAATGATTTCCCCAGAACCTGGTGTTTGGGATGTCACCTCCACGATTATTACTGGATTTCCATGGCCAATGGATGCTTCATGCACTATTCAGCATCAGCAGAGTGCACACAGAAGCACTCCATGAAACTGTTTAATTATACTTTTTTAAGTTTCTCAGGAGACTATTGCCTTTATCAGTGAGCTGCAGGGTAAGCTTCAGGTTCATGGCGTTGGCTCCAAGGGCAATGCAGAACCAAGGCTTGGGTCTGAGCCAGGTGTGACCATCATCTTTTGGTAGATATGCTGTATAAGATTTGTATTTTAAAATATTCATCATTTTCTGCTCTAAAATAAAAGCCATGTCAAAGAAGGATATTAACATAGGCAAAGGGCCTATGGGAAAGGGACTAGCACCATGTGCCAGGCACCATGCTCAGTGTTTTCATACATGGTCTTATTTAACCTCACAAAACCCACCCACAGTGACAGTGAGACTTCAAGTCTGTCTGATTAACCTCAAAGTCTCCTGACCAGTACCGGTAGAAGCAGAAGTCTAACCCAAATAGTTTTGTTCCCAAAGTCTAGAGTCTTCCCCTTACACCATACAATCCTCAAATGTAGTTTTCTTTATTATGTTTCTGGTGCAAGAGCCTTTGAGCATCTCACTGTCAAAGTTATAGACAGGCAGCTGAAATGCTGAGATTAACCCTTTGTTGGGCTCCAAATTTATGATCAAAGAGACTCCTAAAGACTGTCCTTCACAAGGATTAATTAACCCAATTTCAGCTTTTTATGATAAAATAATAACACTCACATTAGCAATAACTTTTACTTATCAAGGAACTTAGCACTTCAAAAGAAAGATGTTATGAGCTCCTGTCTCAGTCTGGGTTGTCCCAAAAGTAGACCCTAAGCTGGGACTTGGGTGCTAAAAATTTTTTGAAAGATGATCCCAGTGAGGAAGTGGAGATGTGAGACAGGGAAGAAGAATACAAGCCTATAAAGGGTACATTGATGAGCAACTAGTGGCCCACAGTGACTAAGTCCCACTGGGGACACTGAGTTGTCCCACTGAAGAATGGAGAAGCTAGGGTATTTTTATTCACCACCTTCTATCAGTCATTGGTAGAGAATTATCCCTGAGGAGTTAAATCCCTGACACTTTTAGGCAGCCCTGCACACAGGCTGAGCAAACTGCCTCGGAACAGGGAAAAGCTCCAGGGGAGAAGCTGGGAGATGCTGATGTCTGAGGTGGGAAGCAGTCAGGATACATGGGAGCCACAGTGGCCAGTGAACTCAGAGGTGACTTAGGAGAAATGGGAGGGGCAGTTACATTCCCCTTCCTCATAGAAGGTTCAGAAAGTATAAGTAACTTGCTCATGCTCACACAGCTGGGGTAGGAATTAACCCAGGTCTGTCTGATTAACCTCAAAGCCTTTGCTCTTTCTGCAACCTGAAGCTGTCTTCAGAGACCCTTCAAGCAATGTGCCCATTCCTCACCATATCTTCTATCATTTGGCCCTTAGGAAAATACCATCCACTGGCAAGTTGGTGCTGACCTTAACCACCGATGCGTGTGAAGGGAAGGAAAATTTTGTCCGCTACCTCGAGCACGTCCAAGCTGTCATCACAGTCAATGCAACCAGGAGAGGAGACCTGAACATCAACATGACTTCCCCTATGGGTACTAAGTCCATTTTGCTGAGCCGGCGTCCAAGAGATGATGACTCCAAGGTGGGCTTTGACAAGTGGCCTTTCATGACCACCCACACTTGGGGGGAAGATGCCCGTGGAGCCTGGACCCTGGAGCTGGGATTTGTTGGCAGTGTACCCCAGAAGGGGGTGTTGAAGGAGTGGACACTGATGCTGCATGGCACACAGAGCGCCCCTTACATTGACCAGGTCGTGAGGGATTACCAGTCCAAGCTGGCCATGTCCAAGAAGGAGGAGCTGGAGGAAGAGCTGGATGAAGCTGTGGAGAGAAGCCTGAAAAGCATCCTGCACAAGAACTAGTGATGCACCCTGGCTCCAGCACCTCCCTCCCCTCCCCCACCTCTGCCTCTCTATCCTCGCTCCATACTTTGTCAGGCACCTAGCGATTGTCAGCCCCACACAAGCGATTCCAACTTCTAGATCTGAAGCTTCACTCACTGTCAATGATTATTTTCATTACAATGGAAGCAATCTTTTTTATTCTATGCCCCAAATACAGTGTTCCCACCAACACCTATATTCTATTTGTGACTCTAGGTTCTTTATTTGTGTCATTTAAACAGGTGATGTCCTGCAAAAAAAAAACTTGGACAACTTTCCCCTCAACTTTTTTCATCTCTGAGAAAAGAAGAGTATGCATTTTAAAAGCTATACACAGTGACTTCAAGAACATTTATTCATGGTCTCAACTGACCTGTTACATAAAAAGAAAATCAAAGATCATAACCAAGGGTGAGCTTGAATCTCTTAAAGCACAGGAGATGCTGTGAATGCTTTAGGGAAAGATATTTTGAACTTAGCAAGATTTTTCGGTGACCTAGATGAAGGTAGTGTGATTCAAAAGATGCCATCCATGAGAGTCCTAATTACTGGAGGGAGAAGAGTCAAAAAGCATGAGCATTGGAAATCTTATCACTAACGCCAACATCATGACTCACCCTATTCAGCCAGCATGACAAATATAAAATCATGTAGCTTGGCTGTCCTTTCACCAGCTACTGCTCTGAGTTATGGTGAAATATTCTAGAGAAGCCCAAATTACTCTGTTTAGAGTTCATCTCAGCACTGATTTTCTGGGGTTTCTCACATAGCTATCCAAAAGTGAAAAATGAAAGGCAGGTCTGGCAACACCATCGCAGTTTAACCCAGGAATGTGTCCTTTCCTAATTCAGTTTGGGACTTCTTAATCTGATGTGAGCAAGAGGCCCAGTGAGTATTTTGACACCTTTCCACACATGAACTTGGGCTTTGATTTCAAAAACATGATTGGAGGGCAATATCTTATTTCTTCGTGTTGCAATTTCTTTGATGTGTTAGAGAAATGGCCTTTGCTCAGGCACAGGTGTGTAGAGGGTGACTGGGGCATGTCTGAAGATGTGAGAAGCCATCTTCACATGGACCTTCATTTATATGGAGCCTTTTATGCCAAAGGGGGAAATGCCAACTCATCCCCAGGTAACCTGAGGCATGAAGGAAGCAAGAAAAGCCCTCAATAGGGAAATCACAGTCACCATCTTGGCAACTAAGCAATCCATGATGGTGATTAACAGGTAATCTAAAGCTGATACATCACTTTCCCCTGTCAACCCTGAAGACACCACACCATTTCATTACCAAATGGAAATGCTTTCTGACCTGTTGACACTTTGTTTTCCTACTCAAGGATTGGCTCTTCTTCCATAACCCCAATGCCCACCCATTCCCCAAAAATGATTCATTTGTTTGACTTGATTCCCAAGAACTGATCAATCACTTCTGGCTTTCTTTCTCCCTCCCCCTGAGAGCACATAGCTAAGCCTGGAGTTCCATTCCCCAAAGGTTGCAACTTTAAGAGAGAAGTCTGGAAAACCCATTTTCTTTTTCCCCCATGTTGGCATGAATTTCTGCCTTCTCTGACACCATATGACCCTCTCCATATAATGCTTTAAAGTATAATAATATCTATAATTTTTAAAAGAAATTTATTACTTGTTGTGAAGGTCTTTTTAAACCAGTTTAGATTTTAAGAAAAAATAAATAAATGGAAATCATCAAAAATTCATTTCACATTTAAAGTCTGAAAATAAACCAAAGGACATTAAGTGTGCATGTGTGTATAAGTGCACACAGAAATACACACACACACACACACACATATGTAGACTATATGCATGTGTATATATACACACACAGACTTGTATAAATGTATATACACACAGATATCTAAAATGTGTGTATGTGTATTTATCAAAAAAACAGATATCATATTCATCTTTGAAAGAATATTCAGAGAATATAAAGATGATTCTGGCTAAGAAAAAGCCAGTGGAAATTCAGGTGAAAATGTTCATTGATTCCCATTGCATCACCTCTGTAATTTTGCAGCTATCTGTATAAACATTAAATGTCTTATATAGCAGCAAAAATATAAAATAGTTGTCCATATTTTCACAGTTGTGGTATAATTTACGAAATTAGAGAATAACTTATCAGCTTCTTAATAGAAATGACAAGTTTTGATATGAGTAAACAGTATATAAAAATATAGTGCTATATAAAAATATTTGGTCTCTATTTTATTTTTTTAAACCAGTATTAACATTAAAATATGTCTAGCTAGTGAGGTTTTTATGATATCCTTTATCCTAATAGAAGAGACATTTACAGTCATTTATTTTTTAAAATAAAAATAAGTAAATAATGATTAATCAGGATAACATTGTTACTCCCTATTACAAAATTTCCTAAACAAATTTTAAAAGACATGTAAATTAGGAAACTTAACAATAAAACATTACCTTCTAGAAATTGTGGGATGTTATATGTATTACATAAAAACACTGCCATCCATTCCAGGAGCAGATAATAAAAAGTTGCTAAAGAGAGATCTAAAAAACCTGCTTTCATAATTATACATGAAAGATGTATAAATAGCAAATAAATCATACACCTACAGCAATACTTTTAATACTCAGGTTACATCCCAGTAGCTGGTTGTAAAATAAATTTAGGGAGGCAACACCATTTTAGAATAGAATAGATCATGCATATTAATGCCAAGCATTGTTTTCTGAAATATTTTTTCAGAGATGTGTGTGTGTGTGTCTAAGTGTGTGAATTGTCTCACAGTGTAAAATATATTTCTCATTGTGGATCATGTGTCATAGTCAAAATCTTTTAGGAACACTATTGAAGAATATATTCATCAGGCCAAACCGAATTGTACTGTAGTAACAAACAGCCCCAGAATCTCAGCGGTTTAAAACAACAAAGGTTTATTTTTTATTCACACAAATCCCACTGAGGATTCGGGTGACTCCCCAAGGCCACAGACTTCCATGCAGTGACTCAGGGATTCAGGCTGTTTCAATCTTCAATCTTAGGTTTTTAATCATAATACAAGGCAGCCATAATCCATGCAGAAGAGAGCCTGTGGAGGACTCTTACCCACTTTTTTATGTTCAGCCTGAAGGAGATAAACATGTCACTTAAGCTACAGTGCATCAGCCAGCACTGGTCAATAACCCTGCCTAAATGTAAGCAGCTGGAACAACTAACAGAATTTTGATAAGTATTACAGACAGAAATAGCTTGACGTGCCCTTAAAACATATTGCTAAGTACTGATTTACATGGCAACCTTTCTTCATAGATGGTACCATGAACAGTATTCTAAACTAACAGTAGCCCATGTAAACCACATGCTATTCTAGCAAATCTTAATAGTTATTAATAAAATATTAATATCTTTATATTTTATTGTAAAAACAATTTTCAAATGTGTCCTATGATATAATACTTATCATACGCCTTTAGTAAAATCTTAAAGAGAACCTATGACTAAACACAGATACTTAAAGGTGTAAAGTCTGATCTGTGACAAACTGAGACACTGCTTTTGGATACTTAAGTTCAAAGATTGATTTCCAAAAGATTAAGTTAAAAAATAAAGTTACTACTACATGCTTTTGTTACCATCACTTATAAATTAATAGCAGCAGTTTTCATATGACCAATACCTTCATCAGGAGTGATCACATGAAAACCACACACTACAAAACCTTTAGGAAACACAGACAAGAATTTTATATTTAGAGAGAAAAATGCTGAACTAGGGGACCTGGTACCCTCACAGCCAAAGTAAGTTCTTGGATACAAAGATGTTAATTTAATAAAAATTTCTAAAAACCAAAAAGCCAAGAGTAGAAACAGATGTTGTAGGAGAAAATAAGGACTCTGGGAGTTTGAAATAACATCAGCACAGAATGTGTCCTGGGCCAGCAACAGTGATTTGGTTGTAGCCAGCTGGGTGGTTCTCCAAAAGAAAAAATGAGTCAACAGAAAGCATGCTGGGAGGAGCATGAACTCAGCTCCTGGGAGCTTAGAAAAATGGAAAGTCTAGGATGAATGTTTGCAAACAGTACCTGGTGGTGTTCATCCTAGGGAAACACAGAGGTTGGTGTAAAGGAAAATTCCAGTCTCTGAAGAGCTGAAGTCTGTTGAAGTTAGAGCCCAATACACTGGGGAAGCCATCCCCAGACAAGTGCCCTTGAAACCCTATTCTCTTGCCAACGGTCTAATTCCATGCCCACCCACAGCCTCCTGATGCTTTATTTGGCCTCCTACAGTCATTAGCACCAAGAGAGGGATAAACAGCATAAAGGATTCTAGCACCTGCATCTCTAGGAAAGATGGCCCCCCTCTTTGCATTGCAAATTAATCAGATTAGTACTTGAGTTCTTCCACTGGTCTCTTGTGCATTTTGTTGCCAAGAGTCCCTTGCCTTGTGTTCAAAAGACTCTGATTGAATTTGGTTTTGGATTTAAAGGGACCAGGAATCAAGGTCTGATCTGAGGCAATTTTGCCAAGGCAGCCTGTCAGCTTCATTTCTCTCTTCACACTTAGAAGAAACTCACTGTTTGTGAACCTAGGAACAAAATGAACTGATCATGAGAAATGCACTCGGCCATAAATTCCTATTGTTCAGTCCTGCGTGGTTTGGGGTGGAATGGGGGCAATTAGAAATTTCAGCCCACAGAGCTTTAGATGCCAGAACAGCCGAACGAGGCTGGGGATTCCCTAGGTTGAACATTAACGGTCACCAATTTCCACCATGGAGCCTTCAGGCCAACCTACCCTTACCATCCCAGGGTGGGGTGTCCCACCTCATAGCACCCTCAAAGATGTCCCTGGGCACCTAAGAGGACACCCCACAGGCTACCCCAAGCTGGACAGAAGGCAGACTCCACAACCTGTTTTTTTTCTCTTTTGGCCCCATGTCCTGGAGACATTGACCAACCACTGGTGACAGATAAGCCACCTGGTAAGCTCCTGGTCATAAGGACACAAGCACGTAGGTGAAGGGGTAGTTGTGAACGGTGAGTGCTCCAGTGCAGTGAAGTTACTGACCAAGGATATATCTTCTGGAAGAATATACATCTCATCTCAAAAACTCTATTTCTTTTAATAAAACTTAAGTCAATTTGGCTTTTTGTGGTATCTATTTGCTTTTATCCAAGCATGAGAACTGTGGAGTCACATTTGTACTAATCCAGGCACTTGAATAGTGTTCCTCATCATCAATGTGCCAAATGCCAAGAGTTTGAGGTGACTTTATTTACCAGCAATATCCCAATTATAAACCTATGATACAACAATTTTAGGATAAACTTGATTATAATGGTGGCTTGAAGATCCTTTCTTTTTTTCATCCTCACCTGAGGAAATTTTTCCATTTTTTTTTATTCAGACAGAATGGGAGGGAGAGAGAGAAAGAGAGAGAAACATCAACATGAAAGGGACACATCAAGTGGCTGCCACCCGCACGACCCAACCAGGGCCGGGGACAAACTGCAACCGAAGTATGTGCCCTTAGCGGGAACCAAACCTGGGTCTCTCTGGATTGCAGGCCGATGCTCTAACCACTGAGCCAAACTGGCCAGGGGAAGATCTTTTCTTATAAGCTTCAAGTCAAGGAGAAACCTTAAGGGAATTTTTGAACGAGAAAGGGGAAGGAAGGAAGAGATGCCAGGTTAGAACTGTCTTCTGTTATGTAAATTGAATTTTGCACTAGACCCTGTTAGTGCATACCCTACACCAGGGATCAGCAAACTATAGCTGGGGACTCAATCCAGCTTTATTGAAAACAACCATGACTGTTTTCATGCTACAATGGCAGAGTTGAGACATACACAGGTGGTACAGCCTGTAATTGGGCCCTTTATAAAAACATTTGCCAACCTCTGCCCTATAGCTCTCTCCTTGACCTGCCCCAGAGGTCACCTATAGACAATTTCATACATGCCAAGGTGCTTTCTCTGCCAGGTGTTCTCTGGCTGCAAAGAAGAACCAGACTTGGTGGGTTCCAGGCAGAAGTGCCAGGGGATCAATGCCTAGGCCACCTCACCTGAGAAGGAAGGGGACCAGTACAGAAAGGTCCCAGCTTCCTCACCTCCTGTTGAGACTATTTGAAGATGTTCTACCAAGTCTCTTTGGGGGATCCCCTGTGGGATGGAACCCCAGCTGCCCACAGAAGTGGCAGCAGATTAATGCTGCCTGTGTTGGTGCCTCCCTTCCCTGTCTCATGCCCTTTCTTCACCAGTCAGGAGAAAGAAATTCCAGGAGTGGTGTACACAGAAAAAATTGAATATAAAGCACCATAAACTGAGTAGTATAAATAAGTACTACCTACTTAATTAGAAAGGCAAAAGAGAACTAAAGTATCACAAGGACCAAGCAGCCTAACAGGGGAGGGAGTCAGGGACATACTGGGACCCTGCTGAGGTCCTGGGGAGGGGGTACCACGTGCCTGACTGGCCTTTCATGCCCTGGGTGGAGAGTGAGTGCACATGGCAGGCCTCTGGAAGACCTAGATCTTTGTGGAGGTGTGTCAACTGGCTAATGCAGGTGTCTCTGAGGAGGTGGTCATGAGGCCAGTTCTGTAAATGTTGGAGAAACTGAAAACTGGATCCAGTTCCTGCTACAGAAAGAGCTGCCGCTGCCAGGGTGAAGTGGTGCAGTGAGAGCAACAGAGACAGGCAGGATGGAGCAGCTCCCTTCTCCCTCCTCCAGCCCTTCACTCTTCCTCCCAGGGAGACACTGGTAAAGCAGGAAGGAGCTGGCAGGTTCCAGCCCCGCACCCCTGTGTAGAAAGGTAGGCTTGGAGCTGAGATAGGTGCTTACTAACGACACCCTGAGCTGCCGTGATCACTTCTCTAGTAAACCCCTGCATTCAAGACCTTGTTTGGGGTCTGCTTTGAAACAACCCAACTTAATTCAGACCTCCTTACATTCTCCAATGATACCAAACCTCATTCATTAGCAGTCACTTTGGGGATCTCTGGAGTTGCAAGCAACAAGAAGCAATGCCAACTAACAGAAACAAACAAGCATGTGTCCAAACCACAAAGAGCAGCTCTCAGAACAGAAAGAAAGCCTGGCCTCTACACCCACCTAGAAAAGGGAGAGAGAGGGGAGCATGCTTGGGGACAGGGACACACAACAGGAACCAGTGGTGATCACAGCAGAACTCCCCCATCACAGGGCCAGCTCCAGCACTTTCCCTCATGGTTTCCCTGGACTCAGATTTCCAATTCCAAAGACAGGCCTCATCTAGGACACTTGCCCACCCACAGCCAGAGGAAGGCAGGATGTCTGGACGGTCTGATCAGGGCTCTACCCAGTGTGGGAGCAGCAGTGCCTCAATAATGCAAGACCAGGGCTGCCACCTGTGTAATGGGAGGTGGTGCTAGGCAGATGCCAACTAGCTGTCTTCAGTTGGGTCCTCCCAGAAGCCAACTCGAAGGCAAAAAGTTGAGGTCACCTATTTGAAAGGAAGCATCTTTATATAAGGGAGCAAGGAAATAAGATAGGAAAAGAAGGGGACATACTCATTCAAGACATACTGATGAGTGGGCATCTGGGGCTCAGGTCCAGTAAGGACTGTGCAGAACATGCCTCAGAGTTATCCCAGTGGAGGGAAGAAAAGGCTGGGGTGTTTATGCATCAGGTCTTGTCTATCCTAGTTGAAGGCTCCTCCCCTCATGAGCACCCCAGCATTCCCCACCTGCCTGGTGTGTGGACCAAGCATGTCCCCAGGGTCATAGGAACCTCTAAGGCAGAGAGTCATGTGTGCTTAGTGTGAGAAGCCTGGGTGCCTAGGCATGAACCAGAACTGTGAGAGTTGGGGGAATTGAGGGCTCAGTACCCAGGGCGGCTAATACAATAGCAGTTACTGGTCATCAACTCAAATGCTTGGAGAATGGGAGGTGTGGAGAGCTGGGACACAGCTTCTCTATGGAGAGGCAGCTTTGGGAACACCTCAGTGCTGGACTTGCGGCTGAGTCAGAAAGAGGAGGCCAGGGGCCCTCTGGGATAAGTTAGAACCAGCACCCGCAGCACTCGCACTTCAGTATCTCAGGGCTGGTCAAAGCTCCATCATTCTCTTGTCACGAATGCTATTAGCAGGCATGCTCTGAACCTGTTTCCTAACAAAAAATACTTTCGGAAAAACTAAACTGCTTGGCCCTGGCCAGTGTAGCTCAGTTGGTTGAGCATCATCTCATGTAGCAAAAGGTTGCAGGTCACAGCATATGCCCAGGTTGCAGGTTCAATTACCAGTAGGGTGCATGCAGGAGGCAGCCTATTGATATTCTGCTCTCACATTGATGTTTCTCTCTCTCTCTCTCTCTCTCTCTCTCTCCCTTCTTCTCTCCTAAAAATCAATAAAAATATTTGAAGCAAAACTAAAGTGCTTGTTTTCAAAGACTCTGAAAGAAGAAATGCCAGAAAATGAACCTATTCTGCAGCTTTCAGTTCTTTTGGAGAAAATAGAACCTATCAGAAAAAGTGGAGAAGCAGCAACTGGGACTCTAGGGTAGACAAAGATCCTGACTAGACTCCAAGATATCCACTGCAAGCTGCCCCACATTTCACACTGGGAGCCTGGCTTGCAGGTTGAAGTGAGCTTGACAAGAAATGGTGCTTATCTGGTCCCTGTCTCCCTCCTTGACCTCACCTCCTTCCATTGTGCTCCTATAATTCCCTTTATTTCTCCTTTTTTTTTTTCTTTATTGGTTTTTAGTGAGAGAGGAAAGGAGAAGGAGAGAGAGATAGAAACATCAATGAGAGAGAATATCAACTGGCCATCTCCTGCATGCCCCCCACTGAGGACTTGGCTCACAACCTGGGCATGTGCCCTGACAGGGAATCGAGCTGGTGATCTCTTGGTGCATGAGTCAATGCTCAACCAGTGAACCACATCAATTGGGCTATTTCTCCTTCTTGATCAGGCTAAGTCCATTCCTGCCCCAGGGCCTTTACACTTGTAGTTCCCTCTGCCTGAAATGCCCTTCCCTCAGATCTGTACATAACTCACCCAGCTTGTCATTTAGATCACATCACCTCCACGGGGTCTTCACCTGACCACCCAATCCAAAATGGATCCCCAGTCACTCCTACACGTCACCCTATTGATTTCCTTTCTAGTAGTGTCTCTGATTTTCTCCTATTCAGTTATCTACTTGCTTGTACATTTCCTTCCACCAGAATGTCATGTGTGTGGGGCAGAACCACCTCTGACTGCTCACTGCTGTCTCCCCGATGCCCAGGTCTGTGCCTGACACAGAACAGGTCCCCAACCCATTACTGATTACCTATTGAATATAAAAATATCGTTCCAAAAAGGTACCCCTGCTTTTTAAAATAAGAATATTAACTGAATACATAGTCTAAAAAATAAAAAGGCTTTATGAGAAAAACAAAAAGGTTTACAGTGGCTTATGCTGACTATAACATATATACTGGCCCAAATTCCTAGTACATTCTGGGCTCCAGCTAATGGTTTCCATCATTCTCTCTTAAGCTTTTAAATTATAAATATTTTTAAACTGTGCAACGGAGTAAGTTCTCAATTCATCTTTTAGAAAGAACAACAAAAGTACATTTCTTTCTTGAAATCAAAACCTCAAATAAATTCAGAACAAGATTTTTTTAAAGCTCTAAATAGAAAGGTGACACCATTTAACATTCTATTCTCCATAACGAAGAAATAAGGAAATGTAACGTATGACTCCATCAATTTTCCTCTAAGAATGGATGGCTGTCAAGACACAACAACACAAAATCTATGGGATGCAGCGAAAGCATTTCTGAGAGTTAAGTTCATAGCACTACAGGGCTACCTCAAAAAAACAAGAAAATTTTCTAATAGACTATCTAACCTCACAACTTGAAGAACTAGAAAGCAAACAACAACAACAACAACAACAAAACCCAGAGCAATTAGAAGGAAGAAAATAGTAAAGATCAGAGCAGACACAAATGACACAGAGTCCCAAAAAAAAAACAATTCAAAGGATCAATGAAACAAAAAGCTGGTTTTACGAAAAGATAAACAAGGTTGATGGACCCTTAGCTAGACTCACCAAGAAACAAAGTGAGAGATCCCAAATACACAAAATCAGAAATGAAAGAGGAGAAGTAACAACTGACACCACAGAAATACAAACGATCATTAACAACTACTATGAACAATCACATGGCAACAAATTCGAAAATCTAAGCGAAATGGACAAATTTCTAGAAATACATAGTCTCCCAAAACTGGACCAGGAACAGATAGAAAACTTGAACAGACCAATAACAACAGAAGAAATTGAAGATGTAATCAAGACTCTCCCAGCAAACAAAAGCCCAGGCCCAGATGGCTTCACGGGGGAGTTTTGCCAAACATTCAAAGAAGAACTAACACCCATTCTTCTCAAACTATTTCAAAAAATTCAAGAAGAAGGAAGACTTCCGAACTCGTTTTATGAAGGCAGCATAATTCTAATTCCAAAACCAGAAAAAGACACTACAAAGAAAGAAAACTACAGGCCAATATCCCTGATGAACATAGACGCCAAATATCTGAACAAACTACTAGCAAATTGGATCTAGCAATACACCAAAAAAATTATCCACCATGACAAAGTGGGATTCACCCCAGGGAGGCAAGGCTGGTACAATATTCACAAATCAATAAACGTGATACACCACATAAATAAAATGAAGAATAAAAACCACATGATCATATCAATAGATGCCGAAAAAGCATTCGACAAAATCCAGCATCCGTTTCTGATAAAAACGCTCAGCAATGTGGGAATAGAGGGATCATATCTCGACATATTAAAGGCCATATATGAAAGACCTACAGCCAATATCATATTTAATGGGCAAAAACTAAAAGCATTTTCCTTAAGAACAGGAACAAGGCAAGGATACCCACTTTTGCCACTCTTATTTAACATAGTACTGAAAGTCTTAGCCACGGCAATCAGACAGAAAGAAAAAATAAAAGGGATCCAAATTGGAAAGGAGGAAGTGAAACTGTCACTATTCTCAGACGACACAGTACTATACATAGAAAACCACAAAGACCCCATCAAAATCTTATTAGACTTAATAAATGAATTTGGAAAAGTAGCAGGATACAAAATTAACATCAAGAAATCGATGGCATTCTTATACACCAATGATGAATTCACAGAAAGAAAAACTAAGGAAACAATCTCATTTACCATTGCAGCAAAAAAATTAAGATACCTAGGAATAAACTTAACCGAAGAAATAAAGGACCTATTCGCAGAAAACTACAGGTCATTAAAAAAAGAAATAGAGGAAGATATAAAAAAGTGGGAGCACATACCCTGTTCATGGATTGGAAGAATTAACATCATTAAAATGTCTATATTACCCAAAGCAATCTATAGATTCAATGTAATCCCCATTAAAATACCAATGGCATACTTCACAGAATTAGAACAAGTACTTCAAAATTTCAGACATCATACGCAGCAGATTTTTCACTGATACATCACCTAAGGCAATAGAAACAAAGAAGAAAATGAACACATGGGACTACATTAAACTCAAAAGCTTCTGCACAATGAAAGATACAATCATCAAAAAAGACCTCGAGCCCTGGCCAATTTGGCTCAGCGGTTAGAGCGTCGGCCTGCGGTCTGGAGAGACCCGGGTTCGGTTCCCGCTAAGGGCACGTACTTCGGTTGCAGTTTGTCCCCGGCCCTGGTTGGTCGTGCGGGTGGCAGCCACTCGATGTGTCCCTTCACGTCGATGTTTCTCTCTCTCTCTCCCTTCCTCTCTCTCCCTCCCACTCTATCTGTACAAAAAATGGAAAAATGTCCTCGGGTGAGGATAAAAAAAAAAAAAAAAAAAAACCTCGAATAGCTATAGAAATCTTGAAAAAAAAGGACAAAGTTGGAGGGATCACATTACCAGATTTCAGGTTATACTACAAAGCCACCGTAATCAAAACAGCCTGGTACTGGCACAAGAACAGGCATATAGACCAGTGGAACAGAACAGAGAACCCAGAAATGGATCCAAGGCTACATGCTCAATTAATATTTGACAAAGGTGGCAAGAGCATACAGTGGAGTAAGGACAGCCTCTTTAATAACTGGTGCTGGGAAAATTGGACAGCTACATGCAGAAAAATGAAACTAGACCATCAACTTACACCCTAAACAAGAATAAACTCAAAATGGATAAAAGACTTAAATGTGACTCATGAATCCATACAAATCGTAGAAGAAACTGTAGGCAACAAAATTTCAGACATCGTACGCAGCAGAATTTTCACTGATACATCACCTAAGGCAATAGAAACAAAGGAGAAAATGAACACATGGGACTACATCAAACTCAAAAGCTTCTGCACAGCGAAAGATACAATCATCAAAATGAAAAGGCTACCCACTATATGGGAGAGCATAATTGTCAATATATCAGATAAGGGGTTAATTTCCAATATATATAGAGTGCTCATACAACTCAACAAAAGGAAGACAAAGAACCCAATTAAAAAATGGGCAGAGGAACTAAATAGACACCTCTCCAAACAGGACATACAAATGGCCAAGAGACATATGAAGAAATGCTCAACATCACTTATCATCAGAGAGATGCAAATTAAAACAACAATGAGGTATCACCTCACACCTATCAGAATGGCTGCCATCAACAAATCATCAAACAACAAGTGTTGGCGAGGGTGTAGAGAAAAGGGGACTCTAATACACTGCTGGTGGGAATGCGGACTGGTGCAGCCACTATGGAAAACACTATGGTGTTACCTCAAAAAATTAAAAATTGAACTTCCATTTGACCCAGTGATCCCACTTCTAGGAATACACCCTAAGAAGCCTGAAACACCAATCTGAAAGAATATATGTACCCTCATGTTTGTAGCAGCACTATTTACAATAGCTAAGATCTGGAAACAGCCCAAGTGTCCATCGGTAGACGAATGGAAAAAAAAGCTGTGGTACATACACACAATGGAGTACTATGCAGCTGTAAGAAAGAAAGATCTCTTATCCTTTGAGACTACATGGAGGGACCCTGGAAAGTATCATCCTAAGTGAAACAAGCCAAACAGAGAAAGACAAGTATTATATGATCTCACTTATTTGTGGAATATAATGAACATAAGTCTGAGGAATGGGGTAGTCCCAGAGATGTGGAAATGGGGTACAGACTGACAATCCCCAGAAGAGGGGGTGGTGGGGGAGAGATAAACCACAGAACTTATATGCATGTATGCATGAACAATGGACATGGACAACAAAGCTGGGAACAGGGCAGGGAGGGAGGGGAAGGGGGAATCAGTGGGGGAAAAGGAGAAACATCTGTAACAAAAATTAATTAATAAAAAAATAAAATTGAAAAAAAAAAAAAAAGAATGGATAGCTGTCTCATCAGATGCTTTTGTTTAGGCAGATGCACTAATCCTTCTAAGCGTATTCACTCAATGTACTTAATGTATTTTGGAGCATCTACAAAAGGAAGGAGCGCTTTCTTAATCAGTATAAATAAAAATTACTTTTGGACTGTTAGTAGAAAAATAGATGCCTAGAGGTGACACAAAAATGTCTGTAAAGATTCTAGTTTAAAAGTAATTTCTATTTCCTAGGGTGTGGCACAGTAGGTACCCATATGCACATGTACATGTGTGTGTGCACAGGATAATGAACATACACATATGTTACAGCTTACCATATTACAGTAATTATTAAGTAATCTAAAAGTCTCCCTTTTTCAGCATAGTATACTGTCTGGCACATAGTATATGCTCAATAAATTCTTGTTGGATGAATTAACTCCTAAACAAAGAACTATAAGTTGACATTTGATTTTGCTTTCTAAAACATAACCTACAATGGCAATCTCTGAGTGAGAACATGTGAAGCCAGACAGAAGGACATTTGGAACATATGCTATAGCAGACAGCATTGGTGTCCCACTTATATCCCCATGACCTTCACCATTTCCATGCATTTTCATAGTAATGCCCTGGGAGCAGCCCTCCCCACTGGCTGACAGGAGTTGGTGGGTTAAAACCTGCTCCCTCACCCCTCAGGGAGGATAATTCCATGGCACATGTTCTATTTCATCTCCCAGAGTCCCTCAGGGGCACTGAGCTCCAGCTGCCCACAGTGGTAACCGACCTGGTAGCACAGCTCTTACCGGCTGCCTTTTGTCCCTGTCTCCCTCTCCGCTGCCCTAGTGGTGCTTCCTGAGATCACATCTCTCAGAAACAACATTCAGCCCTGGCCAGTGTGACTCAGTTGGTTGTAGCATTAGCCCATACACCAAAAGGTGGCAAGTTCGATTCCCAGTCAGGGCACATACCCAGGCTGCAGGTGTGATCCCTGGTCAGGGTGCATACGGGAGACAACCAATCAATGTCTCTCTCTCTCTCTCTCTAAGAAAAACTATTTTTTTAATTATAAAAAATAAAATTAAATTAAAAACAAATTATATTCAAAGCCTTGCTTCAGGATCAGCTTCTGGGCAACCCAGACAGAGACAGCCGCCTTCAATTATTTCATGTCTAACACTTCTCCACATGAGCATGTGTGTGCGCTTGAAATGCAATGCAAGTGAGCCAGTGCCATCAATGAGCACTTTCTGTGTGAAATTCAAACACTCTAATGAGTGTCAAAGAACCACGATGAAGGGTATGTCTCTTTCCTAAATGACCACGGCTTGGTGGCCATTTAACAGAGAGCCCTGTCCTGCGTGTGGCTGCTCCACCTACATTCTCAAGGCCCCTGTTAATTAGACAAACGATATGCGAGCAAAACAAATCTTTTTAATTAGGTTTCATTGGCAATGCCAGACAGGCCAGCTATGATCTAATCCAAACAGGAAGCCTCACTCTGTATCCTTTGTTCTATATCAAGGTACCTCCCGACAGTGGCCCAGAGGCCTTCCCCTTGGAGCCTAGGCATTGTGACAGCCATTGTCTCCCAGATTCTTCTTGTTTGCCTTTGTCTTTCCAGTCATGGTCTCCACAATAACAGCAGTTTCTTCATATGTCTGAATGCTCTCAGTTGAAAATTTCTCAATGGATTCCGTTACTTCCACCTTCTCATATGCCAAAGTCCTGGGAGGGCTTCTCTCTTGCAGGCTGCCACTCCTATCTCCCTGGCCCTCAGATCCACCCTGACTGGCCCCAGGCCTTTGGGGTGAGAGTGCAGATGGTCCCTCTGGACCAGGTGTTACCACAAGACAGGGCCTCCTGAGCCCTTCATCCTCCTTCTGGTTATCATGCTTCTCCCTGGGACCTTTCAGTTCTTCAGTATTTATCTCATTTTCCTTGTCTGCAGTATGCTGGTTGGGTGGGTGACCATCTTCTCGCCCCTGTGGACCCCCCTGTCTATTCTCCAGAGGGGGCTGGGGCTGCCCGGGAGAGGGCTCCACAGTGCCATCACAATGCAGAGAGTCGTCTTCAATGGAAACAACCACTCCACCTCTGATTGGGGCAGACAAGGCACAGAACCCAGGGTCCAGGTAACTGGCATCCCCAGAGACCAGCACGTACCGGCCTTTGGTGTAGAGGTCAGCTGGGGACTCGGGCTCCTTGGGGCTTCTCACTCTCTCCTTGACCATCTTGCAGAGTTTCCCAAAGGCTTTGCTTACCTGCCCTCCATCTGGCACATCCCGTGGAGCCCCTTCTGGGGTGGGGGGACTTGCTTCCTCCCTCCCTGACTCATGCCTATCCTCCCCTTCTTCTTCAGCTGCCACCCGCGTCAGCTTGGTGTCTGCCGGACCTTTCAGTGGTGCACCTTCCAAACGTTCATCTGCTTTGTCTTTAGCTATAATCTCCTGTTTCCTTGGAACATTCTTGGGGAGGCCTTTTTGTCTTGGTTTTGCTGTTGTTATATCCTGCACAACCCTGGTGAAATCTTAAAAATAAAAAAATTAGATTAAAAAATAAATGGGCAATAGATCAAATATAATTGTCAATGAAAGAGGAAGAAAATGTATCCATTGAAAATTATGCTGCTTATGTTAGAGAACAATGCCTAGCACTGGGGTAGATTTACTATTTATGGGGCAAAGCAACAGAGAAAGAAGTCTAGATCTGTAATGTCCATAGGCCATGTTAAGGACCTAGCTCTGCCACCAAGTGTGCAACTTCAGACAAGTCACTTGACCCCTCTGGGTTTGCAAAGGAGAGGGAAGATACTTATTCTGACTCTCACCGCTCCCATCCCACTGGGTACAACTCACTGAGATGCATGATTCTACTACAATAATCCTTGGTAGGAGCAACGCCTCCTGTCTACCCCAGACCCCTGCTGAGCTCATAGTAGAGTAGCTACCTGGATCCACAGGCTAAACTATGAAAATCAATTTCAGTGATTCCCACCTTGGACTTCCCCAAGGGAGAGATGGCAGAGCTGCTGGGCCTCTGATATGCTCAGAATGGCTTCAGATATGGGAATCGTATGAATCCACAAGGCTGCTCCCTTGTTCCACATGCATCCCAAGCTAAATATGACCACTCCTTGGTGAGCATCCCTTTCCTCATGGGTAAAAAGGGGAAGTGATACTATTAAATTCAGAACTAATAGGAATCCCCTGTTCCCAAGGCCACATCTATTTCATCTGACTAAAAGGAAAAACTAAAATTTAAGAAAACATACAAAATATAACACTGCCTCATCCATGAGGCTTTTCTGCAACACTCACATGGTGATTTTTTTTTTAACTTTTCATCCCAAAGGTCTTCTCCATCCCCTCCCTCTGTTAACCAGAGGACTAAGCAAGGGCATCTAGCGTGACTCATGAAGAGAGAGAAGAGTGAGCAGGAAAGGGGCCATGAAGCCATAAAGGAGGAGGGGATGCAGAGAGGGACATGTCAAAGGAAGCCAACAGGGAGCAGATATGGAAGAAGAGGGTGCTTGCAGGACCAGCTAGAGAATTGCAGAGCCCAGTGCAAAAGAAAGAGGCAGGCCCCCTGTTCAAAATGATTAAGAATGCCAAGACTTGCCCTGGCCGGTTTGGCTCAGCCGTTAGAGCATCTGCCTGCGGTCCAGAGAGACCCGGGTTCGGTTCCCGCTAAGGATGCATACCTCAGTTGCAGTTTTTCCCTGGCCCTGGTTGGTCGTGTGGGTGGCAGCCACTCGATGTGTCCCTTTCACGTCGATGTTTCTCTCTCTCTCTCTGTTCCTCTCTCTCCCTCCCACTCTACCTGAACAAAAAATGGAAAAATGTCCTCGAGTGAGGATAAAAAAAAAAAAATGCCAAGACACATAGCAGAGCATGTGCATGGTCCACACAGCCCTGGAGCTGGCCCTGGGTGTCTGGGGACTTGGAACTGCTGCCCCTTCCAACCGTGTTCCAACTCTGGAACCCATTTCCAGAACCGTCTGAGCTTTCTGAGACATGGGGATTTGAAGGCACTCTCAGTGTGGGAAACTAACATTACCATCTTCTCTTCTCCCAGACACTGTGTTTGTTTGTCCAGGACTGGGAAAGTTTAGCTGTGGGTGGCATGAAACCATCCCCAAAGGACCAAATGTTGAAGACAGAAACCACGCTTGCCAACCAAGCTATTTCTGCTCAGCTGCGAACAGAAGACAAAATGTGCAATAATTGAGCATGTACTCTGCTACAGACACTGATTAAGCACTTTTTTATAGAATAATTAGGGGTGGGGCAGGAGGAAGAAGTGCAATTCAATATTCTGAATATTGAATTGTAATTTCCTCCCCATTAAATACTTCCCATTTGGGAATGGCATTCCCAAGGTGGTCTGTCCCCAAGTTTGATTTTTCTCCTGTGAATTTTTGGTTCAGTCCCTTAGCACTTGTGGGAGTATATCAGAGAGGGAGAGAAGGAGATGCCAACTAAAAGTGTTTAATTTCCTAATAGATTGATTGGAAGGAAGCATGAATGTTAAGTTCAAGGATAAAGCCACTTAATTTTTTCCATTTTTTGAGGGCAGAAAACAGCAGAAGCCAGGGTTGAGAAACATTACCATTCCTGCTGGGTCGAGGGCTGAGAGAGGCTCCGTGGCCTGAGGTGAACAGCATGACAGGTGTTTCAATGAAGGTGGAGCTCAGCCTGGCAGAAAGAACCAGAAAGAGGGAGCTGACATCTTTAACTCATCAAGCCAAACGGATGGTCAGGGGTAACAGTGACCCTCTAATTGTGAGCAAAAATAACAAAAGCTTCTCTAGATCCAGCTTCTCATGAACCACATACACATCTGCACACTGGATGAGGATGTAAAGGAAACATTCATTTCTTTGAGCTCAAGTCATAAACTGTGAAACACACTTACAGAAATTGTAAAGTGGGGATTGCTTATAATCTCAAAAGGCCAATTCTAAGTTGTTGTCGTGTTGTTTTTGTTTTTAAATAAAACAAAGCACAAGCTGAAGTATTTAGGGCAACAAGAGTATACTATCTCCAATTTGTTTTTAAAAAATAATATGCATTATGTATAAATAAAGAGAAAAAAGACAAAGCAATTGACACAAAATGTAAATCTGCTGAATCTGAATAAAAAGCATTCAGGAGTTGCTTCTTCTATGCTTGCAACATTTTTATCAACTTGAAATCAGTATATAAAATTAGAAGTTATACACAAACCAACAAAAAGGGCATCTGGGTACCTCCTGTGAACCCCTGCCTCCAAAACAAAAATCTTACACGGACATTTAAATGCCTGTTAGAGAATCATTTTCATAAATGTGTGCACAAAATGTTCACTGTGACATAAATCTAATTTGGAATTATAAAAGATACATTGACCATGACAACAGGGGAAAAATCTTGCTTTTCCTATTAAACATTCAAGTCCTTGTAGTGAAGACAGAGCACCCAGAGAAAAAGAAAGAACTGCTCCTTGTGGGGTACTTCTGGGTGCTTCTATTTTAATTCAATCTAAACCTAAAATATCAGCAAGAATAAATCAAAGAATCAGAACTTAATAGAGAATCAGAGTCCTTATATGAAGTAGCGGTCCCCAATCTTCTTTTTGATGATAATTACAGATATAAATATGGATATTAATATCCATGCAGCCATAGATGTACATGATGTAGTTTTAGGTGTAGATGTACATATACATGAAGATGTAAATATAGGTGATGTAGTGTAGATATACAGATAACACAGATGAAATGTAGATGTAGACAATGTAGTTGTGGGTGTAAATATGTATGTAGATAATGTAGCTATAGATGTAGGTATAGGTACAGACTTAGATGATGTGATTGTAGATGATATCGATGGTACAGATGTAGATAATGTAGTGTGTAGGTGTACCTGTAGGTAATACAAATGTAGATATAAGTATACATGATGTATACATATGTAGAGGTAAGTTTAAGTGTAAGTATACATATAGATACAGATGCTATAGGTGTAAGTGTAGATGATGTAGGTAATGTAAATGTAGGCATAGGTGCACACGTACATGTGGATGGTGTAGATGTAGGTTTAAGTGTAGACATAAAATGATATGGAGAAGAATTACAGGTAGGTGTAGGTAAAGATACAGATGTAGATGAAAGAGACAGAGACAGAGAAAAAGACAGAGATAGAGATAGAGATTTATTTCCCAGCTTGAAGCGAGTGGAGTTCAAGTCACAGCTCCATTACGGATAAGTAGGGGCACGCAGGAGGCCATCGATCAATGTTCCTCTCTCACATCTATATTTCTATCTCTCCCTCCCTTCCTCTCTCTCTAAAAAATCAATAATAACATTTTTTAAATTTTTAAAAAATAAATACTCCTGATCATCCCATCTGCTAAGACAGTTATATCCCCAGAGGCCTGTGAAGCAAAAAGTAGCCTTCTCCATGAGACTGTTTCTGACTGCTCAACTCAAAATTTCAAACATCCCCACTATTACTCCCATCTCTAGTCCCCTCTTCCCTGCTATAATCTCCTCCTTAGTACTTGTCATAGGTCATACTCCTTCTGTTACAAATTTGTTCATCATCTGTCGCCCCCACTAGTATTCAAGGCCCATGAGGTCATGCTTTCTGTGTTTCATTTCCTGCCACAGCCCCATTGCCTAGGACTGGCGCACAGGAGGCACTCGACAAGGGTTTGTGGGCTAAGTGAGCGAGCAGCATGGAGAGGGAGGCAGTCTCTCGGCTGTGCCCCTCTGTGACCACACCTGTTGCCTTCGCTCTCAATGATCCGATGATACCGCTCCAGCTCATTCTTCAGGGTTTGCTGGGCGACCACCAGCTGCCGGCAGTCATAGGAAGACTTCTCCAGGCTCCTCTCAGTCTCTTCAATCTCCTTCCGCAGGGTTTCAATCTGTTCATTATAGAGCTGAATCTCATCATCGTAACACTCGTGGGCATCCTTAATAGCTTGTTCCAGGGTCACTGTCTGCGGGCAATGACAGAGCTGTAAGAAAACCCACCCCATTCTCTCCCTCAAGACCCAGACTTGACAGGAAAAATCTGGACTCAGCGCGTCAAGTTTTGTTTTGTTTATTTCTTCTCAGTAATGGAATCATGTTGGAATCCTTAAGCCAAAGAAGAATGTGAAAACTGAGCTCCCTCTCCTCACACCTGCATCAGCTTCCACAGAAATCAGCTCTCAAAGGCAGTCCGAAGAGGACAACCTCAGAAAGTAAGAAGACTGCTGTCCATGGAATAAAATGTACAATTCAAATAAAGTATATTCTTTATACTTCAATGAGTTTGGCATAAATCTGACAGCTAAAAAATAAGTAAAAAGGAGAACACATTCTAAACAGATAAGATGCTAATTTTACTGAAATAATTCGGGGGGGGGGACATTACCTTGTTCTCCCTCCCCCAATTTTTATTAATTTATTTTCATTTCCTTGTTCTTAATCACTATGGTGCTTTATTTTTATTTTTTTTAAGATAGAGTGGGAGGGAGGGAGAGAGAGAAACATCAGTGTGAGAGAGGCACATCAATTGGTTTCCTCCTGCACGACACCAACCAGGGCCGGGTATCAAACCTGCAAACCAGATACATGCCCTTGACTGGGAATCAAACCCGCAACCCATGGGTCTGCCAGCCAATGCTCTAGCTGCTGAGCCAAACCAGCCAGGTCTGGTGCTTTAATTTTCTCCTGATAATATGTTTTGGTAGCCAAAATGTATGTGTGTGTGTGTGCCTGTGTGTTTTTGCATGTGTGCACACTCGTGTATACATAAAATAACTTCAGGGAAATCCTATTTACATATTAATTCAAAGGAAGTTAAAATTAAGGTGGGAAAATAGAAAAGGTGGCCTTATATTTACTTTTTATATTTCAGAGCTTGTATATTCTGACAATATACAAGGAGCCACTTACTAAACCAGAGGGGTAGAAACAGATTCAGTGGTTGCCAGGGGCCAGGGGGAGGTGGAGGAGGGGTTGACTACAAAAGGACAGCTGAGGCAATTTTGGGGTGAGGGAATTGTCCTAAATCCTGATTGTGGTTACTGCATGCAACTGTCAAATAAATGTACTGTGCATTGAAGAGAGTGATGATATATGTAAAGATCACCTTGGTTAAAAAATTATGAGACAATGGGAAATCTGATTCCTCACTGGACAGTTAGTGATATCATAAAATTATTAATTTTTAAAGGTGGGTTAATGGTCTTGCATTCTATAAAAATAACCTTCATCTTTTGGAGATGTATGTTGAAATATTGCTGGATAAGATGACATGGTGTCAGGATTGCCTCAGAACTACATGGGGGGGGGGGCATGTGTTGGAGGATGGGAATATGGGGCTCATGAGACTATTCTCTCACTTTTGTATGTTTGAAGTGTTCCAGAATAAAAAGTAAGAGAATGAATGATGTATGAAGAGAGCTATCAACCACTTGGGTATGGGTTCCCCAGCCTTGAGTGACAGAGTAATGATTGTGCTAGTGAGTTCTAATGTGGATCAACTCATCAACCTCACAACAAACCTAAGCAGTTGTTATTCCCACTTTACAGATGATGAAACTGAGGTACACAGGCAGTGATCTGCCCATAGATACTACAGCAGGATTCAGACCCACTTGTATAGGTTGAGTCACTTCCAGAAACCATGGACCCTGCCACCTCAGCCTCATCCCAGCAGTGGATGAGCAGTGTGCATGCACAGACACACACACACACACACACACACACACACTCCAAGGCCCAGGGAAAACCTCCCATTCCCACAGATCAACAGGCAAGCACCACTAGGCTGTTCTCACAGAAGACACAGGGGACTCAGTGTGACCCCCATCAAGCCCCTCCCTATGCATGTTCACTTAGCAAACTTTTAAAATGCAAACAGGATAGCAAAGGGTTGTTATAACTCAGTGCCATTGACCTAAACTCCCAGAGGCCTTCACGACAACCAAAGGGGTTGTCAGTTTACTCTTTTACTGAAGAACATTCTTCACTAACTAATCCCTAAGTAATCGCTAAACCTGGGGTAATGACTAACCCTTGAGTAATCCTGGGCGGCACCAGCGATAATCTATTGAAAACATCTTGACCTTTGAGATGTCTGGGAAACTGAGTAACAGGTAATTAACTAACTGCTAAATTCCACTTCTGTAACATGCTTGCTTACACGTAGCAACCCCCTTACAAAATCCTATAAAAAGGAGCCATTTTAGCTCTCCGGGGCCGCAGTTACTCCTGTGTGGGACATACTGCAGGTGCCTGCGGACTTAGCTCAATAAACTCCTTTTATTAAACCCCATCTCGGCATCTGAGTTTGGTCGATCTCCTGGGTTACAACAGGGTTGTCACAAATTGGAAAATCAGGAACTAGGAAAGTGTCATCTATAATCTTTGGACTGTCAGGGAAAACATGATCTTTCTTCTATCTCATGAGTCGGCGGGTGGCTGTCCTGTGCTGGAGTCTGTGGGAGGATCAACTGCTCTGGGAGGGAGGCTCTGTGGATGACTTCCAACCTGTGACTGGCACTGGTGCTCCACGTGGTTCTGCCTGAGTCACCAAGATCCCACAGTCCAGTTAAATGCTGACCAGGTTTATAAAACTAGACTTATGTCCACATTGATGTGGCCTTTATAGCTCAATCATTTAAACTATTCATCAGAAGGAGAAGTGCTCAGGAAAAATAATAAGAGCCCCACTTTCAGCAGCTCCAAGGAGACTCAAGTGCTGTCTCTGAGGTGAGCGACCTCAGCACAGGTGTAGGGAGCTGTCCAGCACCCGCCTGGCTGTTGGAGAATGAGGCATGGACCCTCCTTCTAGGAGCCAGCCCACAGTCCAGTGGGGAAGGCAGCTTGGTCACAGAGACATGCCCAGGGCATCACAGAGCACATAGAGAGGCCCTGTGGTGCTGAAGGATGTCAGAGAAGGCTTATAGAAGGTGGTAAGACCAGTTCTGGGTACTGAAGAGAAAAAGGGACTTCCAGAAAGAGAAGTGATGAGAAAAGGGACAGGTGCCAGGAACTGCAGGAGGAGTTAGAGGAGAAGAGACAACAGTCCACAGCCAGCCCAGGACTTCTTGGGTGAAAGCAGCCAAGTGGATACTGGAGTGAGGCAGGTGGAAAGTGTGAGCCAAGTGGCAAGTTGAACTTCATCCTGAGCTTAGCAGTAAAGGTTGAATGGAAGAGTAAGTGTTCAAGCAGAGCTGTGGGACTTGTCTTTGAACAACAGGGGTAGAGAGGGACCCAGGAAACCATCTCACAGTGAGGATTTAAAAAAAAAAAGGAAACAAAATCAAGTGTCTTTCACTGATTACAGTCTTACCCAAATCTACCACTAGGTGGTGCTAAGCAACTTCAGTGAAAATACAGTGGAACCTCCGTTTTGGAACTTAATTCATTCAGGAAGGCTGTTCGAAAAGCAATTTGTTGGAAAACCTAATTATTTTTTCCCATTAAAAATAATGTGAATTGAATTAATCCATTCCAGACTCACAAATGATTCCCTATTTTAACCTTTCTTATATATAGTACATGTCTAATGTACTGCTTAATCTGTAAATAAACTTTTTTTTCTTCCATGTATCACCCTCTACTGGCCTACAGGAATCACTCCCAGCTCTCGTTCCAGGGTATCTTTCAGGAGGTCAGTATGCAGCATCTTCACCATCTTTGCTTTTTCTCATCACTGCCTCTGAAATGCTGTCACCAGCTAACTGCCATTTGTTTATCCAAATCAACAACAGTTTTCTACCTCAATTGCTTCCTTCACACCCTTAGCAACATTAGCACTCTTGATGGCCTCTTTATGTTTTTAAATTGTGCTAATCTTTGATTTCACCAGCAACAAAAGCATTGTCTCCTTTTTTTTTTTATCCTCACCCGAGGACTCTTTTTTCCGATATTTTGTTCAGATAAAGTGGGAGGAAGAGAGAGAGAAACATTGACGTGAAAGGGACACATCAAGTGGTTGCCACCCACATGACCCAACCAGGGCCGGGGACAAACCGCAACCGAGACACGTGCCCTCAGCAGAAACCGAACCCGGATCTCTCTGGACTGCAGGTCAATGCTCTAACCACTGAGCAAAACTGGCCAGGGCCATTATCTCTTTTGTATGTTGCCTGAGAGATGCTTCTAGTCATGCTGAGGTATCAGCCTGAAAGGGCTGTCATGTCGGAAACAAAAGTTGGGGTCAACAACCAAAACATTTTTTCTGTGGAAAATTTGGTCCAGAACTGAATTGTTCCAGGTGGGAGACATTTAAGAACTGAGACCTGATTGTGTCATGACAGCTGGGAGGGCCACACTTTCCAAGCAATACATGACATTTTTTCACTTTCCTCCCACAGAAATTTTCAGTCAATGCAATTTAGCCAACAAAAAGTGCCTATCCTTTCTTCCACCTGTAAGAAGTGCCGTGCCAAAGGAATGGGTACTGCCTCTCATCCTGTTGCTCAGTGTTCTCAAACTTGAGTCTTTGGAAAAACTTGGAGGGCCTGTTAGAACAGAGCTCCTGAGTCAGTAAGTCTGGGATGGGTCCATGAGTGTGCAGGTCTGTCACGTTCCCAGTTGAGGCTGATACTGCTGGTTCCGAGACCTCACTGGGAGACCTTGCTATGAGGAGTTCTGGAAGCATCAGATGCTCTAACCATAAGCAGAATCAGCTGGCACAGCCCTGCCAGGTTGGAATCCTCAGGCTACAAGGGGCTCTTCCTCCTTTATTTCCCCAACCAAGTCTGGCAGTCATAGTTGGCCATGACACCAAATCTCTCTTTGAGCAGTCAGTTTAGCTACTACTTGTGAACCCACTAAAACCTTTTTCTTTTAAATATCTTTTATTCTGGTGCAGCCACTGTGGAAAACAATATGGTGTGACCTCAAAAAATTAAAAATTGAACTTCCATTTGACCCAGTGATCCCACTTCTAGGAATATACCCTAAGAAGCCTGAAACACCAATCAGAAAGAATATATGTACCCCCATGTTTGTAGCAGCACTATTTATAATAGCTAAGATCTGGAAACAGCCCAAATGTCCATCAGTAGATGAATGAATAAAAAAGCTGTGGTACATATACACAATGGAGTACTATGCAGCTATAAGAAAGAAAGATCTCTTATCCTTTGAGACTACATGGAGGGATCTGGAAAGTATCATCGTAAGCAAAACAAGCCAAACAGAGAAAGACAAGTATCATATGATCTCACTTATTTGTGGAATATAATGAACATAACAGTTTGAGGAATGGGGTAGTCCCAGAGACGTGGAAGTGGAGTACAGACTGACAATCCCCAGAAGAGGGGGTGGTGGGGGAGAGATAAACCACAGAACTTATATGCATGTATGCATGAACAATGGACATGAACAACAAAGCTGGGGACAGGGTGGGGAGGGGGGAGGGGGGAATCAGTGTGGGGGAAAAGGAGAAACATCTGTAACAAAAATAAATTAATTAATTAAATATTTTTTAAATTAAATATGTTTTATTGACTTTTTTAGAGAGAAAAATAGGAACATTAAATGTGAGAGAGGAACATCGATCGGCTGCCTCCTGCACGCCTCCTACTGGGGATAGAGCCCACAACCTGAGCATGTGCCCTGACTGGAAATTGAACCAGGACCTCTCAGTCCATGAGTTGATGCTCAATCCACTAAGCCACACCAGCTGGGCACTAAAACCTTTTAAAATCAGCAAAAAGCCCTAGCCAGTTTGGCTCAGCCATTAGAGCATTGGCCCTCCAACCAAAGAGTTGCGGGTTTGATTCCAGTCAAGGGCACATACCTCGATTGCGGTTCCATCCCTGGCCCTGGTCAGAGTCGTGCAGGAGGCAACCAAGCCATATGTCTCTCTCACCTCTCTCTCTCTCTCTCTCTCCCCTCCCTCCCTCCCTCCGTCTCCTACCCTCCTTCTCTCCCTTTCACTCTATCTAAAAATCAATGAAAAAATATCCTCAGGTAAGAATTTTAAAAAATAGATTAATTAATTAATTAATTAATTAATTTAAAAAATCAGCAAAAAGCCAGCCATGAACACCTCTTGAATAAGGCTGTGGAGGACCCAAACCCAGACTCAGGTAGACCAAATGTAGAACCTGGTACCCATCTTACATCAGTGTTCTCAAAGTGTGATTCCTGGACCAGCAGCAGCACCTGGAAACTTAGACATGCAAATTCTTAGGCCATACCCCAGACCTACTGAGTCAGAAACTCTTGGGTAGGCCCAGCCACATCTGTATTTTAATTAACGCTAATTAGGCAAAATTTTAGTCCCTATGACCTTTGCCCCTTGGTGTTACACTCATGGTATATTCATTACATGGCAAAAGGGACTTGACAGATGTAATTAAGGTTCTTAAGCAGTTGACCTTAAAAAATACAAAGAGTATTCTACTTATTTCTAATCACATGAGCTCTTAAAAGCAGGAGTCAGAATAATTAGACGCAAAAGAACGATCCGAGGCACCATAGCTTGCTTTGAAGATGGATTGGTCATAACCAAGGATATGAGTGGCCTCTACAGCAACTCCTAGCCAACAGGCAGCAAAGAAATAGGGCCTCGGTCCCACAGGCACACAGAATTGAATTCTGCCAACAACTTGAATAATACTGGGAGAAATTCTCCCCCAAAGCCTCCAGATAATGACACCCAGGATGGCCAACATCTTTATTTTTCAGACTGTGAGACTCAGAACAGAGAAAACAACCAAGCCTGCCCAGACTTCTGACCTACAGAACTGTGAGATAAAGGAGTGCTGTTTTAAGACCCTGCATTTGTGGTAATTTATTACAGCAGAAAGAGAAAAATAATATAACTGTTTTTCATTAGATCTACTGCTAGAGTTTGTTACAGTGTCTCCCCTCATATGAGGGATATGATCCAAGACCCCCAGTGGTCACCTGAAACCACAGACAGCTCTGAACTTGCACCTTTTCAATTAAAGGAAACACTTTAAGCTTCTCTTTGGTGTTAACGATTGCCAGCATTACTACTCTTGTGCTTTGGGGCCATTATTATGTAAAGTAAGGTTTACCTGAACACAAGCAATACAGCACAGTGGATCTGATAACCCCAGACAACTACTAAGTGACTAATGGCTGGTAAACATATGCAGTGTGGAGACACTGGACAAAGGATGATTCACATCCTGGGTGGGAGGGAGAGGGACAGCACAGGATTTCATCATGCTACTCGGAACAGCACTCAACTGAAAACTTATGAGTTGTTTATTTCTGGAATTTTCCATTAATATTTTCAGGCCACAGTTGACCACAGATAACTGAAATCATGGAAAGTGAAACCACAGATAAGGGGAGACTACTATATTTAATATAAGCACATATATTATTATATAGGATAGGACTTGGTAATATTTTGATAACTGTTTCAATATAATTGGTTTCCTCTTTATTATATTTACTTTATTGATATTATATGCCTTGAACATTTTTCTGAAAAGGGGTCCATGGGCTTCACCTGACTACCAGTGAGGGGCATGGAACAGAAGAGAAGGTGACACCCCTCCCCCACAATTCAGAAAGAAAACAACAGTCTATGGCCATACCACCCTGAACTCACCCCATCTCCTCAGAAAGAAAACCACATCAGAGTAAAATGAGTCTCTCTTTCTACAACTACTACAGGTGGGGCAAGTAACCAACCAGAGAGTTTTATTTCATACTCTCAGAAAGTAGATTCATTCTTTATGAAATGTTTTATTTTTATATTCAACAAATACTCATAGGTACATAGAGGGAGAAACATTTTGTTGCCCTGGAACTGGAATTCAACACATTATCTGGGCTCTCATCTTTCTCAGATCTGGGACAGTGTTTGTCAACTTCATGACCAAAGCCACAGGCAGAAACACATTTACATCATAGAACATAGATATCATGCAAATGTATGTGTTTGAACAAGTATGTATAGTTAAATATACATATATATTTATTTAAAACAACGTTTCACAAAACAAATCCTACTTTTTTCTTGCCATGCATTCTGTTATTTCTTATACTATCTTAGTCTAGTGTTGTTAATTTCTTCTTTTTTTAATTCCTGTTGATTCTACTGAATTCTCACACACACGCATATGTATGTGTGCACACACACACATACACATACTTCTACACATACATATACACATGTACACAATACACACATACACACACACACACACACACACACACACCCTTCCCTCTATCCTTTCAAGGCCTCAGAAGAAGCCAAACACTACCAACTCACCAAAACAGTGCACCATGAAAACAGGATTGAGATTTTCTGTTGAGATTAGTTTTCAAAATAAGATTCACCCCCCAAAAAGGGGGGGTAGAAGTTGTGAGCTTTCCACTAACAAATTCTGAGCAAAGCAAATACTGACACAACTACTCTCTCCTGGGTTAGTAATCAAAATCCAAAGGAGAAATTTTCAGTCATGAAAAGAGAAACAGGAAGCACAGATATGAAGAAATGTAGGATAAAAATCCCAACATGTGTCCATTTCTTATTTTAAAAACAATTTAAGTTTAAACTAGGCAAAAACAGATGGATTATGCTGACAGCCTTATCCTCGGTAGGGCAGAGGGCACGAGAGGGATCTTCTGAAGGGCTGGGGATTAGTGTGACCCACTGTCTCCTGTGCCCAGGACTTCTCCAGTGGCGTCCTGAGAAACCCCTCGGTCCAGGGCAAAGCAGGACAGCTGGTCACCCTACTCAGAGTGTTGTTTCTGGCTCTGAGGGCTGGGCACACAGGTGTTCTGAGTTTGTGAGAATCACTGATCTTGGGTATGTGTACATTCCTCTACATGCACCTGACACTGGATGAAAGTGTTGTGAACTCTGGCTCACACGTGTGGCTGAATGCCCAACAGGAATCAGTGGATAAGAGGATGCAGGACCTACCTGGGCCTGCAGCTCAGCTCTCTGTGCCTGCAGAAAAGACAGTACCTCCTGGCCTTCCTCCAGCTGACGCTGAAGGGCAGCTGCCTCTCGTTCCGTCAGGAGCTTCTCCTGCACAAAGAAGACCAGACTCAGTACTCACACACGCTTAATGTAGAGGAAAATGAAAAAAAGAAAGGGGCAGAAAAGATGTGGTGCCCCACCCTACAAATTCACATGCTGAAGCCCTAACCCCCAATGGGATGGCATCTGGAGGTGGAACCTTTGGGAGGTAATTAGGTTAAAATGAGGTCATGAGGGTGGGACTCCCGGAATGGAATTAGTGTCCTTATAAAAAGACACCAGAGCTCTCCCTCTGTCTGTGTTGGTTGCACCAAAGAAAGGCAACATGAGGACATAGTGGGAAGGCAGCATCAGCAAGCCAGAAAGTGGGTTTGCACCAGGAACCAAATCTGCCAGCACCATGATCTTGGACTTGATACCTCCAGAACTGTGAAATATACATGTCTGTTGTTTGAGTCACCCAGTGTGTCCCCAACATCTGAAGCATTAATGCTGTGAGTGTGAGTGAAGTGCAGAGACAGTGTCAGGAGACCTGCATTTCAGAGCTGGCTGTGCCACAAACTGGATAAGAGATGCTGGACAAGGCACCTTCCCTCCTGTCAAAAGGAAAACTTGGAATGCAGTTTCTCATTGGGCTCTATTCTGTGTGTCTGTGCAGTCAGCACAGCAAGGTCAGTCTGAGCCCAGAGCTGTCGACTGTGCTAAGACGTCACTGCTGTACAAAGCAGAAGTCAAGGGGCCACAAGGGGAGCCGGGGACATGGTGAGGCAGCTGCACCACCTATCAGTCCACAGAACATCCTCAAAGGAGATCCCTCAACCCTCCACACTCTGCAGAGCAGGCACCTGTTTCCATCCAACCTCTCCACTGGTTATTTGAGAACATCCAAATCGCTTCAGAAGAGCCTGACTGCTCAAGAGCAGTGCCTTCTGACACAGCATGCAGCCTTGCAGGAAAAATCAGAAACAGGCATTTTCCCAGTGCTCCCGTGTTCAAGGACACACGTTTAAGGCAGCCCCCTGCACTCCAAAACCCTGCAAAGTGGCTGGAGCAGCAACACAGACAGAGAGACAGCTAGAGCAACACGGATGTGCTTAAAGGGAGGACGTGAAAATCTAGTCCTGTGGCCTGACCCCATGGGGAAGGCAGGACTTGAGATGTAACTGCAGAAGGACCTTCTCAACTGTGTTTAGTTCTGTGTTTCTCAGTGAAAGGAATGCATGCTCTCACTGACTCTGCCTCTGTTTGTCTCTGTCCTCTTTGTTTCTCTGTGTCTCAGTCCCCACCTCCCTGCCTCAAAGGTGCAGAAAAGAGGGTGGCTGGGAGCAGAAGGGGACCTGTGCCCCTGTGTACCAGTAGATGGAGGATCTACACCACACTTGGAATTCTAGACCTGCAGCCTGGGGATGCTGGCCATCTCCTTCCAGCATCCTGCCTGCTTGTCTGGCCCCACCTTCCTCACTGTCCAGGACCTACTCATCTTACACCTCTCCCCACACCTGCCCACAAGGTGCCTCTCGTGTAGTTGGCCCTTGGATACTTGTTGAAGAGGAAGGCAGACAGCCCTATAGCTGTCAGCTGGTAGTTGTCACTAACCGTCAGGTTATGATGCTCCCTACTATAAACGTATAAACAATGCCACCCCAATATCCAAAGATGTCATTCTGGGACCATGGGGGAATGGGACAGAAACAAGACCCTTTGTGACTGTGCTGAGCTCAGACCAAAAGACCTCTGCATAACCACAAAAATGGCCAACTGTCCACTCTCCCTACTAACACAAGTGATGCTGCTAGATTACCAGGTGTAGCTTTAGCCACACTCCATTTCTCTGCCTCACTGACAGAAATTATCAAGATACTCAGCCACAGGACCGGTCCCCTCTTGAGAGCACCCAATCCAGAGCAGGGCCCTGACTACCAGGGCCCTGCTCTGGATTGGGTGCTCTGATCACACTGGGGTGTCCTGCGAGCCTCCACAATATACACCCTCCCTTCCTGCAGTAAAAAACTAACTCAGCTTTATGTGACCACAGATACATACCCCATGACCTCTGGTTAGAGGGCACTGACATTATGTTTACTAACACATTAACCAGTTGACCTGCGTTCCCATAATTAGCTAATTATATCCTCATGTGAGCAAATGTGGCAGACATTTTCTATGACATTAACAAAATGAAACAAACTTGAAAGTGACCATTTAACTCATATGTAGAGTTTTTAAACTAAGATTAATAAAGAATGTGATGCTTTCTAAATCTGTTTCTCCACCTTTAACATGCACATGGATTCCTGGATATCTTGCTAACATACAGATTTTTATACAAATTCTGCATGTCTAACAAGTTCCTGGGCAATGCTAATGATCGCTAATGATCCACTGATGCTCTCAAAATAAATCCAGACAGTCTCTATAATCTTACAGCTCAGAAGAATTCTGTCACAGGGAAAGGATGATATGATTTTAAAAGTGTGCTCTGGTGTAAAATACCTTTGAATTACAGGGAAAATATGTTTGCAAATAAAAACGAGGTGTCTGGAAAGAAATCACAGACAAAGGAAGTTAACGCTTTAGGAAAAGCTACATTAGGTCTTTGTAGCATCCTCAGATGCAACAGCTGAGAAGAGCAGGAACCTGAAATGATCATTAATATCTCAGTGGAAGGTCCAGTAAAGTGAGCTGCCTCTCAGATGTTATTATGCAGGATTCAAGAGTGTCTTTGACCCTGGCCGGTTTGCTCAGTGGTTAGAGCGTCAATCTGCAGTCCAAAGAGACCCGGGTTTGGTTCACGCTAAGGGCAGGTACCTCAGTTGCAGTTTGTCCCCAGGCCTGGTTGGTCATGCGGGTGGCAGCCACTCGATGTGTCCCTCTCACACTGATGTTTCTCTCTCTCTCCCTCCCACTCAACCTGAACAAAAAATAGAAAACTGTCCTCAGGTTAGGATTAAAAAAAAAAGAGTGCCTTTCAGAAGAAAAATAATGGCAGAGTGAACGGAAGCTACACAGTCTCCCAGAACCAAACTGGAATTACAACTATAACACAGACAAATTGATGGGAAAAAGCAAAGGAAAGCAGCTGGTGAGGACCATATAACGAGGGACACTGACTCCATCCTGGTAGGCTTGCGAAGGCACGAGACGGGAGCCCACGTCGGCAGCTCGGCAGCGGCCTTAGCTGGGAGCGGCGCCCTCGGGTTACACCCCCAAGCAGCTCCACAGCGCAGAGCCCGGACAGAGGCTGAAACAGCCACAGCCACTCACCTTGGACTACGGCAGAGGGAGGGCAGACTGGACTGGAACTGTGTGGGGACACTCGGGATTTGGAGGGCGCTCAGAGCTTTTGCTGAGTTCCAGCCACGCAGGACAACGGCCATCTTGCTCCTTCCCAGAGCTCTGGGGAGAGACAGCAGCCCCTCCCTCGGAGATCCAACCCCACCCTATGGGCCATTAAAGTGCTAATTGAAGCTCATTAACAACCAGCATCTGCCCCACCCTTGTGAAATCCCCTTGTGCTGAGCACCTGAGGGAGTTTTTCTATCAACTAACAACCCAAAACTCATCAAGTAACCTCGAATGCTAGCCTCCAGGCAAAAAGCTAACAGTACCTTTCCTGGGCTGGCAACTTTAACCAGGAAAGTAAGACTTGACAGTGGTGTTTACTTGGGTCCTCCCTCACTCATCTAAACACAGGAGAGGGAGCCACAAACAGCAGAACACCAACACCCACAGGGAAAACTTCACAGGCTCCAAAGCCCACAGTGATAGCCAAAATGTTGAAACACAGAAACAGAAGCCAAATGAAAGAGCAAGAGACCTCCACCGAAGATGAGATCAATGTGGAGCAATTAGGCATGTTAACAGAGCTAGAATTCAGAGCCATGATCTTGAGGAAGCTGAACAGCATGAGTAAGGACATAGAGACACTGAAAATAAGCCAAGTGGAAATTAAAAACCAACAAGAAGAGATAAAAAATGACATATCAGAAATGAAAAACACATTGGAAGGTTTAAAAAGCAGAGTAGAGGAAGCTGAGAACCGGATCAGTGAATTAGAAGACAGGGTAGAAAAAATCAACCAATCAGAAAAACAAAAGGAAAAAACTATTAAAAAACAGGAAGACAGCTTAAGAGAATTGTGGGACAACTGGAAACATAATAATATTCGCATCATAGGAGTCCCCGAAGAAGAAGAAAATGAGCAAAGGATAGAGAATATATTCAAAAAAATAGTGACAGAAAACTTCCCTAATTTGGTGAAGGAAGAAGGCATTCAAGTTCAAGAAGCACAGAGAGTCCCAAGTAAGAAGAACCCAAACAGGCCCACACCAAGACACATAGTAATTAAAATGCCACAAATTAAAGACAAAGAGAGAATCTTAAAAGCAGCAAGAGATAAGCAACAGCTTACCTACAAAGGAAACCCCATAAGGTTCTCAGCTGACATCTCACAAGAAACACTACAGGCCAGAAGAGAATCGCATGAAGTAATCAAGGTCATGAAAAACAAGGATCTGAATCCAAGACTACTCTACCCACCAAGACTACCATTCAAAATAGAAGGTCAAATAAAGAGCTTCCCAGACAAAAAAAAAAAAGGCTAAGGGAATACATTAGCACCAAACCAGCACTGCAAGAAATGTTAAAAGGACTGCTGTAATTAGCAGTAGAAATGGGAAGAAAAATAGAACCACACTAAACAAAAATGGCAATAAATAAGTGCATATCAATAATCACCTTAAAGGTAAATGGATTGAATGCTCCCATAAAAAGACACAGAGTAGCTGATTGGATAAGAAAGCATGACTCATCTATATGTTGTTTACAAGAGACCCACCTCACAACAAAAGACTCACATAGGTTGAAAGTGAAGGGATGGAAAAAAATTTTCCAAGCAAATGGAAAGCATAAAAAAGCTGGGGTAGCAATTCTCATATCCGATAAAATAGATTTCAAAATGAAGACCATAACTAGAGACAAAGAAGATCACTACATAATATTGAAAGGATCTATTCAACAGGAAGATATAACCTTGATAAACATATATGCACCCAAAACAGGAGCACCAAAATATATTAAAAATCTTCTGGAGGACTTCCAAGGAGAAATCTACAACAATACAATCATAGCAGGGGACTTCAACACCACGTGGACAGCACTGGATAGATCCTCGAGGCAAAAAATTAGCAAGGAAACAGAGACTCTAAATGAAGCACTAGACCAAATGGATTTAATAGATATCTACAGAGATTTATACCCCAAAACTACAGAATTCACATTCTTCTCAAGTGCACATGGGACATTCTCAAAGATAGACCACATGATAGGACACAAACTAAATCTCTACAAGTTCAAGAAGATTGAAATCATATCAAGCATCTTCTCAGACCACAATGGCATGAAACTAAAAATCAATTGCAGCAAGAACATGCAAAGACATTTCAACACATGGAAGCTAAATAACATGTTATTAAACAATGAATGGGTCACCGAGGAGATCAAGGAAGAAAGTAAAAACTTCCAGGAAACCAATGAAAATGAACACACAACAACACAAAATCTATGGGATGCAGCGAAAGCAGTTCTGAGAGGGAAGTTCATAGCACTACAGCCCTACCTCAAAAAGCAAGAAAAATTTCTAATTGACTGTCTAACCTCACAACTTAAAGAATTAGAAAGCAAACAATAAGGAAACCCCAGAGCAAGTAGAAGGAAGGAAATAGTAAAGATCAGAGCAGAAATAAATGACATAGAGACCAAAAAAAAAAAAAAAAAACAATTCAAAGGATCAATAAAACAAAGAGTTGGTTTTTAAAAAAGATAAACAAGATTGATGTACCCTTAACTAGACTCACCAAGAAACAAAGAGAGAGAACCCAAATACACAAAATCAGAAATGAAAGAGGAGAAGTAACAACCAACACCACGGAAATACAAAAGATCGTTAACAACTACTATGAACAACTATATGGCAACAAATTCGACAACATAAGCGAAATGGACAAATTTCTAGAAACACAGTCTCCCAAAACTGGACCTGGAAGAGATAGAAAACTTGAACAGACCAATAACAACTAAGGAAATTGAAGAGGTAATCAAGACTCTCCCAGCAAACCAAAGCCCAGGCCCAGATGGCTTCACGGGGGAGTTTTACCGAACATTCAAAAAAGAACTAACACCCATTCTCCTCAAACTATTTCAAAAAATTCAAGAAGAAGGAAGACTTCCAAACACGTTCTATGAGGCCAGCATAATTCTAATTCCAAAACCAGAAAAAGACACTACAAAGAAAGAAAACTACAGGCCAACATCCCTGATGAACATACACGCCAAAATCCTGAACAAAATATTAGCAAATCGGATCCAGAAATACATCAAAAAAAATTATTCACCATGACCAAGTGGGATTCATTCCAGGGATGCAAGGCTGGTACAATATTCGCAAATCAATAAATGTGATATACCACATAAACATAATGAAGAAAAACCACATGATCATATCAATAGATGCTGAAAAAGCATTCGACAAAATCCAGCATCCATTTCTGATAAAAACGCTCAGCAATGTGGGAATAGAGGGATCATATCTCGACATATTAAAGGCCATATATGAAAAACCTACAGCCAACATCATACTCAATGGACAGAAACTAAAAACATTTCCATTAAGAACAGGAACAAGACAGGGATGTCCACCTTCGCCACTCTTATTTAACATTGTACTGGAAGTCTTACCCACAGCAATCAGACATGAAGAAAAAATAAAAGGGATCCAAGTTGGAAAGGAGGAGGTGAAACTGTCATTATTTGCAGATGACATGATATTATACATAGAAACCCCTAAGGACTCCATCAAAAATCTACTCTACTTAATAAATGAATTTGGCAAAGTAGCAGGATACAAAATTAACGTCAAGAAATTGACGGCATTCTTGTACACCAATGATGAACTCACAGAAAGAGAAACTGAAAAAACAATCCCATTTACCATCGCGCCAAAAAAATTAAGATACCTGGGAATAAACGTAACCAAAGAAGTAAAGGACCTATTTGCAGAAAACTACAGGTCATTGAAAAAAGAAATAGAGGAAGATATAAAAAAGTGGAAGCACATACCCTGTTCATGGATTGGAAGAATTAACATCATTAAAATGTCCATACTAGCCAAAGCAATCTATAGATTCAATGCAATCCCCATCAAAATACCAACGACATATTTCATAGAACTAGAACAAATACTTCAAAAGTTCATATGGAACCAAAAAAGACCCCGAATAGCCACAGCAATCTTGAAAAAGAAGAACAAAGTAGGTGGGATCACAATAGCAGATATCAGGTTATACTATAAAGCGACTGTAACCAAAACAGCCTGGTACTGGAACAAGAACAGGCATATAGACCAGTGGAACAGAACTGAAAACCCAGAAATGGACCCAAGGCAATACGCTCAATTAATATTTGACAAAGGTGGCAAGAGCATACAGTGGAGTAAAGACACCTCTTTAATAAATGGTGTTGGGAAAATTGGACAGCTACATGCAAAAATATGAAACTAGCCCATCAACTTACACCATATACAAAAATACACTCAAAATGGATAAAAGACTTAAATGTGACCCGTGAATCCATAAAAATTCTAGAAAAAAATGTAGGCAACAAAATTTCAGACATCACACGCAGCAGAATTTTCACTGATACGTCACATAAGGCAACAGAAACAAAGGAAAAAATGAAAACATGGGACTACATCAAACTAAAAAGCTTCTGCACAGCAAAAGAAACAATCATCAAAATGGAAAGGCAACCCACTGTATGGGAGAACATCATTGCCAATGATGTATCAGATAAGCGGTTAATTTCCAATATATATAGAGTGCTCATACAACTCCACAAAAGGAAGACAAAGAACCCAATTAAAAAATGGGCAGAGGAGCTAAATAGACACCTGTCCAAACAGGACATACAAATGGCCAGGAGACATATGAAGAAATGCTCAACATCACTTATCATTAGAGAGATGCAAATTAAAACAACAATGAGGTATCATCTCACACCTGTCAGAATGGCCGCCATCAACAAATCATGAAACAACAAGTGTTGGGAGGGTGTGGAGAAAAGGGGACTCTAATACACTGCTGGTGAGAATGCAGACTGGTGCAGCCGCTGTGGAAAACAATATGGTGTTAACTCAAAAAATTAAAAATTGAACTTCCATTTGACCCAGTGATCCCACTTCTAGGAATATACCCTAAGAAGCCTGAAACACCAATCAGAAAGAATATATGTACCCTCATGTTTGTAGCAGCACTATTTACAATAGCTAAGATCTGGAAACAGCCCAAGTGTCCACCAGTAGACGAATGGATAAAAAAGCGGTGGTACATATACACAATGGAGTACTATGCAGCTATAAGAAAGAAAGATCTCTTATCCTTTGAGACGACATGGAGGGACCTGGAAAGTATTATCCTAAGTGAAATAAGCCAAGCAGAAAAAGACAAACACCACATGATCTCACTTATATACGCAATATAATGAACATAACAGTCTGAGGAATACAGTAGACCTAGAAACATGGAAGTAGGGCACAGACTGACATCCCTCTGAAGAGGGGGTGGGGGGGTGGGAAGAGATAAACCACAGAACTTATATGCATGTATGCATGACCAATGGACATGGACAACTAAGCTGGGGACGGGGCGGGGGTGGGGTGGGGAGCGGGGTGCCAATGGGGTAAAAAAGGTAAAATATCTGTAACAAAAAAATAAATAAAAAATTAAAAGATAAAAAATAAATAAAGTGCAGACAGATTTGTAGGAGTTCAAAAAAATCTTAAAAGAGGCCTTTCCAGGGCTTCTTTCATTGTGACAAAAACCATGATGTATCCTCAGTGGGGGGAATGACATCTCTGGCATCTTCGTGGTGATGTCGAAGGTGGGTCCCTGGCAGATGCCGCCCTGGCCATTGCCCTGGCTTTGGGGCTTCCGTGGCTGCCTGTGCTGATCCCACAGAGATCACGCCGTGGAGCGAGAGCAGCTTTGACGTTCTGTGGAAGTCCACAGCAGCAGAAAGAGAATTCAGCTTGGGGTGCTCTAGGACTACATTAAGAAATCTAATAAGTTACCCGTGGAGATTTACCCGAGAGATATTCTAGGGGCAGAAATGGCCAAGGGTGTTTCTTGAGACCCACTGTGATATGGCCCCAGACTTCCTGACAGAACCTGTGTGGAGAGTTATCACCTGAGAGTCTGGGGTACGGGGCTCTGATGGTGACCATTCCCCTAGTTTGTCCTCTGCTAACCAGTCTATTATTCGTTGCTGTTTGCCAGCCTTTGGGAAACTCATTTGTCCTTATCTCACGCCGAGGAACCCTTTTATTGAATGTCACCCCTTTTTTAAAACAGAAAATTGGCACAGAATGTGGTACTTGGGTAAGAAATGTACAGTTGACCAAAGTATCTGCATCTTGATGTAATACTTTCGGGAAAAGTCTTGGTGTAAAAATTAATTTTGTCCATTAATAAAAAATATTTGAAACTCAAAAAAAATAAAGAGTGCCTTTGAAAGAAAAGTTGGGAATTTATTTGACTTATAATTAAAAAAACTTAATTAAAACAAAAAACTCAAGCAGTCGGCTAGCCTACCCACTGGTTTGTATAGGTGGTCAATAAACTGACTTAGGGTGCGGTCTGGGCAGACTTCTAAGCAATTCCAGATGTCACCAGGATTGAGGACCACTAAGTCATCCTTACAAAAAAAAAAAAGAAAAACATAATCTTATCAGTTGACCAGTCCACAGAACCCTGTACCAGAATACCACAACCTCCAGAGAAGGGACACAATGACATTTTTGTTTTAATCTGTATCCTTCCAGTGTATGTTTAAATGCACCATATTATGTATCACAAAATCCCATAAAACACATTAAGAAAAAAATACATCAATAACCTGTTGAGCAGCTGGAGAAAAGCAAGGTGGAACATTATATTGGGAATAATGTTTTACATCTAGATCCCCATTTTTAAAATGTTGGCTTCAATAATCTATATGCTTTCCCTATAGTTTTTAAGCCACAAATTTGCATAATCATTAGCAGAGCCAGACCTTGAAAATATAGTCACTAATTATCCGAGGCTCTCTGTTTTCAAAATTTATGGTCAAATTTATAAGAGGAATAAGAAAACAACCCAATTTTAAAAATGGGCAAAAGACTTCAGCAGATATTCTAACAAAGAGGAGACACAGAAAGCAAATAAGGGCATGAAAAAATGTTCACCATCATTAGTCATTAGGTGAGGCAGTAAAAACCACAGCGAGATGTGCAACATACCTATTAGAAGAGCAACAAGCAAAAACAAATGAAGACCTGACAGACTCAGTGCTACCAAGGACCAAAGCAACACAAGCTCCCAAACACTGAGGTGGGGACCCAGAAAGGCTACACCACACTGAGAAACAGTATGGCAGTTTCTGTAAACTATACAAGGAAGAACAGCCCGTGATTCTCAAGAGAAAACTCCCAAGAAAATGGTCAGGGACACAGTTTATGTCCGCAGACGTCCAAAGGGCAGTGCTGACAGTCTAAGTAAAAGAACAAGAGTAAACGTCAAATGTTAAGGCCCAGTCGGAGTGAGGAGGAGCTAACCCACCGAGGCTCCTCGAAGTCTGACCTGATGCCTTTCCCTGGGTATCTGTTAACGAAGCCCATGGTGCTGTAAGAAACATTTCCCTGCAGCCTGGCCCCCAATTCTTACCTCCCTCATCCCACCTGTAATGGTGGATGCTTGAGGGGTCGTGTCAATAATCTGCTGCAGGATGCTGATGTAGGTCTGAATTTCCAGAAGATTCTGTTGGGGGAAAGAAAGCATTCTCAATAAAACCTGGGCTGCCGCCCTGGCCGGTTTGGCTCAGCGGTTAGAGCGTCGGCCTGCGGTCCGGAGAGACCCGGGTTCGGTTCCCGCTAAGGGCACATACTTCGGTTGCAGTTTGTCCCCGGCCCTGGTTGGTCGTGCGGGTGGCAGCCACTCGATGTGTCCCTTCACGTCGACGTTTCTCTCTCTCTCCCTTCCTCTCTCTCCCTCCCTCTCTATCTGTACAAAAAATGGAAAAATATCCTCGAGTGAGGATAATAAAAAAAATAAAAAATACATAAAAAAAAACCTAGGCTGCCAACATTTCTCCCTCCTGGACTAGGTGACCAGGGACGACTGTTTTCACATGTTTCACTGTCACAAACAGGACAGGCCATGATCTGTGCAGAGAGCACTTTACATCTCTAATCCTCACAAGATCAGTGAGGCAGGTGAATACTGAGGCTTCTTTACTTCTCCATTTCCCTTCAGTACTGGATGCTCTGCTGCTGCCTTGACAGAGCCCTGCAGGCAGGACTATGGGAGAAAAGCAGAGATGGAGGACACAGGTGCCCCAGAGGGTACAAAGGGCCCTTTCTGACACCAGAAGAGGGCAGGGCTTGACAGGACAGAATTTACTCAGTCCCAGGCTAAATCACTTACTAGCTGCATGAGGCCTCGGGCAGGCTATTTATACCTCTTAAAACACAGGCTCTTCCATAAAAGTGGGGTCACAGTCTGAAGAGCACCTGTGCCCAGCTCTGTGCATAAGGACTGGTAATGATGACTCCCGCTGTGCCCTCTCCAGAGAAGTTCCCTGGGCCGGACAATGGCTATCATGTCCAAGAATCGGCTCAGCTCCCCCCCATCCAGTCCCATCCCCAGCCCCAGCTAGTGACTAGCTGGCACAGGAGTACAGAAGACCAAGCCTCTTGCTTCAAGGTGAGGACAATCTGGTGGTCTGACTCGTGATCCAGAGCCCCAACCCTGCAGTGGGATCAGGCCCTGCCCAGTTCCTACCTCTGTGCTGTCCTGCTCCTCTTCCTCCCTCCCCTTCTCCTGGGTGCTCTCCACTCAAACAGCAATCACCCAAAAATCACCACCTTAGGTTCTGTTGATGGGTAACCTGACCTAAGACACTATCTCATGAGGCAGTTGTTGAGATCCAACAAGATAATGCACAGAAGTGTCATAGTGTGAGCTCTCACTATTATTATTATTATTATTATTATTATTATTATTATAAATGGCCCTGAGGAATGTTTTGAGCTACTTAAGAACCACCCCAGGCATTGCTCCCAGCATTCCAGAAAGCACAGCGGAATCAGGAGAGGAGGAGAAACCAGGCTGGGCCTGATGGAAAGTTGGAGGAAGCCAAAGGGAGGGGAACATCTCCTTAGTGTAAAGCAACAGGACTGCCTTCATGCTGAAGCAGGTACGCACTGAGGTAGGAAGAGTATCTAATGCTTGCCGAGCACTGGCCAAGGTCCAGGTTATACCAGGTGCTTCACCTGCATTTTCACATAGCCTCAGTCTGGATTTCCCCAGAAACAGACTATTAGACATTGAATGTTGTGCCCCTCCCCAATTCACATGTTGAAGTCCTAACCCCAGTAAGATGGTATCTGGAGTTTGGGCCTTTGGGAAATAAATAGATTTAGATGTGGTCATAAGGGTGGGGCCCATGATGGGATTAGTGCCCTTATAAGAAGAGGCACCAGAAAGCTGACTCTCTCTCTCCAAGCCCATGCTCCTGGGAAAGGTCAGGTGAGTACACAAGAAGAGGGCTGTCACCCTGATCTTGGTGTTCCAGCCTCCAGAACCGTAAGAAATAAATGTCTGTTGCCTATAAGACACCCAATATGTGGTACTTTGTTATAGCAGCTCGAGCTAAGTACAGACCTTAAGAAAATGGTCTGAGCCCTGGCCGGTTTGACTCAGCGGTTGGAGCGTCGGCCTGTGGATCAGAGAGTCCTGGGGTTCAGTTCCCGCTAGGGGCACGTACCAAAAGAAAAAAAGAAAATGGTCTGAGTGCAAATGATTCATTTGGGCAAAGACGCCAGGAAACATGAGTAGTGGAGTGAGGAGGAGAGATATTGAGGGGAAGGCAGCCAAAAGGGGGTGTGTTATCAGGTAAGTTACCACTGTGGGCTCTGGGAGTTCAGGCCCAGAGGGGATCTCTAGGAGCTGGTGCAGAACAGCAGGTAAGAGGAAGCTGGGGGATGTATCCAGCAATTCATGTCCATCACTGACTAAGGCCACACCCAGGGGCATTAATTTCCCAACACTTCCCATGAGGCAGAGCAGCTCTTGCTGCCTGTAGAAAGCCCTGGATCAGGAGTGTTGATACTGGCAGTTAGAGGGAGGCCAGAGTTCACTGGAGAAGCCAGCTACACTGAGTTAACCACAAAGCCATGCCGGAAGGAGAGTCTGACATTTGCATTTTGAAGATAAAAAGCTCAGAGAGGTTAGGCTACTGGCCCATGATCACACAACTCCAGGATTTTATGTTTCCAGTACACCAAGCTTCCCCCCCACCCCCACCCCCAGTCAGGCCTCTAAGAAGCTGGCAGGTTGGGGGGTAGAGAAGAGAATTACATGAGAGGAGGTTCCTGAATGCCATGTATTCCCTCAATTAACTGGTTCAGTGGAAGAGTTAAAATATACATATTGTATTTTCTGCATTTCTACATTTTCTCAGCTGAAACAACTGACAGGCTATAGCTTAATCAAGACAGATCTAAGTAAAATCACTCTGTAAACTGTAATGTACTATACAGCTATTAGTTCCCAGCCCCCCACCCCCACACATGCACACACCACTGCCTCCTCCTCTACACGTCTGGCTCACTAAGAGCTGTCTAGCAACCAACCCAACACCCACTTGATTCAGGACCAATGCACCCAAAAGTAACCCACTCTAGCAGTCTTAGTTTTCAGCCATGAGTGCCCTGGACTCCTGGCGAAACCTGAACTAAAATTTCTTGGGGAAGAGTTTCAGAAAGGTCACGGTTACCTTTTTGTATCTGTCCTTTGCTGCACTGGTATCGTCCTGCAGAAACTGGGCTTCAATCTGAAGGTGCAGATTATGCAGTAAGGCTTCATCAGCTTCCTGCAATGAGAAAGAGTCACACCTGGCTCTGCGGAGTGCACAGTGGAGGCATCCAAGATGGTGTGAAATTGGCCAGGTGTATGTACCCACAGACCACCTGGGGTCTTATTAAAATGCAGATTGTTCGGTCGGTCTAGGAGGGCTTTAAGGTTTGGTATTCCTAGCAAGGCATTGGGTTAGTCCACTGGACCTGGTCTAGAATAGTAGTTCTCGATAGGAGTGACTTTTGCCCCCAAGGGGACATTTGGCAATGTCTGAAGACATTTTATTTTCATCACTTGGGCAGTGGGATGTTACTACTGACATCTAGTGAATAGACGCCAGGGATGCTGCCAAATATCCTACAATACATAGGACAACCCCACCCAACAGAATTCTCTAGTCCAAAATGTCAACAGTGCCGGGGTTGAGAAACCTTGATCCAGAATGATCAGGGACAAAGGTAGGGTATAGTTACATATCAATAACCTTACAATTTTAGTTACATCTACATTTGCTCTATATCTCATCATCAGTGAGTTAAGTTTCTAAGACTAAGAAATCATTTTCCCTTAACACTGAAAGCTTCAATTTAACAATATCCTCCCCAGGACTGCTGTCACACCATGGGACTATGTATCTCTAATGTGCATTGTTTAGAATGATTGCTGTGGTGAACAGCCTTTGTTCCTCTAAAGTTGAAAATGATATTTATGACAGAGAATTAAATGTTCTCACCAAACTTTTTGGTAATTCACTGATTTTTCTCTCATTGATCTTGTTTGGAAAAACCAAATAGATTTGTGCTCGTAATACGATAGTGCTGTGAGGAGGGGACTGGCCTAAATACTTCAGTGGGCAATGCAGGTGACTGTTCCTGGGTCCCTCGGGACTGCCACTCTCTCGGACGCTTCTCCATGCGTGCCTGCCAACACCTGAGGCCTTGCCAGCTGAATGTTTACTGACTTATTAATGATTTGTTAAAAAGCATGACAGATGTTAGCAATGTGCTCTCATTAATAAAGGTTGCACTGGCTGGTTTGGCTCAGCAGTTAGAGCGTCAGCCCGTGGACCAGAGTCGGGGTTCAAATCCAGTCAAGGGCACATACCTCGGTTGTGGTTCAGTCCCCAGACCTGGTTGGGGTTGTGTGGGAGGCAACCAATCGATGTGTCTCACATCAATGTTTCTCTCTCTCTCTCTCTCCCTCCCTCCCTCCTACTCTATCCGAAAATGGATGGAAAAACATCCTAAGGTGAGGATTTAAAAGAAAATAATAAATAAATAAATAAATAAATAAATAAATAAATAAATAAATAAATGTACATATGTGCTTTGGCTAAAATATTTAAGACACTCTCCACTCTTGCGTGGAGCTAAGAGAGTCAGGTCTGTGAACTGGTTGAGATATTTTGAGACACTGCCACCACTGCTCTAAGAGGATTTAGGTTCCCGGAAGGCCTCTGGCCTGCTCTCTCAGGAAAGACATGTGATTCCTTAATTGTTCCTGTGAAAGACCACTGGAGAAGGAAGATATGAGACTGTCTGATGCTGACAATAAAGATACCAGGATTCTGACTCTACTGGATCACTAGCCTTGAATAAACTTTTCATGTGAAGTATTGCCTTAGCACCTAAAACATCTGAGAACCAGGACATCATGGAGCCTAGAAACAGGTTGTATGAACTTTTGAGGGCCTGCATCAGAATAAATGGTTACTTTAGAAATATATGCCTGTGTGAATCTGGTCTGAAACATCAGCAAGACTGTAGGAGAGTAGCTAACGCTCCAACAACTCAAACTTCTGAAGCTATTTTATCTACCAAAAAAAAAAATTGAGTTTATCTTAAAGAACTTATTCTACAAGGTCAAAGTAGTTAATTCGAAACAATTAGGAAAGTATCTTAAAGCATTCCTTTTAGTATAGAGATATGCAAGTAAATATTAAGTTATTCCAATACAGCAGGAATCGGGCATAATTTTAAAGTTTCTAGTAGCCCCATTAAATAAAATAAAAAGAAATGGGTAAAAGTAATTTTAATGTTTTATTTCACCCAATATACCCCAAATACTGTCATTTCTTCATGTAACCAATATTTTTTTAAGTTATTAATAAGCTCGTTTACATTATTTTCCTCAGGCTAGGTCTTTGGAGCCTGGTGAGTATTTTACACTTATAACACATGGCGATTTGAACTGCCAGCATCTCCATCACTCGTGCGCAGCCAGTGGCTCCCAGGCTGGACGACACAGCTCCGCAGGAGTCATCCTAGGCACAGTGGAGCACCTCATTCTTCCTCAGGGGGTCCTCCAGGTTTCTGTTCCAGGGTGAATCCCCCAGTCTCTCTAGCTTCTAATTTCCAGTTACCTCATCGTTTCCTCTGAAGACTCTGAAATCCCTTCATGGGTACCAGGGACACCAATACTGGGTGACAAGATGGAAGGAAGGACTACAAGACCCAGAGCCCATGTGAGGCAGGTACAGGCAGGAGTAGAGTCTGTATGTCCATGGCTCATTGTCCACCTCCCAAGGATAGTCAGGAAATCACTATCTCCCAGGAGGCAGACATTAAGTCAGTGTTTCTGGGTAAAGAAGGCCCCTTCACACTTGATGTTGGTGCCCCATCCATCTCCCCTGGGCCACCCCCAAGGTCACAGACATGCTGAACACACTGGCAGCTTCCTGTATCTCTCTGCCTGTGGGAATGTGCAGGAGGCACAGTCCTGAAGTGTGGATGTTAGCACCCCAGGAGTGACCCTGGGCCACTAAAGGATAGGAGAAGATGGGTGAATTCCTCCTCTGGCCACCCCCTGTAGCAACAGTTCAGAGGTCAGCTCCTCAGTATCTCAGAGGGTAAGATAAGAACTCAGCACTCAACTCTTGACAAACAGAGAGGAGCCCAAGACAGACTCTAGTCCCATTATCTTCTGTTAACTTTCATGAAGTAGCTGCATGACCCACTGGGTCAGCCTGAGCTCAGCTTCCCCATCTGTGAGGGCAGACTAGTTTCTGAGCTGTGTCTGGCAGAGCCCTCAGGTCCCATGGAGTCACCTGAAGGGGCTCCAGGGGAGAAGGGTTGCTGGGTGGATGGGGTGTCTGACCCACCATCATGTCCTTAAAAAGAGCATCTCTGCCCTGGCCGGTTTGGCTCAGCGGTTAGAGCAGCAGCCTGCGATCCAGAGAGACCCTGGTTCGGTTCCCACTAAGGACGCGTACCTCAGTTGCAGTTTGTCCCTGGCCCTGGTTGGTCGTGCAGGTGGCAGCCCCACTCGATGTGTCCCTTTCACGTTAATGTTTCTCTCTCTCTCTCTCTCTGTTCCTCTCTCTCCCTCCCACTCTACCTGAACAAAAAGTGGAAAAATGTCCTCGGGTGAGGATAAAAAAAAAAAAAGAAGAGCATCTCTGCTTTGGCTCTATACATTGGCTTCTGTGGGATATTTTGTTTAAAGGATGTGACTTTAAAAAGTTTGAGAATCAATGACTTCTAGGGTCTCTTCTATTTCTAAAATTCTGAGTATTTGATCCCTTTATTAGCAATAACACACAGGGTCCTTGAAACCCAATTTCCAGTTCGTCAGCTCCAGTAATTGTGTATCAGTTGTGGATAATTTTTTGGTAAAAATTAAGATGTTTGAGAATTCTGTGCCCCACCCCAACCTCAGCAGTCATTCTTCCCCCATCTCCCTCTTAGGATCATGCCAAAACAACCACTCTTAGGTTCCATCAGCCAACCCTTTAAAACTGCTCATGGAGATAATAAAAGCCCAGCCAACATTTGTCCTTAAAGGAGAGATTAACCAGGTGCTTCTGCAGGCACGTTGTCTCCCTTTGAAGACAGTCACCTGATACTGTCCCAGAAAACTCCCGAAGGTGAGCAGGTGCCACTGGAATGTGCTATTGCTGGCATGTTGAAAAGAATTTGTGTGGGAGTTTTTCTTTTGTTTGCACCAGAACTCAGAAATGTGTAGACGCTTGTGTTTTTATTGTGCTTTGGATGCTGTCAGCTACACTTTCAAAAGCTCCCCCAGCAAAAGCATCTAGATTTTTCTGAATTGAGACTCGGGGTCAATAGTCTAGTTTTAGGAAACATTCCAACTCTGATGTGGTGTGTTTTAGATCTAGGTCATTTGTCTCAAAATGTGACCCCTGGACCATACCACTTGGAAAGTTATTAGAAATGTTAAATATCTGGTAGATCATAGACCTACTGGATCAGAATTTCTGGAGTTGGGGCCCAGGAACCTGTTATAACATACATTCTAGGTACGGTCAACACACACAGAATTTTCAGAGCCACTCAGTGATCTACACCATGTTCGAGAAAGGGCCTAGAGGAATAACTAGAACCCAATGTACCCTTGAAAAATCAGCCTTACCAACCCACCCACAGAGATGCTAAAAATTCACTGAAAATGTCAGTGTCTCCATCTTCACCCAGCCCTAAATCCAACCTCTGAGCAGCCCAACTCAAAAACAAACATAACACTGCTAAAGAATGAGTATTCAAGTTAATTAAGATTTCTAGTTAATTAGACTGGTTTTTTCCTTTATTGATTTTAGAGAGAGAGAAAGGGAGAGGGACAGAGAGAAACATCAATGAGAGAGAACACAGACTGACCACCTCCTGTATGTCCCTCACTGGGGATTGGGCCCACAACCTGGACATGTGTCCTAACTGGGTATCAAACTGGTGACCTCTTGGTGCATAGGTCGATTCTTAACCACTGAGCCACACCAGCCAGGCTAGTTAATTAGGTTTAACTTAAAAAATTAAAAATACCTACTTTGATCCACAATGTCCAAAACCTTTCCGAAAATGTCCTTCTAGGTGTTTAGCCTGGAGAACGGTGCTGGGCACGTTCTACAACTCTCCTCCCTCTCTCTACCTACTGCCTCTTTCCTGACTCTGCTCTCTCTCCCTCTACATCTTCCACACTCTTCCTCTGCCATTCTGTTTTCTGACTCTCCCCACCCCCAGCCTGCTTCCAAATTCTTCTTTCCCAGTTCCCTCTCCTTCTCTTCTCCAGAAGTTTATTCAGCCTCAGAGGAATTCTTGGGTCTATGAAGGCTGTAGCCCTGAAGGCAAAAGCTTCATGCCCACCCTTTCATTCCCTATTCCCTTGCCTCTCTCTCTTTCCCAGACATTTCAAGATACACGAATTACATGGAAAAGTACCCATGGCAGCTATAAATATTTCTTAAAATTGTTTTTAAGTGAAAGCATTTAACTAGAGCCTATATCATTTTCAAATTCTGGGGATTTTAAAGAAAACAAAGAGAGAAACAAAGTCTGCTCCTTACAATTTCCTTAAGGCAAGCTATACCAGGCACAGTTGGTATATGTTGAGTCCTGGAGGCATAGGGATGTGGATAGTCAGTCTTAGAGGTTAGCCAAACCCAAATACTTAAAAATCAGCAGGAATTCTTACTACATCCAAAGTCTTAAATCTGAATAACTTTGGCTATAGTATGTAAGTAGGAATTTATTTCATTTCAAAGTGCATAGCAAAGAGTGTCTTGCTTTAGTTTTCTTGCTATTAAAAAATTTGCCCTGGCCAGTTTGGCTCAGTGGTTAAAGTGTCGGCCCATGGACAAAAAAGTCCCGTTTTTGGTTCCTGCTAAGAGCATGTACCTCGGCTGCAGTTTGTCCCTGGCCCCGATTGGGATCGTGTGGGTGGCAACCACTCAGTGTGTCTCTCTCACGTTGGTGTTTCTCTGTCTCTCTTCCTCCCTCTCTCCCTCCTGCTCTATCTGAAGATGAATGCAAAAATGTCCTAGGGTGAAGATAAAAAAAATATATAGAGAGAGTAATGTCCGGCTGGTGTGGCTCAGCAGTTGAACATCTACCCATGCACCAAGAAGTCGCCGGTTCGATTCCTGGTGGGAACACATGCCCAGGTTGTGGGCCCAGTCCCTAGTGTGGGGCATGCAGGGGGTGGCCAATTGATGTTCTCTCTCATCCATATTTCTATCTCTCTCTCTCCCTCTCTCTAAAATCAATAAAGGAAAAAAATTTTAAATAGAGTAGCTCTTTTTAAATATTTTTGTTAATGTTTTCGATAGAAAGGAAGGGAAAGAGAGAGAGAGAGAGAGAAATATCGATGTGAGAGCAAAATCAGTTGGTACCTCCTGCATGCCCCTGACTGGGGATCAAACCCACAATGCAGATATGAGTTCTGACCAAAAATTGAACTGGCAGCCTTTTGATGCATGAGATGATGCCCAACCAACTGAGCCACACTGACCAGGGCAAAATACAGTAGCTCTTTATTTAGATGGACGTTTAATTTCATGGGAGGCATTAATTGACAGCAGTTTTGTAAAAGCAGTAGTAATCAGTCCTGTTACATACCTTGAGATATTTTCCAAGCAAGATTCAAATACTAGGTCAATGAGTCCAGCTGTACCCCATTTCCCATAGCCACACCAAGGGATGAATCCCTTTTTTGAGACAAAAGGAAATGAGCATTGAGACTGAGTTATAGTCAAAATCTTCTTGATCTGAAATGTGTACACATTCAAAGATTTGTTGACCAAAATCATTGATATGATCAGCCAACAAGATGTGAATTCTACTCTTCCATTTCACCTCCTTCTTCCCATTTGACATCTTAATGGACAGAGAAACTAAAGGTCTAGTTGTCACCTGCTGACCCTTTGAGGGGCTGTCTTAGTTTGGGTTCCTCAGAAGCAGAGCCCGAGTCAAGGTTCGAAGACATGTCATTTATCTGAAAGGTGATTCCAGGAGCACCAGTAGAGGAGACGGGAGTGATATAAGGAAAGAAAGAAAGCCAATAAAGGTGTATAATGAGCAGGTCATCACTCTGGACTCTGAGAGATTGAGGAAATGACCTCTGAACTATTGCTATAGGGGGTAAGCCAGATGAGAGACTCACCCATCTTCTCCTGTCCCTCAATGGCCCAGGGTCGCTCCTGGGATGCCAATGCCCACACTTCTGGACTGTGCCTCATGCAGATCACACACATTCCCATGGGCAGAAAGATAGAGGAAGCTGCCAGTATGATACAGGACAAAGATACAGGAAGTGCTCAGCATATCTGTGACCTTGGGGGTGGCCCAGGGGAGATGGATGGGGCACCAACATCAAGTGTGAAGGGGCCATCTTTACCCAGAGACACTGGCTTTGTGTCCGTCTCCAGGGAGACAAATTCCCTGACTATCCTTGGGAGGTGGAGAATGAGCCATGGACACAAAGACTCTACTCCTATACCTGCCATATGTAGGTGGTGGGGCTCTGAAGTTATAACTTCACCAAGAGTGAGTTTCCTCATTGGCAAAGAGAGGGGGCTTGCCTGGCTGATGTGGCTCCATGGATTGAGCATCATCTCATGGACTGAGAGGTCCCGGTTCAATTCCTGGTCAGGGCACATGCCCAGGTTGCAGGCTCCATCCCCAGTGGGGGGCGTACAGGATGCAGCCGATCTATGTTTCTCTCGCACATCAATGTTTTTATCTCTCTCTCTCTAAAGAATCAATCAATACAAACATATTTTTTTAAAAAGAAAGAGGGGGCTGGACTAGTCATTTCTGGGGGTGAACCAATAACCACAAGGCTGTTCTGAGGCTCCCATAGCTAGTGCAAGGACCTCCCAAATTGCTGTATCTGCATGCTGTGTTCATGATTTCTGCTACATCCGAGTTCCACTTATTGCATTATTCAAATGCCCTATATTTTCTTCAAATTTATTCATTCTTATTTGCATGTATTTAAAAGAAACTTTTTTATGTCACCTGCTGTAAAGAAAAGGTAATCATAAAAATAAATGCACAATTATTACAACGGTTTTCCTCCATGCACCATCTAAGATCATCTCCCACTGCACCAGGGTTATGCACCCCACATGCTGGAGAAAACTAAGTTGACATTCATCACATCAAGTGCTCTGTAGTGATAACCATGACAGGCAAGTCACATACATTGTTAAGACATGTAATTCTCAGGAGGCACGCAGACAGACACCTACTCCTATGATGGTGGGAACTATTATTGTTCCCATTTTGCAGATGAAGAAGCTGAATCTCAGAGAGATGAGACAATTCACCCAAAGTCTCATAAATACTCAGCAGTACTGTGAAGGGGCCTGTTAACAAGTTACACTCCTCTTTGGACAGCACAGCCCAATTGTGGGCAGAAGTGTCTTTCCCTGGACCCCGGGAACAGCCACAACAATGTCCTGAGCTGGCCCTCACCCACATCCCTGATAGCATATTTCCCCAGAACCTTTCATGACTTTCTAACAGGGCTGGCGCTTCAATGATCCACATGCTGTCACCTGTGCACAAAGATGTGACAGCTGTGTTCTCAGAGGGATGAAATGATAGGATGGCTTTCCCTTATTTTTCATGATCTCTACTATCTTATTTTCTACTGAGAACATACTTTGCTTTTATTTTTTTTGAAATTTTTTTCCTTTATTGATTTTAGAGAGAGAGGAAGTGAGAGGGAGAGAAAGATAGAAACATCAATGAAAGAGAACATCGATTGGCCACCTCCTGCATGCTCCCCACTGGGGATTTGGCGCACAACCTGGGCATGAGTCCTGACCAGGAATCAAATTGGCAACCTCTTGGTGCATGGGTTGACACTCAACCACTGAGCCACACCGGCCAGATCATACTTTGCTTTTATAATAAGAGAAAAACAATGGAAGGTCTGAGCTTGTTTTTAAATCCAGTGTCATTTTTTACCAGAGGTAAAGGAGGGACTACAATCTTTCTCACTCTTCTTTAAGGAATGCACAATATGACACCAGGTGAGTGACAACCTTAGAGGTAACTCCAGAGAGCTCTTCATGCAGCAAGGACAAATACTCAAACCAAAGCATGGAGGTGTTGGGAAGGGACTGGACTGGCCTTAAACTGAAGGATGTCAGGTACCTAAGTCCCTGAGGGAGGTGATCTGTAGACAAGATGGAGCCCACATCTGGCAACCTGAGATCACCACCAAAACCAAAAACAGAATGAACTGCTAGTGTCAGCAAAGCAGCTGGGTAATATCAGATGCTACTAAGGCCCAAAGCTCAGCTCAGACTTCCAACAGGCTTGGGCCATTGTAACCATTAATACAAGGCCAATCACAGCGCCTGTGTCTCCTAAAGCACACTCTTGCCACCATCTTTGTGTTTATATCTGGCGTGCTCATATGTTCCTGCTGGCTTGAGACAGTCCCAGTTTCTGTCAAATAAACTGTGTAATTAGTGTAAGCACCTCCTTTCACACAGTGCCCTGGTTTGGACAATATATTATATGCTCCCACAGAGAAGGACACAGAAATATCAGGTGGTAGGTAACACAAACATAAAATTCAGTTTCTGCAAACCGAACTGACTTTCCCATCTACCAGCAGAATAATCCTAGACAACTGAGTTTGGACAAAGCCACAGAAAACAGGTATCCTGAGCTAACACTGACTGTCTGAAGAGGTTGCCTGGAGTTCCGTGTAGAGAAGAATCTTAAGGACACATCTGGGCATGGCAGGGAAGGGTGCCATGTTTTATCAGCAATTCTGATGAGATTATAGGCAGGGCAAGGTGAGAGGGGAAAGGCAGCCATGGGCCCTGAACAAGAAATCATCCAACTACACTTCAACTATACAGTCTCCATGGGTCCTTCTACTCTGACATTTGAGCTCTGAGATGATCAGGAAAAGATAATGCTTACAGCTATTTGCCGTCCCTGGTTTGTCCAACCTCTGTGGTCCAGGATTATTCTGCTGTTTGCTAGTAATATTCTCCATGCTAAAGCAGAAAATCCATCTGTCAGGATAATGGGGGAATCAGAAGGAAGTTGCTCATCCAAAGAACAGCACCACACAACCTCTGCAGGAGGGTCTCCAGAAAGAAGCTAAGAATCCCTGGTGCCCTCATGTGGCTGCTCTGAGAGTGAGGAGCTTGAGGGGAAATGGAATTTTTTTCCTCGGCTCTCTTGAAAGTTTTCCTGTGGAGAAGTAATCTCAAGACTCTTAGCTAACAGGACAGAGGTATCACTGCATCCAAATAAGCACTGCCCAAAGCAAGTTCCCTCCTAAGTTTGGTCTTTGGGATCAGGATGTCTGAATGGCAAAACAAAGCCAGTCACTGTCATGCTGGCACGTTCTGATAGCCCAGCACAAGCAATAAGCTTAGTAGTGAGGGTTCTCTCTCAAGCTCCTGTATCTTGCAGTAGAGGAATGTGTGTCTAGGTGTGTGAGTTCACACAAACATTTAATTGAAATTACAAAGTCAAGAAAGAGAGTGACAGCAAAAGAAACAGGTGAATCTTGAAATACCACCAAGAGGTGTGGGAAATACTCATCGCAGCCATTTAGTTCAATTCTGTCATTAATCTACTCAAACCCAAGGATATGCTCAGCTCACCTTGTTAAGCCTCTCAAGCATTTCTTTTAGCAGCACTTGACATTCACATTCATTTTCATACCTGCAAATTGGAAACATAAGTGAAAGTTGAGCAGCTTCTGTGATTCCACAAGTATTGATCACATAATTAGCATTAAATTTAATTGCATATGAGTATTATGCCCTCTCTTTTAGAAGAGGTTCCTAATTTTAAAACAGAAGCTAATGCTGCATTTCCAAGCCCACCGCTTCCCAACCTATTTCACATCATGGCACACACAGAAAGTGCTGAGATGGGCATCACACATGGGTCTCCCAGCCTGGAGGCCCAACTCCACCCCCCAGCACTTCCTTCCCAGCCACCCCGAGGATGAGGGGATCACATCTCAGCATACCTGGAACCCAAGCACAACAGTGGCGCAGAGACTGGGAGTCTGCTCTGCGACAAACGACATTAACCTACCTTGTTTGGATTCCTTATACTATTGTATTTATGAACACTTGTCAGTGTTTCTGGATTATGCATTTAAACCTCACAAAACCCTGGAAGATAGCAGCTATTCTTACCACTGAAGGGGTTCAGAACAGACCTCCCCAAAATGTGCCACTGTGGCATATGAATTATTTTGTTGTTATCTTTATTGTTGAAAGTATTACAGATATCCCCCCTTTCTTCCCTCGTTGACCCCTCCTCCCTGCTTGGCAGGTGAATTATTTTGAGCTAAAAGCAAGCAAGACCCTGTGGATGCCCAAGAAACTTTTACCCTTAAAGAATTTAAATTAGGGACCCTGCCCATAGTAAGAGTTATCACCAGGAATAATATCTTATGACCTATCTATAGAGCAGGGCAAACCTTGTGGCATCATCTCTGCACAGCAAAGAACTGCTCTGGACCAGTGAGCAAGACAGGCCAGATGGGCCAGAGGGTGCCCTGGCAGGAAGGTGAGTGCATAAATACTCCAGCTCTTGTGCCCTCAGCTATGACAAGTGAGATGTGTTTTTCACCCTGCAGGTTAGTCCCAGTTGCCACAGCAGTAACTTGCTAAATAATGCACTCAGTGTTAGCTGCCTTCCCTTTCTGCCTTTTTTTCACTCCCCAACCTGTGCTCCCTGAGGTGATCTTGTCCTCAAATAAGCTACTTGCCCTCAGAAGCCTGTCTCAGGCTCCACTCCTGAAAGACTCCAAACTAAGAGAGGCATGAAGTTACATAAAAACACAGTTGTGCCCTGCGGCTTTGCCTCAGAGGTTGAGCATCAACCCATGCACCAAGAGGTCACTGGTTCGATTCCCGGTCTGGGCACATGCCCAGATTGTGGGCCAAATCCCCATTGGGGGACAGGCAGGAGGTGGCCAATCGATGTTCTCTCTCATCGATGTTTCTCTCTCTCCCTTTCTCTCTCTCTAAAAATCAATAAAGAATTAAAAAAAAAAAAAAAAAAAACCACAGTTGCACAAGTTTCACATTTCACGCCAAGATGTCACATTTAATAGTTTCTTTTGTGTGTAGCTATAATGGGGCCAGAAATTATTTTTTGTTTTTATAATTAATTAGCTTTGAAAATAAAACTGTTAACAAAATCTAATTTTCTCATTGCTTTTTCCTGCTTGAAACTTCTTAAGAATATCTATAGCTTTAAAAACAAGTTTCATAAACAACATAATTTTCATGCTACAGAAAAGTCTAGACATTATAATAAAGACAAGTGACTTTAGTATAAAACCTCATGATAAGAATTCAAGATACATTCATATATATTCATTTAAGTGAATTCATAAAGTAAAAAAAAACACTTTGGCTTCAATTATCTAATTGTTCTATATAATTATTTTGGTTTTCAGCAATCTGGATAATTGACCATATTCAACATTGATGGTTTTATTTGTTTTTATTTAGTTTTATTATATTTAGTCTTTATTTGAAATGCTAAAGACCTGATTTTGAAATTATTCCACTATCCAAGTAGAAAATATGCCTAATAAGGCTGCATTATAATAATGCTCATTTCTGCATTATTTTTACCTGCTTTGGTTAGCCATCAACTCCCCTCTAGAATATGAAACCAAACTTGGTGTGTGTATACCCATGCATGTGGATGCTTATGGTTTTTATAATAATTTTCATATCTTACTACCCCAGTCAGAATACCAAATGTTCTCCAAGGGGGCAGGAGACGGAATAAATTAATGGGTATTAAATACTCTCGTTTCTCTTCAGATCACAAAAATCTTTCACCTTTTAAATAAATCACAGAGCCTGAAGGGACTGCTCCATAATGGAGATATAACTCAGAACCAAGTGAAATCAGAAAAACGCAATATGGCCATTCCTTTATTGAAGGCTCAAGGGAGTCATGCTTGCCCAGACAAATCACAGTAGATTGTGGTCTAATGACCAGGTAAAGGTTATGTGGGGATATAGGGGATCCCGCTGGCTCATAGAGCTGGGCATCTGAACCAGCATACACTTTCCTTTGCTCTAGAGAACATGAGCTTCATTTGAATGAGGTCTAGGTCCTGTCACTAGACCTCACACCACAGGAGTCCAAGAACTACTTCTCTCCAAGACAGTGTTCTACAAAGAGTGTGGACCCAGGGCAAGAAAACTCGAATTCAAGTCCTGCCACCCAAAGGCTCTCTCCAAGCCTCATTTTCCCATGAAGGGCTATAACAGGTGAATCTTCAGTTCCCTTTTTCCAGCTCCAAATGTTTCTCTGGATCAAAACCAAAAACAGAAGGACAAATAGGAATGAATGATTTGACCTGATAAATATGCCCAGTACACAACACTGAATAACCTGCCCTAGATTTGTACTGACAATGTGGAACTCAAACAGAGAACTCATTTGGAGAAAGCCCTCTGGCTACTTTAGGCCAGGTTGTTCACTGGGATTGCCAGTGGAGATTAAAAAAATTTAAATTCCTGGGCCCAACTTGAGGCCAAGGATGGGACCTGAACTTCTATATATTTTTAATTAATTTATATAATTTTTAAATGAATAAACCTCTTACATGGCTAGACAGTATTTTTAAACTACATAAAAGGATGTTCAGTTAAAGTCTCCCTCCTGCCTCTGACTCCAATTGCCTCATTCCTACTCCCTATTCCCCTCATGTAACCAGTGCCATTAGTTTTTTGTGTGTGTGCTTGTGCCCTCTTTTTCCTTATGCAAGCAAAAAAAAAAAAAAAAGTGTCTACTTTTCCCCCTCTTTTTAAAAAATAAATGGTAATAACACACACTATTCTTGTTTTTTTCCCCCACAATTGCATAGTATCCCATTGTATGAATGAAGCACAATTTTATAACCTAACTCCTACTAATAGGTATTTAGGTTGGTTCCAGGCTTTTGCTACTGCAGATCCCATGGCAGTGAATATCTTTGTCGGCATGCCACTTGACACCTGCTGGAATATCATACAGCAGATTCCTTGAAATAGTCCTGCTGAGTCAAAGAGCACACACATTTATAACTGGGAAAGATGTTGACAAATTGCTGAGCATCCTTCTTTTTAAAGCTAATTTTAACACATTATTCAGTCTGTCGAAAGGGGGACCATGCCCTGGACCAGGGCTTCTGAAATTTCAGTGTTTAACTTCTTAAACTACAAATCACTGAGGAGTCTTGTTAAAATGCAGCTTCTGATTCAGAAGCTCTGGGGTGAGCCCTACAGTCTCCATTTCTAACAAGCTCCTGGGTGATGCCAATGCTGCTGGTCCATGGACCACACTTCGAATAGCAAGACTCTGGAAGGCACACATTGAAACAATTTCCAGGTGTTGGCTATGATGCAGTGAAGACGAATAGACTTAGGATGCCCGACTCTTCAATCCAGTCCCAGTGAAGCAATTCACTAGCTATGTGACCTTGTTCCAAATCCCTACATTTTCTGAGCCTCGGTCTCCTCATCTGTTAAATAGGTGCATGCAAATACAGTCTATAACTGGCTGTGAGGATTAGATAACATTAATGCACCTCAAAAAATACTGTAATGAGCAAAAGAAGCCAGACACATAAGAGTATGTCTGTAATATCCCTTTTTTATGAAATTCTAGAACAGGCAAAATTAATCTATGGTGATACAAATAAGAACACTGAGTGCCTCTGGGTTTGGGGGGTGGGTAGGGGGCGGGATGACAACTTAAGATTGACTTGGAAAGAACAGAAGGGAACTTTCTAAGGTACAGCAAATAGTTTGCTTGTTTTGATAGTTACATAGGTATATATACATTTGTTAAAACTCAGTGAACTATGTCCTTGAAACCTATGCATGTTATTATACGGAAATAATATCTAAATTTTAAAACATATTAAAAGTAAATGAAAACATTTAATGTAAACTGTGAAGTACCATCAAAATAGAAGCTAGTCTTATCTTAGGGAAATGCACCACGAGCATGCCCCCGCCCCACTCTGCAGGGATGAAGGCTGGAGATGGTCCTCCAACCTCGGATAGCAGCCTGCTCTAGGATCCGCCCTGCCTCAGTTTCCTCCCACGACCGATGCTTACTTGCTACGGTACTCGTCAAGCGCGCGTTGTGCCTCTGCGTTCCTGAGCTCCAACCGGGCGCGCTCAGCCGCCAGGTCCCGGGAGCGCTGGCGGTTGCCTTCCACTTGGCGGACGAGGGCATCCTCCGGCCCGGCCCGCTCGCCCAGGCGCTGAAAGGCATCCAGCTGCCGCCTCAGGACACCGTGGCGCTGCTCGAGCGCGCGGGCCCGCTGGACGTGGGCGGCCACGCGCTCGCCGAGCCCCTGCAGCGCTGCCACATCCGGCGCGACAGACTGTCCCCTGGGCAGGCGGCGGGGCGCCTCCTCGGCTCGCTCGTACTGCTCCTTGCGGGTTTGGAAGACGTAGCTACGTCGGTACATAGCTCCTCTGCGGGCGAGCGCTTGCAAAGCCAGCCCCAGAGGGCCCTCGCGGAGCCAGAAGCCGCTAAATAAACATCGGAGGCCCCGGCACGCTGCTAGGACGTTCCAGAGCTGATCAGCTGCGGAGCTCTGCCCAGCCTCGCGGAGAATGAAAAGAGCAGCAGGCATGCTTTTGTGAGCTGGATTAACGGACCATACAGCTCCGGGGCTTGGAAGGTTAAATTGGGCAATGAAGTCTTTGTTTCCTGATTGTTAAAGTCTGTTACTGTATAATTGAATTGAGGGTCAGGAGAACAAGAGGAGCATGACTTTCTTTTGACTGGTTCCCACTGGAATTGTAAAGGAACCTCAATGGACCTTGTTAAACTTGGACTAGCTCAAGAGCCCAAGGACCCCTCGCTTTGTCTATGTCTCTTTCAGCCAAGCTTCAATTATAGAACTTTTTAACAATACCGTTTTCTCTGATTACTTAGGCAATTCATTTTCTTAATTAAAGCATAACTTGGTGTTAAGGAATGCTCCTTACGGTAGGATTCTTAACCATGGCTGCAAAATAAAATGCCATGTCTCAGTAAATTGTGAGGTGTGTTGAAAGTAGAAAATTCTTACTTGTGCATATTTGTGAAGAATCTACTCTTTGTACAAATACTTAGCAAATAGATGCACAGTTATTATTATGCACCTTTTCTCTCCTGGACTCTGACGTCTGTTCTGGAGTAAGAGAAAAAAGTAGAGCTCCATCAAGACATTTGCATAATAGAGTATTTGAACTAAAGAAAAAAATCCATACAGCCTGAGTTTAATAAATTGGTATACTTTCAATGAAATTATAAAAGAGTTTTTTTGACCACCATGTTTCATTTTTATTTCTATTATGGAATTAACAAAGCTAGGCGTTGACAAATTTAAAAATGAATTGTGGATGTCGAAAGGAATAATAGCATTTGATGAAAAGATTACTAAATATAAATATTTTGTCATATCTACCATTGAAAAAATCTTTATCAAAAGGCTAATTTTGTAAAAATAAGATTAGTAGTACCACACGATTAACAACTATATGGGTTATGTATAATTATACTATAAACTCATGGTTATTAAAGATCAAGAAAATTACACAGATCTTTGTTGGGTTTATTATTGTGAGAGAAAAAAGATTGTAAAATAATAGATTCGGTCTGGAATGAAGCTATGTAAGGTTCCAAGTTGTTTTGGTGGTGTGGTTATTGTTTTATTATCTTTTCTTAAGCCATTTAAAAATAAATTTTATGATCAAACTAAGGACAGCCACATGAGTATATATGCAAGTATACATATATCATGCTGATGGCATGGTAAATTGGTTTCCGGTTTCCTAGAGAGCAAACCGGTGTAGAACAAGGGTTATAAAATGATTCATTCCCTACGACATTAGTCAGGTATCACTACTGATCAAACTGATCCCAAAACTAAGTGGCATACAAGAAATATTTATTACCACATTCCCAGGTCTGCAGTTCAGCTGGATAGCTGTCCAAGCTGCAGGTCTTCAGAGCAGCTCTGCGCCAAACATCTCTCATCCTAGAACTACCAGTGACGAAAGGACAAGAGCATGCCCAGTCACATAACCTCATCCCAAATCTTTGCATCATGTCCACTAATATGTCATTGGTCAAAGCAAATCACACGGCGACAGCCAAAGCAAGGAAGCAGGGAATAGGCATGATGAGGGTATGGGTGTGTAACTCACTCACACTGAAGTGAAGAATGGGAACCAGAAACTCAGTCTATCACACATAGTAATCCCATTCGAGAAAAATATATCTCAGAAACATAACAGAGGAACAAATATAATTTCAATTTATTCCAGTAGAACACTTAGAAAATATCTATTCACAAAGCATCGTCTTAGGGAGATCAGTATTGAACAAGGTCAAGTCCCAGCCCTCAAGATGCAGGAGACACATTCCTACACAACTAATGAAGATACTGTCAACATAAGAAACATCCAAACCTGTAGAGAATTGTTATAAGAGTGTATTTGAGCCAAACTGACGACGTGCCAGGGAGCAAGATCTCAAATGTTCCCAAAAATAACAGTTTTGCAGCTTCTTTTATGCATTTGAAATTAAGGAGGGAACATAAGGATGACTGGAGAAAGTGAGGCAGGGATTGGATTACAGGATAGTTAAGAAGATATATACTGTTTTGAGGGTTAATAACCCCTTAGAGGAATATTACTTCTGATATTTAAAAAATGTGTTACCCTGTGTACATAAGAACAATGGACAGCCCTGGCCAGTTTGGCTCAGCAGTTAGAGCGTTGGCCTGTGGATCAAAGAGTCCTGGATTCCATTCCCACCAAGGGCACACTGCTCAGTTGCAGTTGGTCCTTGGCCCCGGTTGGGGTGGTGTGGGAGGCAACCAATCAATGTGTCTCTCTCACATCGGTGTTTCTATCTCTCTCTTCCTCTCTCCCTCCCTCCTGCTTTATCTGAAAATAAATGGGAAAATATCCTTGGGTGAGGATTAAAAAAAAAAAGAACAATGGACAGGCCTGGGTAATGACTACCCACCATGATCTGCCCAGTTAGGAATTCATGATCAAATCACCCTGTGAGGTTGCTTTCCATAGAACCCCCCCTTTTTTATGTCAACACAAAAATATCTGAAATAAATTCTAAAACAGAGATCTTTACAAAACGCGGAGGTTTGTATCAAAGAAGCCTCAGTGAGTAGTGTGTGGGTCAATAGAGAAGTGAGAATTCCAGAAACAATAGTATAAACAGGGTGAGAGAGCACCTGGTGTGAGGTGCAGTGGAATGAGCTATGTGTTCCCCAAAGTTGGTGAGGATGAGTTGAGTTGGGCATGGCAAGTAGGGTCCCCAAAAGGAAAACTTGAGGGAGGACTGGGCTTCCCATTAGTTGTGGTAGATTGAACAGGGGTGTTATCTGTACTTCTTCCCATAAAACCTCTTGGGCCACATGCTGAACCTGACAAGCTCAAGGGAGGCCTGCAAGGTGGGTCTTATGAACTGAGACCTAAAGTAACCGCATAGGATGGTCTGAAACTAAAACTTTCTAACTAAAATCAATTCATGGCGGGTAGTCATGTCCTAGGCCAGTGTCTTCCCTGACAAAAATTAATCTTTACCTTAACTGAGCCTATCTATTGTCTTTTTGCATCTATGATGTCATACTACCTTTGGACTATCTGGGTAATTTCTTTTTTATGGACCCCTCACTGTACCAGAGCAGAGACCACAAAACCCCTCATTGTTATTATTATCATGTTAATTATGAACTGCAAACTATCCTATACCCACAAATATAAAAGAAGTATGGGTCTCTTCAGTTTGCTTTTTATCCAACCCCAGAGATTTCCCCCCTTTGTTTTCTCCCACCTCCCTAAGCTACCACCAGTGGATTTCATGTAACCCTTTGAGCATCCTCCTCTGATTGTAATGTATAAAATGAAGTATAAAACTGCCATTCTCTGGAGCATTTTCTCAATCCATTGAGATTTTGCTTCCCAACAATTGTCGTCAGTTTGGCTGAAAAAAAAAACTCATAAAAATTCTCTACAGTCTTAAATGTTTCTTATGTTGAAAACCCCACCAAAAAATGGTAGCAACAAATTTTTTTAGATTAAAACTCCACAAAAAAAAGGAAGAAAACATGTTAGGCAAATGGTTTATAGTGCTTGACATGACCAATGCCATCTTAAGAAGCACGTTGCTCTCAGTGACATGGGAGGAGAGAGCCCATATCACCTGAAAGGAATGTTCTTAACAGAACAGTAAGCCAATTACATTGTTTACTGCTTTGCAATACATAGCTCTTAACAAGCACATGCCACTTGGTTATAAGCCACTTGTGTTCCCAGAGACTGTATGTATGTGTGTGTGTGTGTGTGTGTGTGTGTGTGTGTGTGTATATATATATATATATATATATGAGACCTCATCCACTTTCTGGTGTGGAGATTCCCTGTCTTGCTGCCACTCGAGATTCTGTTGATAAGTTCCCTTGATAAACTCTATTTAATTCCAGAGTTGTCAGCATTTTTCTTCAGTCTGTTCGCCAATCCTCCTTTGGAGGTCAATTCCAGTGCACCTCAGGAAATTTTCCCAACAAAAGATCACAGTGCACAAGATATGTCAACACATTTTCAAATGCTGAGCAGAGATAAATTAGTGGCTACTGACAGCAGAGTGGAGAAAGCTGAAACCTAAGAGCCTGCAGAGAGGAATGGAAAAGAAAAACAAGCTGGTTCATGCGAGAGAATCTCAGAAAAGCTTAGGAATTGAATGTACCAGATATGTCAGAAGGTGGGGCTGACGGCTAGAGCGGAATATCCAGAGGGTTGAATGAGAGTCTGCATAAGAAGCAGTTAAAATTTCATCTCCTACTGCATTCCAGGCAACTAAACCCAACCTCCATCGTGATTGGAGACCTGGACGTTATTCCCTGGTGACATTGAACAAGAGAGGTCTTGAATGCAAGGTCACCAAGCACAGTCAAGGATAAGGCCATACTGAAAAGGGCTTAAGGGAGCAGATGCATAGTGAAGGCTGAGCTGTATGCTCCCCCATCTCCCATTCACCACTTCACTCCCAGGATGTTGGTTTCCTGGCATATATTTCCCAGGCAGATTTGGGATTATTCTCTAGAGAAATTGAATGACTTCAGAGAAAAAGGTCTCCATTAAGATACTGAATTTGAAATGTTGACTGCTTGGTTTTAGGTTGAAAATGGAATGTGGTTGTGTGGTCCAAGGTAATTCAAACCCAAGCCATTGATCATCAGACTAAGACCCATCTTATAATATAGTTTTACTTGTTACATTATATAGGTTTTTAAATCTCTCTTTTTCACTTAGATTTTTGTTTTTGAAAGAGTGTTTTTCCCCCAAAAGTACAGATATGTATAACTTACATTGTTCTATACTTGGATAATGGTGTTATCATGATATTTTGTCCTCATCTGTTGATACTATTAAAAGCATAAGTGTTTTGTATTAGAATTTAACTAAAATTAATAGGGTTTTCAGTCTTATGAGAAAAGAGACTAAGTTGATATTGTTAGCTCTTCTCTGTGGGACATTTGGCTGCTTTGTGACTTAGAAAATTGCTATTAAATTCTATTTTTTCTTTTCTTTTTTTAAAAATATTTTTATTGATTTTATAGAGAGAGGAAGAGAGAGAGAGATAGAAACATCAATAAGAGAGAACATTGATTGGCTGCCTTCTGCATGCCCTCCAGTGGGGATTTGGCCCATAACCTGGGCATGTGCCCTGACCAGAAATCAAACTGGTGACCTCTTGGTGCATGGGTCGATGCTCAACCACTAAGCCACACCAGAATAAAAATAGAATAAAAATAAATTCTATTTTTTAACTGGCTATAAAACCTGAAACCCAGTCTAATCCACATCTGGATTTCCCTTCTACTTGGTTATTTTAGTTTGGGTCCTCCCAAAGCAGACCCCTGAGACAAGAGTTAAAGGGAAAATAGTTTATTTGGGAGGTGATGCCATGAAGCCCCTGTAGGGAGATAGGAGGGAAAGGGGAAAGGCAAAGCAGGGTTTGTGATAACATTCAAGTTTTCATGGTGGAGAAATGTAATTAACCCTGCTGGAGACTCCAGGAGACAGTTTAGAACAGGCACCTCAGAGCCACCTCACTCAAGGGAGAGGAAGCTGAAGATTCTCTATCACTCCCATTGGTTGATGGCTGATCTCAGGGGCACTTTCAGCCTGCAGAGTTTCCGAATGGCCAGCTGAAGCCCCGTGGGAAAGAGACACAGCTTGGCAGTGGGAAAAGGGGCCAGCAAGCATGGATATGGCCAGTGCTCAGGGGTGTAGTCAGGGTGTCCACAGTGGCTGCTATAATAGTTTAAGGAGAACAGCATGCTAATTGCTCCACCCAGTCTTTACATGGTTCTTGCATTTCCTGGACTCAGTTTTCCTGTTTAAACACATAGAAATGGGTACAGATCAATGTACTGTAAATTTCCTCAAGCTTCACAGAAGAAATATCCATATATGTTTTCCTTTTTGTTAAGATCAATTAAAATTAAATGTCATCTACTAGAATCATTCTGCTTTTCTTAACAAATATTTTTAGAATACTTTGTGTAACTTGCCTTTTGATCAATATCATAGTGTTTTATAGGCTCTACCTGTTTTAATTAAGTATTATCTTCACTCTAATTATTTTATGCACATGTTGTTCCAACACTGGCTCTTTTGTTCTTCTACCAATGTCGCGAATGCTCTTCAAAGCATCCTTGCTTTCTAGAAACAAGATATATTAGATACACCTGTTTTTTTCAAGCACCAACATATGAAATCAACTTCCATCAAAAGTGGCCTTCTTTCTTTAGATAAAGAACTGATTTTGATGGCACTCTCTGGGCCATCAGAGTTGGTGGTAGGTAAGAGTCCTGCTGCTGTTGCTACATTAACCAATTTTATTTTATTTTTTTTGTAATTTTATTTTTATTACAGATGTTTCTCCTTTCTTACCCCATTGACACCCTCCTCCCCATCCCCTCCACCCCGTCCCTGGCTTTGTTGTCCATGTCCATTGGTTATGCGTACATGTATATAAGTTCTGTGGTTTATCTCCTCTCTCCCCCCACCACCCTCTCTTCTGAGAGTTGTCAGTTTGTACCCTACTTCCACGTCTCCAGGTCTACCCTATTCCTCAGACTGTTATGTTCATTATATTCCACAAATAAGTGAGATCAGGTGGTATTTGTCTTTTTCTGCTTGGCTTGTTTTGCTTAGGATAATACTTTCCAGGTCCCTCCATGTAGTCTCAAAGGATAAGAGATCTTTCTTTCTTACAGCTCCATAGTACTCCATTGTGTATATGTACCACCGCTTTTTTATCCATTTGTCTACTGATGGACATTTGGGCTGTTACCAGATCTTACCTAATATAAATAGTGCTGCTATGAACATGGGGTACATATATTCTTTCTGATTGGCGTTTCAGGCTTCTTAGGGTATATTTCTAGAAGTGAGATCACTGGATCAAATGGCAGTTCAATTTTTAATTTTTTGAGGTAACACCATATTGTTTTCCATAGTGGCTGCACGAGTATGCATTCCCACCAGCAGTGTACTAGAGTCCCCTTTTCTCCACATCCTCACCAACACTTGTTTGATGATTTGTTGATGGCGGCCATTCTGACAGGTGTGAGGTGATACCTCATTGTTGTTTTAATTTGCATATCTCTGGATGATTAGTGATGTTGAGCATTTCTTCATATGTCTCTTGGCCATTTGTATGTCCTGTTTGGGGAGATGTCTATTCACCACCTCTGCCCATTTTTAAATTGGGTTCTTTGTCTTCCTTTTGTTGAGTTGTGTGAGTACTCTCTATATTTTGGAAGTTAACCCCTTATCTGATATATCATTGGCAATGATGCTCTCCCATACAGTAAGATGCCTTTCCATTTTCATGGTTGTTTCTTTTTCTGTGCAGAAGCTTTTGAGTTTGATGTAGTCCCATGTGTTCATTTTTTCCCTTTGTTTCTGTTGCCTTAGGTGATGTATCAGTGAAAATTCTGCTGCATATAATGTCTAAAATTTTGTTGCCTACATTTTCTTCTAGAATTTTTATGGATTCATAGGTCACATTTAAGTCTTTTATCCATTTTGAGTTTATTTTTGTGTAGGGTGTAAGTTGATGGTCTAGTTTCATTTTTTTGCATGTAGTTGTCCAATTTTCCCAATACCATTTATTAAAAAGGCTGTCTTTACTCCACTGTATGCTCTTGCCTCCTTTGTCAAATATTAATTGAGTATAATGTCTGGGTCCACTTCTGGGTTGTCTGTTCTTTTCCACTGGTCTATATGCCTGTTTTGTGCCAGTACCAGGCTGTTTTGATTACAGTAGCTTTGTAGTATAACCTGATATTTGGTATTGTGATCCCACCTACTTTGTCCTCCTTTTTCAAGACTGGTGTGGCTATTCGGAGTGTTTTTTGGTTCCATATGAATTGTTGAAGTATTTGTTCTAGTTCTGTGAAATATGTCGTTGGTATTTTGATGGGGATTGCATTGAATCTATAGATTTCTTTGGGTAATATGGACATTTTAATGATATTAATTCTTCCAATACATGAACAAGGTATGTGCTTCCACTTTTTTATATCTTCCTCTATTTCTTTTTTTCAATGTTCTGTAGTTTTCTGCAAATAGGTCCTTTACTTCTTTGGTTAAGTTTATTCCTAGGTATCTTAATTTTTTTGCCGCAATGGTAAATGGGATTGTTTACTTAGTTTCTCTTTCTGTGAGTTCATCATTGGTGTATAAGAATGCCATCGATTTCTTGATGTTAATTTTGTATCCTGCTACTTTGCCAAATTCATTTATTAAGTCTTGTAGATTTTTTGACAGAGTCTTTAGGGTTTTCTCTCTATAATATCATGCCATCTGCAAATAATGACAGTTTCACTTCCTCCTTTTCAATTTGGATCCCTTTTATTTTTAATTCATGTCTGCTTGCTGTGGCTAAGACTTCCAGTACTATGTTAAATAACAGTGGTGAATGTGGGCATCCCTATCTTGTTCCTGTTCTCAAGGGAAATACTTTTAGTTTTGCCCATTGAGTATGATGTTGGCTGTAGGTCTTTCATATATAGCCTTTACTATGTTGAGGTAAGGTCCCTCTATTCCCACGTTGCTGAGTGTTTTTATTCAAAATGGGTGCTGAATTTTGTCGAATGCCTTTTCAGCATCTATTGATAGATCATATGGTTTTTAACTTTCATTTTGTTTATGTACTGTATCGCATTTATTGATTTGCAAATACTGTACCAGCCTTGCATCCTTGGGATTAATCCCACTTGGTCATGGTGAATAATTTTTTTTGATGTATTGCTAGATCCAATATGCTACTATTTTGTTCAAGATTTTGACATCTATGATCATCAGGGATATTGGCCTATAGTTTTCGTTCTTTGTAGTGTCTTTTTCTGGTTTTGGAATTAGAATTATGCTGGCCTCATAAAAAGAGCTGGAAGTCTTCCTTCTTCTTGAATTTTTTGGACTAGTTTGAGGAGAATGTGTGTTAGTTATTTTTTTAATGTTCGGTAAAACTCTCCTGTGAAGCTGTCTGAACCTGGGTTTTTGTTTGCTGGGAGAGTCTTGATTACATCTTCAATTTCCTTAGTTGTTATTGGTGTGTTCAAGTTTTCTATCTCTTCCCGGTTCAGTTTTGGGAGACCGTGTGTTTCTAGAAATTTGTCCATTTTGCTTATTGTCTAATTTGTTGCAATATAATTGTTCTTTGTATTTGTTAATGATCCTTTGTATTTCTGTTGTGTCAGTTGTTAGTTACTTCTCCTCTTTCATTTCTAATTTTGTGTATTTGGGTTCCTTCTCTTTGTTTCTTGGTGAGTCTAGCTAAGGGTCCATCAATCTTGTTTACCTTTTTTGAAAAACCAGCTCTTTGTTTCATTGATTCTTTGAATTGTTTTTTTGGTCTCTATGTCGTTTACTTCCCCTCTGATCTTTACTGGTTCCTTCCTTCTACTTGCTGTGGGATTTACTTTTTGTTTGCTTTCTAATTCTTTACGTTGTGAGGTTACATAGTCAATTAGAATTTTTTCTTGTTTCTTGAGGTAGGCCTGTAGTGCTATGAAATTCCCTCTCAGAACTGCTTTCACTGCATCCCATAAATTTTGTGTTGTTGTGTGTTCATTTTTATTGGTTTCTAGGAAGTTTTAAATTTCTTGCTTGATGTCCTTGGCAACCTATTCATTGTTTAATAACATGCTATTTAGCCTCCATTTGTTCAAATGTCTTTGCATGTTTTTGTTGCAATTAATTTCTAGTTTCATGCCATTGTGATCTGAGATGCTGTTGTAACGAGTCAGCAAAATAACCAGAGACACACAGCCAAATTGTAAATGAAAGGAGCACTTATTCACCAGCGGGCTGCAGGGGACATAGTCTCCGCTGATCAAGAGCCCCAATTGTTCTTCTCATCTGCCTTTATTTTTTAACTTATCTTTATTGTTGAATGTATTACAGATGTTCCTTATTTTTCCCCCATTGACCTCCTCCTCCCCATTCCTGCCCCCCTCCTATCTTTTTCCACACTGTTGTCTGTGTCCATTGGTTATGTATATATACATATAAGTTCTTTGGTTTATTTCTTTCCAGACCCCAACCCCCCTTCCCTTTGAGGTTTGTCAGTCTAACAACCAATTTGTACTTCTTCTTTTTTTTTTTTTCCTCATCCAAGGACATTTTTCCATTTTTTGTACAGACAGAGTGGGAGGGAGAGAGAGGAAGAGAGAGAGAGGGAAACATCGATGTGAAAGGGACACATCGAGTGGCTGCCACCCACACGACCAACCAGGGCCGGGGACAAACTGCAACCGAGGTACATGCCCTTACGGGAACCAAACCCAGGTCTCTCCGGACCACAGACGGATGCTCTAACCGCTGAGCCAAACCGGCCAGGGCCAATTTGTACTTCTTAACCCCTTCATCTTTTTCACCCATTCCCCCAACCCCCCTTCCATCTGGCAACCAAAACAATTTCTCTGTGTCTATGAGAATGTTTCTGTTCTGCCTGTTCATTTTATTTGTAGATTCAATTGTCGGTAACTATGTATTCATTGCCATTTTGTTTGTTTATATTTTTTATCTTTTTCTTCAAGAAGACCCTTCAACATTTCATATAATAATGGTTTGGTGGTGATGAACTCCTTTAGCTTCTCCTTGTCTGGGAAACTCTTTATATGGCCATCGACTCTAAATGACAGCTTTGCAGAATAGAGTAATCTTGGTTGTAGGTCCTTGCTTTTCATCACTCTGAATATTTCTTGCCACTCCCTTATGGCCTGCAAAGTTTCTTTTGAGAAATCAGCCAACAGTCTTATAGGAACTCCCTTGTAGGTAACTAACTGCTTATCTCTCTCTCTTTTTTATTTATTTATTTCTTTGTTACAGATATTTTACCTTTTTTACCCCATTGGCATCCCCCTCCCCACCCTACCCCTGCCCCGTCCCCTGCTTAGTTGTCCATGTCCATTGGTTATGCATACATGCATATAAGTTCTGTGGTTTATCTCTTCCCACCCCCCTCCCCATCCCCTCTTCTGAGGGATGTCATTCTGTGCCCTACTTCCAGGTTTCTGGGTCTACTGTATTCCTCAGACTGTTATGTTCATTATATTCTGTATATAAGTGAGATCATGTGGTATGTCTTTTTCTGCTTGGCTTATTTCACTTAGGATAATACTTTACAGGTCCCTCCATGTCACCTCAAAGGATAAGAGATCTTTCTTTCTTACCGCTGCATAGTACTCCATTGTGTATATGTACCACAGCTTTTTTATCCATTCGTCTACTGATGGACACTTGGGCTGTTTCCAGATCTTAGCTATTGTAAATAGTGCTGCTATGAACATGGGGGTACATATATTCTTCCTGATTGGTGTTTCAGGCTTCTTAGGGTATATTCCTAGAAGTGGGATCACTGGGTCAAATGGAAGTCCAATTTTTAATTTTTTGAGGTAAAACCATATTGTTTTCCATAGTAACTGCACCAGTCTGCATTCCCACCATCAGTGTACTAGAGTCCCCTTTTCTCCACACCCTCGCCAACACTTGTTGTTTCATGATTTGTTGATGGCGGCCATTCTGACAGATGTGAGGTGATACCTCATTGTTGTTTTAATTTGCATCTCTCTGATGATTAGTGATGTTGAGCATTTCTTCCTATGTCTCTTGGCCATTTGTATGTCCTGTTTGGAGAGGTGTCTATTTAATTCCTCTGCCCATTTTTTAATTGGGTTGTCTTCCTTTTGTGGAGTTGTATGAGCACTCTCTATATATTGGAAATTAACCCCTTATCTGATGTATCATTGGCAATGATGTTCTCCCATACAGTGGGTTGCCTTTCCATTTTGATGATTGTTTCTTTTTCTGTGCAGAAGCTTTTGAGTTTGATGTAGTCCCATGTTTTCATTTTTTCCTTTGTTTCTGTTGCATTATGTGATGTATCAGTGAAAATTCTGCTCTGTATGATGTCCGAAATTTTGTTGCCTACATTTTCTTCTAGAATTTTTATGGATTCATAGGTCACATTTAAGTCTTTTATCCATTTTGAGTTTATTTCGGTGTAGGGTGTAAGTTGATGGTCTAGTTTCATTTTTTTGCATGTAGCTGTCCAATTTTCCCAACACCATTTATTAAAGAGGCTGTCTTTACTCCATTGTATGCTCTTGCCACCTTTGTCAAATATTATTGAGCGTATTGCTTTGGGTCCATTTCTGGGTTTTCAGTTCTGTTCCACTGGTCTATATGCCTGTTCTTGTGCCAGTACCAGGCTGTTTTGGTTACAGTCGCTTTGTAGTATAACCTGATATCTGGTATTGTGATCCCACCTACTTTGTTCTTCTTTTTCAAGATTGCTGTGGCTATTCGGGGTCTTTTTTGGTTCCATATGAACTTTTGAAGTATTTGTTCTAGTTCTATGAAATATGTCGTTGGTATTTTGATGGGGATTGCATTGAATCTATAGATTGCTTTGGCTAGTATGGACATTTTAATGATGTTAATTCTTCCAATCCATGAACAGGGTATGTGCTTCCACTTTTTTATATCTTCCTCTATTTCTTTTTTCAATGACCTGTAGTTTTCTGCAAATAGGTCCTTTACTTCTTTGGTTAAGTTTATTCCTAGGTATCTTAATTTTTTTGGCGCGATGGTAAGTGGGATTGTTTTTTCAGTTTCTCTTTCTGTGAGTTCATCATTGGTGTACAAGAATGCCATCGATTTCTTGACGTTAATTTTGTATCCTGCTACTTTGCCAAATACATTTATTAAGTCTAGTAGATTTTTGATGGAGTCTTTAGGGTTTTCTATGTATAATATCATGTCATCTGCAAATAATGACAGTTTCACTTCCTCCTTTCCAATTTGGATCCCTTTTATATTTTCTTCATGTCTGATTGCTCTTGCTAAGACTTCCAGTACAATGCTAAATAAGAGTGGCGAAAGTGGACATCCCTGACTTCTAACTGCTTATCTCTTGCTGCTTTTAAAATTCTGTCTTGAAACTTTTGCATTTTGATGATGATGTGTCTTGGCGTGGGCCTCTTGGGGTTCATCTTGTTTGGGACTCTCTGTGCTTCCTGGACTTGTATATCTGTTTCCTTCACCAAGTTAGGGAAGTTTTCTGCCATTATTGTTTCAAACAGGTTTTCAATTTCTTGTTCTCTCTCTTCTCCTTCTGGCACCCCCAAGATGCGAATGTTGGTTCGCTTGAAGTTGTCTTAGAGGCTCCTTACACTATCCTCATTGTTTTGGATTATTTTTTCTTTTTGCTGTTCTGATTGGTTGTTTTTGCTTTCTTATATTCCAAATCAATGGTTTGCTTCTTGGCTTTACCTACTCTACTATTGAATCTGTGTAAATTATTCTTTATTTCAGTTAGTGCCTCCTTCATTTCTGACTGGTCCTTTTTTATGCTCTTGAGGCCCTCACTAAGTTCACTGAGGTTCTCACTAAGTTTATTGAGCATCCTTATAAGCAGTATTTTGAACTCAGCATTTGTTAGGTTGCTTATATCCATTTCGTTTAGTTCTTTTCCTGGAGTTTTGTTGTGTTCTTTCATTTGGGACCTGTTTCTTTGTCTCCTCATTTTGGCTATCTACTTGTGTTTCTTTCTATGTATTACTTAGTGAGAGGTATGGGGCTAGCTGAGACCAGATGCTGCCTGTTTGAAAGAATTTAGGAAAACCTGAAGCAGGATCCAAGACAGGCCAATCTTATGGTAAAGCAACTAGCAACAGCTTGGGTGGGCCTGAAAGTTGAATCAGGCAGGGCCTCAGGGAATCAGCAAGGTGAGGCAAACAATGTGAGCCAGGTTGCTGGAGTCCCAGACATGGCAGCTGTCTGCCACCCCAGGGAAGGGCTCACCAAAGGAACAAAGGCCTCTGACAGCATGTCTGTCCAGGAGAAAGCTGCCTCTCCAGCCTTCACTCAAATGCCAAACAACTCAGTTCTTCCCCATATAACTCTGGTGCCTTTCAAGCTGCCTTCCCCATGATGGAGCCTGGAGAGTGCAAGTCTAAGCAAGTCCATGCATGAGCCCTTTAAGATGAGCCTCCCTCACCCTCAGTTCCCTCTGGTTTTTCCAGCCAGAAGTTATGGCGACTTCTCTTCCTGGCACTGTAACATTCAGCTGGGTGCCTGGTGTGGGACGGGGACCCCTTAGTCCTCTGGGAGGACCTTTCTAACCAAGGTATCCTCCTAATTTTTATCTGCCACATGTGGGTGTGGGACTGGTAAGCCCCTGCTACCAGTCTCAATGTGGCTTCTTCTTTAATTTTATAGTTGTAGGACTTCCATTCAGCTTGATTTCAGGTGGTTTTTAATAATGGTTGTTCTGTAGTTTAGTTGTAACTTTGATGTGGTTGTGGGAGGACGCAATACCATGTTTACCATGCCGCCATCTTGACCAGAAGTCTTTTGCTGGTCTGCTTTTAAAGACAGAAGCCACATTCCCTTTTGACTCCCCCTCAAGGGACCAGTACAATAGTAGGTGTGACAGTGATTACAGAAGTCAAAATAAGCTTTAGTCACTGGGCTCATGATTTTCAGTCCCCAGCACTCAGAAACTGCAAGATACATCCCAACACGTAGGTCAACTATAACCTTAGGCAAAGTTCCTTTACTTCTAGGGGTAATCAATCTGTTATTGAAAAAATACTGAGAAAAGTCCACTGCCAATAAAAATGGAGTCATTTTTAGCTGAGGGGCCTAGATAAGGATGGAATTGCCTAGTCGCCAGGGACCTCGATAGAATGGAATCTAGTCACCTTAGCCTCAGGGCCCTGATCAATGTTTGATATGATTTCAATCTCCTTTAACTTGTGGAAACTTAGTTTGTGTCCTAACATGCAATCTATCTTTGAGAATGTCCCATGTGCACTTGAGAAGAATGTGAATTCTAGTTTTGGGGAGTAATTCTCTGTAGATATCTATTAAATCCATTGATCTAGTGCTTCATTCAGAGTCTCTGTTTCCTTGTTAATGTTTTGTCTAGACTCTAGAGGATGTATCCAGTGATGTCAGTGAGGTGTTGAAGTTCCCTGCTATCATTACATTGCTGTCAATTTCTCCTTTGAAGTCCTCCAGAAGATTTTAAATATATTTTGGTGCTTCTATATTGGGTGCATATATGTTTACTAAGGTTATGTCTTCCTGTTGGATAGATCCTTTCAATATTATGTAGTGGCAATCTTTGTCTCCCTTCATTTTGAAATCTATTTTATCAGATATGAGTAATGCTACCCCAGCTTTTTTTTTTTTCCATTTGCTTGGACGATTTTTTTCCATCCCTTCAATTTCAACCTATGTGAGTCTTTTGTTGTGAGGTGGGTCTCTTGTAAACAACATCATGCTTTCTTATCCAATCAGCTACTCTGTGTCTTTTTATGGGAGCATTCAATCCATTTATATTTAAGGTGATTATTGCTGTGTACTTATTTATTGCCGTTTTTGTTTAATTTGGTTCTATTTTTCTTCCTATTTCTTCTAATTACAGCAGTCCTTTTAATATTTCTTGCAGTGCTGGTTTGGTGCTAATATATTCCCTTAGCCTTTTTTTTTTTTTGTCTGGGAAGCTCTTTATTTGACCTTCTATTTTGAATGATAGCCTTGCTGGGTAGAGTAGTCTTGGATTCAGATCCTTGTTTTTCATGAGCTTGATTACTTCATGCCATTCCCTTCTGGCCTGTAGTGTTTCTGTTGAGAAGTCAGCTGAGAGCCTTATGGGGTTTCCTTTGTAGGTAACCTGTTGCTTGTCTCTTGCTGCCTTTAAGATTCTCTCTGTCTTTAATTTGTGGCATTTTAATTACTATGTGTCTTGGTGTGGGCCTGTTTGGGTTTTTCTTGGTGCTCTCTGTGCTCCTTGAACTGAATGCCTTCTTCCTTCACCAAATTAGGGAAGTTGGGTCTCTGCTGTCTACTACAGTTGACCTTCATTTATCGCAGTTAATACGTTCCAGACTCTAGCGGTTGCACCTGGCATTGAAGGATTCCTGGGGTGCTCAAATACATAGACCCACAGTCCATATGTACAGTAATTTTCATTTTAATTGTAATACAGGGGTGTATAATTGACTCAGACAACTGAGCACGTGCTGTATCATTTTCACTGTCTCGATCAACTTTTTAATGAATATATTTGAAAAAACCGCGATAGAGTGAAGCCACGAAAAGTCGAAGCGCAAAGTGGCAAGGGCCGACTGTAGTTGTGTGGCCTCAAACAATTTGGCTAATCTGTTTTCTATGGCGGATTTGAGCTAAAGAATCTCTAAGATCTCCTTCTTGCTTATTACAGGTTGAATAGTGTCCTTCAAAATTCGTATGTTGAAGCCCTAACCCCCAGTACCTCAGAATGTGACTGTACTTGGAACAGAGCCTTTAAAGAGGTGATGCAGGCATAATGAGGTCAAATGGATGGGTCCCAATGTAATATAACTGGTGTCCTTATAAGAAGAGATTATGACACAGGCAGGTACAGAGGGAAGACCATGTAAAAACACAGGGAGAATGCAGCCACCTACACTCCAGGGAGAGAGGTGATAGAAAAAGTCAACTGACACCATGATTGTTAGGGTTTTGTTTAGGCCAGTGGTGCGGGCTTGTGAAAGAATTCACAACTGAGAGAAGAGAGAAAAGGAAGGAACTTTATTTTGTCTTTCCCCATAGACAGGGAAGGGCCAAATACCAGGTGGCACTGAGCAACAAAAGGTAGGAGAGTTGCCTTTTATTGGGAGGGGTCATATTTTAAGTCACATAGATGCCAGGGGTTGGTTGTCTTGAGGAGTTTCTGTTTGTTGGTTCTTTGAGAGACAGTTTGGCTGAAGTGCCGAGGGGTTTCTTATCATCTCTTCGATGGCCTGTAAAACATATTTGGAAGTAAAGAGAAAAAGAATTTCACCTAAAGGAGTTGCAAAGAATTAGAAAGAGGCTAAAAATGGCTGGAAAAGGGCCCAGCCCTTGTCTTTTTTACTTGTTGTGAAACCACACAATGAATGGGTCTGGGCCGCCTGTCACTACTTGAGCCAATTAAGCAGAGATAAGGTTGAATCATATGTAAGCATTTATTCCAATATTGCCAGCAGTATGGGAGAGCAGTGGGTCATCCTGTAAAAATCTCCCCACCACCACCACTTGCCAGCTGCTTTTAAAGGGTAGAGAAACAATCACTACTTGAGAAAAGGCAGTTAGGCAAAAAGGAAAAAAAATGGGTAATATGGTTACAGGCAAGGGGAGAGGAATGTGGATGGGGTGCAGCAGGGGCTGGTTGCCAGTGAGTTGCAGTCATGGGTCCTGTGCTCCAATAATCAGGTTGTTAATCTTTCCATGATGTCAGATAGTCCCCCTTGTCCTCTGATTAATAAAATGGATGGCATTCCCGAGGTAAACTCCCGGCCAGGTCAGAGTGGGCTTTTCCTCAATCAGAACAAAGCAATCCTGACCAACATTGTAAAAAATGGTTAACATTTTTCTAACTATGGCTAGTGCCCCACTATGATTGGTTTTTTTACTCTTCTAATATTTTCTATTAATTCTAATATTCTTTCCTGACCCTTTCAGTTGGGTAGAAAGGTGGTTTGAAGTTGCAGACACCTGCAACCTCCGTGTTTACTTACCGGATGCTTCTCATAAATTGTGGGGGGAAAATCATAAAAAAAGAGAAGTCCTATCTTCTATCCTTACAATGATCTTAGACTTTTACCTTCCAGAACAGTAAGAAAATAAATCTGTTGTTTAAGCCACCCAATCTGTGAAATTTTTCTATGGCAACCCCAGCAAATTAATACACTGCTTCAACATTCTAATTCTGCATGATCTTTTACAGTCCATTCTTTTCCCAGGACACACAAATAAATATCTGCCACAAGGGGGCCACGCTGCCCTAAGAGTGAACACCCTAGCTCCTGACCCCCAAGAGTGATTGCAGGTAGCAGAGGGGGCAGATAGATGCCCAGATGCACAGCTTGAAGTCTTTCCACCAAACTGGGACAACTCAAAATGCAAGTCAGCCTGGAAAGGCTCATTTCAAGTAAGGTGGCCAGGAACTCCAAAGTCAAAAGTCAGACACTAGTCTCCTGATTCCTGCTCCTTTAAACTGGCCTCTGCCCCCCCTGGCTCTAAAGATATGTTGTAAAGCACGGTCAGCTGACCTCCAAGCAATGAGTCAACAAGAAGAAGCATGGCAGTAGAATGAGAAACACTCAGAAGTAAGGCTCTCTCACACACACATATAGGGTACCCACCCTCAAAAAATGTATACACACAAAACAGTGTAATTATAAAGCCAGTGTTTATTAAAATACATTTCAATTTCTAAATGTAATAGAATCTATAGACATCCTCTATACATTTTCTGGAAAGTGAAGTCCATAGATTTAGATGCCATCAAAGGCAGGAGGACAGTAAGTATCCAACCTGCTTTTCTCAGGGTCAAATACAGTAACTGAAGTTAAGTATCAACTAGCCCAATTTGTCTGAAGACAGATGTGCTCCTGATAGTCTTTGATTGATGGGTCCAACAAAAGGCATGCAACTACAGGCAATACATGATCCTGGGTAAGATTTTAGAGCAGGAAAAAAAAAAAAAACTATAAAAGAACATTATTGTGATGAAATTTAAATATGGAACATGGATTAGATAACCACATTGTGTTAAAACTCCTGATTTTGATAATTGTACTATGTCATGTAAGAAAATGACTTGTTTTTAGGAAATACACTAGTTTAAAAAATAATGAGGCAAATTTTCAGCTTATTCTCCATAGTTCAGAAAATAAATAATATATATGCATGTATATCAATATACACATATATAAATAATTTCATAGAATATATGCACCCCTATGTTCATAGCAGCGCTATTTACAATAGCTAAGATCTGAAAACAGCGCAAGTGACCATCAGTAGATGAGTGGATAAAAAAGCTGTGGTACATTTACAGAATGGAATACGATGTAGCTGTAAGAAAGAAAGATCTCTTACCCCTTGAGACGACATGGAGGGACCAGGAGAGAATTATGCTGAGCAAAATAAGCCAGTTAGAGAAAGACAAGTACCACATAATCTCAATTATTTATGGAACATATGAACAGAATAAGCTGACAATCAAAACAGATCCAGAGACACGCAAGTAGGGAACAGACTGACAAATTTCAGAGAGAAGGGAGATAGAGCAGAGGGGGCATAAACCAAAGAACGTATATACATATATGCACAACCAATGGACACAGACAATAATGTGGGGAAGGCAGGAAGGAGGTGGGAGTGAGGAAGAGGGGGTCAATTGGGGAAAACAAGGAAAACATTGTAATACTCTCAACAATAAAGATAAAAAACAAAAAAAGACATTTCTAATAAGAGCTGGTTTGCAGATTACCATTGGTTGAAATGCACAGTGGTCTGCTCCAAATTTGAAGAATTACCTACTCCAACCATCTCACTTGTTATTATTTGGAAAAGGAGTATAAGTTATATGAATACTATTATTCCACTTTTCCACTGACTACCTCCAGCTTATGGTTGAGGTCTACTGACTCCCATTCCTTCACTTATTTAAAAATTTTGTCATCTGGATTTTCCTCTCACCCCGCAGACACCATCCTTTTCTTCACTTGCCTGTGTCCTTTAGTTTGGATACCAGTATCTCCTTTACTCCTTTGCATTTTTCATTCAACTGGTCATACATATTAATGTATGAACATGAATGTTTATAGAGGTCTTCAGTTCTTCACACCCAAGCTCATTGGCTTAGCTAAAATACCCTTTAGGCTAAGGTTCTACCTCTCTGTTATCCTAGCAGACCTGCCCATATGGTTATTCTGACTAGAATGCAGAGTTTTAAGGGCAGGGTTGAAATCAATGCTGTTCATTCCCCTACAGCCATTCACTACCAGAGGATCACCCAAGAGAACCATCTTCCATCCTTCCTTATGCTGCCTGAACCCTAAATGGCTGGCCCTCTCAGAATGCGTACCTGCCCTCCTGGCTTCCTGGGGTTTGGCAAATGGGAGTCACTCGCAGGAGAGCCGCCTTTGTGTGTCCCTCTCCCTTGAGGCATAATCACGACTCCATGGCTCCATTGCTCCTTTCAGCAGAGGGGTAGTAACAGCTTCCTGCTATTACTAGTTCCTGGAGCTTCACCATGATTTGTTGATTTCCTCGCCACTGCTCACTATTCTAGATATTGTCCCTTCATTCAATTCTTCTCAGTTAAACCCTTTGTTTATGCCATTTATTTCCTGCTGGACATAGAAGAACCCTGACGGATACAATCTCATTTATCAACTAGTAAAGCTTTAGACACAAAGTAGTGCCCAATAAAGTGAACTAAAGAATAGATCCTAGATAGAAATTTGAAATGAAGGATAGTTTTTTATTGTTGGGTGGCTCACCTTCAAACTTTTAAATAGGGAAGCTGGGTATTACTTGGCCAAAGATGAACAATGAAACTCTTATCAATAGCTGTACTGAAGGTCTGGCCCTCAACCCCACATTTGCTGACTGAGCTGTTTCAAAGAGCATGTATAAATTTAGTAGCAGCCCAAAATTGAAATTTACTTTGCTCTCTGTTGTGATGACTAGGTTTATGTCGTCTTTCATCATTAGAGGAAATATATAGAGATAGAAAATATATTCATTTAGAAAGAAAACAATTCACCAGTCAGCAGAAAGACTATATTTACAGGACACACTAAAAGGAAAAACTAGTTCCTTGGCAAAGAGCTTTTTATTTTCAGAAGATGAAAAAATGAAGAAATGTCCCCAAATGATAATGAAGACACTTCCCAGGCATCCTCAAAGGCTATGGCTTTTCAGAGGTAAACCTAAAATAAATTCCATTGCAAAGGGTGGCACCCAAGTTTGATTCTGGCTGTGTATTTTGTTCTGTGACCAGCCTTTGCTAAACCTAGCAGTTTAAACTCAAGTGGCAGAGCTGTGAGTGGCCCATCCCTAAAATGCCTTTGGACTGTCCTTGATGACCCTAATTGTATGACTTAGTATCTGCAAGGATCAATTAAACAGAATATTTTGGACCACATTCTCCCAGGGTACATTACTTTTTTAAGGTAACCTGAGTTTTTGGGTACTACACATATTGGATCTGAAAGTGCCTTTGCCAGGATTTGCTACATGATGCCTAGTCACCTTGAAGATAAATCCCAGAGTATCACAGAGCCAACACACCCATGTTCCCAAGCCTGCATGTCAAGCACTGTTTGGCTGAGTCACAGCGTTGTTGCAGAGCTGCCTCTTAAAAGCTCATAAGAACCAATTGTTAAATTTTCAGGAATTTTGGGAACTGGTTGACACCTCTTTGGTAGCTTCAGGTGGGAGTATTTACACCCAGGAATTGACAAACACTATAAATTAGAACATTTCTTCCCCTTGAAAACCAGTTGTTTAATGTTTATCGGCATCACATTACCTATGAAATAATATAGATCCAACTCTCCAGAGGCTGAAATTGCTAAAAAGGACACTTTTGAAGTCCTTCTGGTCTCTGCAAACTCAAAGAAAAGAATCACTCTTCCTGAGTATATTATTTAATATGATATCCTAAATTTAAATGTCCAGTTTTTAAAAATTAGACTATAATTAGAGTATACAGCCTGAGAAAATGGTTTGTTTTGATTTCAAGTTGGCTCAAGAAGTTTCTGAAAATTAATTTATGATATATTGCCTTATAAAGTTAAAATGCCTTTCAAAATTGTATGGGACCACTTCAAAAACCGGGAAGTCAGCCAGTAAATTAAAGTATATGACTATAAGAGAAAAAGAGATTTATCTCAAAATTAGTTTAGGCTCAGCTGGAGGACTTTGTGTCTATTTTTTCTTTTCTTTTTTTTTATTTATTAATTTGTTTTTGTTACAGATGTTTCTCATTTTTCCCCCAGCTTTGTTGTCTATGTTCATTGGTCATGCATACATGCATGTAAGTTCTTTATCTCTTCCCCCACAAAACCCCCTCCTCTGTGGCTTGTCAGTCTGTACCCCACCTTATTTTTTCTTTATTATTATTATTTTTTTAATCCTCACCCAAGGATATGTTTAAAGAGGGGAAGGGAAAGAGAGAGAGAAACATCTATATGAGAGAGAAACATTGACTGGTTGCCTCCTGTATATGCCCCAACTGGGAATCAAACCCACAACCTAGATATGTGCCCTGATTGGGAATTGAACCTGCAACCTTTTGGTATATAAGACAATGCTCCAACCAACTGAGCAACCCAGCCAGGGCTTGGTTTCTTTCTTTTTTTTTATCCTCACCCGAGGACATTTTTGCATTTATTTTCAGATAGAGCAGGAGGGAGAGAGGAAGGAAGAGAGAGAGAAACATCGACATGAGACAGACACATTGAGTGGTTGCCACCCACACGACCCCATCCAGGGCCAGGGACAAAATGCAACTGAGGTACGTGCCCTTAGTGGGAACCAAACCCAGGACTCTCTGGTCCACAGGCCAACGCTCTAACCGCTGAGCCAAACCAGCCAGGGCAGGGCTTGGTTTCTATTTCAGTGGAAAAGAAGGCAATCCCTAGTTAATCTCAATATCTTTTTCCCCTGAAATAATGGCTGACTATTGGCTTTGTTGTTTTTGGCCAAGTCTTCTATCAAAACAAAAATTTTGCAACTGCAATGAGCTAACTTGGGAAACAATTTTATAACATTTCTGAGGAACCACAAAACATTTGTTTTACTCTTTCTGAAGACCAGCAGTGGGACTAGGAACAGAATAGTATTTTGCCTTGCAACAAAGATAAGGTCAGCAGCTGGAAGAATATCTCAGTTCAATGAAGGGTCATCCAGAGCCCATGAAATGTCTTCCAAACGAGTAATGAATATACCTCACACAATATCCCAACCAGCTAAAATCCTGGATCCATTCAGGTGGCTATTAGGAAATAAATGGTGAACTTTATTTACCATACAATAAATTGTAATCTAGGCAGCTAGTTTTAACAAAAACAATGTGAACAGAGGTGAGCTTCAAAAACAGACTTACATTTTAGAAGAACCAGGAGAAAATGTCTTGACGTGGTTGGAAAAAAAGAAAAGCTTCCTGCATTTACTCAGGTCATTCCGATGAGGGCAGAAAATCCAAGTTAGGCAACGTTATTAGTACTGATAGATTGTAAAAAAAAAAATCTATCAGCTCATCTATCAGTAAAATGCCCTCAAAAAGCCTATTAAATATGTATCACTGAAGATATTTGAAATATCCTGATAAACTGTGTCACAGGACATACCATGATTTAAACCATGGATACTTGAGTTAAATAGTCTAGGTTTAAATCCTTCATGACCCATTAGTTATGTGATCTCTCTAAGCCTCACATGCCTTATCCATAAAGTGGAGGTGATAGCTGTGCCCAAAAAACTTGTGGGAATTAAATGATTTCCTTAGAATGGTGTGTGGCACATAGTAAGTGCTTAATAAATATCAGCCATTATTTTTTGCATGTAGCCTGACTTATTTGTCTTAATTTGCAGAAAGGGAAGGCAGCTTATCATTGGGGTATTACCATTGTGGGTGACTGGAACTCACTGCATCTGGGCACTCTAGGAAACAGTAGGACATACCACAGGGATAGCCCACCCATGGGGAGAGAAAAGCTCACCCTCAACTCCCTGTCCATTTTGGTTGAGGGCTGCTCCTAAGGACATTAACACTTTAGGACAAGGGATAGAAAATAGCAGGTAGTTCAGAGTAAGTAGCCTTCGACATTAGAAATAAGTGCTATGGGGACATGAGAGGCCCAGCAGCAGCTGCTAGAGTCCCACATCATTGTTTTCAGATCATTAGATAAACTGAAGTTTCCTTTATATATTTGTTTTAATGGGTCAACCCTCTAGTGACAATAATGCAATGAAACAAAAACTGTGTTCCTTCTAAAAAAATAGTTTTAATGGAGGTACTAAGATAAGAAATAAATTATGTAACTTTAAAAAATGTGGTCTGGCCCTGACCATTTTGGCTCAGCGGTTAGAGCGTCAGCCTGCGGTCCAGGGAGACCCGGGTTCGGTTCCCACTAAGGGCGCATACCTCGGTTGCAGTTTGTCCCTGGCCCTGGTTGGTCATGTGGGTGGCAGCCACTCAATGTGTCCCTTTCACATCAATGTTTCTCTCTCTCTCTCTCTCCCTCCCTCCCCTTCTATCTGAACAAAAAATGGAAAAAAATGTCCTCGGGTGGGGATAAAAAAAAAATGTGGTCTGGCCACAGTGGTTAGTTGGTTGAGTATCATCCCATGCACCAAAAGGCTGCTGGTTCAATTCCCTGTCAAGGCACATACCTGGGTTGTAGATTCAATCCCCAGTCAGGGCACACACAGAAGGCATCTGATTGATGTTTCTCTCTCACATCAATGTTTCTCTCTCTCTCCACGCCACCCACCCCCAAGCATGTCCTTGAGTGAGGATTTTAAAAAATGTTTGTAAAAAATAAAAAAAAAATAAAAAACAAAACAAGCAAGAATTTTAAAAAAGGAAAAAAAAAAAAAAAGAGAATAAAAATGTGTTTGTAAATTCCCATCAAATCAACACAGTATTGGGAATAATGTATGAAGTTTAAACCCTAATTCTGCTTTCAGCCAATTACCTCTTCCTCAATATCCTTTGCCTGAAGTGAAGGATGTATCTAATATTTTAAACTGTGCTGTGGAATAGCCAAGCCTCCATGAAAAAGGAAAACGTCCTTCTTTTTCCTCCCAATCACCAACCTTTTAGTAGTTCAAGATTTTAGGACAAATAACAGGTTAAGACTTTCCCATGCATCCAGACAGAGGTTCGAATACTAAACAATAATTAACACCTATAAACTCCATTCCTAAACTGAAAAATATACCTGTTACATAATCTGATCCTTTGTGTCTTTTTCAAGTGAAAAGAGGAAAGTCTGTGTATTGGTCAATATTCTTAAAATAAATAGTCATTTACCACATAATGATGTTTCAGTCAATGATGAACTGTATATATGATGGTGGTCCCATAAGATTATAATGGAGCTCAAAAATTCCTATTGTTCAGTGATACTATAGCCACCATAATGTTGTAGCACAACACAGTATTCATGTGTTTGTGGTAATGCTGGTGTAAACAAACCTGCCAGTCATATAAAAGTATAGCACATATAATAATGTACAGTACATAATACTTGATAATGATTAAAAAATCTGTTACTGATTTATGTATTTACTATACTAGACCTTTTAATCGTTATTTTAGAGTATAATCTTTTTACTTGTATGAAAGTTTTCTGTAAAACAGTATGTGTGTTATGCTGGCAGCAGCCTTGTATGTCTTAGTTTACCTCATTTCTTCATTGCATCATTTTCTCTTGTGCTTGATTTAATCTTGTGTTGTTTTGTACAGTAACATACTGTACAGGCTTATAGCCTAGGAGCAATAGGCTATACCATATAGCCTAGGAGTGCAGGATATACCATCTAGGTTTGTGCAAGTGCACTCTATAATATTTGCACAACAAAAATCGCCTGCCTGGCTGGTGTGGCTCAGTGGTTGAACGTCGACACATGCACCAAGAGTTCACCAGTTCCATTCCCAGTCAGGGCGCATGCCCATGTTGTGGGTCAGATCCCCAGTGAGGGGCATGTAGGAGGTGGCTAATTGATGTTCTCTCTCACTGATGTTTCTATCTCTCTCTCCCTCTTCCTTCCTTTCTCTCTAAAAATCAATAATAAAAAAAAGTTTTAAATGGCCTAACCATGCATTTCTCAGAACACATCCCCATCATTAAGAGACCCATAACTGTAACCCTCAGAGGTAAAGATTGATAGATTTGCCTACATAAAATACAAACTTTTTCTGTGCCACTAAAAAAAAAAGAAAACCCTAAACAATGTTAAAAGTTAATTAAAAACCTGGGGGAAAGTTTGCAGAATAGACAAAGAAAGATTACAAGTCAATAAAAAACAAACATCCAATAGAAAAGTGGACAAAGAACAAATGCAGTTGAGAATTCAATGTTACAAAGTCTGACCATTTGAGATACTTTCAAATGAAAAGAAAAATAGCCATATATAAGTGGCCCAAGTTTCTAAAGAAAATAATTACTTTAGGGTTTGATATGAACTGTGAAAGTTTAAAAAATAAGGTACATGGTCAAAATATATGAAAGGATGTTCAACCTCACTATTCATCAAAATACAGTGAATATAAAACATCAGATCTCACTTATATGTGGAATCTAATGAACAAAATAAACTGATGACTAAAATAGAACCAGAGGCATGGAAACATGGAACAGATGAACAAATCTCAGAGGGAAGCGGGTAGGGGAGGGCAGGAAAAGATTAGCCAAAGAACTTTTATGTATATATGCATTGCCCATGGACACAAATAATAGGGTGGTGAAGGTCTGGGTTAAGGTGGGAGGGGGAAATGGGGGAAAAAAGAGGGGAGGACATCTGTAATACTCTCAACAATAAAGATACAAAAAAGTTAACACATGAAAAAATACAGTGAATATATAAAATGAAAAGGTGGTACCTCTCCACAAATTAGTGAAAATGAAAAAGAACATAAATACCTATCTAATGTTGATGTGGGTCCAGAGACCCAGATATTCATATACTATTCTTAGAAATATATATTGATGTAACATTTCTAGAAAGCAAACGGACAATATGCTTGATATTTATTTAAATAGCCCATGAACTTTGTCCTAGCAGTTCTACTTACAGGAATTTAGCCTACAGAAATAATTGGATGTCTGAACCCTCCATATTCTCAATGGATGCTGTATCAGTCAGGGGTTTCCAGAGAACCAGAACCAATGCACACACACGTATATATAGGGATGGGAGTGGCTGGCAAGTCTGAGATCTAGAGAGTAGGATAGCAGGACAGCAATTCAGGTAGGATTTCTAATGTTGCAGTCTTGAGATGAATTCCTTCTTCTCCAGGAAACTCTGTTTTTTGTTGCTTAAGGCCTTCAATTGATTGAAGGAGGCCCATCCTCATTATGGAGGGTAATCTGCTTTACTTAAAGTCAACTGATTATAAATGTTAATCACAACTACAAAATACCTTCATGTCAACATCTAAACTAGTGGGCACTATAGTCTAGCCAAGTTGACACATAACATTTACTATCACAGATGGTTGTGCCTGCTACTTCACAGAGAAAATAGGAATTGTGTTTTCAGTTCAACACCCCATCTCCCTTCCTGGGGACCTCTTATCAACATTTGAGTTTATTGACAACATTCTCCTTCTTGAAGCACTCCTTCTTAGCTCTATGATTTCACTCGCTTCTGGAGGTTCTCCCTTTTCTTATTCCTTCTCAGCCTCTTGAGGGATCCTCTTCAACTTTACATCTTTGAATTATTGGGTTTCCTGGGACACCTGCAGTGTCTTCCCACCAACTCTTTGGAATCTGATTCATTTATTTATCCAACAAATATTTACTGTGAACCTACTATATGCCAATACTCTTTAGGCACTAGGAATACAGAAGGGGAAAAAGATAGAAATCCCTGTTCTTGTAGAGTTATATTCAAATGGGGAAAATAGAAAGTAACTAATATGAACAAGTAAAAATATACTATGTTAGATGATGATAAGTACTATTGAGAAAAATGAAGCAGAGAAGGGAACTGGGAGGATAGGGGTGTGTGTGGTAATTTTAGACAAGGTGGTCAGGGACAGTCCCTGAGTAGAGAAAATACCTGAGTAGTGATGGGCAAGACATTTGGATGCCTAAACACAGGGAAGAGTAAGTGTAATAGAGTATTCCTGGTTTGTTCAAGGAAGAGTCAGGAGGCTGGCTCGGTGAGACCAGAGAAAGTGAGGATAGAATGGAGGGTTATGAGATCAGAAAGGATAATCAAGGCGCCTGATATTAGAGGGTTTCTACAAATCCTTCATACCAATTTGGCTTTACTATGAAAGTGAAGGGAAGCCACTGAGAGATTTTGTTTGTTTTTGTTGTTTTTTTAATTCTCACCCAAATATATATATTTTTTCCCATTGATTTTCAGAGGGAGTGGAAGGAAGGAAGGGAGGGACACACACACACACACACACACACACACACACTATCATATCAATTGGTTGCCTCCTGCACAAGACGGGGATGAAACCTGCAACCCAGGCACATGCCTTTCACTGGGAATCGAATCCATGACCCTTCAGTGCTTGGGCTGATGCTCTAACCCCTTAGCCACACCAGCCAGGGTGCCAATGAGAGTTTTGACAAAGAAGTGGCATAAACTGATTTACAATTTACAGGGTCATTTGATTGGCTGTGTTAAGAATAACAAAAGCAAGGAAACCAGTTAAGAGGTTATTGTAATAATCCATTTTTATGTGATGGTGAGGTGGACTGGGTGGTAGCAATAGAGGTAGTGAGGAGTGGGAAAATCATGGATATATTTTGAAGATAGAGCCAAGAGGATTTGCTGACATGGGGTATGACAGAAAGAGAGTAATCAATGATAAATCTGAGGATTTTGGCCCGAGTAAGTGGAAGGATGAAACTGCCATTTATAAGATAGGGAGGATTATAGGCACATCAGATCACTTAAGCGAGAATCTCAGGAGTTCTGTTTTAATCATCATAAATTGAGATATTTATCAAACATCCAAGGGCAAATGTTGAATAGACAGCTCCATCTGTAAGTCTGGAGCTCTGGGGAGAGATTAAGGAAGGAGATATAAACTTAGGAACCATCATCATAGAGCTGATATTTAAAGTAATGAAACTAAATCAGAATACAAGGGAAATTAGGGTAGATAGAAAAGAGAAAAAAGTCTATGAACTGAGTATGGGGGCACTCTAGAGATTAGAAATCAGGAGATATAAGGAAGAACCTACAAAAGAGACTGAAAAGGAATAGCCAGACAGGTAGGTAGAAAATCTGGAGAATGTGGGATTCTGGAAGCCAAGTAAGTAAAGTGTACAAGGAAAAGAGAAGATGTGATTCACTGTGTCAAATGACACGAGTACTAAGAACTGACCATTAGATTTAGCAGTATGAAGTTGCCTGGTCACCTTGGTAAGAGCAGTTTCAAAAGTGATGGGGATGGAACTAAGAGGATGAAATGCTCAACTCAACAAGCAGAACTAACACTTAGAAAATAGTTGATAGAGCAAACAAAAGAATCCCATAAAAGAATTACTTTAAATAAAAGAATTACTTTAATAAAAAAAACTACACATATTTAATGTTTATCTTCTATGTGCCAAGTGATATTCTAGGAACTGGCAACTCAGCAATAAAGAAAACAAGTCTCTGCTTTCATGGAGCATATATTTTATTGGAGGCAAAGACACAATGAACAGCTAAACAAATAAACAATGCCAGTTGCTTAAGCTGTTTTGAAAAAATACAGATGGAAAAGGGGATTGAAAGGGTATGAGGGGGAATTATTTTAGATGGTGTGATCATTGTAACCTCTCAGATTTGAGTAGAGATCTTATATCAGTTAGGATTGGGGTCTTTGAAAAGACTGGCTTAAAAATTAAAATAATATATATTATCATGGTGTCTTAGTTAGCTCAGGATGCTATAACAAATACCATAAACTGGGTAGTTTAAAACAACATTCATTTCTCACAGTTCTGGAGGCTGTGAGTCTGAGGTCAGGGTACCAACATGGTCAAGTTCTGGTGAGGACCCTCTTTCAGGTTACAAACTGCCTACTTTTCATTGTATCCTCACATGGCAGAAAGAGGACTAGAGTGCTCTCTGGAGTCTCTTTTATAAAGGCATGAATCCCATTCATAAAGGCTCCACTCTCATGACCTAATTAACTCCAAAGATCCCATCTCCTAATACTATCACAGTGGGGATTAGGATTTCAGGATGAATTTTGGGGGTGTACAAACATTTAATCAATAATAGATGGCAAGTCTGATAAAAATAAGAGTCACAATCAATTATAATTGCTATAGAAAGGTAACAAAACTACAGTTACAGGTGACACTGATTATAGGGAATAGGGAATATTATGCACAATATTATATCCTTCCCAAATGAAAATCTACATAAAATGTATGATTTTCTAGAAGACAAAGCACCAGAATTGACTAAAGAAACAGAAACTTGAGAAGAACAACAATCACAGATAAAAACATAAAAATCAGATTAAGTTTCAACTTTAAATTAGAGTTATATTTCAGATCAGATCTAAGGACTTGCTGGTCTCTCAGACCAATACTATGAAAGAAAGCTTTACAGACTAGGTAAGTCCTACCTAATACAACATATTCAGACCAAAGTCAAAGAAAGAAATAGTCCCAACTTTTTCTCTAGTTTAGGACCAAAACTGGCCCAGGATGTCATAAACATAAAACCAAAATAAAACATAGGCCTATCTCACTTGTAAAAATAGGTATAAAGATCCTAAATGGCTAATAAACCAAATCTAACAGTAGGTCAAAATAACAAACATCGTGGCTCAGTAAAATCTAGCACAGAATGCAAGGATAGTTTAACATTAGAAAATCCATTAATAGAATTACTATGTTAACAGATCAAAGGGGGGAAACTCCTATGGTATCTCAAAAAATATTTAATAAAATGGAACACCCACTACCGCTAAAAAGTTTTAGCAAACTAGGACACGAAACTTCTTAGATTTGTTAAATGCAAAAAGTGTAAGAATGCTAAGAATGTAAGAGATGGTGGAATATTAGAAGCTTTCCACTAAAGTCAGGAACAAGGCAAAGATTCTTGCTATCATTGTTCTAGTCAACATTATGCTTTCAAATCTAGCCCATGCAAAGGCAAGAAATAGAATTTAATTTTAAAAATCAGAAACAGAATTGTTATTATGGTATTTATAGCTTATATAATATTTCCAAACATCGGAGAAAATCAGGTAGAGCCTGGCCAGTGTGGCTCAGTGGTTGAGTGTCGACCCACGCACCAAATCCCCAGTGAGGGGCATTCAGAAGGTGGCCAATAGATGTTCTCTCTCATCGATGTTTCTATCTCTCTCTCTCTCCCTCTCCCTTCCCCCCTTCTAAAAATCAGTAAAGAGCGTCGGCTCACGGACCAGAGAGGCCTGGGTTCAGTTCCTGCTAAGGGCATGTACCTTGATTACAGTTTGTCCCCAGCCCCAACTGGGGCCATGTGGGTGGCAACCACGCAGTGTGTCTCTCTCTCTCTCTCCCTCCCTCTCTCCCTCCTGCTCTATCTCAAGATAAATGCAAAAATGTCCTCGGGTGAGGATAAAAAAATTTTTTAAATCAATAAAAAAGAAAAAGAAAATTAAGTAGAAAAGTGAAAGCCCTGGCTGGTTTGGCTCAGTGGTTGGAGAATTGGCCTGCAGATGGGAGAGTCCCGGGTTCGGTTCCTGCTAGGGGCATGTACCAGGAAAAAAAAAAAAAAAGAACTGCTTACCTTCACCTCAGTAATACATACAAAATATAAATAATGAAAACCATAAAATACCTAAAAACCCAATTAAGCCACACATAGACTGTACATGACGAGAAATGTAAAGTTGTACTAAGCAGTATAAAAGAAGAAATAAACAATTATAGAAACATGTCATATTCATATGTGAGAAGAGTCAATACTGTAAAAATATGGAGTCTCCACCAATTGAAAATTAAAAACAATACAATCCCAATAAAATACAATCAGAACGTTTTATAGAACTTCACAAGCTGATTCTAAAATTCATAGGAAAGAGAAAGTATATAAGGATAACTAAGAATAATTTTAAAAGAATAGTAAGTGCCTATCAAAATTTAAAATATAAGTGGTATCTATATAAGGAACAAATTGGTGGAAAAAATAACAAGCAATAGACTCATGTTATTCTGTCTCCATATGAGAAGTCTATTCTATGGGAATTTATTCTATTCTATGGAGATGGAATATACGGTAAAATGATATTTCATGTTAATGAGAAGAGGATAAACTAGTTCTGGAAAAAGTGGATATACATTTGGAAAAAATAAAATTAGATATTGACAACATATAAAATTAAATCCAAATGAAATCTTGGTGGTAGAAAAGAACTTTTAATGAAAAATTTAAAATGCAATAACCACCAAAAAAGGATTGATAAATTTATCTTATTATCATCACTTAATATGTTTAACATTAAAATATATACTAAATGATACGATAAACAAAGTTAAAAGATGAGAAACAACTAGGAGATATATCTTTTTCACATAAATAAAACATATTCTGGGTTAATAGCCAGAACACAGTAAAACTACTAAAATCAGCCCTGGCCAGTGTGGCACAGTTTGAAGTGTCTTCTTGTGCCCCAAAGGGTCTCAGTTCAATCCCTGGTCAGGGCCCATGCAGCAGGCAGCCAATCAATGTTTCTCTCTCTCCCTCTCTCTCTACAATCAATAAAAAGCATATCAAAAACATATCCTCGGATGAAGATTAAAGAAAAAACTACTAAAATAAAAAAGAGACAAACTAAAGGAAAATTAAGCAATATGTGAATATGTATTTCACAGAAGAGAAAATATAAAAAATCCCAATAAACATGAGAAAAGATGCTCAACATCACTAGTAACCAGAAAATTGCAAATGTAAGCAATAAAATACATTTTTCATTCATCAGACTGACAAAATTCACAAAGGTTAATATCCAGAGTTGGTGAGGATGTGGGAAGACAGTACCCTTCCATACAGTTGGTAAGAAAATAAATAGATAAAAGCTTTTTGGAACAGCAATTTATCTTATGTTTCAAAAATTAAATGTGTATATATTCTCCAGCCCTGAAGTTCCACTTTTTAGTTATCTATATTAGATCTGTACTACCCATGTTCACAAAGAAGCATGCACAAGGATGCTAACTGCACATTTATTTGTCATTGGGAGCTACTTAAATATTTCTCACAAAGATAAATAATAAACTTTTGTGTTTTCTTATGGAACACTATATCACAGAGCTAAGAATGAAATGGGTCTCTAAATATAGCCATAGACAGATGACATACTTCTGAATGAAGAAGCAAGTTAGAATGAGATTGAAGATGGCAGCGGGCAAGATTGGGGTGAGGGTGAGTGTGTGAGAGTGAGTGTGAGTGGATGTGAGTGTGGATGAGCAACCTTGAGCAGTGCTGAAACGTAGGGCAGAGGGTTCCTGTGCTGTGGACAGGGAGCAGCTGGCTATTGTGGCAAGAATGACCCACCATTTTGGAAGATCCCTGGTCTTCTTCTCTGGGATGAGGAAGCAAGGAGCAGTTAGGGCCAAGCAACCTGAGTCCACCAGTGCACCTTGCACCATTGGACCAGTGGACCCCGCTGTGCCAATGCAGACTAGCGCACAGTAGTGGTGCTATGGAGGTGCCTGCTGTGGCAGCTGCAACTGGCAGGGAGCCAAACTCCATCCCCCACAGCAGCAGCCTGATCTGAACCAGCACCATCTCCCACAGCAGCAGCCTGATTGGAGCCAGCACCATCCCCTACAGCAGCAGTGACTGGGCAGGAGTGGAGCCCCACTGCCAAAGGCAGCTGAGGCTCAGGAGCTGAGACACACCCCCAGCAGCAGAGGCTCCAGAGTGGATATCCATCTCCAGGCAGCAGCAGCACAGATTGGCAGCTGAGACCCATCCCCAGCAGCATCAGCAGAGGCTGATCAGGAGTGGTGCCCCAGCTCAAGCAACAGTAAGGTTCAGGCATCCGAGACCTGCCCCTGACAACTGGAGCAGCAGATGTGAAGTGGAGTCTCTCCCCCAGCAACAGCAAAGTTGCTCAGCCCCCAACAGCAGCAGAGGATTGGGAGCTGAGAACGCCTCTGGCAACAGCATCAGTAGTAGCAGTGCAAACTGGGAGCTGACACTCACCCCCAGCAGCATCAGCAGCAAATGATCAGGAGCTGAGCCCCACCAGGCAGCAGTGTACCCCAGAAGCGCACCAGTGGGACACACACACCCCAGCAGTGTACCAGCAGGACCCACACACCCTCAGCAGTACCTACCATGACAGACCAATACCAGCTGCCAGTTGTCAATACTCCAGGTCCCACAGCAGGCAAGAGGCACCACACACCAAAACAGTCTGGGAGCCACATCAGCCTTATTTGATACACATCAACCTGCCTATACATCCCAACATCCCTCACCAGGCCTAGAACTATCAGACTGCTAAAATGGTGAGACTAAGAAACAACACCCAAATGAAAGAAAAGGAGGAATCACCAGAAAATGAACTACATGAAATGGAAGAAAGCAATCTGTCAGATAAAGAATTCAAAGCAATGATTTTAAGGGTGCTCACATAATTACACAATTTAGTGAGAACTACAAGCAACTTAATGAGAATTATAAAGCCCTCAGCGGGAACTACATCAGCTTAAAAAACCAGGTAGAAGCTATGAATAAAAATCAAGAGGAAATAAAGAAGGACATAGCAGTTATGAAAAATATCTTAGAAGGATTCAATAGTAGATTAGAAAAAGCTGAAGACCGAATCAGGGAGTTAGAAAACAAGGTAGAAGAAAACACCCAAATAGAGCAGCAAATGGGGGAAAAAAAAAAAAATTAAAAAGCAGGAGAGTTTAAGGAAGCTTTGGGACAATACAAAACGTAACAACATTCACATCATAGGGGTACCAGACAGAGAAGAATTAGAGAAAGGAATGGAGAACCTGTTTGAAGAAATAATGACAGAAAACTTCCTTAATTTGATGAAGGAAAAGGTCACACAAGTCCAGGAAACACAGAGTGTCCCAAGCAAGATGAACACAAAAAAACCTGCAGCTAGACACATCATAATTAACACATTGTTGACCACTCACGAGTTAACTCATGTTTGCACTTGCACTAGCTATTTCAATTTTTGGAATTCAGGGTAATTATAGGATTATTGTATTTGTGACTCCTTGCCCTGAGGGTCGAAGTTCGAAAACAGCACACCGTTCTATATTCTTTTTAATATATATATATATATTTTAATCCTCACCCGAGGATATTTTTCCATATTTTGTTCAGATAGAGTGGGAGGGAGATAGAGAGAAACATCAAAGTGAAAGGGACACATTGTGTAGCTGCCACCCACACAACCCAACCAGGGATGGGGACAAACTGCAACCGAGCTACGTGCCCCTAGTGGGAACCTAACCCGGGTCTCTTTAAACTGCAGGCCGACTCTCTAACTGCTGAGCCAAACCTGCCAGGGCCCATTCTATATTCTTGAAGTAGCTAGGGAATGGATATCTGCTGGTTCAAATGAGTGCAGCTCAGAACCTAACACTTCTTCTGGTACTTCTAAAAGAGTTCCTTATAGCCCAGCAGGTGTGGCTTAGTGGCTGAGCGTCAACCCATGCACCAAGAGGTTGCCAGTTCAATTCCCGGTCAGGGCGAATGATGAACTTGATCAGCTGGACTTAATTGATATTTACAAAACATTTCACCCCAGAGCTACAGAGTATACATTCTTCTCAAGTGCACATGGGACATTCTCAAAGATAGACCACATGTTAGAACACAAACTAAATCTCTACAAATTCAAGAAGACAGAAATCATATCAAGCATCTTCTCAGATCACAATGCCATGAAACTAGAAATCAATTACAGCAAAAACATTCAAACACATGGAAGCTAAATAACATGTTATTAAACAATGAGCAGGTTAACTTCCTGAAAACCAATGAAAATGAACACATAACACAAAATCTGTGGGAAGCAGTGAAAGCAGTCTTGAGAGGGAACTTCACAGCACTACAGGACTACCTCAAGAAACAAGAAAAATTCCTAATTGACTTTCTAATCCCACAACTTAAAGAACTAGAAAGTAAACAAAAAGAAAAACCCAGAGCAAGAAGAAGGAAAGAAATAGTAAAGGTCAGAGCTGAAATAACAACTTAGACACTAAAAAAAAAAAAAAAAAAAAAAAAAATTCAAAAGATCAATGAAACAAAGAGCTGGTTCTTTGAAAAGATAAATAAGATTGATGGACCCTTAGCCAGACTCACCAAGAAACAGAAAAAGAGGACCTAAATAAACAAAATCAGAAATCAAAGAGAAGTAACAACTGACACCACAGAAATACAAAGGATCATTAAAACATACTATGAACAATTATACTCCAACAAATTGGACAATCTAGGTGAATTGGACAAATTTCTAGAAACACACAGTCTCCCAAAACTGAACCAGGAAGAGATAGAAAGCTTGAATAGAGCAATAACTACTAAGGAAATTGAAGATGTAATCAAGAAACTCTCAGTAAACAAAAGCCCAGGCCCGAACAGCTTCACGGGGGAGTTCTACCAAACATTCAAAGAAGATCTAACACCCATTATCCTCAAAATATTCCAAAAAAATCTAAGAAGATGGAAGACTTCCAAACTAGTTTTATGAGGCCATCATAATCCTAATTCCAAAACTGGATAAAAACACTACAAAGAAAGAAAACTACAGGTCAATATTCCTGATGAATACAGATACCAAAATCCTTAACAAAATATTAGTAAATCAGATCCAACATCAAAAAAAAAATTATTCATCATGACCAAGTGGGATTCATCCCAGGGATGCAAGGATGCAGGGATGGTACAACATTCACAAATCAATAAATGTGATACATCACATAAACAAAATGAAAGAAAAACCATATGATCTTATCAATAGATGCTGAAAAAGCATTCGATAAAATCCAGCACCCATTTCTGGTAAAAAACACTCAGCAATGTAGGAATAGAGGGACCATATCTGAACATAATAAAGGTCATATATAAAAAACCTACAGCCAACATCATAGTCAAGGGGCAAAAATTAAAAGCATTTTCCTTAACAACAGGAACAAGACAGGGTTGTCCACTTTTGCCACTCTTATTTAACATACTACTGGAAGTCTTAGCCACAGTAATTAGACATGAACAAAGAATAAAAGGGATCCAAATTTGAAAGGAGAAAATGAAACTGTCATTATTTGCAGCTGACATGATATTGTACATAGAAAACCCTAAAGACTCCATCAAAAATCTACTAGATTTAATAAATGAATTTGGCAAAGTAGCAAGATACAAAATTAACGTTAAGAAATCAACAGAATTCTTATACACCAGTAGTGAACTCACAAAAGAGAAACTAAAAAAAGAATCCCATTTAACACTGTGGCAAAAAAATTAAGATACCTAGGAATAAATTTAACCAAAGAAGTAAAGGACCTCCTCTCAGAAAACTATAAATCATTGAAAAAAGAAATAGAGGAAGATATAAAAGTGGAAGCACATACCTTGTTAATTGATTAGAAGAATTAACATCATTAAAATGTCCATACTACTCAAAGCAATCTACAGATTCAATGCATTTCCCAACAAAATATCGACAAATTTCACAGAACTAAAACAAATACTTCAAAAGTTTATTTGAAACTAAAAAAGACCCGGGATATCCACAGCAATCTTGAAAAAGAAGAACAAAGTAGGAGGAATCACAATACCAGATATCAATTTATACTACAAAGCCATTGTAATCAAAACAGCCTGGTACTGGCACAAGAACAGGCATATAGATAACTGGAACAGAACAGAGAACCCAGAAATTTACCCAAGTCATTATGCTCAGTTAATATTTGACGAAGGTGGCAAGAGCATATAATGGAGTAAAGAGAGCCTCTTCAATAAATACATGCAAAAAATGAAGCTAGACCACCAACTTATACCATACACAAAAATAAACTCAAAATGGATAAAAAACTTAAATGTGGCTCGTGAATCCATAAAAATCCTAGAAGAAAGAAGAAAATGTAGGCAACAAAATTTCAGGCATCACATGCAGCAGAATTTTCATTGATACAATGCCTAAGGCAAGAGAAACAAAGAAAAAAAATGAACACATGGAACTACATCAAACTAAAAGCTTCTGCACAACAAAAGAAACAAGCATCAAAATGAAAAGGGAACCCACTATATAGGAGAGCATAACTGCCAACGACACATCAAATAAGGGGTTAATTTCCAAAATATATACAGTGCTTATACAACTCAACAAAAGGAAGATAAAAAACTTAATTAAGAAATGGGCAGAGGAACTAAATAGACACCTCTGCAAAAAGGACATACAAATTGCCAAGAGACATATGAAAAAATGCTCAACACCTGTAATCATCAGAGAGATGCAAATTAAAACAACTATGAGATACCACCTCACACCTGTCAGAATGGCTGCCATCAACAAATCATCAAACAACAAGTGCTGTCGAGGATGTGAAGAAAGGGGCATTCTAGTACACTGCTGGTGGGAATGCAGACTGGTACAGCCACTATGGAAACCAATATGGTGTTTCCTCTAAAAATTAAAACTGAAGTCATTTAAGCTAGTGATCCCACTTCTAGAAATATACCCAAAGAAGCCTGAAACACCAATGGGAAAGAATAGATGCGCCCCTATGTTCATAGCAGCACTATTTACAATAGCTAAGATCTGGAAACAGCCCAAGTATCCATCAATAGATGAGTGGATAAAAAAGCTGTGGTACATATACACAATAGAATACTATGCAGCTATAAGAAAGAAAGATCTCTTATCCTTTGAGACGACATGGAGGGACCTGGAGAGTATTATCCTAAGCGAAACAAGCCAATCAGAGAAAGACAAATATCACATGATCTCACTTATTCGTGGAATATAATGAACAAAACAAGGTGATGAAAAAACAGACCCAGACACATAGAAGTAGGTAGGGTACAGACTGACAAACCTCAGAAGAGGAGGATGGCAGGGGAGGGAAGAGATAAACCACAGAACTTATAAGCATGTATGCGTAACCATGGACATAGATAACAATGGGCGCTGGGACTGGGAAGAGGATGTCAACTGGGGAGAAAGGAGAAACATTTGTAAGAAAAAAAGAAAGAAAGGAAGTTAATGAGAAACTATGATACTGTTTTTTAAAAAAATGACAGAAATACAAAATAATATCAGTCAATTGATCATTCATGTGTGTGTGTGTGTTTATGGGTGGTTCAAATATACAGAACTCTGGACTGGCACATTCCAAACCAATGATAGGGTTTACTTTGGTGAGGGGCAAGGAATTGCAGGAGAGTAAATGTAAAGTTTTCTATATAGCTTTCTAATAAGGAGAAGGTATTCCCAGATAATTTGTATAATTAAATTTTAAATCACCTTTTTTATTATTGGATAAAACAGTGATAGGACAATAAACTGAAAACACTTTTCTTTCTTATATATTTTCGGGATTTTTATTTTTTTCCAATAAATCTGCATTTTTTAATAACCAGAAAAAAATGCATCAAAGGGATTTTTATTCTGTAACTATTTTTAATGTTCTTTGGCTCACCAGTGGAATGACGCAGGGCCCATCTGTGTCATGGCTCAGGGCCTGGGGTCTCCCTCTCCCTTGGCAGACAGTGAGATGTGCTTGCAGGAGCCATCCACACAACTGCTGCCTCTGTGGCTGCCAGCATCACCTTGGCTACCTGTAGAGACACTCCTGCCATAGCCTCTCGGGTGGAAAGCACTCCCTCCCCATCAGGTTGAAGCACTTATTAATATAAGATGAGCACAGAAGCAAAGGAAGGAAAAAATCCAGAAGGCCAGTCCTTCCAAAGAAGTCCAGTTTCCTTAGTACCACACCTAGGCCACATGGCACATCTCTCTGATTAATCTGGCTCTCGCAGTTTCTCTCTGGAGAAACTTGAGATCAGTGTCCCGGCAGCTGGGTCAAAAGGCAGATGGATGCGGTATCTTGTTGTACATCCCTTTCCACCTGCACTGGTGTTCCAGGCCATGCCAGTCACCTTGTCTCTCCTATCTCATGATGGATTCTGTGCAAGAGCTTATGAGGTGACCTTCGCTGTTTCTCTGCCTGCAACCCCCACCTTCAATGTGTTCTAGAATTTAGTCCTGGTGGCTAAGTATTTTCCAACATAGCTTCCTGTTTCTCAAGGGAAGTCTATATGACCATGACTGGTTGTAGAAGGGTCATCGACAAGACCTGACTGACTTAAGGAAACACCTTTTCAGATTTAGTACCTCCTCCTGGGTTCCTGGCTTGGGACCCACACATGCTTAATGGTCCCTTTAGCTGTTGTGCAGGGGTTGGCAAAAGTAGGTTGATAATACTAATAAAATAATAATTAAATAAATAATAATACAAGAATAAACTGTGTTTTGCATACTCACAACTGTAAACCTGCTTTTGCTCGCCCCTGTATTTGAAGCACAGAGTTGTGGCCTGAGTCTTTTCTCACTTTTTTAATCCTCATCAGGTATATATCATGATTCTATACTTAAAAGTTTGTTGTGTGTATGTTGGGATAGCCAATTCTAAAGAACAATGCTAGTAAGTAATGCTACTCTGTTAATAAACCTACAACAATTATACAGGATAAACCAGCTGAAAGGCAGATTCAAACTACTCATAAAGTTGTTGCACTAGCCTTTTCCCTGGGTATAAATATTAGTATAGTTTCATTAGAAAAAATAAAATCAGCTGAAAGCAAGTTAAGGTAATGTGGACTTTGTTTCATAAGAAATAAAACCTCTACTCAGGAGCCTAACCATTACTTACGTCTCCTACATTCTAAATTTTCTCTGAAACGAGGTGATGCTCTGGACTCCTAACATCTCTCTAGAATGTCTAGCTTTTTCCATACAGAGACGTGGAGGGACTGTTTCTTAGGAAGGAAAACATATATTTTCCTTTTTTCTTCTGAGGGGAAAATATTTTCATCTTCACCTTCATTAATTTTTATAGCTGGTAAAATATTTTCATTAGATTAGACAAAAAGGATCTGGACTAAATAAAGCATAAAACCAAAGGCATTTGAAATGGCTTTCTGGCCAGGAAGATACTGAATCCATCTCAGGAGTTTCTAGCTTTAGGAAAAACAAATGAAATCTTGGCTGGCCAGGAGGAATTCAAGCAATGGCTTTCTGCTCTTTTTTCTCTGAAAGCTCAGAAGTGGAGTCACAGTTTATTTATTGAATACACACTCCTTGTTTTCTGTAACTATAGAGTCTGGTTTAGTTGAGTGTTTCTTATGTCAGACTACTGCTGAACCAATAATCCCATGAGTCATAAAATAAACCTGAAACTCACTGTACCTTCTATGGGTGTTTTTCTTAAAGTTGCTTAAAATAAAAGGAAAAAGGCTGGAATTCCACACAGCATTTATCAGACCACATAGTACTTTCTCCTATGTGGAGGATCTTTCTCTATGTCAAAGCTACTCAAAGTGTGCAGCCTGTTGCCTAAAGCTCCTTTCCTTCCAAACAGCCCAGACCCCACCTGTCTCCACAGGGTCAGGGCAAGGCTGCAAAGAAAGGAAGCTGTAGAGGTTTGAGAGAGGAAGTAACTCACTGGCTCAAGGGATAGGAGAGGAGATTTTTACAGGAGCCAGAATATAAATGAGCAAGTAACTCCTTCCACTTCCAGCATGGAAAATCTTGTGAGAGGACCACCTCTTAATGACTGGGCCTGAATTCACTGTCCAAAAATAAAAAAAATAAAAATGATTGCAAGATGGGACATGTTTGTCTTTCATTTACATGCAAGTGTGTGGGGCATTAATGTTATTTTCTTCCTTTGTGCCCATCAGTTCCCTTTCTCCAGTTGTGGATAGTTGAGAGGACCTCAATAGTCCACAACCTGGACAATTTATACCAAGTTATTGATTTTGCTGTAAAAACAGGCCCTATGTCAAGAGCTCAAGGCCTAGAGTTTATAAATCAAAATTCAAGGATCTCCTTTACTATTATTAGAATGGATACTCCACAAATTGCTAATATTGTGCTAGATACTCAATAAATCTTCTGTGTAGTATAGGCATCACATTTTAGAGCTAAAGGGGTTAAACTCCTCAACATCTTCAGTTTGCAGGGAGGCCCAGAGAGATGCACCTTGCAGGAGGTCACATACAGCAAGTCAAGACTAGAATTTGTAACAGTAGTAGCAAATACCTGGTTGAATGACTGGTGATAGAAATATTGGAGTCTTAGTGATAAAAGCAAAAACAGTTATACTACAAGGCACTTGAATTTCACATCACAACCATTGTCCCTTGGGTGTTTCGGCTGGAGCTGTGCTTTAACTTTCTCCAAGTTCTCTTGTCCAGCAGAACTGGGTTTCTTTGCCTGAACCATCATTTGACATCCCTTAATTCACTCCCAGATGAAGGGAAAACCAGGAAGCAAGCCAGAGCAGCCCCCCTAAAGCACACAAAATTCACATCTATATCTACTTAGGTATTATGGTCCATGAGGTCTCATTTTTCAGTAGGAACATTGGTATTCTTTCCTTCCAAATATCAGTCTCTGAGGGAGCCCTCTCACCATCTTTTCCATAATTAAAAGAGAAATCGTGTTGGTAACAAACACTTCCTTCCTCTTAGGATGCCTCACTCATTAAGATCCTTTAACATCTCCCCAGTATGATCTTCCCCACCAGTTAGGATCCTGAGAATTCTCAAGGGAACCTGGGATGAGTTTATCTTGATGTTGATCTGTTTTCACTAGTGATCTTGTGGCAGGCACATGACTTATTTATCTTTGTAGTCCTGGTAGTTAACATGGCCACAGCTGGCACATAGTAGGATCCCAGTAAACATCTGTCAGATCTAACTGAAAATACTTCAAAGTGGCATCCTATTGTGAATGAAATCAAGATCCTTCTTTTGCCTCCACACAAACTTTTATTTATTTTTAACACCTCTTCTTGTCCATGAGAAATTCAGATGGTAACAATAGATGATGGGGTGATACAAACATCCTTTCAAAGGGCCAGGCTGCAGATTCCTGCTTGGTATTAGATTGAAACACAAGAAATTTCTGCTTTTGTAGGTCAGAGATAGTTGAATATTGCCTATTTCCTACATTCAACTTAATATAATTGATAATACAAATGTAATATATTAAATAAAGCTATAATTCATTTTTTTCTTTAATCCACCCTGATCTCTTTACAATGGTCTACAAGTCCTACATGATTTGATTACTGGTACCCTTTCAGCCTCAGCTAGGTCCACACACCTGGGGCCTCCAGGCTCCAGCTGCACTGTCTTTCTTTGTTTCTGAGCACACCTAGCTCATTCCCTCTGCAGGGGATGCTCCCCACTTCTGTCTTCACACTACTGGGTCCTTCTTGGCACTTAAGTCTCAGCTTAAATTTTATCTCTTCAGAGACTTCTCTGAGCATCAACTTAAATGCACTTTCCCCACCCCATTACTCTCTGTCACATCACCTAGTTTCATTTTCAATAAAGCACCTATCACTCCAGTACTTTTTTGTTTAGTTGTTTATTCTCTGCCTGTAGCTGACTAGAATTTGAGCTTCAGGACAGCAGGAACCTTTTCTTTCTTATTCGTGCTCTGAACAGATTTGGCATATTGCAGACACAACATAGATGTCGAAATAATGAATTCAGTAATTAATTTAAAAATGAAACAGAACTAAAGTTGCAGTTGTTATTTCTTCAAACACATTTTCCCCTCAGTTTACTAATTTCACTATCCTGAAATTTCTCTATACAGATACTGGCCCCTTTCTCTCTATCCTCCATGACTCTTAACGTTTTTTTATTCTTTACATCTCTATCCTTTCTAGATTCCTTTCTTGACCTTATCTTGCAACTCACATCTTCATTTTTTAGATATATGTGTGGTAGGCAGTTAGACAGACATGAACAGAGCAAGGACAATGGGCCAGGTCACCAGGGTGAAAAGTCTCAAGTGCTTAGCAAAGGACAATTATAGTGTGTGACCTCACCCCCAGGATGACTTTTCCTCCCCTAGCATGACTCCTTCCTACAGATAACATTTAGACCTCCCTTGTATTTCAGCTCCAAAAAAGCAGCAAAACTAGACAAGCAACCCCAAGGCTGACCTTAGGACCAGCTGCAATGGATAATGACCCCTGCCTGCCCTGGTGCTGACCAAACAATCAGTGGAGACTCCACCCTGAAAGGACACACCTGGAAAGCTGCTGCATATTCTATTAAGATCCTCCCCTGGGATCTCCCCTAAAATTTCCACCATTAAAACCCTCCAAATAGAGGACTCAGCATGCTTTCTCTCTCCCAGGAGCATGCTCTGGCCTCCCGCCAGCCCCTTGCCTCCCCGAGGTACTTTACCATCACCTTCCTCACTCCCAAGTTCCCAGGGCCCTTTCTTTATCTCTATAACTTGTTTCCTAAGCCCATTTCTTCTACAAATTACTTCTTCTACCTCTGTGATTTTCCAAATATATGTTCACTGGTCAAGTGGTGGCGTAGGTAAACGTGATACTCGCCTCCTCCCACAACCACATCAAAATTACATCTAAACTACAGAACAACCATCATTCAGAACAGCCTGAAATCGAGTAGAATGTAAGTCCTACAACTACAAAATTAAAGAAACCACATCAAGACTCGTAGGAGGGGCGGAGGCAAGGATGGGCTGGTCCCACACCCACGTGTGGCAGATAAAAATCAGGAGAATACCTCAGCTGGAAAGGTCCTCCCTGAGGAGTGAGGGGTCCCTGTCCCACAACAGGCTCCCAGCTCAGGGTTCCAGTGCCAGGAAGAGAAGTCTCCATAACTTCTGGCTGTAAAAACCAGCAGGAACTGAGGCTGAGGGAGGCTGAGGCTGCGGGACTCCCAGGCAGTTCCTCTTAAAACACCCATGCATGGACTTTCTAGGACTCACTCACTCTGAGCTCCAACGTGGAGGGGAGGCAGCTTGAAAGGCACCAGAGACATATGGGGAAGAACTGAGTTGTTTGGCATTGGGGGCGAGGGCTGAAGAGGCAGCTTTCTCCTAGACAGACGTGCTGGTGGAGGCCAACACTCTTTTGGTGAACCCCTTCCCCAAGAGGCCAGCAGACGGGTGCCATATCCAGGACTCCAGTAACCTGGATCACATTCTTTTCTTCATCCTGGTGATACCCTGAGGCCCTGCCCCACCTGACTTTTATGCCCACCTAAGCTGTTTCCAGTGGCTTTACTTTAGGATTCGCCTGTTTTAGCTCCTGTTTCAGATTTTCTTAAATTCTCTCAAAACAAGCAGCATCTGGTCACAGTGAGCCCCATACCTCTCACTTAGCCCCAGGCCTGGCACTAGAAAAAGGCAGCCTTGGTTCACAGCTTGGCTTTGCCTGGGCACCTCCACGCCCAGCACAAGCAGCAGCCATCAGCAAATCACTTTGTAGCTTATGCTGGGTGGTCTCGGGTAGAACACAGGGAGGAGCTGACCTTGCCCCACAGCCAGCACACCCAATGGACAGCTTCAGACCATGTCAAAGCACCACTACCCAACCACCTCCACAAGTGACACACTCAAGGAATTGACTCAGTGGGTACCAAAGCCCTGCTGAAGTAAGTCTTGCTCTGTGTGGTGGGCCCCTGCACGGCTGATCATCCAAGGTAGTCAGAGGTCAGTGGATAGTGGGCACAGCCAGCCCTTGCACCTGATCAGACTGAGTAAAAAACACTCCCATCGATGTGCCAACAGCAGTCAAGACTCGATACAGCAGAAAGTTGTAAAGTCCATAAGAGGGTGCAACTCGAGGGCCCAGCAGGGTGACCAAGGAGGCTATGCAACTAGACCCTCAGGATACCTACTACAACAGGCCATCCTAGGAAGCCTAGGAGACACAGCAACTCTACCTAATACATAGAAACAAACACAGGGAGGAAGCCAAAATGAGGAGACGAAGAAATATGGTCCAAATAAAAGAACAGAACAAAACTCCAGGAAAAGAACTAAATAAAATGGAGATAAGCAATCTAACAGATACAGAGTTCAAAACACTGCTTGTAAGGACACTCAATAAACTCAGTGAGGACCTCAAGAGCATAGTAAAGGACCAGTCAGAAATGAACGATGCAATAAATGAAATAAAGAATAATTTACAGGGAATCAATAGTAGAGTAGGTGAAGCCAAGAATCAAACCATCGATTTGGAATATAAGGAAGCAAAAAACACCCAATCAGAACACAAAAAGAAAAAAGAATAAAAAAAAAGTATAAGGAGCCTGTGGAACAACTTCAAGTGTATCAACATTCACATCACAGGGGTGTCAGAGAGAGCAAAAAAATGAAAATCTATTTGAAAAAATAACGACAGAAAACTTCCCTAACTTGGCGAAGAAAACAGACATACAAGTCCAGGAAGTACAGAGAGCCCAAACAAAATGAACCCAAAGAGGTCCACACCAAGATACATCATCATTAAACACAAAAGGTTAAAGACAAAGAGAGATTCTTAGAGCAGCAAGAGAAAAGCAGTTAGTTACCAAAACAGGCTCTCAAAAGACTGTCAGCTGATTTCTCAAAAGAAACTTTGCAGGCCAGAAGAGAGTGGCAAGAAATATTTAAAGTGATTAAAAGCAAGGACCTACAACCAAGATTACTCTATCCTGCAAAGCTATCATCTAGAAGCAATGACCATATAAACAGCTTCCCAGATAAGAAAAAGCTAAAGGAGTTCATCATCACCAAACCAGTATTATATGAAATGTTAACAGGTCTTCTTGGAGAAGAAAAAGATAAAAAATATGAACAATAAAATGGCTATAAATACATATCTATCAACAATTGGATCTACAAACAAAATGTGCAAGCAGAATACAAACAGACTCATAGATACAGAGAACTTTTTTGTTGGATGCCAGATGTGAGTGGGGTTTGGGGGATGGGTGGAAAAGATGAAGAGATTAAGAAATACAAATTGGTTATTAGACTGAGGAACCTCAAAGGGAAGGGGGGAAGTGGGGTGGGAAGAGAGAAAACCAAAGAACTTATATGTATAACCAGTGGACACAGACAATAGTGTAGGGAAGGGAGTGGGAGTGAGGAAGAGGGGGTCAAGAGGGGAAAAAAGGAGGGAACTTCTGTAATACATTCAACAATAAAGATAAGTTTAAAAAAAAAATAGCTACCTGCAGAAATCAACAACAACAAATAAATGTTCATTTATAATTTGGGTCTTGGTTCTGAATTCTTTCCTAGACAGAATTCAAGTACCAAGGTTGCTGAACCCAGGTCCAGTCTGACCCCACCAGTCTAATACCTGGTGCCATTCCCTCCACCTCCAACATATGCACTGTTTTCCAGCCCATCTTTTAGTTTAAGAATATTTTATACTCCTAATGTCTCCAATTTTTCTATAACTGCTTGTTCTTGCTTCTGGTTTCCCAACATCTTTCCTTATTTCTCTGAGAATATTTACTATGCTCATTTTAATTTCTTGTCCTGCTTCTTCTGCTGGAGTTTATTCATTATTCAGCTGGCTATCTTTCTTTCAAGATGCTTGAATGCCTCCTATGTCTCATTATCTTTGCCTATGGACTCACACACATCCTTAGGATTTTCATCTACCTGGTCTTGTAGAGACCTGGGGGAGGAGGTGAGAACAAGTGTTACTCCTGTAGAATTTGGGGGGAGATAGATAGGGATGCATCAAGTTGAGAACCTCTGATGTTACAATCTGTGCTCAATTCCCCACACCTTCTAGATGACTTCCTAGTATGGCAACCTCTTTGTTCCAGGATATAATTATTTAGTCCTCAGGGGTAGGAGAGGTAAAAGTGGGGTGAGAGGAAGTTTCAGGGTTGGGCAATGTACCTACATATGTTATTATCGTCTCCCCACAACCTAGCAGGGCTCCAGCACTGCCTTGACATTACCTGGCAGCCTCTGAGGTGGACACTTTGCTGCTTCTGAGGTTTTCCCACCCTTCAGTAGTCACGGGAGAGGCAGAGGTTTGCAGAGCATAATAGGATGGTGGTGGAGAAAAATGTGTCCCAACCAGAGAGCTTGCCAATATTAGCCTATTACTGTTTATGACATGCCTTTCTTCTCCATCTGTCATCTTCCTCCCATTCTTTCCTATCATGCAAAATAGTCCTCATTTCTCCTAAAATTACATCTTTGAGTTTTAAGAGAAGCCTTCTTATTTTTATATTAGAATTTCCTGCAAAATTTCTATTCCCTTTATTACTACTCTTCATAGATTTTATAACTGTGATCACACTCTACCCTCAGGCTTATTTATATTCTGAAGAGTTTGAAGTCATTTAGTCTATCATTAATTCAAATACTTGATTCCTTTATTTGTCCCTTTTTGAATATTTTGTGGCTCTTTTTTCTTTCTCCAGAAATAGAGCAACCTTCCCAGAACTGGAGAAAGAATGTACCATGCTTCTGAAAAATGGGAAGACAATATGGATAGACTCCCAACATATACTGTAGAATGAGTGAATAAAAACAAGCTGCAGTCTTATATGCTTTGTACAGGCCATCTGTATTTCTTAAATGATCCACATTATGAGCGTCTGGAAGGCTTCATGCTAAACTAATAACATTTCTGCTTTTGGTGTGTGGATTGTGGGGTAGGAACAGTGGGACTCTTCATTTATCCCTACCTTGAGTTTCCTTTTTAGAACATTTCTCCGAACCTTTCTTGAAATATCTAGTTTAATGGATGGGCATGAGGGTAGCCCATGAACTCCCTGAAATTGTAGGCTAAGCTTTGTGAGTACTGGCAAGTGTCTACTTTTCTAGAGAGAGGGTCTATATTTTTCATCAGAGCCTCAGAGAGAACATTTGGTCCAAGAGGGAATAACTATTGGTTATGATTGTTGTGCCAGTTTCTACTACATTTTCTCATAGGTTAACTCAAAAAGTACATGTTATCTGAAAAACATGTCATAATTGTTCAATTTTTAATGTTATAAAATAGCAATATATGACTTTTACTCTGCCATAAGGACCAATACAGAAATCAATTGTGTTACCATGTGGTTCTGCATCATCCCCATGAATATACCTAAATGTATTTAGCCCTTTCCTAAAATAGATGCCTGGGTCCTAGGGGCTGACTGAATGTCCAGAATATATTTTCCACAGCTTCCATATGCTTTATTTTGTTTGAAACCCCCTGTAACATGAAGGAAGAACAAGAGGTACCTCATTTTCTTGTTCAGCATTACCCATGAGTGATGCATTATGTGGTTTGACAGGAAAGGTCATGGGCTTGGAAGCAGATCACATATTCAGCTGGGCTTCTAAGGAATAGCTCTTCACCTTACCTCAGCTGTAGGATGAGACTAATAATAACATCTACCTATGGCAGTCACCACTAGTTATCTCCAAATGTCCATTTCTCCCTTCTTCCTTAGTCAAGGAACCCCAGTTTCTTAGCTGAGCACAGTTCTGCTCAGAGAAAAGACCACATAATCTAGCCTCTCTTGTAGCCATATGGCTTAGTTCTGGTCAATGAGATAAAAGTGGAAACCCACCCAGTCTGGTACTTCTTTTTAAAAGGAAAGGGTGAACTTCCAGTTTCCAGTTCTGCATATAAGGAGCTTGAAAGTTGCCACTCAGTCCTAATGACAAGCAAAAAACTGAACAGGCAGCTCCTTCTGGATTCATAAGAGAGGACAAGACATTGAGAAAACTGCTGTCCCCAAAACTGGGGACAGTCAGGCAAATATAGGGAATTACAGCTTACCAGAGCAGAGACTCCTATGTGGAAACCACTGTGGGAACCAGTGGCAGGGAAAGAAAACTTGAACTGTAACTAACAAATTGCTGGAGGCTCAATGTGGACAATAAGTAAGAGAGTTAAAAAGTCTAGGGCCACTCATTCATGGCGGGAGGGCGCTCCCACACTTCTGTGGGTTTTACCTCTGGAAGCTCTACCAGGCTCCCATAGTAAACACGAGAAAAATCCCCCTGGCCTCTGGCAGAGGGTAGGGGAAAAGGAACTGTCTTGAAATACACCACAGCACTTTGTTCTTAACAAGTGCCCTCCACAGCCTAACTTGCAGAAGTATTAGCAGAGCCTAACTGACCTGGGGAAGGGAAATACCTACCCACTCTAGACATCCTTTCTCTGCTTGGTGGAGTGGGAACGGGGAAGAAGATACTGAAAACACTTGTGAAGTTCACAGTCTACAAGCACAGGCTCACTAAAAGACTGAGACCTAATCACAGGACTATGGAAAGCTTCCCTCCCTGCCACACCTCACCATCACATTACTAAAGGCCTATATACTGAAGTTCCTCTTCCCTAGTACATCACGGCCAGCTACTAAGAAAATATTACAAGGCATACTAAAAGAGAAAAATCACAGAAATGAAGAGTGCCTTTGATTGGCTTATTAGTAGACTGGACACAGCTGAGGAAAAACCTTTAAGTTAAAGGATATATCAAGAGAATTCTCAAAATCAAAAAGCAAAGAGAATAGTAAAAAATAACAAAACAAAAAACCCAGAATATGCAAGGACTATACGACAACTACATACGGTGTAGAAAGGAACAGAAGAAATATTTGAAACGGTGACTGAGAATTTCCCCAAATTATTGTCAGACACCAAACCACAGATCTAGGACACTCACAGAACACCAAGCAGGATAAATTTTATAAAATCAAACAAACCAAAACAGAACTACAACTAGGCATATCATTGTCAAATTACAGAAAATCAAAGATAATGGGAAAAAATCCCGAAAGAAGGCAAAGGGGAAAAAATAAAAACACCTTACCTATAGAGGACCAAAAGTAAGAATTACATCTGACTTTTCCTCAGAAATTGTGCAAGCAAAAAGAGAGTGGAGTGAAATATTTAAAGTGTTGAGAGATAAACCCCACCAACCTTGAATTCAGTACCCTGCAAAATTATCCTTCAAAAGTAAAGGAGAGCCCTGTTCAGTATGGCTCAGTTGGTTGGAGTGTCGTCCCATACACTAAAAGGTCATGGGTTCGTCCCGGTCAGGGCACATACCCAAGTTACAGGTTCAGTCCTCGGTTGGGGTATGTACGGGAGGCAACCGATCAGTGTTTCTCTCTCACATCACTGTTCCTGCTCTCTCTCCCTCTCTCTTCTTCTTTCTCTACAATCAATAATAACATATTCTTGTGTATTAAAAAAAAAATGAATAAAGACTTTCTCAAACAAAAATTGAGTTTGTTGCCAGTAGACCTACCTTGCAAGAAATGTTTTTAAAAAGTTCTTTAAAGAGGAGGAAAATAATATGTCAGAACTCAGATCTATACAAAGAAAGGAAGAACACTGAAGAAAGAAGTGAAGGTAAAATAAAAACTTTTATTTTTCTTATTCTTAATTGATCTAACAGATAACAATATATTCAAATAATGGCAACAATGTATGATTATATACACTTATGTATATATCTCTGTGTGCATATATATGCTTATGTATGCTTATATATAAGTGAAGTAACTGACAGCAATGATAGCAGGAATTGGAGGAAAGAATTAGTATTATTTTGTTATAAGAAGTGATATAGTGTTATTTGAAAGTGGACTTGAATTTGTTGTAAAGATACACTGCAAACTCTAGGGCAATCACTAAAATAAGTAAAATTTATATGAGAAAAATGGAATCATATAAAATGTTCAATTAAAAGCTCAAAAGGTAGAAAGAGTAGATAACAAAAATAAGAAGTTCAAGAGCAAGAAATAGAAAACATTTTTTTTTTTACTTTTGTCTTTTATTTTCAATGTTAGTTTGTTCATTAATTTTTTTCTTTATTGATTTCATAGAGAGGAAGGGAGAGGGAGAGAGATAGAAACATCAATGAGAGAGAACATCAACTGGCCACCTCCTGCATGCCCCCGCACTGGGGATCAGGCCCACAATCTGAGCATGTGCCCCAACCGAGAATCGAACTGGTGATCTCTTGGTGCATGGGTCGATGCTCAACCACTGAGCCACACCAGCTAGGGTCAATATGTTTTTATTGATTTTTTTTTAGAGAGAGGGATAGAAACATCGATGAGAGAGAACATCGACTGGCCGCCTCCTGCATGCCCCCCACTGGAGATCAGGCCCACAACTTGGGCATGTGCTCTGACTGGGAATTGAACAGGTGACCTCTTGGTACATGGGTCGACGCTCAACCAGTGAGCCACACCAGCCGGGCTACATAAAATCCATTTCATTTTATTTTATTTTTTTTATCCTCCCTGAGGACATTTTTCCATTCTTTGTTCAGATAGAGTGAGGGGGAGAGAGAGAAAGAGAGAGAGAGAAACATCAATGTGAAAAGGACACATCAAGTGGCTGCCTCCCGCACGACCCAACCAGGGCCGGGGACAAACTGCAACTGCAGTATGTGCCCTTAGCGGGAACAGAACCTGGGTCTCTGTGGACCGCACGCAGGCTGATGCTCTAACCGCTGAGCCAAATCGGCAGGGCCATAAAATCCATTTTAAATATAAAGATACATATAGATTAAAAAGTAAACGGATGGAGACAAAATACTATGCTAACCTAACACTAATCAAAAGAAAGCAGGAGTAGCTATATTAACTCCAGACAAAGCAGACTTGAAAGAAAGCTGTCAGAGATAAAGAAGGGCCTTATATAATGATAAACGAGTCAATTCCAAGAAGATACAATTCTTAACATATATGCACCTAATCAGGTTAAACTGCGTGAAGCAAAAACTGATAGAACTGCAAGAAGAAACAGATGGTTGGAATCTTAACAACCCTCTATCAGAAACAGACAGATCTAACAGGCAGAAAATCAAGAAAATTAGAAATCAAGCTATAGGACACCACACTCCCAACATAAAACCATTACACAACAAAAGCAAAACACAACACAAAAGACATGCACAAGGTTTATTTCTCTGTAAGGCCGTAGACTAGTGGTTTATGCCATGACCTTTAATACAGTTCCTCATGTTGTGGTGCCCTCCAACCATAAAATTATTTTTGCTGCTACTTCATAACTGTAATTTTGCTACTATTATGAATCACCATCAGAAATATGTATTTTCTGATTGTCTTAGGCGACCCCTGTGAAAGGGTAGTTCGATCCCCAGGTTGAGAACCGCTGCCATAGACCAAAGTGATAGTAGTAGTTACCTGTGAGGAGGCAACTGAGACTATGGAAATAGTAAGCAGAGGTGCTCAGGAGTGTTGTTTGGATCTTTTATAATGAGAATATATTCACGTCTTATTTATATGATTAAAATTATTATTATTATTATTGATTTTTAGAGAGAGAAACATTGATCAGCTGCCTCCTGCACACCCTTTACTGGGGATCAAGCCAGAAACCCAGGCATGTGCCCTGACCGGGAATCGAACCGGGGACCTCTTGGTCCATGGGATGATGCTCAACTATTGAGCCACACTAGCTGGGCTAAAATTATTTTTTAAAGAGACTATAGACATAAACAGAACAAGTGAATTCGTGGGGAGGCAGAGGAGAAACTAAAAAATATTTCTACACTGTATATTGACAGGGTTATACTCTTGCAGAAAAACTTTTTCCAGTCTATTTACACACATACACATCTCTCTTCAAGATCCCCATTAATGTATAATTTATTTTTTCCACTCATAAATGATTTTAAATGAAAGTGCCTATGTGTTCACAGATTAAGTATGCAACAACATATTGTTAAGTATGTTTCCTAAATGAAAAGTGAAATACACCCATCTCATATTTAAAGAGAGACCTTAAAACTTTCTCCCTCTGTGGGATGAGGAAGAATAAAACTGTCCAGCAAACTTATGTGTAAATGCAAAGGTTAAAATTCAATGGGAACTTAAGAAAAATGGGGTTTTGTTGTTACAGTGAACTTATATATATAAGTTTGCCTGAGGAACTGTAAAACATCTTCAGATATTGGTTTACTTACTGAACAAACATGTATTAAACACTTACTATATTATCAGGAGCTATGCAAGTTCATATATGATACATTCTAAATACCCCTTGTTTTCAAGGAACTCAGTCTAATCAGGTGGTGGTGGTAATATATAGAAACAAACAATTACTGAGCTATACTGACAGTAGGGAAAAAACTATAAGGTCTTGATACTCAAATCTGCAGACCAGCAGCATTTGGATTACCGGGGCAACTGGGAACCAAACCGCAACCGCCTGAATCTGCATTTTAACAAGATCTTCAGGTGACCTGGATCCTCAAAAAGCTTTGAGAAGTGAACTGTGGGGTTATAAAAGAGCACTACTGGTCCCCTGGGAAGTTATCAGAGGTCTTCAGACTGTAGGATTATAGGAACATTTCAGGCTGAGAAAGGAGTAGGCTCATGATTATGGCAGAGCAAGAAGCATTCTAGAAAAAAACTGGGCACTTTGGAAGATGTGGGAGACAAGGCAGTAAAGGTAGGTTGAGGCCAGAGGCCAAAAGGCCAGGCTGACCTGCTGAGAATTCTGGAGGAAGCCACAGAAAACTTTTAAGCAACGATGTGACAGAATCAGATTCTTATGTTTGGACATAACTCTCCTGGCAGCGTGCAGGATGAAATGCAGAAGAGAGGCTGGAGCAGGCTGACTGTGTCCTTAAATGAGAAGGATTCAATTTTGGACTAGAAAGGAAGTCTTGGGTACTCAGAAGTGGAGGCGGGCATTGAGTCCCAACCAGACAAAGAAACAAAGGGTTTCCAGCTGCAGGCGGATATAGGAAGGTTCTTTTCTTCTCAAAGTTATTACCCTACCAGTGGCATTAGCATCACCTAGACATTGTTAGAAAAGCAAATTCTCGGGTCCTACCGCAGATACACAGTATCAGAAACTCTCTGGCGGGGCACACAAATCTAACTCTGGATGAGTTCTCTTTAAGTTGAGAACCACTGCAAAGCCTGCCAAAAATCTTGTATATAGGCTTAGAATGGTCACAATTTGCTTCCTGTCTTAAAAAAAAAATACAAAACAAAAAAAACATGGTGAGAGTAATAAGAAATGAGTTTCTATGTTGAATGGTCAGAACAAAAGCTATTTACAATCTAAGTTTTAGATACTGCCCAGAAAAAAACAAAACAACACACTGACCAACCTGTTCAAAAGCCTCACATTTAGAGAATTTAAATAGTTTTGGTAGAGGTCGTGATGTTCTCAGTATCTTAAGTTAAATAAAACCTAAAATAAAATTAAGTAATCATCCCATTTGTAAATTCTTTCTGTTCCCTTTATTCCCCACAAAAACACTCTCAGGAAAAACGTTGGGATTCCTTCTGGCCCTCTGAAAACGGTTTCTGATGCAACCGCCTATTAAAGAAACACATTCCCAAATTTAAAACCCCCCAAACGGAGCAGCGGGGTTCGCGCCATCATCCCAAGACAAGTAAGTAGGCCGTTCCCAGCCACACCCTAGCGGACCTTGGGCCTCCTTTCCCTGGCTGTTCCCAAAGATAAATCACTCCTCGTTTTTTCCAGACCTGAAATTAGCGGTGACTCACTGCACCCGCTATGGCCACAGTCGCCTCCGGAAGGAGGAAAAATGTGCAGATTTTTTTCCTCATACGAGGGCCGACGTGCCGGGCTGGGCCAATCAGGGTAGAACGGCGAGAATCGCACCAAAGTAGGTAAAATATGTGGGATGCGTGCCTTCCGCTACCGCCCGCTCCTGTGCTCCCGCGGGTCCTTCCTCGCCGACTCCTTCCCCGCTGCCTTGCCCACTCTCTCCCTTCCCCGCCTTCCCGTCCCAGGCCCCGCCCCCAGCGGAGGCGCACACCTGGTCAGGTAGCTACTTCCTTGTAAGGCCAACGGCTTCGCAGTGGGCGGAGCGCCATGTGGCCCCGCCTCTTGAGGGAGACGAGCCGCCCGCCCGGCAGGTGCCAGTCCAAGCTCCGCCTCCTTGTCTCCAGCAGAAGAGGGAGGACCCACTCCCACTCCCATTAGACTGGAGCTAGTGAGGGGTCCCCAGCCTCCAGGAGTGGAGGAAGACCCTCTCCCGCGGCCGTCCCGAAGACCGCCCGGGCGGGGCGTTGCCAGGCCTTCCGGTTGCGTAGCAACTGCGGGCAGCGCGTGACGTGCGCAGTCCTGTTTAGACCGAGGCGCGCGTCCGCGTGCCCTCCCCCTGGTAGGCTCGCGCCCAGCGTTGCCTTCTTGCTCCGTCGCTCAGCTCTGCTGCTGTGAGAAGGACGCTTAGCAGACTCGGCGCCCGCCGTCTCCCTGCCCCGCGTCCTTGCCACCGCTGCGGCGAAGATGGTGAGTGGAAGGGAGCGCGAGGCGTGAGCTGACGCGGCGGGGGCTCTGGGAGCCGCGGGGGTTGGGCAGAGGGGCGAGCGCCGCGTGCCGCCTCCGGCGCAGAAGGGACCCGGTCCTTCTGCTGTCTCCCGGTGTTGTGGTTTTGGGGTGTCTGCCGCCCGCGGATCTGCTGGGCCCCCGCGTCCCGGGGCGGCTCCCCGGCTGCAGTGTTGGTCGCAGCTGCTGCTTGGCCGCTGCCCCGGAACGTCGCCTCAGCGGTTCCTCCCGGCCGGGCCTTAGTACCACCCGCTGGGTTTGAGCCCCTCCCCCCCTCAGTGAAATCGACTGGGGGTCCGCCATCCCGGGGTAGGGGGGCGTGAGAACCCGGAACGGGCCTTGTTGAGGTACTTTTCCCCCAAGCCTGGCGCACATGCAGCCAGTGAGGTCTGTGCATCTCGATAAGGAAAATAAGGCCTTATTGAACAACCCTAGGGACAGAATGATCGCTGCGAGCATGGCCCTTGCAGAATTAAGAACGGGTGGCCTTGCAGCCGCTGTATTTGTCGTATCTGGCAATCAGCTTCCAGCAGCACTTCTTGTGCTTGTCAACCTTGGCTGTGTCTGTTTTAACCCTCACCTGCCCGATCACTCCACGTATGGTTAGAAAATTTATTTTACCTGTAAGCAGTTTGGCTGTGCCAGAATTTAGTATGCAAGATGTGGGCATACGTTTTAAAAGTGTGTTAAATTATCCTAGTCTCTAAAAAGTAAACAGATGTTCAATATGTGCTTGGTGATGGATACTTTGCTTAATTTACGTATTTTTCCCTCTACGTTGTAATTCCAGTGTGCTACATGACAGTATTAACGGGATGATCAAGTAGAACATTTTGTCATTTTCTTTAGTCTGCACACGTTATTACCATTTTTGGTCAGTGATTTGCAGGCAAAGGCTTACCAGACTGTGCTGGAAATATTACACTGTTTTTGCATCTGTCTGCCTAGAAGCAGTTGGTATCAGCTTATTTCCATATAAAATATTTTCACTGAATAATAATTTTGGTTTTCTTAAGGTATTGCAAATTTCATGACTGCATACATTCTCAGTGGAAGAAAAATGAAGTTAATCAGTAGTTTCTTGATGACTGAGGAGTGTGATCTTGTTCAGTTTCTGGTTCTTTGCTTTAATTCTGTAAGCTACAAAGAGCATCAGTATTTTAAGACTTTTTAACTCTATATATTTCATACTAAAAGATTTTTAATCTAAGGGTTTTAAGTTCTAATAAATTTAAGATCATCAGCTCTGATAAAAGTGCTTTGAAACTTGGTTTAGGGTCTTCTGATTTAACATTCTATGTTTTTGAGTTATTAGACTGCAAACTTGATTTTGTTTGAAAATAGGACCAAGCTTCCCCCCCCCCCCTTTATTGGTTTTAGAGAGAGAGGAAGTGAGAGGGAGAGAGAGATAGAAACATCGATGAGAGAGAACATTCATTGGCTGCCTCCTGCATGTCCCCCACTGGGAATTGGGCCCACAACCTGGTCATGTGTCCTGACTGGGAATGGAACTGGTGACCTCTTGGTGCATGGGCCCATGCTCAACCAGTGAGCCACACCAGCTGCACAGGACCAAGCATTTTAACTTTAGTTAAATGGTTAGTTAAACTTTAGTTAAAGCTTTACTTCCATATTTCTATAATTCAAATAAAATGAAGAATCTGTTTTATTTACTGGTTCTTGGGGGAGGAAGAGAAATACAAATCAAAATGGGCAATTCCAAATACATTTCATACTTGGTATAAAAAGGTCAAGAAGACCTTATAAACTAGTCTTGTTTAGATGCTTGCAAAGAACGTTCAGAATATAGACTGATCATTACTAAGGTTACTCTTGTATTTAGCCTCATGAGAACAGCGTTTCCTGTCTGTCCAGCTACTAGAGAATATTGTGAAGATGGAAAGTTCCTTTACCTCTGTATTTGAAACTTTTTCGATCTGGTGGCTGGATACTCAGGTCATTTTTTTATTTTTTATTTTTTTAGGTTAAATTTTAACTGCTGATGGTTTTGTTCTACATTAACAAAATCACTTCCTGGTACTGACCAAGTCTAGAATTTAGCACTTTGGGATAAAGCAATTTGAAACCAACTCAAAAGATAACCCAGGGTACTTTACCATGAAATTTCATGTTTTCAGAATCTCACTTTACAGTGCCAATGAAAGAAGAAAGGAGGGGAAAGGGAAGAGAAAGGAAAGGTAGAAAAAAGCCTACCCTCCACACCAACCACATCTACACACTTCAAACAAAACTTTGGTGTATGTGTGCCGGGTGTTCTAGTTTCCTCATATGAAGATTGTTTACCAGCCCACCCACCAAATTTTTTGGGTTATCTGCTCAGTAGTTCTTGTGATGGGTATGGATTGAAACATAACATAAACTTGCCTAGCTCCTCTTGTAACTGATAGTATGTGCATTTGCAGTATAGCTATCTTGCTGTCCAGGAAGTAGGAGTGTAGTGTTGCCCCTGAAACAGAGTGAAGGTTTATATGACCTTAACTTTATCCTAATCAGAACGCTGCTCTAACAAACTGAACTAATTGGCTCAGACTGAATTACAAATGTATTGTACCACTTGATTAGCAAAAACGTTTTTACCCAAGACAACCTAGTGGAATAGGTTGGTCATGTGCTTGTGTGCCTATTTAACATGTCAGAAAACTGACGAATGAATTGACTTGTGACCTTTTCTGACTCTACATCAAGTTTTAAAATAATTTAAAATGTAATTTAGAAACATTTTAAGCAGAAAACTACACAGAATAACAGATCCCTTTGTACAAAAAAAGGTTAACTTTTTGCCATATTTCAGGTTATGTTACCATTACATCTAAGTATACATCTTCTTATCCCCGTCTCCTCCCTCCCCAGAGAAAACCAGCCACTCCAGTGTCAAAGACACAATGTACCAGCCAGTTAAATCTCAAAATAAATAAATAACTGAAAGGATAAGGACCTGGGACAGGTAAACCAGCGAGTCTTAAGAGGATACACAGGGATGGGTCTTATCTCCCAGTGAGCAAGGGCAGAATCCTTTTGTTACCTGTTCCCCAGAACACAAAATGATGGGGGTGGATTTCTTAACTGGCAGTGCTTTCCAGGAACACAGGGCTCAGGTAAAATTCAGCTTAGTTACCTAAAATAATGTATTTCATTCTTACTGATATTTCCATACTTTTAGCTATACATGTATGTATCTGCAGTAATATATACTGTATGGCCTTGATGTGTTTTTGTGTGTGTGTGTTTTTTTGTTTGTTTGTTTGTTTTTTCAAATCTTTGTTTATTACCACATTAGGGTCTTTTGGATAATAGACTGGTGACAAATCCCTCCTCTGTGTCCTATTTTTCATTCTTGAAAGATGTGGGGTGGCAGTCAGTCTTCCATAATTGCTTCTGCTAAACCTGGACATCACTGTGGGGTTCCACAGAGGAGCCGGGCTTTTAAGCAGCTCCTTGCCATAAAGTTCATCTGGTTTCCTGGAAATTGAGAAGCTTGGTACTTAATAAATCCTTGGGCTCCTGCAGAGGGAGGGCAGACTGAACTGGAACTGTGTGGGGACACTCGGGATTTGGAGGGCGCTCAGAGCTTTTGCTGATTTGCAGCCACACTGGACAGTAGTCATCTTACTCCTTCCCAGGGCACTGGGGAGAGGCAGTGGCCCCTCCCTCCGTGTTTTTAAATTTTATATAAACATTATGCTTTGTGTGTCCTTTTGCACCTCAAAAAATTTAAACTTGGTAAGCTTTTGGGGGGTGGTGATTTTTAGTTTTAGTTGTGGCTCTGGTTCTTTATTTTAATGGCTGAATACTTTCCATTTTATGACTCTTAAGTTTATCCATTGCCCTGTTGGTGGACATCTGCCCAACTTTTTGCCTTTTTATATATATTTTTTTCTACTTAAACTTTTTTGCAATATATTGTTTCCATTTTTATATATTACTGTATATTGCTTCTCTAGCCCTAGTGAGTATCTTCTTGGTTTATATCTAGAAGACAAAGCCCTGGTTTGGAGACCATGCATATGTCTTTTTTATTCTACCAGCGGAGGTTCTAGTTTGCATCCATCCCATTATCTACATTTAGGAGCCTGTTTCTCCATCTCTTTCACCACTTGCTATTTTGAGACTTAAAACCTTTGCCAGTCTGATGGATGTGAAATGTTGACTCATTCTTTACTTTGGATTTCTCTGATTAGTAGTAGTTGAGTATCTTGAGTATCTTTTCATTTGTTTATTGCAGCTATGTTTTACATGCACGTACATCCTGTGAACTTGACATTGTGTAAAATACTCATCACGTCTTCATCTAAGCTAATTTGTGGAGCCATCAAGTAAATTCAGAGTCGAAAAAATCAACAAGACAGTGATTGTCAAGGCCAGAACTGCATACAGAGAACATATTCCTCTCCTCTGGCACCTAGCTTCTTTGCAAGCCTCTCAGGCTGCTAAGTAAGGCAAGTTCAGTACTCTTCTCTTAATGCTAGACACCTGCCGTTATCAGGCGCTGGTAGTAATAGAATGCAGAGTGATCCAGGATAGAGTTCCATTTTTGCCAAGGCCATGGATGTTAACATCCTTTGCTTTATACTTATACCTTTCTTTTTCCTAGGCAGTTTCATCTAGCCAAAATGTTAAAAATACAACACAGAGGATATATGGGAACTCTCTGTACTTTCTGCTCAGTTTTACTGTGAACCTAAAAGGTCTCTGAAAAATACTCTATTAAAAACAACAACAAGCACAACAAAGCAGATAACTGTGACTGTTTTTTAATAAATAGAATTGGTTTAAATCAAAATGGTATTTAATATACAGGAAGACTCTAAACATTTGTATCTTTATAATAAGTAACTATGTTTTCTTTCAGTAATAATTAAGATACTTTGAGATGAACACCATCTTTGAAATTCTAAATCAATCTTAAAACTCTTGAAAAACTGGCCCTGGCCGGTTTGGCTCAGCAGTTAGAGCGTTGGCTTGCGGTCCGAGAGACCCGGGTTCGGTTCCCGCTAAGGGCGCATACCTCGGTTGCAGTTTGTCCCCGGCCCTGGTCGGTTGTGCGGGTGGCAGCCACTCGATGTGTCCCTTTCACATCGATATTTCTCTCTCTCTCTCTGTTGCTCTCTCTCCCTCCCACTCTATCTGTACAAAAAATGGAAAAATGTCCTCGGGTGAGGATAAAAAACAAAAAAAAAACAAAAACAAAAACCAAAAACTCTTGAAAAACTGGATTAACATATATATGCATTGTTTTTATCTACAGAGCAATTCTCTAGACTCTGAGCCTTGTCTTTTTATTGTACAGGCATACCTTGTTTTATTGTGTTTTGCTTTATTGTACGTCACACATGTTGAGTTTTTTATAAATTGAAGGCAAGACTCTCCACCAGCAAAAAGATTATGGCTGGCTTTTTTGTGATACTTACTTTATTGCAGTGGTCTGGAACCCAACCCCCAATCTCTCTGAGGTATGCCTGTACTGCTTGCTATTTGCATACCTGAACCACAGAACGTAATAAGAAATAAGTAGAAGATTGTTACCGAAGTATCTTGAACTGTCTTCCCCTGTAGCATAGTATTCCTCTAGATTATCAATGAAAGCCATACCCATAGATTTTTTGAAAAATACTTTTTCTTTATTAATTTTAGAGAGAGAGGAAGGAAAAGGGAGAGAGAGAGAGAAACATTCATGAGAGAGAATATTGGTTGGCCGTCTCTTGCATGCCCCCCTACTGGGGATTGGGCCCACAACCTGGGCTTGTGCCCTGACCAGGAATTGAAATGGCGACCTCTTGGTGCATGGGTTGACACTCAACCAGTGAGCCACACCAGCCGGGCCCATACCCAAAGATTTATACCTAACACTTCAGAAATATTTTAATCCCAGCTTTTCTTCTGTCCCTGCCTCCTTGCCTTGATGTTAGAAGTGACTTTGCACTTGAAATTGTGCTTCTAAAAGCTATCTGTTTACTTTTCTTGAAATTTTACATTGGGATAAGTATAGAAAAATAAATATCAGATTGGTTCATGTTAGTAATACTTGGCAAACTTGTTACTTACATTCATCATGGAACCTGTACAGGGAGGGACTCCCATAGAGTTAAATAGTTTTTAGGCTAGTGATTCTTAACTCTTGAAGATAAGTCTTTTAGTAGCTGACGTTGTAATACTTTTGTGATTCGCTTTGGTATATTAAAATTTAAGAATCAGTTTTTATGTAGATCTTTGACAAGCAATTGACTTATGTAAAAATACAGTTAAAATTCTTAAAATTCACATTTTAATCTGTAGTTGAAGGTATGAAAAAGCTGAGATTTTGGCTTTATTTAACCGGGGAAACAGATATCAAAGAACTCTTTTGTTGCCATAGGGCACAGGATGAGCATTTGAAGGGTGGACAATTTGAGTGCATACTATTACAGGAAACCTACATTTGAAATGAATTTGTCACCGTGTTTGCTTTTGCATCATATTGAATGAAGATTGTTACTCCTTTCAGCATTTTTGCATTACTTTATAATGTGTTACTTCCATTTGCCCTATCACAGAAAAGATGAATTTTCTACCCATATTCTTATCTTGGCTTGCTTTCAGAAAATCGCCAACTTTAAATATAATTAGTGTTTACTTTCAAATGGTTTCATGTGGCACGTTTTTGACGGTAGTATTTTCGTGTATTAATAGAGCTAAAACTAAAGCATAGGCAAATACCAGTAAGACTCCTTCAACTTGCCAGGGAGCAATCTTTTAAGGCAATTGTTAGAGCTCTAGAGCCCTGAGAACTTCAATCATTGAAATCTTGTTTTAGGAATGTTGTAAATAATCTTTTGACCAGTGTTGCCGAACAGAAATAAAATGAGTTACATATATTTTTTTTAATCCTTACTCAAGGACATTTTTATATTTATCTTCAGATAGAGCGGGAGGGAGAGGGGGAAGAAGAGAGAGAGAGAGAAACATCGATGGAGAGAGACACATCAAGTGGTTGCCACCCACACGACCCCAAGCGGGGCTAGGGACAAACTGCAACCAAGGTACATGCCCTTAGCAGGAACCAAACCCGGGACTCTCTGTTCCATGGGCTTGACGCTCTAACCGTGGAGCCAAACCAGCCAGGGCTACATATGTATTTTTTTAAAAATGTATTAAATTTATTGGGATGACATTGGTTAATAAAAGTATATAAATTTCAAGTGTACAGTTCTTTATTATTATTATTTTTTTTATCCTCACCTGAGGACATTTTTCAATATTTTGTTCAGATAGCATGGGAGGGAGAGAGAGAGAAACATCTACGTGAAAGGGACACATCGATTGGGCACCCCCCACACGACCCAACCAGGGCCGGGGACAAACTGCAACCGAGGTACGTGCCCTTAGCGGGAACCAAACCCGGGTCTCTCCAGACACAGGCCAATGCTCTAACCACTGAGCAAACCAGCCAGGGCAAGCTTACAGTTCTTTAATACATCATCTGTAAATTGCATTGTGTTCACCACCCGAAGTATATATATGCTTTTAAATTTTCTGGTAATCCCATTAAAAAAAGTAGAGAAAAAGTGGAATTTATTTAACCCAATATATCTGAAGTATGTCAACATTTAATCTATATGAAAATTAATGAGACATTTTACATCCTTTTTTTCATACAAGTTGTTTAAAATCCATATATATTTTACACCTATAGTACACATCAATTTAAATGTTCAGTTTTTATAGGAAATATTTTATATGTATTTAGATGTAAATTTTACTTTTGAAAAAGTAGATTCACATACCTAAGTTGCTCTGGGCATACTTACAAATTTTCCAGTAATGGAATTGATAATCAGTTTTAAATTTTAAGTTAATTAAAATGAAATACAATTAAAAATGCAGTTCTTCATTTACCCTAGCCACATTTAACGGATTCACTAAACAACATATTTTAGTGGTCACCTTAATGGACTAGCCACAGACTATGAATTGTCCTATTTATAAGGGGAAGTTGGTATGAATACCAACAGTGGTGTTAATTCTCTTTATTTCTGCACATGTCTAAGAAACAGTGCTAAGATAGTATATGAATTCCTTTTATAGCATTTATTAAGATGTTTTTTGGAACTAGGCTGTTGAGCTCCTTAATAGAGGGTTTGTGTATTTCAATAGCAAGATGACTCTCTCATAGTAGGCCCACAACAGATGTTACTGAATGGACATGAATAGGTGAATAAGAGGACATTCTTAAATTTTTATTTATTGATTGATTTTAGAGAGAGAAGAAGGGAGAGAGGGAAAGAGAGACATCGATTTGTTGTTCAATTTATTTATGCACTCATTGGTTGATTCTTGTATGTGCCCTGACTGGGCATGGACTTGGCGTATCCGGATGGTGCTCCAACCAACTAAGCTACCCAGCCAGGGCCAGAGGGATTTATGTATTTATGTATGTGTGTGTGTATGTATGTATTTTAATCTTCACCTGACTATATGTTTTTCATTGATTTGAGAGAGAGAGAAACATAAATATCGATCAGTTGCCTCCTGTTTGCGCCCAAACCAGGGATTGAACCCCACGACCTGGTTATATGTCCTGATCACAGTAGAACTTTTGACCTTTCAGTGTATGGGATGATGCTCCAACCAACTGAGCCATACCAGCCAGGGCAGAGGGTGGTGGTGGTGGTGGTGGTGGTGGTGGTGGTGGTGTTGGTGTGTGTGTGTGTGTGTGTTTTTAAATCCTCACATGAGGATATTTTTTCCATTTATCTTCAGATAGAGTGGGAGGGAGGGAGGGAGGGAGGGAGGGAGGGAGAGAGAGAGAGAGAGAGAGAGAGAAACATCCATGTGAGAGAGACACATTGATTGGCTGCCTCCTGCACTCTCCTGACCAGGGCTGGGGACCGAACTGCAACCGAGGTATACATGCCCTTGACCCGAATCAAACCCGCAGCTCTCTGGTCCACAGGCCAATGCTCCCACTGCTGAGCAAAACTGGCCAGGACTAGAGGACATTCTTAATTATGACAGGGATAGGTTCCCATGGAGATGGATTACTTTAATTTCTATACTTTCTATTCATACATACTTTTTTTGAATGTAATGGAAATTTGAATTTTAACTACTAAATTGAATAGTACCTCCCCTTTGTATACTGCATTGCATTTAAATTTTTATTTTATTTTATTGAGTTTTAGAGAGAGAAAGGCAGAGAAAGAGAAACATCATTTTGTTGTTCCACTTATTTTTGCATTCATTGGTTGCTTCTTGTATGTGCCCTGACTGGAGATCATACCCGCAAGCACTATCAGGATGACACTCTAACTTGCTGAGCTACCCGGCCAGGGATACTGCATTGCATTTTAATTTGAGTATTACAGTGAAATCCTTTGAGATAAATATCTTTAAAATAATTCTGGAATACAGAAACTACTCAATAAATGTGAGTTCCTTTTCTTATCTTAAAAATTAAACTGAATAGTATTTAATGCTAATTAAGGTGTCCTGAACCATAGAAAAGCACTTGAAAGAAGTAATGGAAGTAATGCTATCTTAGATTACTTTTGTTTACTACGTGTCAGGCATTGTTACTTATCTCATTCAGTCCTTATAGCAACCCAGTGAAGTGTTGGTATTATCATCATTCCTGTTAAACTAAACTGTGTAGTTAAGCGCATAGGCTCATAGTTGGGCTTATGCTTAGGTTTTTTGTTTGTTTGTTTGTTTGTTTGTTTTATTCTCACCCGAGGACATTTTCCTATTTTTTGTTCAGGTAGAGTGGGAGGGAGAGAGAGGAGGAGGAGAGAGAGAGAAACATTGACGTGAAAGGGACACATCGAGTGGCTGCCACCCACAGAACCAACCAGGGCCGGGACAAACTGCAACAGAGGCATGCGCCCTTAGCGGGAACCGAACCTGAGTCTCTGGACCGCAGGCCGACGCTCTAACCACTGAACCAAACTGGCCAGGGCTGCTTAGGTTTTTTGAATCTTGGCTCTGCCACTTACTAACTGTATGACCTTATAGGTAAGGCATTGATTATTCTTTGCCTCAGTTTCATCATTCCTCCAAATGTGGAATGATAATTGTACCTACCATCACAACAATTTGGGTTGTGCATATAACTAGTTTAAAGCAGTGCCTGATATGTAATAACATTAAACATCCCTGGATACTAATTAGATTATCAGTCCCTTTTTTTTTTAATATTCTGAACACCAGTGCATCCTTTAGTAATTGTAAGTAAAATGAAAAGGGTAGGAGGAATGCCTTAGAACATGTTTCTAATTGTTTTATTATTATTTGGGATTGAACCTACAACCTTGGTGTATCGAGATGCTTTAACCAACTGAGCTACCAAGCCAGGGCTTGTTTTATTCTTTCTTTAATGTTATTTTACTTGGAATCATTATATTTGATAAATTTTTTTCATGATCAGCTTTTTAATTTGATTTTTCAGGTGACTTGATTCTTGATTAAAAATATCTCTTAGTTATTAAAGAGTTATATAACTGTTATATTTTTCCTGAAGTAATTAATGGGGAATCAAATACAATTCTTCATTGTCTTCAGAGTTTAAAATAGCAACCATTTAGTCAGTAAATAATTGAGAAATTTGATATGCCAAGAACAGATTCAGGTACTAGGGATACAGTACTGAAAAACAAAGTCCTTTCCTTGTGGAAGTTAAAATGTGGGGGGAAAGAGAGAGAGAAAAAAATGACAAGACCATGTCAGATAATAGTAAGTGTTATGGAGAAAATAGGTAAAAATAGGTAGTACTAAAAGAGTAGTCTACTTTTAGCTAGATTGTTAAGGAAGGCCTTTTAAGGAGGTTACATTTAGAGCAGGCTATGTGAAAAACATTTCAGGCAGAAGGAACTCAATCTAAGTAAAAAGTCCTTGAGAAGAGAATGAATTTGACATGACAGGGACAAAAAGGCTTGTATAGGTAGAATTCAGTGAAAAGAGAGAAGAGAAGTAGAAAATGTACTATTGGCAAGAGCTAGAACAGGAAGACACTTTAGGATAAGGTGAGGAATTTGAATTTTAGTGTGACTACCCAGGAAACCACTGGGTTTGTGATGGTGGAGAGGTGTTAAGGTGTAAAGTAGTGGAATAAGATGTGATTTATCCCTGTGGTTCATGTATGGAGATGTACAAACGAGGACAAAGGCTGATTAAGAGACTATTGCTAGCATTCAGGCAATTGATGGTATAGTAGCTTGGATTGGGATTGTTAATGGGATAGTGAGAAGTAATTAGATTGGATATACAGATGGCCCTTGAACAACATGGGGGTTAGGGACACTGACCCCTGCTCAGCTGAAAATCCCCATATAACTTTGGACTCCCCTAAAACTTAACTACTCTTGGTATCTGTGAGGAATTGGTTCCAGGACCCCTCCCACTTCCCACCCCTGATACCAAAATCCATGGATGCTTGAGTCTCATATAAAATGGTATAGATCAGTGCATATAGTCAGATCTCTGCATTTGCAGACTCCCAACCATGGGTCAAAAACAGTACAGGTATTTATTGAAAAAAAAATCTTTAAATGGACCTGTGCAGTTCAAGGGTCAACTGTATATTTTGGGGGGAAGAACTGACAGGACTTACTAATAATTTAAGTGTGTGCCATAGGGGTAAGAAAGACATCAAGGATACTAATATTTAGACCTGAGCTACTAGGTAGTAGGTGGTGTCACTGTGCTGGAGACCTATAAAAGAAGCTAAGATAGCCCTGGCCGGTTTGGCTCAGCGCTTAGCGTGTTGATCCTCAGACCAAGGGGTTAGGGGTTTGATTCAAAGTCAAGGGCAAGTACTTGGGTTGCAGGTTCCATCCTTCCCTCCCACCTTCCCTCCCTTTCATTCTATCTAGAAATCAATGGGAAGTATGCTCCTGTGAGGACTAACAACAAAAAAAGAAGCCCTGGCCAGTTTGGCTCAGCGGTTAGAGCGTCAGCCTGCGATCCAGAGAGACCTGGGTTTGGTTCCCGCTAAGGGCACGTACCACGGTTGTGGTCTAAGGGCCCATACCACGGTTGTGGTTTGTCCCCGGCCCTGTTTGGGTCATGCGGGAGGCAGCAACTTGATGTGTCTCTTTCACGTCGATATTTCTCTCTCTCTCTCTCCCTCCCACTCTATCTGAACAAAAAATGGAAGATGTCCTCAGGTGAGGATAAAAAAAGAAGAAGCTAAACTTAAATTGTTTGACAAAAATTGAGGTTTTTAGAACTTTGAGGAATAATAAATTGATCCAGAAATATTACAAATCTTTAAAATACCTTAACTTCATATCTGATTATAATAATAATAATGTATGTTCCTTGTAAAACATTAAAAAATAATTTGCGGAGACCGAAAAATGGCGGCGGAGTGAACGGAGCTACACAGACCGTCTCCCAGAACCAAACTGGAATTACAACTATAACACAGACAAATCGACAGGAAAAAGCAACAGAAAAGCAGCCTGGAGGACCATACAACGAGGGACACCGACTCGATCCCGGTAGGCTTGCGAAGGCGCGAGACGGGGCTGGGAGCGCACGGTCGGCAGCTCGGCAGCGGCCTCAGCTGGGAGCGGCGCCCTCGGGTCACACTCCCAGGCGGCCCCACAGCGCAGCCGGGACAGAGGCTGAAACAGCCACAGCCACTCACCTTGGGCTCCGGCGGAGGGAGGGTGGACTGGACTGGAACTGTGTCGGGACACTCGGGGTTTGGAGGGCGCTCAGAGCTTTGGCTGAGTGCAGCCACTCAGGACGGTGGCCACATTGCTCCTTCCCAGGGCTCTGGGGAGGCAGCAGCCCCTCCCCCAGAGATCCAACCCCACCCTGTGGGCCATTGAAGTGCTAATTGAGGCTCACTAACAACCAGCATCTGCCCCACCCTCCTGAAAGCCCCTTGGCTGAGCACCAGAGGGAGTTTTTCAAGCAACTGACAACCCAAAACTGATCAATTAACCTAGACTGCTAGCCACCAGGCAAAAAGCTAGAGGATAACAGTACGTTTCCTGGGCTGGCAACTTTAACCAGGAAAGTAAGACTTGACAGTGGTGTTCAACGTGGGTCCTCCCTCGCTCATCTAAACACAGGAGAGGGAGCCACAAACAGCAGAACACCAACACCCACAGGGAGAACTTGACAGGCTCCAAAGCCCACAGTGATAGCTAAAATGGTGAAACACAGAAACAGAAGCCAAATGAAAGAGCAAGACACCTCCACCGAAGATGAGATCAATGTGGAGCAATTAGGCATGTTAACAGAGCTAGAATTCAGAGCCATGATCTTGAGGAAGCTGAACAGCATGAGTAAGGACATAGAGACACTGAAAATAAGCCAAATGGAAATTAAAAACCAACAAGAAGAGATAAAAAATGACATATCCGAAATGAAAAACACATTGGAAGGTTTAAAAAGCAGAGTAGGGGAAGCTGAGGACCGGATCAGTGAATTAGAAGACAGGGTAGAAAAAATCAACCAATCAGAAAAACAAAAGGAAAAAACTATTCAAAAACAGGAAGACAGCTTAAGAGAACTATGGGACAACTGGAAACGTAATAATATTCGCATCATAGGAGTCCCCGAAGAAGAAGAAAAGGAGCAAGGGATAGAGAATATATTCAAAAAAATAGTGAGAGAAAACTTCCCTAATTTGGTGAAGGAAGAAGGCATTCAAGTTCAAGAAGCACAGAGAGTCCCAAGTAAGAAGAACCCAAACAGGCCCACACCAAGACACATAGTAATTAAAATGCCACAAATTAAAGACAAAGAGAGAATCCTAAAAGCAGCAAGAGATAAGCAACAGGTTACCTACAAAGGGAACCCCGTAAGGCTCTCAGCTGACTTCTCACAAGAAACACTACAGGCCAGAAGAGAATGGCATGAAGTAATCAAAGTCATGAAAAACAAGAATCTGAATCCAAGACTACTCTACCCAGCAAGGCTATCATTCAAAATAGAAGATCAAATAAAGAGCTTCCCAGACAAAAAAAGCTAAGGGAATACATTAGCACCAAACCAGCACTGCAAGAAATGTTAAAAGGACTGCTGTAATTAGCAGTAGAAATGGGAAGAAAAATAGAACCACACTAAACAAAAATGGCAATAAATAAGTACATATCAATAATCACCTTAAACGTAAATGGATTGAATGCTCCCATAAAGAGACACAGAGTAGCTGATTGGATAAGAAAGCATGACTCATCTATATGTTGTTTACAAGAGACCCACCTCTCAACAAAAGACTCACATAGGTTGAAAGTGAAGGGATGGAAAAAAATTTTCCAAGCAAATGGAAAGCAAAAAAAAGCTGGGGTAGCAATTCTCATATCTGATAAAATAGATTTCAAAATGAAGACCATAACTAGAGACAAAGACGGCCACTACATAATATTGAAAGGATCTATCCAACAGGAAGATATAACCTTGATAAACATATATGCACCCAATATAGGAGCACCAAAATATATTAAAAATCTTCTGGAGGACTTCCAAGGAGAAATCGACAACAATACAATCATAGCAGGGGACTTCAACACCCCGTTGACAGCACTGGATAGATCTTCTAGGCAAAAAATTAGCAAAGAAACAGAGACTCTAAATGAAGCACTAGACCAAATGGATTTAATAGATATCTACAGAGAATTACACCCCAAAACTACAGAATACACATTCTTCTCAAGTGCACATGGAACATTCTCAAAGATAGACCACATGATAGGACACAAACTAAATCTCTACAAGTTCAAGAAGATTGAAATCATATCAAGCATCTTCTCAGATCACAATGGCATGAAACTAGAAATCAATTGCAACAAGAACATGCAAAGACATTTCAACACATGGAGGCTAAATAGCATGTTATTAAACAATGAATGGGTCACCGAGGAGATCAAGGAAGAAATTAAAAACTTCCTGGAAACCAATGAAAATGAACACACAACAACACAAAATCTATGGGATGCAGCGAAAGCAGTTCTGAGAGGGAAGTTCATAGCACTACAGGCCTACCTCAAAAAACAAGAAAAATTTCTAATTGACTGTCTAACCTCACAGCTTAAAGAATTAGAAAGCAAACAAAAAGAAAACCCCAGAGCAAGTAGAAGGAAGGAAATAGTAAAGATCAGAGCAGAAATAAATGACATAGAGACCAAAAAAACAATTCAAAGGATCAATGAAACAAAGAGCTGGTTTTTCGAAAAGATAAACAAGATAGATGGACCCTTAGCTAGACTCACCAAGAAACAAAGAGAGAGAACCCAAATACACAAAATCAGAAATGAAAGAGGAGAAGTAACAACCAACACCACGGAAATACAAAAGATCGTTAACAACTACTATGAACAACTATATGGCAACAAATTCAACAATCTCAGCGAAATGGACAAATTTCTAGAAACACACAGTCTCCCAAAACTATTCCCGGAAGAGATAGAAAACTTGAACAGACCAATAACAACTAAGGAAATTGAAGAGGTAATCAAGACTCTCCCAGCAAACAAAAGCCCAGGCCCAGATGGTTTCACAGGGGAGTTTTACCGAACATTCAAAAAAGAACTAACACCCATTCTCCTCAAACTATTTCAAAAATTCAAGAAGAAGGAAGACTTCCAACCACATTCTATGAGGCCAGCATAATTCTAATTCCAAAACCAGAAAAAGACACTACGAAGAAAGAAAACTACAGGCCAATATCCCTGATGAACATAGACGCCAAAATCCTGAACAAAATACTAGCAAATCGGATCCAGAAATACATCAAAAAAATTATTCACCACGACCAAGTGGGATTCATTCCAGGGATGCAAGGCTGGTACAATATTCGCAAATCAATAAACGTGATACACCACATAAACAAAATGAAGAATAAAAACCACATGATCATATCAATAGATGCTGAAAAAGCATTCGACAAAATCCAGCATCCATTTCTGATAAAAACGCTCAGCAATGTAGGAATAGAGGGATCATATCTCAACATAATAAAGGCCATATATGAAAGACCTACAGCCAACATCATACTCAATGGACAGAAACTAAAAACATTTCCATTAAGAACAGGAACAAGACAGGGATGTCCACTTTCGCCACTCTTATTTAACATTGTACTGGAAGTCTTAGCCACAGCAATCAGACATGAAGAAAAAATAAAAGGGATCCAAATTGGAAAGGAGGAAGTGAAACTGTCATTATTTGCAGATGACATGATATTATACATAGAAAACCCTAAAGAATCCATCAAAAATCTATTAGACTTAATAAATGCATTTGGCAAAGTAGCAGGATACAAAATTAACGTCAAGAAATCGACGGCATTCTTGTACATCAATGATGAACTCACAGAAAGAGAAACTGAAAAAACAATCCCATTTACCATCGCTCCAAAAAATTACGATACCTAGGAATAAACTTAACCAAAGAAGTAAAGGACCTATTTGCAGAAAACTACAGGTCATTGAAAAAAGAAATAGAGGAAGATATAAAAAAGTGGAAGCACATACCCTGTTCATGGATTGGAAGAATTAACATAATTAAAATGTCCATACTACCCAAAGCAATCTATAGATTCAATGCAATCCCCATCAAAATACCAACGACATATTTCATAGAACTAGAACAAATACTTCAAAAGTTCATATGGAACCAAAAAAGACCCCGAATAGCCACAGCAATCTTGAAAAAGAAGAACAAAGTTGGAGGGATCACAATACCAGATATCAGGTTATACTACAAAGCGACTGTAACCAAAACAGCCTGGTACTGGCACAAGAACAGGCATATAGACCAGTGGAACAGAACTGAAAGCCCAGAAATGGACCCAAGGCAATACGCTCAATTAATATTTGACAAAGGTGGCAAGAGCATACAGTGGAGTAAAGACAGCCTCTTTAATAAATGGTGTTGGGAAAATTGGACAGCTACATGCAAAAAAATGAAACTAGACCATCAACTTACACCATACACAAAAATAAACTCAAAATGGATAAAAGACTTAAATGTGACCTGTGAATCCATAAAAATTCTAGAAGAAAATGTAGGCAACAAAATTTCGGACATCATACGGAGCAGAATTTTCACTGATACATCACCTAAGGCAACAGAAATAAAGGAGAAAATGAACACATGGGACTACATCAAACTAAAAAGCTTCTGCACAGCAAAAGAAACAATCATCAAAATGGAAAGGCAACCCACTGTATGGGAGAACATCATTGCCAATGATGTATCAGATAAGGGGTTAATTTCCAATATATACAGAGTGCTCATACAACTCCACAAAAGGAAGACAAAGAACCCAATTAAAAAATGGGCAGAGGAGCTGAATAGACACCTCTCCAAACAGGACATACAAATGGCCAAGAGACATATGAAGAAATGCTCAACATCACTAATCATCAGAGAGATGCAAATTAAAACAACAATGAGGTATCACCTCACACCTGTCAGAATGGCCGCCATCAACAAATCATCAAACAACAAGTGTTGGCGAGGGTGTGGAGAAAAGGGGACTCTAGTGCACTGCTGGTGGGAATGCAGACTGGTGCAGCCGCTATGGAAAACAATATGGTGCTACCTCAAAAAATTAAATATTGAACTTCCATTTGACCCAGTGATCCCACTGCTGGGAATATACCCTAGGAAGCCTGAAACACCAATCAGGAAGAATATATGTACCCCCATGTTCATAGCAGCACTATTTACAATAGCTAAGATCTGGAAACAGCCCAAGTGTCCACCAGTAGACGAATGGATAAAAAAGCAGTGGTACATATACACAATGGAATACTATGCAGCGGTAAGAAAGAAAGATCTCTTATCCTTTGAGACGACATGGAGGGACCTGGAAAGTATTATCCTAAGTGAAAGAAGCCAAGCAGAGAAGGACAAATACCACATGATCTCACTTATATACGGAATATAATGAACATAACAGTCTGAGGAATACAGTAGACCCAGACACATGGAAGTGGGGCACAGACTGACATCCCTCAGAAGAGGGGATGGGGGGTGGGGGGGTGGGAAGAGATAAACCACAGAACTTATATGCATGTATGCATGACCAATGGACATGGACAACTAAGCCGGGGACAGGGTGGAGGGGGGGTGGGGTGGGGGGTGCCAATGGGGTAAAAAGGTAAAATATCTGTAACAAAAAAATAAATAAATAAAATTTAAAAAAAAAAAAAAAAAAAAAAAAAAAAAAAAAAAAAATAATTTGCTTGTAATGTCAATCCCAACCAAAGTATTAACATTTGGTGCATTTTCTTCTAGGCCATTTTAAATATATGTTTATTCTTTCAAAAAATGATTGTTAGGTATCTTCTAGAAAACAAGAAAGCAAATCCTTATTTATTGTCACTTCATCCTGGTGTTGATGAGATGCCCCAGGAACTTATCTCTTGTTTATATCAATTAGCCTATGGGAAAATTGGTTTCATTATATGATGTTTCATTTCAGGTTGCAGAACCTATTGATGATGGTGAGGGAGGACTATACTGTTGTAGGCTCTGGGTATTTAGCAGTATACAAGTCAAAGTCTCTGTCCTTATGTAGTATACATTATTATGGGGGAGACAAATAAGAAATAAATAGACAGCTGAACAAGATAATTACAGATTGTAAGTAAGTAGTATAATGAAAATAAGGGAGAAAGTGAGTATCTAGAGACAGCCAATACAGATTTTTCTTACACAGTTAATTTGTAACAAATTATATTCTTTATTTCCCATATCCCAAAGTGACAAGGGTGCCAAGCTAATTCATTGGAGGAAAGAATAGTGTCTTCAACAGATGGTGCTGAGACAACTGGATATTCACATTCAAAAGAATGAATTTGGATCCGTTTCACACTATCTAGAAAATTTAACTCAAAATGTGTTGTAGCATAATGTAAGAGCTAAAGATATAAAACTTTTAGAAGAAAACATAGGCATAAATCTTTGTGAATTTGGTTTAGATAGTGTTTTTGGTCAATTTTCTTGGCTTTTCTAAGCAATGACACTAAAACCTCTAGTGACAAAAGAATAATAGATTAATTGGACTTTATTAGAATTTAAACTTTTTTGCATCAGAGGACACCCATCAGGAAAATGAAAAGATAACCCATAGTATGGGAGAAAATATTTGCAAATCACATGTCTGACAAGGAACTTGTATTCAGAATTATGAAGGTTCTTACAACTCAACAATAAAAAGACAACCTAATCATAAGGGCAAAGGCTTTGAGTACACATTTCTTAAAAGAAATACAAGTGGTCGATAGCACATGAAAAGGTGCTTAAAACCAGCCATTGGAGAAATGCAAATCAAAACCACAATGAGGTACTACTTCACACCCACTAGGATGGCAGTAGTAAAAAAGAAAAAAGTAAATAAAGGTTGGCAAGGTTATGGGAATACATTGCTGGTAGGAATGTAAAATGGTGCAGCCACTTTGGAAAACTGCAGTTCTTTAAGTTCAACTTGGGAGTTACCATATGACCTAGCAGTTTCACACCTAATTATATAACCAAGCAAAAGGAAAACATGTCTGCATAAAAATTTGTACATGAATATTCATAATGGCATTATTCACAATGCACCAACAGTTGAAACAACCCAAATTCCAACTGATGATTAGACAGATAAAATGTTATATATTCATACAATAGAATATCATTAGCAATAAAAAGAAACTAAGTACTGATTCATGCAATAATATGAAGTTTGAAAACATGCTAAATGAAAGAAGCCAATAAAAAAAATGGACTACATATTGTATGATTCACTTATATAAAATATCCAGGATAAGCAAATCCGTAGAGACGGAAGTAAATAAGTGATTGGCTAAGTCTTGAGTGGGGAGGAGTGGGGAAAAGGAGTGATTAGTCACGAGTACGGGGTTCAAAATATTGTAAAATTAGATTGTTAATGGATGTACATTAGAGCTTTGTGAATATAGTAAAACTCACTGAGTTTACACTTTGAATTTTATTTTATTTTATTTATTTATTTATCCTTACCTGAGGACATTTTTCCATTTTTTGTACAGATAGAGTGGGAGGGAGAGAGAGGAACAGAGAGAGAGAGAGAGAAACATCGATGTGAAAGGGACACATCGACTGGCTGCCACCTGCACGACTGACCAGAGCCGGGGACAAACTGCAACCGAGGTACGTGCCCTTAGCGGGAACCGAACCCGGGTCTTTCAGGACCGCAGGCTGACGCTCTAACCGCTGAGCCAAACCGGCCAGGGCTACACTTTGAATTTTATGACATTAACTATATCTGTAAAAACTACTTAAATTGTTTAATGTTATCCTACACATACAGTGATGATGTTAAATTATTCCCTGTTTAAAGTTTAAATTCAGTATAAATCTTTGCATCTGCATTATTCTTCAAAATAGAATCGTAGGTATATAGTCATTGAATCCAAAAGTTTGTATGTGTATATATTCCTAATTTTAAAAATATGTTCATCACAGAAAACTTTGAAAATACAGAAAACTAGAGAGAAGATAAAAATTACTTGTATTCTCACTGTTAGAAATAAAATTCTTTTTCTGTATACTATTTTACATAGTTCAGATTACACTGTATGTAAAACTTTATGTCCAGCTTGTTTTTTCGCTTAAATCATGAATATTTTCCTGTGGCATTAAAACTTTCCATAAACATGATTTTAATGGATGTATCAGAAACTGTCCTGGATATACTATAATATTTTTTATATTGTTACTCTTTTTTTAAAAAAAAAAAAATTTATTTTTTTGTTACATTTTTTCTTTGCATTTCTCCTTTTTTTATTTATTTGGGCTGTCTGGTTTTAAGTATTATGAAGATTATTTCCCCAGAATAAATTCTTCAAAGTGGGATTACTGATTTAAAGAGTCAGAGGGTTTGGATTATTTTGAGCCTCTGGATGTAAATGGCCAAATTGCTTTCTGAAAGGTATGAGTGAATAATACAATTGACTATGGTGGAAGATGAAACTGGAAAAGTTGGTTGGTTTGGATGATAAAGGGTCTTTTATGCTCTGTTAATGAATATGGACTTTATTTTGTAAGTGCTTGGGAATTGGTAGAGACTTTTAATCTTGGGAGTGTTATGAGATTTTAAGAGGAGATGTGATGAAATAGATATCCACATTTAAGAAGGAATTGGTAAGGTTTAGAAACTGAATGTGACCATGGAACAGAGGTAGGTCAGTTAACCAAAAGCATCAGGTTTGTTTTGTATCTTGGGTTCATTGACATGTTAGTTAATCATCCAGAGAGAAACCAAATTGTTAAACCAGGGAGAACTCTTTTACCTTTAGCTTGGCGATTTTCAACCAGTGTGCCGCTGTAATTTTTAAAACATGCAATACCTGACTATTTAGTCAGGGGCACCTACCTCTTTTCCCTTAGATTGTCAAATTTAAAAAAATGACAACAGGCAACACAGTAATACCTATTCAGAGTGAATGAATCAAAATTATACTTTTTTTTTTTTTTTTTTGTCAGATCGGCAAAGATATTTTTTGGTGTGCTGCAGAATTTTAGCAATTAGTTTATGTGTGCCGTAAGATGAAAAGGTTTGAAAATTGCTACTTTATCTTATTGGGTGTTCAAAATAGCTTTCTCAAAGGAGAATAGAATATTTTTTATATTGTTACTCTTTTTTTAAAAAAAAAATATTTATTTATTTTTTTGTTACAGATATTTTACCTTTTTTACCCCATTGGCACCCCCCTCCCCACCCCACCCCCGCCCCGTCCCCGGCTTAGTTGTCCATGTCCATTGGTCATGCATACATGCATATAAGTTCTGTGGTTTATCTCTTCCCACCCCCCACCCTCCCTCTTCTGAGGGATGTCAGTCTGTGCCCTACTTCCATGTTTCTGGGTCTACTGTATTCCTCAGACTGTTATGTTCATTATATTCCGTATATAAGTGAAATCATGTGGTGTTTGTCTTTTTCTGCTTGGCTTATTTCACTTAGGATAATACTTTACAGGTCCCTCCATGTCGTCTCAAAGGATAAGAGATCTTTCTTTCTTACCACTGCATAGTACTCCATTGTGTATATGTACCACAGCTTTTTTATCCATTCATCTACTGATGGACACTTGGGCTGTTTCCAGATCTTAGTTATTGTAAATAGTGCTGCTATGAACATGGGGGTACATATATTCTTCCTGATTGGTGTTTCAGGCTTCTTAGGGTATATTCCTAGAAGTGGGATCACTGGGTCAAATGGCAGTTCAATTTTTAATTTTTTGAGGTAACATCATATTGTTTTCCACAGCGGCTGCACCAGCCTGCATTCCCACCAGCAGTATATTAGAGTCCCCTTTTCTCCACACCCTCGCCAACACTTGTTGTTTCATGATTTGTTGATGGCGGCCATTCTGACAGGTGTGAGGTGATACCTCATTGTTGTTTTAATTTGCATCTCTCTGATGATTAGTGATGTTGAGCATTTCTTCATATGTCTCTTGGCCATTTGTATGTCCTGTTTAGAGAGGTGTCTATTCAGCTCCTCTGCCCATTTTTTAATTGGCTTCTTTGTCTTCCTTTTCTTAAGTTGTATGAGCACTCTATATATATTGGAAATTAACCCCTTATCTGACACATCATTGGCAATGATGTTCTCCCATACAGTGGGTTGCCTTTCCATTTTGATGATTGTTTCTTTTGCTGTGCAGAAGCTTTTTAGTTTGATGTAGTCCCATGTATTCATTTTTTCCTTTGTTTCTGTTGCCTTAGTTGATGTGTCAGTGAAAATTCTGCTGCGTATGATGTCTGAAATTTTGTTGCCTACATTTTCTTCTAGAATTTTTATGGATTCACGGGTCACATTTAAGTCTTTTATCCATTTTGAGTGTATTTTTGTGTATGGTGTAAGTTGATGGTCTAGTTTCATTTTTTTGCATGTAGCTGTCCAATTTTCCCAACACCATTTATTAAAGAGGCTGTCTTTACTCCACTGTATGCTCTTGCCACCTTTGTCAAATATTAATTGAGCGTATTGCCTTGGGTCCATTTCTGGGTTTTCAGTTCTGTTCCACTGGTCTATCTGCCTGTTCATGTGCCAGTACCAGGCTGTTTTGGTTACAGTCACTTTGCAGTATAACCTGATATCTGGTATTGTGATCCCACCTACTTTGTTCTTCTTTTTCAAGGTTGCTGTGGCTATTCAGGGTCTTTTTTGTTCCATATGAACTTTTGAAGTATTTGTTCTAGATCTGTGAAATATGTTGTTGGTATTTTGTTGGGGATTGCATTGAATATATAGATGGCTTTGGGTAGTATGGACATTTTAATGATGTTAATTCTTCCAATCCATGAACAGGGTATGTGCTTCCACTTTTTTATATCTTCCTCTATTTTTTTTTTCAATGACCTGTAGTTTTCTGCAAATAGGTCCTTTACTTCTTTGGTTAAGTTTATTCCCAGGTATCTTAATTTTTTTGGCGCGATGGTAAATGGGATTGTTTTTTCAGTTTCTCTTTCTGTGAGTTCATTGTTGGTGTACAAGAATGCCGTCAATTTCTTGACGTTAATTTTGTATCCTGCTACTTTGCCATATTCATTTATTACGTAGAGTAGATTTTTGATGGAGTCCTTAGGGGTTTCTATGTATAATATCATGTCATCTGCAAATAATGACAGTTTCACTTCCTCCTTTCCAAATTGGATCCCTTTTATTTTTTCTTCATGTCTGATTGCTGTGGCTAAGACTTCCAGTACAATATTAAATAAGAGTGGCGAAGGTGGACATCCCTGTCTTGTTCCTGTTCTTAATGGAAATGTTTTTAGTTTCTGTCCATTGAGTATGATGTTGGCTGTAGGTCTTTCATATATGGCCTTTATTATGTCGAGATATGATCCCTCTATTCCCACATTGCTGAGCGTTTTTATCAGAAATGGATGCTGGATTTTGTCGAATGCTTTTTCAGCACCTATTGATATGATCATGTAGTTTTTATTCTTCATTTTGTCTATGTGGTGTATCACATTTATTGATTTGCGAATATTGTACCAGCCTTGCATCCCTGGAATGAATCCCACTTGGTCATGGTGAATAATTTTTTTGATGTATTTCTGGATCCGATTTGCTAATATTTTGTTCAGGATTTTGGCGTCTATGTTCATCAGGGATGTTGGCCTGTGGTTTTCTTTCTTTGTAGTGTCTTTTTCTGGTTTTGGAATTAGAATTATGCTGGCCTCATAGAACGTGTTTGGAAGTCTTCCTTCTTCTTGAATTTTTTGAAATAGTTTGAGGAGAATGGGTGTTAGTTCTTTTTTGAATGTTCGGTAAAACTCCCCCGTGAAGCCATCTGGGCCTGGGCTTTTGTTTGCTGGGAGAGTCTTGATTACCTCTTCAATTTCCTTAGTTGTTATTGGTCTGTTCAAGTTTTCTATCTCTTCCGGGTCCAGTTTTGGGAGACTGTGTGTTTCTAGAAATTTGTCCATTTTGCTTATGTTGTCGAATTTGTTGCCATATAGTTGTTCATAGTAGTTGTTAACGATCTTTTGTATTTCCGTGGTGTTGGTTGTTACTTCTCCTCTTTCATTTCTGATTTTGTGTATTTGGGTTCTCTCTCTTTGTTTCTTGGTGAGTCTAGCTAAGGGTCCATCAATCTTGTTTACCTTTTCGAAAAACCAGCTCTTTGTTTCATTGATCCTTTGAATTGTTTTTTTGGTCTCTATGTCATTTATTTCTGCTCTGATCTTTACTATTTCCTTCCTTCTACTTGCTCCGGGGTCTTCTTTTTGTTTGCTTTCTAATTCTTTAAGTTGTGAGGTTAGACAGTCAATTAGAAATTTTTCTTGTTTTTTGAGGTAGGCCTGTAGTGCTATGAACTTCCCTCTCAGAACTGCTTTCGCTGCATCCCATAGATTTTGTGTTGTTGTGTGTTCATTTTCACTGGTTTCCAGGAAGTTTTTAATTTCTTCTTTGATCTCCTCGGTGACCCATTCATTGTTTAATAACATGCTATTTAGCCTCCATGTGTTGAAATATCTTTGCATGTTCTTGTTGCAATTGATTTCTAGTTTCATGCCATTGTGATCTGAGAAGATGCTTGATATGATATCAATCTTCTTGAACTTGTAGAGATTTAGTTTGTGTCCTATCATGTGGTCTGTCTTTGAGAATGTCCCATGTGCACTTGAGACGAATGTGTATTCTGTAGTTTTGGGGTGTAATTCTCTGTAGATATCTATTAAATCCATTTGGTCTAGTGCTTCATTTAGAGTCTCTGTTTCCTTGCTAGTTTTTTGCCTAGAGGATCTATCCAGTGCTATCAACGGGGTGTTGAAGTCCCCTGCTATGATTGTATTGTTGTAGATTTCTCCTTGGAAGTCCTCCAGAAGATTTTTAATATATTTTGGAGCTCCTATATTGGGTGCATATATGTTTACCAAGGTTATATCTTCCTGTTGGATAGATCCTTTCAATATTATGTAGTGGCCTTCTTTGTCTCTAGTTATGGTCTTCATTTTGAAATCTATTTTATTGGATATGAGAATTGCTACCCCACCTTTTTTTTGCTTTCCATTTGCTTGGAAAATTTTTTTCCATCCCTTCACTTTCAACCTATGTGAGTCTTTTGTTGTGAGGTGGATCTCTTGCAAACAAAATATGAATGAGTCATGCTTTCTTATCCAATCAGCTACTCTGTGTCTTTTTATGGGAGCATTCAATCCATTTACGTTTAAGGTGATTATTGATATGTACTTATTTATTGCCATTTTTGTTTAGTGTGGTTCTATTTTTCTTCCCATTTCTACTGCTAATTACAGCAGTCCTTTTAACATTTCTTGCAGTGCTGGTTTGGTGCTAATGTATTCCCTTAGCCTTTTTTTTGTCTGGGAAGCTCTTTATTTGACCTTCTATTTTGAATGATAGCCTTGCTGGGTAGAGTAGTCTTGGATTCAGATCCTTGTTTTTCATGAGCTTGATTACTTCATGCCATTCCCTTCTGGCCTGTAGTGTTTCTTGTGAGAAGTCAGCTGAGAGCCTTATGGGGTTTCCTTTGTAGGTAAGCTGTTGCTTATCTCTTGCTGCTTTTAGGATTCTCTCTTTGTCTTTAATTTGTGGCATTTTAATTACTATGTGTCTTGGTGTGGGCCAGTTGGGGTTCTTCTTACTTGGGACTCTCTGTGCTTCTTGAACTTGAATGCCTTCTTCCTTCACCAAATTAGGGAAGTTTTCTGTCACTATTTTTTTGAATATATTCTCTATCCCTTGCTCATTTTCTTCTTCTTCGGGGACTCCTATGATGCGAATATTATTACGTTTCCATTTGTCCCACAGTTCTGTTAAGCTGTCTTCGTGTTTTTTAATAGTTGTTTTCCTTTTGTTTTTCTGATTGGTTGATTTTTTCTACCCTGTCTTCTAATTCACTGATCTGGTCCACAGCTTCCTCTACCCTGCTTTTTAAACCATCCAATGTGTTTTTCATTTCTGATATGTCATTTTTTATCTCTTCTTGATGGTTTTTAATTTCCAATTGGCTTATTTTCAGTGTCTCTATGTCCTTACTCATGCTGTTCAGCTTCCTCAAGATCATGGCTCTGAATTCTAGCTCTGTTAACATGCCTAATTGCTCCACATTGATCTCATCTTCAGTGGAGGTCTCTTGCTCTTTCATTTGGCTTCTGTTTCTGTGTTTCACCATTTTGGCTATCACAGTGGGCTTTGAAGCCTGTGAAGTTTTCCCTGTGGGTGTTGGTGTTCTGCTGTTTGTGGCTCCCTCCCCTGTGTTTAGATGAACGAGGAAGGACCCACGTTGAACACCACTGTCAAGTCTTACTTTCCTGGTTAAAGTTGCCAGCCCAGGAAAGGTAGTGTTATCCTCTAGCTTTTTGCCTGGAGGCTAGCAGTCGAGGTTACTTGATGAGTTTTGGGTTGTCAGTTGATTGAAAAACTCCCTCAGGTGCTCAGCACAAGGGGATTTCACGAGGGCGGGGCAGATGCTGGTTGTTAATGAGCTTCAATTAGCACTTCAGTGACCCAAAGGGTGGGGTTGGATCTCTGAGGGAGGAGCTGTTGCCTCTTCCCAGAGCCCTGGGAAGGAGCAATGTGGCCACCGTCCTGCGTGGCTGCACTCAGCAAAAGCTCTGAGCGCCCTCCAAATCCTGAGCTTCCCGACACAGTTCCAGTCCAGTCTGCCCTCCCTCTGCTGGAGCCCAAGGTGAGTGGCTGTGGCTGTCTTAGCCTCTGTCCCGGCTCAGCGCTGTGGAGCCGCTTGGGAGTGTGACCCGAGGGTGCCGCTCCCAGCTAAGGCTGCTGCTGGGCGACGCTCCCAGCTAAGGCTGCTGCTGGGCAACCGTGGGCTCCCAGCCTCTGTCTTGCGCCTTCGCAAGCCTACCGGGATGGAGTCAGTGTCCCTCGTTATATGGTCCTCACAAGCTGCTTTTCTGCTGCTTTTTCCCATCAATTTGTCTGTGTTATAGTTGTAATTCCAGTTTGGTTCTGGGAGACAGTCTGTGTAGCTTCCGTTCACTCCACCGCCATTTTTCCTCTTCCCTATATTGTTACTCTTAAAGACTAGAGCTCTCAGCCAGTGTGGCTTAGTGGTTGAGCATTGACCCATGCACCAAAGGTTGCTGGTTCAATTCCCAGTCAGGGCTCATGCCCAGGTTGTGGGCCTGGTCCCCTGTGGGGGCATGCCAGAGGTGGCCAATTGATGTTCTCTCTCATCGATGTTTCTATTTCTCTCTCCCTCTCCCTTCCTCTCTCTCTAAATATCAATAAACAAAAAATTAAAAAAAAACAAACTAGAAGTAATGTATACTTTTTTCATCTAGAATAATTTACATAAAGCAAAATTCACCATTTTTTAAAATTTAAATTTATTGGGGTAGCTTTGGTTAATAACATATGTTTCAGGCATACAATTCTATAATACATCATCAGTATATTGCATTGTGTGCTCACCATCCAGATTCTAGTCTCTTCCCATTACCATATGTTTGACCCCCTTTACCTTCTTTATCTTCTCCCCACCCTCTTTCTCCTCTGGTAACCACCATACTGTTGTCTCTGAGTTTGTTCTTTGACTTGTTGCTTTCTATTTTATATCTCACATATGAGTGAAATAATAAGATTCTTGTCCTTTTTCATCTGACTTATTTCACTTAGCATGATACTCTGAAGATCAGTCCATGTTGTTGCAAATGATATTTCATTTTTCATGGCTGAGTAGTATTTCATGTGTATATATGTTTCTTTGTCTTTCTGCAGGTTTTGGCAAATGTATAGTTGTACAACTACCACCACAATAAAAATATAGAATAGTTTCTTCACTCCAAAAAACTTTCTTATGTTAATTCTTCTTCCCACCCTCAACAACCACTAATTGGGTTTTTGTCCCTATAGTTTACCTTTGCACGAATATCATGTTAGTGGAATCGTCCAGTCATACACTTTGAATCTGGCTTTTTTTCACTTAGCATAAGGCATTTGTGCATCAGCATTTTGTTCCTTTTTATGGTGAGTAGTATTCCATTCCCCAGTTGAGGAATATATTATTTTGTAAATTTTCTATCTTACTGAAGGATGAGACAGAATATTGTAGAGATCTTTTTCCAGTATTAATAAATGCTTGAAATAGTGATTCTTTCTACCTTGGGTGGATATATCTTTATTAAATAGTGCCCTTTTTATTTTTTGAACTGTACAATCAAATGGTTCTTTAGCAAGGGTATAGATTACAGAAATTTTGAAATGTTCAGTGTATTTTATGAGATACTGATTTCTTAAAGGTCATGCTCTTTGCATATTGATTACTATATATATTAATGGCTTTTATCTAGCATTTACCTTGAATTAAGTGATGCTTACGTATCAGACACTTTTAAAAATAAAAAAAATATATATATTCTTGACTTTTAAAACAACGTGAATTAGAGAACTTGTATTGATTAAGTAAACATTTATAATGCAGTTTTACAATTCTGGGTAGATGTGGGATTGCGTGTATATGTTGGGCAGAAGGAATTGATGAAAATACTAAGAGTTAAGGTGATGTCTCATTGTGGTTTTGATTTGCATTTCCCTGATTATTGATGTTGAGCACCTTTTCATGTAACCCTTTAGCCATCTGTATGACTTCTTTGGAAAAAGGTCTATTCAGATCTTAACCCTTTACCAGATACATGATTTGCAAGTATTTTCTCCCATTTGTTAGGTTGCCTTTTCATTTTGTTGGTGGTTTCTTTTGATTTGCAGGAAACCTTTTAGTTTGATGTAGTCCACTTTGTTTTTTTTGCTTTTATTGCCTTTGCTTTTGGTGTCAGACCTCCAAAAGAAGTAATCGTCAAGACATATGTCAGAGGTTACAGCCTGTGTTTTCTTTCTGGAGTTTTATGATTTCAGGTTTCACACTCAAGTCTAATCCATTTTGAGTTAATTTCTGTGTATCGTGTAAAATAGTGGTCCAGTTTCATTCTTTTGCACGTGATTGCCCAGTTTTCCCAACACCATTTATTGAAGAGACTGTCCTTTCTTCACTGTGTATTTTTGGTATCTTTGTTGTAAATTAATTGACTGTATATGTGTTAGAATGACTGTTATTCAAAACACAAGAAATAGCAATTGTTGGTTTTGGATGTGGAGAAGAGGGAACCCTTGTGCATTGTTGGTGGGAATGTAGTAAATTGGTGCAGCCACTATGGAAAACAACAGTATGGAGGTTCCTCAAAAAAATTAAAAATAGAACTACAGCATGCTCCAGTGACTCCACTTCTGATCATTTATCAAGAGGAAATGAAAACTTGACAAATATTGTAATATCTCACTTACATGTGGACTCTAAAACAAAACAAAACACACACAAGAAACTCCCCTGAACTTACAAATACAGAAAGTAGATTGGTGATTGCCAGAGGCAATGGGTAGAAGATGGGCAAAATGGGTAAAGGTGGTCAAAAGATACAAATTTCCAGTTATAAAATAAATAAGTCATGGGAATGTAATGTACAGCATGGTGACTATAGTGACTATGGTTAATAGTCCTGTATTGTATATATATTTAAAAGTTCCTAAGAGCAAATCTGAAAAGTTCTCATCACAAGAAAAAAATTATAACTGTGTGGTGATGATAATTAGACTTATTGTGGTGATTATTTAGCAGTATATATAAATAATGAATCACTATGTTATATGTCTGAAATGAATACAATGTTATATTGTAGCTAAAAGAAAAATATTTTCAATTTATCATCATCAAGAAGACGTTCATGTTTCCATGATGTAATTAATACTCAGTGAGTTGTCACTTAAAAATTAAATAGTGTGAAATTTTTCCATCTTTACAAGTTTTTTCTTGTCAGTCGATTACAAGGAGAATAAAAATAAAGTAGAAACATAAATATATGCAAACAGTATTTCAGAGGACTGAAGTTCTGTATCTAAAGACAACAATAGCAGATTTTATCAAGACCAAAATATACCAAGGGAAATCAATAAAAATTGCTTAGAAGTTTTTTGCTTAGTTCCCCCCCCCCCCAAAAAAAAATCCTCAGGTTTTAAGGTGGAAGATTTTCTTTGGTATAAACTGAAAAATTATAACATAAAGAATGGGGGAAATTTTTCTTGAAGGCAGTAGTACATTTAAGGAATGACTAGTTTCAAAACCTGATCAAAGTAGATAATTGTTCTTAGGTAGAATGAGGTTTTTTTGAAAAAGATACTGAGCCCTGGCCAGATGGCCCACATGGTTGGAGCGTTGTCCGGTACACCAAAAGGTTTTGGGTTTGATTTCCATTCGGGGCACATACCTGGGTTGCAAGTTCGATCCCTGGTTGGAAGAGTACCGGAGGCAGCCGCTCAGTGTTGCTCTCTCTTCTCCCTCCCTCCCTCTGAAATCAATAAAAAACAAACCCTCGGGTGAGGATTAAAAAAAATACAGTTCTTGCACTTAAGGAGCATATCTAATGAGAGAATCAGACAACCAATAGACAATCACAGTGATAGATAATACTGTAGGATTAGAGATGGTGTTGAAGTAAGAGCTGCCTTTCCAGAGGAGGCCATATGTGAGCTGAGCCTTGAAGGACTTAACTAGGTGAAGAGGAAGAAGGTAAAGCATAACAAGAGAACATAGTGTATTTAGGGAATCACAGAGAATTGTACATGACTGGAATTAAGGGGTATGTATCAGGAGAAGTGGGAAAGGAGGCTGGAGAGAGAGGACATTAAAGGGCTTGACATGGCATGGATTTTTTCTTGAAAGAAATTGAGAACTCTCGAAAGAAAACAAACAGTAAAGGCATAGGACTATTTGCCAATGTGCTTACTAGCCCTAGGTTGCCAGTGTTTTTGAGGGAAGAAGGAGTGGGGAGTATTATTTTTCTCTATCAGACTTATAAAACTTTATTGTACCCACTGTTCCTGTCCGCCTTTCTGAATTCCTGTCTCCCTCCTAGTTGGGGTAGGAAACCTGTTAACAAACCTGGTTAGGGTTGTGTATAAAATAAGATCTGAATGAGATTATTTTTATTTATTTTTGTTAATCCTTACCAAAGGATATATATTTTTTCCCACTGATTTTTTTTTAGAAAGAGTGGAATGGGGGGAAAGAGAGAGAAACATCTATGTGAGAGAGACAAATCAATTGGTTGCCTCCCACACACACCCCAACTGGGGCTGGGATTGAACCTGCAACCCAGGTATGTGCCCTTGACTGGGAATCATACTCACAACCTTCGATGCAAGGACGAACACTCTAACCACTTAGCACACCGGCCAGGGTGAGATTGATTATTTTTAGCAGCTGGGTTTTATTATATCTAATCCAGTTTGGCTGTTGAGATGATTTCCCCCCGCATTTGGTAGGGGTGGGGATGGGAGTATTTCATAGAGCTTACATTATTGAATGAATTTTTATCCCACTAAGTAAGGTGTAACCATACAATTGTTTTAGTGGACCTCTTCAAAATTAATTCACAGCTAGTAGAATTGCTGCTGTCTGTACTTTGCTATGAGGTGAATGAAGCATTTCTATAATTGGAAATTGGTTGTAAATTTAACATTGTCATCCTGGTTTGGGGAAGTGGACTAGTATATTAAGGCAGAGAGTTAACTTGAAACATTTTCTGGATCACTAATAGCCTATGTAGTGACTCTGCAAATTACATAGTGGTACTCCCTCTGGGCGATGTGGCCTCAGGACACAAGTAGATGACACTCCTTGGAACAGTTGAAGCGCTGCAGGCATTCCTTGAAGTTAGCTCTGTCTTGACCAGGCACTTTTTGAGCAAGGCACAATCTATAAAACTAGACCCAGCAGCTCTGGACATTTTTACCTTAATCAAAGGTCGCTGTGTACTGGGCAGGGACAGATTTTAGGACAAAGCCGGTTAGCTTACCCCATAGAACCCAGTTTTCATCATTGTGGATTTTGATTTATGGCTGTAGGTGCTAGTTGTACCTAGGAGAATGGCAAGAGGTAGTAGTGTAACTAAGTCTTAACTGTGTTAAAGAGGACTGTTACTCTTTTTGTTCTTGCATGTTATTGCTGGTCAACCATTTAATAGTCATAGGAATGTCAATATGTTTTTTTTATTTTTTTATCTTTATTGTTGGAAGTATTACAGATGTCCCCCTTTTTTTCTCCATTGACCCCCTCCTCCTCCTGCTTTCCTCAAACTATTGTCTGTGCCCATTGGTTATGCATATATACATGTAAGTTCTTTTGTTTATCTCTCCCGAACTTCCCACCCCCAGCCTCACCCCACTTCCCTTTGAGGTTTGTCAGTCTGTTCCCTGCTTCATGTCTCTGGATCTACTTTCATCACCAGATTATTTTGTTCATGATACTCCATAAATAAGTGAGAGCATGTGGTACTTGTCTTTCTCTGACTGGCTTATTTTGCTCAGCATAATACTTTCCAGGTCTCTCCATGTCATCTCAAAGGATAAGAGATCTTTCTTTCTTAGAGCTGTATAGTATTCCATTGTGTATATGTACCACAGCTTTTTTTTCCACTCATCTATATACTGATGGGCATTTGAGCTGTTTCTAGATCTTACCTATTGTAAATAGCATGGCTGTGAACATAGGGGTACATATATTCTTTCTGATTGGTGTTTCAGGCTTCTTAGGATATATTTTTGGAAGTGGAATCACTGGGTCAAATGGCAGTTCCATTTTTAAATTTTTGAGGAAACACCATATTGTTTTCCATAGTGGCTGCACCAGTTTGCATTCCCACCAGCAGTGTACTAGAGTCCCCTTTTCTCTACATCCTCGCCAGCGCTTGTTGTTTGAAGATTTGTTGATGGTAGCCATTCTGACAGATGTGAGGTGATAATCTTATAGTTGTTTTAATTTGCATCTCTCTGATGATTAGAGGTGTTGAGCATTTTTTTATGTCTCTTGGCCATTTGTATTTCCTGTATGGAGAAGTGTCTAATCAGATCCTCAGCCCATTTTTTAAATCGGATTCTTTGTCTTTCTTTAGTTGAGTTGTATGAGTACTCTATATATTTTGGATATTAACCCCTTATCTGATGTATCATTGGCAAATATGTTCACCCAGAGAGTGGATTCCCCCCCTTTTTTTTTATCCTCACTCATGGACACCGTTCCATTTTTTGTTCAGATAGCGTAGGAGGGAGAGAGGGGAAGAGAAAGAGAGAGAGAGAGAAACATCGATGTGAAAGGGACACATCGAGTGGTTGCCACCTACACAACCCAACCAGGGCCGGGGACAAACTGCAACCAAGATACATGCCCTTAACAGGAACTGAACCCAGGTCTCTCTGGTCTACAGGCTGACTCTAACTGCTGAACCAAAATGGCCAGGGCTCCCTTTTCATTTTGATGCTGGTTTCTTTTGCTGTGCAGGAGATTTTTAGTTTGATGTAGTTCTGTTTATTAATTTTTTTCTTTGTTTCTCTTGCCCTAGGCGATGATCAGTGAGAATTCTGCTATGTGTGATGTCTGAGATTTTGCTGCCTACATTTTCTTCTAGGATTTTTAAATGGTTTCACAGGTTACATTTAAGTCTTTTATCCCTTTTGAGTTTATTCTTGTGTATGGTATAAATTGGTGGTCTAGTTTCATTTTTTTGCATGTACCTGTTCAATCAATATGGTTTTTTAATTAGTAGCTCTGGTCATCAGAGGACAGACAGAAATTACTGTTTCACTTAGAAATTTAAGCCATCTGGATTTATTTTATCCATAGCCTTCCATTACTGAAAGACTTCATTAAAAATGGACCACATTGGTAACTATAAGGAATTGAAAAAGCTCTCACAGTTTTGCTGGTTAATAATAATATGAGTCTGCACTTACTGAGTCATACCATTGCCCTGCACTATATTTAGGTGATTTACATATGTTGTGTTGTGATGTCAATCCTCTTAAGTTAGGATTGTCATAATTCACATTTTACAGTGGTTACAGAAACTGAAGTTAGAGGAGTTTACTTGCTCAAGTCTGAGTTGAATAAGTTGATTTGAATAAGTCTGACTTAGACTTGCAGTGTGCTTTCTCCTCTAGTTAGAAAGGTCTTCTAAGGATAAATAAATGTTCCAAATACTGTTTATAAGAACACAGCAAATTTAAAAAATTAAATATCTGACTTTATCAATTTATTTTAAAAACATAACCTAATTAGTTATAAAATCCATCTGGAATAGCCCTATGTGTAATACTACATAAAATGAAATTCTCTTTATTGCTATTAAATACACCTTGTATTTAAATTAATTATTTCAGTTCTTCAGTATCTAGGTTTTTTTCCTCACAAGGAATAAAAGAACTTTTTGTTATACCATTTGTAAGAATTAAAATCTTTTTCTGTCTAACTTATTTCATTTAGCATGATACCCTCTAGGTCCATCCATGCTGTTGAAAATAGTAATATTTCATTCTTTATTTTTTAAAATTTATTTTTGTTACAGATGTTTCTCCTTTTTTCCGCCATTGACACCCTCCTCCCAATACACCCCCCGCCGCCGCATCCCCAGCATTTTTGTCTATGTACATGCATATAAATTTTGTGGTTTATCTCCCCCCTTACCCTCCCTTCTGAGGTTTGTCAGTCTGTACCCTACTTCTGTGTCTCTGGGTCTATTTTGTTCACTATATTCCACAAATAAATAAGATCATGTGATATTTGTCTTTCTCTGATTGCTTTGTTCATTCTTTTTTTATGGTCGAGTATATTCCATTGTATATACATACAACAACTGTTTTATCCACTTGTCTATTGATGGGCCACTTGGATTACTTCTGTATCTTGGTTATTGTAAATAACGCTACCATGAACATGGGGTGTATATATCCTTTCGCATTAGTGTTTTGGGTTTCTTCAGATATATACCCAGAAGTGGAATCTCTGGGTCATAAGGCAGTTACATTTAAAATTTTTTTAGGATCCTCCATACTGTACCAATCTGCATTCCCAGCAATAGTGCTGAATGGTTTCCTTTCCTCCACATCCTCCACAACACTTGTTTGTTGATGTATTGATGGTGGCCATTCTTACAGGTGTGAGGTGATACCTCATTGTGATTTTAATTTGCATTTCTCTGAAGATTAGTGATGTTGAACCTCTTTTCATATGTGTATTGGCCATCTGTATGTCCTCTTTGGATAAGTGTCTCTATAAGATTTCACTGTATGTGGATTTTAAAGAACAAAATAAGTGAACAAACAAAATAGAAATAGACTCATAATTGCAGAGACTGATGGTTGCCAGAGGGGAAGGGGGTTCGAGTGGGGGATGAAAAAGGTAAAGTGATTAAGAAGTACAGATTGGTACAAATTAGTCACAGGGATATATAATACAGCATTAGGAATATAGTCAATAATATTGTAATAACTATGTATGGTGCTAGGTGGGTACTGGAAATGTTGGAGGGATCACTTTGTAAAGTATATGATTATCTAACCATTATGCTGTACTCCTGAAACTAATACAAAACAATATTGAATGTCAACTGTAATTGAAAAATAAAAGCTCTGGCTGGTATGGCTCAGTCGGTTGGGCATCATCCTGTGCACCGAAGGTAGCCAGTTCATTTCCTGGTCAGGGCACATGCCTGAGTTGCTGGCTCGATCCTGGGTAGGTGGTGTGCAGGAGGCAGCTGATGGATGTTTTTCTCTTTCTCTCTAAAAACCAATGAAAAATCTTTAAAAAAAAAAAAAAATTTTAAAAATATAATAAATAAAAATAATTAAAATCTTTGCTTAAAGTCAAACCTTCTTGTCTGAAGTTTTATGAAGTATTCTTGATTTTGGTTGTTTTGACTTTTTCAAATTAACACTCAGAAGATTTCCATACAGACAAAAAGTCTGTCTGAATGTCTCCCCAACATTGCTTACTTGCCCCCCAAAATAGTCAACCATAATTTTTATAGTAAACTAGAATTGAGATTCTTACCCTTGGAGGCAATATTCTGTCATTGCATAGTATAATAATTGAGGTTCCTGATGACACAAACAAGTCATCCATAAATTTTAATAATATACTGTTTTTTCAATGCAGTAAACTATGTAATATATTTTATAAATTTGTTTACTCAAAACATACTATTTTAGCCCAGCCAGTGTGGCTCAGTGGATTGAGTGTCATCCCATAGACTGAGAGGTCCTGGTTCAATTCCCGTTCAGGGCACATGCCCAGGTTGTCCACTGGATCCCCAGTAGAGGACTTGCAGGAGGCAGCCAATTGATGTTTTTTTCTCATATCAAGGTTTCTATCTCTTCCTTCCTGTCTTAAAATAAAATAAATGCTTTTTTTGTACTGAGAGTTAATTTTTATGTTAAATTATTTAAAATATGATAAAATTAAAATTTTAATTCCTCAATTGTATTAACCACATTTCATGTGCTCAAATAGCCACGTGTGTTACTGTGTTCCATATGGGACAGTGCAGATATAAAACATTTGCATCATCACAGAAAGTTCTGTTGGACAGCCAGTCTTCAAGGTAATGGTGGTGGCGGAGAGAGTGTCTTAGCATTCATTTCTCCTATTTTCAGTATGACAACTAAGCCAGGAAGACCTACTTCGTACCCTCTCCAGAGAATAAACTCAGGAATTCCAGGAATATAGGGGGTGGTGGTAGGGTGGAGATCAGGAGGGAGTCTGGGGCTAAGTGCTTCTCAATCTAATTTCACTCGTTCATCCTTATTTGAACTTCAATTTTTCTTCTGTTCTCGTTCTTATGGGTTTATGTTCTTCTTCTTCTCTCTCTTTATTTATCTTTATTGTTGAATGTATTATAGATGTTCTTCATTTTTCCCCCATTGACTGCCTCCTTCCCACTCCCTCCCCACTCCTGCCTTTTCCCACACTGTTGTCTGTGTCCATTGGTTATGAATATATGTATATAAGTTCTTTGGTTTATTTCTTCCCAGCCCCCAACTCCCCTTCCCTTTGAGGTTTGTCAGTCTAGCAACCCATTTGTACTTCTTAATCCCTTCACCTTTTTTACCCATTCCTCCACCCCCCCCTCCCATCTGGCAACCAACAAAATGCCCTCTATATCTATGAGAATGTTTCTGTTCTGCTTGTTCATTTTGTTTGTAGATTCAATTGTCGATAACTATGTATTCGTTGCCATTTTGTTTGTTCATATTTTTTATCTTTTTCTTCAAGAAGACCCTTCAATATTTCATATAATAGTGGCTTGGTGGTGATGAACTCCTTTAGTTTTTCCTTGTCTGGGAAACTCTTTATATGGCCATCGATTCTAAATGACAGCTTTGCAGGATAGAGTAATCTTGGTTGTAGGTTGTTGCTTTTCATCACTCTGAATATTTCTTGCCACTCCCTTCTGGCCTGCAAAGTTTCTTTTGAGTAATCAGCCAACAGTCTAATGGGAACTCCCTTGTAGGTAACTAACTGTTATCTCTTGCTGCTTTTAAGATTCTCTCTTTGTCTTGAAACTTTTGCATTTTGATGATGATGTGTCTTGGTGTGGGCCTCTTGGGGTTCATCTTGTTTGGGACTCTCTGTGCTTCCTGGACTTGTATGTCTGTTTTCTTCACCAAGTTAGGGAAGTTTTCTGCCATTATTGTTTCAAATAAGTTTTCGATTTCTTGTTCTCTCTCTTCTCCTTCTGGCACCCCCAAGATGCAAATGTTGGCACGCTTGAAGTTGTCCCAGAGGCTCCTTACACTATCCTCATTGTTTTTGATTATTTTTTCTTTTTGCTGTTCTGATTGGGTGTTTTTTGCTTCCTTATATTCCAAATCAATGGTTTACTTCTTGGCTTTACCTACTCTACTATCGAATCTGTGTAAATTATTCCTTATTTCAGTTAGTGCCTCCTTCATTTCTGACTGGTCCTTTTTTATGCTCTTGAGGCCCTCACTAAGTTCATTGAGGTTCTCACTAAGTTTATTGAGCATCCTTATAAGCAGTATTTTGAACTCAGCATCTGTTAGGTTGCTTATCTCCATTTCGCTTAGTTATTTTCCTGGGGTTTTGTTCTGTTCTTTCATTTGGGACCTGTTTCTTTGTTTCCTCATTTTGGCTGCCTTCCTGTGTTTGTTTCTGTGTATTACTTAACGATGGGGCTAGCTGAGACCAGATGCTGCTCGTTTGAAAGAATTTAGGAAAAACCTGAAGCAGGATCCAAGACAGGCCAATCCTATAGTTAACCAACTGGCAATAGCTTGGGTGGGCTTGAAAGTTGGGTGGGGTGGGGCCTCAGGGAATCACCAGGGCGGGGCAACCAGTGTGAGCCAGGTTGCTAGAGTCCCAGATATGGCCACTCACCAAAGGAACAAAGGCCTCTGACAGCACCTCTGTCCCGGAGAAAGCCCCCTCTCCAGCCCTTGCTCCAGTGCCAAACAGCTCAGTTCTTACCCGTATGTCTCTAGCGCCCTAGAGCTGCCTCCTCTCCAAGCTTAGAGGGAGCGTGTCCGAGTAAGTCCGTGTGCGGGCCCTTTAAGGAGCTGCCTGGGGCTTCAGCCACCTCAGCCTTCCTGAGCCCCAGTTCCCATTGGTTTTTCCAGCCAGAAGTTATGGGGACTTCTCTTCCTGGCACTGGAACCCTAAGCAGGGTGCCTGGTGTGGGACAGGGACCCCTCAGTCCTCAGGGAGGGCCTTCCCACATGTGGGTGTGGGACTAGCCCGTCTGCCTCCACCCCTTCTACCAGTCTCATTGCAGCTGCTGTTTCTTTAATTCTGTGGTTGTAGGACTTCCATTCAGCTTGATTTCAGGCGGTTTTGAGTGATGGTTGTTCTGTAGTTTACTTGTAACTTTGATGTGGTTGTGGGAGGACGCGATACCGCGTTTACCTACACGACCATCTTGACCAGAAGTTGTCTTCTCTTTTTTGAAATCTCCTTTTGTACTCTCAGTGGAGTTTTGGCAGGGAGATAAATTTAGATGTACATATTCAGTCTCCCATTTTAACAGGCTCTGTAGGGCCCTGAACACTTATATGTAGAAATGTTACTGATTTCTTAAGCACTGTCACTTGTTTTTCTTGGTTGTGGTCTCAACATTATTGCTCAGAGGTATCAGCCAAAAGTTCAGATATTTTGTAGACAGTCAGTTCAGTTTTCTGTTGTTTTTTTGTGGTCCTTGTGCAAGGCATGGTGTAAATAAAGGAGAATCGTGAACCCCATTTTTTTTTAATCCTCGCCCAAGGACATTTTTCCATTTTTTGTTCAGATAGAGTGGGAGGGGGAGAGAGAGAGAGAGAAACATCGATGTGAAAGGGACATATGGAGTGGTTGTCACCCGCACAACCCAAACAGGGATGGGGACAAACTACAACCGAGGTACGTGCCCTTAGCAGGAACCAAACCCGGGTCTCTCTGGACTGCAGGCTGACACACTAACCACTGAGCCAGACCGGCCAGGGCATGAACCCGTTTTTAAATTAGAAGTTATGCTGGATTTTTACAGTCAGTAGATTGAGAAAGGAACTGTTTTCTGCCAGGTTTTGTAAATTTGAAAGTGTATTTTTCTGCTTTGCAATATCTTATTGTCAAATATTTCATACTCTCTTAGCTTAGAAAAATTGTTTAGAAAAATAGTTTTTATTCCTATTTTTTCCAGTGAGGGTTGGGTAAAGTGTAGTTGGCATTAATTATGGAGCCCAAGTCAGGTATCCTACTTGAGTTCGTAGTATAGAAATAAACCACTGTTTCTGATATTTTAGTTTAGAATGGGCGGCTGTAAGTTACTACATTTAAGGTTTGGGCTGGTTTCATTTACAAACATGGAATCAGAAAAACATAAGGCTCCTTTCAGAGATCACTACCCTTGTGCTAGAATTGAGAGAATTGATGTTTTAAGTGTGTTCTCTCATTCGCAACTATAAAATACCTAGTGTTACAAATTCTCTGTAGCATTTACTTCCCCTTCTGTTTGAGTAGTGACTTTATTTAAAGAAGAATATACTGAGAGACTCTTTAGTATTAAGGCAGTGCCTCAGATGTATTCACTTAATCTTTGAATCCGTGTTTTACAAAAGTTCTGCCAGAAGAGACTCAGACAGGTTTGAGACCCTTTATGTTTCATGAACAAGTTAAAACTGGTAGTCAAGTGGGATAAAATACAGTTCAGTAATTATTTAACAACAACTATTTTGACATGGGGGGTGGAGTTCTAAGAGCAACTGTTATTCTCCAGTGGTCACTGGTACAGAACACAGTGAAACTGAAGTTGTGGATAACATATCTTTTTAAGGTAATCACAAAGCTCTTGTTGCAATAGCAATCTATTTTTACTCTCAAGATTTTCCTTTCTAGCTGTGCAGCAAATTTTGGTGCTGTGTTCAGAGTATCCTTTAATGGTCTTTATTGTTAAAACTTTGTAATTGAATATAAATAACTAAAATAATTTTAAATCAAAACTGAATTTGCTTTTGCTTTTTAAAATTAACTTTAGCTTTCTCGACAGCTGAGTAGTTAATATCTTAGTCATCTAACATTTCAGAGAAATACTGAAAAATGAGACTGATGAGGAGGACATTTTCTATTAGGTAAAAGCACAGTGTAAAGTAAAAAACCACAAATGGTTCTGTATATCACAGCTGTTTTTAAGATTCACTATAATGTTTCTTTGTGATAAAAAATTCACCCAAATTCTCTCACAGAAATTTTTTTTTAAATTTTTATTTATTGATTTGAGAGAGAGAGAGAGAGAGAAAAGGAGAGAGCGAGGGAGGAACACCAGTTTGCTGTTCCACTCATTTATGCACTCACTGTTTGACTCTTATATGTGCCCTGACTGGGGATCAAACTCTTAACCTTGGTGTATCGGGACAATGCTCTGACCTGGAGTTTATTGAAAATGCAAAATCTCAGACTCTATCCTAGATATCTTGAATCAGATTCCTGTGCATTTTAAAATTTGATAATTGGTCTAGTGCTCTACCCTAAGTAAATTAGTTGAAGGAACTAATTTTGAAGATGTTAAATGATGTGCCCAAGGTGATAGAGCTAGTTAGTGGAGAAGCATCGATGGATTGGTTGTTTTCATAATTCTGGTGCTTTGATTTCAAGTAATCATCTTTTGACCTCCAAGATATTTATAACCTATATATACTTAAGGACTATTTTATCTTCTTTCTATCCCACTTATCTTTATCCCATCTTTCCAGCTCACCCCCTATAATCAAAAGTAAAAGAACTGCCAACTTATTGAAAGGAGCAATGCTGTTGCTAGTTTAGAGGGCAGAGGGGGAGGAGCCCTGCAACAGTATTAGGCCAGGCTGCAGGAGCGGTATTCCCTGCTTTCTTAATCTGTCCTCGTGATTTTAGTTTTACTTTATAAAAATCATTGTCAAGAATCTAGGGACCAGTTGTTTAATCTTCCATATCAGTGCTATTTCAAGGATATACTAAGTAAATCAAGGCATACCAAATTTAAGTATATTTGTTTATTACAGTTGAATCTAATATATACTTTACATAGTGGATTTATATCTTATTTTTTAAAAATATTTTTATTGATTTTTAGAGAGAGAGGAAGGGAGAGGGAAGGAGAGAGAAACATCGACTGCCTCCTGTAAGACCCTTACAGGAACCAGGGCAACACCCAACCAACTGAGCCACACTGGCCAGGGTGATTTTTCATAGAGAACCATACTTCTCTAACATCAACAATTCTAAAGCCACCACCATGGGAAGATGAGAGAAAATGAGCATTTGGCAATATTAATCATACTTTTTTTTTTTTTTTAATCCTCACCTAAAGGACATGTTCATTGATTTTAGAGACAGGAGGGGAGAGAGAGAAAAACATCAATTGGTTGCCTTTTGTACACAACCCATCACGCCCCAGCTGGTGAACTAAAATTGAAACCAAGGTAAGTGCCCACCTGGAATTGAACCTGTGACTCTTCGGTATATAGAACAGTGCTGCAACCGAGCCACACTGTCCTGGGCATTAATGAGCCTCTTGATCACCAAACTAACTACTTTATTCTGATTCCTTCCTTTCCACCATCCCTCTCCCAGCCAGGGTTGTGAAGCACAAATGTTTGTATTTACACACTATTGGCACCCAGCCCTCTTCCTTGTATTGCTCCCTCTACCCTTGTGAAGGCTTTGATCAACTCTTGCTTTGCTTACTGAATTAGCCTTTTTAGCTGGTCATCTTTTCTTTCTTTTTTTAATCCTCACCTGAGGACATTTTTGCATTATCTTCAGATAGAGTGGGAGGGAGAGAGGGAGGAAGAGAGAGAGAGAGAAACATCCATGTGAGAGAGACACATCAAGTAGTTGCCACCCACATGACCCCAACCGGGGCTGGAGACAAACTGCAACCGAGGCACACGCCCTTATCGGGAACCGAACCCACAATTCTCCTGTCCGCAGGCCAATGCTGTAACTGCTGAGCAAAACCAGCCAGGGCCATCTTTCTTTTCTCTTTAAAAAAAAAATTTTTTTTTTGTTACTCCTAACCCAAGGATATTTTTTCCATTGATTTTTAGAGTTGGGGGGGCGGTGAGAGAAAGATCGATGTGAGAGAGAGACATCAATTGGTTGCCTCCTGAACCTGCCCCAACTGGGGCCAGGGATCGAACCTGCAACCCAAGTACGTGCCCTTGACTGAGAATCCAACGTGGGACCCTTCGGTCTGCCGGATGATACTCTAACTACTGAACAACATTGACCAAGACTCTTGAACCTGTCACCTGTGGTCTCTTCCTCCTGAACCCAGTCCACTTCTCAGTTTCCTCCTCCCTTATCCTCCTCTCGTATTGTATATGTCAGGTTCCCTTGTCAGGAACTCTTTTCATCCTTTCAATCAGTTTATATGTGAATACCCATCCCCCACTACTTGTGTCCTAACTTAATCTTTTACCTTTCAACTCCCTTCCTTTGGAGTTTATCAAGGAGTAGTAGTTTTATCAAGTACTGAGGATTTGCATATGCTGTCTTTATCTTCTCCATTCTCCATTAGTCATATAAACTACATTGGGAGTCTGATTCATCTTTGATTTCCGCAGTGGAACACAATAGTGAAAAAAGTAGACACAGTCTATCTTAAGGAACTTTAACAGCCTATTTGGGGAGACAAGCATTACATAATCTTAGAGAACACTGAAACTAGGGTTAGGGTGCTGTGGGATAGAGATCAGTGATTTCATGGAAACATGAAATAGTGGTTTTGACCCAGAAAACGTATTTACAAAGTAAGAATTAATCTGAGATCTGAAACGTGTATAGCAGAGTGTATAGTATGACCAAAGGCCCTGAGGTGAGAAGGAGTGTGGCCGATAGGACTAAAAGAAGGTTCAGTTATTTAGGTTGCAGAGCATGTGTGGTATAAGATAAGGTTGGAGAGGTGAGTAGGGTCAGATTATGCATACTAAACAATTATTACTCTTTTACCTCAGATCAATGGAAAGCCATCGAAGTGTTTTAAACATGGAGATAGGATTTATGTCCAGATCCCTGGATGCAGTGTAGAGAATGAATTGGAGAGTGGAAGGGGCTCAGCAATGGGTATGGGCAATCTGTTGTATATATTCATTCATTTATTTTATTTTTAATTAATTTATTTATTTTTGCTACAGATGTTTTTCCTTTTCCCTTCACTGATTCCTCCCTCCCCTCCCTCCCTACCCTGTCCCCAGCTTTGTTGTCCATGTCCATTGTTCATGCGCACATGCATATAAGTTCTGTGGTTTATCTCTCCCCACCACCCCCTCTTCTGAAGATTGTCAGTCTGTACCGCACTTCCACGTTTCTGGGACTACCCCATTCCTCAGACTGTTATGTTCATTATATTTTACAAATAAGTGAGATCATATGATACTTGTCTTTCTCTGTTGGCTTGTTTCACTTAGGATGACACTTTCCAGGTTTCTCCATGTCGTCTCAAAGGATAAGAGATCTTTCTTTCTTACAGCTGCATAGTCCTCCATTGTGTATATGTACAACAGCTTTTTTATCCATTCGTCTGCTGATGGACAAATACTTCAGAAGTTCATATGGAACCAAAAAAGACCCTGAAAAGCCAGAGCAATCTTGAAAAAGAACAAAGTTGGAGGGATCACATTGCCAGATTTCAGGTTATACTACAAAGCCACTGTAATCAAAACAGTCTGGTAGTGGCACAAGAACAGGCACAGATCAGTGGAACAGCATAGAGAACCCAGAAACGGACCCAAGACAATATGCTCAATTAATATTTGACAAAGATGGCAAGAGCATACAGTGGAATAAAGACAGCCTCTTTAATAAATGGTGTTGGGAAAATTGGACAGCTACATGCAAAAAAATGAAATTGGACCATCAACTTACACCATACACAAGAATAAACTCAAATGGATAAAAGACTTAAACATGACCCGTGAATCCATAAAAATCCTAGAAGAAAATCTAGGCAACAAAATTTTAGACATCATATGCAGCAGAAATTTCACTGATACATCACCTAAGGAAACAGAAATGAAGGAGAAAATGAACACATGGCATTACATCAAACTCAAAGCTTCTGCACAGCAAAAGAAACAACCACCAAAATGGAAAGGCAACCCACTCTATGGGAGAGCATAATTGCCAATGATATATCAGATAGGGAGTTAATTTCCAAAATATATAGAGTGCTCATACAGCTCCACAAAAGGAATACAAAAAATCCAATTAAAAAATGGGCAGAGGAACTAAATAGACACCTCTCTAAACAGAACATACAAATGGCCAAGAGACATATGAAGAAATGCTCAACATCACTAATCATCAGAGAGATGCAAATTAAAACAACAATGAGGTATCACCTCATACCTGTCAGAATGGCTGCCATCAACCAATCATCAAACAAGTGTTGGCGAGGATATGGAGAAAAGAGGACTCTAGTACACTGCTGGTGGGAATGCAGACTGCTGCAGCCACTATGGAAAACACTATGGTGTTACCTCAAAAAATTAAAAATTGAACTTCCATTTGACCCAGTGATCCCACTTCTAGGAATATACCCTAAGAAGCCCGAAACACACCTCAGAAAGAATATATGTACCCCCATTTTCATAGCAGCACTATTTACAATAGCTAAGATCTAGAAACAGCCCAAGTGTCCATCAGTAGACAAATGGATAAAAAAGCAGTCTGTTGTATTTAAACGACAGTGGTAACAAGATTTATCTCTATCATGTGGAGTCCAGCAGAGTTGGGCAGCCCTGTTCTATCTTGAAGTATATCTTCTGCAGTTGTCTTGTTGGAAAGATGGAGCTAGATCACTTTTAAAAAGCCAGGCCTGGAAGTGATTTATATCACTGTGTCTACTTGTTGCTGAGCAGACTCAGTCATGTGGCCCCTGGTGAACTTTCAAGGAAGGCTGGGGAATGTAGTCTTCCTGTGTGTCCAGGAAGAGGAAGCAGTGTGGTACACATCCTGTTCTCATTCCTCTCCCCTGCAACCACTTAGGAAGCTATTTTAGCAGTTCAGATAACAGGCAGTGGTGGTTTGGGCTGGAAGAATGGCAACAGAGAGGGAGAGAGATGAATGCCTTGGAAAACTGTATGAGAATCCAAAGAGCTAAGTGAGGTGAGGGAGAAGGAATTGTTGAGGGTGTCTCAGGTTTGGGGCTTATGTAAATAGGATGGTGATGTCTTGGAAAAATATATGAAAATACCTTCCTGAGAAAGGAAGACTGACTAGAAGGGGACTTTGGACATGCTAAGGGTCAGATCTCTTTGAGACATCCAGCTGGAGGTGTTAGGTAGGAAATTGGGTATAAAGGCTGCAAACAGAAAAGCAGAAGTCTGAACAATGTGTGCATTGGGATTAGATGGTTGAAACCTCAAGCTTGGATAAAATGTAGAGATAATACATAGTCCTTTTCTTCCCACCTGCACTGTCATCCTGCTTTCAGTATCTCCTTTCTGCCACATTGCACTACCATCACCCTCTCTGACCACAGCCGAAACTTTTGATGTCCTCACAGCCCTTTTGCTTTTCCTTGGGTGAATCCCTTTGGAACTCCTCATAACAGCTATTCTAAATCTTTATCTAGTATGCTCTCAAACTGCTGCACTACTCGTACTGGCTTGTACTCCACAGAGAAAATAGAGCCTGTCAGGCACAATTTTTAGTGGTGCATCTTCTGTTCTCCAACTGTTAACCCCCCTCTTCCTATTTTAGAGGGAACTAAGACCAGTGTTCTCCTGTGCTCTGCATCTCCTCGGTCTCTTTAGAGTTCTGCCCCTTAGTTATGAATGTTTATGAGTATTCTCTGGAGCCAAATTGCATGAGTTCAAATTTCAGTTCCACTACCAATTTCTGTGTGACTCTGGCCACGTTATTGTATTTAATCTTTCTATACCTCAATTTTAAAATCTGTAAGAAGCAAATAATAGTAGCTTTCTCATAGAATTTTTGTTATTTAGAAGTGTCTGACAATCATAAGTACTCAGTATTAGGTTTTTGGTTTTTGTCTCTTTAGTGTTTTGGCTTCCTTTCTCTTGTTCCCTCAAGAGCTCTTAAACTTTTAGTATGGTCAGAATTTTCCCAGTAAAAAGACAACTTAGCACTCAGCCGTCTTTTTTCCCTTCACCATCAACTCTCCTGTGTTTTCATGCCTCGATTCCGTTTGGATCCTCAGCCCCTTACCCTGGATTTCTTCCCCATTTTTTCAGTCTCCTGAAATGCTCAGAGGCCAGATTGCCAAGCCCAGTTGTCTGTTTTCAGATCTCCTTCCTCAAAACATTCTCCCTTGGCTTCTAGGATGCTATTTTCTCCCTTCTTACTCTTTCTTCTTAGCTTTCCTGTCATTTCTTCTTAGTCCCCTTGATCTTGTTTCTTTTTTGCTACTTCATGTTGGTGCCTCCATGGTATTGACTGTAGTTCAAAATATTAGATCCATGCTCATATTTCCCATTGAAATCTACACCTAGATGTCTTGCACATTCTTCATAATTGACATGTCAAATTGTACTCATCTTCCCCTTCTGTTTATACACCACAATCTTTCTACTCACCAGTCTAGAGAATCCTGGGTCATCTTTGATGCTACTTTTTTATGGTTTCACTCAGCTATATTGGTTCTACTTTGAAATGTCCTTGGATTTGTTTTGTTTTCAGCCCCACTGCTATAGTTAGAGCTTTCTCCTCTGGATATTTGTACCTGTCTCAAAAGGGGTCTTCCTGTTTCCAGTGTTGTTACCAGTTTCTCCTTCACAGTCTTCAGTATTGATTTCTTCAGACAGAAGTGTCTTCTCATCAGACTTCCACAGACCTCATTTTTGATAGAAAAAGCCCTAACTCCTCCTTACTGAGGTTTTAAGGTGCCTGTAAATTACAGCTTGATTTGGCTGAGATTAGTTGTATTTTAATTGCAGGATACACATTTTTCTTTCTGTTTTCAGTTACTGGTAAATTACTAATTTAATTTCCAAGTCATAATGTAAAGTGTTTGAGGTACTTCACTTAGATCTTGACAGATAAATTCAGATATTGACTGGTTGGCTCTAAGGCTTTAAATACTGCCTTCATGCTTTTAAAGATAGGTTGGGCAAGTATGATTAACAAATCAACATTCACAGACTTTGGAGTTAGAATTTGGATCTGCTTTTAGTTATTCACTTTGTGGCTTTAAACATTTTATTCATCTCTCTTTAAAAAAGCAAAACAGATTCTTAATTTGGTGAACACAGATGATAAAGATCAGAACAATACTACTCCTAAGCAGGAAAGGTTTAAGAAAAGTGCTTTTTAAAAGTGGGAAAGTGATAAGATTGTGTAGTTTTTAAAGCAATTTTCTAGTCTTAATTTTCTGTATTTACCACTTTGTTATTTTAGAGAGTGAAATGTTCATTTATAAACAAAATGTGGATTAGATTACATAGAATTGAGGTAGATTGTGATTACATTGGATGGGATTGAAGTGTATTACAGCTCTTTTAATTAATATGATTAGATGACCCAAGTACCCTAATGTTAAGTAAATGCTGGGATCTTAGTGTATTTTAACCCCAGAATTCTTCATACATTTCTAACTAACAGCTTTATGCGATATAATTGACACACTATAAAGCACAGTTCACTGGTTTTTTCAGTATATTTAGAGTTGTGCATCCACCATTGCTATCAAGTTCCAGAACATTTTATCGCTCCAAAAAGAAATGCCTTATCAATTAGCAGTCCCCACTCCTCTCTCCTCTTAGCTCCTGGAAACCACTAATCTCCTTCCTGTTTATGGATTTGCCTATTTTGAACATTTTGTGGAAATAGAATCATGCAATGTGGCCTTTTATGTCTGGCTTATTTCACTTAGCATAATGTTTTTCAGGGTTCTTTCATCATGTAGCATGTATCAATACCTTATTTTTTATGACTGAATAATATTACATTGTATGAATATATCACATTTGTTATTATTCATTAGTTCTTTCTAATTTTGGGCTATTAGGAATTATGCTGCTATGAACATTCATGTATAAGTTTTTGTATGAACATATATTTTCATTTCTCTTTTGCATATACCTAGGATAGTGGCATTGCTAGGTGTTAACTGCATGTTTAATTTTTTGAGGAACTGCCAGGCTGTTTCCTGAAGCAGTAGCACCGCTCAGCAGTTGTCATCAGTGTCTAAGGGTTCCAGTTTTTCATTAATTTCATCAACATTTGTTACTGTTGTCTTTTTTGTTATAGCCATCCTAGTGGGTGTGAAGTAGTAGCTCATTGTGGTTTTGCTATACACTGCCCTAGTGACTAATGTCATGAGCATTTTCCTGGGGTGATTATTGACCATTGTAAAATTGTCTTTGAAGAAATGTCTATTCATATCTCTTAAATTGGGTTGTCTTTTTTTATTGTTGAGTTATAAGTGTTCTTTATTCTGGATACAAGTTCCTTATTGGATGCATGATTTGCAAACCAGTGTATGGGTTATCTTTTCATTTCACATGTATTTTTATTTCTTAATCAAATTACTTGACATTAATTTTGGGTTACCGTTAATATTTTTGCATTGTTGCCCGGCTGGTGTGGCTCAGTGGTTGAGCATCAACCCATGCACCATGAGGTCGCCGGTTTGATTCCCAGTCAGGGCACATGCCCAGGTTATGGGGCCTTATCCCCAGTCGGGGGCATGCAGGAGGCAGCCAGTTGATGTTCTCTGTCATAGATGTTTCTATCTCTTCTTCTCCCTTCCTCTCTCTCTGTAATATCAATAAAGAAAAAAAATAGATAAGCTTAATCTTTTTAAAAAATATGTTTTTGCATTGTTTAGTATATTAACTTTAAATTCTTGCCTTAGAAAAGCTAACATGCAAATCAAAGTAGTTAATGAAATATACAAAAATTATGGATAGCTCGGTGGGTGTGGCTTAGTGGGCTGAGCACCGTCCTATGGACTGAGAGGTCTCTGTTGGATTCCCAGTAAGGGCACTTGCCTGGGTTTCCAGCTTTATCCGGGAGGCAGCCGATCAATGTTTCTATTTCTCCCTTTCCCTCTCTCTAAAAAAATCAATTAAAACTTTTAAAAAATTATGACTATAGTAAAGTTAATGTAAAAAGCACATTCCTTAAAGATGATGAAAAGATTAAAAACTAGTTTTAGAGCTTTTGCTATCAAGATCTTGTGTAACTTAAAAAAGAAAAGATCAGCCCTGGCCAGTTTGGCTCAGCGGTTAGAGCGTCGGCCTGCGGTCCGGAGAGACCCGGGTTCGGTTCCCGCTAAGGGCATGTACTTCGGTTGCAGTTTGTCCCCAGCCCTGGTTGGTCGTGCGGGTGGCAGCCACTCGATGTGTCCCTTTCACATCGATGTTTCTCTCTCTCTCTCCCTTCCTCTCTCTCCCTCCCACTCTGTCTGTACAAAAAATGGAAAGATATCCTCGGGTGAGGATAAAAAAAAAAAAAAGAAAAGATCATGTGTAATTGCTTCCGCATCTCAGAATAGCAAATATAACATGGTAAAAAGTTTATTTTTCTGGTTAGTCTAATCCCAAATTAAGCTGTCCTCTTTGTCATAGCAGTAAACATTTTCTTATTCTTTTTTAAAATTATGATATAATTGACATATAACATTGTGTAAGTTTAAGGTATACAAGGTGTTGATACATTTATATATTGCAATATGATTACTATCGTAGCATTAGCTAACAACACCTCTATCATCACATAATTATCATTTCTTTTTGTGATGAGAACAATTAAGATCTAATCTCTTAACTTTATTTATTCTACCCTTAATTTAAAACTTGGAGATTTTTTAAGTGAAATTTTAAAGGCAGGTGGCTATTATGTTACTGAATATTAATCACATACTTTTGAAATGTGAGTAGAACAAAGATGTTTTAATTTTTTTTTTATTAGCCAAAGCTATGCCATAGGAATTTTTTTTTTTTTTTCAGCCCAACCACTCTGACCATCTATTATGCATTATAAAAAGGATTTGGGGTAATATTATTAACCAAACTGGGGAGATGACTACCCCCAGTCAGTGCTCTGATCAGCCTTTATAAGAAGAAAATAATCCAGCACCTCAGAATTACCTTTTTTCAGGTTTTAGGGTATGAGGGGCTGCATAGATGACTCTTCCATTACTCCCACATAATAATGATGAATGGCTTGTATATGTAATCTTGTAAATGTTCAGTTACTGAAAATTGTGATTGCAGCTCAGGTATTCCAATTTCCCTATTGGATAAGTATACCTTAAAAATTTTAAGTGTATGTCTAAAAATAAAAAGTTATATAGTGTTTTATATTTGGCACAATAAAAATTATAAGCCTCTTTTTGATTTCTTTTTCTCATTATAGGCCTCAGGAGTGCAAGTTGCTGATGAAGTATGTCGCATTTTTTATGACATGAAAGTTAGGAAGTGTTCTACACCAGAAGAAATCAAGAAAAGAAAGAAGGCTGTCATTTTTTGTCTCAGTGCAGACAAAAAGTGTATCATTGTAGAAGAAGGCAAAGAGATCTTGGTTGGAGATGTTGGTGTAACCATAACCGATCCTTTCAAGCATTTTGTGGGAATGCTTCCGGAGAAAGATTGCCGCTATGCTTTGTATGATGCAAGCTTTGAAACCAAGGAATCCAGAAAAGAGGAGCTGATGTTTTTTCTATGGTGAGCAGTGATAGTAATATTGAGCCTCTGTAAAACCCAGAGTTAATTTCATTGTTAGTTTAGCATTTGGAGAACTAGTTCCTGGGGCCAAAGTAATTTTAGTCAAGCTGTCTGCAGTCATTGCCATTTAATTTTTATTTGCAAGGTTTCATAAGGGCTGGGTGGAGGTGGGCAAAGGGGGAAAAGTAGGGGACATCTGCAATAGTGTCAACAGTAAAAAATTTTAATTAAGAAAAAAAGGTCTTAGCTGGATTGACATTTGTGGGACCAAAACTAAATGCTAGAAATCAGCCTCCCAGTTTTTTAAACACTTAAACTTTTCGTGTGCCTCTGTGGTTTGCTCCTTTTGAAGTTGGTATTATCATTGCCTGCAACTGTGATTTGCTCAGTGTTCACACTGTCCATAAGGGTAGCCACTAGCCACTGTGGCTGTTTAGATAGAAAATAATTAAATACAACTTAACATTTATTTTCTTACTTGAATTGCCACATTTCAGATACTCAATAGCCACATGTAACTAGTGGCCACTTTATTGGGTAGCACAGGTATAGAACATTTTCCATCATTATAGAAAGTTCTATTCTAAATAGTGAAAAGGTATTATAAAGTGATTTTACATTGTGAGTTGAAAGTCACACCTATGTCCCTCATTTAATTGTATTATACATTTCTTGATTTTTTTACATAGTGAGACCATTTTTAGCTTCTAAGGGGAAGGAAGAGTGGTAACAGCCTCTGATTTATGAGGAGTGAGGGTTCTCTTAATACTTTGGCCTGAACCAGGGCAAGGCAAGGGGGTGCTTAGCTCTTAGCTGTGTGCCACCAATAGTTTGGGATGTGGGGCTACGAAGTACAGAAAACTCCGGTTTAAAGGCATGCAACTCTAGATCACACTCCAGTTTCATTTCAGCAAGCCTGTTAAGACTTGTCTAAACCAAGATGCTATGAGGATATAAATATGAGGTCTGGGTGCATGTATTAAGGCAGTTTACTATTTTGCAAGCCTGGTAGCTACATACATACATACAATACTTAATGAGACATTAGGAGCACATTCCTGATTTGATTGAAGGTGCAGCTATTAAACTTAATTTCTGTTACATGTCAGGTATTGTGGCCTGGGAAAACAGCTATGAGTAAAATGGGTAAAGTCCCTGCTCTTCTGGGATTTACAGCTGAGTGGTGGATATGGTAGCTAACTAAAGATTTTGGCCTAAAAAATTTTTTTAAATTTATAATAAGAAACATTTGATAAGATTTTAGCTTGTAAATTGGAGAATTGGGGGGAGTAGGTTTACAGTTGGGAGTACACAAAAAACAGTTTATTCTTGTAGTAGTATTATTTATTGTATTATTTTCCATACAAACTACCATACACCTAATTTTACCCCACCCATTATTTCCTTTGTTTGCAGTATTTCCCCCTGGTGTGTGTGTGTGTGTGTGTGTATATATATATATATATATTTTTTTTTTTACTATGAAAATGATCCTCCATATGAAAAACCATTTGGAAAATCAAAGTAGAAAGAAGAAAAGGAAATTCCGTGTTAGTACGGTGTTTTATTTTGTACTGTTGCTTTTCTTAAAGAAAAGGTAAAACCATTAGGAGTGTACCATAACAGGCTCTGTTTAAAGGGTCCCAGGAACAGCTGTGTTTTAAAAATCTGGTCAGACTAAAATCAGAGCAGCAAATCCTTTTTCCTATCCCTGACTATTTTGCATAAGCAAAGTGCCCTGGCTGGTTTGGCTCATCGGTTAGAGCGTCGGCCTGCGGTCCTGAGAGACCCGGGTTCGGTTCCCTCTAAGGGCATGTACCTTGGTTGCAGTTTGTCCCCGGCCCTGATTGGGTTGTGTGGGTGGCAGCCACTCGATGTGTTCCTTTCACATCGATGTTTCTCTCTCTCTTCCTCTCTTTCCCTCCCACTCTATCTGAACAGAAAAATGAAAAATGGAAAACTGTCTTTGGGTGAGGATAAAAAAAAAAAAAGAAGGGAAAAAAAAAAAGTACCCACTTAACTTTGCAGTTCAAACACTTGCCAGACGAGGTTATTGTTATGCTTTGCCTTCCTCCTTTGACCTTATAGTTGGAAAGAATAAGCTTCAGAGAGACTTAGAGACTGCCCTTTTCCTTGGTTCTGGAGACTAGACTCTGCCCGCTGTGGGAGGAGTAAACTAGGTGAGGTCCATGCCAGCCCATGGTGCTAATTAATGGCTGTGGAGTATCCTGGAAATGACCGTGAAATGGAATTGTTAAGTGCTAAAAATATTTAATTACATTCCATTTACCCTTTGGTATCTTGGTAGTGTGGAGTGGAGGTAGGCCTGAGGTTGGGTGGTGTCGTAGAAAATGATGCATTCACAGATAGCAATTTGAATAGGATGGGATTTTTCTGTCAATTGTTAATATTTCTGTTATTTTTATTTTTTTATTTTTTTCATCCTCATCCGAGGACATTTTTCCATTTTTTGTTCAGGTAGATTGGGGGGGGGGGAGAGAGGAACAGAGAGAGAGAGAGAAACATCGATGTGAAAGGGACACATCGAGTGGCTGCCACCCGCACAACCGACCAGGGCCGGGGACAAACTGCAACCGAGGTACGTGCCCTTAGCGGGAACCGAACCCGGGTCTCTCAGGACCGCAGGCCGACGCTCTAACCGCTGAGCCAAACCGGCCAGGGCTATTTCTGTTATTTTTCAATATTGCTGGTGAAGAAAGTGGTGAAACATATGCTTTGCTACCAGTGTTCATTCAAGATGGGGCCAGCACAAAAAAATTTTGTAAATACAAGATAGTAGTAATATTGACAATTACGACATAGCTATTGCCGGAATTGCCATTAAGTTTTAAAAATGAAATCCTTCTGACATGTTTTACTATGTTAGACTAAGATGGAAAACACAAGGACTCATGTGGTCAGAATTTGCTATTGGAATAGACATAAAAGAAGGGGTAAGAAGGGAACTTTTACTTATATTCTTTTTAAGAAAACAATCTGAAGCAAAAATGCTAAAATTGCTAACATTTCTTAATTCAGGGTGGCAGATACATGATGTACAGATTATTCTCTGTATTTTGAAACTTTTTCTAACCAGAAGGGGTTAAAAACCTTATATAAAGATGGTTGTTATTAGTCTAAACTCAAGCCTTTACTGATAAAATTTTTTTAATGTTTATTTTTAAGAAAATGAATTGGGCAGTACAGTGAAGTATCCAGTCAGTGTTGGTTCTTTTGGTCTGGCCCTATTAATCTGATTTTTAATCAGTGCTTCTCTACTTTTTTCCCACTTGGTCAGCCTGAGCCTTTCTGTGTATGCCTACCGTAACAATTCTCTCTAAGGAGGTAGAGACATAGAAAAATTGTATAGTTAGACTCTCCTAGGATATTCTGAGGAACCCCCCCACCAATCCCCAATTAGTGATGGAGATGTTTAACAATACATAAATAGTATGTTCTCTAAACCAGATTTTTCATTTTTGGCATCTCTTTATCCAGGGCACCAGAGCTAGCACCTCTGAAAAGTAAAATGATCTATGCGAGCTCCAAGGATGCAATTAAAAAGAAATTTCAAGGTAAGGTCTAGACTTACTTTCAAATATTTAGAGATGTGGTGAGCCCTTGGAATGAGGGCTGCATCTTTTCTAGGAAGCACCTTATTTTTTTTTGGAGAGCCTTGGCCACAAGGAAAGGAAACACTGTTTTGAGAAAAAACCCAGAAGGTTGAACCTGGTTTTCAGTGTGTCCTCCACCTTGTGCTGGTCACTTTGGGTCTGCATGGCCTCTATTTAATAACCTTCTTCTCTCTACATTGTGGATCACTTATTCAGGCTGCTTTTAAATTTGTTTGAGATGCTGCCAAGTTTCTCACAAAACAGATGGAGACTGATTGGTTCACATTGGTCATACTAAATGATACATTTGCTCTTGCCTTTGTAGTTGACATAAAGTTGAAAAAGGAAATGCTTATAAATGAGAAAGGATACTTTTATCTCTAGCTTTACTTTGGAATGGTATGATTTTAGGTAATTGACTCATCTGTATCCAAAGGAAAGTTCCCTCCTTGAGCTGGCCAATTATGTTTGACTTGTCCACTGGGTGATTGGGATCCTGATGAGATGGCCTGACCATACTTACTGTCTCCAGCCAGGAGGAAATGTTGGTACGCTGGAAAGAGCATGGGGCAAATGCCCAAAGGCCTGCACTGAAGGCTAAGCTTGTCATCTAACTACTGTGTGACCTTGACCAAAACTGCTTAATCTCCTTGGGCCTTGATTCTCTCAGCTGTGGAATGAGATTGTCTTGATTGTGTGAGCTCAGTCTCAGAGGTTGCCCTACCTCCTTCCTGCCATGGCCAGCTCCAAACAGCTGGGTGAGCCAAGGTCACAAGGACTTGGCCTAGTGTGGTTTTTGTTTTGTTTGACTGTGACTGATTTTTACATTCTTGTAGTTGAAAAGGTTTTCCCTGGCTTGTTTTACCTAGGAAAACAAACTCTCACTTTCTTTCCTGGAACCTGCTGCTGCATAGTTCAGGCCTTGCAGGTTCTCCATGCCTTTGAGCTGATGTTGGGCCATTCCCCAGAAGTGTGTTCACTGGTTGGTTAACTGATGTTTTAATGGGACTGCATAGCGTCAGCACTTCCACAATGTAACTGAAAAGGATTCAGGGTGTGGATTCCTCATCATCCTTACTCTGCATTGCCTTTCAATAAAGGGAATTTTGCTACATACACTTGATCTGGTAATATTAAAGATGGCCACCTTGCTGCCTCTTTTCTAGTGAAACCATTACTGGCTTTCTCCAGTCAGTCCTAAGTGGTCCAAAAGCTAGCTGGCCTGTTAGGTTTTCATCAGCTTATGAAATTGTCTTAAAATTATGGAAAATCAGAAACAATGCAAGTATTTAAAAGAAAGTTATTTACAGAGAAGCTGCTATATATAATTCCTTAATTGAGTTCATTCTGCGTGTGGTGATGTAATTTTTCTGAGAAAGCAATTAGTAACACATTTTACAGTTTTTGTGCTAGATTTCATAAAAGTGTAATACCACTAAAGAGCTGTTTTGTAGAACAAAAGAATGCCATTTGTAAATATTCTTACTCTTCAACACAGTTGACTAAATCAACTGCAATCAAAATGTCAAATTCATATATATATTTATTTTAAAAAAACAAAAAATATTGCTAGACTTGCTTTTTAATTTTTTATTGAAGTGCATCATGTCTATAAAAAAGCAGATGTCATAAATTATTGTAGAACTCAATGAATTTTCACAAACTGACATAATGGTTGTTTCTTGATTCAATGACCAGTACCCCAGAAGTCTTACTCAGACCCCTTCCACTTACACCGCTTCTTTACTCCTTCTCCTAAGGGTAACCAATACGTTGGCTTCTAACACCATAAAATAGCTTTGGCTGATTTTGTGTTACACAAATGGAATCATCCAGATTGTATGCTTCAGTCAACATTATGTTTGTTAGTCATTCATTTTTATGCATGTAGTTACAGATTATTTATTCTCATTACTGTGTAGTATTTTGTTTGTGTATACCACAGCTTTTCTAGACATATTAGAACTAGTCTTTTAAAACAGCTTGATCTTATTTAGAGAAATAAGTAAATTACTGCCATAATTCTAAATAGAATTGTTACTTTTTCCTTCCTAGGCATAAAACACGAATGTCAAGCAAATGGGCCAGAAGACCTCAATCGGGCTTGTATTGCTGAAAAGCTAGGTGGATCCTTAATTGTAGCTTTTGAAGGATGCCCTGTGTAGACCATCGTTCAGTGCCACAAGTCAAAAGCTTCCATGTTTAATGTTATCCTCCTGCTATTTAAGTAAAGCAAATATATTTAGGCCAGGATCTCACTGAGGGGGAGCTATCGTGTCATCTGTTAGAGTAAACTAAATATTCTATAAATGTGCAAACAGCCCTAAATAAATTTAAAATCTCAAGTTTTATTGGTGTGAAATTAAATTCTTATTGGCCAAATGCCTGTTTTAATGAGTTGGCTTGTAAAGATTTTTGCTAAGCTCATGATTTTTAATAATGCAGTTCACAAAACACTATAAGGTCATATGAAGAGAATTATTGCATCTTTGTTAATTAACCTCAGCAATTACTTTGTTTCTTTAGCTTAGAGAATTGGTCATAATCTGATTATAATTTTTGCCCAAAGTTTTTATTCTCACTTGAGCTAAACTGAATAATGGAAAATAATTCTCACAACATGTAATAACACTAATATACTAACTACAGTAAGATTAAGTCAGGCAGTATTTTAATTCTACCAGATGTGTAATGAACACTGTCTCAGAATTGTGTATGCTTATAATCAGCGCTGATCTTGCAGAGCACTATTTCAAGCACTTAGCTGGATGGAGTACAGGAAACAACTCCTTGTACCTGTGGTGAGCTCTCCACTTACTAGATGGGAGACTGTTCTGAGAATGACCTTGCTTGCATCTTGAGAATCATGTGTCCTCAGGAGAATGTGCAATATCTTGTAACAACCAATTATAATGCAAATTGGGGCTCCATTGTAATATACTTTGTTAATGAAGATGAAAACAGTTTATTGATAAGCTGGGACAAGAATTTTGTTGTTTCTGGCACAGTAAGGTGTGGAAGAACACTAGGTATATGTTTACTCTGGGGCCTGGAAGAACTTAATTTTCTAGAGCAGTTTGTCAACTGTACATGGAATGGGGAGCAGGTATGACAAATGATGACATCCACAGAAAACTGCTACCGGATGACACTTGGAAGTGATTGTCTTTAACATCACAGGCATAATGCTTTGAACAATATAGAGATGCACAAACAGTTGAACTTAGAAGTAGTTGTATTGGCTTTATGTAATAAAGGAAGCATTTTTAACTTAAATCTCTTTTGTAATTATTCATGTGTGAATTGGGGATAAAGGAGTTTGTCTTCCATATATGGGGCAAGTTGTGGAGGTTTCAGTATTTCGGACAATTACAATGAAGGTCACAGCTCCCTCATATTGAATGAGAACATTGCTATAAAAGTTGGGTATCTTTTCTTATTTCAAACATTTATCCACATACCAGGCTTTTATCACCTCTGATTTATTTGGGATGGAAAAAAAGAGCTTTAGTCAAAATACCTCCTTCAAAATTGTCTAGAAAATAGTGCTGGTTACTGGTTTGCTGATAAGCTACTTGTCATTCTTTCATCCTGAATTTCTTATTTTGCTGTTTGGAGTGCTTTTAGTGACTGTATATTAACAGGCCTCTCGAGAAGCATTGCAGGCCCAAGGCTGCCCTACTCAAGAATCAGCCATGTAGAGCACACCGGGAGTTCTAGGAGAAAGTCTTTTCTGTGGGTTTAGCTTGTGACATGTGGTACATACAACTTGGTTTATCCACCACTCCATGCAGTTGTGCATCTGTGTGTGTATATGTGTGATACATGCTATGGGAAGGATTTCAAGCAGTGTACAGGGATGTAATATAATGTAAACACCTCTCAACACTTGTCTTAGTCCATAAATTGGGAGATATTAGTTACTTACATCTCTACCTAGGGCAACTTTTGAGTTTCACTGGATTCCTGATGGTGGGTCCAAGAACCCTGCTTTATAATAAGCACTCCAGGTAATTCTCATGCAAAATTATTGTTTGGGACCTCAGCTGACATTGGTAAGAAATAAAATTGCAGGTATACTCTGCTTTCAGCAAACATATTTACATTTTTTCCAAGAGTTAACACATGACAAAATGTGTTTGTGGAAAGCTTAGGGTTCATCTAGTATTTTGTTTTAAGACAACAGCAGATAAAGCCACTGCTAATAGAAATTCAGAACTTGACTGTGTAGTTTGTTATTTCAAAGAACGTCAGTCAGAAAACAGTGAACACAATGACTTGAAGAATAGAATTAGGCTTGGTTGAGTGGTTTCTTTTGTAGAACTGCCCAGAGTGCTGGCTTGGTCAACACACAGGAAGTACAGCTTCTGTTTCTTGACTCGTTTGTTGCTCTTTGAACTATCAGAGACTGGATATGCCCAAGGATACATTACCTTTCTCATAATTTGGGGCATTTCTGAAATAAAAGTCTCTAGACTAAGCTCCAGCAAGAAGGGCCATTAATTACATTGTGGCTGGGACAGGAGGAAGTTCCAAAATCCAGGCTCTTGGTGGAAGGTTGGTTTTGTAACTTGAGCTATTTGGCTGGCCAGGGCTCTCCGTAGACTCTGCCCAGTTCCAGAAGGGTAGTGGAAAGGGGGTTTACTCAGCCTGTAGCCAGTGCCCTCAGTAGCCAGCCCTGACAAGTCAAGTATCTTGCCTGCCTAAGGTTACTCAATTCATAAATAGCGCAACCAGGGCAAGATGGGTCTCTTGTTTTCTGGTACTTAGCTCTTCCCCTTGGACCCTAGAGAATTCATTTCTAACACCTGAAATTCTGAGGTTAGATCTTACTCAGTGCTACACATGAGACTTGAACTGGGAAGGAAAACAATTATTTTGGACTCTGAATCCAGTTAGACCCAAATCTGAAAGAGGCTCAGAGAGAGGGCATCTGTGGAGGGTGTCTATTTGTTGGTGGTCTAAGACAGCGATTTTCAACTGGTGTGTGCTGCAAGAATTTTAAAAATATACACTACCTTATTTAGTCAGGGGCATTGACCTTTTTTCCTTTAGATTGTCAAATTAAGAAAATAATAGCTGTCTGGTGTGAATGAATAAAAACTATACCTATTTTTTTGGGGGGGGGGTCAGATTGGCAAAAAAAAAATGTATTTTCTGGAGTGCTGCAGAATTTTAGTAATTAGTTTGTGTGCCATGAGATGAAGAGGGTTGAAAATCGCTGGTCTAAGATGAGCAGTAAGGAGCACTGCGCCCAGGCTGTGGCAGAGTAGTGCTTCCTGTTAGGTCAGCCACTGCCTTTTAGTTGACAAATGCTCCAATCCAGCCTAGATGATCCCTGCCTCCACACAAACTTCATCCCAAGTTGACTACAGAGCCAGTACTCCAGTGCTGGAGGGATGTCACTATACTTGCAGGCCAGGGCCTGAGTGGCCAGGCCAATGAGCCAGGCTCCTGGGTGTCTGTTCCATGTAATGGGACACCAGGAGGCCTTGTCAGCCTCTTATGCTGCAATCTGCATATGGCAGCTGTCTCCCATACCTTCCCAAATAGCTTTCCTTCTTCCCCAGCCTGATAATGAAGCTTTGCCCAGGAACAGCTCTAGGGACAAGGCCAGACTGAAGCCTGGCAAACTCGGGCTCCCTCTGCCAGCCCGGGAGATGCCACTGCTGGGCTTCAGGGCTGCTGAGTCCTTGCTGGACAGGCAGGGAGAGTTTGAACTCCAGGCAGCCTTCAAGGTAACATTTTCTTGAGCCCCTTAGGGCCCCACATCCTGCACTTTAACCTTCTCCCCACAGGCGAACACTGGGTCCCCACCAGGTGGTCTGAGAAGGGAATAGGGTTGTAACCAGAACCCAAAGGTACATGGGTTTCTTTTACCCTTTCTTTCCTAAAGATCCTCCCATTACTGTGCCTTCTGAGGGCATCCAACAGGCATAGGTGTTCTCAGTTCTGTGGTCAGTGAGGCAGGGTGGGGAACTTACTGGAATGCAGGCTCCCAGACCTACAGAGGAAACTCACCAAGGCCCAAAACTGACCTTACATAAGTCCACTGTGCAGAAGCCTCCAGTACTAAGCCCCTTCTCCTGAGGCACAGGCCACACAGAAGGTGCAGTGTGAGGGAACACAGGTTTATGGAGGCTCAGTGGCCACTCTTCATGGGGTCTGAATACTCCAGATGACATTTTCCCTCCAAATGACACCGCTACCCCATCCCAAGCTGCCTAGTGACTACCAAGCATTAGAGATGGGTAACCTGCCTGTAGTTTACCTGGTGAACTACTTTCTCTTCATGGGGACTGCAGAATAGAGGGGAGGTTCACCTCCCTTGAGAACTGAAAGATTCATGTGAGAACCAGGCAGAGGGCTGGGCATGTGGCCGGTGGCAGGTGTTAATAAGTGACTTCCTTTTGCTCAGTCTCCTGGCCAGGAACCATGACATCCATGTCCCAAGTCCCATGGGCTTCCCTCCACTTCAGCCCCCCTCCAGAGTTCTAGAACAGGTAGTTGTCTTCCCTCACTTAAAAACCTCAGTGGCTCTCCTACTCCCTTAATCTGTCCAGACTCCAGACTTCATAACCTGTCCTCCATACTTGTCCCCTCGTCTTAACCCCTTTCCTTCCCCTGGCAAACGCCTCCTCTTCTGGTTAACTCTATCTCCAGCTTAGGCTCACTTCTCCGGCTCTGGGGAGCCTTCCCAGCACCCTGATTCCAATATGACTGCAACACACAAATGCCACGCAGCATGGTGAGGTGGCCCATAGACCAGGTGCTACATGAAAGCCAGGACCAGGATTTTGCCAGTTGAGGTCAGGACTGCCCAGTCCCTGGTAGATTCTCAAACTGTGGGGGCTGAAAGCAGTTAAATGATAGACATGCACAATACCTCCCAAGGTCTTGAGATTCTCATGACAACCATGCCAGAGGAGTCAAACCCACCACCTGGAAGGCTGCACGAGATGCAGAGAGATCCAGGATTGTGAGGCTTGGGAGATGGAAGTGGGATAGTTTGGTCCAGGCAGCCTATTCACAGAACCGGTTGACAACTGCCCCCAAGAACCCATGATGTTCAGATACACCTTCCATTCCTGGGGTGTTTCAACCCCTCCTGTGAGCCTCTAAATCCACTTTCTGCTTAAGCTCCAGGTTCCTATTTATTACAACATCCCCAATACACCCCTTGGCCCAAGGTTTTTCTGGAGCACTGTCTTGGGCCACCAAGGTCACAGGAGGTCCTGAGGATCACAGTAAGTCTCAGCTCACTGCTCCAGCCTTAGTGTGCCCCTCCTGAGGCACGGATGTTTGTCCGAGCCCCAGCCAGAAGGACGGAGACTCCCTATTCACTCGTGGAGCTCACTGCACACAGCAACCTAGCCCACCCATATCCCTGCTCAGGTAACCTCGGATCCTCCAGGGCAGGGACCACAGTCAGTGCATCTGGCCACCTGGCATCCCAGGCCCTACTCATCCTGCCTAGTGGGCACTGGGGCCTGGGTGGCATGATGGGGAAAAGTGCTGGGGACTAGGAAGCAACTCATTTCACCCCCAGTTTAGGCAGAGCTGCTGATCCCCCGACTTCAGAGAAACCAAGAACCACACTTGTTCTCTAAGGGATCGAGCCCCTCTTCATTCCTCATCCCAGGCCCAGCAACCAGTGGGGAAGCCCCAGCAGAAGAGCAGACAAGACCGCAGCGCCAGACGACAATGTTGGTTTTAATGGCATTAACATCCAGGAGGTCACACATCAGTTCTGGTTGGTAACTTCTTCCAGGGGTGAGGGGCTGCTGCCTTGTTGGGCTGGGCTAGGCCCCTCCAGTCTGTGCCACAGCCTTTGAGACTCACCATCTGGTCCACCCGCCTCCCAACCCCCGACCTACTGAAAGACAAAACAATTGCACTGATCTCGACATACAGACAGCCAGAGGTCCCGGCCTCCCCAGCACACACCCTGGGGTCTGTCACAGCTGATAAGGGCTTTGGTGTCTGCTCTGCAGTGGTCCAGGGCTGGTCCTGGGGAATAGTGTTTATCGAATGTGACAGGTTCTCTTACAAAGTGGGGGTCTGGAAGATCTATTTCTGTGGTTCTAAGAGACTCTTGTCTGTAATGGCTTCTCTCAGAGCCACCGGAGTTGGACCTGGATAACGCTGTGTCGGCTTGTGTATTTGTAAGGAATGTATAAGGCATTTTGGTAAGTTGAACAGTAACTTCTTTTTCCGCAGAGGAGACTCAGACAGAGGTGCCCTCCTTTGAGCTGCTACCGTCCTCCTGTGAACATGGGGCAGAGGGAGGGAGAGGGTGGGGCCGAGGAGCCAAGGGGAGCATTCACCTCAACTCCTAGGGACCTCCAGTTCCTCTGAATTAACACCCCACACCATTCCAAACCCTTCAGAGAATACCTAGCACATCTGGAGAACCAGAGCTGATTCCTGGGGCTGCTAGAGATGCCTGAGGGTTGGCAGGAACTGAGGGCCCCGAGTTTGGGTGAGGACGTTGGTCCCACAGGCCTTGGGCTGGCAGTGGGGGGTCAGAGATATGCTTCCCATCAAAGGGAGCTATGGGTGCTGCACATCCTGATGCTGCCTTCAGAAATATGCCCCACCACTTTCTGATTCAGGTCTGTATCCTATTGGTCCTGCATCTGGGAGTCCCGGGGCTCCCAGCACCATGCCCAATCCTTCCCAGCAGCCCTGTAGAGAGCCAGTGTCCCTGCATGGCCAGGACACTCACTGTTTTGTCCAGCTGCTCCTGCAACTTCTTCACTGTGTCTTTCTCCTTTGCCAGATGCTCCTGGGTTGTCTTCAAGAGCTCCTGTAATTTGGTGGCAGCACGTCCCAGGTCACTCGTTAACTTCTTCTCTTTTTCTAGTCTCTCCTGTGGATCAGAGGGTTGAAGAGGATCAGCCTTCATGTGGCACACATCAAGGCCACCTGGCTATGCCTGTGGGGCCCGATGCCCTGGGAACTGGGAGCCCTCTGAAGGTAGGAGGATGCTGGAGAATGCTGTCTCCTGGTCACCCAGACAGGCAGTAATGATCAGGAGCAAACAGCCCAGGTCACAATTAGGTCTGTGCCCTGTCTACTAGCAATGCCAGTAGAGCTTCCTGCGACCCTGGGGATATTCTGATGTGCACTGTGCAACCCAGCAGCCACTGTGGATAGATGTGGTGCCTGCTACACATTTGCAGTATGGCCATGGCAACCGAAGAACTGAACTTCAAGTTGGATTTAAATTTAAATAAGCACGGTGACTAGTGGCTATCGTATATAACACTAGAGGTTTAAGGACTACCCCCCAACCACCAAATCAGCCTGTACCCCAAGGGGATGCAAGATGGTTCCTCCTCTATTCCTACCCCAGGTGGTGACAATGGGAAGCCAGTGCCCGGAGCTAGCCCTGGTCAAGCCTTGAGCAGAGCCCACCCTTCTACCTTCAGCTGTGCGGCTGCCTCTGCTTCTGCAGACTCGAGGGGCCTGGCTCGAAGCTTCTCCAATTCCTCCTGTAGCCTACATGCCGCATTCTGAGCCTTGGCAGAGAAGAGGCAGTGGAGTTAGGGCACAGGGTCACATCAGTCACCTCACAAACCCAACTAGCCTGCTTGGGGATAGAAGGGCACCCAGCATGATGGGACAACAATACCAGTCTGTTGACATGAGGCAGGTGACCAACTGCACAGCAACATCCCCAAGGGAAGGACCCTCCAGACCCACAACCACCTGCCTGGACCACACCCTCCACCATTCCCAACATAGCTGATGGCTCAGGGTCCCCCAGACAGGGCCTGACCTCTTCAAACTCGGCTGTGAGCTTCTGTCGCTGCATCTGCTCATCCTCCAGAATGGCTTCTGTCCGCTCCAACTGCATTTTCAGCTGCATGGAAACACCACAAATATACTTTGGGAACCTGATGAAGGACCCTCTTGGGAGCCCAGGGCTCCCAGGCAGGCTGAGACCTGGAGGCTCCACCTTCTGGCTACTTCTAGTGTGACTGCCTTTCCCTGCCTCTGGCCAGCTGGAGTGGCCTCTGACCATCAGCTAGCCAACCAAGTAATTTCCAAAGCTACCCCTATGGGGGAGATGGTACCTTAGCCTCTGGGTACAAAAGCTGATGTGGCTGAAGGGAGATGTTTATGGGACTTCTGCTGACCTCAGACACCTTTAATGAGGCACACAGGACAAAGATGCCTCAGAGCCACTGGGCAAGCCCTGCCCCACAGTGGTATCCCCATCTAGCAACGACCCCACTGCTACTCTGGTGTCAGGCCCCTGCCTCCTGGTGAGGACTTTCAGCAGTGGTTACTTGGGTCAAAAGTCTGGAAAACAAGCACACTGCTAGTGATGTCCCAGCAAGGGCCACACTAGGACATCAGACCCTAATCACAGGACTAGCTGCCCCACCTCCCTCTTCCAGTCCCTCCTGCACACAGTGTTAGGATCAAGCCTCCAATACCCCCCCTGCCTGGACACCTTCCCTGCCCTAGCATCTGCTCTGTGGCTTTCGCAGAGCTGAGAGGACCCCCTCCCGGGTATTGAGGCAGAGTGGGGTGGGGAGGGCAGGCAGTGGAGGCTACAAGTAGCAGATGTTTAGCCAGAACAGAGGCCTGCTGTGCCTGCGCTCCACCTGGGGTCGAAGGGGCCCGGGGGTGGTTAGTGACAAACATCTGAGGACCAGCTCACCGCCCTAACCTCGACAGGGTCCTGCTCTGCTGGGGGGGCCTCTGGGGGAGCAGCTGGAGACCCAGCTACGTCACCATCCTCTACGTGGCTCTTCATCTCACTCAACTGCTGCCTGACCTGAAACAGGGAGGGGTGGGTTTGTACAAATAGCCAGATGCATGCCCACTTTGCGCGTACACACAGTTCCCCTTGGGAGGGCCACAGATGCTCTCAACAGCCAAAGCCCCTACAGGGGACCTGGTTGGTAACTGTGACCTGTGTCAGAGTCCCCATGCAGGATTACTGGGGCAGAGAGGCCAGCGCCACAACCCCTCACCTGTGCCAAGCCTAGGCCCAGGGGTCAATGAGGGGCCTGGATGGCCTGACCCACGTGTTCTGTTCCAAGACCAGCCAGCATGAAACCCTCCCCAGTAGGGAGGTGACACACAGAGCTAAGAAATGCAAAAGGGAGTGAGGCGGCCAACAGGCTCAGCACGCACAACACTACTTAGGTTCTGGATTACTTCTAGACGTAATCCATTGTCCAGAGTATGGGGTCTAGAAAAGATTACAAGATGATAATACTCTTACCTAATAAGGTCCCCCCACCCCTGAGCTCCATTGCTGGGAGCAGATGACACATCTGGTGGTCCCCACATCCCCAAGACCATTAAGCCTCAAATCTGAAAAGGCAGCAGTGTCACCCATAAAGCTCAGGTAAAGGTTCAAGTTGGGGAATCTGGGTGGGCCCTTGGCACGAGCTTCCCAGGGTATGTGGGTAGCCTCAGACACCCCAAGTGTGTGGGGCCTGCTCCCTCACTTCCTTCCCTCCCTTCCAACAACCCCTAAAGGTAGAACCAAACTGCCCAGTTCAATGATGAGCACTCAGGGGAGTCTTCTCCACACATGCCCCCAGCCTGGGCAGTGCCCTGGAGACCGTCACCTAGACCTTGCTTTAGGGAGTGGCCCTTGTTCTCAGGCAGTGACTCAGTCTGGATGGCACCCACTCTCTAGTGTGTCAGTCCCAGGTAAGGCCCCCGGGGAGTCAGAAGCAGGTGTGCCACGCATGGGGCTGGCTCAGCGGACGTTGCTATAGGAATGGCAGCCCACACTTGAGACCTTTGGTCTCACAAAAACCCAGACACATCCATTTGTATTCAAAATCTCCCAATTTCTAAATGTTAATAACTAGTTCAAAATTTTAGTTCAAAATTTTAAACGACCATGTAGATCAAATAGAATGTGTCTGTGACCTTACAGGCTGCTGCTTGCAGCCCTAACCCTGGAGCTGGTTGATAGGGGGACCAGTGGTGCCCCACCTCTACAAGGTTGGGCTGACCCTGTGTCAAGGAGTGGGGAGTGTGATCAGACACCAACACTGAAAACTTGGAGGACCCAGAGGCCAATTGCATAGCAGGGAGCTCCATGAGTCTGCTTCTACTGCCAGGTGTAGAGCAGGCCTCTCAGCCCACAGGTTGGCTGGAACTAGTCTTAGCCTCTGCTACAGTAAGAAAAGGCCAAGTCCCACAGAGGGCAAGGCCTGTGCTGACAGCCATGGGGTGCAGAATACCCAAGCCCAGAAATTCCAGGTGACACTGGACTCATAGGGGTCAGACTTCCCTGAGCATCCAGCTCTGTGGCCTGGGACCAGTTTGCACCAGGAGAGATGGGAGGTGGGCCTGAGCACACTGGTCCCAGGAGCCACAGGCCCAGCTTAAGAGCAAATGTGCAAGGCGCCCCTTCATCACAGCCCAATCCAAGTCTGGCCCAAACACTAAATTGGTGCAAGCGGCCTCTTCACACTGTTACATTTGACAGGATGTAAAAGCATAAGTAGAAATTAATCAGACATACACACACACACCACCACTCCTCCATGTCTCAGGCCGTTCCCCCATACCACATTCACTCACCAGGGCAAGTTCACTGCTCTGTTTCTGGGCTTCGCTCTTGGCTGCATCCAGCTGAGATTGAGATTCTAATAAAAGTTGCCTCAACTTGAGGAGTAAACAGACCCAGGTGATGGGGGCAAAGGATAGAGAAGAGAAAACCAGCTCCTGTGAGTTAGCACCTAAACAAAGAGTCTAATACACCCCTGTAACCCAAACCCTTGAGAACACTGCAGGGCAGAGTGAGCACAGTGGGCTCCCAGGCCTCCAGCAGCTCCTGTTTCTTTTTTGAAGACTTAGGAAGGCTGGCATTTCATTGTCTGCCTCGTCTGGGGCCTTTGCAAATGTTTACAGATTGTTTCACAATATAAGACTAAAAGTTTGAGATCAAACTAGAATCAGAGGTGCCAGGTTTGTGCTTTCCGCTTCTGAAGTCAGGAAACAGTATCAGATTTAAATACATTTCTCCAGAAATGATGTCACCAAGCCAGGTGGAGAATTCTCTTGCTATGCAGGTGATAGGGCTTCACCCCTGCCCCGTTGGCTGGCCCAAGGCCTAGAGCAAAGCCCAAGAACTGGCATTCTGAGTTCATGTGAATGAGAGCTGCAACTCTGGGCAGGCCAAGACCCCATGGGGAGACTCACCTCCTTGGCATAGCTCTGGCACTCAGCGCTCGCGGCTGCCATGTGCTTCTCCAGCTCTGCTTCCAGATGCGAGGTGTGCTCCCTCACCTGGACACATACATGCACATGTCAGAAGCCTCAAGACAGCCAACAGGGAATATAGGCTGAAGAGATGACAAGTGTGGCTGGTCCTGGGGATAAAAGCTAAGAAGAGACCTCCACATCCTGTAGACTATGGAGCCAACCAAGGTCAGGCAGAAAGACCTGGCAACAGAACACCATCCTAAAAATAGTACCCGAACTCCAGCACTCTTGGGTCTGTGTACTCAGACCTCAGCAGGAGGGAGAAGAGCGTTCAGGCTGACTTGCTAGGTGGATACCAGGGGCACCTTCTTCAAGGCCAGGGCTGACAGTGTGTCTGCAAAGGGCAGTGGGGCCATCTCTCAGACATCCCACAAATCAGAAGGCCACTGTTTAAGATCCTCTAGCCACTCTTACAACATGTGGTTCACAAGGGAAAATAACTATCTAAGCCTCTATAATGACGTTTCTCTGTAATAAGTAAGGAAAGCAGCCCTCTGAGAAGATCATACATACATACCTGATCTGAACTCTCAAGTTCTCCCTTTAGCTTCTCTATAATCTCTTCGAGATGTTTCACTGTTACTCGTGACTACAAGGCAATGGGAAGGTCCCATGTCAGACGCGAGCCCCATCTCTCAGGATGCCCAATGGTGCCCACCCACTCTGAGCATGACCCAACAGGCTCTTCCTAGAGGTGAGTGGGAGGAAAGGGGAAGGCTCCTTGAGGTTGAGGAGTTAACTGTCTCCTTGAGATTGAGGACGTAGCTGTCATTCTGCAATTGCCATATTAATATGTCATCACCCAAAACCAGCAAGTATCTTCTGTCTCCCAAATACTTCCATCGGCTTTCCCCCTCGATTTTATAGAATTCTGGCCCAGCTATCTTTCTTGAGTAAGTTACGTTTGAATTCTACGTTTGAATTCCTAGGAAAGGTGGACTCCCTGGAGTGATGCTCTATCGCTGGACCCTGGCAAGAGTAAGAGGGGGCCTGTGCTGTACCTTTTGGAGCTCCTCCTCCATGGTGCTGACTTTGGCCTTCCACACCTGCTCTTCCTCCTCCACACTCTTCTGCAGGTGTCTGAGCATGCCCTCCTGGGGGGACAGGCAGTGAGGCAGGGCCCTCTCTGTGGAGGCCCACCCCACATAAACACAACTAAGTCTTCATGTCCCTTCAGTCCCACTGAGACAACTGCCTGACTACCAATGTGCCCTGCTCTGACTTTGTAGTCAGCGTCACATGGGGAGCAAGGTATTCGAGTCTCGGAGTGGGGCCCTCTGGCCAGTGTGTGAACAAAGGCTGTGGGCCATGCATGGGAATGAGGCCGATGACCCAAGCGAGGCCACAGAAACTCTCATCTCTGTTGAGTCTGCCACCAGTGCAATCTCAGTGGCCCAGGATGAGGAACACAGGATGTGCCTAGCATTGCTCCTGGAATCAGAGACCACAACTTTAAGCCAGCTGTCAGCTAAATGCTTCCTTTCCTTTCCCAGACTGTTCCTTGTTATGATCAAGTCTCTCTGTCCCCGAGAGCAGCCCCGAACCTTCATTTCAGCCCTCTTCACAGCTGAGAAACAAGGGAGAGGCTTACTCATCCCTCTTACCATTCAGCCAGTGAAATGGGGCCCAGACTGAGGTAGTGCCTTTGCACAAAGTCCCACAGAGGCTGCATCTGAACCTAGGCCTCTTTTCAGAAGGGTCAGTGGGCTTTTTCATACTGCCGCCTGCCTCTGCCCTACAGGCCCGAAAAGCTCTTTCCTGGAAGCTCCCGGGACGCCCAGCCAAAAGCCTAGCCAGAGGCTCCAGCCCTCGTGCCTTACTGTCTCTGCCAGAATAGTGCGGTACTGGTCACACTCGGCCTGCAAGCTGCTCTGGGTCTCCTCAGCCTCCCTCAGCTTAGAGGCCAGGTCCTGAGGGCAAAGGGCAGAACAAGGGTCTGCTTAGCCAAGCACAAAGGTTTCTCCAGCGGCCTGATGAAACAAAAACACCTCCCTTCCCAGAGACAGGAAAGCAAGTGGCAGCCCCAGGAGAGTGTGTCTATGTCATGCTTACAGAGGGCAGCTCTGTGTTCACCGGCGGGTGCTTCAGCAGCTCCGGGCCTCTCTCTCGGAGTTCCTGGAGCCACTCAGTGTAATTCTGCAACAAAAATGAGCAAAGGGGGTCTCAGTGACATTTTTGATGAGCAGTGAGGTCCCAGGGAAGGGCCCCCCTTCTACCTGATGGGCTGAATTAGAAAGCGCTGGGAGCAAAGTCAGCAGGGCCTCCTTGGTCTGTGCCTCCGTCAGGGTGAGCTGCTTTTCGGATTCCTCCTGCAGGGGGATGGTGGTATTCAGACGAGATTTAGGGCAACCTCTGGGAAGTGTTCCTGAGATGCTGGGGTCTCCACTCCAGAAAGGGAGGAACAAAGGTCAAAGGAGAAGGTGGATAGCTTTGTGGGGCTGATTTTCGGGGGTGTTTAACCTCAGTGGCCAATTCTGGCTACCCCAACCTGTGCCTGTAAATTTTAAACAGACTCAGCTCTAATAAAGGATGACACAGCAGGCTGGCCCACATGGCAGATACGGGTTAATCCAACACCTCCCAGCAGACACCCAGGTTAAATCTGTTCTCCATTTCCAGGTGTGTGTGTACACTTTGGGGAGGGGGTGTCCAAGCTGCTGTGGGAGCCAAGAAAGAGGCAAAGAAGAGGTGTATCTCCCAGTAGCCACCAGAGTTAGGAGCTACTGCTGGCCAGGGATGGCGGGACATCTAGCAACCCTGGAGGTAGAGAGAATCAGTACTCCCTTTGCAGAGTAGAAACAACTCAATGGAGATAAGTTCTTTGCTGGAGTCATGATTCATGCTTTTCTCCCAAAGCATGAATCATGCTGTGGCCATGCCACACTCAGCCAGCAGCCTCTTTGGTCCTCCTTGAGGCTCCCACTCAAAGCATGAAGAAGGACCAACGTAGTCATAAAGCAAAGCCTAGGAAAGCAGCATCCCCTGGAGACAGATAAAACCCCCTCTTCTCCATAGCCTGGGGGTGGCCACAGGAGATTTCTGGCTAAAGTTTCTCTAATAACCTGTACCCAGCAGGTTGAACCTACTGCCAGTTCTGCCACAATCTCAGCATGGCCTGAGCCCCAGGGGCAGTATTAGGAACTCCAGCTGCATTAGAGCTGTTGATTGATGCTCTGAATCGTACACAGGAAGGATGGCTGACAGACAACCAACTTATCAAAGCACCCACATGGTCTGGACCCTTCTTGGCTCACCAGTGATCCACAGACAATGTCCATGCCTGCCACAGACCCCCAACCTTGTGACCACCATTCAGACCCCAAGCGTGGGAGTCTGAGGCCAGAGCCAGTAGACCCAGAGGCCAGCTCTTGTTTTTATCTGGCTGCATGACCACAAGCAAGTCAGGCGACATCTCTGGTCATAGATTCTGCATTTGCCATAGAAAAGCCAGACAGGCTTTCAGGTCACCTCCGGGGAGTCTAATACAGCTGGTACAAATGGACCCAAGGCCAGCCCTCCACCTCCCACTTCATCTCAGGGTCCCATTTCATACAACCCGCGGGCTTCCTAGAAGGCTCATGAAGTCACTCCTGATAATAGGGCAGACATGAGACACGGTAGACAAGGCCTGCACTTGCTGCTGCTGTAGGCCATCCATCTCCCCCAACCCTCGCCTGAGCCTCAGCGCTAGCTCCCAGTCCAGGGCTCCAAAGTGAAGTGAGGGCCCCAGACACTGAGATGCCTGCACTCTCCCCAACCTGGGCTGCATGGAGCACAGGACCAATATGCACCTCTGGACCTGAGTGCTGCTAAAGATGTCTTTCCCCTCTGTGACTTATTGTAAAGAACAGAACCTACTGGACCATGATTTCAGAGGGCCTGAAAAAGTAGCAGGATCAGACAAAATATCAGGCTTTCGAAGACAGCCCAATGTTGAGCTCACTCAGAGGCAGTGCAGCCAGATGGGCTCATGGCCTCCATGGCCTCTGTCTCTGCCCTGTGATAGCAAAGGGCTCAGGTGAGAAAAAAGCAGTCAAAAGTACATTTACACCTGTCATCTCAGAGCTAAAGAAAGGGAGGGAAGGAGGAAGATGCAGGAGCCAGGGGACTCTGTGCCAGCCTCTTGAAGGACCCTGATGTGGATTTCTGAGAGGCTCCAGGGCCAAGGCTGTGCTGCATATAATTTGTGAGTTTTGTTTTGCTAAACTACAAAGGTGCTGCTGATCAAGTTTTCACTACCAGGCAAGTCTAAGGATGGGCCTCTGACCTTGGCCTGGGTCAGGGAGCGCAGCTTTTCCTCAAAGGCTCTCTCAGATGAAGCCAGTGCCTCCATCGCCTTCCAGTTCTTCTCTCGGAGGTCCTTGGGAAAAGATGTGGAAAAAATCAGCATCCAAGCAGGGCAGCAGCTGATACATCCCCCACAAGCTGCCTCAGTGGGTCTCAGCAGAGCAGAACCTCCGGACTCTACTCTGGACCTCACAGGGGCCTGCAAAGGGACGCGGTGCCCTTTCTCTTAAGCCACATCCACTGGGCCTCTCTTGGGCAGCACTAACACAAGGCCAAGGTGCTGCAGCCGACTATTGGGTGGCTGTGGCATAAAGGCGTGAGGAGGCTGAGCATCTTTCCAGGGAGAAGCTACTCTAAAGGAGGTAGGGTCAGCCTGGCGGCTCCTAAAAAAAAAAATAGGCTCCTGTCACCAAACAGCAAGCACTGACCCCATGGCTGGCTCTGGCCAAGCCAGGAACAGGGAAGTATAGGTGGAACTTCCTCTGGGGAGAGCAGACAGGGCTATCCGAAAGCCCAGGCTCTGTGAGGGGCAGTGGGTGGACAGCCTGGTGGGGAAGATATAGTCAAGGCTCCTTTGCACGCCCCCAAACCCACACAGAGCAGAGGGACTTCCACACCCCCTTTTCCTGATACTAGCCTCTCCTCTCCAAGGCAATTGACCATGTGACTCCTGCAAGTCCAATTGGTACATTATGTCCCCATCATGAGGGTTCCATGCTGGGGACACATGACCCAGGCTGATCTAATGGGAGTCTTCCCTGGGACTCTGGATGGACCCCAGGGGCAGAGAGGCCCCCCAAGCACCCAAAGGCAGGCTTTTATCAATGAGTAGTACAATAGTTTGTAAAGAGGCAGCTAGGCCCCTTCCTGACTAGCCCGGGGCCTCACCCCCCCCCCCTCCCCTGCTGCGCACATGCATGCCCTTTGACACACATGTTGTTCTCAGCCCCTCCACCTCCACATATATACACACCAATACTCACATTGTTCTTCACTTTCTGCTGCTCAACCACTTCCTTGAGCTCGGTGGCCTCCTTTTCCAGACACCACACCTGGGACTCTAGCTCCTTGAGGCTGAAGGGAAATAGTGGGGTCACTGCCAGGCTGAGGGCACAGAGCCCCGCATTCTTGTCTCAGGAGGGACCCTTCCTCTGCCTGGGCACCCACCTTTTCCAGGAGCACTCTGACTGCCTCATAGGGCACAAGCTTTCAAGGAAGACCAAGCAGCTACCTGTTCCCCTCACTCATCCTGAGTGACCAGGGACCAGGGTGCAGAACCCAAAGGCCACCAAAGTCCCACCTGGCGACTATGGCCACTGAGACTGCAGAGATCCGGGCAGCCAAAGCGGCTATAGCAGGGATGGGCCCCGACAGTAGGGTTTTCGGGAAGCATTTTCCTCCAGTGAACCAAGCCCACTGCCTAATTACTGGCTCTTGATCAACCTGGTCTTGCTCTGTCCCCACAGAACTTGGCCCCTCTCAGAAGACACCTGAGCTGGAGACTCATGTGGCACTGTCACCTGCACACCCAGAGATTCAGTGTCACTATTCTCGGTAGCTCACTGGGTACAGTGGGACCATCCTTTGTCTAAAACCTAACTCTGCTGAGACCCAAGGGCTCCTCCCTCAGACCCCCAGATGCCACATGGTTGGCAAAATGTCAGTCCCATCTTTGCATGCTTCTCTCCAGATTATATGGTCCAGTGAGCTTTGTCCAATCTCATCATCCAGAAAGTGAAAAGCTGACATTAGAACTGTACTAGCAGTTCTAAAGAATGAGCTTCAGGTGGACACGTGGATATGTCATTAAGATTTAGGGCCAGGAAGGCCCCAGGGACATGTGAAATCTAAAGTCCAAAAGGGATAATGCTAACTTGAATGAGAACAACCAGAGCCACTCAGAAACTGAGAAAGAAGCCCTGCCGAGGACGCTCCTGCCAGAGGGCTGCCCCAGCCAGCAGACGGGGACATACAGATTTGTACTTCTTATTGTGGGCTCTGATAAAAAAACTTTTTGATAATCACCATCTAATGCATGTTAGAAATAAACACAATTACAGTGTGGGCCAAGCATGCTGGTTGTCCTGACCACCGTATCTGAGATTGGACAACCACTACATACTGCCTCACATATTTATTCCAAATACAGTCTGCATCTGGCCTTGAAGACAGTTGTTGACTTCTTGGATGTTGGTTTCAGGCCCACAGAACCTTGACCCCACCCTCACAACTCCTATATGAGATCCCTCATAGCTGTTCCCTCCAGCCCCTGCATTATGCAACAGCCTGCCTCAAGCAAACTACTCTAGGAGGGTCCCCAAAAGAACAAAGCCCTGAGAAGAAGACTCAGAAGGCTGCTCTCTGAGTTCTAGAATATCTGGGGCTAGATCTCTCATTTCCACTCCAAAACAGAATGACCTGGCCTAGACAAAACTTTAAGATAAATTGTCTGAGAAGGAAATAAAAAACCCAAGTTCTGCCAAACACATCTGCATGATGCAAAAAATTGGAATGAACCCAATGTGTACCATGACTAAAGTACCATAGGAATTCACTGTGCAGCCAGAATCTGACCTTAAATACAGAAAAAAACTAAACAAATACAACTTTTCTACCTCAACAAATACCATGAGAAACAAAGTTTCCCCAACCTTTCTGGAAGAAAAGGATACTGGGAAAGTAAGTTGGGAGAGGGTTTGGTTCTGGTGGCAAGGCATTTTGGACCCTCTGGGTAGCTAGCTTCCTTCCCTAGCCCCCAAACCCTGGAGCCTAAGGCTAGGGAACATGGGCCATGGACTAGGAGGCACAGGGGGGATGATTCACTGGCAGCAGCAGCCAGAACAAGAAACACCCTCCATTCACCTCCATATGGGTGTTCTGTGGACTCCTGGCCACAGCAGCCAGAGCTCACCTCTCAAGCCCATGGGCATCTGCTGAGGGACGCACACCCCAGGCAGGACACTGGCTCCCTGACTTGAGACACTTCACCCAGATGTTGGCTCTGGCTTTAACAACAGCAAACTGTCCCTGCACACTGCCTGGTGCTGGGCCAATACAAAGGGAAAACAAGGTCCGCCAACAGTGATGTTACCTCACAGACAACTCTTGGACTTGGTCAGCTCTGAAATATACTGACATCCCAAATTTGTGCAAAAAGCCTGGACCACCTCCCAGGTTCTCCATTCAGGGTATGTAACCATTTTTCCTATTTGATTTATGACTTGTCTTTAAAGTCTGGAGAGAGAGAGAACTCCCAACCAGCTCCCAATTGAGAGATGGATAGATGGCAGGAGGTGCCCCTGCTGAGGCACCAGACACTCTTCACACAGATGAGTCTTGCTCCTCCAAAAAAGGCAAGGAGCTATTTGCAAGGTTGCCTTCTTTCCTAACTAGGCCTATCCCCTGTCCTCAAAGTCACCAGAGGGAAGGGGAAAAGGCAGGGGCCTCTAAAAGGGGCTCCTGTGAGGGGAGCCGTGTGCCCCACTGAAAGTCCTGGCTCCCAGGGCCCTGGGCCACCATGTGCGGAGGCTGTAGCTCTCTACCTCCACTTACCGTGCCTGCTGCTGGTCGGCCTCCACTTGGCTAGCCTGGAACGAGAGAAAAAAAGCTCTCAATCACTATGAGACTCACCTCATTTGGCAACTAGTCAGGGGAAGAGGGATTTGCTCTCATCCATTTTACAAGGTGGTGATGGTGTTAGAGGAGCTGGGTCAGGACTCAGTGGCATTCTCTCTCCCCTCCTGTCGGCCCCGGGGAGGAGGTACCAGCTGACCTGGGCATCCTGGGCATCCCGGGCCTGGCCTGCCTCCAGCAGGACCTCGATGGACCGGATTCTCTCTTTGAGCTGTGAATTTTCTGCCCTGGACTCCTTGAGCTGCCCATGTAGACCACTCAGCTCCTCGCATTTGCTCTTCACCTCTGCCTCAGAGGACTGTAACTTGCTGTGCAGCTCTGGGTCAGAAGACAAGCAAGAATTTGTCAGGAATCAAGCACTCTGACCTTCCAATCATGGCTGCAAATGCCCGGGATGGACACCACACCTGCCCCTCAGCACACGGGCACCAAGGACTCATTCCCTTGCCTCCTCTGTGCACCTGGGAGTTGAAGACTTACTTCTGACCCCTGGGATGTCTTATTAGCTATTGGAGAAAGCCAAATCATGGCTTTGTTCTCGAAGACTCGGTATGGTAGAATAAAATGCCCTCAGATCTCTCATGGGAAAATGATGAAAATCTAATTTCAGTTGCGGTTTCTAAAAATTTGTCCTCTAAGAGACTGGCTCATATTAGCTGAGACTAAGGGCAGGGTCCTTCTGGGGGTGTCCTCCCTCGATGACCTCAGATAAGTCCCATGGCTCTAAATGTCAGCCACGTGTCTATGACTCTTCAAAGTCCCAAAGCTCTGGTCTCATCCCCAAACCCAGGCTCAGCTGCCTGACACTTCCAAATGAAGCTCTGCTTAGGCAACTCGAATCCAGCACTTTGACCTCCCCATCACGGCTGCTCTGCTTCCCTGCACCTCCACCTCTCTCCCATCTTCGAGGCCTGTGGATTCCACATTCATTGCTTGCCAAGTCCATCCCTCCCTCACCAGCACCTCTGTGACTATCTGGGCCCAGCCCTATTGCATTTTGGCCTGAATGACTACAAGAGCCTCATTCCTGGTTCCCTAGACCACTCCTGCCCCTCAAGTCCATTCTCCACCTAGCATCAGACCATCCAGAAGTACAAATGGGATCATACCAGCCCCGTCCCAAACTCTCTAAATACTTCCATTATTGAACACAGCACCCAAATGCTTCACAAAGAGGGTCACCCATCCGGCCCCACACACTGGTCACTTGCCTTCTTGCTTCAGTCACTTGCTGACCTTCTATTTCTTGGTCACATTCATTCCCAGTTGCGGGGGTCCTTTATTGATCATTCTGCCCCTTCCTTCCCATCATCCAGACCTCAGCTTAAACACCACCACCCAACTGCCCAATCTAAAGCCACACCTGGCCCAAGAGAGCAGCGGTCAGCAAACCAAGCCCATTGGCCACACATTTTTGTACATAAAGTTTTACTGAAACGCAGCCAGGCCTATCTGTTTATATATTGTCTGGGGCTGCTTTTGCACTATGACAGCAAAGCTGAGCAGTTGTGACAGATAACATCTGGCCCTTAAAACCAAAAATACTTACTACCTGGCTCTTCAAGGAAAACAGCTTGCCAGCCTGGCTCTAGGTCATGCTATCTGAAGTCTGTAGAGCAACATGCGGTCTGACCCTTTTGACATGTGTCTACCTACCTATGTCTGTCCCTCCTGCTAGAATGTTGCCCAGGTGCCCACTGCTTCACTCCTGGCCATGCCCTGGATGCCCATAGCAGTGCTCAGGAAATACTGGTGAGCAAGTGACCATCAAGCTGTCACTGACATTGTTTTCTTTCTCTAGGGGCCCTTGGTGCCCCCAACTTTGCCATCCTCTCCCAATTGCAAAGCAGATCTGTGAGCACAGGGGGACCTAAGGTCCACCTTCAAAACCTGGCCTCTTGAGCTAACTGACTTGGGAGAGCCAGAAAGGTCCAGAAGTCAGCTGAAAAACCCAGCAATGATCTCAGGAGCACCTCAGTCCCCTACAGCCATGGCTCCAGGTGGGGCTCCACAACAAACAAGGTTGGAAATAGCAGCACTGTTGGCCACCACTCTGCCCTCAAAGTCCCCCGCCCCCCACATCCTGCCTTCATAAACTCCATCCCCTCACCCAGCCCTCACAAACTCCACCCAAATCCAGCTCTCCCATAGGGGTAAGCCTCACTCCTGCACCTTGTCTGTCCCAACAGGGCATAATTCCTGCCTTACAGATTAACAGGACTGGCCCACTTGATGGGTTCTGGCTCTGGCGCAAACCCTACCAGCCAGCTGCTGCTGCTGTTCATGGGCCTTCTCAGCATCTGCCCGAAGGCTGGCATGGCTGGTCTGTGAGCGGCAAAGCTCCCGGCTGACCTCGTCCAGACGCTTCTGCAGGGCCTCCTCACTCTCCTTGTGAGATGCCTGGGGAGTGGGCAGAAAGAAAAGGGCCATGTGTATACAGAAGGGAGGCCAGACCCTCAGCGAGCTCTGAGGTTGCACAGAACACCCTGCCATCCATCCCAATGACTTTTATACAACCCATATGGATTTCTAAAGTCAGTTTATCCACTGGAAAAAAAGAGGAGGCTATACCAACCCTAGCCCTTGAAGAGCTGGTTCAAGGGTGAAGGGGTCTCAGGTAAAGAAGGACAGGCACAAAAAGGAAAAAAAACATTTTCATTTCGGCATGGAACAGAGATGCTTCCTACAACTTTACCCCCCCCCCCCCCATCTAACTTGGAGATTTTCTGAGTGGGCCCTTGTACAGTTAATATTTACTGAGCTCTTTTTCTATGCAAGGCACTGTTCCAGGCACTGTATATGTGTCACATAGTTAATCCCCAGCCACTCCATGAGACAGAAACCACTGTCATGCCTATGTTATAGATGGGGAAACAGAGGCTCTTAAAGCCCACAGCAGACACCGGGTGCCTCAATGTCAACACCATGCCCTGGTCTCTTTCACCATCCGCGGCCAGCCACTCCCAAAATCTTTGGTATCAAGAGGGGAAAGAATGAATCCCCTAGTGTGGCTGGAGGCTGAGGAAAAGTACCCAGAGGCCAGGGCAGGAGATGCTCAGAGTCTAGGGCTTACTGATAAGAGCCAGGACCAGGCCTTGCCCTAGGCTGGGTCATTAGAAATGATACCTGGTGCCCTGGTCGGTTTGGCTCAGCAGTAGAGTGTCAGCCCATGGACCAAAGAGTCGTAGGTTTGATTCCAGCCAAAGGCATGTACCTCAGTTGCAGTTCACCCCCGGCCCTGGTGGGGGTCGTGTGGGAGGCAACCAGTTGATGTGTCCCTCTCATGTGAATGTTTCTCTCTCTTTCTCTCCCTTTCTCTCCCTCCCACTCTATCTGAAGACAAATAGAAAAATATCCTCGAGTAAGAATTAAAAAAAAAAAAATTTGACACCTGAAATGGCAATACCCATTAGAGCAGTGGTTGTAGCCCCAGAAGCATTAGAACCATCCGAGAGCCTTTAAAAACTAATCATGGCTATGCCTACCCCAGCAGTTCTCATTTCACTAGTCTGGGTAGACCTGCTTTACATGAAAATCAGTAAACAAAAAATTACCTACCTTGATTCCAATCTGAACAATCCAAACCATTGTTTATTTAGCCATATTCCTTTTTCATCTCTTGTATACATACAAACACCAGTCTTACAGTTTTGTTTGTCATTCTAGTCCCTTCCACAAGACAACCTCATTGCCCTATGTGCTATAACTAGCTTCAATGACTAAGCAGAAAAAGGGCCCAAAGTCCTTCAGGACAGCAGGATTTCCTTATTACCCAGAAAAGTTAAATAAAAAGCAGGCATGATATTAAGGCTAACCACACCCTGTCACCTGACCCAAAATAGGCCAGCCGGGCGATCCAGAAGTCATTGGGCCAACAGGCAGCTGAAGGGTCACACTAGATGTTCCCCAGTGCACTTTGGGGACAGGGGAACAATCTTCCTTCCTCTGAAGAAAGGGCATCCTCCTGGAAAAGCAAGAGCTTCCAGGCTATATCTACAGGCTGAGAAGGAAGAACACTCACCCAGCCTTGAAGCCAAAGGTTGCTAATGTTAGTTTGGATGGCTATTGCCAGAGCTGTGGTACCAGAGGTGGTAGCGAGTGTGGGAGAACAAACACAGCTCTGGAGCTAGACCCACAGGTTGAAATCTTGACTCTATGTGAACTTGGGAATAGTTGGTTTAACTTCTCTGTTCCTTGAATTTCCTTATGGGTAAATTCCAGATAGTAACAGAACTTACCTCATAGGGTTACAATAAGAATGAGCTAAGTTAATGCTTATAAAGTGCTTAGAACAATGCTAAGCACATAGAAAGCACTCATTCGAAGCTAGCAAGCTATCACTATTATTCATGAGGCCAAGGTTGAGGGTTCCAGCTCCAGAATTGCCTGAGCCTCCAGCTATCAGTCATAGCTGAGAAGGCACGATTCTGTGTAGCTGGGCAAGCCCTGGCCTGTCCCTGCTACGCACACAGGCTTGGTGGGCAGGATGAACAGGGCACTGAGGTGGTCACCACTCCCGACTCACCTGCAACTGCAGGACCTGCTTCTCAAAAGCAGCTGTTTTGGCCTCCAGAACTTTCCGCTGCTGCTCCTCTTGCCGTGCTGCCTCCGACTTCTCCACCAGCTCCTTGCTGACCTTGCTAAGCTCCTGCCGGAGCTTTGCCAGCTCCGCATTCTGCCTGCAAGATAGTCACCAGCCCCCAACTGACAGACAGAAGAGGGCTTGAGTCAGCTACTGCCAGCCCCGAGAACTGCCCCTGGCTGACTGGGCTGACTGGGACTGTGCTATTAGCCTTCCCTCCAGGGCACCTGCTCTTTCCTAAGTAGCTGCCTGAGTCTTTAGTTGTAGCGCCTCTTGCATTATCAGCCAGGTGTGTGCACCAGAGAGAGCAAATACAAAACATGCACTAAAGCCTAGCTGGTGTGACTCAGTGGACTGAGCATTGCCCCATGACAGAGAGGTCCTGATTTGATTCCCTGTCAGGGCACATGTGCAGGTTGTGGGCTTGATCCCCAGCAGGGGGCGTGAAGGAGGCAGCCGATCAATGTTGCTCTCTCATAGCGATGGTTCTCTCTAAAAAAAAAAGGAAAGTGTACTAAAATATCCCATGGGTGCCATTCCCAGACATCTGGAAATTCAGATAGAAAAAAGGCAAGATATTATTTTCCTCATTGCCAACCAGGATCCAAACAGCCCTAGAATGCAGGCTGCCTTGCCTCAACACCCCTGCAGGGCTGAGGGAAACAGCCCATTGGAGTCCATGTGACCCGTTTTACTGGAGGCCACCCGTAGTAGGAGACTGAGGCACTTTACAAAACAGATTTCAACACTGCACAGAAGGTGGGTAGGTCTCAGGATCAGGGAGAAGTTCAGGAGGGAAGGAAGGACTTAATTCACAGGAAAAGAGAGCACCTCAACACCTGCCTTTCCTAGTGTGAGGAGGTAATCAACATGCCGGCCTCCTTCACTAGACACCTCTTCAAGACAAGACCGACGGTCCAGCCAAGGGATAGCACCAGACAAGACAAAGGGACAGATAACACTATCCACAACCCTGAAAGGCAGGAAAGCTGGCCAAGACCAGCTCTGTCTGCTGCTAGGGTTGGGTAGGGGGAAGTATCCCACCTTTGGACTTGGGTTTCCTTCTCTGTACCAGGGAGGACATCCAAAGCCCTCTGGGGGGCTGTCTGCTCATGCTTACAGTACCAAGATTCAAGACTGGAGAGCTCACAGGGAAGGCTGTCTCTGGGACCCTGGATTAAGATGGGAAGCTGGGTGGGCGGCCCCTTGGGATTGATCTGCAATTCTGGGAAGGCTTAGGAACATCCATCCCCCATGGGCAGAGCTTCCACACACTGACAGAGTCAGTACCTGCCACCTCAGAGTGACAGTTCTCCATGATTTGGAGCTTTAGGATGGAGGCCACAGCAAATTCTACATGACTGAGGAAGCCACAATGTTCCTCCATCCCCGTGTTCACCTTCTGCTTGTGGCTGCTGAGAAGAAACTGACATAAAACTCCAACCTGCGACGGGCCAGGGTGATGATAAAGATGTGTTCACACGCATACCCAAAGGGGACCTCCAGAGACAAGAAACCAGCTAGGGAAGGTAGCCTTCAGATCTCACTTCATGCCAGGAGGGCCACCAGCAAAGCATGTGTGGGCACTGATTTCCCTCCCTGGTCTAGATCTCAGGCCAACATTGTCCTCTCGACTTCCAACCCACTGAGGATGCCTGTATTCTCTGCCTCAGTCAGTTCTTCTCTTGGCAAAAGAAAATGCTCTGGGGATAATGCTGACCCCAGAAATTCCCTTCAGGATGCTTCAGGACAAGGGAAGGGAAAGAAATGTGAATCAAAAATGTAGGAGGGCTTCCTCCAAGCCAGCCTGTTGAAACTGTAATGCTCAAACTAATAATCAGAAGAATGCCAAAGTGTCCTTAACATGGTGAGGCTCCATGCTACCCTCTGGGGTTGGCCCACTTGCTGAGAACTTCCAAAAATTTCAGCTCCTGAGAGGCAACATTGAGGATCAAGAACTCTGCTAAGCAGACTCGGCCGGTGTGCTGTGAAACAGTACTTATCACCAATGCATCGAAAGCAAATGTACTCCCAGCACAGGAGACATCATTCCCAGAGGAGAATCAGACACTCAGGCCCACAGCAGGTCCCTACACCACATCAAACTCTGATCTTGGACAATCCACTTGGCCTTGATACTGTAGGTCACAATCAGTTTTTAAAAGCCTCAAATCAGGATGTTGTATAGACATGGAAAAAGGAAAGCAGATACCAGCAACAGCCAGGACCCGAGGGGCACTTGATCACATGGACAAGGGCATGTTGGAGGTCACCTCTCCCTACAGCCTGAATACATGAGAGGATGCCAGTTATGCATTAGAAGGTTCAACCACTCAGAACCAGACAAGAGATGGAGGATGAGGATGGAGCACCAAATGGGGAGTGCAGAAGTGCACAGCCAGCCCCAGATCCAGTAAGAAACTAGAGTGCACCCGCTGCAGCCTTGCAGGAGGCTCAGAGACCCTCCCCAGCTCTGGAGTGCCCCAGGGCTGTGCTGTTGCAGAGTCTGATTGGGAGCACTGAGCTTACTTGCTCTCCACCTGGCTTGTGGCTTGGTTCAAGGCGTCTCTCAGGATGGAGTTCTCTTGCTGCAGACGGGCCAGCTGTGTGTTGGGGCCATTCTCCAGTTGCTCCTGAAGAGTTCGGATCTAAAAATCATTGATGGGGTGTCAGAGTGCTACTTGGCCTGACAGAGAGCACTGACTTCTGGAGCAAAGTTAGTGAGATCACAGCCTACAGACAAAACCCCCGAGGGTTCCACTTCTCCACACAAGGTGGGCAGGACCCCTAAGAACAAGGGGTCTGAAAACTGACCAGCTCTAGCAGCAGGAGCTTAGGGCCAAGACTGACTCCCAGTCACACACCTCTCTCCTCTGCCTCCCAGATTATGGCCTCCAGGCAGCAAAGTGCTCAGCCCAGATTCCCAGACATGCTCCACACACGCTGCCTCTTAGGTCTGAGACAAAGGACACAGCCACAGCCATGGCCTACAACTACCTCAAGGAAGCCTCGGTTCCTGCCCTCTGGCCTCCTATGGTCCACCATGAGCAGAGCACAGGTTTAGGAAGATTAGGCCCAGGGCTTATGCAGGCCAAGCTGGATGGGCCCTTCCCCAGCCCCATTCCAGAGCTGTGAGGTTTTTAGAACTTTTGCTATAGGTGATCCTCCTACCTCAAGTGGAAAAGTCAAAGCCAGCATTACACTAGGGTCACATGGAGGCTGAAAACTTGACCCACCGGCACCCAGGAGACAAGACACAGGGCTGGCCACTTGGGACCAGACTGTTTTCAAAAAGTGCTCTTTAAAATGTATGTTACATTTTCCCAGTTAGTAATATTAAACACACACGGTAGGCTGGCTGCTACTACTTGGCCAGATAAAATAGCCGTTTCTTCTAAAAACGAACCAGATTCTATAGAACACCCCTCTTCCCCCCGCTCCAAGGGCATCCTCAACTGCCTTTGGGGAACCACTCTAGCCCTCCTTGTTCTCTAATCGTGCCACACCACTACCCACCTTGCCCTGCAGCTGTTGCACCTCCTTCATGTGCTCCCGGTAGCTGGCCTGCATTCGAGCCTGCACAGCTGTGATCTCCTGCTCCCTGGCCACCAGTTGCTTTTTCACCTTGGCCTCCCCAGCTGCTGCCTTGGCCTTTTCTGCTGCAAGCTCCTGGAGAAAACAGAGGGCAGAGGACCAGTTAGGCAAGAGCAAAAGCTTATCAGGTAGAACCAAGATCATCAGAACCTATAGCATCAGCTGGGACTAGGATGAGGGCTGGGAGGAGCTTCAGATCAGAGCCAAAACACTCAGAGTCTGTACTGAGTTCTCAGACAGACTCACACCAGTCATAGCAGACAGCAAGCAGGAGATAAGAGGTTACTAGAAAACCCTGCTGGCCTGACCAGTTAAGGGCTGGATGTCAGGCCTCGGCCACAATGGATGTGGTGGACATAGGAAAGAGCTGAGTAAGTACAGCATGCTCTCCCTGGGCTCTCCAGAGACGCTGGCTCAGCCTGCGGGGATTACAACACTACAATCGGCTTGGTCCCTGATATCCAGGCCCCAGAATGCCTGCCTCTCGTGAGTACCTTTGTCAGGGCTGACACAGCTCCAAGTTTTCATGGCTGAGGTGAGGACATGGTTAACTGCCTGTCCTGCCATGGCTGGGTGTTCAGCCCCACTCCTGGAGAGCCTGGGTCTGTGTGGGCAGTCACTCAGTCCTCCACCCCAGCCCAGGGAAATGTCTACTCTAAGCAGTATCAGATGCCATGATTAACACAGGATGTTGGGCCTTGGGTAGGGGCAGAGTACCAGGTGGGAAGGATAAGCTGAGGGAGAGGAGCTGGCTGGAATCTGTCACCCCAGAAAGAATGGCAGTGGATGTAAGCCTTGTGGAAACAAGGAATCACAGTACGAGGAAGGGTTGATGGCATGAGGTCCAGACTCAGGACCACTTCATTATCTACAGAAATGGGAGGGGAGGGTGACACTGTGTGCACCCCCTGGGACAAGCAGTGTCTCATTCAAGTCTCTCAGTAAGGTGAGGTTCTTGATCCCCAGTTTAAAGTTGAGACCGCTGACCCTTGGGAAGGAAATGATGTCCTAGGCTGGGGAGCAGCTATTAGTGGCAGAGGTGGTCTGGAACCTGGAACTGTGTGAGTCCACTAGGGTCCCAGAAAGTGGAAGAAACAAAAAGGTGCCCCATTCCTCTGGCTGGCCTGGCACCTCTAAAGAAGCAGGACAGGGCAACTTAGTGGGAATTCAAAGCTCCACCAAGCTTCCTCTAACACACATGCCCCCCTGCCAGCCCCACCAGCAAAACTCCACACACTAGCAACACGAGGAGACCCCTTCCAGTACAGGATCCAGACTCGAAAAAAGAAATCAAAGCTAAGAGAGACCCTAGAGCGCCCACAGAAACACCAGCAGCAGGTGGTGCAGCCACATGTGGGTCATCCTCCACCTATCTTTGCTGGCCCCACCTAAAGGACACCCAGAGGCTAGCACTGAGCATCTAGGAACAGCCTTCCCCATCCCAGGCATCCAATGGGGTCCCAAGGCCAGCAGAATTCAATGGGATTTCCCTTCCTTTTACCTCTGGGCTTTTTAAGGGGCAGACAAAGGCCAGCTTTTCCTCAGGGCATTTGTTTAGCCTTTCTTGGCTTTGTTTTCTTCTAAGAGCTCAGAATCCCAGGATTCCTCTTGCTTGTCAAATTCCTAATTCAGTTGCCAAGGGTCAGATTCATTTTCTTGAAAGGCATGCTCAGTGGTGGTGAAGAATGGAGGACTGAAGCCCAGTTTTCTTTGACTGGGCTGGAAGAGGAGGCTTGGCACCATCATAAGCACTGCTGGCTCAGAAATGGCACTCTGCCCTCCAGTCTAAGAGTGGGCCCTTCTGGGTGTGGGCTTCTAAGGCCTGCTGAGGCATTTACAGGAGACAGTTCCCATCAAAAAGGTCAGCCACCACCCAGCCGGTGTGGCTCATTGGTTGAGCGTCAACCCATGCACTAAGAGGTCGCCGGTTCGATTCCCAGCCAGGGCACATGCCCAGGTTGTGGGCCCAATCCCAGTAGGGGGCATGCAGGAGGTGGCCAATCAATGTTCTCTCTCATCGATGTTTCTATCTCCCTTTTTCTCTTCCTCTCTCGCTAAAATCAATAAAGACATAATATTTATTTTTTTATTTATTTTTGTTACAGATGTGTCTCCTTTTCCTCTCACTGATTCCCCCTTCCTCTCCCTCCCTGCCCTGTCCTCAGCTTTGTTATCCATGTCCACTGTTCATGCACACATGCATATAAGTTCTGTGGTTTATCTCTCCCCTACCACCCCCTCTTCTGGGGATTGTCGGTCTATACCCCACTTCCACATCTCTGGGACTACCCCATTCCTCAGACTGTTATGTTCATTATATTTCACAAATAAGTGAGATCATATGAAGCTTGTCTTTCTCTGTTTGGCTTGTTTCGCTTAGGATAATACTTTCCAGGTCCCTCCATGTCATCTCAAAGGATAAGAGATCTTTCTTTCTTACAGCTGCATAGTACTCCATAAGACAAAATATTTTTAAGAAAAGGGTCTGCCACTGCCCGGCCGGTGTGGCTCAGTGGTTGAGCATCAACCCATGCACCAAGAGGTCACCAGTTTAATTCCCGGTCAGGACTCATGTCCAGGTGTGGGCCAAATCCCCAATACGGGGCATGCAGGAGGCGGCCAATCGATGTTCTCTCTCATCGATGTTTCCATCTCTCTCTCTCTCTAAACAATAAAAATATATATTTTTTAAAAGGTCTGCCACCAAGAATATCTCCCACCCCACCTCTGGGAGCACACCTACCCTGACGGTCTCCTTGATTACATGAGGTTAGACCCCGATCTCCCAGGCTGAGAGAACACAGGATGGGGTTAAGTCCAGATCTTTGCCTCAGGACCGAGGTCCCATGACAGGGCACTTGGTGCCTGAGAAGACAACAGCCAGAAAAATGGTTTTCTAGAAGGGCTGCACCAAAGCCAAGCATGGTTCCTCGAACCCATGCACAGGGCCCAGAAGACTGTCAGAAAGCTAGGACAGAGCCTCGAGTGCCCAAGCCTGTTAACTCCTGCTAGCAGGTGCTTAAAACAGTCCTTGAGCCCAACTCTGCTGAGACTTCATCTATTTGCAAAACATGGATCTGTCACAGTGAACAATCCACAAGGACAAAAACATGTGGAGAAAAAACCAGATCCTATCCCTCTCACTAGCTCCTGTGAGGAATTAAGAGGAACTTCCACATTCCCAAAAATTTAGTTTCTGATATAACTTTCCTCAATGGTGCTGGGCTAGGAGATGTGACAAGAATGAAGTCAAGACATCAGCTCTGCCCAAAACTCTCAGCAGAGAAATGCAGGGACCTCATGCTCATGGGTTCCAGAAGCACAGGGAGGAAAGAAGACGATGCAAAAACCATCTGAGATATCCTGTTAGTTGGCCTTGAGTCTCAGTAGCCACTTGCTAACAGGTGACCTGCTAGGCTGAACAAGGTGGCCAGAGTCACCAGGGACAGATACAATGGCAGTAATGTATGACTGCTATGCTGAAACAAGAAAATGGGGGCTCTGCAAAAAGTCATGGGGAAGAGCAAATTGAGTCTTCAAGGAGAGGAAAAAAATTTCCAGCCAGTTCAGCAGTGAAGAGCATTTGAAGCTAATGTAAGAGCAGGAGGATAGGACCAGAGGAAGTGATAAAGGTACAGCACTTTGCAGAGCAGATGGAGATGGGAGACCAGAGGTGGTACCCAGGGTGCAGACTCGGGTCTGAAGATTAGGAGCCACTGGCAGAGCTTAAAGAGATCCTTGCAGGCTGCAGGGAGGAGGATGTAGTAGGGGAGGGAAGGCTGGATGCACCGTCAGACATCTCCTTGCCTTGAAGCCAAGGCATGGATTCCTGGAGGACGAGTAATGAAAGGCAAGGGCTTAACCCCTGTATATCTCATAGGCCGCTGCAGCTGGTAGCCAGGGAGATCTACCAGGAGGACTGGAAATGTATCTAGACCCGAGGAGAGTGTTTATAGATTAGCTGCCACTGTGGGTTTGGAAATCTCATGAAGCAGCCACCACTGAGGAAGAGCAGTAAGTGTCCAACAAAAGGGGTAGTGTCTAAGGGGCCTCATTCTAAAGAATGTACTTGCCCACGGTGGCTGGAGACACCAGCAACAGGGAAGAGAGAGGCCAGCATCACTATTAGAGATTGCACTGATTCACTCATCACACCTACAGCCCTTCCGAAATTCAAGGCGGCAGGCACAGTGAACTAGCCAAGCAACCACATAGCCAGTTGTGGGAACACTCACTCCTGCTTCTTCTTACTTGAACTTTACTTTAGGGATGTCAACAAATTTTCATAGGGATTTCTCAGTTTGTCCAGAAAGAAGATATGGAAGAATGGCTCCCCTAAACCACAGACTCTTAACCTGTGGTGTGCTTGTCGGCTGGCTCTCAGGAGAAAGGGCTCTGATTTGTATAGCCTGGACCACTTCCATGGTGTAAATTCCCCTAGCCTACGGCACATTACAGCATGTCTACCAGGAAGAGACATGTGTTATCAACTCATGGGAGCAGGGCAAATGGCTCCAGCCACCCTGCATTTAACCAACAAAACAAGATGGGCACGCGTGAAGGCCACACGTGGACAGTGTTGAGAGAGAGCCTCCGACATTCCCACCCTGTGCAGAAACTACCAAGCTCTAGTGAAGGCCACAGAGTCCTGCCTTTTTCTTTGCTTCTCCTGGGCAGAGCATTAACCAAGAGTTACCAACCAAAGGCTCATATTCTACTCCTGCCATTCCCCACCAAACAAACTTTGCCATTTGGCTCGGAGCCACATCCCTCTAATTTAGGACAGAAACTCAGGCTGCCTCATTTCTGATTCTTCTCAGACGAGCAGAAGGAGGTGTTCAGAGGAAGGAGTGAAGCCCAGACATTGTGGGGCATTCCAAGACCCAGGCTACCCCCTGCATCTGCTGCACCAGTGGAGGAGGCAGGTAGGCAGGGAAAGGGCAAGAGCAATGCTCAGTATTTTGCTGGGAAAACCTAGCCTATGGACTGGGGCACCAGAACTTTCTCCTCAGAAGGAAAGGGGAGAGCAGCCCCTTGTGCATGTGTCCTGATTCATCTGACTGTTGTTCACTAAGTACACATGTTACACACCAAGCCATTCAGCTGACACAAGGAGCCAGACTTTCCCTGCCTGATTATTCCAGACAGCAGAAAAGGGGGAAAAGCAGCACCCCCATGAGTTTTTGCTCCAATTCTTAAGGAAACAATTGTGGATCAACTGTGTCCATCGTCCTTTCAGGGTATATCCAGGGGTGGGGAACCTTTTTCTGACCCTTATAAATATCCAAGGGCCAGCTGGATATTTATAACATAATTCATGGGCCATACAATTATCAACTTAAAAAATTTGCCTGCTATATTTTGGTCAGGCTCATTTGGTGAGGCATGTAATGTTAGCTGGTATTGATTTTGCAGGCCTTATTATATGGCCCATGGACTGTCGTTCCCCACCCCTGCTGACAGCCCATCACTGTGGGACAAAAGGCCAGTGCTGTTATGGTCTACCCCCATCACACACGGAGGGCCCTAACCCCAACTTAACGACCTTGCATTCTGAGTCCTGAGAAGGGAGCCACCACCCCATGGAGCTCTGCAGGGGCTGTATAGGCCGGCCCAGGCTTCACAGTCACAGCACACACTGGCTTGAGGAGCAGTTACATTCAACAGGTCTGAGCAAGGAGCTGCAGTAGGGAGGCCAACCCCATGATCCAGGGGCAGCACTGGCTGTCGCCCAGGGTCTCTCAGCCATACCTTATTGAGTTCCCTCAGTTTGCTCTTGGCAACAGCCGCATCTTCCTGCTCTGTGGCCAGCAGCTTTTCCTTCTCTTCCAGTTGGCGTTTCAAAATCGCCACAGGGTCGCCCTTCTGAGTGGCCTAGAAATGTCCACAGAGCCACATTAACAAAGGGTACAGACAGATATTTGGTTTGTCCCCCCAACCCAGCAATCAGACTTGGACCCAGGAAAAGAGAAGTGTCCTGATGAAGTAGAAGCAGGAGCTTCAAGACAAGGAGGTTCCATCTTAACTCCAGACACTTCTGGGAGAAGGTACCCCTATCTTGGCCACCCAATCTGTAGAGCCTCCAGAATCCGTGTGCATAGAAGCTATTTGGCAAAAGTGCTGGATCTTTGAGGTAGTTTTTAGGAGCATGGTGTTTCCCATTAATTCGGGTCAGTGGTAGCCAGGGCCTCTTCCTGCCCCAATAAGAGGCAGCGGCCATTGTTTTGTGTTCAGTGCCCACCCTTTAGACACTGTGTGTAGCCCATAAGCCTCTGGCTGAAGCATAGAAGCCATGGAAGGGGAAGTGTATTCTGGAGACAGTAGCCTGAGCTAAGTTCAAACCTCTCTCCTTGGAGAAGAGTGGTCATCCGGACCTTCTCCAGCCACTCACACCCAGGAAACCTCCCTCCAACCACCCAGCCTCCGTGCTCACTGAGTAAGCAGCTCCCTGTGACTACATGACACATCACAGCTCAGCAAGGGCCAAGAGAGGAGGAATCCCCACTGGCCTCTCAGGATACCCCCCAACATCTCTTACTACTAAGTTGCCATAAAATTCTCCATTCAAAATTAACTACAATTCCAACTCTGATTAAGGAACAAATATCTACCATGCAGCACCTTCCCGGTGGTAGCTCATTTGCCAAAGTACCAGAGACTGGGTGCCATCCTCTGAACTGGCCCCCAACAGAAAGAGGGAAGGTGCTTCTGGGCCCATCACAGGGTTCCCTCACATTTAGTGTGTCCCTACACAAATTCCTTCCTATACCTGGAGCCCTGGCCACAAACCAGCTGTGCCCCAGCTCCTGTGTTCCACTCCCAGGACCCCTGTAACTCAGAGCTCTGCCCTGGCTCTTTATGTTTCAGTGGCCCAGCCACAGCTGAGCTGTGGCTAAAGTCAAAGAATCTGCAGTGTCATTCATGCAGCCTCTGCTTGGGAAAGGGCAGCAGGTTCTGCCGAGAAAGGTAAGTGGAGGCTGTTCCCTGAGCAGCCTGGCATGACAGGTGTGGCCAGCCCCAGGACCAGGTAACCACTACAATTCACAGATCCCTGAGAGGGAGAGGGGAAGGGAAAAACCACCTAGACCAGCTGCAGAGGCCTCTGAATGTGGGCAGGGGAGTGTGGACCCACCTTATGCCAGGTGTCCTGAATGACACCAGCTTTCTCAGATAAGATCTCAATTAGCCGTTGGGCCTCGCCCTCGTTGAACACCATACTTCCGACCGTGGAGACCAGCGTCTTGTAGGGGAGGTAGAGAGGACTGTCGGTGTTCAGGGGCCCTGTGCACAGGGAAGGAGCAGGGACTTACACTCAGACATGAGAAACCAAGTGTGTCACATCCCGAGGCAGCAGGGGCTAGTCAGAGCTGAGGACTCAGTCCAGCTGCCTGAGGCATGGCTCTTCAACTTACAGTGGGTTTACATCCCAACAAACTCATCATAATTTGAAAACACCGTATAAGTCAAAACGCACAGCCTACCTTAAACGTGCTTAGAATACTTACAGTAGCCCACAGTTGGGCAAAGTCATCAAACACAGAGCCTATTTTATAATAAAGTGTTGAATATCTCATGCAATTTATTATGTGTATTGTTTTCAATTATCAAGTTGAAAGACTGTAGGTGGAACCATCGTCAGTCAGGAACCATCTGTACTCAGAAGTGGAATAAACTGCGGACCCTGCACAAAACTTCCTGACTATCTAAAAATAACCAAGGGAGAGGTCCCCAAGTAAACAAAGGTGGAGTTTTCCTGGGTTGGGGGTGATACCTCGCATCCTTATTATCAAAATGAGCAGAATTAGTCAAGGTAAAGGTGATTTTTCCTCCTTTCTCAGTCAAGATCCTTTTTTTCCCCTTTTTTCTCAGACAGCCTAGCAAGGCTCGCCAGTCATTCCCCACAACACAGATGCCCACAGCCACACCCCTGTGGTCATGGGAGAAGTACAGAAAGCAAGAGGCCCTGTCTCCAAGGTTGCTTCTCTGAGTCCCCCTAAAAAAGGAGGCTGCCTCCCACACATCCAGCTTCAAACACAATTTCCAGCTCTCCCTGGATGAGCGTTAGGCATGTTTTAGGAGAGGGAAAGCTGAGCTGGGTTCTTTCAGAACATGCCTGCCCATTCCTCAGTCCATCAGGGATCTCTAGGGGAGACAACCATTTGTCAAAAACCAATGGTCACTTCTGAAACACTCCTGATGCCACCCTCTGCAAAAAACTTTGCTTTCATCACAGACTCTCAAAGCAAGAAAGGATGAACTGAGATGCCCTGTCTGGTAGAAGCACTGCCTGAAATGCCCAAACAATTCCTTACAACTGAGGCTCAAATCCGCCCTACAGCTGAATGACAGGGCCAAAAATGAGCTGAAACCAAGAAAACAGTCTGACCTGCTGTGGCCCCTTTAGCTAGAGCCCACCTCACTGAGGACAATGAATGGGGAAGGTTTCCATAGCAACCCTAAATTCTCTGGCTTGTCACAATATTTTCATCACAAGTCAAAGCGTTTAGCATGATACCTTAATAAAAGGAATGTGGGACGTGGGTGAGCTGGTTGCTATGAGCACCTTCATTTTAAGAGCTTCTTACCTTGGTGAATCTCGAGATTAGAAATAACCATGGTGACATTAAAGGCCTAAGAGCTCAAGGGTGTCATGAAAATGGGTGGGTGAATGGGAGGAAGCATGCCCCCTTCAGCCTTCTATCTTTTCATTGAAATATACATATATAATATGAAATAATTTTAATGGTAAACTTATGAACACTAGAAAAATTTCTGAGTACAGCTAAACCAAAAACAAATAAAAACCACTCTTGAATTCACTATCGGGAGAGAACCCCACTGTTAGCATTTTTGTTTACGGGATTCCTGCTTTCCTCCCTCAGCCTGTAGACAGATGTTTGCTCTCAGTGTTTTCCAGAAGGAGGAGGACCACTCATTTCGAAGACACCACTGGAGTGAGACAGGGCAGACAGCCTCTCTGAAGCTGATCACTGCATAGACAATTTCCTGTCCTCACTCAGAAAGGTCTGCTACTGTACTGTCTGGTACACTGGCTACCAGACACTTGAAATGTGGCTAGTGTGAACTGAGGTGTGTTACAAGTGGGGGTATACTCTAGATTTCAAAGACTTCCTATAAAAAAAGTTAAATATCTGTCATAATTTTTTACATTGATTGTACACTGAAATTATAATATTTTGGATAAACTGGGTTAAATACAATATATCATTAAAATGAATTCTATTTTTTTCTTGTTTGCCTTTTTAAATGTGGCTACCAGGAAGTTTTAAATTCCATACATAGTACACACAAGTGGCTCACACTGTGTTTCTACTGGACAGGCCACTCTGCTCCTTTCCAGCCCTGGGGACCTTCAAAGCACTCCCTGCTAAAGTCCTGGCAGCCCTCTTCCCCAAAGGGGCCTCAGAGTGACTGGGGGCTCGGGCCTCTCTTGAAAGCTCTCCTTGAAGACCATCCTTCTAGGCCCCTAAAACCCCTAGTGCACTGCTGGGGTGAAGGGGACATCAAGGTAATGCAACTATACTTCACTGTGAAATGTCATTTCCTTCACAGGCATCACCCCAGTGGTTTAAACAAATGTGCATTCCCTCCTGGAGGTGTAGGAGAGATGGACTCCAAGACACCCGGTCCATAAACCGTTTGAGAGTACTCTGTGAGAGTGTCATTCTAATATACTTTATAATGTAAATGTATTCAATTTTATTAGATACATTAATGAACAAGGTAATAAAAACTTGTAATAAGTGAAACAATCCAAAGCTATGTACAGCAAAACTTAATTCTCTCCTGCCCACTTCCCTCACAGAAACTTCCATGGCCTTCTCCAGCCTCATACAAACAGTATCTTTAACACTATATTTAGAGAGCCATAACTTTACATTTTTTCATTGAGTTTTTTAGGTATGAATGGTGCTGTCTCTATGCTTCCCAAATCAGGGAAGTAAAACTGAAAGAAAAGAGGACTTGGAAGTAGGAACCAGAACTTCTGAACCTCTGCGGGGGAAGTGGGGGTATTACATTTATTTCTGGGTTTCAAGATCCTCTCGCCACATCAGTGGCACTTAGCCCACCCTGATGAGGTACCCATTACTGGGAGACAGGCACACTGACTCCATCAACAAACAGCATACAATACTAACAGGATTTAATATATGCTGGAACATCACGCATCTCCAGAAAATACTCAGAAGACTAGAAATAACCCTTGATATTGTGAAATCTCAATGCACTAAAATAAATTTGCCAAAGATTCAACATCCAATCTGTCAAATCACAAACTTCATAAAGACCACAAGGCAGTGAAATCTTGTGAGATCAACTTACTGAGGACCTGCTCCTGTAGCTAATGTTTTGCCTACCTTGGTGAGTCTGAAATACCAGGAACAGGACAGGGAGGGATAGCGGAGGAATGAGGTAGCAGGAGAGTGAAGAGTGGAGAGGCAGGGCCAGCGTCCCACAGCTCTGGAGTAACCCAGGTGCCCGTCTGGCAGGGGTGGGAGAGGCCTGGGCTCAGGGGGAAGCCTCTTCTGAGTGAGGTGGCCTTGGGCATGTTCTTTCACCTCCAGGTGATGGATCTCATGGTCTGAACTAGAAGCCTCAAAGCTGTGGACTTGATTATGAGAGCTGGACAAGAGATTTTTACATGCCATTTTCTGACCTTTAGCTAACTCAATGAAAAACAGATAAAGAAAATCAATATGGGCCTAAACAAACATATCCATGGGTAACATCCAGCCTTCAGGTCACCTCTGCCCTTAGGCAGCAGCACTATAGTCAGAACAAAGCCCCTGGTAGCCTGGGCTCAAATTCTAGCTCAGCTCCTTTCCATCTGCTTATCTTGGACAGGCGGCTTCACCTCTCTTTGCCTGTTTCCTCATCTGTGTAATTAATGGAGGTAGCAATTGTTTCTTCTTCATAGCCTCACTACATGCTTGAACAATGTCCAGCACAGGGTAAGGCACTGCAGAATCTATCAAAAGGGCCATCTTCAAGCCCGTCACAGGAGAATCACAGACCCAGACCCCTCCCTGAACAGAGTGCACCTAGGGAGGAGCTCAGGGTGGCTGAAGCAATTCTGCCCTTTTTTCTACTCCCACCAATGGAATGGAAGTCATACAAAGGTGGTGCCCAGAGCCAGCCCTCCGTGGACAGAGCACCACAGGCTGCTGACTCTCTAGCTCCTGCCTTGCACCACTATCCTCACTACTCAGGAGGTTAAAGGGGCAGCACATACAGGTAAGCAAGAAGCCATCTGCCTCTCTAGGCTCTCAGCCAAGAAGCTCGCAGCATCCAGATAACGCACATAATGCTTCAAATTACAAAACTAAGCTCCCTTTTGTGACCACAATGGGAAGCTCAATCACCTAAAATTAAATTTATCTTAGAAAAAAAGGCACTCAAGAATCTCTTTCTCACTGTCAACTGGGATCCTTCAGGGAAAATTTTCTCTCTGCCTGCATAATTACCAGGATCCCCAGTTGCCAGGTTCCAGCCTAAGGGGACTCACTGGGTTCCACAGCCCAGTACTGTTTCAGCATCAGCCCCTCCAGTGTGCAGTTACTGGAACACTCCTGGCACTGCTCATGCCCAGCTAACTCAACCAACAGGGAGGATGCCAGTACCTCTCCAGGAACTGCCTTCTGAGCTCAAGATAGCTGGTGATCATTGGGAAGAAATTACTGCCACAGCCCTGCCACAGGCTCCGGCTCAACTCCAGCTGTTGTTGCAGCTGCTTGGCAGTCCTGCCTAAGGCAGGAATATCGTTAGTCTTCATACACAAAGTATGGACCTAATGTGTGTGTACCTGGCAGACTACAAAAGGCTAGGCCTGGAAAGGTTAAGTTGTGGTAAAACTGCCAGCTAAAACAGGCGGAGGAGACACAGGACATGTAGCGATAACCCAGCAGAGCCACACAGAGGGAACCTGGGGACTGTGTGCATCACTGCACAAGCAACTATGGCAGCATCACCAGAAAGGCCTTTAAACAGGGGATGCTTGAGCCAAACACTACTGAGTAAGGAGAAGGCAAGGGCTGGGGCTTCAGCAAGGGGAGCAGCATAGGACAGGCACTGAGGCTTGCAAGAGGCCTCGCTAGTCAGAGAGAAGGAAGAGAGGCCAGAGTAAGTCCAAGTCTTCACAGGCCCCAGGAATCTGGATTTTAGTCAATAGGCAAGGAGCAAGGTTTGCATTTGGGTAAAATTATTCTGGGATACCCAGGGAGACAAGGTTGGAGACAGGCAGATCAGGGAAGAGCCCAGGGCCAAGGGCCAGGCCTGAGAGTATTTAGAAAGCCATGCTGTTGGGACAGAGGCTCAAGTGTCAACTCAGGGGCTCTGATAGCAGAATCTGCTTTGGGGGTGTGGTCTTGGGGTTTTAGGGGAGAGCACCAATGGCAAAGACACTCATTTTCTCATGGAATGTCTGAACCAGTCTGCTGGCCTCAGACACACGCAGAATGGTTGCTGCCTCTGAACAATAGCACGGTCCCCCCAACAGAAAGCCAGACACTAATCTCAGGGTGCCTTCCTGGCTGGCATCTCCAATCACCTGGGCCGAACTCCAGTCAAAGACCCTAGAGCCCAGGAAGGGTTCCCCTATACCTCCTTGAAGCCCAGCACTACAAAAGCAATCACCTCAATTAGATATGGAAGACAAACCCCTGACTCCTACTGACCTCAAGTGCAGAGAGCATCCCCACGAATCACAGAAACTGGCAGGCAGGTGCACCCATCTCCAGAAACAATAAATTTGGGCTAGCACTGCCGCTGGCCTCCCCACTATCTACGTGTTCACTGACAGAGAAGCGTCTTCCTGAGCTTGTGGTAAAGCAACCCTAATGGGCACCTGATAAAAGATCCCTCAAATGAATCAGCGGCAGTAACTGCAGCTCCTGCTGTCCCCATCAGTCTACACCACAGTGGAGGCAGGCCCTGGGCAGTCTTCAAGCCCAGCTTGGCCAGAGCTCAGCACTGTGCAGGGGCTGGTCTGGCCTCATGACCAGATGCACTCAACCCCTGACTGCAACGAACACTAAAATCTGGACTTTTGAGTGCACTGGAATGAAGTACAAATAGTGTTAAGAGTAATGCTATTTGGGGCCTGTGAATCAGGCCTTTTCCTTTGGTTGGAGAAAAAGTAATCTCTCAACTAACTGGGAAATTGTGCTCTCAATGATATCTAATGGAGTTTTTTAATCCTATAAACTGGACGACTTCATTTCCTCCCCAAATTTCAAAAAATTGATTTTACATCTGAAACATGAACACCATTTGTAGCTTCTCTAAGACATGGCAGCACCACACTGATACTTGGCTTGCTTGCCTAAGAGATAGTTTTATAATTTTAAAAAACAACAAAAGGGTTGGATTTGAAGAACTTAAGAGAAAGTGAATAAAGGCTCACAAGCCCCACAGAGATTTTTTTTTTCAGACCTTTAGACCCTGAAAAACTTAGTTAAGTTCAAAAGAAAGAGTATCAAACTTACTCTCAATACATACCTGTCTGTGCCACAACCTTGAGGAGGGGATGGCGGAGCACAGCACAGATAGAGGCCTCGGCTTGAGCTCTGGTCCCTGCCTTGGCATTTGCTGGCCTCGTGATTTTTGGGAAGTCTCAAAACAGAGCTGAGCTTTGGTTTCTGTTTTTGTAAAACCGGTAAAAATACAAATCCACCTTTCGGAATGTTAGGGGGATACATTCATGGAGAAGAGCTTCATAAACCATGCACCTAACCAAACATTTGGTTGAGAACAATGGTGTCACAGTCCTGGTGGTGACCCAGCCCAGACCTTAGATATAGCAGGCCCACAGCACAAAGGACAGCATGGGGGGAAGGGAAGTGGCATAGGAGGAAGGGGTAGTGTTCTTATCAAGTTGAACAGTTGAAGATGAGAGGCCCCTAAGCTACAGACACCTTGAGTAAAGTTTTTCTAGTAGGTCTGAAAATGCCTCTGCATCTCCCCTGACCTCTGGTGACCCCTGTCCCATTCATTAGGTTATAGAACATGATCCTATTTGCATTTCCACCTGCTCTGGCAGAGGCAGAAGCAGCCTGTCAAGGCCTGGCACAACATGCAGCTGCTAGGCTCCCCAGGATGCCGCCAGGTTGGCAAATGCAAGACCCACCTTAAAATTTCCTTCTTAGCTCAGTTCGTGACCATTTACTGGATACCCAAGGCTGGGACAGGCATGAGAAGAACTGGTCACTTTCTTTCCCCCATCTGGCCCCCCTAAAAAAGCAAAAACTTCTTTCTGCTGCTCAGAGGACACTCAGGGGACCTCTACCTCACAGTGCCTGAAAGGACAGAAGTTCTGCTTGATACAATGAGAGCCTGTTTATTTGACTCAGACAAATAATGGAGTTTTTCTTTTCTATTTAAAAAATAATACATGTTACAGAAAAACTGGGAAATGCAGAAGGATGAAAGATATTAAGATTTACCTATAATCCTGTCCCCCAAAACAGCCTCTTTCTCCCACATGGCTGTGTAAGTCTGACAATGTGATCATCGTGGGGTTGTAAATGGCTATGTCTCCTAGAGGGTGGCTGGGCTTTCCTGGACCCTGTTGTGGTGGCCTTCTAGCCCAGAGTAAACAGTCTGCAGATGGGGAGCATTTAGGCATAAAGCCATCCGAGAGAGGAAGGCTATGCCTTGCTCAGCTGCTACTCCATGAAAACCAAGTTCCAGCAGAAGCCCAATGTCCTAGAGCACATCTATGTGAAATTTCCAGAACAAGCCTCCTGTACTTCCCAAGGCTAAGTCTTTGGTTTATCCAGGGCCCAGACCCACACTATGCTAATCTGGATTTACCTCCTGGTCGTGGAACAGACAGCTCTCCTCCAAGAGTAATGTTAACATGCCCATCAGTACACACTAGGTGTGGGGGAGGCAGGCCGGCATAATTACGCAAAGACCAAGACTTAGGACAAAAATAGATTTTTAAAAAATTACCACACAAACATTTCCTGTGAAAGAAAAATGGCTTCCTAATAGGCATCGTGCATAAGTGCTGAGGTAACGTATCAGAAAATGAATCAGCAGAGGCCTGCATGGCACTGCAAATGCTTAGCTTAGTTCTGGGAAATGTCCCCTTCTTTGTGGTTCCATGAATTCCCTCTTCTCCAAACATAGAGACAAGAGTCTGTGCCTTTTGTTTCATAAGCAAGTATTTTCTCCTTGTTCCACACCTGGGTTTATGATGCTCCCCTGAAACTGTCGCCATTTCCACAGTACCGCATGAGCAGTCAAGTAAGACAGAGGACGCTAGAAACACTCATGCAGGCATCTTGCACTCTGCAACAAATCATGAAATGTGTTTGAAGAGTGATGCTGTACTATCTTTCTAAACTAAAAATGTACCTAACTTACGCAGCCGGTGTGGCTCAGTGGATTAAGTGTCCACCCATGCAACAAGAAGGACACATGCCCAGGTTTCAGGCTCAATCCACAGTAGGGGCCGTGCAGGAGGCAGCTGATCTATGATTCTCTCTCACGTGGATGTTTCTCTCTCTCTCCCTCTAAAAAATCAATAAAAAATATTTTTAAAATGTACCTATCTTTTGACTTAGCAATCACACATCTAGGAATTTACTTCCTAGAGATACTCGCACAACATATATACATCAATGTAGCATTAACTTTAGCAGCAAAAAAACTGCACACTATTTAACATCATTTAAATGAATAATACAAGACTTCTGGTCAAGATGGTGGTGTAGGTAAATGCAGTACTCACCTCCTCCCACAGCCACATCAAAATTACAATTAAATTACAGAACAAACATCCTTCAGAAACGTCTGAAATCGAGCAGAATGAAAATCCTACAACTACAAAATTAAAGCAGCAGCCACATCTAGACTGGTAGGAGGGGTGGAGGCGGACGGGCTGGTCCCACACCCATGTGTGGTGGATAAAAATCAGGAGGGACACCTCAGCTGGGAAGGTCCTCCTTGAGGAATGAGGAGTCTTTCTCCCACACCAGGTGCCCAGCTCAGGGTTCCAGTGCCAGGAAGAGAAGTCCCTATCAGCAGGAAGGGAGGCTGAAGCTGCAGGAGACCCAGGAAGCTCCTCTTAAAAGGCCCACTCATGGACTTACTTGGACCCGCTCCCTCTGAGCTCCAGCATAGAGGGGAGGCAGTATGAAAAGCACCAGAGACATACGGGGAAGAACTGAGTTGTCTGGCATGGGAGGAGGACTGGAGAGGCAGCTTTCTCCTGGACAGACATGCTGGCGGAGGTCATTCCTTTGGTGAGCCCTTCTCCCAAGAGGTCGGCAGATGGCGCCATATCTGGGACTCCAGCAACCTGTCTCATATTGTTTGTCCTTCCCTGGTGATCCCCTGAGGCCCTGCCCCACCCAAGCTGTTTCCAGTGGCTTTACCATAGGATTGGCCTGTTTTGGCTCCTGCTTGAGATTTTCCTAAATTCTCTCAAACAAGCAGCATCTGGCCACATTGAGCCCCATACCTCTTGCTAAGTGGTCCCAGGCCCAGCACTAGAAGCAGCTAGCCTTGGTGCACAGCTTGGCTTCGCCTGGGCACCTCCAAGCCCACCACAAGAAGCAGCCATCAGCAGATCGCTTTGTAGCTTACACCCGGTATCCCTGGGTAGAATACAGGCAGTGGTTGACCTTGCCCCACAACTAACACACCCAGTGGACAGCTTCAGAGTACATCAAAGCACCACTACCCAACCACCTTCACAAGTAACACACTCAAGGAATGGACTCAAGGGGTGCCAGAGCACTGATAAGTAAGTCTTGCTCTGTGTGGTGGGCCCCTGCACAGATGATCATCCTAGGTAGTCAGAGGTCGGTGGCTAGTCCTTACACCTGATCAGCCTGAGTAAAACCCTCCCACTGACATGCCAACAGCAATCAAAACTCAATTACAACAGAAGGGTGTCAAGTCCATATGAGGGGTGCACCTCGAGGGCCCAGCTGGGTGATCAGGGAGGCTGTGCCACTGGACCCTAGAGAACACTTATTACAACAGGCTACCCTACAAAGCCTAGGAGACATAGCAACTCTACCTAAAACATAGAAACAAACACAGGGAGGCAGCCAAAATGAGGAGACATTTAGAAAGAATGAAAGAACAGAACAAAACTCCATGAAAAGAACAAAATGAAATGAAGGCAGGCAATCTAACAGATGCAGAGTTCCAAACAGTGCTTATAAGGACGCTCAATGAACTTAGTGAGGGCCTTAAGACTTAATAAAGGACCAGTCAGAAATGAACGATGCAGTAACTTAAATAAAAAATCTACAGGGAATCAATAGTAGAATAAGTGAAGCCAAGAATCAAACTATCAATTTGGAATATAAGGAAGGAAAAACACCCAATCAGAAGAGCAAAAAGAAAAAGGAATCAAAAACAATGAGGATAGTATAAAATGTCACCAGTACACCTGTAAGTAAAGAAGCCAGGGACAACTTCAAGTGTACGAACACTCACATCATGGGAATGCCAGGAGATGAGAGAGAGGACAAGAAATTGAAAACTTATTTGAAAAAAATAATGACAGAAAACATCCCTAACTTGGTGAAGGAAACAGACATACAAGTCCAGGTAGCACAGAGAGACCCAAACAAGATGAACCCAAAGAGGTTCACACCAAGACACACCATCATCAAAATGCAAAAGGTTAAAGACAAGAGAGAATCTTAAAAGCACCAAGAGAAAAGCAGTTAGTTACATACAAGGGAGCTCCCATAAGGCTGTCAGCTTATTTCTCAAAGGAAACTTTGCAGGCCTGGAGGGAGTGGCAAGAAATATTTAAAGTGATGAAAAGCAAGGACCTACAACCAACATTACACTATTCTGCAAAGCCATCATTTAGAATCTATGGCTATATAAAGAGTTTCCCAGACAAGAAAAAACTAAAGGAGTTTATCACCACCAAACCAGTATTATATGAAATGTTGATGAGTCTTCCTGCAGAAAAATATAAAAAAATATGAACAATAAAATGGCAATAACTACATATCAAGAATTGAATCTACAAACAAAATGAGCAAGCAGAATAGAAACAGACTCATAGATACAGAGAACTTTTGTTGATTGCTTAAAGGGAGGGGAGGTGGATGAAAAAGATGAAGGGATTAGGAAGTACAAATTGGTTGTTAGACTGATGAACCTCAAAGGGAAGGGGGGAGGGAGGGCAGGAAGAGAGATACCAAAGAACTTATATGCATATATGCATAAGCAATAGACACAGACGATAGTGTGGAGAAAGCTGGAAGGGGGCCGAATTAAAGAAGAGGGTGTGTGTGTGGGGGGGGGGGGACAAGAGGGACATCTGTAATACATTCAACAATAAACATAAGTTTAAACTAAGTGATACATTCATGGCAGCCCTGTAGGAGATGTCATCAGTATACCTGAAAGTAAAGAAGCTAGTTCCAAAGCTGTGCTCCATCAGTGCATTTCGTGTGATGAGTTAAGTATCCCTGGGGCTCCCCCTGGGAAATGGGTGGTGAATGAGATGAAGCGGAAAGGAAGACTTTCAATTTTCACCTTCCATGATTCTATACTGCTTGAATTTTGTTTGCTGGAAGCACATATTTACACAATAACAAAATTTAAAAAGCAAGAATTAGGAAGGCAGGTGTTCACTGTCAAATCTGGCCACAGACAAGTAGTCAAAGCTGTCACATAGCCCTGATTTGCTCTTGTAGGAAAATTAGATCAGAAATTCTCGAATGGGCCTGCAAAAGCATGTCCTGTGCCCGCCTCCACACCTACTGGGTCTCCCTCTGGGCACCTGTCAGTGAGGGCCCCAATGGGCCAACCTGGTGATGACTAAGAAAACAACCCTATCTCTGGTGGACCCCAGTTCCGAGACAGGTTTTGCCACTGATGTGTCACGTGTCATGGCCAGCAGCAGCCTCCATGGCCCCATTCGTCACATCTCACTGTGATATGGAGGACAACAGGAACACTCCTCCACTCCAGTCAGGACGCAGGCAGACAGAACAAAGCAGAAAGAAGCTGCATGGCACCAACACAGGGCTGCAAAGACGTGTTTGCTTTCAGAGTCACCTGCAAGGCCACCCAAGAGACCACCGCCCTCTTAATGACTCCTGTTTAGAGCAGCACTGTCCAACAGAAATTACTATGCTGATGGAGATGTTGTTCTTCATCTGCACTACCCAAGGAAGCAGCTGCTGGCCATGTGTGACTACTGAACATTTGGAATAGTGTAATGGAATCTTTCATTTTATTGACTTTTGACGGATTTCAATGTTAACGTACATAGTGAACAACGCAGCCCTAGACTGTAGCTCTCTGGTGCCATGGTCAAAAACCTCATGGCCCTGGAATCCTCCTCCATTTGAGTCAAGGTCTACTCAATGCAGAGGAAGAACTCCCCTCCTGGCCTGCATCATATCAGTATTGGGAACCTACTCTCCAAGAGGTCATCAGTTAAGATTCCCAATCAAGGCACATGCCCAAGTTGAGGGCTCCATCTCCAGTAGGGGGCATGCAGGAGGCAGCCAATCGTTTCTTTCTCTCCCTCTTCTTCTATTTAAAAAAATATCCTCAGATGAGGATAAAATAAACAAATAAATAAAGTTTTCAAACTTTCACACGCCCTAAAGAAAAAAAATTCACCTTTTGGGGGTCATACCAGCCATATGTATTACCCCTTGTGGCTGTTTCATTTTGTTCCTGACTTTCTCCACATGGCTGTTTGTGTGGATAAGAGCCACTAATTGCAACCTTGGAGTGACAGCCTTCCACCATCTGGGCTTGATCAATACTCATTTTGGCTATCTTTTATGTTTTCTAGAGTTTGATTTCTTTTTAAATTATATCTAATTAATCCAAACCTTAGAGAGGTATAAGCAGACTCTTCTAAATCTTGAACATGCTATGCTGCCCAAGATCATTGCCTGAACATTCTCCTTCATTCTGAAATGAGGCTCCCTCCCCTCACTGAAGTTCTTAGGGATGATGATGCCTACTTCAGGACCTGGTTAGTCTTGGGCCAGCATCCTACTTGTAATTACAATAGTTTGGGAATACGGTATACATTCACACATCAGACAAAACTGGTCTTCCAAAAGTCAATTACAACTATATCCAATATTTTTATCTATTTTTCCCTCCAGATGGGACTTTTAGAATAGTTTTGTCGGGGGGGGGGGGGGGGGAGGGAAATCCCACTGAAATTTTGGTTGGAAGAATAATAACCCCCTAAGTAAACTTGGGAATAACTATCATTTTATCTATACTATTTCATCTTTCTTCTCCTGGACCATGGTTCTTTCTTTCCCCTTCAAATTTTGTCTTATACCACCTCAGCCAAGCTGCTATGTGGGTTTTCACACAGGCATAAAGTTAAATCTTCCTCCTAACAAGGTTCTCTATTACCTGCAAATTTGGACCAATCTGCCTTCCTTTCTTATCACCACATTTTTGTTTCATGCCTTATCTCAGATGTCAAAAGCCATTTATGGAAATAATGGCCAAAGGACACAGGGAGCTCTATTCTGAACACACCTGATGTAGGAAAGCCATAAAACAAGACTGTTTCCAGTCCCATTCCTGTCTTTGCATCTCAAATGCCCTTGTGCCTGTGTCAGATAGAACATCACCTTAAACCAGGGCAGTGTGCCCTCCCTCTAGCCTGTGAAGACAGGATTGAAGCTGAGTGGTTGGGCTTTCAAAGGGTCTGAGAGGTTGACTTAACCTATTGGGCCAGGTGGCTGATCCCTGATCCTTAGCAGGAGCCCAAAGTCACTCATAAGGATGGGTTCCCTCACATGGAGCGAGGTGCTACCTGAGCAAATGCCACACCCCAAAGTTGAGGAAGGAAGCCTGAGAAATGGTAATGTAGCTTCACTAAGGGGCAAGAAAGGGAAAGCTAGCTAAAAACAGAGGACCTGTGCTACCCAGCATAGGTCCAAACATTTTAGACCCCTTAAGATGCCTCATCAAGACAAATGCAAGTCATTTTCCAAATCAACTAAGAAAACATTAAGCCTATTCTAGCAAACGAGAGATGAACATGAAACAGGAATTCACTGGCCCAATTTCTATAGTAACATGAACCAAAAAAATAAGAGGAAATTAATGTTCTTTTACACACACACACACATTAAATGGTTGGGATAGAGGATAGGGAAGATGGAACACTACCATTATTCATTCAACAGACACACAGAAATGAATAAAGCTATGCTAAAATACCAGGTGAGGTACACAACAGAACAGCTCACAGAAAGCAGTCAAACATTTAAGAAAGATTTGCCATCCCCTGACTCAGGCTCACTTACGTGACTTGCTCTATTACCAATAGGATGCTGGTTTGAATGTGCCCTTTTATAGCTCTGTCATAACCATAAGAAGGGCCTGTGCCCTGAGAGTCACTGAAGTCTCTGTCTGGGCCCCAGAATGAACATATGTGGAACAGACCCATGCTCGACCTGCAGAAAGGAGCCAAATCCAGTTGAACTGTATGTGAACAGAGCCACTCAGCTGAGACAACCCAGATCAGTCAACCTCCAGCCAATTCAACAGAAGCATGAGCAAGACTAAATGACTGCTGATGTAAATCACTGAAATCTGAAATGTTATGCGGCCTTGTTGTGGCAATAACTAACTGATACAGATGGCTTCCCCAAAAGGAATCCATTAGCCATTTAAAGAGAGCCTTTTCCTCCAAGTTCATAAAGAAATCAAAGCTACTTACCAGGCTCACCTTTCTTCTTTGAACCAGACTTCTTCTTTGCAGGAGCCTCTTGCTTTGGCACCTCCTGGCTCTGAACCATATCTGCATTTTTGCCCTGGTTAGGAGCTGACTCTGCTTTTTTACCCTGATTGGCAGACACGTCCACCTTTTTGCCCTGGTTGGAGGACCCTTCTGACTTTTTGCCCTGGTTTGGGGTTCCTTCTGCCTTCTTGCCTTGATTGGATGCCCCATTTGCCTTTTTCCCCTGGTTAGCAACACCCTCCGCCTTTGTGCCCTGATTAGTGACTGAATCTGCCTTTTTGCCCTGATTCTGGGCACCCTCTGCCTTTTTGCCCTGATTCTGGGCCCCCTCTGCCTTTTTGTCCTGATTCTGGGCTCCCTCTGCCTTTTTGCCCTGGTTGAGAACCCCCTCTGACTTTTTGCCCTGGTTGGGGGCCCCCTCTGACTTTCTACTCTGGTTGGGAGCCACTTCTGCCTTTTTGCCCTGGTTGGGAGCCCCATCTGCCTTTTTGCCCTGGTTGGGAGCCCCGTCTGCCTTTTTGCCCTGGTTGGGAGCACCCTCTGCCTTCTTGCCCTGGTTGGGAGCTCCCTCTGCCTTTTTGCCCTGATTCTGGGCCCCCTCTGCCTTTCTGCCCTGGTTAGGGACACCCTCTGCCTTTTTACCCTGGATGGGAGTCCCATCAGCATTTCTGTCCTGGTTAGGGGCTCCCTCTGCCTTTTTGCCCTGGTTCTGGGCTCCCTCTGCCTTTCTACCCTGATTGGGAGTTCCCTCCACCTTTTTGCTCTGATTCTGAACTTCTATCTTTTTGCCCTGGTTGGGGCTCCCCTCTGCGTTTTTGCCCTGGTTTGGGACCCCCTCCTCTTTTTTGCCCTGGTTGGGGGCCCCTTCTGCTTTTTTACCCTGATTCTGGGCCCCCTCCACTTTTTTGCCCTGGTTGAGGGCCCCCTCTGCTTTTTTACCCTGATTCTGGGCCCCCTCCACTTTTTTGCCCTGGTTGGGGGCCCCTTCTGCCTTTTTGCCCTGGTTGGGGGTCCCCTCTACCTTTTTGCCCTGGTTGGGGGCCCCCTCTACCTTTTTGCCCTGGTTGGAGGTCCCTTCAGCCTTTTTACCCTGGTTAGAGACCCCCTCTGCCTTTTTGCCCTGGTTCTGGCCCCCTTCTGCCTTTTTGCCCTGGTTCTGGCCCCCTTCTGCCTTTTTGCCCTGGTTCTGGGCCCCCTCTGCCTTTTTGCCTTGGTTCTGAGCCCCCTCTGCCTTTTTGCCCTGGTTTGAAACCCCTTCTACCTTTTTGCCATGATTTTGGGCTCCCTCTGCCTTTTTGCTCTGGTTTAGGGTTCCCTCTGCCTTTTTGCCCTGGTTCTGGGTCCCTTCTGCCCTTTTGCCCTGAACAGCACCAGTGGCCTTAGACCCCACTGGGGGCACAACCACCATAGGCACCTCCTTAGGAGCAGTTTCCAAGATGGCAGCCTTTGAGGCAAGAACCTGGACAGAATTCACTACAGAACTGACTCCTGGTTCCACTTTTGCTACTTTTTTCTCTTTCTTCCTTTTGTCCCTAGGAGAGGAGACCAGCTTCTCTTGGGGCATGGCTGATACCGTGGCTATAGGGGTAATGACCACAGGGGAATGGACTGGGGTTGGAGCCACAGCCACTGCAGGTGCCCGCACTGGGTCTCTGAGGAGGATGGTCATGTTTGGGGCTGGCTCATGGTCAGGTATCTTCCCATTGGGTTTCTCTTCCTTTTTCTTGGTCTTTCCTTTCTTCTCCACTGTTTTCTCCTTCTTTTTCTTCTCTACTTTCTGGTTATGAGTTTTTGCCATCTCCTTGCGCTGGTTGGCTAGAGCTTCTTCATATGATGTCTCCTTCATGGAAAAGGTCGACACCAGGAAGATGCCAATGGCAGAAACAACCATGAATCCACCAAAGACCACAACCCCCAAGGTTTGAGTGTCGTAAATGTCCATTCTGGCTTGCTTTGTTCACCTGCCAAACAGATACACATGGATTACTTTTTGCAGAAACTGAGGCATTCAGTTTCCATCCCTAACCTATCACCAAACTTAAGGTTTCACTAATTCTTCAGATTGATAAAGTCAAAGAAGAAACAAATCTAGGTAATCTCTGATGCCATACATTCTTACCTGCCCTTCCTTAGAAGTTAGAAATTTTTAAGCAAGACATGAGTTGAGTGGTTCTTTTCAGTGCCGGCAGATACAAAGCACTAGAGAGATGGAAGAGTGCAGGTCTGGCCCTGGCCGGTTTGGCTCAGTGGTTGGAGCGTCGGCCTGTGGTACAGAGAGACCCAGGTTCGGTTCCCGCTAGGGGCATGTACCTCGGTTGCAGTTTGTCCCCGGCCCTGGTTGGTCGTGCGGGTGGCAGCCACTCGATGTGTCCCTTCACATCGATGTTGCTCTCTCTCTCTCTCTTCCTCCCGCTCTATCTGAACAAAAAATGGAAAAATGTCCTCGGGTGAGGATAAAAAAAAAAAGAGTGCAGGTCTGTACTTAAGGCCCGTGACAGCCTGGACATTCTGAAGCCTCAATCACAATTCGAGATATTCCTAACCATAGGAGTTAAAGATGCACATAAGCACAACCACAAGCCAGGTGTGAAACAACGGGGAGTGTTGAGGAGTATGGCAAAAATGTCCCACAAATTAGGGGGCAAGTGTCAACCAGCCATAGCTGATTTAGAAATGCAAGCACTAAGCCGAGATCTTTTGCTTTTTCACATTAGGCCAGAAATGTTTTTTCCTTAATGTGACATTGATAAATTGGAAGCAAAAAAAAAAGCCATGTGAGCCTGATAAGTAGTAGGCAATTAGACAGACATGAGCAGAGTAGGAACAATAAGCCAGTTATGGAAAGTCACCAAGATGGAAGGCCCCAGGAGCCTAGCAATGGACAACTGTAAGGTGGGACCTCATCCCCAGAGTAACCTTTCCTCCCCTAGCATATCACAGGTCATTCAGTGTGGACCATCCCCTGACCTTTCTTGCCTTAGCATATCACTGGTCATGCAGTTCAGACACCCTGACCTTTCATATTACTAGTCATCATGTGGTTCAGACCATCCCCTGACCTTTTTCCTCCTCTGGCATGCCACTAGTCATGAAGTAGACCCTGACTCCCCCCACACACACCTTAGAGGAGGAATAAGGGGGCTGGAGAAAAGCTTCATTTGACTCCCAAACAAGCCCTTGCATAACCATTCCCTTAAGCATTAAGTTCCCAAGACAATGAGGTTCCACCCTGCATCAAATAATCTTAGGAACAAAGCATCCAGTCTTCTGACCACTGAGACAGAATTTTAGTCAAACAAGAGATAACATGCAGGCCTCAGTTGTGTTTCAGCTCCAGGCCCAGAAAAGCAGCAAGGCCAGGAGGGGTGATGCCATGGCTGACATCAGGACCAGCTTTGTTAAGTAATGATCCCCTGTCCTGGCGCCTACCAATCTGTGGAGACCACGACCCTGAGGAGACACTCCTGGAAAGCTGGAAAGCTGATGAGTATTTTATTGAGATTCTTCCCTGAAACCTCTAGATAAAAGCCCTTAAGACCCAGAGGTTCATTCATTCTCATTCTCTCATTCTTTCTTTCTCTATCCCTTCCTAAGTCCATGCAGTCTAGCTGGCTCACATCTTCCATGGCTCACTTCTCTACTTCTGTGACTTTCTAAATAAAATTTCGGTTGTATTTCAGTATTAGCTCTGAATTCTTTCCTAGCCAAACTCAAGGACCCAGGTCTAACATCTGGTGCATTTTGCCACTAACATACCAAAGCAAACACTTCTGCAGGCTTTCAGGTGCATACATTCTGGCAGCAGGCCCTTGGTGTGCCATCTCAGGCCCAGTGTTGATAAACACAACTACCCAGGGTAAGAAATGAAAACCTTTTCATTAAAATTCTGAAAAGTGACCAAAAATTTGGTGAGGAAAATTGGCCTTTTGCCAGTGATAGCTGCTGAAAGGTTATGGAACCTGCAATTCACACATTAGGAAACAGGATGTATCAGTATTGAAAAACCCACCACATAAAAGACTTCCAGGTTTAGAATTTTATATCCGGAGGCTGCAAAGAGGGAGGGAGGGAGGAAGTGTTACCAGGCCCAATCTTCACCCTGGGGAGGGGGCCCTATGCCTGGTGACATATCTCAAAACAAGATGAACCACCCCTTCTTACTACCCATGGACCAAAATCCAAAGAGTCAGAGACAGCCTGGTCTACACTTTCCTAGCTGATAGGCCAGGTTAGATTCAACTTCAGTGAGAATCTTCAAGAGTTTATTTATTTGGATACACTCAACTTTTACCAACTAATTTTGATGTTATTATCAGATTCCCATCCCCCTGAACTGAAATGAGAAACAGAGCCTAGCCCCCTAGAGGATCAGCGATGGAATTAGTGAACAAAATGTGAGTGTAATACAGGTGAGTAAAAGAAAGTGGAAAGGGGTAGAAAAGAGAGGAACAGAAGAAGTGAACCCACCTCCCCAGCATAACCCTCCCAAAATTTCTAGACACCGCACCGGGGCAGTGTCCAGGTTTGTCAGTGGCTTAGAAGTTGAGATTCCTCTTCCAGTGGGAGTGGGAAAGGAAAACAGAGTAGAAATTTCTAAACAATCATGAAATCTAAATTTTGACCTTAGGGCATTTTTAAAAAGGAACTAAGAAGAGAGACAGTTTTAAATGTCTCAGCATTATGTTCTAAGAAAAATCAGTGTCACTGCAGAACAAGCACACTACTTTATTATGCCTTTCTAATAAAACCCTTGCAGGAAGAGGGTTTAATGAGCTCCTGACAAAAATTTCACATGTGCTTTCCAAAGTGGTAACTCCGTCAGCTGCAGTTGTGATACTTCTCCTAGCCTATCACCCTGGGTCTGCAGGACTACATCAAACTCTTCATTCCGGCCAGAACCTCTGCAAATGAAGTCTGATGCGGGATCATGGAACTTTCAACCTGGGCAAGTGGGTTCTGACCTCAGGCCGTGGGTTCTAACAGCATGATCCACAGCCAGGGTGCCCTCATTTATGACAGTAAAAAGGCTCTCCAAAGGTAGTCCTTCCAGAAACACAAGCTAAGTGTTAAGAAGAAAACTGCTCTACTTACTTCTGGAGAAATCCATGGGGTGGGAATGCAGGGACAAGAAGCCATGGAATATTCTAGTCAACTTCCATTTCTTGGTAGGTATCTACCAACTGAACCTCCAGGTCCTCACAAAGACCTCTCAGAAGTTAGCCAATGCGGACACATTCAGGTACAAAAACTACATTATAATCACTATATTCAGTCTATTCAGATGACAAAATTCCAGAGCAGCACAAGATCAGGAGCCTGAGTCACCCTGGCCAAGACTCCATAAGCTCCAAGTGGTTTTCCAACAATCCTGCACTTGAGGGGTGGTCTCCCATGGAGCAGCAGGGTCACCGGCTACTACAAAGCGGGTCTGTCCCTGCAGACCACTGTGGGACCTGTGCAGCTTTGTGGTTTAGGCAGAAAAGCCAAAGTTGAAAAATTAGCCTTGAATCTTACTCAAGTTATACAAACATGGGATACAGAAATATATTCTCTGTTGGGAGCTCAGAATCGAGAAAGGCTAGCTTGAGAGAATATTTCCCTCTGCAGCACACACAAGTGTATGTTTGATAGCAGTGCAAATGTGTCTTCCCAACTTACAGAAAATGTGTTGCTCTAAAAAGAAATTACATCCTCACCACTAATTCCTAGGTTAGAATTTTTATTAAAAGAAATCTTTCACAAAAGAATAAAAAGCGCTTGTCTTAAGGAGTAATACACTGAAACATTTAAGGCTAAAGCTGTATCACCACAACAGTAAAATCTAAGTAAAAGCCAGCCTTCCTGCTGCTCTGCAGGGTCAGCTTGGGTGGCAGTATCATGGGAGATCCTTGAATCACAGGAAAAATAAAGCCAGTGATGCCTCACAATGTGCTCTCAAGATCAGCATTCAGGGTGCTTTACTTCTGAAATCCCCACTGGGTTTCCCATAGTCCATGCCCAGGTTGGCAAAGAAGGTGTGTGCCTGGCCCATATTCTGTATGGACTGACCACAAGGCACCTATGTTTTGTTAATTCTGGAAACTCCTATGAAATATGTACTTTTTACTATTATTTTATTTTTATTTATTTATTTATTTTTATTTTTTCTCAAATCTTTATTGTTGGATGTAAAATGTATTAAAGATGTTCCACATTTTTCCCCCATTGACCCCATCCTCCCCACTCCTGCCCTCCTCCCACCTTTTCCCACACTATTGTCTGTGTCCATTGGTTATGCATATAAGTTCTTTGGTTTATTTCTTCCCACCCCCCACCCCCAACCCTTTTCCCTTTGAGGTTTGTCAGTCTAGCAATGAATTTGTACTTCTTAATCCCTTCACCATTTTCACCCATTCCCCCAACCCCCCTCCCAACTGGCAACCAACAAAATGTTCTCTGTATCTATGAGAATGATTCTGTTCTACCTGTTCATTTTGTTTGTAGATTCCATTGTTGATAGATATGTATTCATTGCCATTTTGTTTGTTCATACATTTTATCTTTTCTTCAAAAAGACCCTTCATCATTTCATATAATAACGGTTTGGTGGTGATGAACTCCTTTAACTTTTTCTTGTATGGGAAAGTTTTTATATGTCCATCGATTCTAAATGACAGCTTTGTAGGATAGAGTAATTTTGGTTGTAGGTTCTTGGTTTTCATCACTCTGAATATTTCTTGCCACTCCCTTCTGGACTGCAAAGTTTCTTTTGAGAAATCAGCTGACAGCCTAATGGGAACTCCCTTGTATGTAACTAGCTGCCTTTCTTTTCTTTTTTTTTTTTTTTATCCTCGCCCGAGGACATTTTTCCATTTTTTGTTCAGATAGAGCGGGAGGGAGAGAGAGGAAGAGAGAGAGAGAGAGAGAGAGAGAGAGAGAGAGAGAAACATCGACGTGAAGGGACACATCGAATGGCTGCCACCCGCACGACCAACCAGGGCCGGGGACAAACTGCAACCGAAGTACGTGCCCTTAGCGGAAACCGAACCCGGGTCTCTCTGTACCGCAGGCCGACGCTCCAACCGCTGAGCCCGGCCAGGGCACTAGCTGCCTTTCTCTTGCTGCTTTTAAGATTCTCTCTTTGCCTTGAACCTTTTGCATTTTGATGATGATGTGTCTTGGTGTGGGCCTCTTGGGGTTCATCTTGTTTGGGACTCTCCGTGCTTCCTGGACTTGTATGTCTGTTTCCTTCACCAAGTTAGGGAAGTTTTCTGCCATTATTGTTTCAAACAGGTTTTCGTTATCTTGCTCTCTCTCTTCTCCTTCTGGCACTCCCAAGATGCGAATGTTGGCACGCTTGAAGTTTTTCCACAGGCTCCTTACACTATCCTCATTTTTTTGGATTTTTTTTTTCTTTTTGCTGTTCTGATTGGGCATTTTTTGCTTCCTTATATTCCAAATTGATGGTTTGCTTCTTGCATTTACGTACTCTACTATTGAATCTGTGTAAATTATTCTTTATTTCAGTTAATGCCTCCTTCAATTCTGTGTATCCATGATTTCTAACTGGTCCTTTTTTATGGTCTTGAGGCCCTCCCTAAGTTCACTGAGTTTCTCACTAAGTTCATTGAGCATCCTTATAAGCAGTATTTTGAACTCAGTATCTGTTAGGTTGCTTATCTCCATAACAGAGAGAACAGTTTTGTTCTGTTCTTTCATTTGGGACCTGTTTCTTTGTCTCCTCATTTTGGCTGCCTCCCTGTGTTTGTTTCAGTGTATTACTTACTGAGAGGTATGGGGCTCGCGGAGACCAGATTCTGCTCCTTTGAAAGAATTTAGGAAAAACCTGAAGCAGGATCCAAGACAGGCCAATCCTATGGTTAAGCAAGTGGCAACAGCTTGGGTGGGCTTGAAAGTTGGGTGGGGCGGGGCGGGGCCTAAGGGAGTCAGCAGGGCGGGGCTACCAGTGTGAGCCAGGTTGCTGGAGTCTCAAATATGGCGACTGCCACCCCAGGAAGGGCTCACCAAAGGAACAAAGGCCTCTTACAGCACGTTTGTCCCCGAGAAAGCCCTCTCCAGCCCTCGCTCCAGTGCCAAACAGCTCAGTTCTTCCCTGTATGTCTCTGGTGCCCCTGGAGCTGCCTCCCCTCCAAGCTTAGAGGGAGAGAGTCCGATAAGTCCGTGCATGGCCCTTTAGGGAGCTGCCTGGGCTCCAGCCGCTTCAGCTTCCCTGAGCCTCAGTTCCCGCTGGTTTTTCCAGCCAGAAGTTATGGGGACTTCTCTTCCTGGCACTGGAACCCTGAGCGGGGCACCTGGTGTGGGACGGGGACCCTTCAGTCCTCAGGAAGGACCTTCCCAGCTGCGGAAGCCTCCTGATTTTTATCCCCCACACTTGGGTGTGGGACCAACCCGTCGCGCCCACCGCCCCTCCTACCAGTCTGGATGTGGCTGCTGCTTTAATTCCGTGGTTGTAGGACTTCCATTCAGCTTGATTTCAGGTGGTTTTGAATGATGGTTGTTCTATAGTTTAGTTGTAACTTTGATGTGGTTGTGAGAGGACGCGATACCGTGTTTACCTACGCTGCCATCTTGACCGGAAGTCCAGTTACTATTACTAATATGCTTAGAATGTAAAGTAAAAAAGTGAAGCCCCACCCTGCCAGTTTGGCTCAACAGTTTGAGCTCGGCCCATGGACCAGAGAGTCCCGAGTTCAATTCTCGCTAAGGGCGTGTACCTTGGTTGCAGTTTGTCCCCGGCCCCAGTTGGGGTTGTGTGAGTAGCAACCAATTGATATGTCTCTCTCACATCGATGTTTCTCTCTCTCTTCCCCCTTTTCTCCCTCCCGCTCTATCTGAAGATAAATGCAAAAAAATATCCCTGGGTGAGGATAAAAATAAATTAGAAAAAAAAAGGTGAAGAAGCCCCTGTGATGGAAGGAAGCAGGAGGCAACCCAGAGGCTTGAGGAGCACTTCTAGGCTCAGCTGGCTGAAACTCACTGGCCCACCTTGAGGATCCTGAGAGAATGGCTTTTCTTCTGTTCCAAGGGGGTAAGAATTCAGGGAATAAAAACCCCAAAATCTTCATACATGGAATATATCTGCTAACTCATGTGGCGAGATAAGTCCAGTCCAGTTTGGCCAGTTCAGTCCAATTTGGCAATTGGGATGAGGTGGATGTTGCAGAAAAGAACCCTCAACATCACCCCCAGTGCTATTATCATCACTAACCAACTGTTCTGCTGTGGGCCACATGTAAGCTCAGAAATACCATAGGGCACCTGCTGGGTCACATCTGGCTAGCCAGATGTTACCAAACTGCTCCCCAAAGTGGCAGTGCCACAAAGCCCCCCCCTCCTCTAAATTTTTGCCAACATTTCCTACTGTCGTCAAACTTGAGACATGGTGCCAATCAAATGATGAGACATTGCATCTTGTTACTGCTCTTCAAATTTCTTTACTATGTCACTATTTATATCCTTTGCCCATTTTCCTATAAGTTTTTTTTTTTTCCTATTTGTAGGTGACCTTTACATATTTGGATATTAATCATTTGTTTTGGTTGTGTCCAAATCTGTGGTTTCTCTTTCAACCAATGTATGTTTTTCAATATCAACTATTAGTAATAATATTAATGTAGTCCAATTTACTAATATTTGCCTTGTGGTTTGTCATTCTTGTTTCATAGCTACTACCTCAAAGTCATAAAGAAAATGTTCACTTTTTTAAAGGAAAAAAGTGTCACTATCCTTTAAATTTAAATGATTACTCATTTATGTTGGATAGAGGCAATACATTCCTATGGGTCAAAACTCATACAGACCTGGCTGCTGGGGTTGTTAGCTGGAGCGCCATCCTGTGCAGCAGGTGGTCATGAATTTGATTCTCAGTCATACCCAGGCTGCATGTTCAATCCCCCATCGCAGTGTGTGTGGGAGGCAACCAATGTTTTTCTGTCATGTTAATATTTTTCTCGCTTTAAAAATAATCAATTAAAAAAAAGGAAACTTAAACTAAAACTCATACAAAGTGAAAAATCTCCCTTATACCTGACCCCTAGCCACCAGGTTCCAACCCACTGGGATAGAAGACAACCAATGACAGAAGTCGTTTTACTGTTTACAAGTTTTGTTTTTTTTTCCTAAAAACCCTTGTAATGCTTTCTGTAGGTAGTTTTTAATCACCTGAGATTTACTTTGGCATATGACAGGAAATTGTGATTTAACTTTTCCCCATCAGTTTAATTACCCAGCACCATTTCCCAACTGTTCTATCTTCCCCTGCTCCTGATTACTTACAGGCCATCTCTGTACCATCAACTCTGAAATATGCCTGGATCTGCTACTACACTCATACTTTTTTTTACCAATATATTTATCTATGCCCTGCGACGTCACCCCATTTTTGGCCTATGCATCCCCTCCAAAAATTCTAGAATGTTTTATTTAAATCATACTGAAGTTATAGATGAATGTAGAGAGAACTGACATTGTATACTATGGGAGTTTCCAAAGAATGAATATAGTTTGGTAAAGCTCTATATTCTTTTAAATTTGCAATCACCTTTTTAAGATCTTCCCGATAATAGTCTTAACCATCTTTTTTGTTATTAAGATTACTTTTTTAATAACTGTACTAAAGAAGATACCTTGTAAATTACATTTTCTACTTCTAGCTATAGGCAACCAGCAAAGGTATTCATTTTTACACTCGTTTATCCAGACATTATGCTAAACTATTAACAAATCTAAGAGGTTGTATATTCACTGGAATTTTGTTTTTTAAAAAAAAAATCACCTAAAAAAAAGAAAGACAGTGTTGTTTCTTGCTTTCTAAGCGATACTCTCCCTCGTCATTCTTTTTTCTTTTTAATTTTATTTTTGTTACAGATGTTTCTCCTTTTTTATCCCATTGACACCCTCCTCCCCATCACCCACACCCCGTCCCGGGCGTTGTTGTCCATGTCCACTGGTTATGCATACATGCATATAAGTTCTGTGGTTTATCGCTTCCCTCCCTCCACTACCTCCTCTTCTGAGGGTTCTCAGTCTGTACCCTACTTCCATGTCTGTGGGTCTACCATATTCCTCAGATTGTTATGTCCATTATATTCCACAAATAAGTGAGATCATGTGGTATTTGTCTTTTTCTGCTTGGCTTGTTTCACTTATGATACTTTCCAGGTTTCTCCATGTCGACTCAAAGGATAAGAGATCTTTCTTTCTTACCGCTGTACAGTACTCCATTGTATACATGTACTACAGCTTTTCTATCCATTCATCTGATGGACACCTGGGCTGTTTCTAGATCTTACCTATTGTAAACAGTGCTGCTATGAACAAAGGGTTACATATATTCTTTCTGATTGGTGTTTCGGGCTTCTTAGAGTATATTCCTAGAAGTGGGATCACTGGGTCAAATGGAAGTTAAATTTTTAATTTTTTGAGGTAACAGCATAGTGTTTTCCATAGTGGCTGCACGAGTATGCATTCCTACCTGCAGTGTACTAGAGTCCCCTTTTCTCCACACCCTCACCAACGCTATTTGGGTCCTCTGCGCATCTTTTAATTGGGTTCTTTGTCTTCCTTTTGTTGAGTTGTATGAGTACTCTATATATTTTGGAAGTTAACCCCTTATCTGATGTATCATTGGCAATGATACTCTCCCATACAGTGGGTTGCCTTTCCATTTTGATGGTTGTTTCCTTTGCTGTGCAGAAGCCTTTTAGTTTTATGTAGTCCCATGTGTTCATTTTTTCCTTTGTTTCTGTTGCCTTAGGTGATATATCAGTGAAAATACTACTGCATATGATATCACAAATTTAGCTGCCTACATTTTCTTCCAGAATTTTTATGGATTCACGGGTCCATTTAAGTCGTTTATCCATTTTGAGTTTATTTTTGTGTATGGTGTAAGTTGATGATCTAGTTTCATTTTTTTGCATGTAGCTGTCCAATTTTCCCAACACCATTTATTAAAGAAGCTGTCTTTACTCCATTGTATGCTCTTGCCTCCTTTGTCAAATATTAATTGAGCATAATGTCTTGGGTCCACTTCTGGGTTCTCTGTTCTGTTCCACTGGTCTATATGCCTGTTCTTGTGCCAGTACCAGGCTGTTTTGATTACAGTAGCTTTGTAGTAAAACCTGATATCTGGTATTGTGATCCCACCTACTCTGTCCTTCTTTTTCAAGATTGCTGAGGCTATTTGAGGTATTTTTTGGTTCCATATAAACTTCTGAAGAATTTGTTCCAGTTCTGTGAAATATGTCGTTGGTATTTTGATGGGGATATCATTGAATTTATAGATTGCTTTGGGCGATATGGACATTTTAACGATGTGAATTCTTCCAATCCATGAACAAGGTATGTGCTTCCACTTTTTTATATCTTCCTCTATTTCTTCTTTCAATGTCCTGTAGTTTTCTGCAAATAGGTCCTTTAATTTTTTGGTTAAGTTTATTCCTAGGTATCTTCAATTTTTTGCCACAATGTAAAATGGGATTGTTTCCTTAGTTTCTCTTTCTGTGAGTTCATCATTGGTGTATAAGAATGCCATCGATTTCTTGACGTTAATTTTGTATCCTGCTACTTTGCTGAATTCATTTATTGAGTCTAGTAGATTTTTGATGGAGTCTTTAGGGTTTTCTATGTATGATATCATGTCATCTGCAAATAATGACGGTTTCACTTCCTCCTTTCCAATTTGGATCACTTTTATTTTTTCTTCAGGCCTGGTTGCTGAGACTAAGACTTCCAGTACTATGTTAAATAACAGTGGTGAAAGTGGGCATTCCTGTCTTGTTCCTCTTCTTAAGGGAAATGCTTTTAGTTTCTGCCAATTGAGTATGATGCCGACTTTAGGTCTTTCATATATGGCCTTTATTATGTCGAGATATGATCCCTCTATTCTCACATTGCTGAGCGTATTTATATCAGAAATGAATGCTGAATTTTGTCAAATGCTTTTTCACGATCTATTGATATGATCATGTGATTTTTAGTCTTCATTTACTTTATATGGTGTATCACATTTATTGATATGCAAATATTGTACCAGGCTTGCATCCCTGGGATGAATCCCACTTGGTCATGGTGAATAATTTTTGGGGTGTATTGCTGGATCCGATTTGCTAGTAGTTTGTTCAGGATTTTGGCACCTATGTTCATCAGGGATATTGGCCTGTAGTTTTCTTTCTTTGTAGTGTCTTTTTCCTGTTTTGGAATTAGAATTATGCTGGCCTCATAAAACGAGTTTGGAAGTCTTCCTTCTTCTTAAATTTTTTGAAATAGAAGAATGAGTGTTAGTTCTTTTTAGAATGTTCGATAAAACTCCCCCATGAAGCCATCCCAGCCTGGGCTTTAGTTTGCTGGGAAATTCTTGATTACTTCTTCAATTTCCTTAGTTGTTATTGGTCTGTTCAAGTTTTCTATCTCTTTCTGGTTCAGATTTGGGAAACTATGTGTTTCTAGAAATTTCTCCATTTCCCTTAGATTGTCGAATTTGTTGCCATATAATTGCTCATAGTAGTTGTTAACGAACATTTGTATTTCTGTGGTGTCAGATGTTACTTCTCCTCTTTCATTTCTGATTTTGTGTATTTGGGATCTTTCACTTTGTTTCTTGATGAGTCTAGCTACGGGTCCATCAATCTTGTTAATCTTTTCGAAAAACCAACTCTTTGTTTCACTGATCCTTTGAATTGTATTTTTTGTTTGTTTGGTTGGTTTTTTTTTTTGGTCTCTATGTCATTTATTTCTGCTCTGATCTTTACTATTTCCTTCCTTCTACTTGCTCTGGGGTTTTCTTTTTGTTTGCTTTCTAATTCTTTAAGTTGTGAGGTTAGACAGTGAATTAGGAATGTTTCTTGTTTCTTGAGGTAGTGCTATGAACTTCCCTCTCAGAACTGCTTTTGCTGCATCTACTGATTTTGTGTTGTTGTGTGTTCATTTTCATTGGTTTCCAGGATATTTTTAATTTCTTCCTTGATTTCCTCGGTAACCCATTCACTGTTTAAAAACATGCTATTTAGCCTCCACGTGTTCAAATGTCTTGGCATGTTTTTGTTGCAATTGATTTCTAGTTTCATGCCATTGTGATCTGAGAAGATGCTTGATATGATTTCAATCTTCTTGAACTTGTAGAGATTTAGTTTGTGTCCTATCACGTGGTCTATCTTTGAGAATATCCCACGTGCACTTGAGAAGAATGTGAATTCTGTAGTTTGGGGATGTAATTCTCAGTAGATATCTATTAAATACATTTGGTCTAGTGCTTCACTTAGAGTCTCTGTTTCCTTACTAATTTTTTGTCTAAAGGATCTAGCCACTGATGTCAGCAGGGTGTTGAAGTCCTCTGCTATGATTGTATTGCTGTCGATTTCTCCTTTAAAGTCCTCCAGAAGATTTTTAATATATTTTGGTGCTCCTATACTAGGTGCATATATGTTTATCAAGGTTATATCTTCCTGTTGGATAGATACTTTCAGTATTATGTAGTGGCCTTCTTTGTCTCTAGTTATGGCCTTCATTTTTAAATCTATTTTATCAGATATGAGTATTGCTACCTCAGCTTTTTTTTCCTTTCCATTTGCTTGGAAGATTTTTTTCCATCCCTTCACTTTCAACCTATGTGAGTCTTTTGTTGTGAGGTGGGTCTCTTGTAAACAACATATACATGAGTCATGCTTTCTTATCCAGTCAGCTACTCTATGTCTTTTTATCAGAGCATTCAGTCCATTTACATTTAAGGTGATTATTGCTATGTACTTATTTATTGCCATTTTTGTTTAGTTTGGTTCTATTTTTCTTCCTATTTCTTCTACTAATTAGAGCAGTCCTTTTAACATTTCTTGCAGTGCTGGTTTGATGCTAATGTATTCCCTTAGACTTTTTATGTCTGGAAAGCTCTATATTTGACCTTGTATTTTGAACGAAAGCCTTGCCGGGTAGAGTAGTTTCGGATTCAGGTCCTTGTTTTTCATGACATTGATTACTTCATGCCATTCCCTACTAGCCTGTAGTGTTTCTTGTGAGAAGTCAGCTGAGAGCCTTATGGGGTTTCCTTTGTAGGTAACCTGTTGCTCATCTCGTTTCTTTTAGGATTCTCTCTTTGTCTTTAACTTTTGGCATTTTAATTACTATGTGTCTTAGTGTGGGCCTGTTTGAGTTCTTTTTACTTGGGGCTCTCTGTGCTTCTTGAACTTGAATGCCTTCTCCCTTCACCAAATTAGGGAAGTTTTCTTTCACTATTTCTTCAAATATATTCTCTAACACTTGCTCATTTTCTTCATCTTCGGGGACTCCTATGATGCAAATATTATTCCGTTTCCAGTTTTCCCACAGTTCTCTTAAGCTGTCTTCCTGTTTTTTAATTGGTTTTTCCTTTTGGTTTTGATTGGTTGATTTTTTCTTCCCTGTCTTCTAATTCACTGATCCGGTCCTCTGCTTCCTCTACTCTGCTGTTTAGACCTTCCAATGTGTTCTTTATTTCTGCTATGTCATTCTTTATTTCTTCTCAGTGGATTTTAATTTCCAATTGGTTGATTTTCAACATTTCTATGTCCTTACTCATGCTATTGAGCTTCCTCAAGATCATGGCTCTGAATTCTAGCTCTGTTAACTTGTTTAACTGTTCCACATTTATCTCATCTTCAGTAGAGGTCTCTTATTCTTTCACTTGGCTTGTTTCTTTGTTTTACCATTTTGGCTATCACAGTGGGCTTTGGAGCCTGCCAAATTTTCCCTGTGGTGTTGGTGGCTCACTCTCTTAGGTTTGGATGAGCGAGGGAGGACCCACGTTAAACACCACTGTCAAGTCTTACTTTCCTGGTTAGAGTTGCTAGCCCAGAAATGGTAGTTATCCTCTAGCTTTTGCTCGGAGGCTATCAGTAGGATTTACTTGAAGAGCTTTGGGTTCTCAGTGGAATGAAAAACTCCCTCAGATGCTCAGCGTAAGGGGATTTCCCAAGGGTGGGGCAGATGCTGGTTGATAGTGAGCCTCAATATGCATTTCAGTGGCCTGCGTGGGTGGTGTTGAATGTCTGAGAGAGGGGCCACTGCCTCTCCCCAGAGCCCTGAGAAGGAGTAAGATGGCCACGGTCCTCCATGGCTGCAGCTAAGCAAAAGCTCTGAGTGCCCTCCAAATCCCAAGTGTCCCCACACAGTTCTAGTCCAGTCCGCCCTCCCTCTGCCGGTGCCCAAAGTGAGTGGCTGTGACTATTTTAGCGTCTGTCCCAGCTCTGTGCTGTGGAGCCGCTTGGGAGTTTAACCCGAGGGCTCTGCTCACAGCTAAGGCCGCTACTGTCTGCGGGTTCCCAGCCCTTCTCTCGCGCCTCCACAATCCTACCAGGATCGAGTCAGTGTCCCTGGTTATATGATCCTTGCAATCTGCTTTTCTGTTGCGTTGCTTTTTCCCATCGATTTGTCTTTATTTTAGTTGTAATTCCAGTTTGGTCCTGGGATATGGTCTTTGTAGCTTCCATTCACTCCACCGCCATTTTGGAATCCTCCCTCTTTTTTTTGTTTTACAAACTCTGCAGCAGTGTTGAACAGGGTGGGAGAGGGACCCTCCTGGTATCATCCCTGAGTTTGCCGTTTCTAATGTTGCACTATTAGATGCTGTGTTGGCCAGTTTTTTGGTAGAAGTGTTTTTCTCAGGTTATGCTATCTTATATTCCTAGTTACCTTTTCTTTAACAATTGGATACTGAATTTTAGCAAATACTTTTTATCACTTGACATTTTCTCTAATCTGAAATAGGCTGAATTACAGTAAAATATATTATGCCAACTCAAAGACTGTTCTTATGCTACAAACCCTTCTTTTAATATGTTTCTGTTGAATTTTTTTTTTTAAAGAGAGGAAGAGAGAGATAAACACTGATGTGAGACAGAAACATCGATCGGCTGCCTCCTGCATGCCCCCTACTGGGGATCGAGTACAAAACTGGAGCATGTGCCCTAGCCGGTTTGGATCAGCGGTTAGAGCGTCCGCCTGCGGTCCGGAGAGACCTGGGTTCAGTTCCCGCTAAGGGCATGTACCTCGGTTGCAGTTTGTCCCCGGCCCTGGTTGGTCGTGCGGGTGACGACCACTCGATGTGTCCCTTCACATCGATGTTTCCCTCTCTCTCTCCCCCTCTCTCTCCCTCCCACTCTGTCTGTACAAAAAATGGAAAAATGTCCTCAGATGAGGATTAAAAAAAAAGAAAAAAAGAAACTGGAGCATGTTTCGTACCTGACAGGGAATCAAACCGGTGACCGCTTGGTCAGTGGGTCAATGCTCAACCACTAAGCCACAACAGTTGGGCTTCTGCCCATTTTTTAATTGGGTTGTCTTCCTTTTGTTGAGTTGTATGAGTACTCTATATATTTTGGAAATTAACCCATCTGATGTATTACCAGCAATTATGCTCTCCCATATAATGGGTTCCCTTTTCATTTAGATGCTTGTTACTTGTGCTGTGCAGAAGCTTTTCAGTTTGATAGAGTCCCACATATTCATTTTTTCCTTTGTTTCTCTTGCCTTGGGCGTTGTATCAGTGAAAATTCTGCTGCATGTGATGTCTGAAATTTTCTTGCCTAAATTTTCTTCTAGGATTTTTATGGATTCACGAGTCATGTTTAAGTCTTTTATCCATTTTGAGTTTATTCTTGTGTGTGGTGTAAGTTGGTGGTCTAGTTTCTTTTTCTGCATGTAGCTGTCCAATTTTCCCAACACCATTTATTGAAGAGGCTGTCTTTACTCCATTGTATGCTCTTGCCACCTTTGTCAAATATTCATCGAGCATAATGTCTTGGGTCAATTTCCAGGTTCTCTGTTCTGTTCCATTGATCTATATGCCTGTTCTTGTGCCAGGACCAAACTGTTTTGATTACAATGGCTGTGTAGTATAACCTGATATCTGTTATTGTGGTCCCTCCTCCTTTGTCCTTCTTTTTCCAGACTGCTGTGTCTATTCAGGGTCTTTTTTTGGTTTCACATAAACTTTTGAAGTACTTGTTCTAGTTCTGTAAAATATGTCATTGGTATTTTAATGGGGATTGCATTGAATCTGTAGATTGCTTTAGGTAGTATGGACATTGTAATGATGTTAATTCTTCCAATTGAGGAACAAGGTATATGCTTCCACTTTTTTGTATCTTCCTCTATTTCTTTTTCAATGTCCTTTAGTTTTCTGCAAATAGGTCCTTTATGTCTTTGGCTAAATTTATTCGTAGGTATCTTAGTTTTTTTGCCAAAGTGGTAAATGGATTTTTTTTTTTAAGTTTCTCTTTCTGTGAGTTCATCATTGGTGTATAAGAATGCCGCTGATTTCTTTATGTTAATTTTGTACACTGCTACTTTGCCAAATTCATTTATTAAATCTAGTAGAATTTTGATGGAGTTTTTAGGGTTTTCTATATATAGTATTGTGTCACCTGCAAATGAGAGTTTTACTTCTTCCTTTTCAATTTGGATCCCTCTTATTTTTTTCTTCATGTCTAATATCTGTGACTAAGACTTCTAGAACTGTTAAATAGTAGTGGCTAAAGTGGGCATCCCTATCTTGTCCCTGTTCTCAATGGAAATGCTTTTAGTTTTTGCCCACTGAGTATGATGTTGGCTGTAGGTTTTTCATACATGGCCTTTATTATGTTGAGTTATGATCCCTCTATTCCCACATTGCTGAGCGTTTTTATCAGAAATGGGTGCTGGATTTTGTCAAATGCTTTTTCAGCATCTATTGATAAGATCATATGGTTTTTTTCATTTTGTTTATGTGGTGTAGCACATTTATTGATTTACAAATATTATACCACCCTTGCATCTTTGGGATGAATCCCACATAGTCATGGTGAATAATTTTTTTAATGTATTGCTTGATCCGATTTGCCAATATTTTGGCATCTATGTGTCCGATAACCTGGGAACTGGCGCTAGGCAAACTGCTCGACCATTGTCTCGCTTGCTCAGCCTTGCCTCCCACCCTGTTCCGGGAATGGCCTGCCCCGAGCTTGTAGACTAACTCCCATCCTGCTCTTATCTACTCACATTCCAGAGACTCCCATGCATAGCCCCTGCAAAGTCAAACCCTAACAGACAAATCTCAGCTGCAACGGGCAGATATTAAAAAAGCACAAACCCCAGCATCGGGCGCGGCTTCTAGGACTCGACCCCCGGAGTCTGTGAACCCGCCCGGAGTGTACCCAATAAAGCCTGATCCCTGTTTATTCAGCTGATTGGCTCTCCAGTCTCTTCTCTGTTTTTCGGCGGCGCCCCCAATTCCTTATACTATGTTCATCAGGGATATTAGCTTGTAGTTCTCTTTCTTTGTAGTGTCTTTATCTGGTTCTGGAATTAGAGTTATGCTGGCCTCATAAAACAAGTTGTGAAGTTTTCCTTCTTCTTGAATTTTTTGGAATAGTTTGAGGAGAACGGGTGTTAATTCTTCTTTGAATGTTCGGTAAACTCCCCCAAGAAGCCGTCGGACCAGGGCTTTTGTTTGCTGAGAGTTTCTTGATTATATTTTCAGTTTCCTTAGTTGTTATTGGTCTGCTCAAACTTTCTATCTCTTCCCAGTTCAGTTTGGGAGACTGTGTGACTCTAGAAATTTGTCCATATCTCCTAGATTGTCTAATTTGTTGGTGTATAATTATTCATAGTATTTTTAATGATCCTTTGTATTTCTGTGGTGTCAGTTGTTACTTCTCCTCTTTTGTTTGATTTTGTTTATTTGGGTCCTCTCTCCTTGTGTCTTAGTGAGTCTGGCTAAGGGTCCATCAATTTTGTTTTCTCACTGCTTTGAAGATATATTTTGTCTTCCATCTTTTGGGGATGGGAGGTAGTTACTATTGAGAAATAGGCTGTCAGTCAATTTGTCATTTCTTTATAATATCTTTTTTAAAATCTCTCATTACTAGCCCAGCTGGTGTGTCCCAAGAGGTCGCCAGTTCAATTCCCAGTCAGGGTACATGCCCAGGTTGTGGGTCTGATCCCCAATGGAAGGCATGCAAGAGATGGCCAATTGGTGTTCTCACTCATCAATGTTTCTATCTCTCTCTCCCTCTCCCTTCCACTTCCTCTAAAAATCAATAAAGAAAAAAACTTATGTTAAAAATCTCTCATTACTATTAAGATCCATGTCTGGGATTCTAAGGATTCAGCAAAATAGTTTCTCATGTGTATTTATTTTTATTTATCTTATTCAGGCTCACTGTGCTTTCTGAGTTTGAGGAATCATGTTTTTCATCAATTCTGGAAAATCCTTGACCATTTAGTTATTTGAAAAATTTCTTGTATCTATTTCTTTATGATCAAACTCCTAATTAGACCTCAATTTCTCTGTTCTACCATCTGGAAAAACTCCTCTGACATATGTTCCACTTCACCAACTATCTCTTCAGCTGAATCTAACCAGCTCTATAATCAGTCCTTTAACTAATTCTATTTGTGCTTTTTTTTTTTTCAAGTCAACCTGTTTGTTTTCCCTAGTATTATTTTTCCCATTAATGTTTTTCATTACCTACTTTCATGACTTTACTAATGGTTTTTTATCATACCTTTGGTGGGCAATCCTGTCTGGGCTCAGTTGTGGAGTTGTCCCTACAGACCTGTTTTATCTTTGCTTCAACCAGGCCCTAGACTACTCTTTTTACAACCAGCATGGGCCTCCTGTTACAAATTCTCAGGAGACTTTGCCTCCCCACCCTCAGGACAAAATAGATAACTTCCACAGGTTACCACCCTTTGCCACTAGTCTGTCCTTCCATTGAGGATGTGGAATTTCAAGGGTGCAGGCTTTAGCCTGGTTGTATGAGCTGAGGCTCAGGTCCCACTCCCCACCTTAGACAAACCCCTATACCTACCTGGACATTAAAGCCAAAGGCCAAAGACCCAACAAGATTCTGGCTGACAATGCCCCACCCATATTCCAAGGTTATTTTACTCCTGGGTCCCAGTCACTTCTCTCACCCTTGGTTGATGGCCTCGGGCAATATCTTTTACTACCTTATAAACTAAGCTATGTTTCTAAGAGCATGTTTATTCACTTCATCTAACATTTAAAAATGGAAAAGAAAATTTTCAGATCATCTGATGTAAACTTTTAAGTATAATCTGATTTTTTATGTTTTACCCAGAGAAACTAAGAGAAATCCTGCAACTAAAAAATGTAGTCTGAAATAATTCATTTCATGCTTTAATAGGATGGAAATAACTAACTTCCTACTTTAAAGAAACAATGCTACTAATTTTATTTTTTTTTTTTTTTTTTTTTTTTTTTTGTACAGACAGAGTGGGAGGGAGAGAGAGGAAGAGAGAGAGGGAAACATCGATGTGAAAGGGACACATCGAGTGGCTGCCACCCGCACGACCAACCAGGGCCGGGGACAAACTGCAACCGAGGTACATGCCCTTAGCGGGAACTGAACCCGGGTCTCTCTGGACTGCAGGCGGACGCTCTAACCGCTGAGCCAAACCGGCCAGGGCAATGCTACTAATTTTAAAGAAAAATTTAAATACTAAAAATAGAAATGTATTCTATTATAAGCCTTTGTTTATTCATCAGCCATTTCAGATTCAATTTCTTGGCCCAATTAAAAAATATAAAGAATTGACATGTTCTTGTATTTTTCCACAATAATAGTCTTTGGAAAAGCAGGTACTTAAATAGATCTAAATCTTCTGAGAGTTTACAAGCCTACAGGCTTCACCTCATTTATGAAGACAATATGCATTTGAAGTAGGAATCAAGAATCCTAACTTCTCGCCCTGGCCGGTTTGGCTCAGCGGTTAGAGTGTCGGCCTGCGGTACAGAGAGACCCGGGTTCAGTTCCCGCTAAGGGCACGTACCTCGGTTGCAGTTTGTCCCTGGCCCTGGTTGGTCGTGCGGGTGGCAGCCACTCAATGTGTCCCTTCACATCGATGTTTCTCTCTCTCTCTCTCTCTCTCTCTCTCTCTCTCTCTCTCTCTTCCCTCTCTCTCCCTCCCACTCTATTTGAACAAAAAATGGAAAAAAATGTCCTCGGGTGAGGATAAAAAAAAAGAATCCTAACTTCTCAAAATGAACATCAATAGTTAAGATGTGCTAGCCCACAACAGGATTCTTACTGCAGTAGACACAAGACTACCAGAAAGCAGGAATCAGTCTCTTCCGCACTGTATTCACCAAGCAAACCTCAGCATGTAAACTGAATGAAGGCTCTACTAAATATAACAGCAGGATAGGAGTCATTCATTCATATGGTTATAAGGACCAGATCTAAACAGAAAAACACAGGTATCCTGGCAGAGGAAAATAATGCACTGTGGGGACTTAACATGCTTTTGGAAAGAGTTATTCCTTGGTTCTCCATAGTTTTTACACTATTGCTACTGGTGTCTTTTAAGTTCCATTCTCTGTGGCTGATATACAGAAATATAATTGACATTTTCCCCTAGCAACCTTGCCTAATTCTAGTAACATATCGATAGATCAAAAAATTTTTTTCTACATATATAAGCATTATGTGCCTATGAATCACAGTTTTTGTTCCTTTCTTCCCAATCTTCATATCTGTTGCTTTAGTTTTCCTGAATTTTGCATAGGACAGAACCTCCCACACAGTGCTAGAGAGAAGGAATAACAGCAGGCACCCTATTTTTTTCTCATCTCAAAGGGAAATTAAGGTGTCTTGCTATTTAGTGTGATGTTTGCTGTAGGCTTTTTGTAGATATCCTTTAAATTAGGTTCTTGGTTCTTTAGCTGGTTTAGTGTTGATAAGTTATTTTCCTAGAAATTTATTTATGTTGTCAGAACTTGCAAAATGATTGCCACTTTGAGAGGTAAGAAAGAAGTCTTCTATGTATGATGTGTGGTACAGCACCCACTCCTCTGGATCTTTCAGATGCTTTTAATGAACACCAATGATAATGGTTTGATTTACTTTTACTTAGCACAAGTTGTTCATAATAATCACTCATTTTTCTAATGTCAACCACATTTGTAGTGAAGTCCCATTATACATTCTTGATATTATTTGTGTCTTTTCCTTGGTCAATGTTGCTTAATATTTGTCAACATTATTCATCTTTTGTAAGAAAGAAGTTTTGGCTTTGTAGAATTTCTCTACTGTACATTTGTTTTCTATTTAATTAATTCCTTCTTATTGTTACTTCCTTCTGATTGGTTTAACTTTATTTTACCTTTTGTAGCTTCTTGAGAGATGCTTACTTAGTTCATTTACTTTTATCTTTTCTTTTTTAATGTATGTAAACTTATAAATTTCCCTATAAATAATACTTTAGCTATATCCTACAAGTTTTGATATGTAGTCTTTTCATTATCAGTCACTTCAAAACATTTTCTATTTTCCTTTTTTTTTCCTTTTGGCTTACAAATAAATTCTAGAAGCAGATTTTTAAAAAATTTACAAATACACTGAGATTTTCTTTCTTCTTCTTCTTTTGTTAATCCTCACCCAAGGATATTTTTTCTATTGATTTTTGGAGAGTGGAAGGGAGGCAGGGAGTAAGAGAGAGAGAGAGAGAGAGAGAAACATCAATGTGAAAGACACATTAATTGGTTGCCTCCCGCACGTGCCCTGACTGGAGCAGGGATAGAACCTGCAACTCAGGTACATACCCTTGACCCCTTGGTGTGCAGGCCAATTCTAACCACTGGGCAACACTGGCTAGGGCATGGAGATTTTCTATTTATCTTTTCATTCGTATTTCTAGTTTAACTGAACTGTAGTTAGACTACCTGCATAGACACAGCTCTAAGAGTAAGGGTCTTCCATCATACTGCCCCCTGTGCCCAGAGATGCCATCAAAACTCAAGATTTTGCCCAGTTCACCAAATGCCTTTAGGGTTGTGCTTACCGTCCAGGATTATTTCAGTCACTGAGATTTCAGCCTCCTTGCTATCCTCCCTCAATATCTTCCAAGTCATTCAATGCTTTCAGAAGATGTTTGTACTTGTTATATAGCACTTGCCCCACCAAACCCTGTCAAATCACCCAGTGCCCCTTCCTTGTTTAAGCTACTGACATTTGGCACTGTTGTCACTCCTAGACAAAGCAAATCCTAGCCAACCAAGCTCTTAAAAGTAAAAGGAGATCATCCCTGCTACATGACAGGAGAGTTGACTGTGCTAGGGAGCCTTCCAAAGACAAACCTGGATATACAACAATCCAGGAAGAGGGGAGCTTGCTGTGTCCTTATACCACCAGCCCTGAGCTCTGCACAGATTCCAGGTGGGCAGATTTTCAGGTTAGAAACTGTGGATCAGGGCTGAATGACCTCTGGTACCCAACTGCTGGCTCCTTTGTTTTTATGAAATCCACTTAATACCCCAACATTAACCTGGATGGGGAGGGGGGTTCTTTCTGAGAAAACACTCAAATCTCCAGATCAGAGCCCTGCTGAGGAACTCCAACCTTCACTTAACTACAGCAGAGAAGCTGCCTTTCTTCTCAGATTTGTGATTAAGAGAGAGCATTTGCTCATAGGCAATAAAATCTGGCCCTCTTTCACAAGCCCTCTGCAAGGCCTATCTTTGATTAAGGAATTCTGCAGCCAAACCTTCCCATCTCTCTGACAAGGAGAACTATGACATGAGAGTTATTTCTTATTAACAGCAATGGTAACTCAAACTTCATTCTGGCTCATTTTTAAAGTCAGCCATTGTATAATATATTCCAAGCTCTCATATACTGCATGCGGGTGGGAGTATAAATTAGTATGAGCACTTTGGGAGAAAGTCTAGCACTCTCTTCTAAAGCTGAGCATATGTCTCGTTGTGGTCCCAAGATCCCACTCCTAGGAAGAGACGCAATGGAAATGTAAATAAGCAGTTACCAGAGTCAGAGGCAACACTTTGTATTTTATAATATAATGTAATTTAAATTATAATGTAAGTCCCAAATTAGAAACTATCCAAGTACTCATCCATAGTGAAATGGATCAACTATGATGCATGATGGAATACTATACGACAAGAATGAACTAGCCTGACAGCAAGGATGAACCTCACACATAACCAATGAGAGACCCAAAAGAGCATATGCCATTTGATTCTACTTACATCAAGTTTAAACACAGGCTGAATGAATCTGTGTGCTAGACAAAAATCAGAACATATATTCTGGAGGATGGACAGCAACGAAAAGGGGCACAAGCCCTGGTTCATCGGTTAGAGTGTGAGCCTGCAGTCTAGAGAGACCCAGGTTTGGTTCCCGCTAAGGGCATGTACCTCGGTTGCAGTTTGTCCAGGGCCCCGCTTGGGGTTGTGTGGGTGGCAACCAGTCGATGTGTCTCCTTCACATCGATGTTTCTTTCTATCTCTCTTACTCCTCTCCCTCCCTCTTGTGTGGGTGGCAACCAGTCGATGTGTGTGGGTGGCAACCAGTCGATGTGTCTCCTTCACATCGATGTTTCTTTCTCTCTCTCTTACTCCTCTCCCTCCCTCTTGCTCTATCTGAAGATGAATGCGAAAATGTCCTCGAGTGAGGATAGATAAATAAATAAATAAATAAATAAATAAATAAATAAATAAAGGGGGCATAAGAGGAGCCTGTGGCAGGGGCTGGCATGGGGTATGATAATCTTGATCTGCTGGTAAAACAGAGTGTTTAGCTTGTGAAAGTATATATAGGGATGGGAAAAAGTAGGTTACAGTTATGGGTATGTAAAACTGAATTTATTCTTGTATTACTATGTATTCTTGTTTTATATATTTTTCCATATGAACAACAGTAAACCTACTTTTGCCCACCCCGTACTGATCTACAGACTTATGACTACATTTTTCTGTATATGTATTTTATTTTAATAAAGAGAAAAACAGTGTACATATGCCAACTTTGGTAGGAAAATGACCATGTGGCTCTTGAAGGAGGAGCATTTTTAATGACTGGAGAATCTGTTGCAGCACTTTCATTCCTGCTATCGCCCAGGCCTCACCTATGCATACACGCATAGAACCAAGGTAAGCCGGGCAGTCACCTCCTGCTTTAACTGTCCCAAGACCCTCATTGTCCGTGGGCTTTACAACTGTGCCATCCTCCTCACTGACCTTAAAAATCAAACTGTTCAGATTAAGGCTCAGGATCTTCCAACTTAAGAGGGAAGCGACGTAACACTGAAAAGAGTGGCTGGGCTTCAGAGTCGTGGCTGAAGTTGACCTTTAAAATGTCCCTTGACACATCACTGAGACTTTCCATTCACGGTGTCAATAATGCATTTATTCTTCAGCACTGACTCCTTCCTTCCCTCCATCACCATGATTACCACTAAATTCCGAAAATTAAGATTCTTTCTAATTATCACAAGTATCTAGAACTCACAGAGAAATAAAAATGTATGCAACAGAAATAAAGCTACATCTAATTCCTATTCAGAATGAGTCTTGATGGAAGACAAAATAGTTTTTATGTAGTCGAGTTGTGCATTTTAATGACTGAATAAGAAGTTCCAGAAAAACATACCAGTTGGGCTTAAGGCTAGACCAGGGTGTTCCACATAAAATGCGTAGGCCAGATCCTCTGGTCAAAAAGAGCTAGGCCCAGCCATTGTGACTCACTGGCTGAGCATCAACCCATGCACCAAGAGGTTGCCTGTTCGATTCCTGGTTAGGGTACATGCCCAGGTTGAGGACCTGATCCCCAGTGGGGGGCATGCAGAAGGTGGTCAATCAATGTTCTCTTTCATCGATGTCCCTAACTCTCTCTCCTTCTCCCTTCCTCTCTCTCTAAAAATCATAAAGAAAAAAAATTTAAAACAAAATAAAAAAGCAAAAAAAACAGGTAGGAATCTAGGATCTACTTTTCATTTCTTTGCCTAAAAGCAAAAGTGGAAAGAGAAAAAGAGAAATGAAGGATGAGGGCTAGGCTTGGAATGGCCACTCACCAACCAGACCACCTGCCCCAATAATTTTCCTCCACCTCCCTGGCTTCCACAGGCAAGTGCTCCCAGAGGAAAGAAAACCACCTCATGAGGAGTCAGAAGGTTAAGCTTAGCAACATCTCTTTCTCCTCAGTCTGACTAAGAGAGAACACAATCTCAGCTACAAGGAAAGAATTTTCCGTCCTACCACTACAGAATACTTGTGCCACTAACACAAAACCCACCTCTTTTCAGAGCAAGCCAGCTTTGTTCAAACCAAAAATAACTTTTGTTTTCTGGTAAGTGTATCATCACTGATTTGCTCAGTTACTCTTCAAGCCCCACTTAACACTCATTAGCTACATAGGGAAATAAAGACACAGTCTCCTCCTAAGGGTCACTTCAAACCCCTGACCTCTGCCTACAGAGCAGGACCATCCACATTTGACAGCACCCCTCCACAGGTGTAACTGTCAATTTCCCAACTGCAGCCAAGCTGGAGGGAATCCAAATATCACCTGGCTTTGGAATATGTTTATATTTGATACTCTAGGAATTCAGATGACTATAAGTTAAATAATGATTTACTCATAGAACACAAGCAGAAAGTCATCTCTCGATTAGCTCAGCAAGGATGGGCACCTACTGTGTGCCAGTCACTGTTTCAGGCATTAGGGATAAGACACATCCCTGGAATGGTAGAGCTTATGCTTCAAGGGCAGAGAGGACAAAATAAGTTACATATGCAGCATGTCAGGTGGTAATAATGAAGAGAAAACCATTCAGAGAAGTGGGGCAGGGAGCCAGAGTAGGGGTGGGGGATTGTCAGGGACTGCCAATTTAAATAGGGTGGTCAGGGAGGTAATACTTCACAGACCTGAAGAAGGCTGGGGGAGCAAGTCATGTGGCCACTTGGGGAAAAGCTTCCCACTGAAAGCAACAGCATGTGCAAAGGCCCTGAGGCAGAAGCATGCCTGAGAAACAAAGAGGAGGCCAGTGTGACTGGATCAGAAACAAGGGAATGGTAGGAGTGAGGCCAGAGTAAAAGTGGGGTCCTTGGAAGCCACTATAGGGACTGCCAAGGAGAATCTTGAACAGAAAAGTGACATGAACGAGTGAGGGCAAAAGAAGACCACTTCGGAGCTAGTGAAATAACCCAGGTAAAATAATATTTAATAAATATTCATCAAATAAAAATAAACAACCCAAGCAACAAATGGGATTTGGATCAGGGGTGGTACCAGTGAAAGTAGTGAGAATGGCTGGATTCTGGCTCTAATTTAAAAGTAGAGCTGACAGGATTTGCTATTATATAGGATACAAGTATGAGAAGGCAAGGAGTTAAGGATAAACCAAGGTTTGTGGCCTGAACGATGGAGCCATCTGGCCTAGTTTCATTTTACACGAGGAGGAAACTGAAGCCCAGGAAAGAGAAAAGTCATGTCCAAGGTTGCACCACTTATTTCTGGGACTGGAACTCCCAACCAGTGCTTCTCCCACTACCCCAAACTGCAGCTCAGCAGTGGACACTGGTGACCACTCAGGTGCCCTCCAACTCCACTCTGCTCTCTGATGCTGGACTAGACAGTGCCTTCTCAGGAACAAACAATACCCACAAAAGTCATGTAAATCAGAGTAGGATGCTGGTGAAAGAGCACAGGTCTTGCCCAGAGAGGGTGACCATGGTCCATGGTTGCCATTCAAGAAGGCAGACCTGGTGTGGCCAGAAATTCCCATTTTCCCCAAGAGAACTCAAAAATCTAGATTTTATGAAAAAAATTCTCCATTTTAAAAAGGTGGCTTACTTGTTGTTTAGTAACATAAGGTTGGCCAAGCAAATCTCACGTGCAGACAAGTTCTGTATGGTGTCCATACAGGGTACCAGCCTGGAACCAGTCTCAAGACAGCCAGCCTGGAACCAGTCTCAAGACAGCCTAAAACATATCTTGTTTGCCCACACCTTGACCAGGGTTAGATTATGAAATTAAAGATTTGGGTTTAAAATGCTATTTTATTCCAGCTTTTGAGTCAGCAGATGATATTCGTTATAACTATAAATAGCAGATAAATTCTGGCAATCTTAGTGGACCTCCTCTCTGACCAAGAAGAGAGTAAGTAGCTACCCATCATTCTGGGTTGTTAACTCTGGTTTTATGTTATTCTACTCAGAGTACTAAGATCAGCCCACTAGTATAATAGAGCCTTGTAAATAGTCACTGACCCAGGAAAAAACTTATGTCAGCCAAGTATAAAAACACCAGTATATTGGAACATGTAAGGTTAGGGAACTGGCAGCTGTTCCAGTCCTGTCAAAATAATTGAATGTAGAAACTGCAAAACTTTCTTTATAGATTAAAGTTGCTTCCCATTGCTAGACAGGTGGGAGACACAAGTCACTTATAGCACTTAAAAAAAATACACTAGATATGTCTGGTTTTCAGACCTGGGAGCCAGGGTGCCTGTTCCAGGAGACTCATCAAAATTTGTCAGGTTAAAAAAACAGCCTCCTAGGAAGCACCCAAGTTAATTTTCTATAATGCTAAGTGGCCCTCTTGCCCAGGCTCTCTTACTTAAAATTAAGTATTTACTTTCCCTACTAGCTAAATGCTTTTTGTCCAATAACTATTTGTGTGTGTGTTTGATTTGACCATTTTGATGCTACTGGTATTAAGTAAGAATCTCTTCAGGGCAAGGCCACTATCTGTGCTGCCCATCCACCCTCCTTCCTTTTCTTGGTATGCAATTTACAATGCACCCAAAGAGTTGGGAAGGATTGTTTTCTAAAGGTGAGATAATGCATTAGTTTGAAGCGCATGAACTGCCACTGGTCAACCGTTTTTGATGTACAGACTAGGCAATTTCATGATTCAACATATTAACATTTCTAAATGATCCAAGAAATAGAAACTTGAATGTTTACAGAATACCAACTATCTCTAGACTAGCACTGTCCAAGAGAATTTCCTGTGATGATGAAAATGATCTCTATTTCCACTGACCAACACATAGCTACTGAGTACTTGAAATGTTGCTAGTGTGACTAAGAAATTGAATTTTTGCCCAGCCAGTGTGGCTCACTGGTTGAGCGTCAACCCATGCTCCAAGAGGTTGCTAGTTCAATTCCGTCAGAGCACATACCCAGGCTGTGGGTCCAATCCCCAGTGGGGGGCATGCAGGAGGTAGCCAGTCGATGTTCTCTCTCATTGATGTTTCTATCTCTCTCCCCCTCTCCTTTCCTCTCTCTCTAAAATCAATTTTAAAAAAATAGTTTTAAAAAAAAGAAAAAAAATTGAATTTTAAATTTTATTTAATTTTAAGATTAAATAGTTCTTTGTGGACGCCATATTGGACAACAGTCTTTTGGATGGTAGCTTCTTCGGATAAGAAGTCACACAACTTTGTATTTATAGTGTTTGAAGGCCCAGCACACATGAGATGAAATTAAAATTAAAAGTATCTTCTTACATTGTCACATTTTCAACTGAGTCCCCACCTTTCTTCCACTGAAACTCTTAATTTAGATCTTCTAGTTCTGTGTCCTCCCTTGGGTAGTTACTGTCCCAACAAATGTGGAATTATATGGACCTGTAGGTGAACAATATGAAAGCTGTGCCCACATAAGTCAGCAACTCCACAATGGGAACTGGCCTGACAACCACCCGACCGACTGAATCTCGATGTTCTCATTCACAGAATGGAGACAACCATACTTACTCTTATAGAATGGAGTTATTACAAGATGTACATCAAAGTTGTGGAATCTGATTCTAAACAGTAAACCTTTAAAATAAAGTTGGGCTCAGCTTCACTTGTCCAATGAGATATGAAACAACTAAGGAGACTATGTCAATAGGTATTGCAGTCTATCTCACTTAGTCAACTTTTATTGTGTTATGGGGCTAGGCCTTAACCACTGCAGGTCCTGAAAATAGCACAGTCTTGCCTTCATTATTCTGATTGACCACCACCATCCCCCCAAAAGATTTTAGCAAAGAAAAATCTGCTGTCTCAAATGAACTGTTGACTCTCTGTGTCATCCACCTATTAGGTTAAGCTCCTAGGAATAAAAGAACAAATAAGAAAAGTCTGGGGTCCTGTCACTTTTTTTTTTTAATCCTCACCCGAGGACATTTTTGCATTTATCTTCAGATAGAGAGGGAGGGAGAGAAGAGGAAAGAGAGAGAGACAGAAACATCGATGTGAGAGGGACACATCAACTGGTTGCCACCCACACAACCCCAAACAAACTGCAACTGAGGTACGTGCCCTTAGCAGGAACCGATCCTGGGACTCTCTGGTCCACAGGCCAACACTATAACCGCTGAGCCAAACTGGCCAGAGCTCCTGTCACTTTTTAAAGGTGTCCCTACTACATAATAAACCAATATTCCAAATAAATCACTTGTATTCAACCACTTAAATGGAATTTGGTGCTGCATAATTACTGCAGCCTGTTGACTTAGAGCTCATTTCAGCAAAGAGAAAAATTGTTCAAATGTGACTCTATGACTTGGCATTTATTTAAAACTCTCCCAACACCAAAACATTTTCATACACCAAAACATTTTCATACACCAAGTACCACTCTAACTTCTTAATCTCTTTATAGATGGTCAGAGGCCAATTCCTAACTATGAAAGAATTCTGTTATAGCATGACTTTAGCTCTAACCACTGGATACCCTCTATTTCCAAACCCCAATACTGAGCCCAACTTTATTTCAAAGGTTTACTGTTCTCCTGCTCTCAATGGGGCCCAGAAGCCCTGCAAGCCAGGTTCAAACTGCTCAGTATAAAGGGAAAACAACCTACTAGGTCTGTCCCCACCTTCCATCCTTTGCTTAAATAGAGAGGGAAGTAGCATCTCCAGGACCTCAGAACCGGAAGCTACTCTCTGGAAGGGAAACGGGTTGGCAGCCCATAGTCGGGCTGACCTTTGGAAAGTTCATAAAGGAACTGAGACATCACCACAGTAAGCAGCATGCTGCAGGATCACCAAGACTTCTCTGGTGTCAGATTAACAGGAAGTTAGTTAAGTCAACCAAGCACAGGGGAAAAGTGTAAAGCAGGAGGCAGGGTCAGGGGAAAATACATCTCCCAAAATGCATAGGATGGTATAAAACATGCAGCTATCCCTCCTGGGAGTGCTGGACAAAAGACCTAGGTCTCTGGACCCTCAGCAGCAGTGTTCTTGAAGAGATGTCCAGCCTGGGATGTGAGGCCCGAAGTCCAGAAAATGCCAGCTAGGCACCCTCACCCTAAAGGTTCCAGCACACTAGACAAACAGTGATGTGGGAGGCTCCCAAGAGTCCTCAAAGTTTCATTTCCTTGATGCTTCCTAGGATCTGCTAACCTCTGACCTCCAGGAATTATTGCCAAACTGCCCTGTTTGCACAAGGTCCCCGTTTTATCTAGCACTTTTCTGGGCGGCTGCCCAGCTCCTAGTTGTGAGCGTGTTTTACTATCTCCAGGGTACAGATAAGGAAACCCAGATTCAGACAGGTTAAGGGACCTATGCAAGGGGTAAGCATGGTGGCATGGGGTGGAATCCAGCCCTGCATTTGCAGCAAGCAGGATGGAGCCAGACCCAGATTCCACTTCCGTCCTGGGCTCCACACACCCCTAAAAACCCATCCCAACAATAATGGCCAACACTTGTTTACTACTCCCTACGTTTGCTGGGTGTTCAAATTTTCTCTTAAGTAGAAACATCAGCAGCCCTGTTTTTCACACAGGGAAGTGGAACCCGGAGTTAAACAGCTGGGTCGAGGTCACCCTCAGCGGCGCTGGGATTTCAGAAGACCCCATCCCCACCCCCTAAACCATTCCAACATACCGACCTACCTTTTATGATCTGTAATGTGAGGAGGGGTCCTGAAACTTCCCGGAAGCCCCAGTGGAAGCGAGGACCCCTGCCTGCCCTCCCCTGCCCCAGCCAGCAGCCCGGCAGGCTGGGTGCCAGCGCTCTTGGCCGACCGGGCCAGAGGTGTCCGCTTCCGCCCGGGCCTGGCACCGCCAGCCCATTCATCGTGGAGCGAGCGGAGTGGGTTGGGGAGGGCCTGAGGTGCCCCGGTTCTCCCGCCGGATGCCCTGGCGCTGAGCTCCGCACGCCTTGGGCCGGAGTAAACGGCGCCCACAGCCCCACCGCCAGGGGGAGCAGGAAGCCGCCTCCCGCACACTGGGAAGTTGCCACGGCGGCCGCCAGGGCGTCCGGACCCCGTACAGCCCTCGGTCGCCGCACGGCCTCGCCCGCGGCCCCGCAGCCCAGGCCCGTCCCGTCGAGGGCCGCTCGGCCCATAGAAGGGCCTTCAGGCCGCAGGCGAGCGCGCTCGGCTCGCGGGCCACTCATTCAATTCCGCCCTCCTCCCCGAGGCCGGCCTCCGCTGCCTTCCGCCCGTCCCCTCACCCCCTCCAGTCCGGACTGCAGCCCGGCAACGTCATCCGGCCGCTTCCCGAAACTTAACCCCTTCCTCTGCCAGCTGTGCGCCGCCCCGCCCCGCCAACTTTCTTCGCCCAACTTCGGTGCGCGCGGGCCTGCCCGACGGCCCGGCGGAGAAGGAGGGAACGCCACGTCGCGCCTCAGGGCCGCCGGAGATCCCCCCCGACGGCGAGGGGCGCTGGGTCTACACTGTGGGGCGCACTCCGCCGACGCCCCTACACGGGTTCGGCCCGGCACACGCCCCCGGGGCCCGACCCGACTCCGAGGGTCTGCGGCCACGGCGACGACTGGCGGCGCTGCCGGGGGAGGGGCCGCCGAGGAAACGTGTCACTCGCGGCGCGGCCGGCCCTGGTCCCGGCCCCGGCTCCCCGACGGCCTGGCCCGCGCACGGTCGCCGCCGCTGCAGGGCCCGGCCAAGTTTCTTACCTGCAGCCTGAGAAGCGGGAGGGAGAGGATGAGGGCAGAAGCAGCCGTCGCCGCCGCGGAACCGAGTGAGAGAAGCCGGCGGAGCCTCCGCAGAGAAGCCGCCACCGAGCAGCTGCAGGCGTCGCGACCCCAACGCCGCCCGCCCCGTCCGCTGTCCGCTCCGGCCGCTAGCTGGCTGCGTGCGCGCGTGTGGAGTCGTGGCACTTTCTGCCTCGGAGCTGGCGAACGGCCCCCTCCGCCGGGATCGCCGCCTCCTGCCGTCCCCACCCGGGCCAGCCATTCATAGAGCCGCCTCTCCCCATTGGGTCGTGCCCCGTCACTTCGCCAGCCGCTGGCCAGTCAGAGCGCGGGAGACCAAGCAGCGACAGCGGTCATTGGGCAGAGAGGAGGGTCTCCGCCTCAACCAATGAGAGAGGGGAGGAGCTGCAGGGGACCGGGAGGGCGGAGCCGGGGCGGGGCGGGGCCGCACTGCACGGCGCTCGGCCCTGCGCGGGGGCGGGACCGGGTCGGACGCCCCGCCGGTCGGGGGATGGGGCGCTGACCGGCCACGCCCACTCCGGGCCCCGCGCGGGTCCCAAAGGCTTACTTGAAGCAGGCTCCGCTTGCGTGAGCGGCGGAAGGTTCAAATCCCAGCTCTGCTGGGCCTGCGCCCCTGTACTCCGCCCGACTTAGGTAGCGGTGGGTGTTAGGCCGAGCAGGGCTGCACAACCCGCTAACGGCCCAAAGAAATGCTTTATTTAAATCCAACTAACTTCCCCACAACAGCGACTCCTCCCGCCCCGTGTGTGAAGACAGGCTCTGCTGGAGGTCAATCCTGTCTTCAAAGAGACTGCAATCAGCACCAGAATATTCTTGAGTAAATGGAGGATTGGGGTGGAAAGGCCAGAAGGTGCACAATGAATGGAGGGTGGACGTCCTTGCACTCATTTTTAGGGAAGGTACAACTGAGGCATAGTCTGTTTGAGTTACCCATCCAAACCGCAGCTGGCAAAGCATAATTTCTGGCCGCCTTATGGCTTTTATTCCTTGCATTGGGGAGGGTGATAGGGTCTGACTCAGGAGAACACCCATTTCCCAGAAAACTGAGCAAATAGTATTTCTTCATTACATGATGTTATTTCCCAAGGTAAGTCAACACTCTCTCTTCATAACCAATTAAGTCTTTGAATTAAGATAATCTTTAGTGTGATGTAGTCCCCTGTATTAATTTTTTCCTTTGTTTCTCTTGCCTTAGGTATTGTATCAGTGAAAATTCTGCTGCGTGTTATGTCTGAGATTTTGCTGCCTACATTTTTTTCTAGGGTTTTTATGGGTTGACAAGTCACATTTAAGTCTTTTATCCCTTTTGAGTTTATTCTTGGATATGGTGTAAGTTGGTGGTCTAGTTTCATTTTTTTGTATGTAGCTATCCAATTTTCCTAACACCGTTTATTAAAGAGGCTGTCTTTATACTCCTTTGTATGCTCTTGCCACCTTTGTCAAATATTAATTGAGCATAATGTTTTGGGTCAATTTCCAGGTTCTCTGTTCTGTTCCATTGATCTACAAGCCTGCTCTTCTGCCAGTACCAGGCTGTTTTGATTACAGTGGCTTTGTAGTATAACCTGATGTCCATTATTGTGATCCCTCCTACTTAGTTCTTTTTCAAGATGGCTGTGGATATTTGAGGACTTTTTTGGTTCCATATAAACTTTTGGAGTATTTGCTCTTGTTCCATGAAATATGTCATTGGTATTTTAATGGGGATTGCATTGAATCTACAGATTGCTTTGGGCAGTATGGACATTTTAATGATGTGAATTCTTCCAATCCATGAACAACGTATATACTTCCACTTTTTTTATATCTTCCTCTGTTTCTTTTTTTAATGTCCCGCAAATAGGTCCTTTACTTCTTTGGTTAAGTTTATTCCTAGGTATCTTAATTATTTTTGCCACAATGGTAAATGGGATTTTTTTTTTTTTTTTTTTTTTTTTTTTTAGTTTCTCTTTCTGTGTGTTCATTATTGGTGTATAAATATTCCAGTGATTTCTGGATGTTGATTTTGTATTCTGGTACTTTGCCAAATTCATTTATTAAATCTAGTAGTTTTTTGATGGAGTCAAACTAAAAAGTTTCTGCACATCAAAAGAAACAAGCATTAAAATGGAAAGGGAACCCACTGTATGGGAGAACATAATTACTAATGATATATCAGATAAAGGGATAATTTCCAAAATATATGGAGAACTCATACAACTCAATGAAAGGAAGACAAATAATCCAGTTAAATGGGCAGAGGACCTAAATAGACACCTTTCCAAACAAGACATACAAATGGCCAAGAGACATGAAAAAATGCTCAAGGTCACTAATCATCAGAGAGATGCAAATTAAAACAACTATGAGGTATCACCTCACACCTGCCAGAATGGCTGCCATCAACAAATCATCAAACAAGTGCTGGCAAGGGTGTGGAGAAAAGGGCACTCTACTATACTGCTGGTGGAAATGCAGACTGGTGCAGCCACTATGGAAAACAATATGGTGTTTCCTCAAAAAATTAAAAATTGAAGTGCCATTTGACCCAGTGATTCCACTTCTAGGAATGTATCCTAGGAAGCCTGAAACACCAATCAGAAAGAATATATGTACCCTTATGTTCATAGCAGCACTATTTATAGTTGCTAAGATCTGGAAACAGCCCAAGTATCTATCAATAGATGAGTGAATAAAAGCTGTGGTACATATACACAATGGAATACTGTGCAGCTGTAAGAAAGAAAGATCTCCTATCCTTTGAGATGACATGGAGGGACCTAGATAGTATTATGCTAAGTGAAATAAGCCATTCAGAGAAAGACAGATATTACATGATCTCACTTATTTGTGGAATAAACAAAACAAGCTGATGAAAAAAATAGACCCAGAGACATAGAAGTAGGAATCAGACTGACAAATAAGTAAATATAATTTTAAGACTGCTTTTTAACTGTTATATCAGTGTCTCTTAAAGCTAACTCTTTGAACTAGCATCTTTGAAATTAAGGTTCTAAGAGGCCAAAAGGGCTGCTGCAGCCTGATCTGCCCCACACGACTTCCCTGGCCCCTGTGGCTCTAGAATCCTGTTCCTAATATCTATTTCTTGGACAATTTCATATAACCCCCCTTTTGTTGCTGGTACTGTACTAGTTGGTTTTAGGAAGATGTGGAAAATATAAGTTGTCATGAGGGAATAAAGAGGGGCTGGGTTGAAATAAAACTGTTCATTCCTATTTTTAATCTCAGCAGTTCCTTAGCATATTAATGATTAATCAATGGGAATTAACCTGAATTAGCTTTCAATCCTCAGTCTTTTTCCAGTAGCAAGCTCTGGCTTGAAATAAAAATCAAGAAATCCAGCTTCTGGGTGGCATATGCTACCATCTAGTTTTAATTAAGCATGGGTAAACCAGTTAACCTCTCCAAAAATGGGTATACTCCGCTAAGACAATAATTGCTCTCTCTGGGTTTTAAACAGGAAATTCATTCATTCATTTGTGTTTATTGAATGCCTGTAGGTAATCAGCCTTGAATGATATACTTGACTCAGTAAAGACCCATTGTCCTCAAGGGTCTTTCTGTGAGCAGAGACCTCCTCCTTTACCTTATTTACTGTTTAGATTTTCTCAGAAACAAATCCTGACAGGAGGGTTTGGGTTCAAGTAACTCATTTTGGGGATGATTACAGGAAACAATGGTAGAGAAATGTGATCAAAGGAGCTGATAAAGAGCACAGAATCAAGCAAGGAACTGCTGAAGGCAACCAGGGCTCACTGTCTCTGGGCACTCAGAAACCCTGTGGTACACACCCCAAAGATGTCCTACATGTGGGGTGAGAAAGTGGGTTATTTACCTACACATTCCCAGTCCTTGTTGGTTGAGGACTTCTTCTGGGGGGGCGTTAACTTATCTCCATGCCCCGTCAGCCAGACCAACGCAGCAAGAAGCCCTCCACAGAAGGTGACTGTCTAGAGGGTGCAAAGCAGGGTGGATTTAGGAGGGGAATGGTCACAATAGTGTCTTCTACCCAACTCTGACACCGCCCCTGCACAGAGTAGAGACTCGGTAAATATATGTTCCATAAATATTGTTAAATGAATCATAGGATTATAAACTTCCTAGGAGTAAGGGGTGGTGATATGTTCCAGTATGGAAAGGTGCCCTGGCATGATTCTTCATCTTTCCGCCCTCCCTGCCCTTTGTCCTTCCTCTACCAGGTTTCATCAGGACCAGGTCAGCCCCCACCTCAACCCTCCATTCTCTGGCCTATCCTGGCTACTGCTATATCCATGGACTGCTATCCTTGGCCCTGCTTTGCCTGATCATCAAGTTTCAGCTTTGCACGCTCCCAAGGTGCATCTGGGAAAAACTAGAACCACCCAGGACTAAATGGACAGGGGTGCCTATGTGGGAGTGAGGACCTTCCTCCAGACTCAGAGCCCTTGGGCCTGTTGCATTGTCTACCACAGGCCTGTATCTGCCAAATTACACAGCCTTCCACTGCAGGAGAGAAAGCCCATCACAAAGTCTGGCCTCCAGGCCTGTCTGCCCAGTGTCAGGCACCAGGCTAGAGCTTGGGAAACAGGTCTCTGCCATTCCCCTGGATAATAGTCCAGTGAGGTACTGTCACATGTAAGCAGGCCAGAGAGAGAGGAGACCATGGGCAGGGACAGGCAGGGGTGTTAATCAAGACTGAGGACAGTAGAGGGGGTGACAGGAGAAGCTTGAGTGGAGTTAGCCAGGTCAAGAAGTGGGTGAAGGGCCCACCTGTTGAGAGAACAACCTGAGCAAAGGCCTGGTGATCTCAGCATGATGCATGTGGGGCAACTACAAATTGGGTTTTGCCAAAGCCTGAAGGATGAAGGAAAAGGGTAAGAAGAGATGAGTCTCAAACAGTGATCTTAATGGCACCAGGGAACTCTTTGGGAGTGATGTAAATGTCACATGTCTCCGTGATAGTGATGGTCACCATAATCAAATTATACACTCTTGAAAAGGCTGAATTTAATTTGTAAACAAATTATACTTCAATCAACCTGACTCAAGGAATATATTGGGTTTTAAAACAAATAAAGCATTACTATTAGGAAAAACTAAACATACAAAAATCATTACCTAGCCTTGGCCAGTTTGCTCAATGGTTAGAGCATCAGCCAGTGGACCAAAGGGTCTCGGGTTTCATTCCCAGTCAAGGGCACATGCTTGGGTTGCAGGTTCGATCCTTAGCCCCAGTTGGGGTTGTGCAGGAGGCAATCAATCGATGTCTCTCTTTCTTTTTAAAAATATTTTTTTCTTTATTTTTTTTAGAGAGAGAGGAAGGGAGAGGGAGAGAGAGAAACATCAATGAGAGAGAACACCAATTGCCACCTCCTGCATGCCCCCCACTGGGGATTGGGCCCACAACCTGGGCATGTGCCCTGACTGGGAATTGAACCCAGCGACCTCTTGGTGCATGGGTTGACACTCAAGTACTGAGCCACACTAGCTGGGCCGAAGTCTCTCTCTCTTTTTAAAAAATCAATAGAAAAAATATCCTCAGGTGAGGATTAACAACAACAAAAAGTAACAGAATAATTATCTAATATGGTCCATTAACTCATGACAGTGCTTTGCTTTCTATTACTAAATTGCAAATATTATTTTAAAAGACTAGGCAGAAAGATGAGAATATGTTATATCTTATGGTGTAAAAAGAGGTTTTGTTTTATCTATAACTCTGAAAGGATGATAAATGGTAAACAGAATAAACTGTCATGGGTGGGAAAAAAGCCATTATAACAATATATCATATTTTTAGGTCTTAGGTCAAGATGTCCTATAAGTAAGTAAAATTATTTAACCCTCAGATCAACGCAGTAAAGGAGGTAGAGTTATTATCTTCATTTTAGAGATGAGGAAACTAAGGCACAGAGAGGCTGAGTAACCTTCCCAGTGTTAGAGGAGGGCTAGTCAGAGGAGGACTAGGGTCCATGCACATAACTGCTGCATTTGGTGCCAGATCTGGAAGGTATGCTGTGCCTGTGTGTAGGGTACAGGGAGGGATGAACCTTCTATGGTGATGGCTTAGGGAAGATTTTGTGATCAATGACAGTCGAGGTCACTCCCTTGACCCTCTCTTATAGGTCACTGATGCTCAGCTAGGTTGTGGATCCACTGGGTTGGGAGTCATTACAATAGCTCAGGTGTAAGGGCTTGAACTGGGTAGTGGTAGAATGGGAGGCAAGGGTCCTTCATTAGGGATATTTAGGAAGTAAAGTAGGCGAGGCTGGCAACTACAAGGTGTGAGGGACAGGGAGGAGTCATCTGTGAGCCCCTGTTGCTGGCGTGAGTGACAGAGAGCTTAATGGTGTCACTGTAGGGGCAGGACACACAGGCAGATGAACAGGTTGGGGCAGGAATTAGGGAGGATGTTGCATGTTGTTTTGACAAGTTGAATTCGAGGAACTTGAGGAAGTCCAGGTGTCAGTAATGTTTCTGTGGGTCTGAAGCTCAGGGGTTGAGGCCAGCATAGGTAATACAGTTTGGAAACCTAAACACATAAGTGGAATTTTAAACCTCAAAATGGAGATGATCATACACAGCATATAAAGCTGGGAGCTGCATGTGGATATGGGGAGAAAGCCAGTGCTTCAGTCCTGGGCAGAGAAAGGAAAACCCACAAAAGAGTCTGTAGAAGTCAGCTTTTGCTCTATAACAAACCACTCCAAAACTCAGTGGCTTGAAACAATTATGGTTTCTTATTAGAGTTCACACATCTGTGGGTCAGCTGAGGCTTGGTGGATCTTGACTGGCATGTGCATGACTCTTTGGATGGGCTAGGAGGTCACTTCTACTCTGGACTTGACTGAGACAACCTAGAAGTTCTACTCCACTTGGCTCATGCCCTTCTTCTGGAATCAGCACTTTTTCTGGTGATAGTTGAAGCAAAAGAAAACAAGTAGAAATACACAAGTTCATTTGAAGGTTTAGAGTTGTGTTGATTCTACCTCATTCTGTTGAGCAAAGCATGCCACATGAACAAGCACAGGTTCAAGGGGAGGAAAAATACAGTCAGGGGTGAAGAAATTGCACCATTAATGCACTCTACCACTGAGTTCAAGAAAGAGTGTTGGAAAAGGTAAATCAGGAGAGGATAGGTTCATGGAGGAGAGAGAGTTTCAAGAAGTGGAGAATGGTAAGCACTGTTAAATGCAGCCTGGAAATCCAACAAGATGAAGACGAGTATGTATGAAACATGGCAATTCAAGAGTCACCAGGGACTTGAGAATACAGTTTTAGACAAGGGTGTGTGTGATAAGGTTGTCACCAAGCTATGAAAGGCTGATAAATGAATGGGAAAGGAAAAGGTAGAAGCAATATACATCCTTTCATCCAATAGATGACTCCAACTCAATATCTAGCATACTATTCTAGGTGATGGGAGACAGCCATGAATAAGGCAAAGGTTTTCCTTTCATGGAGCTCACATTTTAGTGGGGGGAGAGAGAGAGAAGACAAGACAACCAATAAATAAGAAAGATAAATTAAAATGATGAAAGGAGAATAGAATTATGAAGGAGGACAGGATGGAGAAGTACAGAGATTTGGGAGTGAGAAATGCAGTAGATGTAAAGATGATTAAAGGAAGCCTCTCTGAGGAGGTGATAGTTGAGTTGACACTTAAATAATGAGAAGAAGTTGATCTTGTCTCAGAAAGAGGAATAACTATATGAAAAATCCTGGGGTGAGGAGGAGCTTAGCTCTTGTTCAGGGAACAGAAAGAAGGCTGTGTGGCTGGAGCTGAAGGAGGAAGGGAGAAAAAGGCAAGGGATCCATAAGGCAGAAAGATACTAGATACCAGCAAGGACCTTGGGATATATTGCAAAGCCAATGGGGACAGGGAGCATTAAAGAGAGTAATGAAATCTGATCTGCATTTTATTTTATTTTTTAATTAAAATATAGTTAATATATAATATATTAGTTTCAGGTTTACAACATAGTTATTCAACATTTATATACCTAATGAAGTGATCACCACAACAAGTCTAGCAACCATTTAACACCATACAAGGTTATTACAATATTATTGGCTATATTTCCCATGCTGTACATTACATTCCCTTGACTTACAGATTTTATAATTAGAAATGTGTCTGTTCTTTCACCTTTCACCCTTCCCCACTCATTCCTTTCTGGCAACCATCAGTTTGTTCTCAAATGTCTGTGAGTCTGTTTATGTTTTGTTTTGTTTTTTAGATTCCACATGTAAGTAAAACCATATGAAAACAATAATTCAGAAATATATATATGTACCCCTATGTTCTTTGCAGGATTATTTACAATAGGCAAGATACAGAGGCAACCTAAATGAATGTATAAAGAAGATATAGCATGTATATACAATGGAATATTACTCAGCCATAAAAAAAGAACAAAATCTTGCCATTTGCAACAATATGGATGGACCTGGAGGGTATTATGCTAAGACAAATATCAGAGAAGGACAGATAGCATATGATTTGCATTTTAAAAGATTACATTAGGCCCTGGCCGGTTTGGCTCAGCGGTTGGAGCATCGGCCCACGGACTAGAGAGGCCCAGGTTCGGTTCTCGCTAAGGGCACGTATCTCAGTTGCAGTTTGTTCCCAACCCTGGTTGGGGTTGTGTGGGTGGCAACCACTCGATGTATCTCTCACACATCGATCTCTCTCTTTCTCTCCCCTCCCCTCCCTCCCTCCCTCCTCTCTCTCTCTCTCAAGATAAATGCAGAAAATGTTCTCAGGTGAGGATAAAAAAAAAGATTACATTAGCAGTGGTGTGTAGAATAGTTAGGATGGTGTAATGGATTCTCCCAGGATCAGTTAGTAGGCTTTTGCAAAATTTCAGGCAAGATATGTTTGATATGCTGGTAAATATTTAACAATTGGCTATTGGAGGTGGGAGGTTGGGAGGATTCCTAATTTGTGCCATTTGCCCGTTTCTGTGGTGTAAATACTCCCATCATAGCTGATTTCAAACTACTGAGTCACTGAACACTAAGGTAGAAAGAAATTTGCAGGAATATAACATTATATACCATATAGATAATCTTATAAATATTCTCAAGGGACTATGTGATAGTAAACTGTAGTCAAATAACTTGGGAATGACAGGTTGAGTATTTATTATTTTTGTTTTTGATGTAATTGATTTCATTGTAAGTTTATATCATTAAATTTTTAATAATGGCTATGCTTTATAAACTTCATAAAAATTCCTAAAAATGTAACAAGTAGCTTTTATGAGCTGGTTGGTTCTTACACTAAATTTAATACTCTTCTGGACCAGAGAGAAGTGTGTGTGTGTGTATGAGAGAGATGGGGGGGGGGGGAGAAGGAGAGGAGAAGGGAGGGGGAGAGGGAGAGGGAGAGGAGCGCAACACGATTACAAAAATGAAATATTGTACATGTTCATGTTGACATTTCTACACACAGCTCACTCCCTGTCTGACTGTGGACTCAGGGTCAATGGCTCTATCTGATGTATCATTTTGTTCCCTGAACACCTAGCCCAATGCCTTGATTCTGGTAAAAATTCACCTTAGGTTGGATCTCCCCAGATGAAGACCTTGAGAAAAAGATTTGAGTGAAACCAGTTTATTTGGAAGGTGATCCCAGGAATCACCAGGAAGGAAGTAAAGACGTGAGACAAAAAAAAAAGTTGACCAACGAACAGTGCATCACCAATAAGTTCTGCTGTGGACAGCTGAAGCGTAATCCAATGAGGAACACTGGGAGAAAGTGTCCTGTATGCCTTGGAGTTACCCAAACTAAGAAGCGAGGATGCCGGGGTACTTATTCACCAACTCCTAAACATCACTGGTGGAAGGCTTCTCCTGGCATTTCCAGCCCACATCTCAGAAAAAGCCCTGAGGAAGAAGGTTGCTGGTGCTTGAAATCAGGGGTTGTTGATATGCACAGGGATGGCAGAGGGGATGGGAACAGGGCAATGACTGTCTTGGTCCAAAACTCATAAATATTTATTGAATGAATGAAAAAAATGAACTGCATGAATATAGGGCCTTTTGAGCTCCTTTGAACACAAATTTAGGTTTTAATGGTGCTGGGAAAATTGGAAAGCCACATACAAAAGAATAAAACTAGATTATAGTTTGTCCTCATGTACAAAAATTAATTCAATATATTTAGTATCAAAGATCTAAATATAAGATCTGAAACAATAAATCACATAGAAGAAAATGTAGGTCCTAAACTTATGGGCCTTGGTTGCAAAGAACATTTCATGAATTTGACCCCAAAGGCAAGTGAAGTAAAGGCAAAAATAAATGAATGGGACTATATCAAACTAAAAGGCTTATGCACAGCAAAAGAAACTGACAACAAAACAAAAAGGCAACCAACCAAATGTAAGATGATATTTTTAAACAACAGCTCTGACAGGGGTTAATATCCAAAATATATAAAGAACACATATAACTAGCCCTGGCCGGTTTGGCTCAGCGGTTAGAGCATCGGCCTGCGGTCCTGAGAGACCCGGGTTCGGTTCCCGCTAAGGGCATGTACCTCGGTTGCAGTTTGTCCCCGGCCCTGGTCGGTTGTGCGGGTGGCAGCCACTCGATGTGTCCCTTTCACATCGATGTTTCTCTCTCTCTGTTCCTCTCTCTCCCCACCCCACTCTACCTGAACAAAAAATGAAAAAATGTCCTCGGGTGAGGATAAAAAAAATAAAAAAATAAAAAAAAAAAAAAAAGAACACATATAACTAAACACAAACAAACAAACAATCCAATTTAAAAATGGGCAGAGGGCCTGAACAGATACCTCCCCCAAGAAGACACACAAGTTGCCAACAGATATATGAAAAGATGCTCAACTTCACTAGCTATTAGGGAAATTCAAATCAAAACTATAGTGAACTACCATCTCACACCTGTTAGAATGGCTATTATCAATAAGACAGATAACAAGTGCTGGAGAGGTGGAGAAAAAGGAAACCTCATTCACTGCTGATGGGAATGTAAACTGGTACAGCCACTATGGAAAACAGTATGACAGTTCCTCAAAAAATTAAGAATAGAGTTACCACATGACTCAACAATCCCTTTTGTGGGTACCTAGCCAAAAAACTCAAAAACATTTATTCACAAGGATATATGCACCCTATGTTCATTGCAACATTATTCATATTGGACAAGACATGAAGACAACCAAAGAGTCTTTTGATAGATGATTGGATAAAGAAGATGTGGTACATATATACTATGGAATACTACTGACCCATGAAGAAAGATGAAATACTGCCGTTTGCAACAACATGGATGGACCTTGAGAATATTGTGCTAAGTGAAATAAATCAGTCAGAAAAAGCTAAGAACCGTATGATTTCACTCATAATAAAACTAAAACTCATAGACAACAGTATGGTGGTTACCAGAGGAAAGGGGGTGGTGGGTTCTAGAGGGTAAAGGGGGCCAAATATATGGAGATAGAAGATGATTTGACTTTGGGTGGTGGGCACACAATACAATATACAGATCATGTATCATAGAAGTGGGTGGTGGGGAAGAGATAAACCACAGAACTTATATGCATGTATGCATGAACAGTGGACATGGACAACAAACTGGGGAAAGGGCAGGGAGGGAGGGAGAGGGGGGAATCAGTGGGGGGAAAAGGAGAAACATCTGTAACAAAAATTAATTAATAAAAAAAATTTTTTTTATAAAAAAAAAAAAAGTGTACACTTGAAATCTATATGATCTTATTAACCAATGTGACCACAAAAAATTTAATTAAAAAAAAATGTAGGTCCTATAAAACTTTTTAAAAATCTCTGCAGATAGGTTATAGTAACTGGCAAAAGAAAAATAAAACTTACCAAAGAAAATAGGTGGTGTGAACCCAAATTACCAATTTATATGGTTGCTAGTAGTAGTAAAAAATAACCTGGGTAAGAATGTTTGGTTTGCTGTCTGGGCAATATTGGAAAGTGAGCTTAGCTATAGGAGCTTTTGCAAAAGTGAGGATTGATCCAGTGGCTGGATATGAGCCCACAAAGAAAACAAGGGGAAAAAAATAGATGAATGGATTTGTCTGGCACTTCCTGTTTCTAAGTGCTTTGAAAATGATGCTTACTAGATCCATGAAAGTGGAGTATTATCATTACCCTCAGTTTACACGTGAGGCAACTGACATTCAGAGAAGTGCAGTAGTTTGTTCAAGACTTCATACTTATAAATGACAAAGGTGAATAAACCTCAGAGACTCCAAAAGTGGCATCTTTACATGATTCATCTCTGCTTTCCCATGAAAAGCCAATGGGGAAATGAGCAAGTATAACAGACCCTACAAGTTAATGAAACGTTTCTCCTTTCCACTGACCTTCCAGGATTCCATGGGTCTCCCCTTCAGCCTACTCCTTGGAAAACAGTGAGCATTTGGTAAACTATAAAAATGTTGTTTTGTTTTGTTTTATCCTCACCCAAGGACATTTTTCGATATTTTGTTCAGATAGAGTGGGAGGGGGAGAGAGAGAGAGAGAGAGAAACATTGACGTGAAAGGGACACATTGAGTGGTTGCCACCCACACGACCCAGTCAGAGCCAGGGACAAACTGCAACCGAGGTAAGTGCCCTTAGCGAGAACCGAACCCAGGTCTCTCTGGACCACAGGCTAACGCTCTAACCACCGAGCCAAACTGGCCAGGGCTATAAAAATGTTTTAATTGAACTGTAGACATTGTCCAGTTGTGCTGCCCAGCTATGTTGTCCTAGGAATTCTGGAATCATGTCCCTCTTTCTCAGATGGGAAATATCAATCATGAGAAAGATTTTATGGCCTTGAAGTCAGCCTGGCTTGGCTAGATGCCTCACACTGGACATCTTGGGACAAAATCTGAGGGCTATTTAGTTAGCAGACACATGGGGCTTCATCTTTTGTCCTGAGCAGAAAGTATCCTTAACTAACCTAGCTATTCAGACATCTTGGCTCTTCTCGAATAAGATTACCAGTGATGAAGAACTCAGGACCAGAACTTCCCCTCCCCCCATTTCTGGTGTGTTTATTCATTCATTCAATAAATATTTATGGAGCACTGATGCCTGCTAGGGTCTATGCTAGGTGCTAAGAATTCAAAAGAAAACAAGAAAAATAGGACCCTATGTTCAGTGACCTTATAGCCAAGAAGAGATGGGGGCAAGCAATTAATAATTTATTAGACTAAGATTCAGCTTGTGGTAAATGCTCCAAAGTAAAGAGCAAAATGGATACAGGTACAATGAAAGACCTATTTTTTTCTCTTTCTCGTTCCAATCCATCTTGCTCACTTTTAGCAAACTTAACATTCTAAAACCATTATTTGCATATTGCCTTGTCTTCCCTTCAGGAGCATAAATTGATTCCCAGCCCATAGCCTGGTGCCCCGTACCTTACAATTTCCCCTTATTCCCATCTATGCCCTCTTTGTGCCTCTGCCCAAAGCACGCTCTTCTAACTGTGATCCATTTTCTTCCACGCCATCTCTCAAGGTCCGCCTTTGATTATTCATTCTGGAATTGAGCACTAAATTTGCCAGGCACTCTCTTGTTGGTGGGGGACAAAGTTGGATTAAACTTGCTTTTTATCTGCCCTTGAAAAACCCACAGAACTGCTCCCTCCACAAAGTCTCTGAATATATTTTCTCCCATCACCTTATTCATTTAGAGGCTGCTATGACACAACTGGGCACCAGAGTTTGCTGGTAGAGTCTGTGTACAGGAATTATAACTCTTCAATAATGACAAAAATTTATGTTTGTGTTTTTCCTTCTAAATTTCCTGTGATTTCCAGTTCTTCAATGAGCTGCTTTTAGCTTCAGGAAGTCCTTTCTTATGTCTGTCTTAAATCACTCCTACTTCATTGTGTACTCTGCTATGTTCACAGAGTGTGTGTTAGTAAGTGCCTGGCACTTAAGCATCATTATTCTATCCCCTCCTCTGGGTTCTTCTCTCCAGACTTAAAAACTACAGCTTCTTAAAGCTTTCGTCTATGTCTTCCCCTCAACCACTTAATCATTATATAGCTCTTCTCAAACTATGTTAATCAGCTTTAAAAAATCATTAGTGAAAGTTTTGAAGTGGGTCTTTAAACCAGAAACAAAAAAGCAAGTACAATAAAATACAGAGAGGGATGGTAGGGTGATTGAGACCAGTGTTCTGCCTTTGACTGGCAGGCCCTGCAAGCAGCTAATATCATAGATCAAGCAGACTGTCCTGACTCAAAAAACACTCCAACTTCCAATCTGAATGTGTGCTGCAGAAAATTTTAATTTGGAAAGATGAGAATTTAGCTGGCAGCCCCATTGACCCTCTTCTTCAGATTGCTGTTGATTACTGTGGTTAGAAAAATCCAGGTCTGGGCAGAATTCAGTTAGCCGGTTTAATTTAGGTAACTTTCATTTCTTCTTACAGTGTGATTTCATTGTGAGTTAACAGACTTACAGAGTTGTAGGTGCTGAGGGGTGTGTGTGTGTGTGTGCGTGTGCTTGTGTGTCAATGTGTGAGAGAATGAGAGAGGAGGAGAACTAGGCTAATTCATACTAAAGTTTTACTGACTTACCATGCAATGCTTCTTAAACAGTCTCAACAAAATGACTAATGGCAGGGGAGAGTGAGGGTGGATACTAAGGATGGATGTCTCTGGCCTCTAAACCATCTGTATCAGGAAGGTGTTAGGTTTAAATTAAAGGTCCATGTGATTTTTGCATTATTCCCCAAAATATATCCACAAAGGCAGATTTTCTAAAAATGGAAACCATCTTATTGTTATTTTTATGACATGAAAGTAATACCTATGAATACATAATTTAAATAATACAGGGAAAAGTATCAAGAGAAATGTAGAAAATCACCTGAAGTCCCAACCCCAACTCTCATGTGACATTTTTTACTTTGTTCTCTTTCTTTCTCTTTCTTTCTTTCTTTCTTTCTTTCTTTCTTTCTTTCTTTCTTTCTTTCTTTCTTTCTTTTTAATTTTATTTTTGTTATGGATGTTTCTCCTTTTTTACTCCATTGGCACACTCCTCCCCATCACCCCCAACCCATCCCCGGCTTTGTTGTCCATGTCTATTGGTTATGTGTACATGCATATAAGTTCTGTGGTTTATCTCTTCCCACCCCCCACCACCCTCTCTTCTGAGGGTTGTCCGTCTGTACCCTACCTCCATGTTTCTGGGTCTGCTCTATTCTTCAGACTGTTATGTTCATTATATTCTGTATATATCACTTTTTTCTTACTACACTATTTTCTAATAATAAATACACATTGTTTGTTTTAATATAAAATAAAGTGTTACATGATTTACCACTGTGTAAAAAGATTCTGGCTATTTACCTGGTGGTGTCAGGTCCAGGCACTGGGGATGGCCCACCTGTTTTCCAGTTTGAAAAGAGGGGCATCAGGTGCGATACCCTCCAGGAGTCATGCACATTTCAAAAGAGAAAAGAAGAGAGGGCAAAATAACTTTCTGGAAATATACTGGTTGGACACTTTAGGGGGAGATGGAGGTGCATTCCTGCCTCTGCTCAAGTCTCTGAGCAGCCCCACCCCCAGATCTCAGCCCAGGGGCAGTTCTGCCATGGTTGTGGACAATGCCCAGGGGCCTCAAAAGCCTTTGAGCACTTTGCAGTGTGCTGGGTTTTTCCCTGAATGACCCACCTACAAATCGAGATTAATCTTCCTTGCAGGGAGGCCTCACTCTCCTTCAGCAGAACACTCAACACGTCAGTTCCTAAAGAAGTGTTTTCTTTCTTTCAGGCAGGAAAATTAATGAGCTCCATCTTTGGCATGGATTAGAAAATTCCACTGTGGCGCTGGCAGGGTTTCTTCCGAGGCATCAGAACTTTAAAGAAACCCCACATTGAGAGCTATGAGGAACAAAGGTATGGATAATTGGCCTGGTTTTGTTGCTGACAGTCTGGAAAAGAAAGGAGGAAAAGAGCACCTGGCTGGAAGAGGTGTGTCCAGTCAGAGGGAGGTACTCTCCCTGAGCCCTTCTCAGAACCCTCCATCTCTGTGGGCAGCACAATGCTCTCCTTATTCCCTGTGTCCTCACCACATGGTGGCTGACTTGGAGCCTTACCCAGGCACGTCTGCCAGGCACATCTTGGGCAGATTCCTCTAGCTACTGGGGTGGGTTCCCACACTCAGCAGAGGTGGGAACAAGCAGTGTTTGCCTCATAGTCTCTTGTTTTTGGAAAACAGTTGGCAGACTGAACTGAATAAACACAGTGTGTCACCTAGTTATCAATAAGTATTTGTTCATTCATTCAGTAAATGATTTTTGAATACCTAGTATGCTCCAGAGGCTGGAGATACAGCAGTGAACAAAATAGACATATATTTTATATAAAAAGAGGTTTGAGATGGGAGGTGGACAATCAGCATTGAACAAAATAATTTCAGGTACTAATAACACAGGGTGATGATGATACCATTGTAATAACTTGGTTATTAATTAACAGGAAAGGAGCAAAGGGGAGGCTATATAATTAGGCATGCCATTTATACAGCTTTGGCCAAAAACTGCAATTTAACATTCTCCAAGTCTGTTCTCTGCAGATCGCTAGGGGAAGGGACTGGACAATAGACACATGTCCAGTAAGGTCTGGGTGATGTCAGAAGATGCTTACCTATCAGTCACACCTGGGAGTGGGTAATTGGCCAAAATAGATGTGGCCACTGCAAGCAGGGGAAGATTTGATATTTAAACTCCTGAACAATAGGAGTTCCTTCTCTTGACTCCCTTGGCCCTTCTTGCTCTCTTGCTGCTCACACTTGACTCCTGGCTTGAGGGGCTCTCAGGCTCCTGCATTCATCCACATGGCCAACGTGGACCCCACACAATGGATTAATGGACTGTGATTAGCCTCATGTTACGCCCGACTCAACTCCACCATGGTACAGAAACTGGACACTGGCTTTGTTTTTGGCTCTACTTTGGATTAAAACAAATGGGACTTTAGAACCCCAGAGATGTACCTTCATACAAGTAAAGATCACTATTCTCCCATGTGAGTCTTAGAAATTTTTTTTCTCAAGACAGCATAAGAACCCCACTCCCACTAGCAATGGAGAAAGGCAATCCACACATTCTCCAGTAACAGATAGGAAATGATAGTAGAGAGAAAGCTATTTTAGGATGCTTAGATAAAGCCTCAAGTGACACTGGAATTGAAATCTGAATCACCTGAAGGAATTAGCTGGGGGAAGATTTGGGCACAATGGTCTTCTAAGCAGCAGTAGTAATACGTGCGAAGTCCCTGAGGCAGGAACATGTTAGGCAATTTTTAAAAAGCTGGTGAGTAAGTGAAGGGTAAAGAAAGGCAGAGACCAGGTTTATTATGAGAAACATCACAACTAACAATGTAAAGTGTGTTCTAGTTTGCAGAAGGCTTTGAACACACACTATCTCAATTTGTAATTCCAAACAACCCTATTATGTAAATAAGGAAACGGGCTCAAGACGTAACTTCCTCAAGGTCACAAAACTAGGAAGTGGTGGGACAGGGACTCCGACCAAGGACTAAGTTTATATAACTCCAGAGGATGCTATCTGTAGAGCAGAGGTACCATTCGTGGCATTGCCTGGAGTTTGTGCAGTGCACAGGCTGGTGTCACTGTACATAGTGACCCTATGCCAGCTCTGTCTTCTTTCTCCAAATTTCTGTGCCTTTTCTATGCTAGGGGCTATGGAGAATACAAAAAATAAAGATATTATTCCAGCCCTTGGTGAGCACATGATGGGGTTAAAGAGAAATAATATATGAAGAGATGGTGGATGATACTAGACAGTATTGGTTTCAGGCAAAGACATTATGGATGACTTAATAGGGGGTGTGAAATTTGACCCTGACTTGAATATTTAAACTGGTGGATGCTAGTAAAAAAAAGTTCATAGGACTTCATCACGCAAACATACAATAAAACCAGGTGAGTTGTAGACCATGGCAGGTACTTGCCTCCAGCATCTTGAGGTTTTTAAAAAATGAACATTTATTATTCTATCATATGAAAAATAGAACCATACAGGTAAGTTTTTGCAAATCTAAGAAGAGAAAAAAAGATCATCTATAATTTCATTCATGGAACACAAACATTTTTGACATTTTAGTATATTTCCTTCTGGATTTTCCCCCTAAGCACACACACCACAACTACACACACACACACACACACACACACACACACACACACACACACATATTCTCACCTTTATTTAAATATAATTTACATGCTTTAAAATTCACACATTTTAGGTGTATAGGTCAATGAACTTTGACAAATGTGTGCACCAGATTAGCCACCACTATGCTAAAGATCTGGAATACTATCTTTACCCCACAAAATTCCCTTGTCTGCCTGGTCTTCTCCTCCAGGCGACCACTAAACTTATTTCTGCAGCCTTATCCTTAGAGTAGTTTTGCCTGTTCCAGAACTTCATATAAATGGAATTAAATGTATACTCTTTTGTCTCTGGCTCTTGTTGCTCTCTGTCTGTTTCTGAGCTTCATCATGTTATCATGTATAAACCAGTCATTTTTCCCTTTTCACTGCTGATTAGTATTCCATTATAAGAATATACAAAAATTTGTTTATCCATTCACCTATTAATGAATATTTGGATTGTTCCTGGTTTGGAAATGTTATGAATAAACAAGCTATGAACGTTCTTGTACAATTATGGACATGTTTTCATTTCTCATAGGTAAATACTTGGAAGTAAAATTGCTGGATCATAAAGTAGATCTGTATGTTTAACTTTATAGAAAAGTACCAAATAGCCCTGGCCAGTTTGGCTCAGTGGTTAGAGTGTCAACCTGCGGACCAAGGAGTCCTGGGTTTGATTCAGGCTAAGGGCACGTACCTCAGCTGCAGTTAGTCCCCGGCTTCAGTTGGGGTCATGTGGGTGGCAACCAGTCGATGTGTCTCTCACATCGATGTTTCTCTTTCTGGCTCTCTCTCTTCTTCCCACTCTGTCTGAAGATAAATTTAAAAATATCCTTGGGTGAGGATTTAAAAAAAATAAGTACCAAGTAATTTTCCAAAGTGGTTGTACCATTTTGCAGTGTATGGGAGTTCAGTTTATTCCACATGCTCACCAACACACAGTATTGTTGCTCTTTTTATTTTATCTATTCTTGTGAATGTGTGGTGGTTTTAATTTGTATTTCCCTGATCATTAATGATGTTGGACATTTTTCACAGGCACGTGTTTTTGTAGTTATAATTATTTGTATTCTCTGCTTTTTAAATTTACCCTTAATCTTACCATTTTTCCGTTACCCTGAGTTTTCATGACCATTACATTAATGGTGCCTAATATTCCAACAAGGAAATTCTCTACAATTTATTTAATCATTCCTCTATTAGACATTTAAATTATTTTCAATTTCCCACAATTCTAAATAATGCTGAAATTAACATGAGTATGCACATTTCTAAATAATATTTTAGATTATTTTTTTAAATTAATCACAAAAGTAAAATGATTGGGTCAAAGGCATTTTTGTGGCTTTGGGAATGTGAAATATGAGGTCACCATTGAGACTCTCTTTGAAGACACAAGCCTTTTATATCTCTTAGCTCTGTCCTGAACTCTGTTAGAATTGGTCCCATTCATGTATGTGATCCTTATGTTTAGAGACAGAGCTAATGGCTGTTTTGTAGCCAATTATTTTTTGAGTCCTGAGTAATGCTGAAAAGGTTAGTACTGTTATTGACACAATGCTCTACTGCAATAGGCTTCACTCTCCTTCTAACCAAGTTGGAATGTGAGGAAAGCACTTTGGAGTGCTTTGCTCCCTCAGAATGATCTGTGAAAGTGCCCAGCCAAGCAGTGATTGGGTCCATTTAATGGTAGTTTCAGAATTTCTGTACATGAAGGGTGTGGTTGAACGGGGGGTTTGATTTGAAGAGTATTTTGATGCCATGTGCAATGTTGTCATTTGGATTGTGTGTATGTTTGTGTGGAGGGACTCTGGGAGGACTACTGATGATGATGGGAAGGCATATGTGGGAAGAGTTGCGGGGGGGGGGGGGACTATGGCCCATTTGAAGGCAATGAAGGAGTTGGATTAACTCTGCCATAGTGCAGGTGTGAGGCTGGGAACAGCCATGACTGGAGCTGGGCACCTAGGAAATCATATTAATCCAATCAGGCCAGCAGAGACCCTCATCAACCCCTCTCCAAGCATCCAACAGCCCCCTGAACCTAACAAGAGTCATATTTTATGCAGGTCCACCTGCATATTATCTCAGGATGAATTGTCCAGAGAGGTGGAAAGCAGGAGGAATTTGCATAGCAAATAAGTGCCCTGCTGGTACCACATACAGGACTTCTTGTGTGGAAGAAAAGGTCTTTGGGCCAGGTTGCCAGGCCCCTTTTCCCCCTTGCCTCTCCAAGAGTATCAGCTGAGCTCCTGCATTTCCTCAAGGTGCCCCTGATGACACTTTAAAGGGCAACCAGCAGAATGCCTTCAGCTGCCCAGAGACCTGACACTCATCAGGAGTTTCCAGAAATTCCTAATCATACAAAGCAACATTATTTGTCTTACCCCCTTCTAAATATGAACTTATCAAGGACAAAAACCATTCCTTATTCATAATGTCTTAGTTTGGGTTTCCCCAAAAGCAGACCCTGGAACCAGTATTCAAGTGCAAGTCATTTATTTAGATGGCAATCCCAGAAAACTCAGGGCAGTGAGGAAGTGGAAACCTAGGAGAGAGAGGGCAGCAAGATAGGTGTGTTATCAAGCCAGTTACCACTGGAGCAGCTGAGAGTCAGTCCTGTGGGGACCTCTGGGAGATGGTACTGGGCATGCCTCTACATTACCACACTGAGCAGAGGGAGCTGAGGTATTTATCCATCAACTGCTAACATGCTAACAGTCATCAGTTGAGGATGTTCCTGGAGAGACTTTAAATTCCTGGCCTTACATTTGTACCACCTGCAGGTAGGGTGGGCTTCAGTAGCTGGAGACAGTTCTCAAGCAATGAGACACAGGTATTGGCAGCAGGAAGTCAGGCTACCTTTGTGCACTAAAGTGATAAAACCAAGAGGCTATAGACAGGGCACAGACAACCTCAGCTGTGCCTTTCAACATGGCTCAGACTGGCAATGAGTAGATCCTCCATAAAGCAGGTAGTTGAACCCAGAGGGCTCAGCTTTTGTTTGTTCTCCAGCAACCCCAGAATTCTGCTATCAGCTGGCAGTGCTACTTTAGGATCAAACCCAGGAGCCCAGCACCCCTTACATTTTTGAGCAATGGTTCTCAAAGTGTGCTCTCTGGCATAGCAGCAGCAGCAGCAGCAGCAGCAGCAGCAGCAGCAGCAGCAGCAGCATCACATGGGAACTTAATGGAAATGCAAACTCTTGGGACCTACCCCAGATCTATTGAATCAGAAACTCTGGGGGTGAGGCCCAGGAACCTGTATTTTAGCAAGCCTTCCAGCTGATTTGAATGAAGCCTAAAGTTTGAAAACCACTATTTTAGACTCTAAAATTTAGGACAGTCTCCAAGGCAAGCCAATTTTTTCTTTGGTTAGAATGCTTCTGACTCCCAACATGAAGCACAAGAGGATAAAGTGGATGGAGCCTCTAGAAACATTTTAGACTCTGGCCCTTTTGTGAGTTTTTCTCTTTTTTTGGCGGCGGGGGGGGGGGGGGGCTTATTAAATATAAGTTGTGCTTAATTGCCAATGACCTCCGATGGAAAGCAGAGGCATATATACTATAGAAGATAACCTGAAAGACACCTGTGTTGGATTTGACTAAAGAGACAGAGGACAAGAGAAATTTATGTTCCTATTTGTTTTCCTGAAGCTAATATTTAAATTCTTTTGGTTGCCCTCTGAACACACTAGGTGGGTGATAGGGGAAAAGTCAAGGGTCTGCTCTGGACTTTTAAATCAATCACAGAGCCCTGATCAGTTTGGCTCAGAGGTTAGAGCATCAGACCATGGACTGAAGGGTCATAGGTTTAATTCCCAGATAAGGGCACCTACCTGGGTTGCAGGTTCTATCCCCGGCACTGGTCAGGTCATGTGGGAGGCAACCAATTGACGTGTCTCTCTCACATTGATGTTTCTCTCTCTCTCTTTTTCCCTCCCTTCCACTTTATCTAAAATAAAAGACAGATCATTAGTTCGATTCCCAGTTAGGACACATGCCTAGGTTGCAGACCCGATCTGTGGTGGGGGAGCATGCAGGAGGCTGCCAGTTGATGTTCTCTCTCATCAATCTCTCTCGCCCTCTTTCTATCTCTCTCGCTCACTTCCTAAAATCAATAAAGAAAAAGTAAAAGTTGGGGTTATACCAAAGAGCTTAAGCATATAATCATAATCAATGGACATAGACAACAATGCTGGGGGTGGGTGGGAATAGGAGGAAGGTGTCAATGGGGGAAAAAGAAGAAACATCTGTAAAAAAATTAATTAATTAATAAAAAAAAATAATAAAATAAACAAAGTTCTAACCCTGGCCAGTGGCTCCCATGCACCAAAAAAAAAAAAAAAAAAAAAAAAAGAGTTGGGGTTATACCCTTCAGTTAATTTGTGTGAGAAAACTGGGCTTGGTGTAACTGCATTCACCCAGGCCAGGCAGAGGTAGGAACATATGGCATTGGGGTGGTTTCTCTTCCAGCTAACTGATGGATGTCTCTTCCAGGACAGGCATCTCTCATTGCTTCTCCAGTTGTGCCAGCCCAGAACGGTACCCAGATGTGTTCATTTGTTCAGGAGGAGCTCTCAATCCTCTGACACCAGCAGTAACAGCAGGCCTTGTGGAGACCACCCCAGTGGTGTGACATCATAATGTAGTTCATTCAGGATCTTGGGACTGACTTTCCCCTGGGCCCTGGATATACATTTACCCTCCTAGGGCTGGCCTGCATTTATAGGGCCACGGCAACAAGCTGACCTGTGGCGCCAACCTACCAGGCACTCTTGGTGAGTATTTAGACTTCCCGAGAACCATGGAAAGAAATACAGCCAATGGTGGGCTAGCCCAGTACTTTACTGGCTGCAGGAAGTGATATTTTCTCATCACCTCCAGGGCCCAGTTTGACACCTGCTCCAGCTCCCTGGACACAGGTCAACTGTGTGCTTTGTAGAGGCTCAGGGCAGGGAGGCCAGGCTCTCAGATGGGAAGTCCACTGGAGTATCACTCCAAGTGGCAGCCAAAGCCACAGGCAGCTATTTGGCCCAGTTACGCTCCTCAGAGCAGTGTGAGCAGGTGTAGCTTTGTGTGGTGCATGCTATAACCACTTCCCCTCCAAAAAATGTTCATGTTGGCCCTTCCTGTCTGTATATTTTGCCTTCTCTCTTTGGCAGTTTTAAATCCAATGCTCCATGGACCCCATTGTATCAAATCTCTTCCTTTCCTTTAGGAACAGTGAAAGAGATGTGAGACCATGCTGGGAAGTGGGCAGATAGATTAGAACACCAGAAGAGTAGGTAAAATGGAAGCAGGTGAGGGAATGGGCACAGAGCTGAAAGCCATTTTTCTGAGAGGACACTGGCTCTGCAACCAGCTGGGCCACCAGCAGTTGGTTGAGGGTGGTCTGAGGGCCACAGGCCTCTACAGCCAACTGGGGCAGGGGCACTAGGAGGCAGAGCCAGCCTCCCCCATAGTCATGCACTCCCTCAGCCTATCTGTCCATCAGCCTCATGCATCCAGATGGGCCATTTGCTATCTGTGAAAACCAATAGGTCTGTGTAGCCGTAGCACACCTCACACACAGGTTTTTCAGAGGGCCCAAGATTTTGAGCAGCTCCTGGCTTTACCCGAGTGTCTAAGGCAGAAAGCGAGGTGAACGGTAGAAGAAATTTTCTACCTTGAAGCTATGCCATCCTCCTTGATCTTATTGTGATGGTGGATTCAGACTTCTAAAGAGTCCACCAAGCCTGCCAAGAACATGTTAGCTCCACCCCAGGCCCCACTGAAATGAAAGAACAGACTAGGGGAACAGAGCTAAAGGGGCCCCTTGTCCTCTGCCTGAGCCAGTCCTCCTTTGGAGAGGAGGGAGGGAACAAACACTTAGTAAGCACCTACTAGTGTCAGACATACTACCTATAGTATTGCTCTTAATTCCTACCACCAGGAAAGAGAAGTAGGTCTTCTCCTGCTCCACTGATAAATACAGAAGCTGAGAACTATGTTCTGTGATGGGTGCCACATTTTAAGAGGAACATTAACCTAGAATTTATATACACTGCACATAGAGATGAGTGTCCCTAACATTAGAGTGCTCTGAAAATAGAAGGGTAACAAGAGTGTGCCTGTAAAGGGATCCAGGAAAACCAGGTACCTTCCAGGGCTGGGACAGGATCTTTGGGATCATTTGTGAGCTGGACCAAAAGATCTTTAAAGGTTGTTCTAAATTTCAGATTGCAACATATGGGTCTTGATATCTTGCTAATCCTCCAAGTTCAAAACCAAATGGATCAGGCCTTCCAGGGTGGCTGTGAAATTTGTTAGGAGAGAGCTGGAAGGAACTCTAGAGATCAGTTCCCTGGACCTTCTGGGCCCCAGATAGAAACCAGGAGGCCAGGCTGGTTAAGGGGGTGGTCTAAAGCCACAAAGCCAATTCAAAGAATGAATATTGAATGAATGAATATAGGAAGGAGTAAGGGGCCCAGGATTGGAACCAACCTGAACGCTAAGCAAACATCTCTTTAGCTCATCTTTCTTCATTTACCAAGATTTTCCTATCAAGATTATGCTTTGGCCAACATTTAATGAGTGCCTACAGTCTGCCAACTATATTCACAGAGATTATTTCATGTAATCCAACCCACACATCAGGTGGGTGTCATCATCCCCATTTCTCAGATGAGGATGGTTACCTAACTGTTCCAGATGTTAGGAGATTTGTGAAGATGTCACAAATACTAAATGTCAATGCAGGTCTCTCTAACTCCAAAGAGAGAATGCACCTCCACCTGCTGCCTCCCAGTGTATGCAAGAAAGTATTTTCATATTTATCCTTCCTAAAGACAAACTGTTAGTGACTCTCCCAGCTCCTTGGGGGTTAATATATAGCCCCTCCTTGATTTTTCTCTGGCTGATATTGGGCTTCCTGTGGGCCTGCCTGGTTCACTGCCCATACCTCTGGCCTTGATGGGCAAGATGGAACGGCTGTTTCCACACCGACAGATGTTATGCACCAAGGAAGAAAATATGCTAATCAAAATCAGCTTTGGCTAATTGTAGCAATTTCCCTTCTGCATGTTGCCCTGGAATAGTAGCCATGCTCTGTTCTTTTTTTACATCAGGGAGCCCCAAATTAGCATTGTGAATAAGGTTGCAAAGAAGTTAAAGAGGCCTCTTTGCTGCCAGTTACCATGGATGAGGCCTTGAACATGCCCTTTGGGTAAGACCCCAGTTTAGCTGCTCATGGACTTGGCATCTTGCTGTGGATAATTTGGGCCTATTGTTGGGCTGGAAGAGTCTCATTTAATCCTGGAGAAAACTGGAACCTCAAGGGATTTAATGAAGTATCAAGGCCAAGAGTGTATGGTTTGACCTTGAACCTTGGCTTACTTTTTATTTGTTCCATAGCCAGTGCTGGCCAATAGAACTTTCTGCTTTGACTGTAATGTTCTCACTTACGCTGTCCCATATGGTAGCCACACGTGGCTATTAAGCCCATGAAATGTGGCTAGTGGGACTGAGGAACTGAATTTTCAATTATAGTTAATTTTAATATAAATTTACTTAATTTTAATGTTAACTTTGAGTTTAATATAAAATAGCCTTGTGAGTTTAGTGGCCAATAAACTGGATGGAACAGCTATAGCCCTAATGACTTCTGTGACTTCATCTCTTGACCTCACCCCCCAACCCTAGCTTTGCTCCTTCCCTCTGCATTTACCATCAGATTGGCTGCCTGCACCTCAAACAGCATGCATATCCCTACTCAGGGCTTTGGCACTTGCTGTTCCCTCTGCCAGCATCACCTTTCCCCTGATCTCTTTACAGTTTGCCCCTGTTCAACATCAGGGCCTCAGATCAAGTGTGTCTCCTCAGAGAAACCTTCCTCATGTTGTTGTCTAATATCGCTTCATCTCCCCTCGAAATTGTTTTTTATCTCTCTGAAATGATTGTGTGCCTTAGTTCAGGCTGCTATAACAAAGTACCATCAACTGGATTGCTTATAAACAATAAAAATTTATTTCTTAAAGTTCTGCAGGCTGGAAGTCTGAGATCAGGATGCCAGCATGGTTGGGTTCTGATGAGGATCCACTTCCAAGTTGCAGACAGTCATTTTCTCATTGTATCCTCATTTGGTGAAGGGAGAGGGAGAGAGAGAGACAGAGACAGAGATAGAGACAGAGACAGAGACAGAGAGTGAGTGAGTGAGCAAGCACTTTTATAAGGGTGCTGATTCCATTCATGAGGGCTGCACCCTAATTACTGAATGACCTAATCACCTCCCAAAGGCCCCACCTCCTATACCATCACATTGAGTGTTAGCATTTCAAGATATGAATTTGAGGGGGACAAAAATATTCAGTCCACAGCATTGTGTTTTCCTGTTTATTGCTGTCTTCCTGGACAAGAACTTCAGTTCTGCAAAGGCAGGAGTGTGTCTATCCTTGTCAGCACTTCACCCCAGACCTGGAACCGTGCTTAGAACAGCACCTAGCAGGTGGAAAGTGCTCAGGCAAGTGTCCAAAGTGAATAAAGTGAATGAACACCCCACATATGGCCTGGATGCATTCCTCAGCCTCCTCCTTTTGTGTGGAGGAAAGACAGTCCCTGCCTCAATAATCTTTTGCTGTGTAACAATATAGTCCCAAAACTTAGTGCATTAAAACATCAGTGATTAATTATTTCTCCTGATTCTATGGGCCAAAAATCTGGGCAGGACTCAATTCCATGTGACACCAATAAGGATCACTTACTCAGTTGCATTCGGCTGGGGCTTAGGCTGGACTAGGCGGTCCAAGAAAGCCTCCCTTGGTTATCTGGAGCTCACAGGTCCTCTGATGGCATCTTCATTCAGGCTTAGGATAGTTGAAGTTTTTATATGACAGCTGGTTTCTGTTAGTCCAAACAAGTTACAGGGTGAGCTTAGATAAAAGGGGAGTGAAAATTGTCTTCTTCCTGATGGGTGGGGCAATGGTACATACAGGAGGAACTGGTGGTGGCCACCTTTGCATGCTACCACAAACCCTATAGTGGTGTTTCCCAGATTGGGATGTGCACAAGAACCATCTGAAATCTTGTTACAGTGCAGATCCTGATTTAGCAGGTTTTGGGTATGGCCTGAGGTTCTTCATTTTTAACAAGCTTCCACGAGATTTGAAGACTGCAGGTCCACAACCATAGTTGGAGTAGCAAGGCTGGCTTAGGTTATGTGGTTAGGGCTGACCTTGTGTTTAGGTTTGGCCTCCAAGTGACCCAAATACCACCAGGGGCACATCACTATACTGGGTTAAGCATTACTCACTCTTGATGGGGGTCCATGTGATCATCCCTTCTCCCAGGCCAGTGGGCTTGTGCCCATACCACTCCATCTCCTGAATGCTCCCCACACATTCTTCACCAAGCTCTATGGCGCCTACCTCCTCTACTTTATAAAGGAAAGGACTGAGGGCCATAGCTTCAGGACTGGTTGGAGCAAAGCCGTTGGTGATATTGTCACCATCTTCAGTTATGCCTTCTTATCTCAGGCATGCTGTCCCCAAGTGAAGGAAAAGACAACCTCCTGTTTTGCAACCACAGAAAAATGAAGGACCATTTAGTTTCTACTTTTTCCTGCAAAAGTGCTTGAGTTCTCTTTGGTTGGCCTAGTTGGGGTCACATGCCCACAATGAACCATTCACTGTGGCCAGGAGGATATATAACCTCATTGAGTAGGCCTGGGTCACCTGTGCGCCCTTGGAGCCAGGTGATGAGTTCAGCCCCACCCAAGCCACATGGAATGAGAGCAGGAAAGGTATGATTCTCCATGTAAAACTGGAAAGGAGAGAGAGCTGATAGGAAGCCAAAAAATCACCACAGTTGGCTATGAGAACAGATATTCTGTGATGACTGGGAAATCAGAGAACAGGGAGGGTCCTTCTCAATCCCAGGAGGCCCATAGCTAACCAGGTCTCCTATCTCCCAGCATAGATTCAGATTCCACTGAGCTACAGAAGAACTTTAGCACCAGAAGAGACCTGAAAATTAGATAAGGCATGATCTCCTGAACACTGGCCCAAAGGATGTTAATTGATGTTACTTAAAAGGCTGTGTGGCCCTGGCTGGTATGACTCAGTGGTTAGAGCATCCACCTGAGCACTGCAGGGTCACAGGTTCCATTCCCCATCAGGGCATATACCTCAGTTGCAGGTTTGATCCCCATCCCTGCTTGGGGCATGTGCAGAAGGCAACTGATCGATCTCTCTCTCTCTCTCTTCCCTCAACCCTCCCTCCCTTCCACTGTCTCTAAAAATCAGTGGGGGAAAAAGTGCTGTGCAGTCCAGGAAACTTAGGAGACAATGTATTAGGCCAAATCAATAGTTTCTTCTCTGCCTGGCTGATGTGGCTCAGTGGTTGAGCATCGACCCATGTACCAAGAGGTTGCCAGTTCAATTCCTGAATTCCTGGTCAGGGCACATGCCCAGGCTGTGGGCTCAGTCCCCAGTGGGGGGCATGAAGAAGGTGGCCAATTGATGTTCTCTCTCATCAATGTTTCTCTCTCTCTCTCTCCTTCTCTCTCTCTCTCTAAAATCAATTTTAAAATTCTAAAAAAAGGTAATTTCATTAAAAAATTTTTTTCTCTCTGTGCAGGCCGGGTCAGGGCCTTGAATAAGCTGGCACACACTGTGAATCCCCCCAAGAGTGGAGAAGATTAGAGGCTATTTTTCTGTTGACCACACTTTGGGAAATTATTAACCTAACTTCACTTCACCCATTTTGTAGATGAAGCAACTGAGGCCAAGAAAGGGAAACTGACTTGGGCAAGGTCATGCAACTAGTTAATATGGGGTTTATCCGTAGCTGCTGTACCAAGACATATCTGATGCTGTAGAGAAGCATCACCTTGTACCTCAGGGGAGCCCTGTCCCAGTGCTGCATTATTTTGCTTCCCTCCAGAGAGTGTTAATTTTCCTTTCTCATAGACATTCCATAACAGTCCTTTTTAGGTTTCCATGGCATGGCCTCTATGGGAGACCACAGGTGCCCAGAGTTCTGGCCCCTGCCTGGGACATGCCCCTTGCAGCTTTTTGAAAGTGCAAAAAGCCACGAGGGTCATATCCACCTGACCTGCAAGATGATGCCATTGATGAGATTGAGAGGCTCAATGCTTGTCCAAATGTGGAAGGCAGCAGTAGCCAGGACACTGAGAATGCCAGGAAAGATGGGCCAGAGGTGAAATCTTGTTCCTGGAGACAGGCATGCCGTTTAGATCAAGACATAGATTGTGTGTTAAGGCTGTGGCCTGCGGACGCCAGATAATTCTTATAACAAAGTCATTTTTTAAGATCTCTCTAGTCTGGACACTTCATACATGCCACTTTAAGACCCACAGTTATAAAGCAGAGAAAGTGAGCATCAGTTAATTGGCAGAACTCACAAGTATTAGCAAAACACAAAGAATTCAAGCTTTCCTTCTTGGCAAGTGTACAGTCTTGGATGTGTTATTAAACTCTCTAAGCTTCACTTTCTTCACCTGTTAAATGGGGCTAAAATAGTTCCTATCTCACAGCTTTGTTCTGAGAAATAAATAAGATGATATCTGTGAAATAGCAATGTGCCTAACCCATCCATAGTAATAACTTCTTCTGTGATAGAAGGAATGGAGAAGTTGGATCAGGTTCTAGTAAGGGGCATCTAGTAAGGGGCAAAGCCAAGATCAAACACAGGTCTAGCCAGCCCTGGTCAGGTGGCTCAGTTGGTTGGAGCATTGTCCCATACAACAAAAGTTTGCAGGTTTGATTCCAGATAAGGACAAACACCTAGGTTGCAAGTTTGATCCCTGATCAAAGCTCATACAGGAGGCAACTGATCAATATTTCTCTCAAATCGATGTTTCTCACTCTCTCCCCCTCTCCCTTCTTCTCTCTCTAAAAAAAAAAAAAAACCAATAAAAATATATCCTTAGGTGAGGATTAAAAATAAAATAAAATGAAATAACATAGGTTCAGCCAATGCCCTGACTTGGCTTCTTACTGCCCCTGCACTGTTACTTAGAGAAGCAGAATTTATGAGCAGATGGTGGTGCACAGAGAGGTGCAAAGGGCTTTTCCAAGTCTTCCTCTATGTAAAAAGAGGGGTGGTATATTTGTTTCTTTGGTCACTTTCAGGTAACTCTATCTGAAGGCTAGACAGAGAACTAGATGTAGAGCAGGCTGGGGTGTGCATCCCTGACCCCTCAGAGCAGAGCCAGTGCCAAGTATAACTTGGGTGGGCATCTGTCATCAGAACTCAAGGCCACCTGGGGGAAGAGACTGGGGACAACATGCACTGAAAATCAAGTCTTCACCAGCAAATGCTTTAAAAAAAATTGAGATATAACTGACACATAACATTACATTAGTTTCAGGTGTACAACATAATTATTTGATATTGTATATATTGTGAAATGATCACCACACTAAGGCTAGTTAACATCCATCACCATACATAGTTACAAATATTTTTTTCTCATGATGAGAACTTTTAAGAGCTACTCTCTTGGCAACTTTCAAATGCAAAATACAGTGTTATTAACTATAGTCCCCATGCTGTATATTACATTCCCATGACGTCTTTATTTTACAACTGGAATTTTGTACCTTTTGACCACTTTCACTCATTTTTTTCACCTTCCACTCCCCATCCCTTTACCTCTGGGAACCACCAATTTATTCTTTGTATCTATGAGATTGGTTTGTTTTAATTTTTTTAATTTTTAGATTCTACATATAAGTGAGATTATATGTTATTTGTTTTTCTCTGACTTATTTCACTTAGCATAATGCCTTCAAGGTCCATCCATGTTGTCACAAATGACAACATTTCCTTTTTTTTTTTTTTTTTTTTTAATTTTAGAGAAAGAAGAAGGGAGATGGGGAGAGAGAAACATTGATGTGAGAATGAAACATTGATCAGCTGCCTTTTGCACTGCCCACCACCAGGGATTGATCCCACAACCTGGACATGTGCCCTGATTGGGAATCAAACTGGCAACCTATTGGTGCACAGGACAATGCCCGACCAACTGAGCCACATACATATATGCCACATTTTCTTTATCTATTCATCCATGTCTTGGCTATTATGAATAATGCTACAGTGAACATGGAAATGCATATATCTTTTTATTTTATTTTTTTATTTTGTTTGGATAAATACCCAGAAGTGGAATTGCTGGATCATATGGTAGTTCTATTTTTAATTTTTTAGCAACCTCCATACTGTTTTCCATAGTGGCTGCACTAATTTACATTTTCACCAACAGTGCACAAAGTTTCCCTTTTCTCCACATCCTCACCAACACTTGTTTCTTGTCTTTTTTATAATAGCCATTCTAACAGGTGTGAGTTGATAGCTCTTGTAGTTTCAATTTACATTTGCTGATGATTAGTGATGTTGAGCATCAGTGGATGCATTTGAGATGAAAATCCCAGTGAGGATTTAAGAGAAGGTGCTAGGAGTAGTGTCTGGCCACTATGTGGAAGATGGAGTGGAGGCAAGAATGTTGGCTACAAATTTGTAGAGATCTCTAAGAAGGTCAGAACATATTCCTAGGAAACCATATCCAAGGTTGAAGATAGTAACCATTCAACCCAAGATGAGGGTTTTATAAGAATTAAAACTTGACAATAGAATTTTCTAACCTGGGATCTTGGTCCACAGCCCCTGAAACTTAAAGTCAAACTTTATATGTGTGTTAGGCATTTTGCTGGAAGGAAAGTCTATAGCAAGAAAGGCTAACTGGTGGGTATGGGTTTTTTTTTTGTTGAGTTCATGTTGTGTAACAGATTTTTGAATCATTGCTCAGTATTTTAAAATTGGGAACTTGCACAAAAAGATAAAAATTTGGGGCTTCTCCTAAAATAACACAAGATCTGCCCACCAGAGATCCACATTGCCAAGAGAGGGCTACTACCTCCTTTAGGTGGGGTGTGAGATAGTCTATACGTACTATTTTGTGACCTCCCTGATGAATGCCAAATGTCAATCTTTATCATTGTCCTTCCACTGTCTTTCCTCACTGATTTACTTTTTTCACTTGCTTGGACTCACTGGTTTTTGTGTTTGTGATCTCTAATCTGAACTTCTAATAGATACTCAAAAGGGTGTGTCTGATTTCAAAAAGGTGACTGAGACTAAGATCCCTTCCAGGTTAAACTTTTTCATCACAATTCAGCATTAGAAGCAGAGCACTGCCCTGCCCAGGCCAAGGAGCCCAGAATCTCTTCTGCCTAAGGAATGTGGTTATGTTCTTCTGTGTCCATGAATGTGCTTACAAATAAGCAGGCTTATCTTTTGATGGTCACAAAACTCCAAAAGTCTCAGAAATTACTGAAATTCCTTCATATAGTCTCTGCAAGAGTCCTATTTACAATACAAATAGTTCATTATCTGCTCAGATGAGAATGCCATCAATGAACTCCATGGCGATCTTTGGGGAATCCTTTCTTTATGGCCTTGAGAACTTGGCTTTTGAGTAGAGACAAATCAGAAACACACACACACACATGCTCGCACATACACAAACACACACAACTCCTGCTGAGACCTCCTTTCTAAAGTCAGAGCCAACAAGGCTGTGATTTTTATTTTATTTTTGTAGTCTCAAATAGGTCTTTGCATTTGAAAAAATTGGGCAAGTCACTTAAGAGCCATTTCTGAATAAAGACTCACAGATGCATGGATGCATACCCTCATACCCTTACACCCAGAGACGTGCAGAACTGGAGGGGTCCTTAGAAGGTACCGGAACTGCTGGTGGTGAGAACCAGCAGACAAGGGAAGGTGCACAGAATGTGACAGCTGAAGGGATAAAGGAAATTTAAATCTTGGACTAGGTATGCTGTCTGTCAAAGAACAAGTAGATGACACAGAATGTGGGCCTTACATATTGTAGACTGAAATCAATGCAATGTTTAAAATGCTGCCCAGTTGCACAATTCCACCTATACAATAAGATATCCCTTCCTAGCTGACAGCCAATGCTGCCATCCCAGTTTGTATTTGTACTTCAGTAGAGAAATTCAGTCCAGAGCTGGAAGGAGAGGAAGTGATTTCTCAAAGCCCAGAAATCCAGTGGAAGCTTTTCTTGATGAACCAGTGCTTGAGAACACAGATTTAGTCTGAGGTACACTTGTGTTTGAGGTATAGCAATGCCCTGAGTCAATTAATGTATCTTATCTATAAAATGGGGATAATCATAGAACCTTACCTCCTCACACTGTGGGCAGATTAAATGAGATAACACAAGAGAAGTTCTTTGCCCAGTGCCTTAGGAAGCATGGAGAAGCACTAACTGCTCTCTTAGGCAGGCCACCAACTTTGAGAATCTATTTTAAGTACAAGTACAGATACTCTTGGACCCTTGATGGGGTTATATCCTGATTAACTCATAGTAAGTTGAAAATAAGGTAAGTAAAAAATGCATTTAATACACCTAAACTCCCGAACATGGTAGTTGGGCCAATCATGGAACACCATGAATACAGTTGTTGGCCCTCATAACTGTGTAGCTGACTGGAAGCTGTATCTAGCTGCTGGTGCCCAGCATCACCAGAGTAGCCTGCTGAATATCACTAGGTTAGGAAAAGATTAAAATTCAAAATTCAGGTATGGTTTCTACTGAATGTGTATCACTTTGCACCATCATAAAGTAAAAAAAAAGCATAAGTTGAACCATCATAAGTTAGGCCATTTATAGTTAATTTGGGAAGGAATCCAGGTCACACAAGTAGAGGAGTGAGGCAGCAAGACAGGGAAGGGAGGGCCACCAATAACTGTGGTCACCACCGGCAATTGAGGTGACATCTGGCAGGTAACTTGGAATAAGCCTCAGAGTTGTTCCACCTGAGGGATGCAGGGACTGTGTATTTATTCATCTACTGGTGCTTTATCCACAGGAGTGAGCAGTGTGGATTGTGAGCCCTGAGGAAATGTGGGCAGGCAGGGGTGGCATCTGCTAAAATTGCCTTTGTTTTTCTCCTGATTATGACCCTGCAGAGGAAAGAACATGGCTTTGGAACTACCCACACCTCAGTTTTACATCCCAGTACTGCCTTTTACCAGATATGTGACCTTCTTTCCCCATTGGGCCTCAGTTTCCCCATCTCTCAAAATAGGAACAATTCTCTAGTGCTGCCATGTTAATTTAAAGGTTTATTGTGATGGTGGCCATAAAGAGGCAGGCACATAGTAGGTGTCCAACAAACGTAAACCCCCTTGGTTTTGTTTCTCCCACTTTCCTACAATCCTTATTCTCTTCTTAGTCTCAGGATAAGCCTCAGCTGGCAGGAGATGTTCTTTCCAGATGAGCAGGGGAATGCTGACATCCAAACTAGTGTTTGCCTCTGAGGTGACTTTTGAGTGACACAATGATCTCCCCAGCTATGTATTATTACATTGTTTCCTCTTTATCTTCAAACTTAATGAGTCTGTGACTTTCATCAGAATTAGAATGGGAGGCATAAGTGGCTTGCCTGAAAGAGGTCAAGCCAAGAGCAAAATCCCAACAGGAAACATTTCTGACCTTCACTGCTCACTCAGTAGCCCAGGGTTGGGAGTGTGGGCAGATCTCGGGGCTTCTGCTGAGTCAGATGACGTGGAAGAGGGCTGCCAGGAAAAATGCAGGATGCCCAGTTAAACTGAATTTCAGATAAACAATGAATAACTTTTTTAGTATAGTATGTCTTGTTAAATACTTGGATATACTAAAAAGTTATTTATTATTCACCTGAAATTCAAATTTAACTGGGCACCTTGTATTTTAATTTCCTAAACCTGCCCATGCTAGTCTGGGGGAACAAGGACCAAGCCCTCATGGGAGGTTTGGGTAAGAGACCAGCCCAGAAACCATTCAGTCAGCCCTGTAGGCAAAGAGATGTGAGGGACTATCTGCTTCCAGATTGTATCCTGGGGGCCTTACTCCAGGCCTGTAAACTTCTCATTAGAGTTACTTTTTTTCCTTAAGGCATTGATAACTATACAATGGAGACAGTCACAAATTTACCTGCATTATACTTAGATGTACAAAGAAAACACACTTGTTTATTCTTAGACACCACCACCCAATGGGGTACAGGGAAATGTAGATAAACGTAGCAAAGTGTTATGTCTCTGGCTGATTCCCCTGTGACCAGGATTCAGGTACACATGGCCCAGAGAGGAAGAGGGCAGGAGAAGAAGCTGAGCAAAGCTCATGCCTGCTGGAATCTCCCTGATCCCACAGTAGCTCTGGAGTAGGATTGTGCCAGAGAGTTGGTCCCACCTAGAAACAAGAGGACCAGGTTTTTGTGCTTCAGTGTCAGGGCACATTGGCTGCCCTCAGACAGCCTCCTACCCTCCCAGGTATCTCTAGGTGTGGCTGCTTCCTTTGCCAGTGGAAGCCAATACTCTCAGGAGAGCCATCATTGTGTTAGTGAGCACTTTTAGCAGCTGGGAATGGGTGCACCATCTGGTCCAGAGAATCTGTGCATGGCACCAATAGCATCTACTATGCACACTCTCTTCAGTTTCATACCTTTTTTCTTTCAGTGTGAGTAGTCAACTATCCAGGCGGATCCCTCCCCATCCTCTCTAAGGTGTTATGTGGCTATTGGTGTAGGGAGAAGTGCCTATGTATTTTTATGGCAGCGGGAGAATGAGGCTTTGAATACTTGTGGTGTCTATAGGATGATGACCTGATCTTTGTGGCAGAGTGGCTGCTCTGATCCTCAGGGATAACCAGCCCACTTTGTTCTTGTAGGGATATTTTGGCACCCACTGCTAAAGTCATTTGCCCTGGTTATAAGCTTTCCATTCATGGGACTTCTTCATTTTGACTCCAGTCTTCTGTTCACCTCTCAGCCCTCAAAGCATCTTCTGCCAGGTGCACAGCCTCATCTATCCAACCATTGTTTATGGCTACTGCACCACTGCCCAAAGCACCTTGGAAGCTGTGTGTTCATGTCATCTGGTAAGCCCAGGGAAGCACTCCCATGGCATAGCCAATGTTCCAGACCTTGCCCTCTGGATCTAATGTGTCTGCCCACTTTTGGTTTTTGTCCCAGAGAGGGAAGGTTGAGCCCCCTTCCCCTATTACTTACTTCCCAAACATCACCTTCTCTCTTGTGGATAATGGGGCAAGCTTTCTCCTTCTTTCTAGAATCTATGAGCAGAAGAGGTAAGCACTCTCTTCCTCTTTCTTTCTTTTGGGGAAACTCCTTCTGTTTCCCAAGATGACATTGCTTTTGCCTTCTCTCTGGGGCTATAATGGCAGATAGGAGGAATAAAAAAGGTTTACCAATAAGGGGATATAAATCAAGATGTTTAAAAATAAATGTTATAGTACATCCAACTTCACAGAAAGGTGTAAACAACTTAAATGCCCATCAATGGATGAATGATGATAAGATATGGTATATCCATACAATGGGATATTATTCAGCCTTAAAAAGAAAATTATGACACATGATAGAACATGGATAAACCTTGAGGACATTATGCTGAGTGAAATAAGCCAGTCATAACAGGACAAATACTGTATGATTCTACTTATATAAGGTATCTAGAGTAGTCAAACTCATAAAGACAGAAAGTAGAATGGTGGTTGCCAGGGCCTGGGGAAGGGGGAGGAGGGAGTCATTGTTTAATGGATATGAAAAAGTTCTGGAGATTGGTTTCATAACAATGTGAATATTCTCAACACTACTGAACTGCACACTTAAAAATGGTTAAGATGGAAAATTTTATGGTATGTGCATTTCACCACCATGCAAAATAAAAAGTGAATGTGTGTGTGTGTGTGTGTGTGTGTGTGTGTGTGTATAAAATCTGTCTGTTACAAATGCAGGGTAACTAATACATGCATTTATTCCCTAGATGACTTGTTTTTTGTTTTGTTTTAATATTTTTAAAATATATTTTTAAATTCTCACCTGAGGATACGTTTTTATTGATTTTTAGAGAGAGGGGATGGAAGAGAAAGAGAGAAAAACATCAATGTGAGAGAAAAACTGATTGGTTGCCTCCCATACATGCCCTGACCAGGGATCAAACCTGCAACCCAGGTATGTGCACTGACCAGGAATTGACCCTACAACATTTTGGTGCACAGGATAATGCTCCAAACAACTGAGCCACCTGACCAAGAGGGTGACTTATTTTTTTAGATCTACCCTTGATCCTTTGCAAAGAAAAGGGCCTCAAAAGAAAGGGAATATTTTTATGAAAGAACGATGCAACCAGAAACAGTGGTCTAGTGCCAGCTAGACCACTATCCAGACAAAGGATATCCAGCATCAGTAGGATTTTAGAGAAAGGGCACAAGTTTATCCAGAGTAAGAATATTGGGAGACTTAGTGTCATGAATGAGAAAGGTGAGGTGTTGACAAACTGGGTCAAACTGAGACAAGTGGCTTCTTGAGGGGATTATCGTAATTGTCTTGGCTGCAGGCACAGTGATCTTAGCACAGGTCTGTAATACCTGACCCAAAACCACTGGAGCCAGATTTTTTTTTTTTTTTTTTTAAATTTTAGAAAGGCAATATGGTGCATATTATGTACATTACAGAACTTTCCCAGTGGAGTCTGGCTCAGCACCCTGTAAACAAATCCATTAATATTCCTGTAACAAATGTATAAATATTCACAGTAAGTGGGATAATAAAGACTATAAATAGCCTCATGTCCGTTCAGGCCAGGTTTTGCTGCCAAATAGTTTCAACAAGAAAACCTTCTGATTTCCAGAACCTTTTGGATTCAAATGTAGAAGAAGAGGGATTGTGGATCTGTATGAATTTTGTGCCATCTAAAGACTATAAATTAACCAAGACACAAAATGTTGGAAGAGGCCATAACAATGGGTTCCAGCTCATCCAGCATTATGATTTTATAAATATGACACAAAAGTGACTTGCCCAAAGTCACACTGCTGGTCATGAGCTAAGATCAGGCTTATATCTCCTACCGCCAACCCAGCACACCCAGAGGCAATCTAACAATGGCCTTCATGCCCTTATCTTTGAGTAGAGTCTAGAATCCATAAAGTCAAATCTCCTTCTCTTTTCTAGTTCCCTGAAGAAGTAACCTCTTGCCTCTAGGAATGCTTCCCCCACCCCACTCCTCATCTCTGACTTTTGCTTGTTATACCTTGGAGATGAGCCAATTAAATACTCTCTGGAAGAGGTATCTATTTTAGACCTTGTCCTCCAGGCTCATAGACTTAACTCAAGGCCTCGTATACAGATGGTACTCAGTAAAAGTCTGAGGAATCATTGGACTTATTTGAGTATTAATCACTTGTATGTAGACTTTCCATTTATTGATAGATGAATGATGATAAGATGAGGTATATGCACACAATACAGTATTATTCAGCCTTAAAGGGTCATGTGTAAGACAGCCACCAAAGATCTTATTTCTCATTGTAGACTTGAATCTAAGGGCAAGGAAGGCAAATATTATCTTTATTTTTGAAGGATGAACATTAATTAGGTCATTGAAAAATGATTTTTTTATCCCTGATACCTAAGCCATGGAACTAATCCTGCCACAGGTCTCTGGACAGAATGCTTTTGTGCCTACCATAGTACTTGGCACAAAGTAGGCATAACTACAAACACTTGAATGAATATTGGGGATGTTTTAATGAGAACTCTTTGTTTCAAATAGCACAATTCCAACTTAAACAGAATTAAACAAGAGTAAGAAATGTTACCTAACATAATTGAAAAGTCCAGGGGTAGATGCCTTCAGGCATGGCTAAACCCAGGCCTGCAAATGGTTACTGGGGAATCTGTCTCTGTCCTTCCCTCATATTTGCTTTCCTATATGTTGTTTCCTTCTCAGGCAGGCTCTCGGGCACAGGTAATGGCAAAGATGGTCTGCACTCATATCCTACAAGCTCAGCAATCCTTCCAGAGAAAGACAGCCTTTTTACCAGTAATTCTAACTGAACTCCCAGACTTGGCATGAGCTAGGTAGTGTACCCCTTTCTGAACCAATAAATCACTATAGCCGAGTGATGTTCTAGTTTCATTGCCCAGGCCTCAATATGGCTGCCCCCTGGAGCCAGGGTGTTGGGAAGACAGAGAATGAGATTTGGGGAAAAGTAGTCTCTACAAGGAAGTAGGAGTGATGGTCCCGGAAGTAGAGAGTGTGGATACTGAGCAAGATTGACAATAAATGTCTCTTACAAGGGTTGATGTCAAAGTATCTTTCCATGATATGTGAAGGATGCATTAAGCTCATGTTTTAGAAGATAATAGTGCTTAGAAGAAACAGAAATCAACTTGATCATATACTCATAGAAAATTGTTTGAGAAATAATGATTAAATATAACCCCAATGAATTAGCTCACCTGTAGTGGTGCTTACTCTATTCCAGACAGTGTACTATGCATTTGACATTCAGTTAACTCATTTGCTCTGCATAACCATCCTGTGGGTAGGTGACATGATCCTCACTTTACAGATAAGAAAATTGAGTCTTAGGTTCAGGAATCCTCTCAGGGTCTCATAGCCAGTAAATGAAACGATAGATATTTTCACCCTTTTATTGCTGACTATTACTTGGGCATTTCTTCTGCCTATATGCATTGCTGGAGGCTTCTTTCTCTCAGATCTACTTTTCTCTATGTTACTTCCTTCTCAGGTAGGCTATCAATCGGTGATGGAAAAGGTAGCTGCCAGCAGGCTTAGATCCCACCAGGTGAGCAATTCTCATGAGAAAGACATTCATAGGTGTGCCAGGATGTGGCTGAGAAGGTGAGAAGTGGTCACATGCCAGCCCCAGGACATTGTGGTGAGCATGTTGTACCCGGAAAGTGATTCTCTAGTTGACTATACATACTGGAGTTCTATGTCTCTTTCTTTTTTAGACTTCTTATTGATTTTAGAGAAAGGGAGAGAGAGACATCGATGAGAGAAAGAAACATCAATCAGCTGCCTCCCACACACTCCCTATGGGAGATCAAGCCGGCAACCCAGGCATGTGCTCTGACTGGGAATCGAATCAGCAATCTGGGTTCTCTCGGATGCACCCAACCAATTGAGCCACACATGCCAGGGCTGGAGCTCTATGTATTGAGGCCATCAATTTCCATCCAAAAGGGAGGCAACCTTACAGGGTCTCCTCAGACACAACAGCTTAAAAGAAAAAAAGGGCTCCTCAGAGTCAGACCTCAGTGTCACAGACATATTACCATCCTTCTTTTCATCCTTTCTCTATGAATGACTTGGGAAGGGCCGGTCTTGGTCTTCTGAAGGGAGAAGAAGGGAGGAGGTACTGAGAGTCAGGAGTGGCGTTTGATAGACAGTGTTCCTTTTGGATCCTGAATGGTGTGAAGTGTATAATTTCTTCAGTCCCTCCTGGTCCACTTCCATCATCCCACTATCCATTCACTGGAGGCCAAGGAGCTCTGTAGGGACAATCCTGAGATCATTCTTACCCTCATTCTCTTGCCTTCATTTGGTGCTACAAGGCTGCAGTTTTGAGGACATAGGATTGGATCTAAAATTTCCCATAAATCTGCTTAATTTAGGAACTTTTTATATTCTCCATATGTTTGAGGCTTTGAGCACATTATAAAGCAGGTTTTAATAAAGGGTTGAGTACTTCGAGTACATGAATTTAAGTTTTAAAGTAAAAGTAGAAAGAGAAAATGGAGGCATTGAACAGAAGAAGTAAATATGAGAACAATGAGGGGAGGGAGGTTTTAATCCATGCTAGTTTCTCTATATGGTCATCATATTTAGCTCAAAGCTTCCTAGCTGGCTGAGTAAAAAGAGAAATATGTTTACAAATTATTTTTATCATAAAAATAGAAATATATCAATCTTGAAAGGTACACTTTTTTCTTTACATTAAATTCCAAATGATTTATTATGTGGGATATTTTATAGAGCAAAATATAGCAGCAGTATTCTCAGTAATGTTAGCACATATGCAGATCCCCCTCATCCCCCCCCCCCCACACACACACACTTACCCCTGTTACCACCCTCAGTAAAGGTTGAGGGCAAAATATGAAGTTTGACTATTAACATCTCAGTTCCTGGGGCAATCCCATATATGCCGAAATATAAAGCAAGCATGAAAATATGATAATACCCCATTTTCTCAACAAGAAGACCCCCCCAAAAATATTTGGCCATTTGAATATAAATGTTTAGGGGTGTAAATAGTCTACTTATACCATTTGATTTCATAATTTAATTATATACACTTAAAATCACGCATACAAAACTACATATTTAGAAATATTGACATTTTTCCATTTATATTTCAAGAAAACAATAGTATTATCACTATATAAATGTATTGTCTACATCAGTGGCTTCATCATTGTAGTCACTTTTTGAGTCATCTTGTAGAGTTTTCAGGAATGAAATGATTTCATTTCCAGCTAATTGTTGCTTTTGAGAGATGTCTTTTTTTTTTTTAATTCATGCATAACATCCCCACTGAAAATTGTATCCCAAGCCCCCAGATACCTATTGGTGTGGCATTAGAGCAGCGCCCTCACTTCTACCCCATTTATCTAATAGGGTTTATCTGTGATGACTCCACATGAAGACCTCTTGTATAGATTTTTTAAGTGACCTTTAAACAAAGTCAACCATTTGCAACTAAGAGGCCATTACTTTGGGAACCATGATTAAATTCCATCCACTCTTTTATTCCTTGTTTGAACAGGTTACTTCTCTAAGCATCTAAAACCAGACTTGATTGAGGTCATTTCCTGCCAATGTGTCCCCGCTACCAACAGTACTTTGTGGTTCAAAATAAAGTAATTGAGAGCACAAGAATCTGATACAGAACTGTTAAAGGCATTTTCAGTAATTTTGTCACATGGTGGCCATGTGCTTAATCTGCCCATAACACAGCACACTTGGAAACTCACCCAGGAAATGCTGAGTGATTAAGAAGGGGGACACTCCCCTGGGAAACATGGAGACAACTGTGCTTTGCTAGGTGCATAATCTTGAGAAGATCATGTAAATTCTTGGGCTTCAGCTTTCTTGGGGTAAAATGAGGGGTTTGGCTAGATCAGAGAGGGTTTGGGGGAAATGCGAGGGGAGCTGTAGGGATGACTCTGTATTTTGGGGGAAAGAAGCTTCTCTGGTGCCCTCACCTCATTCCCAAGTCAACAGAGTAATTCTGCTTTGATCTATTTTACATAAAGGAACTCCAGGTAAATTTTTCTTTGTAGTAAAGATTCATTTTTTTTTTAATTAAAAAAAAGGGGGATGGATAGGCTGGTACTGAAGTCTGCTTGCTCTGAAGTTCTCTGACTTCAAAGCCATCAGGGGTCATAGTTAAACCTTCTTATTGATGGTTAATGAGGATAAGATGTGCCTCATCACTGGGGTTGAGGGTTGGGAATAAACACTGCCTGTGAGTTGGTGAGCATATGCCATCTGGTGACTCAGATATTATAAAGCCCACCATAAAGTCCCACTTAGCTGGAGTCCCATAATTCTAGAAAACCTGCTCACAGTTTCATGAGAAAGAAGCAAATGACAAGGAAGCAGTGGCTCTCAAACTTTGCAAGCATATTGAATCACCTGGGGAGTTTTTAAAAATTCCAATGCCTGGGCAATAAGCTATGCTAATTAAATCAAACATTGGAAGAGGGACTAAAGTGTCAGTAACTTGTAAATCTCCCAATATGAGTCTAATGTCCTGTCAAGTTTAAGAATAAGTGACATTTGTACAACCAGTATGGCAAACAGTATGGCAGTTTCTCAAAAGATTAAACACAAAATTACCTTATGATCCAACAATCTCACTTATGGGTATATTATACCCCAAAGAATTGAAAGCAGGATCTTGAAGAATATTTATTTGTACACCATGTTCATAGCTGCCTTATTCACAGTAGCACACAGTTGGAAACAACCCAAGTGTCCACTAATGGATGAATGGATAAACAAGATGTGCTATGTACATACAAGGTGAGCTTCCTTAAAAACAAAGAAAATGCTAACATATGATACAAGGTGGTTGACGCTTGAGGACATTATAATGAGCGAAATAAGTCAGTCACAAAAGGACAAATGAGGTACATGCAGAAGTCAGATTCAGACACAGAAATTAGAATGGTGGTTGCCAGGAACTGGGCAAAGGTAGAAATGGAGAGAGTTATTTAATGGGGACAGAGGTTCAGTTTTGCAAGATGAAAAGAGTTCTGAAGATTGATTGCACAACAATGTAAATATGCTTAATACTACTGAACTGTATGCTTAAAAGGGATTAAGATGGTAAATTGTATGCTGTGTACAGTAGTCTGCCCTTATCTGCAGTTTTGCTTTCTGCAGTTTGTTACCCACAATCAACTTCAGTCCAAAAATATTAAATGGAAAATTCCAGAAATAAACAATTCATACCTTTTAAATTGTGTATCGTTCTGAGTAGCATGATGAAATCTTGTGCTGTCCTGCGCCATCCCACATGGAACGTGAATCATCTCTTCACCCAGTGTCTCCACTCTGTATATGATCCCTGCCCCACTCCCCCACCCCGTCACTCATTTAGTAACCCTCTTGGTTACCATACTGACTGTTGGTAGGTATTGCAGTGCTTGTGTTCAAATAACCCTTTTTACAAAGTACAAGAGATGTTAGCAATTCAAATACACCAAAAAGAAGTGGTAAAGTGCTTCCTTTACTTTTTATTTTATTTTTATCCTCACCCAAGGACATTCTTCCATTTTTGTTCAGATAGAGTGGGAGGGAAAGAGAGGAACAGAGAGAGAAACATCAACATGAAAGGGACACATCAAGTGACTGCCTCCCGCACAACCCCAACCAGGGCCGAGGTACGTGCTAGCCAAACTAGCAAGAGCTAAAGTGCTTCCTTTAAATAAAAAGGTATGTGTGTAGGATATCAGCGATTTTTAACCCTTTTCATCTCATGGCACACATAAACTAATTACTAAAATTCTGTAGTACACCAAAAATATTATTTTTTTGCGGATCTGACAAAAAAATAGGCATAATTTTGATTCATTCACACTGGATGACTATTGTGTTGGCTCTCATCATTTTTTAATTTAACAATCTAAGGGAAGCCCTGGCCAGTTTGACTCAGCGGTTAGAGCGTCAGCCCGAGGACCAATGAGTCACGGGTTCGATTTCGGTCAAGGGCATGTACCTTGTGTAGTTCATCCCTGATATTTCTCTCTCTCTCTTCTTCTCTCTCTCTCCCTCCCTCCCACTGTATCTGAAGATAAATAGAAAAATGTCCTCAGGTGAGTATTAAAAAAAAAAAATCTAAGGGAAAAGAGATCAGTGCCCATGACTAAATGGTCAGGTATTGCATGTTTAAATTTTTTTTTTCTTTATTGATTTTAGAGAGACAGGAAGGGAAAGGTAGAGAGAGATAGAAACATTGATGAGAGAGAACATCAATTGGCTGCCTCCTGCACGCCCCTCACTGGGGACTGGGCCCACAATCTGGGCATGTGCTCTGACTAGGAATTGAACCAGTGACCTCTTGGTGCATGGGTCAACCACTGAGCCACTGAGCCACACCAGCTGGGCAGGTATTGCATGTTTTAAAAATTCTTGTGTCGCCCTGGCCAGTTTGGCTCAGCGGTTAGAGCGTCAACCTGCGGTCCTGAGAGGCCCGGGTTCGGTTCCCGCTAAGGGCGCGTACCTCGGTTGCAGTTTGTCCCTGGCCCTGGTTGGTCGTGCGGGTGGCAGCCACTCGATGTGTCCTTTTCACATCGATGTTTCTCTCTCTCTCTCTCTCTGTTCCTGTCTCTCCCTCCCACTCTACCAGAACAAAAAAAAAGGAAAAATGTCCTCAGGTGAGGATAAAAAAAAAAATTTGTGTCATACCGATTGGAAATCATTGTAGTATGTTATGGGATTTGGTACTATCCAAGTTTTCAGGTATCCACTGGGAGTGTAGGAATGTATTCCCCACAAGTAAGGGAAAACTACTGTACTTTAAATATAAACTAACACAATTAAATATAAAATAACATAAAAAGGATAAGTGGCATCATGTAACACCTTGCTTCTCCAAGCGTGATCTGTGGGCTGGCAGCATGGACATCTTCTCAGGAACTTGTTAGATATGTAGCATCTGAGGCCCCACCCCAGGCCTGCTGTATAAAAACCTGCATTTTTTAACAAGAATTCCCAGGTGGTCTGTGCACACATTAAACCTTGAGAAACACTGGCGGTGATGGACTGATTATTAGAGCAGGGTTAGAAGACATAGTGGGCATAGTTATTAGGTTGTCTGCCTACCCAGCATCAACCTGCTCCCCTCCTAATTCTTACATTCTCTGAGTGGCTGCATGCTCAGGAGGCTGACTTCATTCACACCCTACGTGGTCCCAGTCCCCTGGCCAGTAGCTGTTTTATGGGTGGGCAGATTGCCTGGTTCCGGCCAATGAGACTAAGGGAAGTTCTACTGAAGGCGTTCTGGAGACACAAAGAATCAATGGCCTCTCCTTCCTTTGAAAGTCTCCATGTAGGCATTTTGGGACCATGGGGGCAGCTAGTCTGGTCCTTGATAACATGGATCACTGACTCACAAAATATTGGGTCCATCTCACTGGTGGGTTTCTGCTTATGTGAGATCAGAAATGTATTTATTCTTTAACTGTTTGAATAAAAGTTTCTGTTACTTTTAGCCAAGGTTTATCAGCCTCAATACTATGGACTTGGGGCAGGATAATTATTTTGGGGTAGAAGGCTGTTGTATAAATTATAGGATGTTTAGCAACAATCTTGACCTCTGCTCTCTAGATGCCAGCCACACTTTCCCCTCCCTCAGTTTAGACAACAAAAAGTGCCCCCAGACATTGTCAAATGTTATGAGGGGGCAATTTACCCCTAGTTGAGAACCCCTATCTCAGACAAAGACATCCTAATTAATTCAAAGGCCTTTTATTCAGTGGATCCTTAGGAGGGTAAAATCACTGCCCCTGTTCCAGAGTGTTCCAAGGATCAAAGTGAGATCAGGTGTGTGAGAAAAGCAAACACATACAAGATGTTGCTAGTTATTACCTGTCTTTGATGCTGCTGGTAAACTGATAACAATGTTGTAGTTTCCATTTATTCTTAAAATAGGCAGAGATGTTTAACTTAACAGATGGCCAATGTGGATAGTGAATGGAATTTTCCCTCAGTAAAGTGAGGAGTCCTGCCAGCATGTTCGGGCTCTTTCTTCCGCTTCAGAAATCCCAGTCTCTTACCTGCCTGCCTTGAGCTGGGCCACCAATCCTGGTTTATTGTCCACGAGGTAATGGGTGCTGTAGAGTTCACCTGTTGACATATTTTCACAGATTAAGAGCGATCTTCATATTTAGCTGCTAGAGAGAGAGATCAATGCTCTCTGTATAATAATGTATTTGCAGCTCATACATTCATGTATTTGAGACCCACAGAGTTGGGCCCCTGTGCAACCTCTCTTGCCTATACTTCCTTTTCTAAAATTAGCCAACATGTTGAGACCACTTTCCTTAGGAGCCCCCTGACTCCTAAAATCAATGCCTTCGGATCCAATACTTTTTTTAAATTGATTTTTAGAGAGAGAGAAAAGGAGAGGGAGAGAGAGAGAGCAAAACATCCATGTGAGCAAAACATCGGCTGGCTGCCTCCTGCACACCCCACACCGGGATCAAGCCCGAAATCTGGGCATGTGCCCTGACGGGCAATCGAACTGGCAACCTTTTGGTGGGATGGCATGCAACCAACTGAGCCACATCGCCCAGGGCCAGATCCAGTACTTCTTGAACAGTTTAGTTTCATCTGAAGTGTCAAAACATCTGGAAGCAGAAAGGCTTACAGGGGGAGCTGAACTTTACAGAAAGGTCTGAAGGAGAATTGGGAGTAGGGAGACAGGCAAGGGCACTTAGTGCTGGTAAAGAGAGGCATTTGAAAGCAGTGGGTGCATTGATCATTTATGTCACTGAGTACTTACCATGTGTGAGGCTCTACCAAGCACTAGGTCTGGGCCTCCATTGGGGAGCAAAGGCCATTAGAGGCAGCTATGGCCCTTGGAACTTCACAATCTACTGGGGAATATGTGATTGATGCTGAGTTGCTCTCCTAACTTCATCCTGTATTGTGGTATAGGGTAACTATCCCCAGAAACATAGCAACTACCCTGATTTTATGCCCTATTCTCACCCTATAGCCTATGTGCTTTATAAGTAACATACTTTCTGAATTAGAAGTAGTACACTCGTGTTAGGCCATAGATAACATTTTAGAGCCTGGCATATGATGGTTTGGACTGAAGAAGGCATTTGTTGGTAGCTTTACGAAATCACAACAGGCCCTGCTGCAGCCCTATTATTTCCATGAAGAATCAGCTGATGATTGAGCCAATATGTAAAGATAGGTTTAGTCAACAGCGTTGTAAGGAAATCAAGTGGGGATCTTGATCAAACCTCATGCAATTCACCTCTGGACTTTTGGGTAGCTTATGCTAGTAAATTTTCTTAGAACTGATTTTCTGTTGCTTGTATCATAAGCTAAGAGGATGTGACAATGAACAAACCTAAAATATGGGTTGACTGAGAAGAGATGTTTACACAGAGAGCAACAAGGACGTCTTTACTCCAACTAGGAAGACAGAAATCCTGGTTTAGCAAAATGGCTGGTATGGTAGGCCTCTTATATCCTGGAAGACAGACCTTCTGCATATGGAGACATGACATTTGGAGATCTGATGGGAAGTGTTCAGGATTTTGCCTACCTGTGATAGTCTTAATTAATTTAAGGTTCTAGAAGACTCATATTTAGGGGGAAGGTGGTCCATTTGAGAGTGGAGAGGGATAAAAATACAACCTTGCTAATGAGAGGGCCTTTCTGCCTATGGACTGCACATTGATGACCAAGTCCTGATGGGTTGGAAAGCTGATTTTTCTAGCTAAAGTTAAAACACAGGCAATAAGTTGGGTGACTTATCAAAGGAAAAAGACTGGGGTCCTAGAAAAACATTGCTCCAGTTTCCACATCTCTTTTGAGCATCTTGTCTCAAGGACACCAATCTTGAAAAAGGGAACAATTAACTTATTGTGAAGATGCAGCTGGGATACAGCTGGGGAGCAAGGAACAAATTTTGGGTAGCTACCCACTTCAGAGATGAAAGAAGATACCACTAATCTGAGGAGCAGGGCAGTGGCCAAGGCACAGAGCTAATTTCCAAATTAAGGAGACTGAGGTCAGTATCTCAGCTTGAAGCACTAGCCCATGAACTTGAATAGAAGAAACCCATTAAATCCATAGGGGAGCTGAATTGTCAAAGAAAGTGATCAACTATGCTTCCGGCCAGTGTGGCTCAGTGAATTGAGCATTGTCCCATGGACTGAGAGGTCCTGGTTCAATTCCTGGCCTGGGCACATGTCCAGGTTGCAGGCTTGATTCCCAGTGGGGTGAGTGCAGGAGGCAGCCAATGGATGTTTCTCTCTTACATCGATGTTTCTCCCTCCCTCCCTCCCTCCCTCCCTCCCTCCCTCCCTCCCTCCCTCCCTCCCTCCCTCCCTCCCTCCCTCTCTTCCTCTTTCCCTAAGAAATCAATAAAAACATATTAAAAAAAAAAAAGGAAAGTGGCCAACTATGGTCTAAGACTCTCTGAACTTGTATGTACAAGAAGTAGGGTGTCAAAATAGTGACTCTTCTTGGAAGGCATCAATCCCATGCCCACACAGATGTTAACAAGGTAGTGGATGGAGGAGACACACTCAAATTCAGAACTTGGTGTTGCCATCTTGTCTAACTGAAGAACTTGCTCTACCACTAGGACAAAGAATCCTCATTATTTCTTTACTATTATTCCCCATTCTCCCCTTCTCCAAATGGAGAGTTCCCATTCTGGAAATGCTTGATGCAGGTATCCTGGGTTTCTCTTGGCATTGCTGGCTGTGCTGAAGGTGAGCTTCAGAATTTAGTTAAGAGGTTACCATTCCATGAGTAGCTGCTTTCAGACATGATGGAGACTATGATGTGTCTTCCAGAAAATAATAAACTTGAATTGAATCCAGTAACTGGCTGAATTGTGGAACTTTACCATTTGGGGGAAGGAGTGGGTCTTTTTTAACTGAGTGTGGGCATTTCTGATAATTATTTAAGGGAAGGAGAGTGTATGAACATTGGTTCACCAAAAGGGTGGACCATAGTGAGATGTTATAGTTACTGCTGTAACACCCATCTCCCAAACTCTGAATAATAACCTTTATTTTGTTCAGGTAACTATGCTCAAACTCACAGCTTAATGCATGGCTTAGAGAAAGCCAATTCCACTCCCACTAGGACTGGGGAGTACAGCTGATATTAAGCTTACACAGTGACTCCACGCAGACCTTTGAAACTGAATGAGGCTCTGCTTGGAACTCCTCAGAGACACCTTCTCTCTTTCCTTCTCTTTTCGGGGTACCACTGTTGGGGAATATAAGTGTTGGAGCAGCCATTTCACCACCATGAGGGGAAATAACCACGGCTGAAGCAAACACAAGGAGGAAAATGGAAAGAATCAGAGAAATGGAGCTGTGACCTGATTGTACCGTACCCACCTTTGCCCTTGGCTTTTATTATATTGTCTTCTTTAATATTTGATCCAGTTAAAGAGTCTTCTGTTACTTGCAACCAAACAACCAACTACTATAGAGTGTGATAAATGTTAAAAATAAAAGTATGAAAAAGTGTTGGGTAATTGAGAAGGTAGGATAATTCACTAAGAGAAGCAATGTTTCTTTAAGCATTTAGGATGGAGGGTTGAAAAGGATCACTGTAGTTCTTAGTATCAAGCACATCCTTTATGTGGGGTTTTATTGGACTCATCTGCAGCCATCATTATACATTGCTTAGTCCATCCATGGAAATGGATGTGTAAAGGCCTTCAGTGCTGGGCATGGCACCTGGCATCTAAAAGTCCCCAATAAATTTGGAAGATGAAAGGAAACCTATGATCTGTCCTTGTCTCTTGGTAGGCTGAGGGAGTTCCCCAATGTCCACTCATACTCTGAGAAGCCAGTCACCACTTAACCCTTTTCCTCCACTGCTGTTGCAGAAAATGGATCACATGTCTCCCAGGTTGAGAGCTTTCCTCTCTGAACCCATTGGAGAAAAGGATGTTGGCTGGGTAGATGGGATCAGCCACGAACTTGCAATCAATTTGGTCGCCAAAGGTTTCAACAAGGTAATTCCTTTTTTCTTACTTCTCCAACTTCTCTTCCCAGCCTCTCTTCCCCTAGCCCTGCATTATGTTCCTGCAAGTGGCCGTGAAAGAGCAAAGCTTCCACTTGGCAGGGCGCCACATGCTTCTGTGATACTGATCCCACCCATATGCTTGGGCATCTTCAAGAGTCAGTGGATGATGGGAAAATTGAACCTCTTTGGCTCAGAGTATCTGAGCCAGGTATGATTTATTTGGTGTTCAAACACCCAGTGGTTGACAGAGATGAACCAGACACCTGAGTCTGGGGCTGAACTGTTGGAATGGATGAATTGGGTGCACTCCCCACATCCATGCAGAGACTTGTGGGGTCTCACTTGCCCCATCTGGGCACCAGCCTGGAGAAGGCAGGTGGAGTAACAGCAGCCTGGGGTCTACACCAGAGTAAGAGGATATGAGTTGTTCGAAGATGTTACTCACAGCCCAACAATGGCCTCAAGGATATCTAATGGATTCTGAACATGTAATTGCTTCCATGTAATTGCTTCCATGGTGCTATTACAAGGCTGCTTGGAACTTTAGGACAGAATGAGAGATGGTCCCAATGAGCACCCAAAGAAAGTGAGCACACACAGAGGCGGGTGGGAATTCACACAGAGCCTTGCATGCTCTGTCAAGAGAGGCACCAACAACAGAACTATTGTTGCTTACTCCCTTCAGTTTTCAACATCAGTCTACATGACCAGGCAGAAAGACAGTGCAGAAACACCCAATGAGGCTGGGAACTGCTGCTTGCACGGCTGATAATCAGTTTGGTTTGCACCTGCACAGTGCACAGCTATTTCCAGGAGGCATCTGGACTACTGGGCCTGTGGTTTTCTAATTGACATGCTGCTTTGCACCAGATGTTAAATATTCTGAAAATTACCCTAATCTAGCAGCCAATTTAATATCCAATAGGTAGTATTATTAGAAAGTTGGAATTCCATGATTAAGGTACATTTGATTCTTTCCTCTCAGATAAAAGAGGTAGGACCACTCCCCAGTACATAATATGGTGGGCAAATCTGACTAGAGGAGAGATTTTAAATTAAAAATTTTTTTTTCTTTTTAGATAAAGTGGGAGGGAGGGAGAGAGAGAGAAACATCACTGTGAGAGAAATACATTGATTCGTTGCTTTCCACATGACCCCTCCCAGGGCCGGGGACCAAACCTGCAACTAAAGTATGTGCCTTTGACCAAGAATTGAACCCACGACTCTTTGGTCTGCAGGCTGCTATTCTAAATGCTGAGCCAAACCAGCCTGGGCAAAAAATTCTTTAAAAAGAAATGATTGTCTTTTTTACTTTACTATTGTAGTATAGCATACTTACACTGATATGAATGGTTCAGTTCAATAAATTTTTCACATATTTATACATCCATGGACCCACTACCTAGATCAAATGGTCAGATACCTCCAGAATTCTAGATGGTTCTCTCGTGCCTCTTCCAGATCAATGCCATCCCCCACTTCAAGACATAAACAGTATTCTGGCTTCTATCGCCATTAATTTAGTCTTTCCATAATTGTGAGGTTTGGCTATGGGTTAGCCATATTCATCATTTAAAAAATAATTTCATTTACATACAGTAAATTTTACCTTTCTAGTATACCGTTCTGCACGTTTTGACAGGTACAAGCACTCATGTAGCCACTACCACAATCAAGACATAAAGCAATTCTGTCACTCCAAAATGTCCCCCATAATCTTCATATTCCCCACCCTCAGTCCCTGGAAACCACTGATTTATTTTCTGTTCCTATAGTTCTTATTTTTCCAGTTTAACTGTGTTTTTAATGAGAATTGCAGGTAGGGTGATAGGCATGTGTAAGACAAAGGAATGAATGAGAAATTCTCAGGCATCCAAGCACTTGCTACTCAGAGTCTGGGCTGTAGTCATGATAGTTTTCTCGGTCTTGTCTCATGGGTGCTGGTTCTTTCTGCACCATTTCTGAGGCTCCACTGAGATGCAGACCATGAGGTTGTCCTCAGCCCTACTTGCCTGGCCATCAGCACTCTCCCAAAACACTGAAACACTGGAGTCCAGACTCCCTGCAATGTATTCATCCAATTCTCCTCAGGATCCCAAAAGTTAAACATCCTCTCTGGGTGATTTCATGCTTGCCCTTCCTTGGAGCAGTCAGCTCTGGCCTGAGAACTTAGATCTCTACTGTCCAACATGGTGGTCCCTGGCCACTTATACCGGTGAGCATCCATCTGAATTGAGATGTGCTAAAAATATAAAATACACACTACAATTTTAAAGACTTAAGACAAAAAAATTAAAAGTATCTCATCAATATTTTTGGTTGCAATATTAATGATTACATGTTGAAATTATAATATTTAGAAATAAGGGAGAAAATAAAACATTAGAACTGATTTCATCAGTTTCTTTTTATTTTTTTTTAATTAATTTATTTCAGAGAGAAAGAAAAAAAGAGGAAGAGGAGGGAGAGAGATTTGTTGTTCTACTTATTAATGCATTCATTGGGTGCTTCTTATATGTGCCCTGACCAGGGATCAAACCTGCAACCTTGGTGTCGCGGAATGACGCTCTAACCAGCTGAGCTGTCTGATCAGGGCCTCACCTGTTTTCTTTCTCCCTTTTGCTGTGGCTACTAGAAAATTAAAAATTACATATGTGGCTAATTCACATTAGATTTCTACTGGACACCATTGGTCTAGATTTAATGGTGGGAGGGCTGCATGGGAAAAAGGAATTACTGAGAAAGGAAAATACATTATGCACAAATACTCAAGGCTTTCTACAGCCTAACTCTAGCTACATCTTATATTCTTCTGTCTCTCTGTGAACCCACCCCATATTCCAGCCAGACTATCCACAATCCACAAACACATATGGGACCTCCCTCCTGCAGACCTGAGTCCCCTCTCAAAATGGATTCCCATCCCCTCCAAGGCCCTCTCACAGCCCACCCCTTCTGGGAAGTAAGCCTTCCTTCTGCTCACTACCCCAGCCTAACAGGCTTCTGTTTCTGAAGACTGAGTATTCAGTAGGACCCCTTGCTATGATATTCATACCATTGACTATTTTTTCCACATGTGGACTGAGAAACACATGAATTTGGAGGCACAGCTTGCCTTTGGTATACTCCCACACCTCCTCTGAGGCAGAGGATGGTTCTATGTTCTTTGTACTCCTCTTGTCCCTATGAAAATCTTGCCCAGGAGTGAGTGAATTTCTAGGTGCTTGATAAATTCAGAGTTATCAAACAGTGCCTCGTAGGGGAAGATGCATTACTCTGGGGATAATTCTAGACTTATTCCAACAGGTGGAAGTAAGTCTAACATCCCAGAGACTGTGATTTGGCTCTTTGAAGACACTATAAAGTCACATCCTTGAGTCTAAATTTTCCTCCTAAAAGAGGCTTGGAAGATCAGGGTGGAGTAAATGTTCTGGGTGCCATCTGCTCTCCAAATCTCTCCTAATAAGAGAATTAGCATAAGATATTTTCTACATGTCAGGGACTGTTCTAAGTGCATCACATGTATTTATTTTATTAACCATAAAAAAATCCTATAATTTATATTCAGCTCCATTTTACCAATGGGGAAATTGAGACACATAACAGCTGCATGATTCACTCAATGTCATTCAAGGTGAGAGAGACAAAATTTGAATCTGGGCAGACAGGCTCTGGGACAGGCATTCACATAAGTTTGGGGTTACCTTGCATAGGGTTGCCAGACAAAATAAGGATGCCCGGTTAAATTTTAGATAAACAATATTTTTAGTATACGTTTGCCCCAGGGAGACAGGAAAGAGAAAGGAGAAGGGGCAAGTCCTGCATTGGATTGAGCATTTACACTAAAGAAAATAATTTTTAAACTGGAAATGACTGAAAGATATTGGATTTGCCAGGTTATCATTGGCTATCAGTAGCCGTGAAGGCTTAGAACCAATAGCCATTTAGAACAGTGACTTTTAATTGGTGTGCTGCAAGAATTTTTAAAACATGCGATACCTGACTATTCAGTCAGGGGCACTGACCTCTTTTCCCTTAGATTGTCAAATTAAAAAATAAAAATAGCCAACATAACCATAGCCATCTACTGTGAATGAATCAAAATTATACCTATTTTTTTTTTGTCAGATCTGTGAAAAATACATTTTTTGGTGTGCCACAGAATTTTAGTAATTGATTTATGTGTGCCATGAGATGAGAAAGGTTGAAAATCACTGAATTAGAGAAACAGAGAGAAAGTTGTTCGTCACACAGTGAAGTCTTGTGGCGATGGAAAATCACTCACTGTGGGTGCTGAGGAGCCCTGGGAGCTTTGACAGAGGGAACAGAGAAGCTTGAGAATGAGAGGGCTGAGCCTCCATATCATTGTTTGAAAGGCCAGGTGTCATAGTGAAGACTGAAATTTTTAGTTAGCACAACCAGCTACCTCATTTTCGGGGCCCAGTACAAAATGAAGATGTGAGGCTCCTTGTGTAAACGTATGAAGAATTTTAAGATGGCAGCAGCAGAGCATTAGACCAGGTGGGGCCTTCTCAGTGCAGTCCTGGTGTGACTGTGTGGGTCACACACAGGGAACCCAACTCCAGTGCAGACACAAATGTTGCTATTGTTCGGCAAGAAATTGGACATGGAAAACTGGAGGGTGACCCAGACTTGCTCACTGTTTGGACTTGGAATTGAAGGGAAGTGTGCCCTGTTGGGTCACCATCCTTCCACATGGAAATGGCTGCCACAGGAAAGAATGAACATCACTGGCTTTGACATGGCCACTGTCCAGGGTGGTGGGAGCATGGGAATGTCTGCTCAGGATTTCTGTGTCTCTACATCATCGTTCCTACAGCCAGATTTTTCTGAGCTTTGGCCCAAGAAGGGAGAGGGGTAGTTTCTCTTCTCCAGGGTTATGGGCTGCCTTTCTGGAGCCAGTAGAGAAACCAAGCAGGCTTCCAGCAGGGCCATGATGGGAATCCATAACTCCAGTTCCTTTGGGAGCAAAGTGAAGCAAGCTAACTTTCCCTCCCTACTGATGGGAGGTAGCAGGCTGAGAACAGAGAGAAAATGGAGAAGGGCGTGTCAGATTGCAACTTGGCTCTGGAGGCTGTAAGATGAGGCCCTTCTTCCTGCAGCATTCCTGGAAAGTTTGCTTCTGACCCTGTGTACCATGTATTCCCTGGCTTCTGGGCTACCAAGTCTGGTGGGAACATGGAGGTCCTATTACCAGACTGGTGGATATTAGCAGCGAGGCCTTCAAAGTGGCAGAGGACTCTACAGATGCCAGACCAGACTTAGATGGTTGGGATGTGCAAAAGTGAGGCTGAGGAAAACAGGAGTCTTCACCTTCTAATTCTTAGTGACTCTATCTGGAGAATGGGATGGGACACATGAGGATCAGAGGGATTAAAACATGCCAGGGCACAAGAACAGGCATATAGACCAGTGAACCAGAACAGAGAACCCAGAAATGGACCCAAGACATTATGCTCAATTAATATTTGACAAAGGAGGCAAGAGCATACAATGGAGTAAAGACAGCCTCTTTAATAAATGGTGTTGGGAAAATTGGACAGCTACATGCAATAAAAAAAAAAAAAAATGACACCAGACCGTCAACTTACACCATACACAAAAATAAACTCAAAATGGATAAAAGACTTAAATGTGACCCACGAATCCATAAAAATCCTAGAAGAAACTGTAGGCAGCAAAATTTCTGATATCATACGCAGCAGAATTTTCACTGATACATCACCTAAGGCAACAGAAACAAAGGAAAAAATGAACACATGGGACTACATCAAACTAAAAAGCTTCTGTACAGCAAAAGATACAACCATCAAAATGGAAAGGCAACCCACTGTATGGGAGAACATCATTGCCAGTGATACATCAGATAAGGGGTTAATTTCCAAAATATTTAGAGTGCTCATACAACTCAACAAAAGGAAGACAAAGAACCTAATTTAAAAATGGACAGAGGACCTGAATAGACACCTCTCCAAACAGGACATACAAATGGCCAAGAGACATATGAAGAAATGCTCAACATCACTAATCATCAGAGAGATACAAATTAAAACAACAATGAGGTATCACCTCACACCTGTCAGAATGGCCACCATCAACAAATCATCAAACAAGTGTTGGCAAGCGTGTGGAGAAAAGGGGACTCTAGTACACTGATGGTGGGAATACGGACTGGTGCAGCCACTATGAAAAACAATATGGTGTTACCTCAAAAAATTAAAAATTAAATTGCCATTTGACCCAGTGATCCCACTTCTAGGAATATACCCTAAGAAGCCTGAAACACCAATCAAAAAGAATATATGTACCCCCATCTTCATAACAGCACTATTTACAATAGCTAAGATCTGGAAACAGCCCAAGTGTCCATCAATAGATGAATGGATCAAAAAGCTGTGGTACATATGCACAATGGAGTACTATGCAGCGGTAAGAAAGAAATATCTCTTATTCTTTGAGATGACATGTAGAAACCTGGAAAATATTATCCTAAGTGAAACAAGCCAAGCAGAAAAAGACAAATACCACATGATCTCACTTATTTGTGGAATATAATGAACATAACAGTCTGAGGAATAGGGTAGACCCAGAGACGTGGAAGTAGGGTTCAGACTGACAACCCTTGGAAGAGGGGGTGGTGGGAGAAGGGAGGAGATAAACCACAGAACTTATATGCATGTATGCATGAGCAATGGACATGGACAACAAAACCGGGGAGAGGGTGGGGGCAATGGGGTGGAGGGGTTAAAAAAGGAGAAACATCTGTAACAAAAATAAAAAAACATGCCAGGGTCCTGGAGCTCACCAAAGGAACTCAGAAGTGCAACTTACTATCATCATCATCATCATTCTCAATGTTCTCTCTCCTTGGACAAAGCTCTGTGTTTCTTGATCCTGTCATTTCATGTCTTCACCTCCCACACCTACTGCAGCAATTGGCTCAATTAACATTCAATAAATTTTAATTTTTTTAAATGTTCAATTAAAAACATCTCAGTAAAATCCATCACTGAAACTTTGAGAACACTTATAAAGTAAAATGAGATCATTTTAAGCAACTATACTGCTTTTTAGGATGATTAAAATAGCAGTTTTAGCCCTGGCCAGTGTGGGTCACTTGATTGGAGCATCATCTCGTACACTGAAAGGTCACAGGTTTGATTTCCAATCAGGGAACATACCCAGGTTGTGGATTCGATGTCCTTTGGGGCCTAGGTGGGGGGCAACTGATTGATGTTTTGCTCTTACATTGATCTTTTTCTGTATATATATGTATATAATCAATTTTTTAAAAAAGCATGAAAACTGATGAACCTCAGAGGGAAGGGGAGAAGGGTGGCAGGAAGAGATTAACCAAGGAATTTATATGCATATATGCACTGCCCATGGACACAGAGGATAGGGTGGTGAAGGCCTGGGGCCGGAAGAAAACTAGGAGGAGGGGAACAATGGAGGGAAGGGGAGACATCTGTAATACTCTCAACAATAAATATTTAATTTTTTAAAAATGCATGAAAAATTATTTTAAAATAGTTTTAAATGTCCATGAAATTCTGGCTTTTCCTCTTTTCAACTGGACAATGACTCAAAATAAAAAAGCCCAAACTCCAATGCTCAGGTATGTTTTATGACTGGGATTCCGCTTTATTTAATTTCTCTTTTAAAAAATATGTTTCCTTCAGTCAAGATTAACTTTGCTTTGTTTTATGCAACTAAAAGTAAACAGATGCCACTGGGTTTTCCTGGAGATGGTCCAGAACTTGAGATGTGGACACTGGTTCTTGTCCATTCCAGGCTGGAGAGCCACCAAACCACTCTGAGAGGTTGACATTTAATATCACCTTAAATCTCCAGGCTTCACTGTTTGGTGGCTGGGCCAATCTGTGGTCATATGGTCTTGGATGTCCCTCTCTCCACATGGTCTTTGTTCCTCATCAGTCAGAGTGTGATTAAAATGATAAAAAGGAAATGCAACATTGTGGGGCAAAGTAATTAGAAAACTAAGAATGCCATAGACTAAGAGTCCTGAAATCTTTATTTTACATGTGTTTTTTTCCTCAGAGACTCTTCAGAAGGGAAAGATGGGTGTGTTGTATGCCTTCTGCTCCACCCACAGGGCTATGTATCTAGGGTGAAAAGGGAATTTACACTATTCTAATACTCTCACATTGAACTCACTTAATTCAATTTGCAGGATGGGGCAGAACATACTATGTGCCTTTGAAGACAGCAGAAACTAAGGCCCAGATTCTGCAGGTTCTCACACAGAAGCAAATCAATGCTAAGACTCCCTTCATCTGCTAGTCTCATGTGTAGTGTTTCTAAATCAAGGGAAATTTTTGTCCCTGGAAATGTCTGAAGATGGTTATGATTGTCACAATTCAGGGGAGTGGGTGTGTATTACTGGCATCTAGTGGGTAAAGGCCAGGAACGTCACTAAACATCCTACAATGCACAGGATGACCCCCGACCCCACCACACACACACATACACACAATACACAAGTATCCAAAATGTCAACAGTGCCTAGGGCTAGAAACCCTTTGCTAGAATAATTGAAAAAGTAGAGGATTGGAGAGCAACTGTGTGTGTGTGTGTGTGTGTGTGTGTGTGTGTGTGTGTGTGTGAGAGAGAGAGAGAGAGAGAGAGAGAGAGAGAGAGAGAGAGAGAGAGAAATACGAGATCAGAGGCCTGAAGGGAGCATCAGAGGTATGCTAGGCTCTTGCTACTCAAAATGTTGCCCTTGGATGATCATCATCCAGAAGCATGTTAGAAATGCAGACTCTCAGGTCCCACTCCAGGCTTTCTGAGCCAGAATCTGTCTTTTAACAAGATTCCAGGTGATTCATGCACTCATTAAAGTTGAGAAGGACAGGCTCTGGTTTATCTCAGACTGGACAGCCTCCAACTCTGCCCTGAGAGACAAGCATTTGACTTGGCCTTATATCTCAACAAAAAGCCTGTCCCAAATCCCTATTGCCCACTCAGGGTTTCGGGGACTGCCAGTATGACCAGCCCTTCCTTCGATTTTCATGTGGGCCCTCATGTTGAGGGAGGAAGAGCACATGTGAGCAGGTTTATTATAACCTTTTCTATTTTCCTCCTTGCCTCATCCCCTCTCCACAGGCCTACACCCTGCTGGGACAGTTCCTTCTGATGCACAAGAATGAAGCTGAATTTCAGAGGTGGCTTATTTGTTGTTGTGGCGCCACAGAGTGTGAGGCCCAGGAGAGTTCTAACTGCCTGAAGGAGTGGTGCTCCTGCTTCCTATAAACATACCTCCTTGCACTGCCGCCCGGGGAATGACACCTTCTGTACCCAGACCCAGGCTCAGAGTCGTTATTTTTTGTTTTTAACTTTAATGATATATGCTTGTTACAAAAGTAATTCAAGAATATAACAAAGGACAAACATAAGAAAAATGACTCAAGTCCACTACCTAGAAGTGACTGTCATTTCCCTTACACGAATAACATGCCAAATATCTCAGCATATATTTATATAAAAGAATGAACAATTTTGCTTAAAAATGGGAATTAAATTTTGTCAGTGTATTAGTTATCTATTGCTACATAACAAATAAACACTAAACACAGCAGCTTAAACAGTAATTTTATCTCACACAGGTTCTGAGGGTCAGGAATTAGCTATTTCTGTCTTCTGCTACATGTTCAGTACATGTTATTAGGTGAGTGCTGTCTGTTGTCATCACTCTGAGTCTTAAGTTGATAGAAATCCCCTCTCAATGTGTGCTTGCATGAGTACCACACAGTGGGAAGGTGCCATGGTGAATTACACAGTGTCTTTCAAAGCCTCTGCTCAGAGTGATACCCTCCACTTATGTTCTCATTTCATTGACCTGAGCAAGTCACATGGTCATACCTAACTCCAAAGGGGCAAAGATTCTTCTGAAATCAGAAAAAGTGGAAATGTAGTGACAATACTCAATTAAGTTTATTATTTTCCCCTGAATGCCTCAAAACTTTTATATTTCCTAAGTGTATAATATGACTGGAATATTTCTATTGGGGCCTGCTTAACTCTCTAGTTTTGCTTCTTTAACTCACCCCAAAAAGAGACTAGAGAAAAATTTTAGGTGAGCCAACTGGTTGTCCAAAGATTTGAATAGCTCCATCTCCTGAGAGCTCAGGTTCTGACCATCCAGAGTCTTTCCCCTGTTCCCTCCTGCATAGATTAATTCAGTGGATTAATTCTCCATTAAAATAGTCATACTATTAGAAGTCATTCCATTTCTAAGACAGGAGCTGGCTGGCTATAGAGAAAGGAGAGAAGGAAGTAGCTTTGTCATTCACTCTATTTCCACATATCTGGCTCCCCAAAATCTTCCTCACAGACACTGGGAATGTTTTCCACAAGCCATTCATTCCCTTGTGTCTATTTTTGTCTTCCTCGTAGATGAAGTTTTTGGCTCCAGTTCTTCACCTTTCCCTGTGTGCCCCACCTTTGCCAAAAGATCTTGCAGTTCCTCCCATTAGAGGCAGAGTAACTCCCAGTCCTTAGACATAGACTTGGCCAGTGTTACAAGCCTGAAATGACAGCGTGCCAGTTCTGAGCCTCATTTCACATTTCCACTTGCTCTCCTGTGCCTCTGTTAACACTGAAAGAAGAGCTATGGCCAATGCCACCTTACCCAGGTGAGCTACTTAACCTCTCTGAGCCTTGGTTTCCTCACCTGTAAGTGGGGGCAATAGATAAATACCCTGCCTCACAGGGTGAATGAACTAAGGTAGTAGTATCTGTCTGGTATGTGGTACACAGCAGGAACATTGTCCCTGTTCTTCAAATCTCCTCGAGCCTGGTTTCCTGAGAGCTTGGACACTGTGTGGCACTCATGAGAGAATTCACAGCTGCGAGTTGGAAGGAGCCCAGCTATCAGCTTATCCAATCTAGTCCAATTCTGTCTCACGTACAAGTACTGGACACTATACAACTGGTAGAAAAAATTCTTTAGTGGGTGAGTAGAAGAGGACAACTAATAAAAATCAGATTATTTCAGATTTTTATTGGAATCTTGTTAGGGTCACATTATCCCATGGAGCCCCAAAAGCATTTTCAAGAACACTCTGGAGGAACAGGCTTGCCTTGTGTCCTCAGCCCAGTTAAAGGCTCATCATCTACTTGGCAGGGCAGTTATTTCAATGATTTGGGAAAGGATTGGTGCCTAAAAATATTTACGAATTGTCATGGATTTGACCAGCATCTTAAACAGGAACTGAACCATCTGCATGGAAGAGGGGCCAGATGTTGACTCTTGGCTTGACATCTGTAGTCTGGAAATATCCATGAATTAACAAACAATTTTGATTAGTATTTATGGAGTGTCTAAGGTTCTGGGTATGGTTAGGTGCTATGGAAAAAGCAAGAGAGGTATGAGTTTCTCTAGCTTAAAGGAGCTTACAACTTAATAAGAAGCGATTGAAAAAAGGGAGGGCAAAACAGCCAAGGTGGTAGAAGGTGTATCTTAGTTTGAGCCACCCACCCAGAAGCAGATCCTGAGACATGGTTTGAGGGAAAGGAGTGTATTCAGGAGTGCTCCCAGGAAATGCCTGTAGGGGAGGGAGGAGTGTGTCAGGGAGGGCATAACAGCCAAAAAAAGGTGTGTCATCATTATCACTGCGAGCAACTGGACCTCAGTGCTGCCAGAGAACTCCAGGAGCCAGTGTAGACAGGCATTTAGTTACCCTACCCTAGGGTATCTAAACACAACTCTTGGCAGCTATTTATTGAGCACTGCTCCCACAGGAAGTTAATCCTTCAGCTCTTGAGCCTGCCACGTGGGTAAAGTGAACCTCATTGAGAAAGCAGTCAGGCAGAGATTGCAGGCACGGACAACTGGAAGCCAGGCCAGCCACATGCACTGAAGTGGAGAGGGTGAGGGCACATAGCGAGCAGGGCACCCACAGCTTCTGCCATGGTGGGTATTGGAGTAAGGACACACTTAACTTTGAAAACAGAATGCACCCCTTAATGCTTGTTCTAAGACCTTTGGAAAATCACCCTCTCAGCCCAGTTGCCTTCTATAAAATGATGATGATAAAAGTATTTACTCAAGCATTAGGAAGATTAAAATTCTTGGCACCTGCTAAAAGCTTCATGCATGGATAGCTCTATAAACCTAAGTATTGAAATGTATGGCACTGATTGATTGTGTATTGGTATTTAAACAAAGGAGAAGTAGGTATGGGTGAGACTGGTCAGGGAAAGCTTCTAGGAAGAGGTGACATTTCAGCTTGATGTTAAAGGGGAGGCCAGGGTTGAATAAGCTAAGGATGGAGAAGAGGGAGGGGAGAAAGAAGGGAGACAGGGAGGAGGGAGAGAAGGAGCTATAAGGAAAAAGACAAACATAGTTGGCCCAGAAAGAGTGAGTTGTGGGGACTCTGTAGGAACAGGTAAGGGGTAGTGCTGGAGTTTGTACGGTAAGAGGCCTCCTCCCATTTCCCCAGACTGAGTGTGAGCTGGTAGTTGGCCCCATTTGAGAAGCCAGTCACTCCTAACGAATGTTAGCGCTCTACAGCAGTCAGTGGGAACTGGGACCCCAGCCATGCTAATAACCCAAAATTGGTTGGCTCTGTTCCTCAATCCTGAGAAACACCCTGTAGTAACTGATTCTTAAAAATACCAACAAACCTTTACTTCTCCTATCCATACTCTTCATATGACTACAGCTCCTCCTGACAAGAGGGGGAGTCATTCTCCTTTCCTATTGAATCTGGACTAACTTTGTGACTTGCTTTGAACAAAATATCGCAGATGTGACATTGTGACTTCTGTGAGCCTAGGCTTCTGCTTGCTCTCCTGCATCTGTGACCACCATGGGAACAAACCTGGACTAGCTTCCAGGAGGACAAGAGACACATGGCCTAGTTGTCCCCATTGCTTCAGCCAATAGCCAGCTGACCTCCATACATGTTAGTGAGGTCTTCCTGGACCAGCCAACCTATCAGCTGACCTCAGGTCTGTAAGTAAGTCCAGCTGAGATCAGCCATAGCTGGCCAAGACCAGAAAAACCACCCAATTAACCCACAGACTCACATAAATAAATCTTATTATTCTAAGCTACTGTATTTTGGGGGATGTTTGTCATGCAGCTATTCGGCTTCGGAGTGTGGAGTATGTCCAGGTGCAAAGTGGGAACCTCCTACTTATTTTTTAGAAACCATCCTGAGGAATATTTTTCTATTTGTAATAATGAAAGGGATCACCATGGCTCATACATGAAAACCAAGCAACTGTGGTGGGGGAACAGTGAAGAGAACAGTGGAAGGTAAGCTATGAACAGTATTTTTTTAAAAGTGTGACTCAGAGTGGAAGGAGGTAGGACAAAATTATGACAATCTCAGACAGCGAGACAAGAGCTATCGATTGTGTGACTAGTTGTGGGTGGCCTGGGTGACTTATTCCTGGAAACCTCTAAAAGAAAGCTCACTCTCACAAATAAAACTTTTAGCAAGTGTTGCTGGATATATATATATATCCAGCATTTTAAAACATATATGCAATTTTTATTTTATTTCATTTTTTAAAACTGATTAAAAAATTGTTTTTTCTTCTATTGATTTTAGAGAGAGCAGAAGTGAGAGGGAGAGAGAGATAGAAACATCAATAAGAGAAAGCATCAGATTGGCCACCTCCTGCATGCCCCCCACTGGGGATCAGGTCCACAACCTGGGCATGTGTCCTGACCAGGAATCAAACTGGTAACCTCTTGGTGCGTGGGTTGACACTCAACCACTGAGCCACTCTGGCCGGAAAAACATATATGCGATTTTTAAATGTTTGCTGCTCTAAATCTTTACAAACAGAACACACAAGCAGTAGATTCAGCACATACTACACCAGATACTTTAGCATTCCCCATATCCTCCCAGGTGTGAGACTGGGGTTATTTTCTCTGTCTTACAGATGGGAAAACTGAGGACCAAAGAGGTTAAATAACATAGCTACAATGATTTGGCAAGTCGTTTCAATCCAGGCTGCCTGATGTTAACTCTGTACCCACTGCCTGCAGAGCCATCTTGGTGGTGGTGGTAGATGGTATATTTGGTGATTTAGAGGTGTTTCTCAGGGACTCAAATGTCACACCTACCAGGAACAGACAAGGCATTAGAAGGGACTCTTTGGTCCGTGGGCCGACACTAACTGCTAAGCCAAACAGGGCAGGGTGAAGCTGGCATTTTAATGGGGGAAGGCAGAAGATGAAGGTTAATAAGTAAAATATATATTAATTTGGATGATATGAAATTGACTCTTGGGGAAAATCAAAAGTTACTGACTATAGACAATTTAATATGGTTCAACCTTATATGTTAGTTTCAGGATGAGTTCTACGAAGAAAATAAAGCAAGAAAATGGGGGGTCAAGAGAGGTGGGAGATGGGAAATTTTAAATAGAGTAGCTAGGGGAGGCCTCATTATGCACTGAGGTGAAGTAAAGTCCTGAAAGAGATGAGACTGAGAGTCATGGGACGATTTGGAGAAGACCATTTCAGGCAGAGGCAACAACCAGTGCAAAGGCCCTGAGGTAGGGTGTGTCTAATGAGTTTAAGAGCGGAGTCAGGCAGAGGGCAGCAGGAAATGAGGCCAGAGAGAAAAGGATGGGGGTCAGAAAAGGGTGTAGGGCTTTGTGGGTCACCAGCAAGACTCTGACTTTTGCTCAGGTAGAAATGAAAAATCATTAGAGAATCACGTGGTCAGACATACATTTGAGAAGGATCACTACTATGTTTAGAAGAGTCTCAAGGGGCAGGAGTGAGAGCAGAGAGACCAGTTAGGTGCCTACACAATAATCCAGGTGAGAGATGATGGTGGGTCAGATCAGAATCTATTTTGAATGTAGAGCCACCAGGGGCAAGCCCTGGGGCCTCCATGTTTAGATGGCAGAGAGATAACAGAGAGCTACAGAGACTGGGTGGGAGCACACTAGAGTAGGGAGAAGGCAACTGTGTCAAATGCTGCTGATAGGGCAGTAGAGGTGAGAACTGGGAATGGATGTTGGACAGTTTTTTGTGTGCTGTGCAGCCCATCCAAAGAGGAAAATTTTGGTGATACTGGGAAGACGGAAGCATCGTGGGAACTGTGTTCTTCAGTAGGTGACAGGACACAGGAGGAAGGACTGGCCTTGGCTAGGAGCACACACAGTTCTCCCGTAGTGGACCGTTGAAGGGAAAGGACAGCAGGGGACCTGACCAGGGAAGTGGGCCATCGTGGGATGGGAGAGTATGGAATTTCTCTTCTAATGGCCTTAGTGCAATAGGAAACAAGATAGCAGGCTGAGTGAGAATGGGGAGTGGAGTTTTCTAGGATAATAGAGGGTAGTACAGAGAAAAAGATTCATTTGTATAAGAAGTGTAGACAGATGATAGATTAGATAGATGACAGAGATCGATAGATAGATGACAGATAGATAGCAAATCTAATTACAGATACCTGATCTAGAATAGATCCTAGCTATGCAAAAGGTATATGCATAGAAAAAGTCTAGACAGAGACAGAGATACATTGAACTGTCAACAGGGGTTATTCTTGGAGGGTGGGATTACTTTCACTTTCCACTTTATTCAGTCCATCATTTGAACTTTTTAGCTGTATTACTTTTGTAAATCTGAAGAAAAAAAGACATTTACATTCTGGACCACAAAGAATTAGAGTTCTAGAGACAGGTGGACTGAGGCCCTTCAAACAGCGTTCTATGTGGCCAACACCCCGTCCTGCCCTGGGTTCTCCCATATGACAGGTCTCACATCACGACTCTGTCCCTCTAGGCAAAGGGAAAGGTCCTCTGAGATTTCTCCAGCTTGGAAACTTTGGACCTCCCTTCTCACTACCTTCATACTCTCATTCTCCCCTTACTTTCTTTTTTTATTTTTTTATCCTCACCCGAGGACATTTTTCGATATTTTGTTCAGATAGAGTGGGAGGGGGAGAGAGAGAGAGAGAGAGAGAGAGAGAGAGAGAGAGAGAGAGAGAGAGAAACATCGATGTGAAAGGGACACATCAAGTGGTTGCCACCCACACGACCCAACCAGGGCCGGGGACAAACTGCAACCGAGGTACATGCCCTTAGCGGGAACTGAACCCGGGTCTCTCCAGACCGCAGGCCAACGCTCTAACCGCTGAGCCAAACCGGCCAGGGCTCTCCCCTTACTTTCTGAAGGCCAAAGTTACCTTGGAGAAATGGAAGAGAATAATTGTCTTAATAGACCCATTCCCACACATTTCTACCAGATTCTTCATAGCTGTGCATTGGTTTCCCCTCCATAGTCAAATCTCTGGTTTATTTTAAGGAGAAAACATATTGCACAAAAGATGCTGTTTTATTGCTTAGCCTGGTCCAGTCATTGGAACTTTTTGGATCAGACTGAGTAGCCACTGTGGCTAGGATACTAGGCTGAGAGTTAGACCTGGATAATGCCACTAAGTCAGTCTGGGACTATGAATGAATCATTTGACTTACTGTGAAATAAGGAAAATATCTGATTCTCCTATCATCCAACTTTGTTTTGAAGACAACTCAAAAATAGAAAGGCATTTTAAAGGAGATGGTGTGCCCTACAGCAATGCAGCGTGTAGTTACTACACTATTTTATTTTGGATAGCAGCTACAGATGGCTAATGGCGGCAGCAGCTCTTCAGATCTCTCTGTTTGCACACATTAGTCAGTACTGGCTAGGTTGTGATAACAACAATGAAAAACCAAGAACTCAGTGGCTTAGAGGAGCAAAGCATTATATCTCACTCACATCACCTGCCCATCTCAGGTCTGCTGGGGATAGGATGAAAAGCAGCCCCCATCTTGAGTGTTTGAAGGTTGCTTCAGCATTAAGAGTGGGGGTGTCTTACACTGGCAATTACATGCTCTGGCTTAGAAGTAACATGTCATTTTTACTAGCAAATCATTGGTAGGAATCAGTTATATAGTCCCACCCAACCCTGAAGGGACCAGGCAGTGCCGTCTGCCAGAAGGAGGAAGAAAGGAAAATTGAGGCAAATCACTGCAATGGGAGGTGGAGGAGAGACCCACAGAAAGACCCTGGGAACACTCTGTTCCATACCATATTTGTCACTTTTCTTTGTCTTTTTGCAAATTTATCTCCATCACTGAAATATAAGAAACTGTATAGGAGAAAATTAATAACTCCCCCCAAAAAAACTATCATCCAACATTTCACTGTACTTCTTCCCAGTAATTCTTCGTTGCACAGGCATACATTTGTTAGCAACAGCTTTATTGAAATATATCTCACACATCATAAAATTCACCCTTTTAAAGTGTATAATTCAGTGGTTTTTATTCTATACAGTGTTATATAACCATCACCGCTATTTAATTTCAGAATATTTTCATCACACCCCAAAAACCCCATTAGCAGTTCTAATAGCAGTTACTCCTCAGCCCCAGCCCAGCCCCTGGCAACCACTAATCTACTTTATGTCTCTATGGATTTGCCTATTCTGGACATTTCATATAAATGGAATTGTACAATATATGGTCTTTAGTGACTGGCTCCTTTCACTTAACATAATGTGTTCAGGGTTCATTCATATGACAGTGTGGTAGGCAGTTAGACAGACATGAGCAGAATAAGGACAGAAGGTCACCAGGGTGAAAACCCCAGGTGCCTAGCAATGGACAAAACTGGGAAAACAAGGATCTCAATCCCCGGGTAACCTTTCCTCCCCTAGCATATCGCTAGTCATGCAGTTTAGAACTTCTGACATTTCATATTGCTGGTCATGCAGTTAGGACCCTCCCCTGACCTCTCCTCTCCTGGCATGTTGCTAGTCATGGGTTTAGACCCCCTTAAAGTGGGAATGGAAAGGGGACCAGAGAATAGCCCTTAAGCATTAAGCCCTTAGGACAATGAGGTTCTTACTGGTATCAAATACATCTAGGCCTCAGTTGTATTTCAACTCCAGGCCCAGAAAAGCAGCAAAACCAGACAAGTGACTCCATAGCTGACCTCAGGACCAGCTGCACTGACTAATGACCTTCTGCCCTGGCATCAACCAATCAGCAGAGACCACAACCCTGAAAGGACACACCTGAAAAGCTGATGAATATTCCATTGGGCTCTTTCTGAGACCTTAGATAAATATCCTTAAGTAGGAGACTTCAGATAAATACCCAGTGCTGCTCTCTCTAAGGTGAACACCCATGCCTTTCACTACCCCTTCCCCCAGGTGTGGTTTCCTTGCTTCTCTCTCCTAAGCTCCAAGGGCCCTTCTTTTGCCTCTGTAACTTGTTTCCTGAGCCCATTTCTTCTGCAGCTCACTTCTCCTACCTCTGTAACTTTCTAAGTAAACTTTCTCTTATAATTTGAGACTTGACTCTGAATTCTTTCTTAGCCAGAACTCAGGGACCCAGGTTGCTGAACCGAGGTCCCTGGTGCCATTTCACCATCACCAATAGCATGCACATGTGTACATTTCTATAAAGCAAATTGAGATCCCATCAAACATTTGTTACCGTTTCCTTTATTTATATGTTTTAAACATTTCCCCTTCATTATTAGATTGTTGAAAAATAGGTCTAACAATTACATAACAATTTATCAAATTTGTGTGCAATAATATGTTGAAATGTGCCCCTAGTTTATGGACTTTTAGGTGTTTGCTAGTTTCTTTTTCACCATTATAAACAAGATTTCTATGGAATGAATGAATGAATGAATGAATGAATGAAACCTTAAAGATAAATCCTCACCAAATTTTCTATTATTCCTTCAAGGAAGTTGCCTAGAAATGGATTTAACTGCATGAAAAAAAATATATATTTTTAAGACTTCTGATTCTTACTGCAACTGCTTTCTAGAAAGTTTGACCCACTCTGCTGAATGTGGCTTTGAGTTAGTCCAATCACATCTCATTCCATCTCACTCAGTAAAACCAAATTTCTTACAATGGCCCAAGGAGGCTCTGCATAATCTGAGCCCTTTTCTTCTCTAATAACCTCTTCTTTCTCCCACCCTGCCGCTCTCCATTCCAGTTAGTCCTTAAATGCCACAGCCACTCACTGGCAAGGAGGTCAGTGGCGTTCGCACTTTCTTTATAAAGTCCTCTCATTAAAAACATCACACCCCCACATTCTCTATCATCTCTCCCAGCTTTATTTTTATTTTTTTCCACAGCACACATCACCTCTAATATACTACATAATTTGCTTATTTTATTTATTATTTTAATCCACTAAAATTAACCATTAAAGCCTGGTCCAGTGCCTGGCCTAGGAAGACAGGTTCTCAATAAATATATGTTGAATTTAGTTGACAGATAGTACTCAGAGCTCTCCTTATGAAATTGGGGGGCTACTTCAACCTTCCCCCAAGACATCAGCAGCAGGCCCTGGTCTTCCAACAAGTCCTAGTCAGCTTTCTTGATTCAGCTCCAGAGCAAACTGAATAGACAACTGCCCTGAGTACTGTTTGTTCTGCCCTGTAGTAAAAACCTGGAAGTTGCCCCTGGCAGATCAGCTGGCTTGTGACTGGGTTTCTAGGAATGCAAACTCTCCCAGGGCCACACAGAGCAGAGCCCACCAGTGACCCACCCAGCCTCTGGCCCCTGAGCTGCCCATGGGGTGCCTGTGAACTCACCAGGACCCTGCAGGGAGCAGGCTCCCATACTCAAATAAGGACAGCAGCCTACCAGTCTCTGCAGAGCAGGTGATTTCCTGCACACAGGCCAGGCCCAGTGCAGCGCATGCAGGGGGAAGGATAGGAAGAAACTATGGAAAGTCTGGAAATTCCTTCTCTGGCCAGGCTGGCAAAGCATCAGGGAGTCCCTCTGGAGCCTCCCATTGTGGGACATTTCTGGCCAGGCTCCTGGGGTTTCCAGTTCAGGCAGAGGCTCGGCATTCCCAAACCCATACAGCCATGTTTTTAAAGAGTCCCTAAGTGAATGGGCAAATAATGTCCTATAATTAGTGGTTATAGATTTGGGTCCTCAGCAAAGAAAGAAAATTCAAAACTGGTCCCAACCCCAGAGCTACTCCTAAGTCACCTCTACCAGCAATAGAACCCAACTTGAGGGCCCAAGGATTTTCCATCCTGATTTGCCCATAAGTTCATTGCCCACCCAGGTCCCTGGGGACTGAGCCACTGTGAGGGACCATTCAATCCTGGCTCAGAACATTTCTGGAATTTCTCCTTCAGAAGGTTCACTAATGCCTAAAATGTTATTTTAAATATTATCAATATTGCACATCTCTGTCTTCTGAAAGATCATTTGAATTTGGGGAAGAATAAAGTTATTTAGAGCAAAGTGCTATGAATATAATGGAACATGTTCTTAAAAAATTTGTTGTTGTTTTGAAGTATAATATGCACACAAAAAAATGAACAAATCATAAATAAGTGGCTTGGAAGTTCTCAGAAATAAAATACCGCCAGGTAATCATCACCCAAAGCAAGAATAGAATATTACCAGCAGCTGGGAGGCCCCTGAGGTCCATTCAGGCAGGCTTATTTCTCCAAGGGTACCTGACATCTAGTAGCAGAAATTGCTTAGCCTGTTCTTGAACTTGATACAATGTGAGCCTGCAATATGTACACTTCTGTGCCTGGCTCTTTCCACATTATATTTGTGAGACTCGTGTATGATATTGCAGGCAGCAATTCACCCTTTTTTGTGGCTGCATACTATTCCATTCCATGAATTGACTAATTGGTTTGTTAACTCTTACAAATAATGCTGGAGAGAACATTTTTATATGTGTCTTTAGGTGGATATATTATCATTTATCTCGGGAATTGCTGGCTACTAAGTGTGTAGATACATTTAACTTTCCTAGATACTGCCAAACACATTCCAAGTGTGCTACAGTAATTCAGGTATTTCTCAAAGGGGCTGGGGGCTGGGGAGGAGCATGGAGTGCCTCTCTTGGTGGCATTTCAGAATTCCTACAAATAATTCCTCAAACTCTCCATCTCTACCTTAACCCCAAGATTCCTGAGTGCCCATCAAGGAAAGATTGGCCTCTGGTTAAGAAAGTTTGGTCAAGATGGCAGTGTAGGTAAAGGCTGTATTGCGTCCTCCCACAACCACATCAAAGTTACAACTAAACTACAGAACAACCATCATTCAAAAGCACCTGAAATCCAGCTGAATGGAAGTCCTACAACCTACAGAATTAAAGAAGCAGCCACACCCAGACTGGTAGGAGGGACAGGGGCGGAGTCGGACCGGCAGGTCTCACACCCACATGTGGCGGATAAAAATCAGGAGGAAACCTCAGCTGGGAAGGTCTTCCCTGAGGACTGAGGGGGTCGCTGTCCCACCCCAGGTGCCTTGCTCAGGGTTCCAGTGCCAGGAAGAGAAGTCCCCATAACCTCTGGCTGGAAAACCAGCAGGAACTGAGGCTCAGGGAGGCTAAGGCGACTGGAGCCCCAGGCAGTTCCTCTTAAAGGGCCCGCGCACAGACTTATTGGACTCACTCCCTCTAAGCTTGGAGGGGAGGCAGCTCAAGGGGTGCCAGAGACATACAGGGAAGAACTGAGCTGTTTGGCACTGGAGCGAGAGCTGGAGAGGGGGCTTTCTCCGGGACAGACGTGCTGTCAGAGGCCTTTGTTCCTTTGGTGAGCCCTTCCCTGGGGCAGCAGACAGTCGCCATATCTGGGACTCCAGCAACCTGGCTCACACTGTTTGCCCCACCCTGGTGATTCCAAGGCCCCGCCCCAACCAACTTTCAGGCCCACCCAAGCTATTGCCAGTTGTTTAACCATAGAATTGGCCTGTCTTGGATCCTGTTTCAGGTTTTCCTATATTCTTTCAAACAAGCAGCATCTGGTCTCAGGTAGCCCCATACCTCTCATTAAGTAATACACAGAAACAAACACAGGAAGGCAGCCAAAATAAGGAGACAAAGAAACAGGTCCCAAAGAACAGAACAAAACCCCAGGAAAAGAATTAAGTGAAATGGAGATAAGCAACCTAACAGATGCTGAGTTCAAAACAGTGCTTATAAGGATGCTCAATAAACTTAGTGAGAACCTCAGCGAACTTAGTGAGGGCCTCAAGAGCATTAAAAAGGACCAGTCAGAAATGAAGGAGGCACTAACTGAAATAAAGAATAATTTACATAGATTCAATAGTACAGTAGGTAAAGCCAAGAAGCAAACCATCAATTTGGAATATAAGAAAGCAAAAAACACCCAATCAGAACAGCAAGAAGAAAAAAGAATCCAAAAAAATGAGGATAGTGTAAGGAGCCTCTGGGAAAACTTCAATTGTGCCAACATTCGCATCTTGGGGGTGCCAGAGGGAGAAGAGAGAGAACAAGAAATTGAAAACCTATTTGAAACAATAATGGCAGAAAACGTCCCTAACTTGGTGAAGGAAACAGACATACAAGTCCAGGAAGCACAGAGTCCCAAACAAGATGAACCCCAAGAGGCCCACACCAAGACACATCATCATCAAAATGCAAAAGGTTCAAGACAAAGAGAGAATCTTAAAAGCAGCAAGAGAAAAGCAGTTAGTTACCTACAAGGGAGTTCCCATAAGACTGTCAACTCATTCCTCAAGAAAAACTTTGCAGGCCAGAAGAGAGTGGCAAGAAATATTCAGAGTGATGAAAAGCAAGAACCTACAACCAAGATTACTCTATCCTGCAAAGCTGTCATTTAGAATCGATGGCCATATAAAGACTTTCCCAGACAAGGAGAAGCTAAAGGAGTTCATCATCACCAAACCATTATTATATGAAATGTTGAAAGGTCTTCTCAAAGAAAAAGATAAAATGTATGAACAAACAAAATGGCAATGAATATATATTTATCGACAACTGAGTCTACAAAGAAAATGAACAAGCAGAATAGAAACATTCTCATAGATACAGAGAACATTTTGTTGGTTGCCAGATGGGAGGGGGTTTGGGGGAATGGGTGAAAAGGTAAAGGGATTAAGAAGTACAAATTGGTTGCTAGACTGACAAACCTCAAAGGGAAGGGGCTTTGGGGGGTGGGAAGAAATAAACCAAAGAACTTATATGCATATATGCATAATCAATAGACACAGACAACAATGTGGGGAAAGGCAAAAGGGGACGGGGGTGGGGAGGAGGGGGTCAATGGGGAAAAATGTGGAACATCTGTAGTACATTCAGCAATAAAGATAACCAAAAAATGAACGTTTGTCTGACAAATGGCAGTTACAAAATAGTCATGGGAATGTAAAGTACAGCATAGGAAATATAGCTGATAATATTGTAATAACTATGTATGGTGTCTAGTGGGTACTAGACTTATTGGGGGATCACTTGTAAATTATACAAATGTCTAACCACTATGCATTACACTTGAAACTAATATAATATTCAACTGTAGTTAGAATTATTAGTTTTTAACTTAAAAAAGAAGATTGCCCTGGCCGGTTTGGCTCAGCAGTTAGAGCGTTGGCCTGCAGACTGGAGAGTCCCAGGTTCAGTTCCAGCTAAGGGTACATACCTCAGTTGCAGTTTGTTCCTGGCCCCAGTTAGGGTCGTGTGGGTGGCAACTACTCGATGTGTCTCTCTCACACCAATGTTTCTCTCTCTCTCTCTCTCTCTCTCTCTCCCCCTCCCACTCTATCTGAAGATAAATGCAAAAAAATGTCCTCAGGTGAGGATTAAAAAAAAAAGATGATGGGGAGGGTGCTGCTTTCCTCAGGAGAGTTGTGAGCCTCTGTCCTAACATCCCAGGCAGACCAGGGAGGGTGACAAGTAGACACTGGGGACATTGCCAATAGCCTAGCGCAGAAATGATCATGTCTTCTAGACCCCAAAGGTTCAGTCTCCGCTTCCCTCACCCTCATTTCTAGTTCATCATTAGTCCTGTCAACTCTAACTCCAAAATGCAGCCACAACCTTCACACTTCCTTAGCTTCATACCACAGCAGAGGTCTTGTCTGGAACATGACAACCGCTTCCCCACCAATCCACCCATTTTCACGCCTGCCCCCATGGGCCATTATCTGCCTGGAAAAATTCTTTAAAAACAAAGTGAGATTATGACAGCACTTTCTTAAAACTGCAATTGCCCTTAGAAACCCCAAAACTCTCTGGGACTGCCAGGTCCCATGCGACTTGCTCCTGTTTCCCTTTTGAACCTTGTTTGTACTTCTCTTTCTCTGTCCTCATCAAATGTCTTTCTAGTCCTGGCTGGTATGGCTCAGTTGGTTGAGCATTGTTCTATGCACCAAGAGGTCACCAGTTTGATTCTTGGTCAGGGAACATGCCCGAATTGTGGGCTTGATCCCTGGTAAGGCGTGATGCAGGAAAAAGCTGATGAATGTTTCTCTCTCATCGATGTCTCTCTCTCTCTCCCCCCCTTTCTCTCTCTCTAAAATCAATAAAAACATATTTAAAATGCACATAAACTCCTTTCCATTCTATATGTTAGACTAGTTCATTCCTGCCTCAGGCTCTTTGAACATTCTCTTCCCTCCACCTGCAATGCCTTTCCCACTGATACTTGCGTTGAGTTCAAACATCATCTCTTCAAAAAGGCCTTTTCTGACCATTCAATCTAAAGTAATCTTCTCTCCCTGTCATATCACCCTGTTTATGTTCTTCATGGCACTTATCACCTTCTAGAAAGATCTGCACTTACTTCTGAAATGCCTGTCTCCCCAGCACTAGTATGTAAGGTCCAGCACCTTTATTTTTTTTTATTTTTTATTTTTTTTATCCTCACCCGAGGACATTTTTCCATTTTTTGTACAGACAGAGTGGGAGGAAGAGAGAGGAAGAGAGAGAGAGGGAAACATCGATGTGAAAGGGACACATCGAGTGGCTGCCACCCGCACGACCAACCAGGGCCGGGGACAAACTGCAACCAAGGTACATGCCCTTAGCGGGAACTGAACCCGGGTCTCTCCGGACAGCAGGCGGGCGCTCTAACCGCTAAGCCAAACTGGCCAGGGCAAGGTCCAGCACCTTTAAAGGTGACCAACAGCCCTGGCCGGTTTGGCTCAGCGGTTAGAGCGTCGGCCTGCGGTCCAGAGAGACCCGGGTTCGGTTCCCGCTAAGGGCACGTACCTCGGTTGCAGTTTGTCCCCGGCCCTGGTTGGTCGTGCAGGTGGCAGCCACTCGATGTGTCCCTTCACATCGATGTTTCTCTCTCTCTCTCTCTCTCTCTCTCTTCCTCTCTCTCCCTCCTGCTCTATCTGAACAAAAAATGGAAAAATGTCCCTGGGTGAGGATAAAAAAAAAAATAAATAAAATAAAAAAAAATAAAAAAAAAAAAAAAATAAAGGTGACCAACATACTGCAGGAACTTCGCATGTATTTGCTGAGTGACTTCTAACACACTTCCAGCAGCAGTAGGGCCATGTCCTCTGGCTCCCCTCCCTTTCCCCGGCTCACACAACCTGTGGTGGTATCCTCACCACTGCTCAAGGGCCACCTTTCTCAGGGGGACGGTCCATGAATGCATGCGGGTATATGGGCTTTTTCCACCTCAGCTGCAGCCACACAGGGGAGGTGAGTTCTGCTGGTTCATGGATTTGTGCAGCATGACTGCAAAAGTTGGGGGAGCTATTCCACTCCTGCAGAGTGCACCTGTGTCTATGCTGGACTCCTTTGTTTTACAACAGGGAAACTGAGGCGCATGGACATTAATGAGACATCTTTGACTACCTTTGAGGCACAGTGCTAGGTACTGGAGTTAAGAAAGTCATCATCCCTATCCTCAAGGAACTCACAGTTTAGTTGGGGAAGAAAAATAACCAGACAAGTGCAATGCTATTGGGTTCAGAGATTGCAAACATGTCTATAGGGTCCAGACAAATGCTGTGAAATGCCCTGCCCTGTCTCCTCTGGCCCACCTCTGGGCTCACCTGTGGCTGCAGCAGACACCCCTTAGACACCTTGCAGCTCTCTGTTTCTTTAAGAACTTGCTGTGCTCACACACTTGGCAAGCTGAGAGTGGGGAGAGTATGACCCCAGGAGTGACCCACAACTAATGAGGATGACAGCTAATGGATGAATACTCTGGCTTTCTCATCCCCATTGGGGCCATCCTGAGGCATGTTCTATAGTGTCTACCAGAGATGCCCCGTGGGACTGAGCCTCATTTATCCACAGGTAGCCCACCCATCAACATGCCCAGTATTGGCTTCCCGTCCTCCTCACCTCACTTTTCCAACCCCTCCCTGTGCTGCTTGGATTCACCTCCCAATAAACCACCTGCACCCAACTTCTCATCTCAGCATCTGGTGTGGGAGGAACTGAAACAGCTGGGTGTCATCAATAGGAAGCAGTGGGGAGTGTGAAAAACTGGAGCGCCTGTGCTCCTGTAGGGAGAGCTGACACTCAGCTCAGATTGGTGGTGACCATTTTGTCATCCCCTTCAGTTTTTCAAGAATTATCAGAAATTCAGATTTCCATGTTTTGTCTCCCAACTTTTTGTGTTGTCACCAATGCAAAAGTTTGAAAAGTATTGCTTAGAGTAAAGCATGTCAGCAACTGTAATGGGCCTTACAGCCAGGAATTTGTTACACATAAACAAATGTGTCCAGAGAGCCCAGGGACCCCAGCCAGGAGGATGGAGGAAGGGGAAGAAGCTTTCTGAAAGATGTGATCCCTGAATAGGGTCTTGAGAAGGAGACAGCTAAGGGAAGAAGGTGGAGAAATAAGAGGAAGAGAATGTCAGGCAGAAGAAGTAACAGGCTGAGCTGTGCATGGAAAATAAAGAGAGCCCCTAGAGCTTTGAGGGGTGATGTGTCTGGATGCAGGGAACACAGAAGGTTGTGAGGAGAGATCCTGGATTGTCCATAAAAACCAAGGTGATCACCCTGGCTGGTTTGCTCAGTGGTTAGAGCATTGGCCCCTGGCCCAGAGCGGGTTCAGTTCCTGCTAAGGCAGCGATTCTCAACCTGTGGGTCGCAACCCCTTTGGGGGGTCGAACGACCCTTTCACAGGGGTCGCCTAAGACATATCAGTAGCAAAATTACAGCTATGCAGTAGCAACAAAAATAATTTTATGGTTTGGGGGTCACCACAACATGAGGAACTGTATTAAAGGGTTGAGGCATTAGGAAGGTTGAGAACCACTGCAAGTGCACATACCTTGGTTGCAGTTTGTACCCGGCCTCTGTTGGGGTCATGTGGGTGGCAACCTGTCGATGTGTCTCTCTCACATTGATGTTTCTTTCTCTCTCTTCCGCCCTCTGTCCCTCCCACTCTATCTGAAGTTAAATGCAAAAATGTTCTCAGGTGAGGATAAAACACAACAAAACAAAACAAACAAAAAAGCAAGATGATCAATGGCAGTCCACTCTATGCCAGGCATGGTATTAAGCACTTGTGTGCATTTTTTCATTGCAACTTCAGAACAGATGTTAGAATTATTGTTTGCTTTGTATATGAAGAAATTGAGGCACAGAGAGGTTAAATTTTTTTGCCCAAAATCACACAGCCAGTAAGTGGAAGAGCCTTGTTACAGCTAGCTGCGGTGAAGCCAGATCAATCAATATCTTGTCGTGTTATTGTCGATCTTTACATTTTTTTCCTAACCACGATGAGAGACACTGGAGGGTTTAAGCTATGTGGGGGGCGGGAGGGGAGAAGGGGGTTCATGTCACTATGACTACATAATAGGAAAGGCAGGGAGAGGAAAGACAGGACTGAGAATGATTGCAGGAATCTGGCTGAGAAGGGTAGGGTCTCAGTGGAGACTGTGTTCGGACAAGAAACCGTGGAGAGGGATTTAGAGAAATGTTCTGTAAGCTTTTTTCCCCTCTCTAGGACTTGGGGACTGATTGGAAGTTGGGGGTGGTGCAGAGAGAGGTTTGTAGGGGAAGCTGATAAGTTCTGTTTTGGACATGTTCAATTGGAGGTGTTTGTGCAGTATCTGAGGGCCAGCATCCTGTAAGCATGTGGATCTGGAAATCAGAAAGAGAACTGGGGCTGGTGATGTCACTTTAGGGATTACCAGAACACAGGTTAAGACACAGAGGAGACTTGACTGATCAAGCACAGTCGGAAAAGCTGAAGACCTGGGACAGAATCAGGAATAAAGACTTCAGGGGTGAGAGGGTATAGATAGACCCATGATGGACACCAAGAAGGAGATTCAGAGGAAAGGGAGATAACCAGAAGAGAGAGGTTCCGTGGATCATGGAGAGAAGAGAGAGCTTCCAAAAAAGTGTCAGTTCTTCAGAGGCTGAGCAAGAAAAGGACCCAAAGTGCCCATGAAATTTGGCAACAAGGATGCAGCTGGTAAGCTTAGTGAGAAGCATTCAGTGGGGCAGACTGGAGTGCCCTAGGAGTGAACAGGAGTCCAGGACATGGGACAGTGAGAACAGAAATGATTAAGATGACCCAGGACCAGAAGCCAGTGTTTTCACACAGTACCCCATCTACCCTGCCTAGCCCAGGGCCCCTTGGCAGGCTTTGAAGAGCTAAACTGCAACCTTTCAGCTTTCAGTTTAATGCCATTTTTTCCCAATTTTTATTAATTTATTTTTGTTACAGATGTTTCTCCTTTTCCCCCCTAGATACCCTCCGCCCAATCTCACCCCCCAACCCCCTAGCATTGTTGTCTATGTCCATTGATTACGTATACATGCGTATAAGGTCTTTGGTTCATCTCATCCATTCCCCCCACCCACCCTCCTACTCTGAACCATACTCCTTTCTATGTCTCTGGGTCTATTTTGTTCATCAGCCCACCTTGTTCATTATATTCCATGAATAAGTGAGATCATGTGGTATTTGTCTTTCTCTGATTGGTTTATTTCACTTAGCATAATACTATTGAGGTCCCTCCATGTTGTCTCAAAGGATAAGAGACTTTTCTTTCTTACTGCTGTATAGTATTCCATTGCATATATCTACCACAGCTTTTTTATCCACTCATCTATTGATGGACACTTGGGTTGTTTCCAGATCTTAGCTATTGTAAATAGTGCTGCTCTGAACATAGGGGTACATATATTCTTTCAGATTGGTGTTTCAGGCTTCTTAGGGTATATTCCTAGAAGTGAGATCACTAGGTCAAATGACAATTCAATTTTTAATTTTTTGAGGAAACACCATACTGTTTTCCATAGTGGCTGCACCAGTCTGCATACCCACCAGCAGTGTACTAGAGTCCCCTTCTCTCCACATCCTCGACAGCACTTGTTGTTTGATGATTCATTAAAGGCAGCCATTCTGGCAGGTGTGAGGAGATACCTCATAGTTGTTTAATTTGCGTCTCTCTGATGATTAGTGACATTGAGCATTTCTTCATATGCCTCTTGGCCATTTGTATGTTTTTGTTTTTTTTTGGAGAGGTGTCTATTTAGGTCCTCTGCCCATTTTTTAATAGGGTTCTTTGTCTTCCTTTTGTAAAGTTGTATGAGCACTCTATATATATTGGAAATTAACCCCTTATCTGATGTATCATTGGAAATTATGCTCTCTCATACAGTGGGTTCCCTTTCCACTTTGATGGTTGTTTCTTTTGCTGTGCAGAAGCTTTTGAGTTTGATGTAGTCCCATGTGTTCATTTTCTCCTTTGTTTCTGTTGCCTTAGGTGACGTATCAGTAAAAATTCTGCTGTGTATGATGTCTGAAATTGTGTTACCTACATTTTGTTCTAGGATTTTTATGAATTCATGAGTCACATTCAAGTCTTTTATCTATTTTGAGTTTATTCTTGTGTATGGTGTAAGTTGATGGTCTAGTTTTATTTTTTTGCATGTAGCTGTCCAATTTTCCCAACACCATTTATTAAAGAGGCTGTTTTTACTCCATTGTATGCTCTTGCCACCTTTGTCAAATATAAATTGAGTATAATGTCTTGAGTCAATTTCCAGATTCTCTGTTCTGTTCCATTCATCTATATGCCTGTTCTTGTGCCAGTACCAGGCTGTTTTGACTACGGTCACTTTGTAGTATAACCTGATATCTGGTATTGTGATCCCACCTACTTTGTCCTTCTTTTTCAAGATTGCTGAGGCTATTCAGGGTGTTTTTTGGTTTCATATGAACTTTTGAAGTATTTGTTCTAGTTCTGTGAAATATATCATTGGCATTTTAATGGAGATTGCATTGAATCTATAGATTGCTTTGAGTAGTATGGATATTTTAATGATGTGAATTCTTCCAATCCATGAACAAGGTATATGCTTCCACTCTTTTATAACTTCCTCTATTTCTCTCTTCAATGTTCTGTAGTTTTCTGCAAATAGGTTCAGTTATCCTCTAGTATTTTTTGCCTGGAGGCTATTAGTCTCAGTTACTTGATGAGCCTTAGGTTGTAGCCCTCAGTTGAATAAAAAACTCACCCAGTGTTAAGCAAAGAGGATTTCCAGAGAGTGGGGCAGATGCTGGTTGTTAATGAGCCTCAATTTGCATTTCTCTGGTCCAGCTGGGTGGGGTTAAATCTCCGAGGGAAGGGCTGCTGCTTCTCCCTGAGCTCCGGGGAACAGCTCCCCGAGCAAGATGGCCACCATCCTGTGTGGCCATGACTCAGCAACAACTCTGAGCACCCTCCAAATCCTGAGTGTCCCCACACAGTTCCAGTCCAGTCTGCCCTCCCTCTGCCAGAGCCCAGGTGAGTGGCTATAGCTAATTAAATGCTCTGACCCAGCCCTCTGCACTGTGAAGCTGGCTTGGGATTTTAACCCTGAGGGAGCTGCTCACAGCTAAAACAGCTGCTGTCAGTGGGCTCCCAGCCCGACCTGTCACACCTCCACAGACCTACCATGCTCGATTCAGTGTTTGTTTGTTTTTTCTGTCCCTGGTTATATGGGTCCTCTTCAGCTGCTTTTCTGTTGCTTTTATCCAACAATTTGTCTTTATTTTAGTTGTAATTCCAGTTTGGTCCTGGGAGATGGTCTGTGTAGCTTCCATTCACTCCATCACCATTTTGAAATCAGCTTTTTTTTTTTTATCCTCACCTGAGGGCATTTTTCCATTTTTTGTTCAGATAGAGTGGGGAGGGAGAGAGAGAGAGAGAAACATCGACGTGAAAGGGACACATTGAGTGGTTGCCACCCACACGACCCAACCAGGGCTGGGGACAAACTGCAACCGAGGTACGTGCCCTTAGCGGGAACTGAACCTGGGTCTCTCTGGACCGCAGGCCAACACTCTACCGCTGAGCCAAACTGGCCAGGGCAGTTTAATTAATCTTTTCAATCCTGTTTGTGTGTCAGTGATCTCCTTCATTTGACTAGCTTTCGGGAGAAGGGCTTCTCTCCATTTTTTATCATCTTCTCGAAGAGTGTTTACAACTGCTTACAAAGCAGTTATTCACACACATTATCTCTCTTGATCAGTTTCAGGCTTGAGTTCTAGTGATGGTTTTACCCTTCTAAGAGGGTGTGTGGGCAGGAACCTTACTTTCGTCTTTTTTCTTTTAAATATGTTTTTATTGATTTTTAGAGAGAGAGAAGGGGAGAGAGAGAGAGAAACATCAATGTGAGAGAGAAACATTGATTGGCTGCTTCCTACACACCCTCTACTGGGCGTCAAACCCACAACCCAGGTATGTACCCTGACCAGGAATTGAACTGAGATCTCTCAGTCCATGGGACGACACAAAAATCCACTGAGCCATACTGGCCAGGCTCTTTCACCTTTTTACTTCATATGAAGTAATCTAGAATGGCATGTGGTCACTGATAATCAATACCCAGTTGTTAGGGTCAGGGAGGCCATCTGGTTCTCTGTTATAGGCTGTGTTACACAAAGATCAATGGGACACCTCCACATCTCTGGGAGAGCCACCACATGCTGGATTGCTCAGATCTGATCCAGTGTCTGCCATCAGCAGCTTGAGAGGAAGTCAAGGTGTTAGAAATTTCAATGCAGTGACTAATGTCCTCACTCACTGATATGTTCACGCAGGCCAGGAGAACAAGAAGCAGAAAAGACAACATGAAGGACCCTCCAATCAAACTACCATAGATGAAAAATGCATTTATCTAAATGTTCTCCTTTGGAGAGATTCCTCAGTATTGGATTTGACCTCAGTTGCTGATACATGATACCAAAGACCTAACGATGCCTTAATATAGACTTATTCATTCATTCATTCATTCATTCACCCAACAAATATTTATTGATAACTGTTGCAGATTTCTTTTAATGATCACAATTTTTTTTTAAATATATTTCTCTCATCAAGAATTGGAGGGTAGATTCCCTTGTAACTACTTTGACCAACAGAGTATGGTAGAAGCTCTGCTGTGTAACTTCTGATGCTACACAGCTCTAGCCTCATTCACTGAAGGCTAAGCCACAATATAAAAAATCTTATGACCCTGTGGTTTCCAGGCTGAGTTCTAGCCAATATTCTCAACAGAGCCCAACTTCCTAATTATTCCAGCCCAGGCATGAGACAAGGGTAAGACGAAGATCTCCTGCAAGTGGATGCTCTAGCTCGAGTCCCAACCCAGCACTTTGAGTGATCCCACTCACTCAATCTTCCCTTCTGAGCCCCAGACATCATGAAACAGAAGCAAACTACTCCTGTTAGGCCCTCTCCAAATCTGTGGGCATAATAAAATGGTTATTGTTTTGTGTCTTTAGGCTTGGGAAGACTATGCATAGTAGATAGCTGGGACAACAATTTGCTGTGTATTAAGTGCTATTCCAGGCACTGTAGATAATCAATAAGCCAGATAGGCAAAGTATAGTCATGTGTAAGGATAATGTTCCTCCTGAGGATGACAGATAATGTAAATAAACACTAAGGCAGTGACTCTATTTAGAAACATAAAACCAGAGAATGTAACAGTGACTGTCAGGCTACCTTTGGGAGGTGGTAGTGTTGGGAGATCTATTTGATGAGATGATCTTTGGGCTGAAATGAATGATAACGGGAAACCAGGGGAACATCAAAGACAAAGGTGCTAAGGATGCTAGATAAATAGACAGAAAACTGTGAAGAAGGGCATGAGTAGAGGAGATGAGGCCAAAGTGGCAGGTGGGGTCTTGCAGGGCCTTGTGGGACAAAGCAAGGAAGCTAGATTGTATCCTAAGAGCAAGGGCAAGTGATGTGGTCTGTACATTATAAAGATGGCTCTGGCTGTTGTTCAGGGAATTAATTGCAGAGGAATAAGTAAGGAATCTGAGATACCAGCAAGGAACCTTGTGTAGTAATCCAGGCCAGAGATGGGGTGGCTGGGACAGGAGGTCATAGTGGAGATGTCCACAAGCATTTAGAGTTAGGCAGTGTTCTTGAGGGACTAACAGTTACCATGAATTGATTGATTATAGAAAGTGAGGAACAAAAAAGAATCAAGGATCACTGCTAGGTTTCTTTTTGTCATATAATTTTGGATTGTATTCTAGGCATTGTAAATACTATTTTGTAGAGACACCAGATTCTGTTATATTCCTCTGAAGAGTATTAATGCTTGTTTGTGTGTTTGATTACTTGTTCTATAAAGCAACAAGCCTGCTAGACTCAAATTTCCAAATAGCTTTTGGACAGGAATTCAAAACTCAGTTCAGTTATCTTAGCCTTGGCTAAACTGTTATAAGTTTCCCCACACATGCATGGTTCAGAAGTCAGCCAGAAGTTTGGACAGAATTAATACTCAGAATGTGGGTCTTTCCTTCACTGGTCCTCACCTTATTGGGGTTCTTCTTGCACTTTCCAACAGCTGTGGTTGCCCAGACTTCTTCAAACCATAAAGATTGCAGGTTTTCTGTTAGAGTTTTAGCTTCCCTTCAGGCAGGGAACTGTCCTCAGGCTAAAAGCCATAAAAATAAAAAAATGAGGAACTCTCTCTATGTAAATCTTTTATGACCAAATGCAGAGCCACCCTCCTATTTTTGCCTGCTTTTGTTCACTCTCTAGTATATTCAGGCAGGGTTTTCTTAATTAAACTTTTAATTTTGAGATAATTATAAAATTACATTCATTTGTAAGAATGAATACATTCTTTGTAAAAATACAGAGATAACCCTTGAACCTTTTTCTCAGTTTCCCTCAATGGTAACATCTCGCAAAACTCTAGTACAATATCACGATCAACATATTGATATTGATATGGTCAAGATACAGAACATTTTGCCTTAGCTGGTATGGCTCAGATTGGTTGAGAGTTGTCCTATGCACCAAAAGCTCTCCCTTTCTCTCCATTCCTCTCTCTTTAAAAAATCAATAAAGACATATTTAAAATATATATATATACAGAAAAAAATTTATCACCATGAGAATCACTCATTATTGCCCTTGTATATCCACACTCACTTCCCTCCCACCTTCACCCCTTCCTTAACTTCTGGCTGTCATTGATTTGTTGTCCATTTCTAAAACTTTGTCACTTCAAGACTACCTAGAGGGAATCATATAGTATATAACCCTTTGGGGAATTTCTGTTTTGTTTTGTTTTGTGTTGTGTTGATTTTCCAATTTTTATTAATTTATTTTTGTTACAGATGTTTCTCCTTTTTCCCCCCTAGATACCCTCCTCCCCATCCCGCCCCCACCCATTCCCCTAGCATTGTTGTCTATGTCTATTGGTTATGCATACATACAGATAAATTCTTTGGTTCATCTCATCTATCCCCGCCACCCCCTGTTTTGTTTTTGCTTAGCATAATTTTCTAAAGAGTCATTCAAGTTGCATGTATAAATAGTTCATTTCTTTATGTCAGGGTGTGAATGTGCCATTGTTTTTTTTTTTGTTTGTTTGTTTGTTTTAACCATTCACCTGTTGAAGAACATCAGGACTGATTCCAGCTTTTGACTTACAAATAAAGTTGCTATGAACATTTGTATACAGGCTTTAGTGTGGACATAAGTCTTTATTTCTCTGGGATAAATGCCTAGGATTGCAATTGCTGGATTGTCTAGTAGTTACATGGTTAGTTTTTTTAAAAAAACTGCCAAACCCTTTTTCAGAGTGGTTGTACCATTTTACATTCCACTAGCCATGAAAGAGTGATTCAGTTTCTCTGAATCCTCACCAGCATTTGATGTTATCACTATTTTTTATTTAAGCCATTCTGGTAGGTGTATAATGATAACCTGTCATTTTAATTTGCATTTCCCTAATGGCTAAAGATATTGAACATCTTTTCATGTGCTTATTTGTCACCTGTATATTCTCTTTGGTTAAATTCTGTTCATTTCTGAGCTTTGTTTTTTGGAAAGCAAAACAACAAGTGCAGTTCTAAAGTCTGTATTCCCTGCAAGTCTCCACATTTTCAAGTACCCCATCTCCTACCAGCTGAGGTTCCCAAAGTCTGGGCATTTGTTGCTCCTGGGTTCAAGAGATGATCTTGGATCTAAATCACCCATCAGATCAGCCCAGCCAGTGTGGCTCAATGGATTGAGTGTCGTCCTGTGGACTGAGAGGTCTTGGTTTGATTCCCGGTCAGGACACATGCCCATGTTGTGGGCTAGATCACTAGTAGGGGGTGTGCAGGAGGCAGCTGATAGGTTTCCCTCTCACATCGATGTTTCTAGCTCTCTCTCCCATATTCTCTAAGTAATCAATAAAACCATATTTAAAGTAAATAAATAAATCACTCAACAGATCAGTGAAGATGTTTGGGAGAGAATTGGGAGTGGGCCAACTTTGTTGTGTCCTTCAACAGAGAGCTGTAGGTGGGATTCCCTCTTTCTCTCTTCACCTCATTTCTCCTTTTTGGATCTGAACAGAGGCTCCTGACACAGTTGTCGGGATTCCATTCCTTCTATACCTTCCTGAGGCATTCTCTCCCACAGCCCCCCACAAAGCCACAAAAAGCTGACCATGCTGTATTGCACATGGTAGGTGCTCCATAAAGATCTGTGTACATGACAAAAACTCAGTTCGACAGGCCCAGAGCAGGAGTTTGTTGCAGAGTCATTTCTGAGTTATTGCAAATTAGTGTGGGAAAGGTAGGACTGAACCTAGGTCTCAGGCAGCTGGATCCATAATCCAACCCTGCACTACTCTCTCTCTCTGCATTTTATCTCTCTCTCTCTCTCTGTCTCTCTCTCTCTCTCTGTCTCTCTGTCTCTCTCTCTCGACGCTTTAATCTCTCTGACCACAGACTGCAATTTCCACAATGCAAGGAACTTTGTTGCCCCCAGTCCTGGAGCCTCATATCCACTGCAACAAGAAACAGAGGGTCTAATCTTTAGTTGCAGGTTTTAAAGTCCTGGGGGAGGGCAATGATCAACTCAGTGGTCATGAGGGAGTGGGCCACAATGATTGGCAATAGGGTCGAAAGAGCTTCTCAAGGTGGGCAGCCTTGTAGACCCAACCATAGATGTCCCCTCCAAATTTACTGCCAGCTTTGAAGTGTCTAATGAGATAGGTGGAAGGTACCCAAAGCTCATCCTTTTTTCTCACTCTTCCATCTTGGAAGTTCTGCTCAACTCCTGCCAAAATCCTCTCCAAGCTTGAGAGACTATTTAGGTTGGCTTCTTCTGTGACCTCCTTCCTAGAGTCACTCTAACTCTTGATGACTTTCCCTATGAGTTAGGGTAATGCTACCAGCTATAACAAATTAGCCTCTACATTATAATAAGTTGTATAATACAAGTTTGTTTCTGGCTCACTTCAAAGTTCAATGTGTTTAAAGTTGAGGTTGCCTTTCACATATTAACTCAGGGTTCTGAATTCTCCCATTTGTGGCTCCATCTTTTCTTGTCTCAGAGTCCTCTGCATTCAGTCAGGAAGGTGGGCAAAGATAGAATGGGAAGACACACTCATTTCTTAACCATATCACTTCTATTCACAGTCCCATTGGTGGGAACTGGTCAGATGACTCTATCAGGATGCAAGGTGTGATGGGAAATGTAGTTCCTGGATAGACAATTCTTCCTAGCCACAACTTTATACTATATAAGGAAGAACATACTTTTTTTTTTTTTTTTTTTATCCTCACTTGAGGACATTTTTCCACTTTTTGTTCAGATGGGGGCGGGGAGAGGAAGGGACACATGTGAAAGGGACACATCGAGTGGCTGCCTTCCATACCACTGAACCAGGCCCAAGGACAAACTGCAACTGAGGTATGTGCCCTTAGCGGGAACTGAACCCTGGTCTCTCTGGACCACAGGCCAACGCTTTTACCACTGAGCCAAACCGGCCAGGACAGAACATATATTTTGATGGACTATTAGCCATCTTATCACCCCTCCTCCTGGCCATGCAGTCAGCCACCCACACATGAGTATCTCATTGCTCTCTGTTTCCTGTCTACTAATCTCAATGTTCACAACACCTGAAGTCCTTGTCTCTTGCTGCTCATAAAAAAATTAAAAAAAAAAAAAAAAGATAATCAGCCTTGTCTAGATGGCTCAGTTGGCTGGAGAACTGTCCTGTACACCAAAAGGTTGTGGGTTCGATCCTAGTCAGGGCACCTATAGTAGGCAACTGATGGATGTTTCTCTCTCACATTGATGTCTTTTCCTCTCTGTCTCCTTTTCTCTCTCTCTCTAAAATCAATAAAAACATATTCTCAGGTGAGGATAAAAAAAAAAAAAAAAGATGATTAATCTCACCCATAGTTTTCAAAAACCAAATTGACAAACTATGGTCTGCAGGCCAGCTGCCTACTTTTACAGACACTGGGGCTGAGAGATAAGCAAGGCAGGGTAAGACAAGTGCAGGATTGGATCCTGTCTCCATTTAAGATTTTGATATTTATTCATCATAGATTTTTTGCATTACTTTTGATTTTTAAGATGCCCCATTAAAATGTAATTTATCCTAATTACTAAGTCTCTTGGTGTCCACTTAAATATTGCACCCAAGGCAAGCACCTCATTGCTTTACCCTAGTCCCAGTCCCGGCCTGGCCTTCTTGTTATGGTCCTTACCCCTCTGAACAGCCTGACATTTAGAAATGTGCCCTGCCCCGAGCGAAACTTGTGCAGAGAGAAGAGGAGGAAGCTCTCACTGCTGCATGCTATAGAACAACTCTACAGTCTCTTCCTTTAGACCCACAGGGCCTGTAGGACTGGAAGCTTTCACTGTCCTAGGAACATGGCCATAGTGGAAGGTCCCAGTTAGTTCCCAGGAGTCCATCTTCCTCCTGCCAAGCCTCCTGCTGCTTTTGAAGTTGGTCCAGTGACCTCACTTATCTCATTTCCCTGGAGTCATTTTGCTTTGAATCTTGTGAACTTTTTAAACTGAAGCCACATCTTGCAACAATTTGATATTAAAACACAACTGTCACCCATTCAAAGCTACATATTTCCCCCAGATCTATTTTGTTTCACTTCACAAACCCCAGGTTTCATTCATTTTTGCTTTGCAGCTGATGGTGTCTCTGTCTTCAGTCTCTTTCTCTCCCTCATTCCTATCCTCCTGCCCCAACCCCCACCCCCTTCTACTTCCCCAATGTGGTGATCACACCCCTTTAGCCTTGGGGCAGCCCCTGAGCTGGGTTGGGATGAAGAAGGAATGTGGTCCCACAGGATCCAGGCTCTGGAAGTTTCTTTGGAGGTCATGATATAGAGAGATGCAGCAGCTTCCTTTAAAATGAAAGTGAAAATGTTTCTCAACCAAGTCAGGCAATTTATACCCAACATGGTAAGGTCCAAAAGCCTTAGAAAGCCATATGTTGCCCACCCCCCAAGAAACAAACCATGTTCTATGAATTAAGGCAGTTGACCTGCCATACGCATTCACCCCAGGGCTCTGCAGTTCCCTCTCAGATATTGGCTGACAGGGAAAGCAAGAGACACTTGGCATCCGTCACAGTTGTCCAAACTGAAAACTACCTGAATATCAACAGTAAAATGGATAAATAAATTAAATAAAGATAATCAACAATAATCATTAATCAAAAATAAACACGTAGATAAATAAATAAATGCCATTCAATGGAATACTCTACAGTGATGAGATTAAACAATCCACAGCTTTGCACAGTGACATCATGTTGAGCAAAAGAAGCCATTCACAAAGCACATGGTGTGTATATATGAAAGATAGGGTCTATTACTTTTGTTTTTCTGGCAGAATTTTATGGTTTTGATACAGACACTAAAGGAGTCCAAGGCCACCTGTTATAAGCCAATTAAGCAGAGACAGTGTTGAATTATATATGAGGATTTATTTCAATAATGCCAACATTATGGAGAGAGCAGCAGGTCATCCTGAAAATTCTGCTCTCCCGTATCCTATAGCTGATTAATTATATAGGGATAAGAAAGAAGGGCTGTGTGTAAGGGGGAAGGGGTAGGATAAGGGCTGCAGGGTCCGTGTGTCTCTTTCCAGGATCTTGAAGTCCAATAACATGGGAGTTAATTTTCTATGATGTTAAAAACAGCTCAGCCCATTCCTGGGACCAAAGAATGGTCAACATTCCCCAGTCAAACTCCCAGAGGGGGTCAGGGTCCAGGCATAGCAACCAAGTCAAAGTGTGTCCTGACCTTGGTCTACTCTCAAAATGTATTTTCTTTTCTGAGTAATAGACCTATCTGGGCTCCAAGGCATCTTATCTTTTCACAGCCCTGTTTTTCTTCTTGCAACACATCCTCCAGTGTTCCAGGGTCTGTAAGATACCTCATATCTATAGTTGGTAAAGTGAATAATCATTAAACAACTGTGGTTCTATTCCTATTACAAACCCTTCCCCTATCAGTTTATAGACACAAATATAATGTGTACAAGTCTACTGCTCTTAAAAGCTGATGCGAACCAGTTCTAGCACCCCACAGCCTAAGAGTACCTTATACTTTCTATGTGACTCTAGAACGACATTAAATTTTTTAATTTATTTTTTTTTATTAATTAATTTTTGTTACACGTTTCTCCTTTTTCCCTCACTGATTTCCCCCATCCCTCCCTCCCTGCCCTGTCCCCAGTTTGTTGTCCATGTCTACTGTTTATGCATACATGCATGTAAGTTCTGTGGTTTATCTCTGCCCCACAACCTGCTCTTCTGGGGATTGTCAGTCTGTACCCCACCTCCACGTCTCTGGGACTACCCCATTCCTCAGACTGTTATGTTCATTATATTCCACAAATAAGTGAGATCATATGATGCTTGTCTTTCTCTGTTTGGCTTGTTTCACTTAGGATGATACTTTCCAGGTCCCTCCATGTAGTCTAAAAGGATAAGAGATCTTTCTTAATTACAGCCGCGTAGTACTCCATTGTGTTTATGTACCACCACTTTTTTATCCATTCCTCTACTGATGGACACTTGGGATGTTTCCAGATCTTAGCTATTGTAAATAGTGCTGCTATGAACATGGGGGTACATATATTCTTTCTGATTGGTGTTTCAGGCTTCTTAGTGTATATTCCTAGAAGTGGGATCACTGGGTCAAATAGAAGTTCAATTTTTAATTTTTTGAGGTAACATCATATTGTTTTCCATAGTGGCTGCACCAGTCTGCATTCCCACCATCAGTGTACTAGAGTCCCCTTTTCTCCACACCCTCACCAACACTTGTTATTTGATGATTTGTTGATGGCGGCCATTCTGACAGGTGTGAGGTGATACCTCATTGTTGTTTTAATTTGCATCTCTCTGATGATTAGTGATGATGAGGATTTCTTCATATGTCTCTTGGCCATTTGTATGTCCTGTTTGGAGAGGTGTCTATTTAGTTCTCTGCCCATTTTTAGATTGGGTTCTTTGTCTTCCTTTTGTTGGGTTGTATGAGCACTCTATATATATTGGAAATTAACCCCTTATCTGATATATCATTGGCAATTATGCTCTCCCATACAGTGGGTAGCCTTTCCGGTTTGATGATTATATCTTGCTGTGCAGAAGCTTTTTAGTTTGATGTAGTCCCATGTGTTCATTTTCTCCATTGTTACTATTGCCTTAGGTGATGTATCAGTGAAAATTCTGCTGCGTATGATGTCTCAAATTTTGTTGCCTGTAGTTTCTTCTATGATTTGTATGGATTCATGAGTCACATTTAAGTCTTTTATCCATTTTGAGTTTATTCTTGTGTAGGATGTAAGTTGATGGTCTAGTTTCATTTTTCTGCATGTAGCTGTCCAATTTTCCCAGCACCATTTATTAAAGAGGCTGTCCTTACTCCACTGTATGCTCTTGTCATCTTTGTCAAATATTAATTGAGCATATTGCCTTGGGTCCATTTCTGGGTTCTCTGTTCCACTGGTCTATATGCCTGTTCTTTTGCCAGTACCAGGCTGTTTTGATTACGGTGGCTTTGTAGTATAACCTGAAATCTGGTAATGTGATCCCTCCAACTTTGTTTTTCCTTTTCAAGATTGCTGTGGTTATTTGAAGTCTTTTTTGGTTCCATATGAACTTTTGAAGTACTTGTTCTAATTCTGTGAAGTATGCTGTTGGTATTTTGATAGGGATTGCATTGAATCTATAAATTGCTTTGGGTAATATGGACATTTTAATGATGTTCTTTCAATCCATGAACAGGGTATGTGCTTCCACTTTTATATAACTTCCTCTGTTTCTTTTTTCAATGATCTGTAGTTTTCTGCGAATAGGTCCTTTATTTCTTTGGTTAAGTTTATTCCTAGGTATCTTAATTTTTTTGCCGCAATGGTAAATGGGATTGTTTTCTTAGTTTCTCTTTCTGTGAGTTCATCCTTGGTGTATAAGAATGCCATTGATTTCTTGATGTTAATTTTGTATCCTGCTACTTTGCCAAATTCATTTATTAAGTCTAGTAAATTTTCAATGGAGTCTTTGGGGTTTTCTACATATAGTATCAAGTCATCTGCAAATAATGACAGTTTCACTTCCTCCTTTCCAATTTGGATCCCTTTTATTTTTTCTTTTTGTCTGATTGCTGTGGCTAAGACTTCCAGTACTATGTTAAATAAGAGTGGCGAAAGTGGGCATCCTTGCCTTGTTCCTGTTCTTAAGGGAAATACTTTTAGTTTTTGCCCATTGAATATGATGTTGGCTGTAGGTCTCTCATATATGGCCTTTATTATGTCGAGATATGATCCCTCTATTCTCACATTGCTGAGCGTATTTATCAGAAATGGATGCTGGATTTTGTCAAAGGCTTTTTCGGCATCTATTGATATGATCATGTGGTTTTTATTCTTCATTTTATTTATGTGGTGTGTCACGTTTATTGATTTTGCGAATATTGTACCAGCCTTGCATTCCTGGGATGAATCCCACTTGGTCATGGTGGATAATTTTTTTGGTGTATTGCTAGATCCGATTTGCTAGTATTTTTTTCAGGATTTTGGCATCTATGTTCATCAGGGATGTTGGCCCATAGTTTTCTTTCTTTGTTGTGTCTTTTTCTGGTTTTGGAATTAGAATTATGCTGGCTTCATAAAACGAGTTTGGAAGTCTTCCTTCTTCTTGAATTTTTTGAAATTGAGGAGAATGGGTATTAGTTCTTCTTTGAATGTTCGGTAAAACTCCCCCGTGAAGCCATCCAGGCCTGGGCCTTTGTTTGCTGGGAGAGTCTCGATTACATCTTCAATTTCTTCTGTTGTTATTAGTCTGTTCAAGTTTTCTATCTCTTCCTCATCCAGTTTTGGGAGACTATGTGTTTCTAGAAATTTGTCCATTTCACTTAGATTGTCGAATTTGTTGCCATATCATTGTTCATAGTAGTTGTTAATGATCTTTTGTATTTCTGTGGTGTCAGTTGTTACTTCTTCTCTTTCATTTCCAAATTTCTGTATTTGGGTTCTCTCTCTTTGTTTCTTGGTGAGTCTAGCTAAGGGTTCATCAATCTTGTTTATCTTTTTGAAAAACCAGCTCTTTGTTTCATTGATCCTTTGAATTGTTTTTTTTGTTTGTTTTTGTCTCTATGTTGTTTATTTCTGCTCTGATCTTTACTATTTCCTTCCTTGTACTTGCTCTGGGGTTTTCCTTTTGTTTGCTCTCTAGTTCTTTAAGTTGTGAGGTTAGATAATCTATTAGAAATTTTTCTTGTTTTTTGAAGTAGGCCTGTAGTGCTATGAGCTTCCCTCTCAGAACTGCTTTCGCTGCATCCCATAGATTTTGTGTTGTTGTGTGTTCATTTTCATTGGTTTCCAGGAAGTTTTTACTTTCTTCCTTGATCTCCTCGGTGACCCATTCATTGTTTAATAACATGCTATTTAGCTTCCATGTGTTGAAATGTCTTTGTATGTTCTTCTTGCAATTGATTTCTAGTTTTATGCCATTGTGATATGAGAAGATGCTTGATGTGATTTCAGTCTTCTTGAACTTGTAGAGACTTAGTTTGTGCCCTAACATGTGGTCTATCTATGAGAATGTCCCATGTGCACTTGAGAAGAATGTGAATTCTATAGTTTTCGGGTGTAATTCTCTGTAGATATCTATTAAATCTATTTGGTCTAGTGCTTCATTTAGAGTCTCTGTTTCCTTGCTAATTTTTTGTCTAGAGGATCTATCCAGTGCTGTCAACGGGGTTTTGAAGTCCCCTGGTATGATTGTATTGCTATCGATTTCTCCTTTGAAGTCCTCCAGAAGATTTGTAATATATTTTGGTGCTCCCATACTGGGTGCACATATGTTTATCAAGGTTATATCTTTTTGTTGGATAGATGCTTTCAATATTATATAGTGGCCTTCTTTGTCTCTAGTTATGGCCTTCATTTTTAAATCTATTTTATCAGATATGAGTATTGCTACCCCAGCTTTTTTTTTCCTTTCCATTTGCTTGGAAGATTTTTTTCCATCCCTTCACTTTCAATTTACGTGAGTCTTTTGTTGTGAGGTGGGTCTCTTGTAAACAACATGTAGATGAGTTATGCTTTCTTATCCAATCAGCTACTCTGTATCTTTTTATGGGAGCATTCAATCTATTTACGTTTAAGGTGATTATTGATATGTACTTATTTATTGCCATTTTTGTTTAGTGTGGTTCTATTTTTCTTCCCATTTCTCCTGCTAATTACAGCAGTCCTTTTAACATTTCTTGCAGTGCTGGTTTGGTGCTAATGTATTCCTTTAGCCTTTTTTTGTTTGGAAAGCTCTTTATTTGACCTTCTATTTTGAATGATAGCCTTGCTGGATAGAGTAGTCTTGGATTCAGATCCTTGTTTTTCATGACCTTGATTACTTCATGCCATTCCCTTCTGTTCTTAGTGTTTCTTGTGAGAAGTCAGCTGAGAACCTTATGGGGGTTCCTTTGTAGGTAACCTGTTGCTTATCTCTTGCTGCTTTTAGGATTCTTTCTTTGTCTTTAATTTTTGGCATTTTAATTACTATGTGTCTTGGTGTGGGCCTGTTTGGGTTCTTCATACTTGGGGCTCTCTGTGCTTCTTGAACTTGAATGCCTTCTTCCTTCACCAAGTTAGGGAAGCTTTTTGTCACTATTTTTTCAAATATATTCTCTAACCCTTGCCCATTTTCTTCCTCTTTGGGGACTCCTATGATGCGAATGTTATTCCGTTTCCAGTTTTCCCACAGTTCTCTTAAGCTGTCTTCCTGTTTTTTAATTTATTTTTCCTTTTGTTTTTCTGATTGGTTGATTTTTTTCTACCCTGTCTTCTAATTCACTGATCTGGTCCTCAGCTTCCTCTACTCTGCTTTTTAGACCTTCCTATATGTTTTTCATTTCTGATATGTCATTTTTTATCTCTTCTTGGTGGTTTTTAATTTCCAATTGGCTTATTTTCATCATCTCTATGTCTTTACACATGCTGTTGAGCTTCCTCAAGATCATGGCTCTGAATTCTAGTTCTATTAACTTGCTTAACTGCACCTCATTTATCTCATCTTCCGTAGAGGTCTCTTTTCTTTCTTTTGGCTTTTGTTTCTGTTTTTCACCATTTTGGCTATTACAGTGGGCTTTGGAGTCTGCCAAATTTTCCGGTGTTGGTGTTCTGCTGTTTGTGGCTCCCTGTCCTGGGTTTGGATGAGGCAGGAAGGACCCACTTTAAATACCACTGTCAAGTCTTAAATTTCCTGGTTAGAGTTGCTAGCCCAGGGAATGGTAGTTATCCTCTAACTTTTTTTTGCCTGGAGGCTATTAGTAGAGGTCACCTGAAGAGCCTTGGTTTCTGAGTTGGCTGAAAAACTCCCTCAGGTGCTCAGTGTAAGAGGATTTCCAGAGGGTGGGGCACATGCTGGTTGTTAATGGGCCTCAATTAGCATTTCAATGGCCACCAGGTGGGGTTGAATTTCTGAGGGAGGGGCCGCCACCTCTCCCCAGGGCCCTGGAAAGGAGTAAGATGACCACAATCCTGCTTGGCTGCACTCAGCAAAAGCTCTGAGCACCCTCCAAATCCCGAGGGTCCCCACACAGTTCCAGTCCAGTCTGCCCTCCCTCTGCCAGAGCCCAAGGTGAGTGGCTGCTGCCAATTTAGCCTCTGTCTAGGCTCTGTGTCGTGGAGTCGCCTGGGACTTTTAACCCGAGGGCGCTGCTCCCAGCCAAGGGCCGCCAAGGCTGAGGCACCAGCCGAGGGCATAGCACCCAGCGGAGGTCACAGGACCCAGCCGAGAGCACAGCTTCAAGCCGAGTCCCCTGGTCCCAGCTGAATCCGCTGGTCCCATCCCAGGCCGCTGCAGACCATGGGCTCCTGGCCCCCTCTCACATCCTCGCAAGCCTACCAGGATTGAGTCAGTGCCCCTGGTTATGTGGTCCTCCAAGCTGCCTTTCAGTTGCCCTTTCCTGACGATGTGTCTTTATTTTAGTTGTAAATCCAGTTTGGTCCTGGGAGATGGTCTGTGTAGCTTCCATTCACTCCGCCGCCATTTTTCACTCTTCTTGGCGTCTAGTGTCAGAGACACACGTAAAGAGATGTTGCTAATAAAGTGGAGCTGCTGTTTTAATGGAGAGAATCATGGTATCCTCTGGGAGTATCTCTGGCTGGTGAGCATGTGGAAGCTGCCCCGCTCCCTTGCAACTTCTGGGCCATTCGAGGCACAGCCCCCACTGGCAGGCACGCACACAGGCACGCGACAGGTGAGGGCTGCAGACACCCTGCTGGATGGTCCAGTGGGCTCTGAGGACAGTCCGGCCCCCGCGGGCTCCCTAGGTCGAGGTGGGTCCTCTGGGGACCCAATGGCCTGAGTCTTCCCCAGGCTTGCGCACCCTCGGGCCACACGGTCCCTGGGGCTGGGAAGGTGGGACGAGGCCTGGCAGGTCAGGGAGCCCAAAGGCCGGCTTCGGCTTTGTGTGCCCCTGGCCCCAGTGACAGGTTGGGGGCAGGACCACAGGCCCACGGGCGGGTGGCCTCTGGGCCCGGCTGGGCAGGAAGGCAGGTTGGTACTGAGGCCGAGGCCAGTCCTGGCTGGAGCCGCGCTGCCTGGGGCTCTGCTGAGGCTCCGGGTCGGCCACATTAGATGTTTTGTTGATGCTGTTTCACCTACTGTCACTCAAGTAGATTTGCTTATGATAATCCAATAAAGAAACCTAAATTCTCGTCTAGAATTTAGAGCCACTTCCAAAATTAAAGTTAAGGCTACTTCAGGCTATAGAGTAAAAATGTGCAGAGAGAGGTGCTAGCTGACTCCCTCTACAAAACCTCCTCTGAGGCCTTGTATACTTTCAGCAAGTACGTCATTCCATTTTGCTTTTATTCTATGATGTCACATTTAAGCTACTCACTTACAAAATAGTAACTTTTGAAGTCCCCTCAAATTTAATTATAGAAAATGTTAAACATATACAAAAATACTATGACCATCATGATCCAACTTCAATTATTATCACTTGTGATCAATCAGGTTGTATCTACACCTGATCCATTCCTCACTTCTTGTATTACTTTGAAACAATACCAAATATCATATCATTTTGCCGATAAAGATTTCAGTAAAAAGAAACACCGTTTTAATCTTAAAAACTCATTTAAACTGAAGTAAAGTAATTGATGAGGTCTACATTGTCAGCCCTCTCTGACTTAGTGGAATTTTTAACTGGGCCAAAAGCTGAAGAATAGTGCAGTGATGTCAGCCTCAGGCATTGTTCCCCCAGTGGGGACTTGGCTAGGTGAGGCTTTGAAAGGGAGAGGGTGCTGTTGATGGGACGTAAATCACAACCTGTAAACAACTATTGCCCCTGCTGCTGGCAGTCATTCTTATTACCCTCAATCAGAAGTTTTCACAAAGAATATTTGAATTCTTTAAAGAATGCTCCAATTTTGTACCAGTCCTATAAATTTCAAGTATGCAGAACTTAGTTCCAGTTCAGATAAATTCATTAGAATTTTTAAAAGTGGGGATGAAGATAGACAGATGGATAACTGCAAATCATCTGAAGATCCATGGGAAAACCCTTGCCACTCAGGGCTCCATGGTTCTTTAGGCCCCATGAATTGGGAGGTCTCCTGGCCAGGACACAGAGGACGCAGTCCCTTGGAGTGGGGTGGCAGGCAGTGGGGTCTTGCCCTAGTCCAGCAGTGGTGGCACAAGCTGAATCCCAGGTGTTCAACTTGTGTCATTTGCCTCTCATAGCATTTAGAAAATGTGGGGGTTGTTTGCTAACACTTCTCAATTGGGAGATTTTGCATAAAAGGCCCTTGGAGGCAACCCAATAGTTTCCCTCCTCAGCCTCATCCACTCCTGCGTGGCAGGCTGAGGACTCAACCCCCACTACCTCATGAGGAGACTTCAACCAGTAATGTATCTGTGTTGGTGGAATGAATAATCCACCTTCCTTGCCCTCAGGTGGGCAAGTGTGCAACATGTTCTGTGCAGGCTCCCAGAACCCCAGTAATTGCCCATTTACACTCTGCCTGGGCCTCCTTCCCATCCCACTCTCCCCTCCCCGATCCCCTCATCCTGCTTCCAGGAATTGCCTCCCAAATCGTCTGCTGGCACTTGATCCTCATCTGTTCCTGGAAGAATTCAACTCAAAACAACTTCCACAAACTCTCAGCCCAGTCCTGCCAGTTATCAGCCTCTACCCCAGCTGAGCAAGTTCCTCCAGAGCCCCACTGTGAACCAGTCTTTGTGCAAGGGAGGCTGGCCACAGAGATCAAAGAGGCCTCTGCTCTCAGGGGAAAATATTGGGTCAAATAGCATGTCATTTCAGAAAAGCTCCCAAGTACAGCATTTCCTGAGCTCTGCAATTACAGCCTCTTTCTATGCTGGCTTTGAAGGCCCCTGCAAGCAGCTATTTACTCTCTGGCCTGGAACACCACTAAAGGGCTCATTCTAAATATATCTGGACAAATTCACAACCCTCAGGCTGCCCAGATGCATATTTGTGAGAGTCTCCCAGCATGTGGTTGAGTGTCTCCATGTAAAACCCAGCTGCAGTGTGCTGTTCAAAGAGGAGCCTCTTCATTTTCCCTTTCTCCCCACCCTGCCTGAGAATCCATAAGAAATTTCTACTGAGGAAAAAAAAAAAAAAAAGGCAGGGTGTTGAGATTCACTGTTAGACTGGCTCCAAGGACAAGAGCTTCACAGAATTTAACAATTCTGGCCCTTAAAATACGTACCAATAAATATGTGTCAAGTAAATTCTGAAGCCATATGGATGGATTGCCCTTCCTAACTCCTAACATCTCTCTCAGCACAAAGTATACACGTGATGCCATTGCTTGTAATAGGGCAAAAACTGGACCCCACTTTGGTGCCTGTGGGTATGGGAGGGTTAATTTCATTATGCTCTCTCCATCTAATAGATTATTCAGTGGCCTTTCCAGAGGGAGAGATTTTTTTGCTCTGAGCTTGGAAGCACCTCCAAGACCTATTGTTCAGTGAAAGGACATCATGTTGAAGAGTGTGCATCATGTGCTTAAAAATGCACAAAACATCTCTGGAAGTACAAACAAAAGACTATCATTAGGGGCTGACTGTGGGGAGAAGTGGAACATAGTGGGTCAAGGCGAGAGAATTCACTTTGTATAATACACAGACACACACACATTTTTAATGTAACATCAATAAAAACAAAAAGGAGCCCTTGTTTCTAGTCTGAATTCACTAACCATGGTGTGCAGTCTCATGGTGGGTTTTAGACTCCTACGTCAGTTCTCCTCCCAGTGCCTGGCTCAGAGCAAATAACCAATAGGTCCTTCTTGAATAAAGCCAGTGTGGCCCCCACCTCTCTAAATCATATAGGTCTTGCCAACTTGGCCCCCTCTAGGCAGAAAAAACAAAATCAGAAGAAACAGTTCTGATAAGGACACAGCAAACATGCCTTCATTCATTCAGTACCTATTGCAGAGTACCTACTGGGTGCCAGGCAGAATATACGCCCAGAGGAATACAGCATAACAAGACAGATAAGCCTGGCTGGTGTGGCTCAGCGGTTAAGTGTTGACCATGCACCTAGAGGTCACTGGTTTGATTCCTGGTTAGGGTACATGCCCAGGTTGTGGGCCTGATTCCCAGTGAGGGGCATGCAGGAGGTGGCCAATCGATGCTCTCTCTCATCTATGTTTCTCTCTCTCTCTCTCTCCCTTCCTCTGTCTCTAAAATCAATAAAGAAAAAAAAAATTTTTTTTTAAAGACATAAAAATCCCTGCTCTCAGGGAGTTTTCACTCTAGCTGGGGAAAAGGGTGATAAACAACAGACAAATTAGATAACAGAGCATTGTGGTAAGTTGTGGTGAGACCTAAGGAGGGGAACAGCAGGAAGGTGGACAGGAAATGGAGGGTGGCAGTTCTAGGGTGTTCAGGGATCTCACTGAGAAAGTCAAGGCCTGAGAGGTCAGGGAGTGGGCTGTCAGTTATCTAGGAGGAAAGCCAGAGGGGCTGGCAGGTTTACAGTCCCCTGGGACTCCAGAGGAGAGAAACCCCTCATTTGTATAGGGGTCTGTGTGACCTGGAGCTCCTCAGAACTCCCCAGAGGCCTGATTCCATCCTCCCCTGATTTAGACAAAATTGAACAAGTCAACCCAATACTCAGAGCTGGGTAGAGTCAAAATCAAGAGTAGATGAACACTGATGTGCTCACCCTGGCAGTCCCAAGAGAGATGCCTTGGTGGGCCCAACCTCTGCCTCAGGCTCAGATTTGGAGAAAACCAGGCCCTGGGGACAAAAATAAATGTTCTATGAATACTTCATTCTAAATATCCCTCTACACAGACTTTCCCAGTATGGGGTCCTCAGATCATTCATCCTGCAAAATGATCCACCAGAGAGAAAAGGGGTGTAGGAGGCTTTTGGATATTCACCAAAGTAAGAAAGCCTGCCCTACTTTGTTTAACTGGGAAGCATCTGGGCTCACTGGACAGACAAGTACCCGGATATCAGGTTTACTGCCCATCTGTAGGAGTACATTCATTGTAAGGAAGTCCTGTTATCGGTGGGGTATCCTCTGCATCTCCACCTATCGTCCGTGGAAGTGGGCTTCTTGGGGTGCCACAGATATAAGAATTTCCCGAGCCCCCCCACAGGAAGATGAGGTATTATGGGAAGCTTTATTGATGATGTAACATTGAGGGAGTTTCTCTTCAAGGTCCCATCTCCCTCCATCCGCCATGGAAAAAGTCCCATTTTTTCTTCAGCAGAGCTAGGATTAAAGCCACTGCTCTGAGTTTCTGTTCCATGTTGAAGCACAGTCCAGCCTAACTTGTTTAACTTGTACTCCCAGCTGCAGTCCCTTGTGTGTAGGATTCACTTGGCCATGGACTATGTGGCTTCTAGGGCCACATGGTGGACTAGTGCAGGTCAAGGAACAAGTGAATGCAAGGAAGCAGGAGCAAAGCAAGAAGAACAAGAAGCAAGAATGCTTTGTTTTGAAATTTTAACTTAGGAGCTTATCTAATAAATCTTTCAGGATTTCACATGCTTGCAGTGGCTCCATCACTTCTAGCCAAGTATCTTTTTCTCAGATTAGACTGACAGGCAAGCACCTTCCCTACATCACCCCAACCTCACTGAGCAAGCATTCATTTACCCCTTTGTTGGACCCCTTCCCCAAGTGATCTGCAGGGAATGGACTGGTGGTTCCTTGTAGGGAGTGTAAAATTGCAGCTTCCTTGTGAAGCTGCCTAGATGACCATGCTTATAATGTCTGGCCTTCCCTTTGCTGTCTTCCTATTATTAATATTAGCTACCTCATTATAACAGTAACAGTCCTACATTTCATTGCCTCTCAAACCTTTCCTTTCGCTGAAGGATGGAGATAGGTGGAGGAGGGCTTCCTAAAAATGCAGCCTGGAATTTCTTCCTGAGAGTGTGTCCAACAGAAATGAGTGCTTATCTTGCATATGAGCACCTAAGGCATGTACAAGAATATTTCCAGCAGCACTATTCACAATAGCCTCAAACTGGAACCAACCCAGATACCATCAGCAGGAGGAAATATAAATAATGTGTGTGTCTTCACACAATGAAACACAACACAGTAAGAAAATAATAAACCATTGACAATACACAGCAGCATGGATGAACTTCAGAGATGTAATGTAGAGCAGGGAAAGCAAATATTATATGACTCCATTTCTGTGCAGGCCGAGGACAGTTAAAACTAACTTCTGATAGAGGTCAGAATGGTGGCTAATTGGGAAAGGAGAATGATTTTAAGGGGACATGAAGGATGCTGTTGGGGGCTGGAAATGCCCGATGTCTCCACCTGGGCCACACAGCCGTACACATGTATAAACATCCAGTGAGCTTCCACTTAACAATTCCTGTACTTTACATTCTATAAGTTATATACAAGTAAAGAAGTTAACAACAAAATGACAGGTAAAAACATAAAAATAAAGGCTGGGAAAGGGGAAGAGGTATCCCAGAGCTAACTGACTTTCATATCCTATTAGGAATTCCCTAAAAGACTTCAAGAGGCAGGGGTTCTTTTCTCACCCCAAGCACCATCCCAGTTCAAGCCACTGTCACCTTCAGTTCCTTCTACCCCCCCACCACCACTGTCCCTCTTCTTACACCCACCTTACACACAAACCACTGTTTACACAGCCATCAGAGAGAGCACCTGTGATCTACTTAGGAACCTGAAATGAGATCTGTGGGGAAGAGGAAGATGAGGTATATAGGTAATGGGGTATCTTTCAAAACCACAAAGCTGGGAAGGTCACTTCCATGGTTGACTCTCTTCAATGCCTTGCTTCTGTCCTCATTAATATGGTTTACAGGGCCCTAGCAGAGTGACCATAGCCTCATCTCACAGCCCCCTCTTCCATCCCCATCTTCTTTTCCCCTACAAAACCGACTTCAGGTCCCTAAGTGGGTCATAGGTGTTAGCTCTCACCTACCAAAAATAGTACTCTTCCCAGTGCACCAATCACCCTCAACAAGGACCCCATCACTCCTCCCAGATCACCCTACAGCTCTCAACCATAATGGAGGAGCCTTCCCTGACCCTTCCTGTCATGGCATTCACTCCTCATATCATTCATTGCGTGTCCTGAAGTTGCTTGTTTAAGTATCTTTATCTCCAGATGAAGTGCCAGGAGGGCGAGGACCTATCTTGAAGGGCTGCTCTGAGGATTACATGACATGGGGAATGCATAGTGAGTACCAGGCACTCACTAAATGTTAGTTTCCCTTCCCTGGCTCTGGGGAAAGAAGGGCTGAGGGGGCAGGGGTTGACTCTGGGGGTTCCAAAAGGGCCTGGGGTCGGAGGGTGGGATCAGGGATGGGCGGGTTCTCACAATGGGCTGGAACTCTTCTTTCCTGTATTCTCCACTTGGACTCTTCTCCCTGTCCCAGGGAGGGGATGAGAGACCTAGGATGAGTTTGAGGGGAGCTTTGGGAGGAATCCCTATTATTTTTCTTCACTGCTGTGCTTGAAGTTCCCACAAGACCTTTTAATTGGTGGCCACTGACCTTTATCCTATCTCCCACTCCTCTATCACCATACCAAATGCTGGCTTGTCTATGGGAAGAAACAGCTGTGACTATAAATTTATTCCAGTGGAATTGGTGACAGATTACTTTCTGGGTGAGTTTCAGAAACTGTCCCTTCCTCATGACATGCTGGAGTGAGAGGTGCTGGTCAGTGACCTCTCTGTCACAGAACTCCCCCCACACCTCACCTGGCCTTTCTCCTGTCCTCCTGTGGCCAAACAAGACAGGAAGGAAAGAAGTGAGGGAAGGGACAGCTGGGGAGGGGCTTGAGGGAAAGAAGGCTGTGAAACTCACTGCCCCACCCCTCTGTGCCTTCCCTTCTTTAACTGTTGTCTTCACTCTGCCCCTCTCAGTCTCTCCTCTCTCTGCCTTGGTTCTTAGATTTTCTTCTGGAAACAGAGCTAAGTCAACCATCTTAGAACCCTAACTCCAAGAAAAATGTGTTGAAGGAGGTGAAAAAGACTCCCAGGGTGATTGAGACTTTGTTGCTTGAGTTCCTCAAAGAGGCAAAAGTCCCCCAAACAGGAATCCCCGGCATGTTGGTCAAGACAACAGATGGGGCTGAGGTGAAACTGGGCTGTGAAGGCTGATCCCCCTTGCAGCTGCCCAGGATGGCCATCCAGTTCATCTCCACACTCATGGTCTCAGCCCTGCAGACCAACTGGCAAATGTGCAGCTGGAAGTTCAGCATCCTCCCCCTTGTCCCCAACCCCCCTCCCATTCTTCCTGATCCCCCAAGATTCATTCCTCCTTTCCTTCACTTGTTCAACATTTATTCCCAGCCACTAGCACTTGTTCTGGCACAGTAGATGGCCAACAATAGGTAATGAGTGGATGGATGTTTAGACCTGTCTGTAGCGGGTGTGGATACTGAATTCTTTGGGCATTACCAATTTCACCTGCCTGTGTCTGCCTCTCTTTACACAAATTCTTTGTCTGAAGCCTCAGAAGGCTGTTCTGCCAGTGAGTAGGCTGGGCTGGAAGGGCTAGGGAAGTCAACCCCACATCAGCTGATGAGAACTGGTGCACAAACACCCCCTCCATCCCTTTAGGGCAGCCTTCCTGAGTAGTGGGCACAACACTGCCTCTCACAGTAGTAACCTGTTCCATAACACACCTGCACTGGCTTCTCCCCTTCCCTGTCCCTCTCCCTTTCGGGTCACCTCCCGATAAATGATGTACCCTTAAATCCCTGTTTCCAACCCCCGTAGCAGGGCTTCTCTTATACATATGGCATCTGATGCTGCACAAGCTAAATTTGGACCTCTAGGCCCTGAGCACCTTGCCTGGATGTCCACAGAGCACACATATGCGGTGGGTGTCAGAGAGGATGGAGGCCAGCGAGGATTCGGAAACAGGAGCACTGTAATGGCTACACTGAAAGCAGCAGCCTGCCAGGGGGTGTCTGGCGTGGTTATAATTGGATATTTCATTCAAGCTTCTTCATGGGCCTGAACAATAAGACCCTTCCTAAAGAAGACCCTACTGGCTCATCTGGGGTTGTTTTGCATGGGTACACATCTCAGCCACAGAGAAAAACTCTCTCTTACTCCAGAGACCCTGAGGCTATGCCAAGTTGGGCTTCCTGGGTGAGAACCAAGCCTGGTACATGAGGAAGTCAGATGTCCACCCACAATATAGGGCAGCATGGTCCCACTGATTCTGGGAGCCCAGGGTAGACAAGTGGAAAACCCACCCACTGCTGAATGGAATGAAACAGGCTGCTATTCTTGAGTCTGGAGCCAGTGTAGGGGTGAGAGCTGTTTTACTTACCCAAATAACCTACAAGTATAATGACAACTGTGAGGTTAAAATAGGTAAAGGTAATTTGTTTAAGGTGATCCTAGCCACAAATATGTCCAAGGTGGTGTTGGGAGTATTTTTGGAACATATCCCAAGAACAAAGTCTGAAACCAAGTTAAATGTCCCTTCTCTCAGAACAGGGTGTGAATCTAATAGTTCCTGGGATTTTGAGAAAATGATACTCCTGGATATTAAGTTGTACAGTGTCACTATTAATTATTTATTCCAGTGAGAACACCATCACTTTTATGAGAGGCTGACATGTTGTTTAACCACACTTCTCTGGCTAAGTCAAAAAACAGAAAGCAGCCCTGGCCGGTTTGGCTCAGCGGTTAGAGCGTCGGCCTGCGGTCCGGAGAGACCCGGGTTCGGTTCCCGCTAAGGGCACGTACTTCGGTTGCAGTTTGTCCCCGGCCCTGGTTGGTCGTGCGGGTGGCAGCCACTCGATGTGTCCCTTCACGTCGATGTTTCTCTCTCTCTCTCCCTTCCTCTCTCTCCCTCCCACTCTATCTGTACAAAAAATGGAAAAATATCCTTAGGTGAGGATAAAAAAAAACAAAAAACAAACAAACAAAAAAAAACAGAAAGCAGTGAGTCCTGGGAGCTGGGCAATGTCACCCCAGCATCCCCATGGCATCATCACAGTGGTGAGGTGTCAGTCACATAAAAGAATTTTGATTCCTTGGGCTCCAGCTGTCCTGGCCAGAAGACAGCAGGGCCAAGGGGTAGTTCCTTTTCTAGTTAGAGAAGGCAAAAACAGACTCTCCTCCCAGTCCTCCATGCTTTATGCTACTTGCATCTGTCTTCCCAGCATTGCTCAACAGGATGGTGGTTCTGTAGGGATTCCTCTTCTTGGCTGGGGTCAGAGGAAAGGGAATAGAAGCATGGGAGCCTTGGGGTCTACAACATCCTCAGCTTCTCCCTGTTCCCTAACAGGATTCCCCATGTGTCTATTTTCATTTAATCCCCATTCTGCAGATGGAGAAACAGAGACTTGAAGGGGGTCCAGAACCTACCTAAGGTCATGCCTAGATCAAGACAGACTGACTTCTAAGCTTCTGTCCTCCTACTGTCACACAGTCCCTCACACACAGAGGTCCGTCTCCTGGCAAAGATGAAAAACAACTTCCAGGAAAATTAACCCCACAGAGATTTCAAAACTTGAGAGAGGGCAAGGGACAGACAGGTTCAGCCACAAGTGGCTAGACCAGGAGTCTTCAAGCTGTGTTCCAAGGAAATCCCTGAATTCCTTACCCCACCACCTATGACTACACCAGAAGATCTCAGTTCTCATCTGTTCTATATTTTGAGTTCCCACATTGGATTTTATTGAAAGAATTTCTTATCTGAAAAGCAAGGTTGGGATAGATAAATAATGGTAGTATAGCTAGTTGCCAGACAACTACTCAGCATCACAAAGAAATGCAGTGGTAAGATATGTAGCAACGTGGATGAATCCCAAAGGTAGTATTATGCTGAATGAAAGGAGCCAGACTCAAAAGGGTGCACTTGATTCCTATTAAAGATAAACTGATGGGAACAAAAAATAGATCAGTGTTTGTCAGGAGCTGGGGAAGGAAGCGTTGGCTGTGAAGAGGTTTGGTTCGTGAAAATGTTCCATATTCTGACCATGGTGGTGGCTAGATGACTGCATACGCATTGTCAGAACTCGTAGGCCTGTGCACGCAAAAGGGTGACTTCTACAGTACATAAATCATGCCTCAATAACTCTGACCAAAAAAAAAAAAAAAAATTGGCAATCACTGCCCAAGAACTCTTTCATGAACAATTAAAAAATGAAGCAAAAGGTAAATGCCTCTGAGTAAGAAAGGGGGGAAATTATCCACTCAGGCCCTTGGCATGTTAGCTAGTTTTTTAGCTCATTTTTAAAAAACTATGTATTTATTGGTTTTTAAAATTTTTTATTTAGAGAAAAAGGAAGGGAGAGGGAGAGAGGCAGAAACATTGATGTGAGAGAGAAACATCAATCGACTGCCTCCTGTGCACCCACTACTGGGGATACATCTGGCAACCCAGACATGTGTCCTGACCAGGAATCAAAACAGGACCTCTCAGTCCATGTGATGATGCTCAGTCCACTGAGCCACACTGGTCGGGCTAGCTCATTTTTTAAAATTCAAATTTTCACCTATATAACCCTCACAATAATTCTATGAAGAAACTGAAACTCAAGAGGCTGATTGTGCCAGACTATATTTTCTCAAACAGAAAGCAATAATTTAAAAAATAAATAAGAAAAGGCTGTGTTTTAAGCCATTTGGTTTGGGGGTAACTTGCTGGGCAGCAACAGATAATTGGAACAGCAGGCAACCAGGTGAGCCAGCCTGTGCTCCCTGCATTATGAATCTGCCACTTTCTGTTCTTCCTTGTTCCTAAATAAGGCAGCTTGGATCCAAGCCTCAAGACATAGCCACCAAAAGAAACTCTAACTGCACAACTTTCTAGAGCAGCCAGACCCAGCTCCTCCCTGACAGCCAGGTGCCAAAGTGGTATCTGGCTCATAGTAGGAGTTCAACAAATATATGGCAAGTAAAGGAATAAATTCTAAGCTCATTCTATGAGCTGACATAGTGAAAAGGGTGCAGTTTCTGACCATATAGAAAATGCTCTTTCTTTTTTTTTTATCCTCACCTGAGGCCATTTTTTTTTTTTTTTTTTAATGTTTTGTTCAGGTAGAGTGGGAGGGAGAGAGAGAGAGAAACATCAATGTGAAAGGGACACATCGAGTGGTCGCCATCCACACGACCCAACCAAGGCCAGGGACAAACTGCAACCAAGGTACGTGCCCTTAGCGGGAACCAAACCCGGGTCTCTCCAGACCGCAGGCTGACGCTCTAACCGCTGAGCCAAACAGTCCAGGGCTCTTTCTTTTTTTTTTTTGTTCAGGTAGAGTGGGAGGGAGAGAGAGGAACAGAGAGAGAGAGAGAAACATCGATGTGAAAGGAACACATCGAGTGGCTGCCACCCGCACAACCGACCAGGGCCAAGGACAAACTGCAACCGAGGTACGTGCCCTTAGCGGGAACCGAACCCGGGTCTCTCAGGACCGCAGGCCGACGCCCTAACCGCTGAGCCAAACCGGCCAGGGCTCTTTCTTTTTTTATATATATATATTATTAATTTATTTTTGTTACAGATGTTTCCCCCCCCCCCCCCAGACACCCTCCTCCCCAAACTGCCCCTCCTCAGCATTGTTGTCTATGTCCATTGGTTATGCATAAATGCATATAAATTCTTTGGTTTGTCTCATCCACCCCTCCCTCCTCCCTCCTCTGAGGTTTGTCAGTCTGAACCATACTCCTTTCTATGTCTCTGGGTCTGTTTCATTCATCAGCCCACCTTGTTCATTATATTCCACAAATAAGTGAGATTATGTGGTATTTGTCTTTCTCTGATTGGCTTATTTCGCTTAGCATAATACTCTCGAGGTCCCACCATGTCATCTTAAGAATGCTCTTTAGGGAGGAGATAGCAATAAGATGATTTCGGACACTAAATGCCCTGAACACAAACAGCACTGTGTGAAGGGGAGGGACTAAATGTGGTCCAGAAGTGTATTCCTGATACAGGAAATGGCCAACTGAAACATTATGCAGCCCCTCTAGACGTAAAGGCCTCCCTCTCGCCATCTCTCTCTCTCCCTCCCTTTCCTCTTCCTTCCAGACCCAAGGCCTTCCCTGGCTTGGACTTGGACTTGGGCTTGGACTTGGACTTGGGCACTGGGGAGGAGTAAACCATCCCCCTTAGCCATATGTGCATGCCAGCCCTGGGCTCAAACAGACGCAGGTCAGGGTCTGTTCTTGACAGTGGTGCCCAGGACTCTGGTCAGCGGACATTTACCCACCTTCTCATAACAGAGCAGCCTCCTGGCTTCTTGCAGGTGGTCCCGCAGATTCTGTCAGCATCTGTGGGTTACTTTCCTGCAGACAAAAAGAAACAAAAACTTCCTTTCCCTCCTCTTCTGGAAGTGTATGGGGCTTAGCTTATTACAATGGGGCTAGGTCTAAGAGATCTGTTTTCTGCGTTCCAGACTGGAGGCTGCCAGAGGCTTCCTGGCTGACCTTGGCCAGATGGTTATGTTTTGTCTGCCTTTTTTTCTGCCATCAGCTGCCGCTTACCTCACTGCTGGGGACAGCTGTGTGGATGTCTGAGGCAGCCTCAAAGAGCGGACAACAATAGTTCCATACACAGAGCTGGGTACATGGACTGTGGTTCCACACCACTGAGAAAGGGGCAGAAAGCCTGCCTCCATGAATGTCAGACTCTAGGGTTCTAGTACATTCATCATGGAAAATTACATTAAAAAAAAAAAACCATTTACAAAGCAATGCCAACCCCCAAAGGAGACCAGAGAACTCTGTGGAGGGAAGAAGCAGAGTGCAATGGGAATTACAGTGGGAAGCAGGGAAAAGTACAGCTGACTTTTGAAGGATGCTCTTTTCCCCTCTGCTCTAAACTTCTCAAGCAGTGCTAGCTGTCTCCACCTCCTGGTCTGCATTCATTCCTCAGCCCTCCAGGACTGCCTCCACTACCACATCCAGCAAGGATGTCAATGGCCTCTTCACTGCTAGATCCAATGGTCACTATTCAGAATTTATTTTACCACCCACTTAATCCCATTGGAAACTATTCTTTGATCTATTTTACTTAAAATTTGCTGCTCTCCTGTCTTAGTTTGGTTTCACCCAAAGAAGAACCCAAGACAAGGATGAGGTTCAGGTGGTTTATTTGGGAGGTGGTCCCAGGAAGCAGGAGTGAAATGCAGAGAAGAGAAATAAAGACAGTATGTGTTACTGGGCTACTGCTGTGGGCACTTGGGACTCGATCCCTTCTCGGCCTTCCAAGCAACTTGTAGAACCCTGGCCAGTTTGGTCAGTGGTTAGAGCATCAGCCCTGGAACCAAGCAACTTGTAAAACACACTTTGGAATTGCCTCTGCAAAGAACAAAAGGCAGGAAGGAACGTTTAGCTAAACTCTTGGCCCCCACTGGCAGAGGGTCACTTATCACGGGTGTGAATTTCCTGAGGCAGAAAAAAAAGAACCATGATGGGTACTTGAGGTGGGGAACCTTTCACATGCTCAGAATGTGTCCATGCTGCAGCTGTGGTCAGTAGTGGACAGAGGGATGACACAGGGGGCATGTCTCTAAGACTTGGTTTCCATGACAGCTCACCCCTGTGGTCCTCCTCCCAACTGTAACCACACCTCTCCATCTCTTTCCAGGTTTCTCTTCACTCTGCCCCACCCTCCTTGCAGGCTCCTTGATCCACCATGCTCCTCACTGATACCCACCCTCTTGCCTATCCCTTTTCCATCAAATGCCTTTAGCTTGTCCCCATCGCTGTACTAAGTACATTGTGTTAACGCTTTCTGTTATGTTTCTCGCCCCTCCCCCAAGAAAATTCTTATAGGCAGAGACAAGCCTCTTTTTTGAGTTGGGCACATAGTAGGAGCTTAAGAATGTGTAGGTCCTCTCTGCTTCCCTTTAAAAAGCCTACCAATGGTGATGGCATGAAATCAGTTTTCCTGCTCTTAAGATCCAATGTGAAGGTTGCTTGCTAGTTTCTATTTTTCCTGTTTCTGGATAAAGCTGGAGCCTTGGATGGTAGGAGCTGCCACTTTCTTTCCCAGGGATGTCAACCTAGCAGGTGAGATGCTGCTCTCTGAAAATCACCCACCCCAGAACCTCCCCCATCCTCTCTCTCCCTTCCCTGTTTCACAAAGCTCAGTGGACATAAAATTCTTTGTGCCTTCTGGGCAAGATAGGGCTTATAATAAAGAATTAATGCCGAGAGCTTTCAACTAACCACTAGATGAGCAGCCACTCCACGCACAGGACCCTGTAGGGCACTAGGCTGCAGGAACGAGGAAGAAAAAGGGAGGAAGCAGAGGGCACCTCTGAATTTAAGGAGTTTATAATCTAGGTGGTGGTGGTGATATAATGGCACTGAATCCACTGTTGAGAAATGATTGTGTTACCCCAATCACAGGGGAAAGTACAGGCTGTTTAGTAGATGGTGCTGGGGAAATGGCTCAGTAGATGAAGAAAAATGAAATTGGATCTCCATCTAGCATCTCACCCAAAGGTGGACTCCAAATGAATTGAAGACCTAAACTGAGACACTAACTGCCAAGTTAAGAGAAGACACTGTGGGGGAACACCTCTGTCACCCAAGGACATAGAAGGATTTATTAAACACACAAACAATAAGACAAAATATTGGTTAATTTGGTTTTATCAAAACTAAGGATTTTGTTCAACAAAGTTTATAGGCAGATAACAAAATGAGAGAAAATATGTGCAATGTCTAAAACTGACAAAAATTTGTATTTAAAATATTTGCAGATTCCTGTAATCAACAAGAAAACAAAAAATAGCACACTTCATAGAAAAATGGGCAAAACGCATGAATAGGCAATTGTTGAAAGCGGAAACCCAAAAGCTAACAACTATTTAAAGAAATGCTTGAAGTTGTTAGTTATCAGAGCAATTGAGAATTAAAGCAACAATGAGATAATGATTTACACTTATTCGAATAAAAGGACCTTCCACCCTGCTGGTGTGCATGAGTGTAAACTGTCACAGTCAACACTCTCCTTACTCCCAAAAGGAGTCATTTATCCTGTGACCTAAAATTCTGTGCCTGTGTACATCCCCAGAGAAATGCTCTTACAAACTCAGAATTGGCCAAGAATGAAGCTGTGTGTATATGATGGTGGTGACAGGATCTGGGAGCAGTAAAGCGTCCCTCATGGGAAGTGAAGAGAGAAATTGTGTGAACCACACACAGCTGGAGGTCTAGGTGGCAGTTTGAAGTAACAAACCAAATGTCCACATACATACAGGTATGAAGGGTCTTTTTTTTTAAGTCCTCACCCGAGGATACATATATATTTATTTTCAGATAGAGTGGGAGGGAGGGAGAGAGAGAGAAACATCAATGTGAGAGGAACACATCAACTGGTTGCTTCCCACATGACCCTGACCAGGGCCACGGACGAATTGCAACCAAGGTACGTGCTCTTGACTGGAATTTAACACGAAACTCCCTGGTCCTTGGGCTGACACTCTAACCATTGAGCCAAACTGGCCAGGGGTGGAAAGGTCTTAAAAACATAGTGTTGAGTGAAAAAAAAAGAAGCAGAATAAGATTTGTGACATGATAGCATGTATGTAAATTTAAATACATGCACTCACAATAACAAAACATATTTTCAAGAATACATATAAGCAAAAGGAATTGACAGAATTGTGCAGTTCCAGTTACCATTGCTGTGTAAAATTATCCCAAAACTTAGTGGCTTAAAACAATCATTTTATAACATCACACAGGTTCCGTAGGTCAGGACCTCGGGCAGGACTGCCAGGAGATGTTTCAGCTTCATGTGGCATTGACTGAGGTCACTGGGTAATATATGTGGGAGGGTGAACTGATCTGCAGGGCTCAAGGTGACTTGCTGCCATGTCTGACATTTTGGCAGGGCCCAGCCGGGGCTATCAGCCTGAGCACCTCCAGGAAGGCTCTCCAGGATGGTGGTCACAGGGTGGTTGGACTTCTGAAGATCTATGAGCTAATAAATTTGTGGTAAATTGTCACAGCAGCTCTGGGAAACTAATACATATTGTGACATAATGTGATAGGGTTATTAAAGAAATTCTTTTGTTTTGATTGAGGCCCAAAGGCCAAGACTGACCAAATAGTTGGGAAGATTTCAGCACACCAAAATCCAAGCACTGTAGGCCAGATCGCAAAGGAGATACTCAGAAATTATGTGTGAGACACTCATTTCTCACCCCCCTCAAGGTTACAAACAGTTGAATCTCAAGAAGCCAGCAGGATAGGAAGTTCTCTGAAGAAAGTGGTCAATGGGTGTGAGGCCCACCCTGCGGGGAATGGGATAGGGATGCTGGTGCCTCACTTCACACCTCAAGCAAAGGGCTTCAAGGAGACCCTGCAGTTTGGGGGCCTAAGGATCTGAAGGCAGAAGGCTGTGGCCATAGGCCAGAGGAGGCAAGGAGGTAAGTGAGGATGGTGTACAAATGGAATCATACAATGTGTGACTTTTTGTGTCTAACTTCTTTCAGTTAACATAATGTTTTTGACGTTCATTCATGGTATAGCATGTATCAATAGTTGTATTCTTTTTATGACTAAATAATATTCCATTGTATGGATAGACCACAATTTGACCATTTGTCCATTGGAGTATACACCTAAGAGTGGAGTCATTGGATCATATGCTAAGCCTATGTTTGCCTTCTTGAGGAACCACTAAACTGTTTTCTGTTGAGGCTGAACTGTTTTTACATTATTTTTTAAAATAATATTTAAAAAATATTTTTATTGATTTTTAGATAGAGGAAGGCAGAGGGAGAGAGAGATAGAAACATCAATGAGAGAAGCATCAACATCAATCGGCTGCTTCCTGCACACTTCCCACTGAAGATCAAGCCTGAAGCCCAGACATGTACCCTGACTGTGAATCAAACCGGTGACCCCTTGGTGCATAGGTTGATGCTCAGCCACTGAGCCACACCAGCCAGGCTGTTTTACATTCTTACAAGCAATGTACAAAGGGTACAATTTCTCCACATTCTCTCCACCACGTTATTTTGTTTTTTATTACATCCATCCTAATAAGTGTGAGGTGCTATTTCATTGTGGTTTTGATTTACATTTCTCTAATGGCTAATGGTGCTGGGCATCTTTCCATGTGCTTGTTGGCCATCTATATATCTTCTTTGGTGAAATGTCTATTCAAGGCCTTTCCCAAGTCCTTTCTTTAGTTAGGCTGCCTGTCTCTTTGTTGCTGGATAGTAAGAGTTCTTTATATATTCTGGATACTAGATCCTTCCATATGATTTACAAATACCTTCTCCCATTCTGTCAGCTATCTTTTTACTCTCTTGGTAATGTCCTTTGATTCACAAAAGTTTTAATTTTGATGAAGTCTAATTTATCTGTTTTTTCTTTTGTTGCTCATGCTTTTGGTGTCATATCTAAGAATCTATTGCCAAATCCAAGGTCATAAACACCTATCCCTATGTTTTCTTCTGATTCATGTGGTTGATATATTTTGAATTAATATTTTGTACATGGTGTAAGGTAGGTGGTCCAACTTCATTCTTTTGTATATGGCTATCCAGTTGTCTGGATACTCTTTGACTCCTCACTTTAACCCTTTGAGAGAAGTAGTATTATCAACTCCATTTTACAGATGGGGAAACTGAGGTTTCTAGAGGTGAAGAGTTGCCCAAAGCCACACAGATAGCAAATGGCTGTGGTGGGATTTGACCATGAGCATATTTGGGTCAGAACCAGTGCTCCTGACCATTGTGATTGATGGCTCCCATGCCCAGATGGCTACCTACCCCTCTGCTTTCCTGATTTCAGAGTAGCTGTGGGGGACAGTCCATGTGAGTTGTGAGCATCCCTTCTTAGCTGTTTCAGAGTGTCTCTCTGCTTTCCTGTTCCTGGGTTTTCTGAAAGCTTGAGAGGCAGCAAAGTTTGCACACGGTCACAATCCCGGGAGTGAATACCCTTCCAGGGGGTTAATTTGAAATGCATTCTACACAGTTCCTCCTTAGGTTGACCTTGGGTATACCTGCATGAAGCCACTCAATGAGGAACCCTTTCTCCTCCTACACCACATCCTTGCCTACAGTAATCACCGCCATATAAACCACCTACACCACCACTTTGCTCAGCTCTGCTTTCAAGGAACCCAGTTAAGCCATCATAGGAACTCATAACATGGCCTTTCTACCCTGGAAAACTTCTCTTTTTGGTACTTCAAACCCAGGCCTGTCCACAGTCCACATCCACAGAAGGCCTGCATCATTTAGTCCATGCCACAGCCCTGCTGACCCAATATCCAACTACTGGGAGGCGAGGAGAGGTGGAACTTAGTGCTCCTATGGATGCATTAACAAGAGAGAATGCTCATCAGTCACCTCAGTTCATACTGGTGCTACTGAAACCCAGAAAAGAATTTTGCCTCAGAACACTTCTTTATCTAGAGCTCATGGGCGTCTGGGCTTCCTCATGAAATCACTGCGCTCCAGCTCTTTCTCAGTAGGCACCCTCCCTGGGCAGGCCTCTCTGCTTGAACAACATTCTGGAAGAGAAACTGGGGAAACATCAAGTGCCCAGGGGCCTGCATGCTCCAGAGTGTCATGTACTCAGATTTGTCTTGCTATAGACAAAATTTCCTAATAGTGGGGCTTGGACCAAGAAGCTGTCTTAACCTCCACCTTCAGAAACCAGCGGTGTCCCAACAGCCTGGAGATTTAAGTGGCCACAGCCTAATTGCCTTACAGCTCTGGTGCCCACCAGTGTTTTCCTTCTTTTCTGCCCCTGTCCCCACTGGGCACACTATCAGAATCCTGACCCTGCTCCCAGCCCCTACCCTCCACCCCAGTCTTTGAAGTCTGCTATTGTCCAGACCTCCAAGATGCAAAGGCCCAGGGGCCGTATGATTGTGAATTATGAGCCAGAGAGCCATGTTCAAATTTGTGGTTTGGGGTCCAGCTTTGTGGTTTGGGGTTATGCAGATTCTTACTGGACCCACTGCCAACCTCAGGTTCAGGCTGACAGAGGAGCCCTGATGTGAGGGTACTTACTTTCCCAACATTTAATGCCTTTTAAAAAAAATGTATTGATTTGAAAGAGAGAGAGAAACATCAATTTATTGTTCCACTTATTGATGCATTTGTTGGTTGCTTTTTGTATGTGCCCTCGACTGGAGATAAAACCAGCAACCTTGGCATATTAGGAAGATGCTCTAACCAACTGAGCTATAGGGCTAGGGCCTAATGGCTTCTTTTAAAAATCTGTTCTAGGTCTTGTGTTTTCCACCCTCCACAGCCCCTTCTTCCCTCCACATATATGAGTACACACACACAACTGCACCTCCTTGTTTACTTGCTGTAACCCCTGTGAGATGCAAACTATGTATCCTCAGAGATCAGATCATCTAACACCATGTGGACATGTCATTGGCTCAATAAATGTTTGCTGAATGATTTGCACATGTACCACACTATGAACACAGCCCACAGCATAACAGACACAGCAGTTCTCAGTCTTTGCTGCATATTGGAATCACCTGAGAAGCTAAATAGGCATGGAAGCCAGGTCCTCCCCACTGAGATTCTGATTTGATTGGTCTCAATTGGGACCCAGGCCTCAGGACTTTTAAAGAATTCCCAGGTGGTCCTGGCCAGTTTGTCTCAGCAGTTAGCATGTCGGCCTGTGGTCCAGAGAGACCAGGGTTCGGTTCTCACTAAGGACATGTACTACAGCTGCAGTTTGTCTCCGGCCCTGGTTGGGTCGTGCAGGAGGCAACTACTCGATGTGTCCCTTTTACGTCGATGTTTCTGTCTCTCTCCCTCCCACTCTATCTGAACAAAAAATGGAAAAATGTCCTCAGGTGAGGATAAAAAAAAAAAAAAGATAAAGAATTCCCAGGTGATTCCAGCGTGTGTGTAGCAGTGGTTCTCAACGCATCAGGATCACCGCGAGAACTTGTTAAAATACAGATTTCTGGCCTCGTCCCCGAATTTCCCACTTAGCAGGTCTGTGTTGGGGCTGTGAAAACTGCACTTCTCCCAAAGGATGTAGGACAGTCTCAGGAAACAGTAAATGTCTTCTTTGGGCAGAGCTGGGAGCAGAAGTTCAGAGGACCAGGACTAAGGAGGGATTTGGGGAGATGAGGGAAAAGCATGTGCCTGAGGTGAAGAGGTGGGTACAAGGCAGAGTTCATAGGAAGGGAGTTAGATGGGTCAGTAAGTGGCCAACTCCATGGGATTTGAGAAGCTGGAAGGTGAGGAGAAGGCACCTGACTTTGCTGAGCTGAGATAGGAAATGGAGCTGAGGTCTCCTCTGCCCTCCTTCTTTGAGTGCTCCTGAGGGCTGCAATGGGCCAGTCCACCATCCTTTCTTAGAGAAGAGCACAGCCCCTCCCGCAGGCCCCACCTCTCCCCCATTGCTTCTCTACTCAGCAGCCAGAGTGACTTTTCAAAAACACCAACCAAAAATTAAATTTTAATTAGGCTGTAAAAAGCTACAGCTGAAATAAAAACAAACTATGATAGTGAAACAAACAAACAAATCCCCCACCAACCAGGTTCATGTCACTCTCCTGGCTTAAGTCCATCCAGGAGTTCCCAACATACCTGGAATAAAGTTCAAATTGTATGTCTGGTTGGCTGTACCCTTCCATGGAAGCCATGAGACTCCAGGTAAAAGGGGCATAATTGACAGAAGGTCCCAACTGCTGGGCTCTGAAGACATTGCCATATGCTTCGTGGAGAATGCGCCTCCTACCTGCTGCCCTCAGCCCATGACTAAGCATGCGGAAAAGCTGGTCCTGGGGACACGGGGCTCTCTCATGGGCCACTTTGGGTCCAGGGCTCCCCCAAGGCCTTGCATGAGAGGAACAGAATCCAGAAAAGGTGGCAGCCAGGCAAGGTTGGATTTCAGCTGAAGGCTGAGTGGGAACAGCCATCATGGTACCCGGTGATCTCACATGTAGCCAAGCCAGCCATGAAGGCAAAGATTTGGATTATAGCTGATCTGAACTTGGTGGATAGAATAATGCCCCCTCAAAGATGTCCTTGTCCTAATCCATGTTAATATGCTATTTTATATGACAAGAAGGATTTTGCCGATGGGATTAAGTGAAGGATCTTGAGGTGGGGAGATTGTCCTGGATTATCTGGGTAGGCCCAACATAACCATGGGGATCCTTGTAGAAGAAGGAAGATGTAATGATGGAAGCAGTGGCCCATTGATGTGATATGATTGCTGTCCAGGGCCTCAACCCAAGAAATACAGGAGGCTTCTAGAAGCTGAAAAAGGCAAGGAGAATTATTTTTCCCTAGGTCCCTGGGAAGGAGTGCAGCCCAGAAGTACCTTGATTTTAGCCCAGAAAAACCCACTGCAGACCTCTAGCTTCCAGAACGCTAAGATAACAAGTTTGTATTGTGTAGGCCACCAAGTTTGTGATAATTTGTTGAAGCAACAACAGGAGCATCGGTAGACTGCCTTGATCCTCCCAGAGCAGGAGAGGGGAGAGGGGAGGCCCTTGAGGCGGCCCAACAGATTCCTTACTCACCTTTGTATCTCCCCGAGGGGCTGTCCTGAGGCAGTTTCTGAGCACCTCCAGGGGTCTGATGAGGGGTGGGGCTCCCTGCCCCATTCCCTAGAGCTGCAGCCTGGAACTGGCTCTTTGGCAGACAGGGGTCCCCCATTACAGTGGGTCATCTGGCCTCTTGTGTTGATGCTGTCCTTTCTGGAGTGTGGAACAAGGACCTGGGGAGTTGGCACCATTGGCTTACTCTTCTTTTCACTGTCTAAGTAAGTAATAAACTCTGAATCTCTAAGCGACAAGTGTTCACTGGCCAAATCAGTCAGGGCTTGGTGTTGGCCAGTTCTTCATGTGCACAAGCTTGACAGAGTCCCAGGCTCCGACTAACCCCACAGAGCACTGGGGCAGGAATTATATCTGGAGGAAGGAGAGAAGCTAGGCTTTGTCTGCTGCTCCAGTCACTGACTGTGGGCTGCCCACAGGGAGATTGGGACTCCCGTGTGAGTGGACACCCCAGTGCCCAAGAGCAGGTCATGGAAGACTGCAGGTGTGAGCCACTAGCAACAAAGCACACAGACGTTGGAAAAGGGATCCCCAAAGACCCAGGAGGGAAAGAAAAGACTAGAGTTTGTTAAGCCTACCAGAATCCCACAAAACTCACTGCAGCAGTCATTGCTAGGGCAAAGGATTTGGCCCCCACATAATGAAAATAGATATGGCAGCTCATGCTACACAGCTATGGAACATCACCCAGAGCCCTGCTCTTGGGACAGCCATCAAGGATGCTATTTAAAACTCCTGCCAGCATCCAGGTGGGCAGTGGTAGTTGTCCACAGGCCAAGAAAGGGTGGTGGTTTCCTTCAGGAAATCACACAAGGGCCCAAGCCTGAACTTTTCATACCAAACTACTCCTGGAAGCCAGTGGGCAGCCAGCTTCAGAAAGTGGCTCAACCTGGATGCCAGGCCAAGCTGGCCAGGGTGGCCCTTCAGTGACAGCACAAGGGGAGCCTCCACTCCTTTCGTCTACACACACCTTTATCTTTTCTTTTGCTAATCCCAGCTCCCACCTGTCCACCCCAACACCCTAGGGTTTTTATTCCCTGAATCCCCCTACTGGCTTGTCTCCTCCCCTCCTTCTGATTTAGGGATGCCAAAGGCCCACAGGCACTTGGATTGTCCTCAGCCTCACAGGGCTCTCAGGGACAAAGAGGAGTTTCTCTCATGACCTGAAAGGAGAACTTGAAGAGAAAGAGGGAGGTTTAAATCAGAGGGTGGACAGCCTTTACTGTGCAGGACCTGATAGGAAATTGTTGGGGCTTTGCAGACCATACAGTCCCCATCACAGCCACCCATCTTTGCCACTTTGTAGCACAAAAGCAGCCATAGATAGCAAGCAAACAAGTGAGCCTGGTTGTGCTCTAATAAAACTTTTATCACACCAGAGGCAGCAGGCAGGATTTGGACAGTGGTCATAGTTTTCTGATGCCTGGTTTACACATTCACAGAGTCCAACAAGTTCAAATTAGAAGGAACTTTGGAGATCATCCAGTTCAGGAAAGGCAAATAAGTTTCAATCCACCTGCCAACTCTGGTTGCTCAATAGTGGCTCCCTCACTCATTGTGTTGAAGATTCTGAAGCCAACACCTAGCTCAGCCATAATTGAATAGCACCCTATGCCACAGGCAGGAAAGGGGCAGTGGCAGCACCGGTGCCTAACACTAGCCAGTCAGCCAGCCAAAGTCTCTCCTTTCATAGATGAATCAGTAGACCTCAGAGAGGTTGACTTTCCCAGAGCCACACAGCTATGCTCAGGAAATGTCTTGTCAACTAGCTTCTTTACCTTACTCTGTGGCAAAATGGAAAGTCACATTTATCTTTTGTCTCATCAGCTCTTCTAAACCAAGAATTCCCCAAGGACCCTTTGGGCCAAGTTTCCTGGCCTGGCTCCTAAAGAGGAAACTGACAGAGCCCAGGACCCCAGCTAGTCCTTGACCTGTGAGAATTGATGTTTTGGGGGCTTTTACATCCAGAAAAACATATCACATTTGTGATGTCTAAAAAATGAGGAGGCTGGCTCCCAAGAAGTGCTGCCCACCAGTTCCTTGTTTGTGGTCGGGCATGAAGTGGCCCAGCAATGAGCTCTTTTTCCTTTCTGGACAGAAATGCTTCACAAATGCCATGGATCACTATCTCATGGGTCCTGTAGGGCTAAAGCCGATCTCGAGCCAACATCAACATTCTGAAGCATCAGACGGTGGTATTTCTCACCCGTGTGTCTATTTCCTAAGATTCTAAACAGTTGTGACTATCAGATAATAACTGCCGGAGTCTTTATTAATGCCCATTAATAAGCAACTGTAATAAACTCTCAAAACAGGATGCAGGTCAAACTTTTGAAAGAACCTTTTAAAACCCTGAACTCTATAAACTAAGTCATTTTATTTAAAAAAAAAAAAAATGAGATTGCTCACTGTTAGAGCATGCCTGGTATTAGAGCTTTGAAATTGTTTGGGCCTCAGTGTGCTTGGCTGGTAAATGGAGTAATAGTGATCTCATGGAGCGTTGCATTGGTCAAGAAGTAACAGATTGCACCCTGGGCCAGGTGGCTCAGTTGGTTGGAGCATCATCCCATACAGTACACCAAAAAGGTTGCGGTTCAGTTCATGGCACATACCTAAGTTGTAGGTTTGATTCCCCCATTGAGGTATATATGGGAGGCAATTGATGTTTCTCTCTCTCTCTTCCTTCCTTCTCTCTCTAAAATCAATCAACATATCCTCAGGCAAGGATTAAAAAGAAGAAGAAGGTGAAGAAGATGAAGATTGCAGCAGAAGCCATATCCCCCAGGCCCACTCTGGAAGTCACTCTCAGCCTCAGTTGACAGTTCTGGGTCATGCCAAGGGCTTTCTCCCTTGAGAAACTGTGGCTTTCTGCTTGAGGGTGTTCTCTATGCCCCTTCCCCGACCCCCACTCCAGCATGCATAGGCCAGAAGAGCTGGGGAGAGACCACTCCCAGGAGCAGCCCCTAATCAATGAAGAAGGATGGAAAATGGTGGAAAGGACCTGGTGTCCTCACCCCTCTGTGTATAATTCTGAGGAATTGTTTGGTGAGATAAAACTTTATGCAGTCTCTCAGAAGGTCCCCAGGGGTGCTTGACCTCTATTTCTTTCTCTTGTTAACATATTCTTTATTAGTTTACTTTTCTTTTTTTTTTTTATCCTCACCCGAGGACACTTTTTCATTCTTTGTTCAGATAGAGCAGATAGAGAGAGAGAGAGACAGAGAGAGAGAGAGAGAGAAACATCTATGTGAAAGGGACACACCGAGTGGCTGCCACCCGCACGACCAACCAGGGCCAGGGACAAACTGCAACCGAAGCACGTGCCCTTAGCGGGAACCGAACCCGGGTCTCTCCGGACCGCAGGCCGACGCTTTAACCGCTGAGCCAAACCGGCCAGGGCTAGTTTACTTTTCTTTCTTGTCTCACTTATTTGCTTACTCCCAATGAGTCCTGGGGTCAGCTCTCAAATAAACTACCTATAGCCAAGTCATTGTCTCAGGGGCAGCCCAAACTAAGACACATTTATACTTAGGCTGGCATGAGAATATGTGTGTCCCTTGCCAGCAGCCACAGGGGGCAGCTGATAGAACACTATAGGACTCATCATTGAGGAGCAGAAACCTGGAGTGGCCCTTAGAAGCCAAACATTTGTCTCTCCAGCATGTTTTCCTGACATGGCCCTGGTGGGGCTGAAAACCACATCACCATCCCCATCTTCCTCATGCCACCACAGTGGACATGTGATCCAGGTTAGCCAATCAGAATATTTTATTTTCCTGGACACTGTGATTTGGCTCAGCCTCTCTGAGGCTGATATGGGATCCTGGAAGAAATGGTAAGGGAGGCTTGTAAAGCAGGATTGTAACCAGAAGGTAATCTGAGGTTGTGGACACCTGCAATTTCATCTGCCCTGTGAATAGAGTTTGTGTGCAGAATGAAGAGAAATGAAAGCAAGCTGAGCTGAGGGGAGAGAGAGAAGAGGAGAGGAAAGGGGGGAGAGGGGAGAAGAGAGAGAGGGAGATGAGATGAGAGAGAGAACACTCACATCATCAGAATCACTTAATCTAGCTACACCTAAAGCCAGGTTGCTTTAGGACCTTGTGGTTACTAGAGTCAATATATTTCCTTTTTGCTTAATTTGGATTGGATTTCTGTCACTTGCAAACAAAGGGTCCTGATAAGTGGGAGACATTTTCATTTGTTCCTACTTGGAAGGGCTTCTTTTCCTGACAAAAGCCAAGCTGTTCTTATCTCTCTTGCCCCCCACACCAGCTCTTTACTAATGGACACTAGAGGAAAACAATGTCTCTTAATTTCTAGCATTGCAGCAACTAGCAGAAACAAAAACAGCTACAACTATCTAATAAATTGGCCAATACTTTTATTTAGTGACTTATGAACAGTTGCAGAACTGCAGACAAAGGATCTGTGAATTCAACAATTAGTGTCAAATGACTTTCTTTTTCTTTTTTTAATCCTCACCTGAGGATATATATTTTTTTTTATTAATCTTCAGATAGAATGGGAGGGAGAGAGAGAAACATTGACGTGACAGGGACACATCGACTGGTTGCCTCCCGCACGACCTCAACCAGGGCAACTGAGGTACGTGCCCTAGGCCAGAATCAAACCTGAGATTCATTGGTCCTCAGGCCAATGCTCTACCACTAAGCCAAACCGGCCAGGGCTCAAGTGACTTTCTAATGTGTAATCAAATGGCAAAAGTAGAGAATCCAGAAAAACCAAAAATAGATATCCATTAGCCACAAGGGATAAGGATTCCATCAACTGTTAATGGAGAGATTGAAGTTTATACCCACTTGTGTATTCATTCAGTCACCCATTCATCTATTCATTAGAAAACATTTATTTAACGGTCTTATTTGAAATGTGTTTTACTTTGTGTCCACTCTGAAGCAAACCCGTGACAAGGATTACATTGCAAGAGTGTGCTTTCTGGTGAGTTGTTAGGCCAACTCTGCCATTGACCTTCTCATCCACACATTCCATAATGCTCTTTTGAGTGGAATTTAATTAACCACAAATAACAGAACATCCACGTGATAATGGCTTAAGAAACAAAGACACTTAATTATTTCATAAAATAAGAATGCTGTGGATGTAATAGTTTCGGTGTGGCAGCCCATTGACATCAGAAAAGACCTTGAATTTTTTCATCTCTGTACCTCTAGCATCAATGTGTTAGTTTGTCAGCCTCTTGCTTATCACTTTATGGTAATAAGATGGCTGTTTGCAGCTCCAGACATCACAGCAAAATTTGTAAGGTCAGGAAGCACAGTGAGAGAAGGACAAGACAGCTGACATTACTCAAATTCCTCCAGTATCCCTCTACTTTAATGGACTCTAGCCAACTCTGCTTTTACATGAAGATTTTTTCCACAAACTACCAACCAATGATTGAGGGGGAGTTAGTATATAAATACGCTAAGTCCATGGTCCCTCTAAAGGATAACTCCAAAGCGGATAATTTACACCTTTCCCAAAAATGTCCCTGACCAATTGATCTCCAGTCACCCGCAGGAGTACCCACTCTGTAGTGCGCTCTTTGTTAGGTACCTTCCCTCCCTGGTCTCACTTCCCCACTTTCCTACCAGTGTTTCCTGGGATTACATTCTCCTGAACACACTGCTCTCTAATTCTTGTCTCAAGAAATGCTAGAGGGCCCCTAAGTGAGACAACTTGTCCCTTTATTAGGGAAAAAAACTGCAGAAATTTCGCAGTAAAATTCCCATGGCCAGACATGGATCACATACCCCACTCCCTGACCCCAGCTGCTCCAGGAGAAGTTGAAACAGCAACAGAACAGTTATGCATCCTGAAGTTGGGTTCACCGCCACCTACCTACCCACCCCAAATCAGGGTTTTACTAGCAACATGAATGGAATGGGTAAGGATTGTTGAGTAGGCAAATTATGGAATGCCAGGTTTTATTCAATAATTTTACATCAGTGCCTGTGACAATATGGTAGAAGTCAGTCATGCTTGGCAAATTTTCAGAAGACAGAGACTGGGAGAAATAGAAGGTGTGCTGGAGAACAGGATTAGGAGTCTCAGTGAACTTTACAGAACAATGGACTGAATAGATCAAGGTGAGGTTTAGTGAGAATTAATGTGACAACCCATTGGCCAGGTAATTATATATCAACCCTCCCTCAATTGTTGGTTGAGGGTTATTCTTGGGGGATATGAATTTTCTGGTGCTTCTGATCTGAAACTCATAGGCAGAGCAGCCCTCTGTGATTTTGAGGGAAAGGCTTCAGGCAGTTGGAAGTTGGCTGGAGCTCCCTATAGGTCCTAGCTATAACAAAACAAACAAAAACTATGAAAACAAAAATTACCATACAAGTGTTAGATTGAAAAACAAAGCTTATCAAGAACATAGTAACAAAAAGTAGGTGGAAGATCCATGTGTCAGCAATGTGGTGTGGCTGCCAATCTCCAATAGGATCACAGGTTAATCCCATGAAAGATGGTGTGGAAATGGAAGGGGGCAAAAATCCTCTTCTCCTTGTCCTGGGCTGACTATAGCTGGGCACTGGCACAGCTGTTACATCCCTTGATAAGCGGTAGCCAAGTGAAGTGTGCTCAGAGGAGAGTGGCCTGGATGGAGATAGCCTGAATGCCACATGACAGGAGAAGAGGCACTTGCTGTTGGGCATGATTAAGAGAAAACTGGGAAAGGACAATATAGCCAAACTCAAATGTTTATTGTCACCTGCAAGAGACATAAACCTGCATACAACCCTAGTAATCCCACTAATACGTCTCAATCAATTCCAGTCAGGGAAACAGAGAATTTGTTACAAAGATACTGGAAAGGATAGAGGTGCAAACAGGGAAAGGTGAAGACACCCAAAGATTAATAACTGCAGGAAGCCATGATCACCTTTGGGGCTAGAGGAACAACAGGGAAAATAGGATAACCCCGAGCCATCAGTCACTGAACCCCTGGAGCTGCCTCAGCAGGGAACTGCATTCAGTCTGCCTCTGTTGGAGGAGGGATAGTCTGTAACAGAAAGAACAAAATTAGCTTCCTCTTCTGCTTCTTCCCAGTATCTCTCCATTACCTCCAATTGGCTGACCCTAAGCAGAAGTCTACTAGCAAGAGAGCCTGGGAAACACCACCTGCAGAATTCCAGCCCCTTTGACATGAAACAGAGGCAAGGAATAGAGCAAGAGTGAATGAGTGGTTTATGAAGGAGGATGAAAGTTGTAGAGAGAATGTGTGGATGGATATAAGGAAGGCCTATCTAAGCCAGAAATGAAAAAGAAATGAGAGAAAGAAAATAAGCCCCCTCTTCCTCACTGCTTCAGCAGTAGTAAACGGGGGTGCTAATACCTCACAGGTCATTGAATAAGATGTCTCATAAGGTCCCTTCAATGCCTGAAAGTCTCAGATTCCAATTATGTATTGTCCACGTTCACACTTGCATGTTGGTCTTCCATTATGTGGTTTCATACATTTCTCAGGCATGTTGAATATGTGATTTCCATTAGACAGCAGCTCCCTGTGAACGGGGCTCACAGCAAACTTCTCATCCTATTGGTGCAGCATTCATTAATGTTATCACTAGGCTGACAGGGTTTTTTAGGTCGGGGGTTAATTTAAAAGTCTACTCTGCTCTTGAAAGGTGCCCAGTGACTTAAAATAAAGATCCCTTCCAGAAAACAGACAGACACCAAAATAAATTATCCAGAAAAATAAAACCTCTTTGTTACAAAAGAAATTTAAGAGCTAATTAGCTTTAGGAGTAAATAATATTTTCTAATGTATTAGGCCAGTAGGCAGAATCATGAATATTCATAATATTCTCAAATACAGTTGTTTGAAACCATTTTTTGCCCATTTTGGGGAAAGGTATATTAACTATTGATAGGCTGGTTGACCCAAAATGCTCTAAAAATAAGATGTCTGTTTTTGTTAGAATTTGTATCACATTCAGACACAAGTTAATTCCTGGAGAAGGCAACAGAAGAAGTTGGCCAAATAACCAATTTCAGATCAAAAGTCTGGGATCAAGGAGACTTTCAACTAGTTTTAAAACTCTACTGGCCCCATCCACACTTTAAAAAAATATATGTTTCTATTAATTTTTTAGAGAGAGGAAGGGAGAGAGAGATAAAAACTTCAATTGGCTGCCTCCTGCATATCCCCTGTGGGGATCGAGCCCATAACCTGGGCATGTACCCTGACTAGGAATTGAACCTGGACCACTCAGTGCATGGCATTATGCTCAATCCACTGAACCACACTGGCAGGGACCCACCCACACTTAATAATAACTCTTTGCACCTTGGCTTCCATGCTGTTCTTCTAGTCTCCACCCCCAAACCATATGTGCTAAGTACATGCAGAAAGTCCCATGGTAACCAAACTAACCCAGACAGTGAAGAGAGCAGAGCCTCACAGACATCTGAGTGAGAACCTCCCAGGCCTCATGGGCCAAGCCCTGGGTTCCTTCCCTTCCTGCATTTTTCAGAACTGTATTAAGCCAGTGGTTTTCAAGCTTGGCTATACAGTAGAATCACCTTGGGAGCTTTTAAGTATCGTGACACCCACACTGCAGACTACCAGTCACAGCAGTCTCTGAGGATACACTCAGGCATCAGTGTGAAATCACCTGAGTGATGTCAACATACAGCCAAGGTAGCTGAAGTAAGATGCTGGTCTCTAAGATGCTGCCATCAATTCCCACCCTTCCTAACCTGCATGCAATTCCCCCACAGAGAAGGGGAGCCTGTTCTCCCACCCCCTGATCCTGGGCAGAAATGATGCAGGCCACTTTCAGTCTAACTTATATGAGAAGTGGCAGTTTCTGTTTGCTTCCTCTTGAAACATTTGCTCTTGGGGTGTTCCCACTGAGAACCCAGGTGCCATGCGGTAAGAGGCCCAAGCCACATGGAGAGCACATGAAGGGGGTGTTGGAGTGACAGCTGGGCTAGAACAGCTGAGAACCACTCGACCAAGAGAAGCCATCCACAGGTAGACACTCTCCTAAGGTACCTACTGTGCCCAGAGCATGAGGATATGGATCTATATCAACAGGGGCCCAACTCCACCCACACTCTGAGTCTTGCCCCACTCCCAGCTTTACCCTTGTGAGAAGCATGACAGTCTAGGAGGGAGGGAGGAACAGCAAGGGGATCAAAGGGGAATCACTTCTGTCTAGGGAGACGCTAGCCATCAGGTGATCCCTTCTAGTTAGAAAGGTATTTGCTCTATTTTCAATGTACTACAAATATTATTAAATTTTATATAGTGTGTTATAATTCATGGAGTTCTTGGTCCCACTTGCTTCCTTTTGATAGTGCTAGAAGCAAATATGATCAACAGTCTATTTTGCAGAAGAGGAACCTGAAGTCTCGGAGAGCTTATGAGGCTTTGCCCAGATGGCATAGCCAGTAAGGAGACAAATTGAGAACTGAGTCTAGGGGTTTTGAGTCCAAACCAGGGCTTTCTTTTTTTCCTGCTGTACTACACTGGCTCTCTGTTTTTTGGGGAGGTAGAGGGAGAATTGGGAGGTGTGGTAGAAAATGTTGTTTGTTACTCATTTATTCTTTCTTTCTGGCTTGATAGCAGAACCCTGATTTTATTCAGGGAAAGAATGTATCCAGCTACACCCACATTTTCCAGTCTTTCTTGTAGTGAGATGTGGACATGTGACTAAAGAGATGTAAACCTTCGTGTTGATGGGGCATCCAGAAAACTGTTTCAAAGTCACCTGTCTCAACTGAGAAAAATATCTCTTTTACTTTTCCTCCTTCTTCCAGCCTGCAGTTCATACAACGGCTGGCGCTCCAGTAGTCATATCGGACCAGTAGGACACTCTGACGGTAGAAGCTACTTACTGCAGACAGTGGAGCAGAAAGATGTAATGAGAGAGGGTTCTGCCCTGGATTGCCTGCCTCTAAACTTCTTATTAAGTAAAAGAATAAACACTTGGGGATTTAAGTCACTACTTTTTAGGTCTCTATTACAGCCAATTGCAATTTCATATTCACAAAATTTACATAATTGATTATTTTGAAGTTACAATTTGATGGTACAGCTAGCCCTTAGGACACCAAAGCCTATTTCCTATGCCAGGGGACAGAAGCTTTAAAGCAAAGCCTTGATTTCAGCAGGCATGTATACCCCACAGAAGGGAATGGAGGGTCTGCCATAGAGCAAATGTACAATGAATATTTGTTGGATGGACAAGGACCTTCGTAGACATCAATTGCACCCACTACTTGTTACCACAACTTTGTTTCCTGACATCCTTTTAAGGATTTGAGAAATACATGACAAGAGTGACATTTGTTGGCTAGGGGACAATAGGAGACCTAGCTAGGTTTTCCAGAGATCAGCTCCAGCCATTAGTCTCCAGAAGTCTTATCTCCAGTCATCCCTACTGGCCTTGAGTTTACCTCTGCACTTGAGGTGATACTATTGGAGGTTTTAAAGATGGTGTGTGATGGCACTCCTGTGATTTTCCATGAAAGAAGCCTGTATCAGATAGTTACTGCACTTTGGCTTGGGCTCTGGAATGAAGTCAAATGGAGCATCCTGAACCCAACTAGAAGCCTGGCTCAGTCAAGCCCAGCCAAGCTCACTCAAGATAGCCAACCTACAGTCTCATGAGTATGAAATAACATTCATTAATGTAAACCTCTGAGATTGTGGGGTTGTTTGTTATGCAACATCATCACAAATCTTATACACATCTATTCATATAGCCATGCTAGAAACCTGAATGTCATCCTTCACCCTTGCCTGTCCTTCATGCCTCACATCCAATTCCCAAGCCCTAAATCTTCCTCAGTGCCCTTCCATCCTTTATAACCCCTCTCTCACTTCCCTAGTTCAGGCCTTATCCTTCTGGATTAGACTTGACTTCTCAGTGGCCTTCTAGCCTTTAAACTGCCCCCCTCCAGGTCTACTTTCTCTAAGTGATGGTGAGTTTTCTGAAGTATAAATAATATTACAATCCTCCTTGATTTATGAGGCTTTCATGGGTTTTAGTAAGGGATATGTCCAGGGACTTCCATATGCTCATGCCATTTTTTCTTCTGGGTACATAATCTACCCTGAACCTAACTCAGCTCCATTTCCCACAGTGTGGAGCTGGTGATATCCCCTCAGACACTTCTCAACTCCCCACAACTGGGCTCAGCATCTTGCTGGGCACTGCCCTACCCAGTGCCCTGTCCTGACCCCGGATCACCCTTTAGAACAGTATTAAAATTGTCTGTGGCTTTTCCAACTCTCCCATAAATGGTGAGCTCTCTGAGGGCAGGGCCTGAATACATTTTCCTGGAATAAACTCTGTGTACATATTTAACCCAAAGGCCTGAGCCACTGTTAGCAAAGGAGCCAGTCCAGTGTCATCTCATTCTGGAGGGGGGTTGACTCCTGGAGGCAGGTGAGTGGGCTCAACCTGGAAGCAGTAGTTCTGACTAGAAAACTCAAGGCAGGTGAGGAGGGAGGAGAACCAGGGAGTAAGAAAAAGCATGGTGACAAGGGGAAAAGAAGGAAAGGAGGTAGGGAAAGAAGAGAGTGAGAGGGCAGAGTTGATGCTAACTGGCTGGGGGAGTCAGGGGCAATGAGAAAGGAGTTGGAAGTATAAAGATGGGGTCATGAAGAAACTCATAAGGAGGGAGGAGAGACTGGGCAGGGGAGAGGCCTACTTCATGGTCACACTCTCTTTCAGCTCCTTCCTCTCAACTCCCCCATGGAACTGGCTCAGGCTATGTGTGCAGTTGGCTCAGGACTCAGTGCCAGGAACATAAACCCGAGGTTAGGAGATGCCCAGACGACATGAGCTGGCCGCCCAGTGCATTGGATGAAGGGTCACAACACTCTTTTCCAGCTGCCCCAGAGGCAGGACAAGAAACAAGAATCCTAGACGCCACAGCTGGGGAGAGGCAGAGGAGCCCCCTGCTGGGGTGGCATCAGAGGAGCCTGAGGGTGGGAGGAGAAAGGAGGCCTTCGTGCAGAGGCCTGAGCTGTGGCAGGAGGGGCTCTGAGCCAGGACCCTGCCACAGCTTATGAATTTCACCAGTGTGTCCAGGGAGGGCTCAACCTACCAGGAATTTGGCTGCAGAGTCTACATCTGGAGCAGCTCAGGATAAAAGAGGTTTTATCCCAGAGGAGTCTGAGCAGAGCAGCAGAACCCATCCTGGGGACTCATACTGTGGTCTTTGAGAAGTAAACCTCCTGGGGCCCACCTGGCCAATGCTTCCAGAGCCACTGACCACAGAACCACCTGAGGACAGGGATGAGGATGAGAGAGCTTCAAAATATAGAGTACTAAGCCCCACCCTGGAGACTTTGATTCCATAAGGCTGAAGGAGGCCTGGCAAGCTATATATGTTTTTTATTTTCCCCATGATTCTAAGAGACAGCAAACTCAGGAACCATGCATTGATCTAGAGCAGGGGTCACAAAACTTTTCTGTAAAAAGCCAAATTGTAAATATTTTATGCTTCACAGCCAACCCATCTCTATGGCATTGTACCACAAAAGCAGTCATAGACAATGTGTTAATAAATAAGTGGCTATGTTTCAGTAAAACTTTACAGTTGTTTTAGACTATGGTTGACTGTGAGTAACTGAAACTGCGAAAGTGAAATCTCAGATAAGAGGGGCTACTATATTTGTGGTCCCTGAGGTTTGAATTTTATAGAATTTTAGTCATAAAATGCTATTCTTTTTTAAATTTTTTTTCCTAACCACTTCAAAAGTAAAAACCATCCTTATCTCAAATGAAGTGGTGGGTGGGACTTGGACCAAGGGCCATAGTTTGCAGACTCCTGCTCTAGACCAGTGCTACTACAAAAAAATAAGTGTAGATATTGAGAGTAGGTGTTTAGAAGCTTGCAGAACACTTAGACGTTGCTGTGGTATCTAAGCACGACCTAGCCTGGGTGGGGTGATTGCAAACTGCATACTGTGTAGCAGGTAAGAGCATGCGGCATCCTTGTCTTGTGGGAGGACCAGTGATGGTTTGGAAAAGCTTAAAAACTAATCCTTTGACCCAAAATCTTTGCAAAGCAATGATTTAAACTATTTGTACTCCAAGAAGGATCTGAATCCAACCCTCATAGTCTACAATTCCCCTACAATCTGTAGTCATAACTATATCAAACAAAACAAATCATGCATTAAAAAATCTGAAAAAGAATACAACAAATGGTTACTGAGGATTCTGAGTAGAGTGACAATGCATATTGTTTTTCTTTGTATCTATCTGTTTCTAAGTTTTCTGTAAGGAAGATGTGTGAATTGTATAATGAGAGGTTTAAGGTTTTTGGTTGTCTTCTTTTTTTTTACTAAGAAGTGGCTTTAGAGAATAATTTCTCCATTGGACAACACTTCCCTATGTTTCTCAACCCTTTAATCAAGAGGTTTGTGTATATATTTAATCCACTTCTAGAGAATTATGGGTGAGAAAGAAGAAAATGAAAAACAAAAAACAAAAAACAAAAAACACCTATGTTATCCCTTGGCTTCAGAGTCCTGGTACTTGTCATTCTTTGTTATTTGTATTTATTTATTTTGGTACATGCCCCTAGAGGGAACTGAACCTGGGACTCTCTGGTCCACAGGCTGATGCTCCAAGCACTGAGCCAAACTAAGCAGGGCTCTTTGTTATTTTTAACATGAGACTCATTGGTGTAGGTGAGGTGGGTCAGGACTGGAGATGCCAATCATGAGGGCACCACATGAGACCAGAGTGTGCAGAGAGTTTCTTATGCTAATAGTCTCAACTCTGGTGCATCTACTGGACTTTCCCCAGTGAATATCACAGTCACTCAGGAACCTCAAGAAAGAGTGTGAGAGCCCAGTCGGCATGGCTTAGTGGATTGAGCATCATCCTGTGAACCGAGAGGTCCTGGTTCGATTGTTGGTCAGGGCACATGCCCGAATTGCGAGCTCAATCCCCAGTAGGGAGCGTTCAGGAGGGAGGTGATCAAAGTTTCTCTCTCACATCGATATTTCTATCTCTCTCTCCCTTCCTCTCTCTTTAAAAAAATCAATAAAAACATATTTTTAAAAAGAAGAAGAAGAAAGAAAGAGTGTGAGAGAAAGTTCAGGGCAACACCACCTCCTAGGAAAAAAATACTCCAAGTGCCTAGGGATCATGGGCCTCTGTGGACCTGTAACTGAAACCAAGTTTTGGCAGCCTGCCACCACAAAAGTCAAACTCATGAGACAGATACTGGTGAAAAAATAAAGAGGTTTATTCAAGTGTCAGTCAACTAAGAAGGTGAGTACTCTTGCTTAAAGGCCATTTTATTTTTTTTAATTTTTTTTATATTTATTTATTTTTTTTAAATTTTATTTTTGTCACAGATGTTTCTCCTTTTTTACCTCATTGACACCCTCCTCCCCATCCCCCCCGCCCCATCCCCAGCTTTGTTGTCCATGTCCATTGGTTATGCATACATGCATATAAGTTCTGTGGTTTATCTCTTCCCACCCCCTACCACCCCCTTTTTTGAGGGTTATCAGTCTGTACCCTACTTCTGTGTTTCTGGGTCTACCCTATTCCTCAGACTGTTATATTCATTATATTCCATATATAAGTGAGATCATGTGGTATTTGTCTTTTTCTGCTTGGCTTGTTTCACTTAGGATAGTACTTTCCAGGTCCCTCCATGTCATCTCAAAGGATAAGAGATCTTTCTTTCTTACAGCTGCATAGTACTCCATTGTGTATATGTACCACAGCTTTTTGATCCATTCATCTACTGATGGACACTTGGGCTGTTTCCAGATCTTAGATATTGTAAATAGTGCTGCTATGAACATGGGGGTACATATAGTCTTTCTGATTGGTGTTTCAGGCTTCTTAGGGTATATTTCTAGAAGCAGGATAACTAGGTCAAATGGAAGTTCAATTTTTAACTTTTTGAGGTAATACCATATTGTTTTTCATAGTGGCTGCACCAGTCTGCATTCCCACCAGCAGTGTACTACAGTCCCCTTTTCCCCACACCCTCGCCAATACTTGTTTGATGATTTGTTGATGGCAGCCATTCTGACAGGTGTGAAGTGATACCTCATTGTTGTTTTAATTTGCATCTCTCTGATGATTAGTTAAAGCCCATTTTAATATATCAGTGCAAGCAAGTTTTTATAAGGAGGGAGAGAGAAAGCAAAACAAAGAGATGAAGGGGAAGGGTTTGAAAAGTTCTCTACATGTAGATCAGCACAGTCCATTCTGCTAAGGACCTCAAAGCTGGTAAAGTGATGGTCTGGCGTGTGTCATCCTGGTTTAACATCATCGTGGTTTTACAGTTGAAAGTTATCAATTCTCCCAGAGCTAAGGTGACTAAAGATCGGAATCTGTATCTTCTGAAGTGAGTTCTAGGATTCTTATACTAACATGCTGTTTATCTATAAGCTACATATTAGTCAGAGTCAGCATTTACAGAAACAATGTCAGAAGAATGGTGGGGAAGTTTACAATTCCCCACTGTTACAGACCTGAGTTCAAATCTTGACTCTATTTTTTCTTTTTTTTTTTTTGCTGTGGAGCTTAGGCAGAGCAGTGTACTTATCTGAGCTTCAGTTTTCCCTTCAGGACAATGGGGGTAAATAGCACCCCCCCAACCCTTCACCCTCTGGCAAGGTGTCACAGAGAGCAAGAGAGGCTGCATGCATGAAAGCTCTTGATACAGGAAGCCTCTGAGATTTTAGTTCTTCCATCCTGCTCTGATGTTTGAGGTAAAGATCTTATAATCACAGGCAAAGGGCAGGATATGACATGACACGTTGGTAAACTTTGCCACTTGGACTGACTCCTAGAGAAGACATGAGTTGAGAAGAAGCCCATGTGAGTGCATACATTTGCACCTACCTACACTTCAAACTCAGCCCCATCCCAGAGGTACTGCCCAAGTTTGGGTGTCCTCTGCTCAAGATATGCTCAGTCCAATTTGGCAGTCACATGTGGCTATTTAAATTTAAATTAGTTAGACTTAAATGAAATTAAGTCTACACTAACCACATGTCAAGGGCACAGAAGGCACATGTGGTTGTCGTAGTAACAACACAGATACAACCTAGCCATCATCCTGGAAGGATCAAGTGTGGCTCCAGGTGGGGGGGAATGGAGTCATAGAAAGGGAGGAGGGCCACATCCTGCCTTTCTTTTTTTTTTTTTTTTTATCCTCACCCGAGGACATTTTTCCATTTTTTGCTCAGGTAGAGTGGGAGGGAGAGAGAGGAACAGAGAGAGAAAGAGAAACATCGATGTGAAAGGGACACATCGAGTGGCTGCCACCCACACAACCGACCAGGGCCGGGGACAAACTGCAACTGAGGCACGCGCCCTTAGCGGGAACCGAACCCGAGTCTCTCAGGACCGCAGGCCGACGCTCTAACCGCTGAGCCAAACCGGCCAGGGCCACATCCTGCCTTTCATCCCTGCACAGAAAGGGTCTACAGCCTGTGTTGTCCTGTCTCCTCTCCACAGAGAGATGGTCCCGTTGCTGCCTTCTCCCCCTGCCCAATGGGTTGACACCCTTCCTGGGCTTGGTCAGAGCACTACCCCCATTCCTGCACTCCCAGGGCACACCAGGCTGGTGACTCACAGAAAGGCCACGGTGCCTGCCACATCCAAGCTCCAGGAGCAGATGTCATCTGACAGAAAAGTGAGAACTTCACAATGCCCTCCTTGGCTGCATTTTAGTACTTCTGGGAAAGCATTCACAACCAACCCATTCTTGAATCAGTGAACCAAGGGTTTCCTCTTATTGCAGAACCAAATTCTTATGTCTGACTCCCTGTGGACTTTTCCAGATGGCCTACATTACTCCTTCCAGTGTGGCCTGCAGGAGGCAGCTGGGTCAATAGTATCAACAGCTTATTGGGCTGTTTTCACTTTTAATTTTGAACTAATTTTAGACTTAGAGAAAAGTTGCAAAAATAACAATACAGATAGTTCCCTTATATTTTTTATTCCACTTTCCCTCATGTTAACAATTTACACAACCACAGCACAATTATCGAGAACAAAAAATTAGCACCGGTGAATTTAACTTAATATTTGTGAGCTAAACTGCAGACCTTATTAAAATTTCACTCATTTTTGCAATAATGTCCTTTTGTTGTTGAAGAATTTTACCATGACCCCACATTGTATTCAGTGGTTATTTCTTCTTAGTTTACTCTGGTTTGTGATATTTCCTCAGTCTTTCCTTGTTTCTAATGACCTCAACACTTTTGAAGTGAACTAGTCAATTATTTTGTAGACTATCCCTCAGTTTGGGTTTGTTCGTTTCTCCAACAAACATGGAATGAGAGTATGTATTTTTGGCAAGAATTCCATTAGAATGATGCTGCGTCCTCATTATATCAAAGGATTCATCATGTCAACATGTCCTCTTACCAGTGATGCTTACCTTGATCACCTGGCTAACTTAGTGTCTACTAGTTTTCTCCATTATAAACAGAATTATGTAACATATACTCTTTGGTACCTGGCTTTATTTTCCTTGATATTGTTAGGTTTTTGAGATTTATCTATATTTTTGTTGTATTATTTGTTCCTTTTCATTGTTTTAGTGTATTTCATTGTGTGACTATACCACTACTTCTCTCTGCCTCTAAGAGAGGTGAGAAACATCAGCTGTCTCCTTCTCTGTTGCCTGCAGCAGTATTTGGCTGATATTGTTGAGTATAGTTGTACAGCACACAACCTGTGCAGCTGGACGTGGCAAACTGTAATCCAAAGACTACCTGAATCTCAATCCAGGCTCTGATTTCTTTGCCCCAAGAGATTCTATTGCATGCTGTAATGTGGGAAATTCAAGGTGAAGTTCATTCTCTAGCATGGCAATACTGTATAGTGATTATACTCATGAGCTTTGAAATCTGACTTCAGGTCAAATTTTGTTCTTGCCATTCACAAGCTAGATAAACTTCCTTACTATCACTATTAAATCAGTAAAATAGATGTGATGTGTTAGTAACTGTCCCATAAGGCTATTCCAAAGATTAAGATTTAGTTAGAAGAAAGCCTTTAAGCATAGTGTCTGGTATATGATTATTAATGACATCATTGCTGATTTTTATTGATTACCATTATTTATTGATTATTATTAATATTATAACACTGCACATTAGCTTTGCAGCCTCTATGTCTGAGGGCATAATTTGTACTTTTTTACCATTTTTTTTTTCTCTATTGATTTTTAGAGGGAGAGGGAGAAAGAGATAGAAAGAAATATCAGTGAGAGAGAACATCACTTGGCCTTCTCCTGCATGTCCCACACTGGGATCAGGCCCACAACCTAGGCATGTGCCTTGACCAGGAATCGAACTGGATACCTCTTGGTGCATGGGTTGATGCTCAACCACTGAGCCACACTGGCCAGGCCTCTGAGGGCATAATTTGAATAGAAATGTATTCCCAAGAGCTGCCAGCAAACAGAAGAATTTCTGTGCCTCTTGGTCCCTGAGTGGTCCTGAATCTTCAACAAATAACAGCACTCACAGGAAATGTGTATTATTCAGGATTCTCCAGAAAAGCTAAGACAGAGAGAGAGCAAGAGCGAGAGCAAGAGCGAGAGAGAGAGAGAGAGAAATCTATATTAAGTAATTGGTTCACACAATTGTGAAGACTGACAAGTCCAAAATCTGCAGAATATAACAGTAGGCTGGAGACCCAGGGAAATCTTGATGGTGTTGATGTTACAGCTTGAATTCAAAACTAGACTACAGGCAGAATTTCCTCTTCCTCAAGAGAATCAATCTTTTTCTCTTAATGTCTTCAGTAGATTGGTTGAGACCCACCCACATTGTGGAGGATAATCTACTTAACTCAAGTCTATTGATTTAAATGTTAATTTTATCTAAAAATTATCTTCACAACAACATCTAGACTAATATTTGACCAAATATCTGGGTACTGTGGCCTCGTCATGTTGACACATAAAATCAGTCATCACCCCTACAGTAGCAGGTTCAATGATATAAGTGAGGAACTCATCAGGTGAGGCTTGCCTCCTCATCTGGAGGAGTTGTGGAGACTATAGTTAACTGTGGAGCCCATCCCTCATTGGAACAGGTTAGCCCATGCTTTGCCCAGTCCACTGTCACATGGGAACACGGTATATCAGGAGCCCCAAACACACCAGTTTTTAAAGAAATATTGAAATCTGCCCTGGCTGATTTGGCTCAGCGGTTAGAGCATCGGCCTGTGGTCCAGAGAGACCCGGGTTCGGTTCCCGCCAAGGGCACGTACCTCGGTTGCAGTTTGTCCCCAGCCCTGGTTGGTCATGCGGGTGGCAGCCACTCGATGTGTCCCTTTCACGTCGATGTTTCTCTCTTTCTCTCTCTTCCTCTCTCCCTCCCACTCTACCTGAACAAAAAATGGAAAACATGTCCTCGGGTGAGGATAAAAAAAAAAAAAAAAAAGAAATATTGAAATCTGGATTTGTATATGAAATTTTTTATTTTTTAATGCTGGCAATTAGTGATATTTTAAAAAAATATGTACAGGCCAAACAAATCCAAGGATAACATGTGCCTTTGGGCAGCCCATTTGCAATCTTTGACCCACAGGATCTTACTGAATCTGTAGGCTTCCTTGTTCTATTAATTATGGACCTTCTAGTAATAAAACTTATGGTTTTATAGAGGGTTAGTAAGTTCTTTCAAAGCAGAATTTCTCAGAAAATCCAGAGCAGTGCTTCTCACATTGTAGTGTGGATCCGAATCACCTGGAAGGCTTGTTAAAACACAGATGCTGCCCTGGCCGGTTCGGTTCAGTGGTTAGAGTGCCAACCTGCGGTCCCGAGAGACCCGGGTTCAGTTCCCGCTAAGGGCATGTACTTTGTTTGCAGTTTGTCCCCGGCCCTGGTTGGTTATGCAGGTGGCAGCCACTCGATGTGTCCCTTTCACGTCGATGTTTCTCTCTCTCTCTCTCTCTGTGTTCCTCTCTCTCCCTCCCACTCTACCTGAACAAAAAATGGAAAAATGTCCTCGGGTGAGGATAATAAAAAAATAATAATAATAAATAAATAAATAAATTTGAAAAAAAACAAAACAAAAACAACACACAGATTCTGAGCCCTCTGCTAGTTTCTGGTCCAGTGGTTATGGAGTAGAGGCTGAAATTTTGCATTTCTAACAAGTTCCCAGGTGACTTTGAAAACCATCTTGCAGAGGGAAAAAGAGAAGATAGTTATGCAGAAAGTAGATGACATAGCAACAAGACAGGGTAGAGCCTGCAGTAAGGGACCTGGGGTGGTCTACCTCTCTGAGGTCACTGGGCTATTTCTCTGGGTTCACATCTCTTTGCATCCCTGTCTGCCTCCCCTTTTGGGATCCTGCTCCTCACAGTTCCATAAAGAAGCACAATTGGTGGACTATGTGGTAAAGGTATCTCCTGTAAGAAGTTTTACTCATGAGTGACAGCCAGGTGCCAGGGAATAAGCCTTCCTGTTTCATCTCTGATGGTTACACAACACGTGAGTGTACTTAATGCCACCTAAAAATGGGTAAAATGTAAATTATTTATGTATATTTTACTACAATAAAATAATATATGTATACATGTGTGTTATATATTTTTAAAACAACAAAGTCCTCACCACGGACACTAAGGGACTGACAGGGTCTGAACTGGGAGCATATTGCTGGAAGGAAGAACTCTCCTGCTTACCCAGCCATTCTGCAGATGGGTACACTAAAGTGTAAGGAGGCCATTTTTGCAACCAGGACTGGGGCCCAGGGACTTGACCTACAGTTGAGTGTTCTCTTCTCTTTACCATCTGAGTACCTAGCCTAGGGCCTGGTTCATAGAAGTGCTTCAGTAGTGGGTTCAATGGTGATCTCCAAAAAGATATGATCATACCCTAATTCCTGGAACCTGTGAATATGATCTTATTTTGAGAAAGGTCTTTACAGATGTCAGGATGAGATCAACCTGGATTTCCTAGGTGTGCCCTAAATCCAGTGACAGTCTCCTTATAAGAGACACAAAGAGAAGAAACCTATGAATGAAAAGAGGAAAAGCCATATAAAAACAGAGACAAAGAATAGATTGAGCCCTGGCCGGTTTGGCTCAGCAGTTAGAGCATCGGCCTGTGGTCCAGAGAGACCCGGGTTCGGTTACTGCTAAGGGCATGTACTTCGGTTGCAGTTTGTCCCAGGCCCTGGTTGGTCGTGAGGGTGGCAGCCACTCAATGTGTCCCTTTCACGTCAATGTTTCTCTCTCTCTCTCTCTCCCTTCCTCTCTCTCTCCCACTCCATCTGAACAAAAAATGTCCTCGGGTGAGGGAAAAAAAAAAAAAAATAGATTGACACAGTCAAAAGCCAAGGAATGCCTGTAGCCACCAGAAGCTGAAAGAGGCAAAGAAGAATTCTCCACTAGAACAAGCATGATCCTATTGACCTTCTGGCCTCTAGAGCTGTGAGAAATGAAATTTCTGTTGTAAGCCAATTTGTGGCAATGTGTTACAGTAGCCCCAGGAAACTAATACACCCTCCATAAATGTTGACTGAAAAAAATGAGAGAACGGGAAGGCACTTTTGAAGGTGACAAATACTATAGAAAAAGCCTAAGTCTAGACATCTCATATCTACGCCAGCTTCCCCAGCAATGGTGAAGTGGTCACTTCTGTATTATAAACCCTCATCCCCAGCCTCCTCCACATCAGGTGACTTCACTGTGGCTCATGGAAAGTCAGTTGGGAACACATCTCCTTTTCTTGAGCAGCTGCTGTGCGCGCGCTCACACACACACACACACACACACACACGCTTCAGCCCTCTGATAGGCCAAGGCTTGGAATTCCCAGGCCACATTCCCTGAGTGGGTTCTAAACCCCCTATAGGAAAAAGAGTGGCAAACCCCACAGAGTTTCTACATATTCGCAGTGGGATGAAGGTCTGGTTCTATTGTCCCAACCAACTGTAATGGAAGCCAAATGCTGTCTGCAAGAGATACCCCAGCTCCCCTGCAAGGAACAGGGCTTCTCCATTGGTGGCTTTTCTCCAGATGCCTGGCCTTGCCTTTGTTGGTTTAAGTCCGACAGAGGCTTCTCTCCAAGACTGACAAATAGAAAGCAGGAGATTTTCTCCAGCTGCTCTTTGATACTGCCATCATCCAGGTCTCCCATCCTCTAATTTAGTTTCTGCCTTCCCAGGACACAAATTAGGGTCTCTACAGCTCAGCCAAGATGGAACTGGTCTTCCATGTGCTCATTCAGACCTAGGCACCCCACTCTGAATTAGGAGGGCCCCCAGTCCCCATGTCAGATTGAACACTCACAGTGACCAGTAAACCAAGAAGAATTAACTCTTGTGAATGTTCATTCTCCACTCTCTGAGGAGGCCCTGTCCATGGACAAATGTGCAAGCAGAAGACTCCTCCCAAATCCTCCCTGGAGGAGACAAAGCCCTGGCAACTCCACTCCACACATTCCTTCTCTCCCAGACACGGTTTACCTCATGAGCTCAGAATTTCCTATTAAGAGAGGAAAAAATGATCTTGAGTCAATCTCAGGAAACACTTTTTCTGCCAGAAAGAAGCAATAGTCTGCAAGGACAAGACTCACTTCCAGAAGTCTGTAAAAATTTAGGGCTCCAAATTCATACAGTCTTTCCCCTCAAAAAATGACTTTGAAAAGAATTTCTCACCACCAGAGTTTCTCTCTTTGATTCTTTCATTAAATCATAACCAAATATCTTTTGATTGTTTTCCTTTGGCCTGACAAACACCCAGCAATACCCATGTAGTCAGTTGGCAAGGAGGCAAACAGAACCCCTAAGTGTGGTGTTGATGCTGCAGCAAGGGGTGTGAGATATAGTTCTTGGGTTGGAGAAGGCCAGGAAGGAGCCCACAGACAGGGCAGGCTCCTCTTCCCCTCTTTAGCACCCATCTAGCCACTAGTCTCAGCCTCATCAATTCTTGTTAAAGAATCAGATCAAGCCCTGAAGGCACTTCCCTTCCCTTCTAGAAGGTTCTGTCACCTGCTTCCCAAGCAACTGGATTCTCTAAATCCAGCCGCTTAGAGGTCTGCCTGGCTCTGCAGCCATTTGCATTATTCTAAGCTGGATATGAGTCTGAGATGGTCCCACACTGTTTGCAGCTCTCCTAGAAGCACTAATGGTTTGCTTCCCCTCTTAGTATATCTATTCCCCCACCTCCACTCTTCTGTGGGCAATATACTCTGAGGAATGCCACATGGTGGTCCTGGTTTCAGCCAGCCCTGGGCTTGCCCTATCTCACACTTGCAGGCTTGAGTCATGGGGCCAAATGAAGGCCCACATACCATTTGTCTAAATATCTAAATGTTATATATCAAGCAAATAATCTGTTCAATAAAATATGTTCCCTGCGCCTAACTTGACTATAGACTTTCATAAGACCTGGGAAGCCAAGTTTGAATTCCGAATTCTAGGGCTCCATAGTGTTCCACTCCAGAATGTGGCAGTGTAGGGAGACCTGACCTGGCCCCTTGCCTGCCCCCATCAACTCCATCAGACACTGCAAAGTCCTTTTGTGAACACACAATAGTCATCCAAGTCAAAATCTAAGTTCTACCTACACTTCCACAAAAAGTTTCCCCTTGGTTACCCCTGCACCTGAATGTTCTAGTCATAGGTCACCTTTGGGGGATGCATGCAGGGAAAAGACTCACACAGATCCTGGGAGAAGAGTCTCTGCTATTTGGGCAGAAAATCCAGGGTCTAAGGTACATGGGACTTGGTTAGGCAGGGTTTCACAGGCTCTGAGTAGGTATGTCCCATTGTCCCAGACTCCTCACTTTGTGGGGAGGAGCATAGCCAGAGAAGTGCCAGAATGGAGCCCTCTAAAGTACAGAGTCCAAAGCAGGGTCTCCTCTTGCTGGGACCTAGGGCAGTACTGGTGTGACCTTGGGACAATTTTTCAAAACCTTATGTTTTGGTTGCCTCATCTATAAAAATGAAATAATAATAAGGCTTAATTCATCATGGATGCAATGAGAACATTAACTGGGGTAAAGCAAATAAAATGCCCAGAACTGTGTCTGAAACATAGTAATTAAGTAAGTAAGTACTGCTGCATAACAAGTGACAACAAAGCTTAGGGAACCCCAAATAGCACCGTTCTATTATCTCTTATGATTTTGTAGGTTAGAAGTTCAGGCAGGGATAGGATAGGTAATTCTTCTCCTTGTGGCATCAATGGCAGTTACTCATTGTTCAGCTAATGAATTGGTGGTTTGAAGGAGTCTCATTCACATGTCTGGTACTTTGATGGGGACAGCTTGAAGGCTGGTCTCAGCTGGAACTGATCGTAGTGCTCACATGTGGCCTTTTTAGCACAATGAGCTCAGAGATGTTAAACTTCTTTTTGGGCTCTCAGAGCAGGTATCCCATCACAGGAGGTGGAAACCTCCAGACACCTAAGCCTGAGTCTAGAAACTAGTACAGCAGCACTTCTGCCATTTTCTACTGAGTAAGTGGCCATAGAGCATTACCTGATTCAAGGAGAAGGGACATAAACTCTATGATTCAATGGAAGAGTAACAAAAAATGTGCTGCCATCTTCATTCTATCACAGATGAAAAATTATAATTATAATAATTTTGATCTATGACATCTTTTTTATTTTTTTAGTTTTTTCTTTATTGATTTTAGAGAAAGAGGAAAGGAGAGGAGAGATAGATAAAGGCATTAATGAGAGAGGACATGCCCACTGAGGATTGGGCATACAACCTGGGCATGTGCCCAGACCAGAAATTGAACCAGCAACCTCTTGGTGCATGGGTCGATGTTAAACCACTGAGCCACACCAGCTGGGCTGGTCTATGACATCTTAAAGTATAACAAGTTTATTTTGGAAACCTTCAATATTCAGTACTACTTTAATGCTTTCTCCCCTCTACTGATCCTACTACCTTACCCACCCGACATCCCATTCAGTAGATCCTTGCCTTGCATTAGTCAATCCACTCAACCAAACTGACATTACTAATGAGTGCAATGCATGTCAAGAGGTGTTCACAGGAAGATATACGGACTTGCAGAGAATCCCTCCCTTCCCTCATGTAGCTCACAGTCTACTGAAAGGAATGTGCTGGTAAGCCAGCTCTCTGAGTGGGTAGGGGGCCCTGATTAGTTAATTTTCCTGGCATAAACACTCTCACCATGGTTGATTTTCAACTGCCAACATGATTTCACTGAATCTGGAGTTGGGGAGTTGGGAAGAGATGCGCAAAATCAGCTCTTGCAAGCTATTGTGCACTGCCTCTGGCACCCACTGACAAAAAACAAAAATAAGATGGGGTATGGTCAATGCCAAGAACAAGCTGTAGGAGAAACTGTGTCTGGTTGGGGTGGTTTGGGGGCAGGGTATCTCCTGAAGGAGATGATATTTAGGATGAGGAAGGCAGACATTCCAGATAGGAGGAACACCTGGGGAAAAGCCCCAGGAGTAGGAAGGTCCAAGGTATAGCAAAGAACAGTGAGAAGTAGGATACAGGGAGAAGAATGGTTAAGGATTGATTGAAAAAGGCAGGGCTAACCCTAAAGACAAAGGGACCTGACAGAATAGCTGAGGAGTTAATTCATTAGGCAATGAGGAGCCATGGAAGGCTTCTGAGCAGGCAACAGGGTGGAGGGTGGACTGGAAGCAGGGAGAGACAGGAGATGGACTATAGGAAAAGAGAAGAGGATACAGATAAGCTCTGACATGAGAGACAGCAAAGGGCCACATTAAACTCTGCTCCAAAGCTACAAGCTGGGGACTGAGGTGATTTATTAGTTTGCTCTGAGGAGGTATTCTCCTAGAAATATTGGAAGTGTTAATGGTCCATTCTTGAAAATTGTTCCATCCTACACACAAAGACTGAGGAGCTATCTAGTGGCAGCTCACAGGGGAGAATTTGGGTACAGGGGACTTCTCCAAGGCCTCCTCCTTTTTCTTCAGTAGGTAGCCTCCCTGCAAGGGCCCAGCATCCTTGTGGAGCCTCTGCTGTCTCAGGTACTCCTTGGGCACTGGTCTCCACAGAGACAAAGGGAAGCCAGAACAAGAAAAGCTGAGAATGTGTTTTGAACTTGAGATGCCTGGGCTGTGAGGTTAGTAATTTACCCCTCTACTCTGCAGTGCTCAGTCAATCCTGGTGTCATTTGAAGTGAGTGGGACATGAAGAGTCACCAAAGATGCTCATTACATGGATGCCATGCACTGCACCCCATCAAGTGCTTTCAGAAACAATATCCCAATTAATTGTCGGACACATCCTGTCTGAGAGTCAGTATCGAAAGCCCCATTTTGCAGGTGGAGAAGCTGAGGGCAAAAGAGGTGGGGGACTTTAACAGGCAGTATGTGGTAGAGCAGCTGCTGGTTCCTGCCCAATGCTTTTGCCTTGGAATGTCCAGCTTACTGGGGGACTCAAACTTGTACTCATGAAATAATCAGAAGCTCTTTCTGTGGTCTTCTCCAATCAACAGCCCCGATGACCCTGGGTCTGAAGAAGTCCTTAAGGAACCCTGTCAGGACAATGCATTTCACTTGTGTTTATTGCATAGAAGCAGCCTTTATCATTGACCCAAATGAACTCACCTCCATTCAGAGGTGACCAGAATATAATTGGGCCCTCTCCAGACCAGTCTGAACACAGAATTAAATTCAAATGAAACATGGTTCTCACCCAAAGCCTTAGTTGTTTTTTTTCCCCCTTAGAGTCTCTTAAAGATGCAAATGTAGGAGGAGAGGAAGGAGTGGAGCATGCAGGACCTATCCAAACCCACAGCCCACTGCAAACTTTCTAAAAAAATTATTTTACATATCTCCTCAAGTTCCTTACTGCAGGGCAGGTGCCCACCAAATCTTTCTTCCCTCACCCTCAAACTCTCCAGCCCCTGCTAACTTTTTGTCTCACTCACTGCCCTTGCTTCCTTCCTCTCTCCTACACACCCTCTCCAAGAGATCTTCCTTCTGGAATAGCTCTACATGCTCTCTTTCAAAAGTCAATTTAGCCTTTCTAGTCTCTAGTATCTTCTGGTTGCCTTTCTACCCCTTACTCCAATTAACACAGCAAAGGCCTGAGTTAGGAAAGGTGTTCCAAGTCCCAGAGAAAAAGCTGTGAATAAAAACATATTTGTCATTGTCATGTATTCTACCAGGTGTGATGGAGAAGATTCTGAGCTGCTCTAGGGTTGTCAGATATCATCTCAGTTTTGTCATTAAGTGTGTGACCTTGAGTAGGTTGTTTAAGTCTTGGGCCTTGTTGTAAGAAAAAAAGCTGTGTTTAGCAGCTCTTCCCTGTGGAATGACAGATGCTGTGAACTTTGCACCTACTAGGTCTGAAGATGGAGAGTAATTGGCAAGATCATATGCTTGAAAAAAGGCACAACCTGAATCTCATTATGAGGAAATGTGCAGTCTCTCAGCCTGCTGGGATTGGTGCAACACAGTGAACCTACCACCACAAGCTGGTTGGAGTGAGAGGGAGATTTGCAAGATAGCAAATGCTCCAGATCTCTGGAGGCAGTCCCATTTATTTGCAGACTGGTACCCCCAGGTTACAAGTGGATTTAAGTAAATTATTTCCTTGAGATGGTATTACTGCATACACCCTAGCTTTGTCTCTTGCTTTTTACAGGAAGAGACCTTGAAGCCAGAAGATAACAAATCCTTATTCACATGTAAATGAAGCGCCCAACACACCTGGGTGGGCCAGGTCCCCCCACCAAGGATTCCAAGAATGCATTAACACAAGGTTGAGAGTGCTTAACACAAGGTTAAAAAACGTCCATCTTCCAACCCCCCAACCCCACAGAAATGGACAGACCCAGACTTAAGAACATTACCCAAAGCAGTTGATCTGTGGTCCTCAAAAATGCCAACATCATAAAGAACTGTTAAAAAATAAATAACAGGTCCAAAATGGAGTCACGTGTTCTAAGCCTCCTGTCATAAACCAAGATTTAATTGCAGTTTCAACCTCTCCCAGGATGCAACTAGTCAATCTGAAATTTCCTTATCAGCATTAATGAGGCAATCTACCTGATAGACAACCCTTCCTTCCCCCCAAAAAAGGTGAGCTTGCCTGACCAAAACATTTTTTTTCTTTTTCTTTTTGCTGATAACTTTCTTGTCCACCTCCTTTCTAACTATAAAAGTCTTCCATTTTGTACATCTTCTTGGAGCTCCTTTTTATTTGCTAGATGGGATCTGCCCAATTCATGACTCATTTAATAAAGCCAATTTGACCTTTACATTTATTCAGTTGAATTTTTGTTGTTTAGTAAGACAAAGATAGGAGACTGTGGAGGTAAGGCATGTAAGAGGCAAGATATAGTTATCATTGTAAGCTTTTCTGATATATCTGAGTAATTGCCAATATATATCTGAGTATATATATATATATATTACTTTGATAAGTGTAAATATTTTTAAAACCCTTGTTTTATTGAAATCTGCCCTTATCTTAATACCTCCAAGGCCCCAGAAGCAGTTCAACCCATGTCTCCTTCCAGCAGGTTGGTCCACTTTCACCTACAGAGCAGAAATGACTGCTTTAGCTACTAATTTTGGTGTCACAAAAAAGCCTTAAATCTTGCTGACTCAAACAATAGCAATGTATTATTTCTCACAAGTCTGTGGGTTGACCAGATGGTTCTTCTGCTTCGTGTGGTGTAATCTAGAACCCTGGAATGGCTGAAAGGTACAAAATGATATCACTTGTGTGGCTCAGGTATACTGGCTGCCAGCTGGGAACTCAGAGGAGCTCCTGTGTGGCCTCTCCACTTGGCTACTTGGGCTTCCCCACAAAATGTCAGTTAGGTTCCAAAAGGCAGCAATTCAAGATGCAAAGGCATAGACCTGGCCGGTTTGGCTCAGCGGTTGGAGCGTCAGCCTGCAGTCCAGAGAGACCCGGGTTCGGTTCCTGCTAGGGGCGCATACCTCGGTTGCAGTTTGTCCCCGGCCCTGGTTGGGTCGTGAGGGTGGCAACCACTCGATGTGTCCCTTTCACATCGATGTCTCTCTCTCTCTCTCTCTCTCTCTCTTTGAACAAAATATCAAAAAAAAAAAAGAAAAAGAAAAGATGCAAAGGCATAAGCTGCAGATCTCTGCAGCCTCAGTACTTATATAGCATCATTTGTGCTGCATTCTATTCATCTAAAGAAGTCAAAGACTATATGAAAAAATGCTTAATGTCACTATTCATCAGAGAGATGCAAATTAAAACAACTATGAGGTATCACTTCACACCTGTCAGAATGGCCACCATTAACAAATCATCAAACAACAAGTGTTGGCGAGGGTGTGGAGAAAAGGGGACTCTAGTGCACTGCTGGTGGGAATGCAGACTGGTGCAGCCACTATGGAAAACACTATGGTGTTACCTCAAAAAGTTAAAAATTAAACTGCCATTTGACCCAGTGATCCCACTTCTAGGAATATACCCTAAGAAGCCTGAAACACCAATCAGAAAGAATATATGTACCCCCATGTTCATAGCAGCACTATTTACAATAGCTAAGAGCTAGAAACAGCCCAAGTGTCCATCAGTAAATGAGTGGATAAAAAGCTGTGGTACATATACACAATGGAATACTATGCAGCTGTAAGAAAGAAAGATCTCTTATCCTTTGAGATGGCATGGAGGGACCTGGAGAGTATTATACTAAGCAAAACAAGCCAAGCAGAGAAAGACAAACATCACATGATCTCACTTATTTGTGGAATATAATGAACTAAACAAACTGATGAACAAAATTGACCCAGAGACATAGAGGTAGGGTCCAGACTGATAAACCTCAGAAGAGAGGGTGTTGGTTGGGGGGGAGATAAACCACAGAACTTGTGGGCATGTATACATAACCAATGGACATAGACAACAAAGCTGGGAATTGGGTGGGGGATGGGGAGGAGGGTGTCAATGGGGGACAAAGGAGAAACATCTATAACAAAAACAAATTAATAAAAATATTTTTTTCAAAAAAAGAAGTCAAAGGCCAACCCAGATTTGAGGGCAGGGAATTAAATCCCATCTCTACAGGGAAGAAAGTGGTAAAGAGCTCTGGTCATCCCAATAGGCAAGGACAAAAGTGCTTCATGGCAAAGGCTGAAGACCCCACATTACCCAAACAGGGCTCGTGCCAGCCACATCTAGACTAACTGTCTGTGGGTGACTTCCAATATGCATTTGTATTTCTGCACAGATTCCAGCTCTCTCAGGCCTACCCCGATAGTCCTCTGTGTGTAGTGCAACTCATGGTTCCAGGCTGATGGAGTCACTTGGGCTCTTGATTTTTATTGGTATCTTGGTGTTCAGATTTTAAATTCCCAGATGACACAAGTAAGTCTTCCAAAATGTTTCACAAATTTTCATGCAAGTCACTTTGCTCCCCAACCCCCTCCACTGAAGGGTTGTTGCAGTTAATAAATGTAATCAATATTTAAATTATATATCTATGAATATGTAAAATATTATCCATATTTTCAAGGCTTCCATCTTGCTCAATTCTAGGAAGGCATCATTCATTACAGACTGTGTACATGGTGTCCCCCAGAGTTATGAAGAACACAGCTCATACAATTGAATGTGGCCTTCCTGAATATGGGTCCATAACAGTATATCTTTCATTCGGCCTCTCTAGTTACATACTCCTTTTATAGCACTGGCTCTCAACCTGGCTGGATATTTTAAACATGTAGGCAGGCCACATCTCTAATCATTAAATCTGAATTGCTTTGGGGTGGGACCCAGACATCAATAATTTTAAAGCTCCTAGGTGATTCCGACATGCAGTCAAGATTTAGACTAGTATTCTCAGGAAATGTGTACAGAATCATTGAAAAGGTTTTATTTTTGTTGTAAAAATATAAATAGCAGGCATTCATTGCAGACAAGTTTGAAAGTGGTAGAAAAACATAAAAAATAAAACAAACCCTCCTCCTTGCACTATTACCCTGTTGGAATTTTTCTTTTTGCCAATGACTATATTTCTCCATGGAGTCACCCAGGACATTAAAGGTATGTTAGCCTCCATCCTGACTCTCTCTTCAAAAGAGAAGTGGGAGGGAGAGGGGGTGCTGTCTATGAACTTTACTTTTCCCTCTGCTTCAAGCCAAAAGGAGGCAAACTTTTTGTCTGCAGAGATTGTTCAGCTCCTTCTTTATCCTTTCCTAGTTCAGGGGACACTGTAGAAATCAGAAGTAAAAGGTTATATCCTAGGCCTTTCTACTTGAGACATTGGAGGATAACTTATTACCCTTGCTGGGACTCAACCTTGACCTCCTGTGAGACCAGTACACATTGTCTCTGATGGCTCCTGGCATGGTAGAGGCAGGATCCTGCATGTTTCCTGAACCTTTGCAATCCATTTAATAATCCTCAGGAACACTCAGCCATACCCAAGTCCCAGTCCTTCTGGCAGCCTCAGGACTTCAAGTCTGTCTCCCTATTTGGGTCCCTGGTTCCTCATCTAATCCCTGTCTGGTTCTCCTAGGAATTTGCTTGCTCCTCTCAGGACCTCTGAGCCTCAGGCCCGGTGGAATGAGAGCCAGTTACCCATTTGCTTACATCCGGCTGGCCCTATTGCTGATTACTGTTCATTGTTGGGATATTTGTCTTCATCTTACCTGGGTTGCTGCTGAATCAACACGGAGAACCTTCTCCAGCCATGGGGGTGGGGTCCCTCCACTTCTACCCTCAACCCTAGCTCTGGCACCTCCTGCCATAATAATGAAAGATTCTCAGGTACACACTCTCCACAAATATTTACTGAGAGCCTATCAGTACCAGGTAGTGTGCCTGGTACCCAAATTATAACCAGCTCCTTCCTCCTGGAGCAAGAAGAAAGAACAGGTTGTTCTGTTCCCTGGACAGTGCATGATGAGAAGACATAACTTTGTAAATTTCTTCCTGCCATTCTAAGTTCTTACTGGACTAATAATCAAATTAACAGGAGACAAATTAACAGGAGAGAGTTTATGATGTATGTATATACAGGCATTCCATAAGAATATGGGGACCAAGGAAGCTGGGGCTTAAATGCCATCTTGAACTAAGGAGAAGGGGGTGTGGTGTTTGGACTTCAAAAGCAAGAAGGTAATTCATTTAGAGATAGAAAGTAAATGTTTGGTAAATAAATGTTTGCTGGGCCCTCTTTAACAATGGGACACAGAGAGGACTTTGAACAAAGGTGCCTTGTTAGGTTCCTCCCTATCACACTAGTTCATATTAAACTATAGTTATCTGTAATGATAGCTTCCTTTCTGGAAAAGGTTCCATCTAAATTCTTTTAGGCAGTTAGGGAGAAGGTCAAAGGTTTTTGCTGTGTCGCTGTGTCTTTTATTTCTTAAAAATAAACAGCTTAAAATAATCAACGTTGCCAAAGGCATTTTTGGGATGACAAACTCTGCCTCCTCTCATAACCCTGCCTGAGATTTGGGGATAGCCTCCTGGAGGGAGGGGCTGGTAGATGTGACATGCAGGATGACAAGAATCTGGATAGGCTAAGGGGAGCAGGAGTGTTCCAGAAAGAGGGAATAGCATGTGCGAGGGTGTATGGCAGAAGGCGGCTACAAGGGAGGTCATTGTGATGGGTCCCCCGAGGGGACAGAGTGGAGTGATTCGGTGAGCTGAGAGAGGGCCAGGCCAGAACACAGAACCTGTGGCCTTCTAAGGTTTCTAAGCAAGTGAGTAATGCAATCAGACAAACAGACACGCACCCACCCGTTAAACTACCCAGTTAAATGCATGGGAGCCACTGTGAGACATTCCCCTTGTATTATATCTGAAAGAGAGAGAGTAATTTGCCTCCTAGGAAGGAAACTGGGTTGCTGAGGATGGGGGAAGGAAGGAGACCCTGCAGTACATAGTCTTTTATACGTTTGGATTTTATTTCATTTGAGTACAACAGCTATTCAAAAATAAAATAAAAATTAAGATCAATCCTGCCCCCTAAAATGAACATTTAAATCTGAATCTCCTCATGAGGAGCAATCAGTCAAATCCAAATTGAGGGATGTTCTACCAAACATAAAGCCTAAACTTTTTAAACTATCAGTGTTGAGAAAATCGACAGGTCAGGCTAAGGTTCCATGTGAGAGGAGATTGAGGAGACCCAGAAGCATAAGGTGATGGGCCTTCAGATGGATGGAAGGGGGAAGGGACATGACTCGGATAACGGGCACAATTTGAATATGGGTTGGTCACATAGAGAGACTAGATTTGTATCTACGTTAAATTCATTGGATGTGATAATGGTTTTGTTCCTATGTAGGAGAAGGCTCATGATCTTAGAGATACATGCAGAAATATCTGGGTAAAATGTCAGGATGTCTGTAATTTATTCTTAAATATTTCAGAAAAAAAAAAGAAGAAAAGCAAAAGGAAGGAAGGAAAAGAAAGGAGAGAGGGAGAAAGGAAGGGAGAGAGGGAAGGAGGGAGGAAAAAAGAAAATATTACTGCTATTTTGGATTAATGTGTATGTTTCTATATTGAGAGATAAAGCAAATGCTGCAAAATGTTAACTGTTGGTGAACTTAATAGTTATTTTTCCAGTTTTTCTGTGGATTAAATTTTTTCAAATGAAGAGTCAGAGAAAATTAAGCTTAACATAAAATAAAAATACCTTTTAAACAATTGCTTGTGGAAGAAAAAGAGACAAAATGTTGGAAAATTCCAGAAAGAGTGTTATAGTTTTCATATTTTATGCAAAAATGCATTCTTCCCAATTAGTGTGGGGCCCCCTGATCTACCACCATTCCTCTGAATGACATAACAAGTTAGAATCCTCATGCTTCCAGATACCCTTTTAAAAACCTTTATTTTGATGCTATAAAATGGGTGAAACACCTGTGAAGGACCTGAGGAAACTACATACCCAGAGAAATCTCAGGTCTTTTCAAGCATGTAAACATTTCCAACCATGTAATGACCTGACCTTTCTCATATGCCAAACCAAAGTCAGTTTTCTGTGAATAAATTCATATTTACAAAGAGAAAACAATTATCCAGTTGGCCTTTTAAGAGTGACTATTATGGCCCTCGGCGGTCTGGCTCAGTGGTTAGAGCATTGGCCTGCGGTCCAGAGAGACCCGGGTTCGGTTCCCACTAAAGGCACGTACCTCGGTTGCAGTTTGTCCCCGGCCCTGGTTGGGTCATGTGGGTGGCAACCACTCGATGTGTCCCTTTCACGTCGATGTTTCTCTCTCTCTCTCTCTCCCTCCCTCCCACTCTATCTGAACAAAATATCTAAAAAAAATGTCCTCGGGTGAGAAAAAAAAAAGAGTGACTATTATGATGAGAATTCCCAGCACTGAGACAGCAGGAGGGGACAGGGTAATGGCTGGTGACTTGGGTCAGATGGACCCCAGAGAGGCCCCTTTCCCTCACTGGTCAGTTTCACTGGTGAATCCAGAGCATGGACTGGCCTGTACTATAAGACCTGGAAATAATGAGAAATAAAACGCATTACCATCCATAGTTGCCGATCAGTGAATGGGCCCTGATTGCATGGGTCTCTGGGGAAGAAAGTTTTTGCAGTACCAGGGGATGGATTCTGGGTGGCTGGGCTGGGCCTGCAGTAGGGAACCCAACATGGTGTGGAGAACTGGGGGTGCTAAAGACAATGTTCTTGAGCCTGACCCCACTCTCTCAGGGCCATTGGATCTCCTCTTCCTTCGTGTAGCCAGAGCATCTGTGGGGCCTGCAGGTTACAGCTTTCTGATGAATCATCCTAGGTGATGAAGAGTTGAGGCTCTGGAGTCAACTGAGTTCAAATCCTGCACTTGCTACTCACTGTGGCTTAATCTCTCCAGGACTTGTTTTCTTCATCCTTAAAACAGTGTAGGTGAGTATCCACTGTGAAGTGTGCTCTGATGATGACATGAGATGAAGCCTCTTAAGCTCTCAGTATAGATGAACACAAAGTGGGTGTCCAGAAAACGGTAGCCCACAGAGCTCAGGTCAGAGTGGGTCGACCTAGAAGTATGGAGAGGCAGAGAAAAGCACATTGCCCAGGGTTCTTCCAGTGGCTGTGGAGAGAGAGAAGCGTAGGGGACCACTGAAAGGACCACTTTGTGACACTGTGGGGAGGGATGGGGAAGGTGGGACTGAGCAGTGATGGGCATCACCAAGTTGTGTGACATGTAGAGAGGCCTCATTAACTGCAGGGCATCTGCTTCCCTGATTAGAATTTTTAGATTTGAATCCTGAACTGAACTATTTGAGAAAACAGCTGAGATTGAAGCAGCGACAGCAGCCCACCTCCCCTTAACCTCCCAGCTAAATACATGCCAGAGGGGAATTTTGTAATTTATATATGAGGAGGAACAATGGGTCATTCAAAAGATCCCAATTCATTGGGATGACAGAGGTCCCCACCAGGCTGGAAGCCCCAGGCCAGGCTGAACTGAGTCAAAGAATTCCAATGAATAGGCACCTCCTGTACCATGCCCGCCAAGCAGACCTTCCCAGATGTGTGGTCAAGTTGGGCTCAGAAATCTGCACGCTGTAAACTCATTCATTTCTCTGTGCCCAGGATTTCTCCTCTGTGTCTCAGTTGTGTTCTTTTTGGAAATTTTCAGCCCTGTTTGGTACAGTTAAGGAGAAAGGAATTTTTCCAGAACTCAGTCAAAGATGTTGGCTCAGCTGGGTTGAGAAGGGAAGGTGATTTTGATGAGAATTAATAAGGGGCTGCTGTGTCTGGGGTGGTGGTGGGAAGAATATGAAACCCCAGGAAGTGGGACTGGACTCCTCCTGACCTGGGCTGTCCTTTGCAGGGCCCACTGGCCCTGAGCCTGGTTTGCTTGCTGACCAGCTCTCTAGCCTTCGCTCATCTCCCAACCATCTCATTACCTCTCAAGTCTCCTTTCCCACCAGTCATGTACAATATAAGTGCCCAAATACCCCTGTAGAACTGAGTGAACAGACATTAAGTCATCTGCTGTGGGCTCTGATGTCTCCTCTCCATTTCCCTCAGCTTGTCTCGACCTCTCTCCAGCTATATCAGAAAGAAAAATTATTGGGAAAATAAACTCTTCGAGATCACCTCAGCTAAAGTTGTTGAGAGAGACTCTGAGAAGACCCAGAAAATTCCACAGAGGCCGATGCCCTGCCTGGACTCTGGGTGTTGCTTGCTCTTGGGATCTTCAGAGCCTGGGTTCAGTCTTTGTTCAGAGCCCTCATCCCAGACATCTACACAGAATCTGCTTTCTCCACGCTGTCCTCTTCCACCCGCTGCATGTTGACTTTCTGCCAAACCATTTCCCTCCTGGCTCCAAACTTTTGTCGGGGAAAAAATGAAATCAGCACTTGGAGAGCTGGAAGGGGAAAAACAGCTGCTTTTAACAAAATGGAATTGCAGGGGGGGAGCAGAGCAGCTGGATCTTGGTGGAAAAGCAAGACGGGTGGGAGCATGAAGCTCATAGTAGGAGGGGCAAATTCAAATGCCCAGTGGGCCCAGCAAGCAGCATGAAAAAGACTTCCTAATGATGTCTTGGGCTGTATTCTTCACACACATCTTGTATCCACACTAACCCTCTTTGGACTGTGTATTTTCCTCTACTTTGGAGACGTGAGTACAAAAAATATTTCTCTTAGCTCTTCTATAAGAATAATACCACATGAGTTTGGGACACAATAGAGAATGGCATCAGGACCACCAGGTAAAATTGCTTAGATTGGGCAGACTCTGGGGCATCCACCAATTGTGGCCATGTAGAGATGTGGGCCTCTGATAACAAATCTGACCTAGGATCTGGGTGTTTGTGTAAAAATCATGTGAAATTTAAATGTTGGCAATTAATTCAGAAGTTTTAAGGTGCTGGCAAGTCAGCAGCACAAAATGAGGGCTAAGCAAAATGCATCTGTAAGTAGAGCTGGACCTTCAGGTCAGAACTTGAGACCTCTGGTTTATGGGTGAGAAATGATTCATAGATCCCAGCTGAATAGGCCTGGAGTGGGCAATGTTGGTGCTCCACCCCATCCCTCAGATCACTTTTTACCATCTTGTGTTCCCGGATTTCTCCCGGCTCTAAAGTTCTTTTGCTTCCCCAAGTGTATACCCAGTGCTCTTCTTTGGACAGGTTCCCTCAGGCTACTGGAGCCTCCTTGCCTAGAGCTAGAGGTGCCTAAAATTTCATGTTCTTCTCCAATGCCTGCCATTCTCGGTAAAGGACTAATGGTAACAGTACTATGGAAGTCCAGCCCTCTTGACTCCAGTCAAAATAACTCTGAGCTCCAGAAAGCATCAGGCTGAAGCCACCCTCTGTGGGACTTTGCCTGATACTGCCCCTGGCTTGGCCTCCTCCTTACCTTGATGTGCTTCCTTCATTCTCTTTGAAGTTTTTCCTGGGAAATCTTCCTTAAAAAATTACAGGCACATGAACCCTTGTCCCAGGATCTGTCTTGTAGGGCCTCCCCTTAGACATAGCCAAGGCCAGTGAACAACTCCTCCTGCTGTGGAGAAAAATTCACTTTGCCAGGGGCTGGTACAATGGTTTGAGAGTCTCAGAAAACTTAGCTGTAAAAGGACATTGCTTGTCTGAGAATCACGTGAGGATGCCTGGGCCCTTCCTATAGCCTCACTGCTCTCCCACCCCAACCCACCTCTTCCTTTAGACCTGAAATTTTCCCAAATATCCTTCTTCCCTCCCAGCACCACCACCACATGGCAACTGTGTGTGTCTGACACTGACCCAGGCCCAGGGTGGGACTTGACTATTTAGGAAGACATGTAAGAGTTTTCAGTAGGTCCCACCCACTTGCACAGCGGTTGATACAAAAACCCAGACTGAAGTCATTTAGCAAAAGGAATCCCCATGGAATAGCACAGGGAGTGGTGCAGAGGTCACCCAGTTATCTTGAAGCTGGAAATTCTGGAATAGAGATACAATCTAGAGAGTGTGCAGGCTTGGAATGTGAGGGAAGCCAGTACAGAAAGTAAAGCTGATCTACAAAGAAGGGCAGATGAGAGAACTGAAGGGAAAGGAAGCCAGAGCCCAAACCTGGTTTCTATTGCTTGCAACCAAAGCATTCTGACACTTCCTGGAAAGTGAAGGAAGCCAATACAGTGCGTTTTATTGAGCCATTTACTGCTGTGGGCAACTGGGCAACGAAGGATACAGACGGCCAACAGGCGAGGGTCACATGCCTTAGAGTTATCTCAACCAAGGGAAGAAGTTAGAGTAGTTACCCATCAGCTCACATGAGCCATTGAGAAGCACTGCTCTGGTTACTAGGCCTCAAACTATAATCAGCTGAGGAGTTTTGTTTGTTTGTTTGTTTATATTTTTTATTGATTTCTTAGAGAGAGAGGGAGAGATAGAAACTGGATGTGAGAGAGAAACATTGATCGACTGCCTCCTGCCCGCCCCCTACTGGGAATATGCTCTGACCGGGAATCCAATTGGGACCTCTCAGTCCACCCAAGGATGCTCAATCCACTGAGCCACACAAGCCCGGCAGAGTTTTTTTCCTTTTAAATAATACTGCCTGGGCCTCACCTCCTGAAATCCTGAGTTAATGAGCCTGGGCACTGGGACTGGTAAAAGCTCCCTAGGGGATTCATGCACACAGTATCATTTGGGAAGCCTTGTTCTAGAATCTGTTTGTGCTTCTGTGACCATAAAGAAGCCATACCCACAGGCTTTCTTTTTAGAAAGAAGAAAAATGTCAAACATATTTTCTGAGGTTTAATTTCCTTCTAATGTTCTGAATAAACCTTTCTGAAAACTAGTGCTGCACGAACCCCAGTCTCTGGTAATAACATCAGAGACTTTGAAATTGGGACCCAGCATGACTTTGCTAAAGGAAATAAGACCCAGGAGAGGAGGGATATTAAAAAGAGCATGAATCTAGAAACCAAACCTCCACCAAGAAGGTTAAAAAGAAAGCTGGTTGGGGGTGGGGGGAGGTGCAGAATTCTGAGAGTTTAAAATTCAGGAAAAGAAGGAAAATACACTAGGGTTGCCAGATTTAATAAATTAAAATCCAGCATATCTAATTCAATTTGAATTTCAGATAAAGAATTAATTTTTTTTAGTGTATAAACATGTCCCATGCAATATTTAGGGCATACTTATATTAAATATTGCATGAGACATAAAAATATTATTCATTGCCTATCTGAAATTCAAATTGAACTGGGCATCCTGAATTTTATCTAGCAACCCTAAAACACACACAAATAGGTTGGTCTCGACTGGTTAGCACACCCTCATCTAAGTGTCTGAATTAAACTGGATTTCTCTCCTCTTAACTAGATGTCTCTGGGTCTCTGGTCTTACCGGGGTGCCCGTGGCCCACATAGGTGTCTCTGGCCTCCTATTGGTTGGTGCAGTGAAAATGCCCGATGAAAAGGGGAGGGGAGAGTGAAGGGGGGAGTCCACGCAGGGATGGCCAGGGGCCCAGTATACCCCAACTGCTTTTCCCTCCCCGCAACCCCAGGAGAGCTCCAGCCCGTCCAGGGCGAGAATTTGCCTCTCCCTCTGTCAACCAAGGATTTCTGGAGGGACAGTCTTCAGACGTCTGGGGAGCTGCAGCGCTCAACCACGCAGCGGTAGGAAAGGGGGCTGAAGGCTGAATCAGCCCCCCACCCCCCACACAGGGCCACCCCTTCCCCATCCCCCTGTTTCCCTGTGCTGCCTCACCCTCCCCTCTCCCCATCTCCCCTCGCTCCAAATAAGGAAGGCTGTGGGGCTGCTCCCCTCCCCCGGGGGAATCCAGCGGCCAGCGGGGCGGGCGGCTGGAAGCAGCCCGAGAGCACCGGGTGCGGGCGCAGGGCGCGGAGCTCCCGCCCCGCGGCTCCGCCTGCCTCCGTGCCGCCGAGAGTCCGAGGCGGCGGGCGCGACACAGCGCCACGTCCAGGTGCGGAGAGGCCGGCGGGCGGCCAGGAGCTGGGTCCGCTCCAGCGCGGGCGGCGGCGCGGGGAGGTGGGAGATGACGTGGCGGCCGGAAGAAGCGCCACATCCAGGGCTTCAGACTTGCAGCTCCCAGGAACTCACCCAAAGAAAATAATCCAGACCCAGAAAGAGAGACGTGTTCGAAAATATTCACAACAGCATAAGGGAAATGATTTAATAAATCTTGGTACATCAGCACATTGGAATGATTTTATTTCTTCTGGCGTTCAGTAAGTGCCCCCTTGCTGACAGGCACCCTGCCAGCTACTAAGTACACAAAGGTGGGTATAAGCCCAGGGAAAGGGGGGTGGAGATGGGGATTACAAGCAAAATGATGGCAGTTAAAAGTACAGACTCCAGAGCCAGGTAGCGGTCTGTCTCATCTGTAAGATGGGGTCACCTCGAAGGGAAAGGGTGAGGTGAGGATTCAGTGAGGTAATGCACCTGAGGCACTTGGCACAGGGTCTGGCATGTAGGTACGGCTCCCAACAGTTACCAACTATCATTATTACTATTACTGTAGGGACGTGATTGGTGCCATAATAGGATGTACAGTATAATTAATGCAAGCACAGAGAAGGATGTGCAAAGTGCCACAACAGAATGTACCAGCTCTGAGAGCACAGAAAATTATGTTTAATTCTGCCCAGGGGTGTCACCAAAGGCCCCCAAAGGTAATAGCTGGCTCTTGAAGGATGTGTAGAAGTATGCTGAGTAGACAAGAAATGAAAAGATATTTCAGGTAGAAGCAAATATGTTGTCAAAAGAGAAGGGAAGGGGCAGGGTAAGTTCCAAGAACAACTTCTAAGTGTCCTGTGGAGAAGAAGCAGATTAGCATCCAGGGTTGTCATTTCTGTGCATCTGCCCTCAGTCACACATGTGCCTAGCTGGCCTTTCTACTGTGACCATCTAGACCAGAGGTGGGGAACCTTTTTCTGCCAAGGGCCATTTGGATATTTATAACATCATTTGTGGGGGCATACAAAATTATCAACTTAAAAATTAGCCTCCTATATTTGGTCAAACATTTAATTAACTCACCCCTAATGTGATGGCTGGAACTTCTCCTCTTGGGTGAGGCATGTGGTGCTAGCTGATATTGATGATGTTACTACTCACAAGTACTTTTCCAGGTTTGCTTTGGTCAGTCTGGAGCCCAGTCGACTCCTTGCCATGATAAGTTTTAAAAAGAACTGCTTGCAGCAGTAAGTTGTTCCGAACACAGATGCATATTTCAATGCACATCTCCTCAAAGTGGGAAATGCCTCATTGTTTATGTAACATTTATAGAACCCAAGCATTGGAAGGTTGTTGTACCTGTCTTTCAGCTCATCATGGCTTTGCAGCTGAATGATTTCCTGTTGTAGGTTATCAGGCACATCAGCTGGTTCCACACTGAACTGTGTAACAAAGATGTTGAATTCTATTTGTTTACTTTTTACCTCCGTGAATCTTTCATTAAATGCCTCAATTAGTTTTGGAAGTTCACCAGCATATTCAAATGTCATAGAAGGCTTTTGTCCTTCCAGAGTGGGGAAATGCACTGTGTTACTCCTTTGGAGTTGCACTTTCCACAGCCTTAATTTAGCTTCAAATGATTTCATGTTTGAAAGCAAGGAGGAGCTGAGAAGCTTGTTGGAGCCCTGCAGCTTGATGGTTAGCTCTGAGAGGTACATGGTAATGCCCACCATGAATGCTAAATCACACAGCCACTCGCTATCATTGAGTACCCTAACAGGTTTTCCCTTCATCTCCATGAACTGCTTGACTTCATCCTGTAGTTCATAAAACCTCATGAGCATGTTCCTGTGACTCAGCCACTGCACTTCACAGTGATAAACAAGATCATCATACTCAGAGTCGAGATCATTCAGTAACTCCTTAAACTGGCAGCTGTTAAATCCTCTGCTTTTGACAAAATTTATGCATGACACTACTGTTGACATCACATTGTTGAGCCACAATGACTGTGCACAGAAACTTTCTTGGTGTATGATACAGTGGCAATATAATTAAATCTCTTAGATCAAGACAGAAGATTCAGGGATAGAAAGATTACTGCAGGCAGGACCGGAGGGAGGGTGAGTGTGTGAGAGAGTGTGAGTGGACATGAAGGTGGATGACCAAACCCTAGCAGTGCAGACGCGGAGCAGAAGGTTCTTGTGCTGTGGACAGGAGCAGCCAGCTACCTTGGTAAGTGGCTCTTTAGGGAGCTTCTCCCTGCAGCCCGGGGAGGTCCCACCATTTTGGAAGATCTCGGGTCATCCCTGGGAGGAGGCAATGGGAGCTGCTAGAGCCCAGCAACCTGAACCCACCAGGGCACCTGGCACAATCAAACTAGTGGACACCCTGTGTCAACACAGACCAGTGCACAGTAGTGGAGCTTCCAAGGTGCCTGTCGCGAAAGCCAGGGACAGCCAGGAGCCCAGCACCATCCCCCACAGTAGCAGCCTGATCAGAGTCAAGATATAATCCCAGCAATAGAGGCTGGGGAGCAGACATCCATCCCCAGGCAACAGAAGCACAGACCAGCAGCAGAGACCCATCCACAAAAACTACAGCAAAAGCTGAGCAGGAGTTGAGCTCCACGGGGCAGCAGCACTCCACAGCCACCAGCGGTGAGACCTGGGGCTCCAGCAGCTCACAAGAGCAGTGGGAAACAGGAGCCCGAGAGGGACTGGTATGATCCAGCTGCCCGCCCATGGGACCTGCGGGGTGCTGGGCACCAGAAAGGCCTGTGCGACTCAGCAGCCCTTAAGATAGGCATAGAGACGGGTCACCAAAGGGACCATGCAATCCAGTTACCCGCAGGACCTGCAGGGTTCTGGGGCACCAGAGAGGCCTGTGCGACTCAGCTGCATACAAGATAGACGTAGAGGATGTGAAAATGGAGGCGGAGTGAATGGAAACTACCAGACGATCTCCCTGGACCAAACAAGAATTACAACTAAAATAAATACAAATCCTCGGAAAAAAGCAAGAGAAAAGCAGCAGGACAGGACACTGGTAGGATCTGCGGAGGCATGAGAGGGTGGCGGGCTGGGAGCCCATGGACAGCAGCAGTCTTAGCTGTGAGCAGAGCCCTTGGGGAATAAAGATCAAGCCTGCTCCACGGGGTAGAGAGCTGGGAACAGAGTGCTAAAATAGTCACAGCCACTCCCCTGGGGGCTACAGCAGAGGTTAGGGCAGACTGGGTTGGAACTCTGTGGGGGAAAACCAGGATTTGGAGGGCACTCAGAGATTTTGCTGAGTTGCTTCCACAAAGGACAATGGCCAGTGTGCTCCTTCCCAGAGCTGTGGGGAGAAGCAGCAGCCCCTCTCCCCCTAGCAAATTCAGCCTTTCCCAGGTGTGGCAAAGACATGCAAATTGAGGCTCATTAACAACCAGCATCTATCCCACTCACTAAAAATCCTCTTATGCAAAACACCAGGGTTACATTTCAAGGCACTGAGTAACTGAGACTACTAGCCACCAGGAAAAAGCTAGAGGATAACTGAACCTTTCCTGGTCTTGCAAATCTACCCAGGAAAGTAAGACTTGACAGTGGTGTTTAACGTGGGCTAACCCAGGCTCATCCAAACCCAGTTGAGGGAGCCACAAAGAGCAGAACACCAACACCCACAGGGACAATTTTGCAGGCTCCAAAATCCACTGACACAGCCAAAATGGTGAAACAAAGAAACAAATCCCAAATGAAAGAACAAGAGAACTTTATCAAAGATGAGATCAATGAAATGCAGCTAAGCAAATTATCAGAGGTAGAGTTCAGAGCCATGATCTTGAGGAAGCTTAACAGCATGAGTAAGGACATAAGCACCATGAGTAAAGATATAGAAACACTGAAAACTTTGGTTGGGGTCATGTGGGTGGCAGCAACTTGTGTCTCTCTCACATCAATGTTTCTCTCTCTCTCTTCCCCCCTCTCTCCCTCCCACTCTATCTGAAGATAAATGCAAAAATGTCCTAGGGTGAGGATAAGAAAAAATAAAAATAAAATGTTTCCAGAGAAACACTGAAAACCAACCAAGTGGAAATGAAGCATGACATAGCAGAAATTAACAACACATTGGAAGGAATTACCAGCAGAGTAGAGGAAGCTGAGGACCAGATCAGTGAATTAGAAAACAGGGAAGAAAAAAATCAACCAATCAGAAAACCAAAAGGAAAAAACAATTAAAAAACAGGAAGATAGCTTAAGAGAACTGTGGGACAACTGGAAACGTAATAACATTTGCATCATAGGAGTCCCCAAAGAGGAAGAAAAGGGCAAGGGTTAGAGAATATATTTGAAGAAATAGTGACAAAAAGCAACCTTAACTTGGTGAAGGAAGAAGACATTCAAGTTCAAGAAGCACAGAGAGCCCTGGCCGGTTTGACTCAGCGGTTAGAGCGTCGGCCTGCAGTCTGGAGAGACCCGGGTTCGGTTCCCTCTAGGGGCACGTACTTCGGTTGCAGTTTGTCCCCGGCCCTGGTTGGTCGTGCGGGTGGCAGCCACTCGATGTGTCCCTTTCACATCGATGTTTCTCTCTCTCTATCTCTTCCTCTCTCTCCCTCCCACTCTATCTGTACAAAAAAATGGAAAAATGTCCTCGAGTGAGGATAAAAAAAAAAAAAAAGAAGCACAGAGAGCCCCAAGTATGAAGAACCCAAACAAGCCCACACCAAGACACATAGGAATTAAAATGCCACAAATTAAAGACAAAGAGAGAATCCTGAAGGCAGCAAGAGATAAGCAACAGGTTACCTACAAAGGAAACCCCATAAGGCTTGCAGCTGACTTCTCACAAGAAACACTACAGGCCAGAAGGGAGAGGCATGAAGTAATGAAGGCCATGAAAAACAAGGATCTGAATCCAAGACTACACTATCCAGCAAGGCTATCATTCAAAATGGAAGGTCAAATAAAGAGCGTTCCAGACAAAAAAAGGCTAAGGGAATATATTAACACCAAACCAGCACTGCAAGATATGCTAAAAGGACTGCTGTAATTAGTAGAAGAAATAAGAAGAAAAATATAACCACACTGTACAAAATGGCAATAAATAAGTACATATCAATTATCACCTTAAATGTGAATGGTTTGAATGGTCCAATCAAAAGACACAGAGTAGCTGACTGGATAAGAAAGCATGACTCACATATATGTTGTTTACAAGAGACCCATCTCACAACAAAAGACTCACACAGGTTGAAAATAAAGGGATGGAAAAAAATCTTTCAAGCAAATGGAAAGCAAAAAAAAAAGCTGGGGTAGCAATACTCATATCTGATAAAGTAGATTTCAAAATAAAGACCATAACTAGAGACAAAGAAGGCCACTACATAATATTGAAAAGATCTATCCAACAGTAAGATATAACCTTAGTAAATATATATGCACCCAATATAGGAGCACTATGATATATTTAAAATCTTCTGAAGGACTTCAAATGAGAAATCAAAAGCTATACCATCATAGCAGGAGACTTCAAAACCCTGCTGACATCACTAGATAGATCCTCTAGACAAAAAATTAACAAGGAAACACAGACTCTAAATGAAGGGCTAGATTAAATGGATTTAATAGATATCTACAGAGAATTACACCTCAAAACTGCAGAATTCACATTCTTCTCAAGTGCACATGGGACATTCTCAAAGATAGACCACATGTTAGGGCGCAAACTAAGTCTCTACAAGTTCAAGAAGACTGAAATCATATCAAGCATCTTCTCAGATCACAATGGCATGAAACTAGAAATCAATTGCAACAAGAACATGCAAAGACATTTGAACACATGAAGGCTAAATAGCATGTTATTGAACAATAAATGGGTTACAATGGAGATCAAGGAAGAAATTAAAAACTTCTTGGACACCAATGAAAATGAACACATAGCAACACAAAATCTATGGGATGCAGCAAGAGGAGTTCTGAGAGGGAAGTTCATAGCACTATAGGCCTACCTCAAGAAACAAGAAAAATTTCTAATAGACTATCTAACCTCACAACTTAAGGAACTAGAAAGCAGACAGAAACAAAACCTCAGAGCAAGTAGAAGGAAGGAAATAGTAAAGATCAGAGCAGAAATAAATTACATAGAGACCAACAAAACAATTCAAAGCATCAATGAAACAAAGAGCTGTTTTTTCGAAAAGATAAACAAGATTGATAGACCCTTAGCTAGACTCACCAAGAAACAAAGAGAGAGAACCCAAATATAAAAAATCGGAAAAGAAAGAGGAGAAATAATAACTGACACCACAGAAATACAAAGGATTGTTAACAAATATTATGAACAATTATACGGCAACAAATTCGACAATCTAAGCGAAATGGACAAATTTTGAGAAACACATAGTCTCCCAAAACTGAACCGGAAAGAGATAGAAAGTTTGAACAAACCACTAACAACAAAAGAAATTGAAGATGTAATCAAGACTCTTTCAGCAAACAAAAGCCCAGGCCCGAACGGCTTCACAGGGGAATTCTACCAAACATTCAAAGAAAAACTAATACCCATTCTCCTCAAATTATTTCAAAAAATTTAAGAAGAAAGACTTCCAAACTTGTTGTATGAGGACAGCATAATTCTAATTCCAAAACCAGAAACAGACACTACAAAGAAAGAAAACTACAGGCCAATATCCCAGATCAATATAGATGCCAAAATCCTGAACAAAATACTAGCAAATCGGATCCAGCAATACATCAAAAAAATTATTCACCATGACCAAGTGGGATTCATCCCAGGGATGCACGGCTGATACAATATTCACAAATCAATAAATGTGAAACATTACATAAACAAAATGAAAGATAAAAATCATATGATCATATCAATAGATACTGAAAAATCCTTCGACAAAATTCAGCATTCATTTCTGATAAAAATGCTCAGCAGTCTGGGAATAGAGCGATCATATCTCAACATAATAAAGGCCATATATGAAAGACCTGCAGCCAACATAATACTCAATGGGCAAAAACTGAAAGCATTACCCTTAAGAACAGGAACAAGACAAGGATGTCCACTTTTGCCACTCTTATTTAACATAGTACTGGAAGTCTTAGCCACAGCAATCAGACAGGAAGTAAAAACAAAAGGGATCTAAATTGGAAAGGAGGAAGTGAAACTCATTATTCACAGATGGCATGATACTATACGTAGAAAACCCCAAAAACTCCATAAAAAAATCTGTTAGCCTTAACAAATGAATTTGGCAAAGTAGCAGGATACAAAATTAACTTCAAGAAATCGATGGCATTCTTTCTTTTTTTGCATTTATCTTCAGATATAGCAGGAGGGAGAGAGGGGGAAGAGAGAGAGAGAGACACATCGATGTGAGAGAAACATATCGACTGGTCTCACACGACCCCAACTGGGGCCGGGGACAAACTGTAACTGAAGTATGTGCCCTTAGCGCGAACCGAACTCAGGACTCTCTGGTCCACAGGCCGACACTCGAACCATTGAGCCAAACTGGCCAGGGCCGATGGCATTCTTATAAACCAATAATGAACTAACAGAAAGAGAAACTAAAAAAAAATCCCATTTACTATCGCAGCAAAAAAATTGAGATACCTAGGAATAAACTTAACCAAAGAAATAAAGGACCTATTCGCAGAAAATTACAGGTCATTGAAAAAAAGAAATAGAGGAAGATATAAAAACGTGGAAGCACATACCTTGTTCATGGATTAGAAGAATTAACATCATTAAAATGTCCATACTACCCAAAGCAATCTATAGATTCAAATGCAATCCCCATCAAAATACCAACAACATACTTCACAAAACTAGAACAAATACTTCAAAAGTTCATTTGGAACTAAAAAAGACCCCGAATATCCACGACAATCTTGAAAAAGAAGAACAAAGTAGGAGGGATCACATTACCAGATTTCAGGTTATACTACAAAGCCAATGTAATCAAAACAGCCTGGTACTGGCACAAGAACAGGCAGATAGATCAATGGATCAGAATAGAGAACCCAGAAATGGACCCAGGGCAATATGCTCAATTAATATTTGACCAAGGTGGCAAGAGCATACAGTGGAGTAAAGACAGCCTCTTTAATAAATGGTGTTGGAACAACTGGACAGCTACATGCAAAAAAAATAAAACTAGACCATCAACTTACACCATACACAAGAATAAATTCAAAATAGATAAAAGACTTAAATGTGACTCACGAATCCATAAAAATCCTAGATGAAAACATAACAAAATTTCAGACATCATACGCAGCAGAATTTTCATTGATACATCACCTAAGGCAACAGAAACAAAGGAGAAAATGAACACATGGGACTGCATCAAACTAAAAAGCTTCTGCACAGCAAAAGAAACAACCACCAAAATGGAAAGGCAACCCACTCTACGCGAGAGCATCATTGCCAATGATACATCAGATAAGGGGTTAATTTCCAAAATATATAGAGTGCTCATACAACTCAACAAAAGGAAGACAAAGAACCTAATTAAAAAATGGGCAGAGGACCTAAATAGACACCTCTCCAAACAGGACATACAAATGGCCAAGAGACATATGAAGAAATGCTCATCATCACTAATCATCAGAGAGATGCAAATTCAAACGACAATGAGGTATCACCTCACACCTGTCAGAATAGCCACCATGAACAAATCATGAAACAACAAGTGTTGGCGAGGGTGTGGAGAGAAGGGGACTCTAGTACACTGCTGGTGGGAATGCAGACTGGTGCAGCCACTATGGAAAACAATATGGTGTTACCTCAAAAAATTAAAAATTAAACTTCTATTTGACCCAGTGATCTCACTTCTAGGAATATACCCTAAGAAGCCTGAAACACCAATCAGGAAGAATATATGTACCCCCATGTTCATAGCAGCACTATTTACAATAGCTAAGATCTGGAAACAGCCCAAATGTCCATCAGTAGATGAAGGGATAAAAAAAGCGGTGGTACATATACACAATGGAGTACTATGCAGCTGTAAGAAAGAAAGAAAGATCTTTTATCCTTTGAGATGATGTGGAGGGTCCTGGAAAGTATTACCCTAAGCCAAACAAGCTAAACAGAGAAAGACAAGTATCATATAATCTCACTTATTTGTGGAATGTAATGAACATAACAGTCTGAGGAATGGGGTAGTCCCAGAGATGTGGAAGTGGAGTACAGAGTGACAATCCCCAGAAGAGGGGGTGGTAGGGGAGAGATAAACCACAGAACTTACATGCATGTTTGCATGAACAATGGACATGGACAACAAAGCTGTGGACAGGGTGGGGGGTGGGGGAGGGGGGAATCATTTGGGGGGAAAGGAGAAACATCTGTAACAAAAATAAATAAATTTAAAAAATATTCAATTCTATTTTAACAAATGCAATTAACCCTTTTTGTGAGCTAACCATGGCTGGAGCTGCATCAGTAGTAAGGCCACTTAACTTTTTAAATATTGGCTCAAATTTTTTCATTGATTAAATAAGTCTCTCAAACAAGTCCTCACCTCTTGTAGTGCCATGCATAGCTTCCAGTGACAGTAGTTCCTTTTTCATGTCAAACTCTGCAATTATCCCATGAACAAAAACAGCCAGTTGGTAATATTTGTTATGTCCATTGTCTTGTCACAAGCCAGAGAGAAAAACTGGAAATCTGCAGAATCCTTCAGTGTTTCTTCAATATCTTGTGGTAAGTCAGTGATCCGATCTGAGATGGTTCTCCCAGACAAACTAACACTCTGAAACAATTTTACTTTGTTTGGTGCTAACAACTCGGCAGCAGCCACCATGCACTCTTCTACAGTCTCTTGCTCTACATGAGGCCTCAGCTTCTTTGCAACTAGTTCCCTCACTACATAACTTGCCTGAATAATGTTGTTTCTATTACAATGACACCTAGTGATAGTGGCTTGTTGTGATTCCAAACTCCACTGAAAAGCATTGATTTTATCCAGATGCATTTGGTCTCCCAATTCATTAAGTTTAGCATGTTTTGAGCTGTAATGATGCTCCAGATTGGCTTTTTTCATTACTGTTAATGCATTGCCACAAACTAGGCACACAGGTTTGCCTTTGATTTCAACAAAATATAATCATTTGTCCATTTCTCTTGGAAAGATTGACACTCTGCATTAACTTTTCTTTGTAGTTGCCATTTGTAGGATGTCACACCACTTAAGTTTTAATAACTATTTAATGTGTGTCACCAGCGACACAATTATTTTGTTTTGATCGCTGTTCTAATCCTGCATCTTGGATTTGTAACATACCTAACGTTCATATCATTAACTCTTGAGGTCTTTTCTGTGTACAACAATTTCCTTAATCTTCATCTAAGATTGAGTTTTTTCCAGGATTGTTGATCATGGATATGTGGATAAAAGTTAGATTGGATTTATCATCTGTGTTGACAACATTGTCGTCAATCATGGGAGGCAAGGTCATCAGTGTCTAGAGGAATCATATTTCATCTTGTCTCATCATCACTGGATGGCTGTAGTTTTACCACAGTGTTTTAACACTTTTGCAACGTGTATACTCTCATCCTGCCTGGTATTGACTGTCCTCTGAGTCACCACAATACAGGCAGATAGGCCTTGGGCAGCTGACAAGAAGCATACATGTCTGTCCCATCATGTTCTCATATGTGTCCTGTCTATCCCATAATGGACGTTCCTTGCTTGTCCCTCAAAATTTACATTATTATGATTCACTTAGTATACATTTATGTTGCTATGAAAAAAGCTCCTAGATTTATTGAATTTTGAGTCTTGCCTGCAGTTGCCTTGACAGGGCCAGGCCAAATGTTTCTTGGGCTTTATACGGCTCTCAGGCTGGACATTCCCCACTTTTAATCTAGACCTTGGCTCTGCACAATCAAGACCCCACCAGTAAAGTCCTCCATCATGGCAAGATCCTTATTCTTTTTTTCTTTTTTTTAAATTTTTTTCTTCATTGATTTTTAGAGAGAGAGAGTAAGTTAGAGGGAGAGAGAGAGAGAGAGAAACATCAATGAAAGAAAACAGATTGGCCACCTCCTGCATGCCCCCCACTGGGCATGTGCCCTGACCAGGAATTGAACTGGCGAACTCTTAGTGCATGGGTCAATGCTCAAACACTGAGCCACACTAGTCAGGCAGATCTTCATCCTTTTAATAACCATCTCAACCCATTCAAGGTGCTTTGAGATCAGCATCAAAAAGGAGGGTTCTGGGCCCTGGCCAGTTTGGCTCAGCAGTTGGAACATCGGCCTGCAGACCAGAGAGTTCCGGGTTCGGTTCCCACTAGGGGCACATACAAAAAAAAAAAAACAAGAAAAACAGGGGAAGGTTCTGGGTCTTTACTTCTTTTCTTCCCAAAATGATTCTTAGCCCCTGTGCATATTTGCCTACCCCTTTTCCCAGAACTTTTATGGTCTTTGTATCAAGAGATAGTGGGATGAGCTATTTTTATGTTCATTGACCCAGTTCCAAATGAAAAGATCCCAAGTCCTTGAAAGAAAGGACTGTGGTGAAAATATTAGTCATAGTAGTTAAATATGAAACTTCCTCGCCATCAAGCATTTTACATACACCATCTCTATGAATCACTATTCCCATTTCATGGTTTTAGAGAACACATCTGAGTTTAAGTGATGTTTCCAAGGTCACCCAACAAGTAATGGTGAATTTGAGATTGAAGTCTAGGGCTGCCTTACTCCAGAGTTCATTCTCTTACTACTGGGCCATGCTATTTAGAAGCTAAATGGCCCTAGTTAGGGCTTTAATCAAGAGTAGGATAGAAGTATGGCTCCTGACCTCTTCACTTGAGGAAAGGGTTAACTGGTGAGGTTGTCACAAACCCATAAGGAGCCACAGCCACAGCCACAGCCACAGATCTGAGTGCCACACATTGAGCATTTTCTATGCACCAGACACTGCCTTGTATGTCGTATCTGTATCAGGTGGGTTCCCAGCACAAAACCAAAACTATGCAAGGTCTTTCAACTGAGGAAATTTAACACAGGGTATTTGTTTTTCAGCTTTCTGAGGAGCCAAATGGGATAGTGAGGTGACTCAGAATTTAGTAACAATAGGAAGTCATTGCTGCCATGACTTGGGCCAGGACAGAAAGGGACAAAGAGAAAAGGTGGGATTACCAGAGCTGGAGGTGCAGTGGAGATGCAGCCACTGCCAAGTACACCATCAGAAGCAGGAGCAAGAGGTGGGGAAGAGATTTGTAACCCTAATAAGTACCCTTCGAGGTAGTTATTTTTATCCCATTTTAGAGATGAGGAAACAGACTTGGAGAAGTTAAGTGGCTTACCCAATCATGAGGAAACAACTTTTAGGTCGGAGAAGCTTTTATTTAAACCCAGGGTAGTGGGTCTGTCTTAAGGATTCAGGCCCAATTAGTCACCTCAGGGACTTTGTGAACCATGAAGAATTCGACAACAAAAGAAGCCAATTTAGAAAACTTGCAGTTCCAAAGACTTGGCTAGTGTGGGGTCAGGGAAAAAAGACCCTGGGATAACGACAGTGCTTGTGTTTCCTTCTTCTGTCCCCCCAAGTCCTGGTTGTATCCCAGAATGGAAAATTATAGGCTACAGCCAGGACTCTGGATGTTGAAATGAAGGGTTATTTTTATTTTCTTTTTTGTGCTTTTCTGTACTTTCCAAATTTTTCTCAAGAAAGATGCACATCTTTATTGATGGGAAACAGATAATCCTTAGGCAACATTAAACCAGTAGCAGGCTCCATGCAAAGCCTTTAGCAAGAAAAAAAGTTGGGGCAAAAGACAATGGCAGGAAGGAGGATTTGCCAGCCCAGCTAATCACCATTCCACATCTCCTCCCTGCGAGGGTACAAAATCAGAAGCCCATAACATGACATGGTCTGAGCCCTGGCCAGTTTGGCTCAGCAGTTGAGCGTCGGCCTGTGGACCAGAGAGTCCCCGGTTTGGTTCCCGCTAGGGGCACATACCACACACACAAAAAAAACCATGACATGGTCTGGATACCTCTTCACAAACACACACGCTCACACACACACACACACACACACATACACACAAAACCTCATATATGCACACACATACACTTACACATGCCACATATAAATGCAAACACACACACATATGCTTTTATACACATATCCACCCACAACACACACATATATGCACACATATTTGCTCACATATGTACACATGAAACACACAGATGCTTGTGTACACATATGCACACATGCACACACATAAATATATACATATACACATGCCAAACAGAAGTCTCTCATATCACACACATATACCCATATACACACATATACACACCACACACACAGAGGCTCATTCTCTTTTACATTTTTTTTTTATCCTCACCCGAGGACATTTTTTCATTTTTTGTTCAGATAAAGAGAGAAACATCAACGTGAAAGGGACACATCTAGTGGCTGCCTCCCATACAACCCAATCACGGCCGGGGACAAATTGCAACGAAGGTACGTGCTCTTAGTGGGAACCAAACCCAGGTCTCTCTGGACCGCAGGCCAACGCTCTAACCACTGAGCCAAATCAGCCAGGGCTCTCTTATACTTATATTTTTTATTTTAAATATGTTTTTTTTTATTACATACTTTGAGTGCTTCAGAAAATATAATTATGATTTCAAAATGCCTGGATTCAATAAATATTCTCTATAATTGCCTTCAATCAATATTTAGAAATGTATGAAGACACTAACAAATAAAATAAGTAAAATAACTACAGAAACTACAAATCTCAGGGATGAGAAACTTGCATGATCAGTTAAGTCACTTTGCCACTGTGTTTCTTTCAAAAACCATGATTCACATTGTTTCAATTAAATATATCTCTACTCCAAGAGTCAAATTACCCTGCTGATGCTAAAAACTTAAAACTATGATCTTTGTTACCTTTACAAATTTTTGGTTTAAAGACTTCCAGTCAAGATTGCGGCATAGGTAAAAGCGGTATCACATCCTCCCACAACCACATCAAAGTTACAACTAAACTACAGAACAACCATCATTCAAAACGACCTGAAATCAAGCTGAATGTAAATCCTACAACTACAGAATTAAAGCAGCAGCCACATCAAGACTGGTAGGACTGGTGGAGGCAGAGGGCTGGTCCCATACCCACATGTGGCAGATAAAAATCAGGAGGACACCGTGGCTGGGAAGGTCCTCTCTGAGGACTGAGGGCTCCCTGTCCCACACCAGGTGCCCCACTCAGGGTTCCAGTGCCAGGAAGAGAAGTCCCCATAACTTCTAGCTGGAGAAACCAGCAGGAACTGAGGCTCAGGGAGGCTGAGGTGGCTGGAGCCCCAGGCAGCTCCTCTTAAAGGGCCCGCGCACAGACTTATTGAACTCTTTCCCCTAAGCTTGGAGGGGAGGCAACACGAGGGGCGCCAGAGACATACAGGGAAGAACTGAGCTGTTTGGCATTGGAGCGAGGGCTGGAGAGGGGGCTTTCTCCAGGACAGACGTGCTGTCAGAGGCCTTTGTTCCTTTGGTGAGCCCTTCGCTAGGGCGGCAGACAGCCACCATATCTGGGACTTCAGCAACCTGGCTCACACTGGTTGCCCCACCCTGATGACTCCCTGAGGCCCCGTCCCACCCAACATTTAGGTCCACCAAAGCAGTTGCCTGTTGCTTTACCATAGGATTGGCCTGTCTTGGATCCTGCTTCAGGTTTTCCTAAATCCTTTCAAACAAGCAGCATCTAATCCCAGCTAGCCCCATACCTCTCATTAAGTAATACATAGAAACAAACACAGGGAGGCAGCCAAAATGAGGAGACAAAGAAACCAGTCCCAAATGAAAGAACAGAAAAAATCTCCAGGAAAAGAACTAAGGGAAATGGAGATAAGCAACCTAACAGATACTGAGTTCAAAATACTGCTTATAAGGATGCTCAATGAACTTAGTGAGGGCCTCAAGAGCATAAAAAAAGGACCAGTCAGAAATGAGGGATGCACAGTCAGAAATGAAGGAGGCACTCACTGAAATAAAGAATAATTTACACAGATTCAATAGTGGAGTATGTAAAGCCAAGAAGCAATCCATCTATTTGGAATATAAGGAAGCAAAAAACACCCAATCAGAGCAGCAAGAAGAAAAAAGAATCCAAAAAAATGAGGATAGTGTAAGGAGCCTCTGGAAAAACTTCAAGCGTGCCAACATTTGCATCTTGGGGGTGCCAGAAGGAGAAGAGAGAGAACAAGAAATCTAAAACCTATTTGAAACAATAATGGCAGAAAACGTCCCTAACTTGGTGAAGGAAACAGACATACAAGTCCAGGAAGCACAGAGTCCCAAACAAGATGAACCCCAAGAGGCCCACACCAAGACACATCATCATCAAAATGCAAAAGGTTCAAGACAAAGAGAGAATCTTAAAAGCAGCAAGAGAAAAGCAGTTAGTTACCTACAAGGGAGTTCTCATAAGAATGTCAACTCATTTCTCAAGAGAAACTTTGCAGCCAGAAGGGAGTGGCAAGAAATATTCAGAGTGATGAAAAGCAAGAACCTACAACCAAGATTACTCTATCCTGCAAAGCTGTCATTTAGAATCGATGGCCATATAAAGAGTTTCCCAGACAAGAAAAAGTTAAAGGAGTTCATCACCACCAAACCATTATTATATGAAGTGTTGAAGGGTCTTTTTGAAGAAAAAGATAAAATAAATGAACAAATAAAATGGCAATGAATACATATCTATAGGCAATGGAATCTACAAACAAAATGAACAGGCAGAACAGAAACATTCTCATAGATACAGAGAACATTTTGTTGGTTGCCAGATGGGAGGGGGTTGGGGGAATGGGTGAAAAAGGTGAAGGGATTAAGAACAAATTGGTTGCTCCCTGGCCGGTTTGGCTCAGCGGTTAGAGAGCCCACCTGCGGTCCGGAGAGACCCGGGTTCGGTTCCCGCTAAGGGCATGTACCTTGGTTGCAGTTTGTCCCCGGCCCTGGTTGGTCGTGTGGGTGGCAGCCACTTGATGTGTCCCTTTCACATCGATGTTTCTCTCTCTCTCTCTTCCTCTCTCTCCCTCCCACTCTGTCTGTACAAAAAATGGAAAAATGTCCTCGGGTGAGGATAAAAAAAAAAAAAGAACAAATTGGTTGCTAGACTGACAAACCTCAAAGAGAAGGGGATTGGGGGGTGGGAAGAAATAAACCAAAGAACTTATATGCATAACCAATGGACACAGACAACAATGTGGGAAAAGGCGGGAGGGTGGGTGGGAGTGGGGAGGAGGAGGCCAATGGGGGAAAATGATTAACATCTATAATACATGCAACAATAAAGATAATTTTAAAAATTGGTTTAATGCAAAAAAATTCAAGAAAAAAATTCAGGACCCTTAATCGAAGGCTTTCGCTACTTGTACTGCACTGGAGTACACAAAGGTTCAAGTAAGGCTAAGAAAAGTGTTTCCTATTGAAGACATGATCAAAGAAACATGTGAACTAGGCAGTCTATAAACTAGCTAGCCATCAAGAAGTTACCAATAAAGAATTCATGTTCGTAACTAACCATGTTTAAAAGCCTTAGCCAATGTTATAAAATATATATATATATATTTAGAGTAATATTTATTAATGCAAACATAATTGATTTTTTGCCTTCTATACATAAGCATCTTTGAAATGCCAAAAGTTAGTTCCAACTGTGGTTCTTTTGAGAAGCTGCAGGTGCACATGGGATGATCTACTGGTTTACCCTCTCAAAGTATTCTTTGGAAGCAGTCAGATGTGGCTTGATCATAGAAGAATCTGGGGTCCAGTTTTCTGGGCAGACTTCTCCATGGACTTGCACAAATTGGAATGCCTTCACCAGGTGGAGGGTATCTTCCATGCTTCAGCCCACTGAGAGATCACTGACACTCAAATGCTTGATGACTCCATTGGAGTCAATTATGAAGAGACATCTTAGTGCAAGACCAGGACCTTCTAACAGCACACCATAGTCTTGGGAAATCTGCTCAATCAAATCCGACAATAATGTGACGTTCCCTTGACCCAAACTGCCATTCTTCCTTGGTGTATAGATCCAGACAAGATAGCTGAAGTGGGAATCCATGGAAACTGCAACAACTTCACAGTTCACATCATGAAACTCATTGGCTTTCTCTAAAAGCAATAATTTCTGTAGGACACGCAAAGGTGAAATCCAGAGGATAGAAGAAGAGCACCAAATGTTTCCCCTTTAAAGTCATCAAGACTTAGTTCTTTGAACTCTTGGTTGACAATGGCCATACCCTTAAAATAGGGTGCATGCTGGGTGGCAGCAGGAGCATGGTATGAGGAACTGGTGCTAAAGGCATATTTTGCTTCACTGGCAGCAGACCAATATATTTATCAAGCATGTTCTTCAAGAAGCAACAGGCCTAAGGGCTGCAGAAGCAAAGATGCCCCAAGGAATGGCACTCACATGTAGGGCAACCGTAGCCCAAAGCAACTTTTCCACTGTGGCCACCATCTTCAGAGCACGTGAGGGGGTGGGGAACAAGGAGGATTCTGTTTCACTTTTAAAATGGAACCTGGGGCCCTGGCCGGTTTGGCTCAGCAGTTGGAGAGTCGGCCTGCGGTACAGAGAGACCCGGGTTCGGTTCCCGCTAAGGGCACGTACCTCGGTTGCAGTTTGTCCCTGGCCCTGGTTGGTCGTGCGGGTGGCAGCCACTCGATGTGTCCCTTCACGTCAATGTTTCTCTCTCTCTCTCTGTTCCTCTCTCTCCCTCCCACTCTACCTGAACAAAAAATGGAAAAATGTCCTCGGGTGAGGATAAAAAAATAAATAAATAAAAATAAAATGGAACCTGGGCCAAGCCAGTGTGGCTCAGTGGATTGAGCATCTTCCCAAAGACTGAGAGTTCCTGGTTTGATTGCCGACAGGGCACTTGCCCAGGTTTTGGGCTCAATCCCCAGTAGGAGGCATGTAGGAGGCAGCAGGTTGATGTATCTCTCCCACATCGATGTTTATATCTCTCTTTCTTTAAAAAAAATCAATAAAAACATATTTTAAAAAAATGTTTTTAAATAGAACTTGGCAAGTTTTTCCTGCCACAATCATCTCACAAGTGTTTCTCTGACCTCCTCCAGGCAAGCCCCAGCAGTGCCTCCAAGGAACAGGGAGGATTCCTTCACGTTTCAGCCCCAGAACATGTGCCACAGTTGTCATTTCAGGGGTGGGCTCCAGAGAGCACTTCCCTCTGTGCCCACAGCTGGAGGTTCTGTGGTTCCCTTGAGAGCCTAGCAGCCCATCAGCTCCTGGGAGCTAATTAAGAAGGGCTTCCCAGGAGCTCTCTCAGGGTCCACACCGTTTTAAGTCACCCATACTCTGAGGAGTGGCTGCAGTTTGCTGAATCCATAATTGCCTAAAGGAAGCCTGTGAGGCCAGACCTGCCTGGGCCCACAGAAAGGTTCCTGGAGTCAGAACAGTTGGGACAAGACCCTGTTCCTCTATGGGCCTGTAATAGAAAAAAACCTCTCAGCTCTAACGACCCAACATAGCATGTCCCTTGGGTGCTGCATCAAGGGCCTGTAGCTCGTGTTGCATTCTGAGCTTCCTGACCTTACAGGCAGCTAGAGAGGAATTGAATTCAGGGGAAGAAGTACACCCCACATCCTCAACCACCATTATTGACTCCCTGGGCTCCCACAGTCACTGCCACTATAAATATATATGTCACTCATTCCAACAGAGAGCCCTGGTGGCCCAAAGGTGAACTGAGGCAGGAGAAACCCCAAGCAGTTCATTCAGTGCCCCCACAGGTTAACCACAGCCCTGTGGTTTGCCAAAAACATTTTCCCATGTTTCCTGGCTGACCCATTGGGCAGCAAAGGGCGTTGGATGGGAAGGGACAGGTGGGAGCTAAGCACCACCAGGGAGTCTAGAACAGGAAGGGTATGGCAGGCACAGTAACTGCAGGTGTGGGGACAGGGTCACATGGGCAAGTCACAGGCCTGTGGCTTTTGAGTACCAAGGCAAGGGATCCACTCAGGATAGGGTAAGATTCCTCTCTGTACAAGGTAACCTTCCAAAGGGAATGCCCCAGCAGAGACTGACTTTAGGGTTTATGCTTATTTAAAAGACCCTGTGTATTACATCACAGAATGGGCGAGGACAGGAAATCAGCTTGAAATTACTTGAACTTGGCAGAACGGAATAGGAGAGGGGAATGAGTTACCAATGGTTCAAGAGTAAGGAGTGAGCCCACTGAGAAGAAATGACTCCTAGGGTGCCCAGCAGTAATGCTGCCCTTTGAGCCTGGGTATCAGGCCTTGCAGAGCCCCACTCTGGCTCTCCTGAGCTGTGTTCCTCCCCACAGGGTCAGGAGTTGGTAAGAGCAAGAGTGCACATCCAGCTACATGATTTCTTCTTCTAGAGTAGGCCCAGGAGGTTGGCGCAGAGGCTGCTGCCCGCAAGATATATACTGTGGTAACTGCTGCAGTCAGGGTCCCATTAGATAAACAGAGTTCAGGCCAAATGGCTCAATAGTGAATTAATACAATGAATTACAAATGTGACAGAAGAGCTGAAAACCTAATCAGGGGAAGGTAAAGCAAACCAGAGATTAGTAACAGCAAGAAACTGTACTTCCCTAGGACTGGAGGGACAAAGGAAGAGAGGGTATTATCAGGAGATGGAACTACGGAGGAAACAGAGTCATTGCTAGAAAAACTACTTGAAGCAGAGAGGGCTGGAGGGAGCATCACCCGCTTCTCCCTTCCTCCCAGGTGCCAGTCTCCTACCAGGGCCTCCCACTGGCTGAACCTACAGAAAACCAGAATGCAAGGGAGCCTGGGAAATTTAATCCACAGGGCCATGCCCAGGAACACAGAGCAGAGCAGGAAAAGGCGAAAGACGGATTGATGACAAATAGGAAAAGGACGAGCTCCACTGCCTTAGCTGTAGGATGGGATGAGAAGATTTCCTATGCCAACTTGAGGGCAGGATGGCCTCAGCTGACATCTTTGAGCAGTGAGGGAGAAGACACTGCTACTCTGTCCACATCAGGAGGGAGAGTGAGAGAATGACCTTAGATGGTAGCTGAGGTCACTTGACATGCAGTCTGGGGAACCAACATGAGTGGATTCTCAACCCTTGACCTGCCCTGCACGGGGTTCTTGAGTAGCCCTGTCAGCCAGAGCTGGACTCTAACTCCCGGGTAGCAGGAGCAGACAGTCAGCATCCTGGAGAAATAATAATTAGCAGCAGTGTTTGATAAAGTGTCTACTAGTCTAGGCACTAAACTTCATGCTTGTGATGGACTATTTTATCTAATCTTTTTAAGAAACCTCTAAGATAAGCACCAAGGGTGTCCCCAGAAAAAAAAATCAGTATAGTGAAAAATACAGTGTGTCCCAGGTGTTCACAAAAAACTAAACAAAATCGGTCCTGAAACTGAAAATGAGAACATCTTAGAAGGACTGAGTATGTAGTATGGCTGATTGAGGTGAAATTAGACCTTTGAGTCAACATCATTTTCTAGTAAGTGAATAGAAAAAATTAACTTCTGTATATGTTCTATGTAATAAAGCATGTATCATCACCACAGATGTTTTCATTTAATAATTATTGATTCCACGTTGTAAGTTTCACATGACATCATTTTTTAGAGGAAGAAATGAAAGATTAGAGAGATGGAAAAATCTGCCTAGGGTCTCACAGCTTGTCAATGAGAGACACTGTGTCACTTAGTGATGGAGTGACTGCTAATTGACCTCACGCCTTATTGACATTTCCCCATCTTCAGTCAGGTACAGGCTCCTGGTCCCTGATCCAAGGTGGGCAGGGAAGGGGTGTGGTGTTGAACCTGTATGTTCTGGAAGCAGCCCAAGACCAAATACAAACTGGTGGAGACACCAGAGTGTGGAGCAGCCTCTCCGTCATGTCAGCACAGTGAGGACACTGTGTACTCCCAGTGGTAGAGTGGACAGTCAACATTCAGCAGGCTCTCTGGCTCTCCCGGCTTTTCCTTTGACCAATGAAAAGACCACATCATGAAAGGACTGTGGAGCTCTCCAGTCTCCCTTGTCATTTGCAGGCCCAGAGGGGTTGAGTGACTTGCCCAAGGTCACACAGCTGCTGAGAGGAGAAGCACACACAGCCACCACATGCAGCAGCAGATCTGTTTCATGGTCTACTTCCTCTTGCGTTCTCTAGAATGCCCCTTTGCTACCACAGAGTTTCGACAGTTCAAACCTAGAGGGCAGAATGGCCTGGGTTGGGTTTTCACACGCTCCTTCACACAGTAAGGCAGGATTTTACTCTTGAACTGAAAGTAGAAATCTATTAAATTTGGTTTGAGACATAGCTCTCTCCCTCCTTCCCACACCAAATTTAGGACCCTCTATTTCCACATTCACAAAAAATTATTCTACATGGAAGTAGAGAGGAATTTGTGAGTTTTCCTGTTCCAAAAGGCAATTAAATCTTTATTGCTCAGTCCCAGCCCTGTGACTTCATGGGACAGGCAAAATCAAAGGCGGGGATAGCTCATTTTAGCTCAGGTCTGTGTCCGCACAATACAGGCTCTTGTCCAACTCTTCTGTCAGGGAGCCAGTGCATCTACATCTTCTAGTTCCTATAGGCTATGTTTAGGGGAGGATCAATGCTCTGCCAGGACTGGTATGCTGCAGAGGTCAGCAGTGCTGATCACTGAGCTCTTGCTCATGGCTGAGTAGCTGCAGGGAGCAGGAGGCTATTTCTATCTCACTCACAGATGAACAATCCAGTCAAAAGCTACACTACTTCTGAAATGTAAGGATGGTATTCTCTCAGTTAGCTTTTGCTGCATAACAAACCACCCCAAAACTTAGTACTTTAAAACAATCACCATTTATTTAGCTCATGACTCCACAGGGTAGCAGTTTGGGCTGAGCAAGTCTTTTGGTCCCACCTGGGCTCACTCCCACATCTTTGACCAGCTGCTGGGTGTGCTTGACCTGGCTAATCAAGGATGGCTCAGCTGAGATACTGTGCCTTTCTCCATGTGGCTTATCATTCTCAGCAGGGTAGCCTGGGCTTTATACATCTGGCAGGATCCCAAGACAAGAGCACAAGCTCTCGTAACTCCTTGGGGCTTGGGTTTAGAATAGTCATAAAGTCACCTCCACCATAATCCAAGAGCTAAACAGAGCTTGATGGGAGAAGCTGCAAAGTCACATTGCAGAAGGGAACGGATACAGGGAGGAAAGAAGGACTCCCACCATGTTCACAAATGATCTTCCCAAGATGTCCATTCTAAGGTCTTCTAGAAACAAAGTACAGGCTCCAGGAAAAAAGCTGAATTGAAAAAGCCATCCAAGTAAGGATTCAGAGTCACCAGCTAAGTGTGAACCTTAAGTGCAACCTGTGGTCAGACCTGTCAGCTGTGGTGAGCTGGAGCTGTTATGGGGAGAAGGTCCTGGAGGCCTGGTTTTACGTGGACACCTGTGTTGAACCTTGACCACATCAGACCAGCTTCTCTGAGGTAGCCTCTTCAAACAAAGGGTCTATGAGAATGCCAGGCCCATCCCCCAACCTTTCTACCTTCCCCTGTAGCCCACATCCCAGGAGGAGACTGCCAGCCACACCTGCCTGGAGGGGCCTCTTTGAGAAACAGTGGTGACCCTTCCAGGCTCAAGTTGTTACCCTGTTGTAGTAGGCCTGGGTACAAGTTGGGAAGGATGAAGGCAGAAAGTCCCCTGGGTCAGTGATCCAAGCAAATATTTGGCAGATCAATGTTCAGGGTTGACCTTGACAGTTCATTACCTGGGTCATCACCAAGTGGCTTCTGGCCACTCTGCCCTGCACCTGCCCTCACTGCATCCTTCAGGGATGGTTGTCTCTGGCTGTGGTCAGGGACCCACGTAACCTCCCAGCCCCTGTCCTAGAGCTCCTTGCCCTGCCCACCTAATCCCAGGTGGTCCCAGGACATTTCATTCTCTCCCCCAGAGTGAGTGACTAGAGGAGGCAAGCAACAGCACTGTGCAGTGTCCTCCTGGTAAAAGACCAGCTTGCTTGCTCTCCCCCAAACCACCCAGGCACACATCCCGGCCCCCTCCAGCTGGCAAGGATGTTCCTCTTCCTAGGCCCTAAGGAAAGAGCCTCGGAAAGAGAAGAGCAAGCTGGACCGACATCTTGGCTACTGCTGAAGACAGAGTCCTGCACTTTCTCAGAAAGTTGCTAAGCATTGCCAGGAGCCAAGAGCCAAGAGCACAGCACTGCCTCTCAGAGGGCTTTGTTCCACTTACTGAAGGCCTAAAAATACACTGGCACCACCAAAGGCAGTCTTTGAGAGCCCAGCGGAGCTGGCAATGGGGAACAGTGATCCTAGCACCTGGCAACATTAAAAGGAGAAACGTGCCCTGGCCAGTTTGGCTCAACGGTTAGAGTGTCGGCCCAAAGGGTTGCAGGTTTGAACCCCAGCCCTGGTCGGGGTCATGTGGGAGGCAACCAATTGATGTGTCTCTCTCACATTGATGTTTCTTTCTCTCTCTCTCAGACCTACCCTCTCCTTTCCACTCTATCTAAAATTGTATGTATATATACATACAATTGTGTATATGAGTGAGAATTAACAAACAAAAAAAGAAAAGCATTCCCTGCTTCAACACAGAATTAGTCAGCCTCCAAGGCCCCCTGCCCACTTTGTCTCCAAGACTCTCCCTCCGTTTTTGTGTGTTGTTTTTTTCTTGAGTGTGTGGGCTTCCCTGCACCTCTGCTCTGTCTTTACCTCCTTTCTCTCTCCCCCCTGGACCACATTCTTCTCTGGGGAGAGAGGGGCCTGGGGCTGCCTACATGACTGTGCTTTCACACATGTCCAAATAGCAGCTCTCTTGCAAAATGCCCCAAAACTTCAAATCCCTCTAGCAAAACCACAATTAGCAACAAAGTTTAAAGTGAAAATCCCTTTAGTGGTCAATAACCCAGTGGCTTAAACTCAAGAAACATGTATCAATACCCTGATTCAATCAATCTAACCTTTTTTAGGACCTCAAGCCTTTTTGAGGTCTGATGAAGGTTATGGACCCAGAAAAATTGCTCATAAGCAATATTTTCCAAGCACTTTTGGGAAATTTATGGATATAGTATGAACCCTATCCATGATCTTCCACAAACACCCTCAACTGAGACACCCTTGATATGCTGGAAGCCAGGCACGGAGCTACATCCTGAGATTGACAAAGATGAATCAGACAAAAGACAGGCATGCAGGCAAATACCAGCCAGCACTACGAGTGTGGAGCTGAGGAGTAGGAAGAGCAGACAGGGTATAGCCAGAGTGTGCAGGACGAAAGGATTTGAACAGCGTTTTGAAGACAAAATTATACCAGAGAGAAAATGCAGGGTTAGAGAATTCCTGTACAAAATTTGTGCTCATAGCAGGGCATGAAAAGAAAACTTGTTTGGAACAGGGCCGACCTAAGCACTTCTACAGCATGTAGAGGGCAGTTGTATTGGTTTCCTATTGCTCTGTGATGAACACCACAAACCCAGAGGCCTAAACCAGCACACACTAATTATCTCACAGTTTCTATGGGTCAGGACTGAGCACAGCTCTGCTTGGTTCTCAGCTCACTAGATGCAAACCGTGTTGACTGGGGCTGTGACGATACAAGGCTTAATGAGGGAGAAATCTGTTTCCCAGTTCACTCAGATAGTTGGCAGAGTTCATTTCCTTGTGACTCCAGGACTCAGCCCCAGATTTGTACAGGTGGAGGCTGGAGGCTGCCTTTGGTTCCTGGAAGCACCCGCAGTCCCACAGGCTGCCTGCCTCGTGGCCCTCTCCACCGCTGTTGGCTTTTTAGAGGCCAGCAGGTGAATCTCTCTCCATAAAGTCTGCTAAGACAGAATCCTGTGGAATGTAGCACTTGCCATATCACACTGGCTAGTGGTCGGTAACCACACTTAAGGGGAGGTATTACACAGGGTCATAGTGAAGAGTGAAGCCCATGGGTCACCTTAGCATCTGCCCACCACAGTAAGACTTAGCCGGAAAGAGCAATTGTGAAGGCCCTTGTTAGGCCATAGTTAGGTCTGTATTCTGTGGGAGACAGGAAACCACTGAAAGGGGAGGGAGAAGGAAAGATGAGAGTGGAAGCAGGGAGGTCATTGCCATTTTGAAGGGGATTGCCATGGTTTTGGGGGAGAGGATGAAAGGCTGTCCATGGGGGTGGAGAAAAAAGACCTGCTATCCACATGGCTGACCCTCATTACCTTCTTGTATCTACTGTCAGCAGATCAGTAAGGTTCTCCCTGTGTACCTGACATAAAATAACCACTTTGTCTCCTCTCCTAAACCCTCACTCAGCCTTATTGTCTCACAGCACTTACCACTATCTGTTGTACTCTGTGTCTGCCTATTTATCTGCTCGTTGTCTTTCTCCCCCTCATAGAATGAGAATCTCTGACTCTGTTTGGCTTACTGCTGTATCTGCAGCCAGCACAACAGGCCCTGAGGTACGTGACCAATAAGTATCTGCTAACTAAAAGGAATGAATAAATGAATGAAGGAAGGAGTGAAGAGTTAAGAATGTGTTCTGGCAATAGATCTGCTAGAACTTTATACAATTAAAATGTGGCAGTGGAAGAACGCTGCATTAGTGGTGCTCTAAGGTTTCTATCCTGATAGATTTCATGGTGATACTCTGTGCCATGGGAAGGAGTAGAGCAAACAGGAGGTAGACACTGAGCTTAACTTTGGTCTAGTGAAACCAAGATGGTAGGAGATCGGCCATTTGGGGAAATCCAGTAGAAATTTAGAAATGTGAGATTCAGAGCCCATGAGATAAGTAGGAAACAGGGAATAGATTCTGTAGTCAGGGGACAGATAAAGTCATGGGCTTTAATGAGAGAAGAGAACCCAGGATGCACCCTGGGAAGAAGAAGGAGAGAGTCTGAGAGATAGAAGTTGTGGGGTGCCAAGGAAAGAGTTCCAAGAAGGCAGGCAGATCATGATCAATGCCACAGAGAGGCCAAGAAAGCAGGATGAGAACTGAGAGGGTTTGGTGATTAGGGGTTCCTAGGGACCATGTGTGAGCAGTCTTAGAGGAGTGAGGTTTCCAGGTCAAAGAAAAACTAAAAGTCACTCCTTGAAGAAGGAGCATGGGATACTGATGAGAACAAATTTGATAGTGAGGAAGGGAGGAGGGGGGAAAGGGACAATTCCAGGAACAGGTGAAAAAGATTCTGGGATGGACAAAAGTTGCTGGCTTAAAAACACAGACTTAGCAAACTCACCTGTATATTCCCATCCTGTTTTGCCCCAACCATCCCATCAATGGGACATAGTTCTGGCACAAGAGGAGCTGAAGAAAGAAAAGACTTGGGCAGAGAACACATCTGGAACCTGTGTCCCATGAACCCGTCTCTGACTTTGGGTTTGTCCTAGCTGTCAAGAGAAGCTTAAGAGGGAATAGTCAGTGCCCTGGCCAGTTTAGCTCAGCGGTTGGAGCATTGGCCTGCAGACCAGAGTCCCGGGTTCGGTTCCCACTAGGAGCACGTACCAAAGGAAAAAAAAAAAGAGGGAATAGTCAGTGGGCGCTAGTGGAGCTCTGAGGCTCCTGGGTTGTACATGGAGAAGCCTGAACCTCACCTTCTTATCCCGAATTGGACTCTATTATAACTCTGAGGCAGATGTTATTTTCCAAAAATGGCCACAACAATATCTCTTATCCCATGTGTTTTCTACAATGTGACGATGACACTCTCCCATCAAGAGGTGAGTGTGTCCTTCACCTTGAACCTAATGCGACTGCCTCAACTGGTAGAGTCTGGCATAAACCTTGTTGGGTGACCTCATCTTCTTAGTTGGACCTCATGGTTGGATAGGGCTATGAAAGTTCCCAGTGTTTCTCTCTCTTGAGATATGTGTCTCTGAAGCCCTGAGCCACTGTATAATAGGTTATCCTAAAGCCACCACAAAGAGAGACCCCGAGCCTAGCCTCAGCTGAGCTCCCAGCCAATATATCTGGCCACACCTCCCACCATGATTGGTGACTATAATTTGCCTTGTTTCCTGGGAGGTTTCACAGGCCCTTCCTCCCTCACCTTCACTGTGCATTCCCTATACATTCCCATATACATCCCACCTGGACCCCAGAGTAAGTGATAAGCAAGCAGGCCCTGGGTGAAGAGTCTACCCTGAGCAGGTTGTGGGCACCTGCCCAGCTCCTAGATCCCCACCCACTCCACTCCAGGAAACATGGAAAATCCAGAAACCATTCCAGACCCAGCTGCAGTCCAGAAAGAAAGTGGGCAGGCTGCCCAGAATTACACAAAATGGACTTTGAGTTAATTGCCCAAGGGGACTAACGCCCCCACCTTCTCAGGAAGGGTGCTCTTTCTGGAACCAAGGCCACAACTTGTCACAAAAGCCAGATGTTGGCAGAGCAGAACACCTGTGATGGGAGGGGCCGCTGGGGGAAGATGAGGCACATCCCTTGTGCCACTCTCAGCATGTCAGGAGAGGGGAAGGAGACTCTCACATGCAAGCATCCTGGCTGCTCCGGAGGATGGGACCCTGAGGCGTCTGGAACATGTTCCCTCATCCAAATCTTTAGCAATAAGATGAACAGATTTAGGAAAGCATAAAGAGATGGTATTCCTTAAAGCAAAACTGATAAGAAAAAATTAGGAAAAAAATATTTCATATCCTGTATTTGCATTAAGATAGATGTAACCCATACCCCTGTGGCATTTAAGATAGGATTTAATTTATTATTTAAGTTATTTATTTTTAGTTATCCATTCTTTCAATAAATATTCATTGAGTCTCAACTGTGTGCCAAGCAACATAAGAAAACACATATTTTCATAAATACATATATGTGAGAATATACAAAGGATAGCTCTAGAACAATGATTCTCATCCAGAGCCTCCAGAGACATTTATCAATGTCTGGAGACATTTTTGGAATCTAGTGGCGTATATGTCCTGCTAAATACCCTAAAAGGCACAGGACAGTCCCACGACATGGGATTATTTGATCTGAAATGTCATTAATGCTGAGATTGAGAAATCGTAGTCTAGAAGGAAATACAAGAGACAGGTGAATGGTGGTTACCTGTGGGGAAGAGGGAGAGAGACCAGGATACATGTATGTGCAAGATGATCGATATGCATTGTGTGCCCTTTTGAACCACTTTGTATTAAACTTCTTAATGAGTGCATGCATTACACTGTGTCTTGAGTTAGCCATAATTATTTTTAGTGGTCTTCTCCTGATTGTTGGGAGAAAGGAATTTGAAGAGGAGGTAAAATCAGGGACTGCATAGTACCTGGTGCCTACAGCCTGTGAATCCATCTAGCGTCCTTTAGACCAGGGTTTCTCAATCATGACACCACTAACATTATGGACCAGATCATTCTTTCTTTGGGGGGCTGTCCTGTGCATTGCAGGATGTTTAGCAGCATCCCTGGCTTTTACCCACTTGATTCCAGCAGCACCCTTCCCTCAGTCATGACAAACAAAAACATTTCCAGATATTTCCAAATGTCCCAACAGGGTAAGATAGCCGCTGGTTGGGAACCACTATACTAGACTACTCTGTGCAAATCAAACACAAGGAAGTTCTCATTCACCCATCTCTTGGACTCACGGTCCACTGAATCCTCAACTAGATACGTACCCCCACAAAAGAGCCCAAGGACATAGAGAGAGAAGACAACTCATGGAGCAAGGGGTGGGGGTGTCTAAGCTGCCTGCGAGAAGTGTTGCTCATGGGTCCCTGAGTATAGAGAGGGCCCTCGGGGCTCCTCTGAACCATCCACCCATTTCACAGAGGAGGAAGTAGAACAGAGGAGTGATGTGGCCAGAGTCACAGTAAATGATGGCTGGGTGGACCTGGGATGACTCTGTTCCCTGTAGCATCCCTAGATGTCCCTTGGAGATCTTCCTTGTTTTGCATCCATTTCCTGGCTTCATGGGCACCCCAGAGTCCCCTGGTCTTCCTGCCCCTGAAAGTGGATCACTAACAGTGGCAAATGACTAGAATCATGTTTTCTGCAGCACACTGTCTTTCTAGATAATTAATCACATTTGCCAAACACAGCAGTGGGCTCCAGTGAGAACTGGCTTATGTGTGGACACACAGTGGTGTCTCAGATGAGCTGGAGGACCGCACCGGCAGCTGGGTATGGCAGACCCAGAGAATGTCCATCATCACTGTGGCTGTTGCTCCTTCTGTAGCCGCAGGCAGCTGAGACCTGGAGAAACCCAGTTTATAAAACTCTCTGGCTTCTTAACAAAAGAGAGCAGCACAGAGAAATGGCATGAGAATCAAAACCCACCTCGTTTCAGCTCCTTGGGGAAGACAAGTCAGGGTGAGCCTGGCCTTAACTAATGAAATCAACCAACCCAGTCCATTCCTTCTTTCCTTCTGCTATGAAAAGCAGGTTGTTCGCCTGTCAAGTGTGGCTCAGTGGTTGAGCCTCAACCCATGCACCAAAAGGTCACTGGGTCAATTCCCAGTCAGGGCACATGCCCAGGTTGTGGGCCCGATCCCCATTGCGGGGGGGGGGGGGGGGGGGGTGGATGCAGGAGGCAGCCAATTGATGTTCTCTCTTATTGATGTTTCTATCTCTCTTTCCCTTTCCCTTTCTCTCTCACTAAAAGCAATAGGGAAGGGAAGGGAAGGGAAGGGAAGGGAAGGGAAGGGAAGGGAAGGGAAGGGAAGGGAAGGGAAGGGAAGGGAAGGGAAGGGAAGGGAAGGGAAGGGAAGGGAAGGGAAGGGAAGGGAAGGGAAGGGAAGGGAAGCAGGTTGTTCTTCCCATAGTTAAAAACCCATGCTTTGAAGCCACACTACCTGGGTTTGTAACTCCATTCTGCTACGTTCTAGCTGTATGATCTCAGTTGACTTATTTAACCTCTCTGAGCCTGAAACACTGCATCCGTAAAACAGATAAAATAACAGCGACCTCCTCATAGTATCACTAGAGTCAGCTGAGATAAAACAGGTGATGTTCTTAGCACAATGACCAGCACATGGTAACTACAAGTTACATAATTTCTGCTGCTATTTTTTTTATTAATAATCATAAATATAACAATAAATACCTTACTATGGCTCATGAGCTGATAAGTGGAGCCAGATACAAATTTTCACAAATGAACTGCAGTTTGCGGACAAAAGGACTGGAAAGTTAACAAGAAATTTCTGGTCATATGTATAGCAACTCCCTCTAAGTTCATTTGGAAATTATAGAATCTTCTGAAAACACATTTGAATGGTGTTTTAGTTCATCTGAACAGCTAAGACACGATTGCACTGTTCTTGGTTTCGGCTGTTTTCCAGCTGCGGTGTTTTTCTCATTGATCAGAGAGAAATCCCCAAGGTCTGGAAAAGGAAGCTTTTCATTGCTCTGGATGGACCGATTTTTGGCTTAGCTGCTCAAACATATAATTGAGTGAGAGAGAGAGAATGAGTCACTTTGAGATTGCTTTGAGATAAATATATCGTCAGACCTCCCCCTTCCTGAGCAGACCTAAAAGATCTCTGGCTGGGCTCCCACAAGCCCTGGGGAAGGAGAGCACAACGCTGGAACTGCATTTTCCTGATCTTTATCAAAAAAATAAGAAGAGTGATAGTAGTAACTGCTGTTCTTTATCAGACGTGCTACTATAGGTTGGATTTCTCAAAAAGCAGACCCTGAGACAGACATTCTAGTTGATCCACTTTATTTGCAGGGGACCCTTGAGGCACCAAAGTCGAGTGGCAAAACGAGACAGAGAATGGAAGTCAGCCAATAAATAGTGTGTTATTGAGCAGGTTACCTCTGGAGCACCTGTAGCTTAATCTCCCTGGGAACTGTGGAACACAGTGCAAAATACACTTCAGCATCATCTCCTTTAAGGGATGAGGAATGAAGGAGCTGGAGAATTTACACCCCAAGTCTATCAGGCACTAGGTGAGGGCTGTTCCTGGGGTGTTAATGCCCTGGCATTTGCAGCCATTCCCAATGCAGGAAGCCAGAGGAAGCCCTGGGTCAGTGTCACAAAAGATAGCTGTCAGGAGTGGGTCTTCTGGAAAGCGATGTTTGGGAAGGGGGTGGGCACCAACGGCACCCAAATAAAAATTCCAAAAATAAGTCCTCATTTCCCCACTCAAAAAATCCACTTACGGGAGACCTCAGTGAACATGCAATATTTGTTATAGTAGATGAAATATTTAAACACCTATTTCTTACAATTAATTTATTACCTACCCCGCATGCCTACAATCACATACTACATGGACTGATACATTAATTTAGAAGAGTTGCTTTCTTCACTCTCATTACAGAACTCAATTTCATGCAGCTTCTTCCAGCTCATCTTTGCACTCAGGGCCTCTGCCATCATCAAAGCCACCTTTTGAGTGATCAGAGGTTTCTGAGCTCAGCTTCTTCCTTACTCCATCTGGGTTCTTGGTGATGCAGCATTTTTGGAATCTGGAGGATGCTTTCCATGGAAATTTTATCCCAAGCCTGGAGGACCTATTTGCATAACATTAGGGCAGCTGGTTGTTCATTCATCCTGAGGTGTCAATGAGAAGCCTGGTATCCATAATGTAACCACTGACTATGACTTTCTTAAGTGTCCTTAAAAGACTTGTTCACACTCACTTTGCAAAGCCAAGACACCACACCCTTGGGAATCAGTTCCAAATCTGGGTTAAACTTCCTAGCTTCCTTTCATCAATTCCTTCAGATGGCATTAGTAGATGGCCAAATGACCACCAGTGGAGGTTGTTTCAGGCAACGCATCTCATTCAAACAAGCACCTGGTTGTTTAAGATAAAGAAATGGAGAGCACCCCATGACATAAAAAAACTGTGTGAGGTCTTTCTTGACAAAAAAGATCCTCTATCCCAGGCATCATCTGAGGAGTGGGAAACATCTCCATTAAAACGTGGTGGTTTTGGTGGTTGCATGCATAAACTCATCTAATCCTAACAATCACCCCACAAAGTGAGTTCTTTTATCATTCTCATGTTACAGATGGAGAACTGAGGCTCTGAGCAGCTCAAGGAGCAGCAGATCGACAGAGGAGAATGTGACTCCAGGATGTGCACACCCTCCCCCTCCTCCCCCTGACACCCATGACAGGTGAGGGCTGTGACATGGGCATGGCTGGCAGGCTCCCTCATCAATCAGGGCAGAAAAGCCCCAGGTGACCCAGAAGCATGGTGGGGTCCTCTCTCTACTCCCAGGCTTTCCTGAGCTAAGGAAGCAAGACACAACCTCCACCCTTTCAACTGAAATTTTGTATGAGAAAATGCAAGGAAGGAGTTTTTTGCATGCAGGGGATCTGGGGCTCTTTCTAAACGTGAGGCCCAAGACCATTTCAGATGGGCAGACAAATGTCCACAAAGGATTTTAAAACAAGACAAAACAGGAAGACCTTGATTCCTGTCCTTTTCTCTCCTGCTGCTTTGTCAATCACACTTGGGCTATTTGCTGATTGATAGAGCAGAAGAACTAGAGAGCACAATGGGAAGAGGTGGAATTCAACATAGTGTCATAAAAAGACTGTGGGCTTTGGAGTCCAGCAAGGCTGTGTTCACCACCTCCTTGAGCTCTCAGCCTCAGTTTCACTGTCTGTAAGGTGGACACTGCTCCCTACTTCACAAAACCAGATGAACACTAGGTAGATGCAGTAGCAGACACCAGTCAGAGCTCAGCAGTGTTAACCCCCTTTCTCAGCATCTCAACCAACAACTATTTGGACACCTACTGGGTGTCATACACAGTTGAAAATTAAAGAGTGAGAGAAAAAGAGAGATTCATCGTCCAGTCCAATTGGAGGGAAAGACAAAAACACATAAAACAATAATAGCCCACATGCATTTGACAGGACTCATTTTCATCACCATTTTACATATAAGGAAACCAAGTCTCTGAGACATGGAGGAGATTGCCCAAGGTCACATAGTAAGTGGCAGTGGGGAAATTTGAACCCGAGTCTGACTAGAAACACAGGAGAGAAGGGGAGATAGGGAGGGCTGCAAGGGGCTGCAGTGAGCAGACTGGATCTCTTTGGAACTGGGCAGAAGAGAAAACTGCCCCCCAGGAATAAAGAGTCGGACACATGGCTTCTTGCCCTCGCCTGGCAGAAGCACCTCCGCCAAACCCCAAGGGCCTCCTCCTGGGGTACAGATGATGCGCCCGTCTGCCAGAAGCCCCCCTCACCCCTACTGGAGACTCTCCAGCCCAGGCCTGGTGCCCCCAGATACATATGGAAACTCCCTTGTCTTTCCAAGCTGGGTTGTTGAGCAAGCCCAATGGTCATACCTTCACCCCCGGGTCCAAGGTGGAGTTTCCTGCCTCCTGGAAACTGGGATGTGAGTGAGACGAGAGAAGAGAAAGAAGCAGGCAAAGAGAACAGAACCTCAGCAAAGAGAAGACAGGCACCCGCTTTCCCCGCAAAGGCCTGAGGGGAGGGACACATTGCAGCCATGGCTGCTGAATTCCCAAACTGTGGATACCCCAGGGTGGGAGGATACAGGGGTCTTGCTGGAAGACTTCCCTTGGCCTTTAGCTCACATCTCTTCCCAGATGCAATGTGCAGAGGCTTTCAAGAGCAGGATTTCATTTTGCAAACGGATCCTCAGAAAAATGTGCCTCCAGCTCCCCACAATCCGCCACATCAGCAAAACATACTGCAAAGAGAAGTCTGCTGCCAATGAAGCTGGGAAGCGGCCCAGGAGTCAAATGCTCCTCAGGATGCTGTTTTAAATCAGCTGGTGGTTGTTCCCTCCCACTGGTGGCAATAACCAGCTTTGGGGGTAAGCAGGCGTGACTCATTTCATGAACATTTGATGGATAATCCCCAATGCATACCATGAGACTGGACCGTCTTGCAGGCCACACAGAACCACAGAGCATGCAGCTAATGACCTCAGAGGAAAATGAGAGGACTTGCTTGAGGTGGCTTCTGTGACCCACCCAGTGCAGACATTCTCTAATTCCATATTTAATTCATAATGTCTCCACAAGGGCCTGTGGACTGGGCCCTTCCGTGATCCCCTCACTGTCTAAACAAGGAACGTGTGTACTTTGCGGCGATAGTACTTACAGAAGGCACAATTTAGTCTCAAGAAAAAACTGGTCAACAGTAGTCATTTTTCAGCAGCTCTTTTCCTATTTGGGGGAATGTGCTCCTATTGTGTGGATCTTGGTGGGTGATGGGTTCCTGCCTCCTAGTCCAGAAGGCCAGGATCAGGGCATCAGCCTTGGCCCAGACAATAGGATCACCCTGCCCAGCACTTCAAATGTTGAGTGAGACATTAAAAACACTGGGGAACCAGTTAGCATTCATTTATTGGCTGCAGCAGGTAGTGGCTGAGACAGTGGGTGGAGGTTACCAGCAGCAATGTCAGCAGAGGCAGTGTCCGGAGGTGGTTGCCAAGGCAGCCCATCCTGTATCTCTGCCTATAGTCCTGTCACCAGACCACCCTTGGCTCCAGTCCATTTTCTGGGCCCACAACATTGGGCTCTCTGCACATTTTACAAGCCATGATCTCCCAATAGCTTCTGTTTCATTTAAAGTTAGCTACAGTTAATTTCTGTTGCTTGCTCCCCCAAACACTGACTGATACAGTGTGACAAACCATTCTTTTATCATTCAAGACTCAAATAATAATATGGGAGGAAAGGGGTAAATTTGTGACTTATCAAAATACACAGATTTTATTTAACTCATTCATTGATGAGGGAACCAGTTGAGGTGTTCTAAGTGATTCAAAGAAGAATTCCAAGAACCAAACACCTATAGGTGGTCAGAATGCTGAAATGACTTTACACATCAGTGGGAAGAAGTCTATCCATAGGTCAATAATCAATTGAATTTCATTGGACATAATTAATTTGCATTTCTATGAACATAAATTGTTGGCATTGTTATCAGTTTTTATGACTTATGAAGATGTAAAATAGCTCAAAAACAATGAAAGGCAGAGGTAATCTGGAAGGGTACCCTAGACAGGACACTCAGTGATCTTTTAATTTTTTTCTCCATCTGTAGGTCTTTCACTAATTTTTCCTGACAATAATATAGGAGGTTACCAAATGGATGGAAGAAACAATAAAGGCTACACTAAAAGGCTCTTGATCACTTCAGGCTGGACTCATATGGAAGATTCGTGAAGGAGACAGAAATTGAGCTGGATTTTAAGGGCTGACAAAGAGTTGGAGAGAAGAACATCCTGGATGAAGGAGAAAGTGTGGGCAGAGTTTGGGGGCAGTAAGGAACTTGCATGTTCCATTGGCAGAATGGACCCGTCTGATTAGAAAATCAGGTTTGTGCCCAGTCGGAGTGGCTCAGTTGATTGAGCATCAACCCATGAACCAAAAGGTTAGCAGTTCAATTCCCTGTTGGGGCACATGCCTGGGTTTCAGGCTCAATCCTCAGCGGAGGGCGTGCAGGAGGCAGCCAATTAATATTGATGTCTCTCTTTCATCGATGTTTCTATTTCTCTCTCCCTCTGAAATCAATAATAAAAGACGAAAAGCAGATTTGTGAATTGGCAGGTGACAAGGTTGAAAATATAAATTGGGACATCCTTTTGACTTATTATGTGGCTCTCAGAGCTTGTTAATAGTCTTGGGGAAAGAAAGGTAAGATGATAAAATAAAAATAGTATAGAAATAGTGTTCTGAAAGGGTGCCTACCTAGTGACTGTATATTTTTTGGACGTGTCTCCCTCCCTTCCTCTGCTGAGGCTGAAGCAGCAGACAACCAGGTTTGAAATAGATGACCCCATCCCTGATGGAGGTTAGAATTTGAACCCTGAAAGACCCAACCACAGGCAGGTGATGCTGACCCTAGAATGGTAAGAACATATAAAATTTGGGTTGCTACCATGTAACCCAGAGTCTGTCACACTGAGTTTGGGGGAGCAGAGGCACAAGCCTCAGGCACATAGTCAGTCTGCAGTGAGAGGGGGTCAGGCTGGTAGAGAAGTGACCACAGACCCAGCTTGCCTGATGATCTCTGGTCCGTGAAGCTGCAAGTCTCCTCCTACAAGCCAGGTACCTAAAGGGAATCCTTTCTCCCTTGAGTTCACTTGAATGGCTCTCTGCTGCTTGCCCCCAAACAGGCTTTTAAGGAGTATGACAAATGCTGAGCCATTTCTTCCCCAACACTCACTCCCCCTGCATTTTGGAAAAAGTTTTCAAGAGAGTTGTTGAATGAAGATTGAATGACTCAATGAATGAACAATGAATGGTACAGAATTCCATCATTTTAATTCTTCCAGGAAGACCCAGGCATTCCACTTTAACTCCTACATGTTTGTTATTTAAACATTGATGGCTTCCTTCCACTGAATACTTACCATGTGCCAGGCACCATACTAAGGTCTGCACCTTTCAGAGCGGTGATTAGTTCAGAGCTGGACCCCTGAGCCAACTGCCTAGTTTGAAGCCTGGCTCTGACCCTTACCAGCTGTATGACCTTGAGAAAGCTACTTAACCTCTCTGGGTGGCAGTTTCCTCACCCATAAAATGGGAACAATAACGTACCTGCCTCAGGTTGTTGTGGGGATTCAATAAGTGAGAACAGGTAAAACACTTAACATGATGCCTGACACAAAGTGCTCAATAAACATTAGATCTAATCTTCAAAACACCCTTCATAAGTTAAATACTTTTATTATCTTCAGTTCAGAGACAGAAAAACTAAGTCATGGGGCTGAGGTTCAAACTCATGCCTGATTTTAGAACTTGTTTGCAGAGATATGATCTTAGGTAAGTTAAATGTTTGCTATGCATCTACTAGGCACACTGGGAGAGGTGCTGGGGATACAGCTGTCACCAAGACACACCCAGACTCCAAACTAATGGAGCCTGCCACCCCTGCCCCTATGTCCTCTCTGGAGGTTCAATCATCTGGCCCTTCAGAGCAATCTTTGCTAAAGCCCTCTGCACCCTTGCTTCCTGGGGGGTTGCTGCAGGATGTCTCGAAGGACTCAGGCCTGTGGGCTGGACTGTTTACATGTTGAGGAAGAAAAGGAAGACCCATCGCAAAAGGGAAACCCACCCACATTCTCTTGTGGGTGGCCAATGTCTCCACTGCGCTATTCACTGAAGCTGGCAATGTTTAAATCTGTCTTTTAATACAAAATAGTCTGAGCTGAAGTAAAACCAGAGGGAGACCGCAGTGCAGCTGTGAAGCCCTGCCCAGCTCTCAGAGGGTTGACAGCAAGCTCGGGGAGAGCCGAAGGACGCCACGTAGCAGAGAGCCGGCCTTCCGGTCTCTAGCCTGTCCCATTCCTCAATCTGCTTCTCATTAGTTGCACAAGTGAAGTCTGGCTGGGTACCAGACTGGGAGGTAGGGCTTGGCAGGGCATGTTCACCAAGTCCCGCCTCCCTAGCCTGGGTTCTCCCTGCTCAGCCAGGTCCATCAGCTCCTCTCTCTACCTCCTCAGGTCCTCCTTCTCCTGTGCAGCAACCTCTTCCCTGCATACTCACACACACACACAATGCACACACACCTCTCACTCCACTTAGCCTCCAGTCCCTCCAAGCTTTCTTCTTTATCTCTTTAGAGCCCTCATAACCTTTAAACAGAGTAACCCAGAGGTTCAAGGGCATACAATTTAACATTAGAGCAGCTTGGGTTCAACTTCTTAGGTCCTGTTTGCTAGCTATGTGACTTTGGCAAGTTACTTAATCTCTTTGGGCCTCAGTTTCTCCAACTGTAAAGTGGGGATGATGGAAACAGTCCCCATCTGATAGGATTACTATGAGAATTAAATAAAATAATACAAATAAAAGGCCTAGCTTAAAATCAGTGCTGGTCTCTTATAGGTATAAAAAGGACTAGTGAATTTAGAACATTAATCTTTCCAAGACTTACAATTGGCCAAACGAGGGTCCTGTTTTCAGGGACAGAAATTAACTGTTGTTTTGGAATAGGCACAGGGGAGTAGGAGGCTGAAGGGGCCTCTCTCTCCATTCTAGATACCTCAAAGGCAGTCAGATTTCACAGGCTATGTTTGTTCATTGAGCACCATTCATGTTTCCAGACACTGTGCAAAGAACCATAGCCCCCTGCAGATCAAGGAGCTCAGATGCAGTGGCAGAAAGAAACATAAAAATAAGTGGTCACCAAGCACATATTGCTAAAGGCAATAATAGTGGTGCAGAAACACAAGAGGAGCTAGCTTCAAGTCGATGAGTGTAGTTAGGAAACTTTCTTGGGTGACAGGGATCTGGGTCTCCAAGGGGAATCACTCACTTGGACAGAGGCACTTTGGGGTACTTCTCTGCCTGGAGGCATGGAGAGAAATCTTGACCCTTTCTGAGCTCTCAAATGTGTGGGAGGTCCCATTTGCTCTGCAAAGGAAGCAGGCAGAATTCCTTAGCCCCATTTGGCTGATAATAAAGTGGTGGCACTGTCATGAGCAGACTTTTGGTAAAGGGATGTCTTCCCAGACCCCAAACGGCAAGCTCTTTCTGCTTCCCAGGAGTTTGTCAGGAAGAAAAGATGAAGGGGAGGAGAAAGGCTGGAAAGATAAGCCAGGGCTGACTGGCTATGGGCCTGGTGTGGGGCCTGGACTTTGTCCCACGTGGGCTCGGGGAGCCTGTACAAAAGTGTCCACACCCCCACATTGCTCCACCAGTTGCAAGGCCAGACTTTGTCCTTGCGATTCCCAGAACTGCCCTTAAACTGGACTCCTCACTACTACTACACATGGTTTAAATACAGTGATTTCACAAGAAGCCTGCTTGAGGAAGGAGGGGCATTCCCCTTTGGAGAATCATTTCCTCACCTTCATGGCCTTTTGCTGTGTCATCACAGGGAGCAGGCACGAGGAGGGCTGAGGAAGCACTAACATTTACCAGACACCGAATAAACCAGACCCTTTTCTGGGATTCTCACAAACATCAGTCCCCTCTGCCCTTATAATCAGAACTCTGGAGCCAGCCTGGAATGAGAGTAGGACAGAAGCCCACGTCTGGTTAAGCTGTGCACACCTCTCAGAGGCTTGTGGAGGAGGATTCAACACCCACCCCCCACCCCCAGTGCTGCAGCAGGAAAATGCTGGAGGGCAAGCTGGGGAGACTGGGGAGGCTGGGGCTCTTCTGGTTTACTCCGAGTCCACACGGGCCAGGCACCTCCTTGGCAGGGGTGAGGTCAGACTGAGTGAAGGCACTGACTAACTGTGGCCCCTCATGGAGTGGAGGGTGGGGATAGATTTACCAAATAAAAATACAAGATGCCCACTTACATTTGAATTTTAGATAACCCAGAAAAAAATGTTTAGTATAAGATGTTCCACAAACTAGGGCCATGGCGATAGGAAGAAAGAGAAAGGGACAGATTTAAGATTTGATTTGGAGATAGACGCTATGGGGATTGGTGATGAGTTGGATGTAGGAGAGGAGGATGTGGGAGAAATCAAGGATGCCCCTAGGCCCCAGGCAGGGGAAACTGTGTAGTTAGAAAGGGAGATGAAGCAAGATTAAATCAGAGAGGGGAATCATCGGTTCTTTTTCGGGTGGTGTTAAACTGCAGCTCTGGGGTCGGCCACCTGGGAGTGAGAGACCACACTCCAGGACAAGGCCTTGGAGACCATCAGCACTTGCAAGTCACTCAGAGGAGCAGGGCAGCTGAGGAAAATGAGTCAGAGCAGCTGGGAGGCAGCAGGAAAATCCACAGGAGTGGGCAAGAGGAGCTGACCATGTTGGATACTGCAGAAAGCCACCCTGCAGGACCAAAGGGAAAATTAGAAAGAAGGGAGGCAGCCAAAGTGCCACAATCCATCAAGAAATCCTGAAGTTCAGTAGGGGCTGGGGCAGGGGGGGCAGAGGCAGCCTAAGGTGGTGGGGTAAGGGCAGGAATCCATGGTAATGTTTGGGGCACTTCCCTGCCTGGAAGCATGAAGACAAATCTTGACCCTCCTCCAACTGTCAGTGGGGCCTCAGACAAATCCAATCAAGTAGAAACTGTAACCAGCCTTTCAAAGTGTGTTGAGTGCTATAGAAGAATGTGAGGGATGAACACACACACATAATGGAACTCATACATGTGGATGGATTTCAAAACCATTATAGGGAGTGAAAGAAGCCAGTCTCAAAAAAGTGCCTCCAGTATGAGTCCATTTATAAGAAGTTCTAGAACAGGCAAAACTAATGATGATGAAATAAAGATCAGAGCAGTGGCTGTCTCAGAGGGCAGAGTGGCGGTGGATTGACTGAGCAGGGCATGAGGGAACCTTCTGTGTTATGGTGATGGTTTGATTCACACAGGTGTCAAAACTCAGCAAATGGTACTTGAGATTTAAATATTTTGGTTTATGTAAATTTTAGCTAAGAAATGAATTATAATTATTCAACTCTATTTAATGATATGCATGCTGAAGCGTTTAAGGGTGAAGTGTACTGAAGTTTGCATCTCTCCATGAAAGGTATATAAAATAAGATGGCCCTGGCCGGTTTGGCATAGTGGTTGGAGCGTCGGCCTGCAGTCCAGAGAGACCCGGGTTCGGTTCCCGCTAGGGGCACATATCTTGATTGCGGTTCATCCCTGGCCCTGGTTGGGTGGTGCGGGAGGTGGCCACTCGATGTGTCCCTTTCACATCAATGTTTTTCTCTCTCTCTCTTCCTGTCACTCCTTCCCTCTCTATCTGAACAAAAAATGGAAAAAATGTCCTCAGGTGAGGATAAGAGAAAAAAAAAGATGAATTAATGCATAGATGGGGAGATGGATAGATACATGATGAAGCAAATAGAGCAAAATGTTATCCATGTGGTAGATATATGGGTGTTCATTCTATAATTTATTCAAGTTTTGTATATGTCTGAAATTGTTTCTAATAAATGTTGAGGGGAAATAAAGAAAAAATGATATGAGAATACTTTTCATCCAATCCTAAAATGTATGTTGAGCATATGCTGTACATCAGATGTTGCAAGACAGAAAGTGGTGCTGATGGAGGTGCCCAAAGCTGTGGCATGAGGTACCATTTGAGAGAGGGCCCGCTGACTGGCCCTTAGAGCAGAAACTATCACTGTTCCTTCTCATGGAGGACACCCAAAGCCAGAGGTTAAGGGGAAAAAGAAAGGCACACATAGGTCTCTGCCAGAAACTGATTTTTTTTTAATCCTCACCTGAGGATATTTTTCTATTTATCTTTAGATAGAGTGGGAGGGAGAGAGAGGGAGAGAGAGAAACATTGATGTGAGAGGGACACACTGACTAATTGCCTCCTGCATGACCCCAACCAGGGCCAGGGATGAACTGCAACCGAGGTACGTGCCCTTGACCAGAATTGAACCCGTGACTTATTAGTCCAAGGGCCAATGCTCTACTGCTGAGACAAACTGACCAGGGCTGCCAGGAACTGAGTTAAAAAAAAAACAAGTCTCAAGCTGGTGGGGAGGACGGACAGCTGGGTGGCCAGACCCCATGGGTTTGGACTGGGATAGTAAACACATTCTTGGAGAGTTAAATACAATCAACTTTGGGAACAACTGTTTAAACCCCAGTGGTTCAGGTATGCCCCCATCTAATTTGCCTCTGGTTGAGTTTTAAATAATGTTCTAAACTATCTGTTTATACAACAGACCCTCCCTCCCGAGGACATAGCATTAGAGATTTTCATCACAGCATTGTTTTAAGAGTGAAAGTTTAGCAACAATGGACATGTGTATGGTGAGGGTGTTGCTGATTAAGCCATTCATGATTCTACACAGCTGTTAAAAATGACTGAGGTAGCATAATAATCTCCAGGTCCCTCCATGCTATTTCAAAGGCGAGGAGATCCTTCTTTTTTACAGCAGCATAGTATTTCATTGTATAAATGTACCACAGCTTTTTTATCCACTCATGTACTGATGGGCATTTGGACTGTTTCCAGACTATTGTGCTAAGCAAAATAAGCCAGTCAGAGGAAGAAAAATATCACATGATCTCATTTATATGTGGAATCTGATGAAAAAATAGAACCAGAGTCATGGAAACATGGAATAGACTGAGGAATCTCATAAAGAAGTAGGGAGGGGAATAGGAAGAGATTAACCAAAGAATTTATATATATATGCATTGCCCATGAACACAAACGATAGGGTAGTAAAGGCCTGGGGAAGGGCGGAAACCATGGTGGGGGGGCGATGGGGGTAAAAAGGGGACATCTGTAATACTCTCAACAATAAAGACACATTTTTTTTAAATGACTGAGGTAAATCTATATGCCCTTTGAACAACCCAAATCTTAATGTAAAGTGTAAGATATATATAAAAATATATTAAAAATATATATGTATACATATATAACATATATACATATATATCTTTTATATAAAATTATATGTTGGTAAATGTATATCTATATAAATAAATATGAATATCATATAAATATATGTGTGTATATAAATGTAAATATATATATATTGGACGACATGTTTGTGTCCTCTCAACTGCCCCAAATTCATATGTCGAAACCCTACACCCAGTGTGATTGTATTAGGAAGTGAGGCCTTTGGGAGGTAATTAGTTTTGGATAAGGTCATGAGGTGGAGTCTGCACGATGGAATTAGTGTCCTTGTAAGAAAAAGAGACAAGAGCTTGCTCTGTGCCATGTGAGGTGGTCCTCACTCAACAACAAATCTGAAGGCATCCTGATCTTGGATGTTCCAGCCTCTAGAATTGTGAGAAATAAGTGTTTGTTGTTTAAGTTACCCAGACTATGGTGTTTTTGTTATAGCAGTCAGAGGTAACTAAGACAGTATATAAATACACACACACGTACACACACACAGCACCATAAAAATGTTCACCAAAATGCTGACAATGGCTACTTCTCTGTGATAGAACTAAAATTATTTTTTTCTTCACTTTCTTCTTGGTATTTTTCTGTATTATTTAAATTTTTCATGATGAGCATGTATAATTTCAATGAAATAATTACTTTAAAAATAATTTTGTCAGAGGTTTTAGAGTAATTTGATGTTTGCAAAATGTTGTCACTTAACTTCTTCTAGTCCTACTCTGAGTTGGGGACTTAGAAATAGATGGCAGGTAAATGTCCTCTCCCTGAGCCCTGAGACGGAACAGCTATGTAATTTGTGGGGCCCAGTGTGAAATAAAAACATAGGATCCCTTGTTAAAGCTCATTGAGAATGTCGAGATGGTGACAGCAGATCAGTAAGCCAAGTTCCAGGCCCTTCTGAGCACAGGGCCCTGTGTGACCACACAGGTTGCATGCCAGTGAGGCCAGCAGAGTAAATTCCAGAGCATTAGCTGCAGAAAAATAGCCAGAGGGAAGGCCATCAAAAATGGTCGAGGAGGAGCTGATGGTGCCCTGGCAAGCTGGGGCTCTGAATGAGAGACTCACAGGGACCGACCCATCAGCTCACCAGGAATCTCACCAGAGCAAACATAACATTTATGGTAATGCATTTGAAACTCTGGTCTTTTGAGATGTGTAAGGCCCACCAGCAGGCCCCATGCCCCTGGGAACTGAGCAGGTTTAATTAGCAAGGGGACAAGTCAGAAGAGCCTTCATATCTGTGGCAGCCACCCACTGTGTGGTGTCACCTGGCTGGCCTAGGGAAAACTTCTCCAGGGACATCCCATACCTAGCCTGCCATCTTCCCACCCTGTCTCTGTGGGACCCTCACTCAGCACACCACATAAGAGCTGCTCCATGGAAAACCTGTTCCCTTGCCTCCAGCCACTGTTCCATCCCCAGAGGGACCGGGGCCCCACAAAGAGAGCCTGTGTTGGGCCCAGCACTGAGCAAGCAGACAGCCCACACAGCCCCTGTGCCCCTCAGCACAAAGGCTGGTCTGTGTGCCCCACCAGGAGGGCCACCACCTCCCTTCCTCTGCCAGGCACCACAACCCAGTCATCGGAATCTCCCCTGAGGCTGCCACTTGGAGTCTAGGCGGCAGGGACACCCTCCGCTGAAGCACCTCAGGTGACTCCGGCAGACTCCGGCAGGCTCCGGCAGGCTCCAGTATGTTCAGCAAGCAGTGGCTGGTCCCGGGCTCACTGGCTCAATGTGGGCAGCATCAGTCTCTCCGAGAACCCTCATCCCCTTGAGCATCAGTCCAGCTGATGACTGAAGGACTCCATCCAGGTCTCCCTTGATTGGGCCCCTGCTTTTGGCCTTCCCACACCCTTGAACCCACCTTGAAAAAGACACCAGTGATGGACACAAAGACCTGTGGTGGTCCCCAATATCTGCAGGCAAAAGCCATGTCCAGTGGGCCCTCAGAGTCCTCATTATCAGACCCACTTTCCTGCTGAGGCTGGTGTTGCCCCATTGTCTGCCCTGCGCCCAGTCCCTTTGCCGTTATGTGGATACCTGTCCTCCAGCTGAACCAGAAGTGCCCTCCCTGGTTCCTCTCCAGCTATTAAAGGGCTTCGCAAACATTTAAGTCCATCTCCTCCAGTTTCCTCTAGTTTCCTTCATTCCCTCTACTGCAAGGAACGTTCTCCCACACCCTTTATTGTGAGCCAGGCATGATCTATGCAGTCCCACAGCGCTTTACATCTCTACTTTGGTGTCTCTGGGACCTAGGCAGTGGTTAGCTCAGCGAGTGCCTTGTCCTGTTATCCTCTGTGCACACAGCGAGTGCTTGGTAAGTGGGCCTCAAGTGAAGACACTGCTTCTCCCTCATGGGTCCTCCTCTGAGCTCCTTAGGTGGACAGTTCCCAAGAAGGAACACAGCTCCCATCTCAAGCACCCACATGGCTTTGTTTTTCTAGCTGAACTGAAGGCTTTCTCAGCTACTCAACCTGCACTCAGAACAGCCCAGAAGTGGGGGGGATTTAATGTAACCAGGAGTCACCCTTCCAAATAGGGTCAGTTATGGATAAATAATGAAGCTTCCCCTTCCCAGTGGCATGATTCTGAGGTGCATCCTACCTGGTTCCTTAGATAATCCCAGTCTAGTGGGTCCCAGGTACCCACATTGATAACCACCCACCATCGGCCTCCCCTTGCTGTCTCCCTCTCCCATTCCCTCCCTTGTGCTCACCCCTGCTTCACACGCACAGCGAGCATTTGTCACATGCTTGTTTTGTGTCAGGCTGTAGGGATTTGGGGCAAGGAGAAATTTCCTAGAAGGGGGAATTATGGAAGAGCACTGGGAGTCCTGACAAGAATGAGGATCTGGATTCAGGTTCTCATTGCTGGTTCCTTTTGGCTCTCCATGTCTGTTTCTCTCCTTCTTCCCTTCTCTCTGCTACACCTCACATGTAGCCAAACATGGTTCCCCTCCAGCCCTCATTATATACTCTGAATAAATATAGAATTTATTTCACAAAAATAGGCTCACAGTTGCATTCTGTGCTGCAACCTGCTTTTACCCTCTTATCACCAGGAACCACCCCGGTGTCACTGAATGTTTGTCTCCATCATAGATGTGCAACACCACGTCAGGCAATCCCCTAACCTTCCACTGGATGGTCTGCCCATATTTTATTTCGTTGACTTGTCCTTTTTAGCCTAGGTTGTTTTCTTTTTTTTATCCTCACCAGAGGACATTTTTGCATACATCTTCAGACAGAGCGGGAAAGAAAGAAGGAGGGAGAGAGAGAGAGAGAGAGGGAGGGAGAGGGAGAGAGAAATATTGATGTGAGAGAGACACATTGAACGGCTGCCACCCACACGACCCCAAGCAGGGCCAGGGACAAACTGCAACCAAGGTACATGTCCTTAGCGTGAACCGAACCCGGGACTCTCTGGTTTGTGGGCCAATGCTCTAACTGCTGAGCCAAACCGGCCAAACTGGCCAAACCGGCCTAGGTTGTTTTCATAGTAACTATCATTAAAACACATGCCCCTTCCCCAGAGCCAGCTCCCAGAATCCCTTTTGAAGCAGGCAACCTACTACTCACTGTCTTGATTTCTTTGCTCTACACCCAGCCCTTGATCTGGCTTTCATTTGAAGCTCACCACCATCAGTGTGGGGGTACACACAGCATCCTCTATCTCCAGTCCTGCTTTGACTGACTGAGCTTTCTGGAGATATCCCCCTTGGGGATGAAATCATCTTTGGTTTGGTCCATGATTCCCAGCAGCCGTGACTTTTTAATTTTTTTTTTTTTTTTGGTACGTGCCCCTAGTGGGAACCGAACCGGTCCACAGGCCAACACTCCAACCACTGAGCCAAACCAGCCAGGGCAGCCATGACTTTTAAAAAATGGTTCACTCTTGTGCTGAAGAAAAGCACAAAGCAACTGTTCTCTTTGTCCCAAGGCCAGCTCTGCTTTTTAAGTTCAAGCAATAGTGATTTGGTTGAACACACACATCATATCTCTCCAGAGGCCTTCAAAAGAAGAGGACACTACAGAGCTTTTAAAAATACTGTACAGAATAACATTTTTAATATCATGTCTGTCACAGTACCTGGGGATACAATGGCACACTTGAACTGGGCAATTTGAGGAAAGTTTGGTAAAAAAGACTGTTTACAAAGGTGAAGGGAGAATATTTTGGTGATGCAAAATCCTGGGACCAGCAACATCAGAGGACCATTCCCAAAGATAAAGGAGCAATTACTAGAATCCAGAGAGAATGACAGCATAGGGAGGGCCCTGTGTGAAAGCTGGGGCCTGTAAGGGAATAGATATACCCAACCTGTGGGGATCCAGAAAGGAAGGAGCTGGGGAACAAATACCCAGACCTCACTTCCATCATACCCTCCAATTATTATCTCATTTAATGGCCCCAACTGGAAAACTAGATGTCATGACTGACTGCTGATGCAAGTTTAAGGGTCCAGCATCCCAGGACACAGGTCAGAGGAGACAGGGACCAGGGAAGACTCAGTGGGAGCAAGGAGGGGGAGCAAAAGGTATTCTTTAACAAATGCTCTGAAAATATACAACCCAATTAGAAATTGTGAATTTAGTGAATGGAAACTAGGGAGTAATTATTTGCACAACTGATTTGTTCATTTGCACAAATAATATTTTGGTTTTACAAACATTTTTAACAAGTTACCTTTAAATAACAAACTTCCTCTCTCTCTCTCTTTCTCTCTCTCCCCTGCTCTCTCTTCCTCTCTCCCCCTCTCTCTCACTCTCCTGTTTCTCTCTGCTCTGTCTCTGAATAAAGAAAATAGTAAAATAAATAAATAAATAGCTTCCCCTGTAATTAAAATATGATTTTATTGCCCGGCTGGTGTGGCTCGACGGTTGAGCATCGACCCATGAACCAAGAGGTCACTGGTTCGATTCCCAGCCAGGGCACATGCCCTGGTTGTGGAACCAATCCCCAGTGGGGGGCATGCAGGAGGCGGCCAACCAATGTTCTTTCTCATCGATGCTTCTATCTATCTCCTTCCTTCCTCTCTCTCTAAAATCAATAAAGGGAAAAAAAATTTTTAAATATGATTTTATTTATGGAAAATTTAGCTTACTCAGAGCTATTCAGGACCCTAGACATTCATTCAGGTCAATGTGGGTGTGGAGCAAACTTGGGTTGGCTTTGACTTAAGCACATTTCCTACAAACGTCCCCTCCAGGGATCTTCTTGGTTATATCCAAACAGAGGGAAGGCAGATAGTTCCCCAGAAGGAAATTAGAGAGTTGCTAAAAGGGGGAGCAGCTGCTGGAGGGCCGTGGGATATCAGCCATCCATTCCACAAAGGCACAAATTAACTTGTAAAAGGTCACCCCATTCATAAGTGGCTAAACCCTGATTGAAATACCAGCCTGTCCTCCCCAACAGCTCAGGAAAATATTCCAGGCTGCCTTACATGTTAAACTATTATCTTTAAGAACCCGATCAGCAGGGTCTTTTCCAAAAATGTTCTCTCTTGGTGCTCCCATCAGGAATACCCAGATCTATCATGTTGCCCCCTTGGGTGACCTGGCAACCAGTAAGAATTTACCAAGGAAAGTCCTTATAAGGGAAGTTTTCTGTGCTCTCAGTGTCCCAGGTATGAAACATCATTGCAAAGTTGTACTTAACTGATAATTTAGCATATGACACCAATAAGGACAGACCCTGCATCACACTGGGGGCTCTGATCAACTGCAAGGCCCACGCTGCCCACAGACCCCTCTGCCAGCAGACAGGGGGCTTCATCCACAGGCCCTGCTCCTGGGACAGCATGTCAACCAGCACTCCACTGGACACATGATCTCAAAGACAGAGATATCATGGAGACAGAATCTCAGCGTGCCTTCAAAACTGTTTTAAATAAGTCGTGCTCAAACCCTCTCCTCCTAGTTCTTAATCTCTCCTCACCTTATGCTAATGGGTAATGGTGACTTCATAAACTTGGAAAATGGATCAGGAAAGCGTCACTTTGAACCAAGCGAGGACAAACTGCACCACGGTTAGAAGACCCTGTGTGTTTAAAAAGCTGTTTTGAACAACTGAACTTTTCAGACAAATCCCAGTAAAATTTCTCCCTTGGCATCATCTCTGGCATGGCAGAGTGGGGAGGGTATGAAGGGCATGGTGCTGCGTTGTTGGCCCATTCAGCAACACCTCCTGTGCCCTCTTGAAATGCCTATTGTTTTCTGACATGGTGGACATAGACTGGCTGGTTTGTTTTGTTACATTTCCTCAGTGGAGGCCATTGTCTCCTGCCAGCGGCTCCACAGCTCCTGTCTTCACAATGCATTGCCCTCCCTCCAGCAAGCCCTGCCCTGTGGACACAGTAATAAGATCCTGTCAGGGCTCAAAGGAGGCCTTCACTCCCCGCACATGTAGAAGTCCCACTGACAGAGCCAAGGAGCAGACAGCTCCATCCCAAACCAGGGTCAGAACTTCACCAACCTGAGTTGGAGCAGATTCATCACACCCTTCAGATCCAATCTCTCCAGATTTTCTTTTAGCCCATCACTTCCCCACCCACTGTTCCTGTGGTAGCTGGGTTTCAAGATGGACCCCACCTCCTGGCACTCCAGCCCTGGTGTAGTTTCCTCTCATGTTACATAGGGTTCATCTGTGTAATAGGTTGTTGAAATGGCAGAATGTGACTAGGTCATAGCAGACATTGTGGCTGCCACCTTCCTCTCTCTGGGATCCCTTCTTCTGGGGAGAGCCAGCTACCATGTTATAAGGACACTCAAGCAGCCCTGTGGGGAAATTCACAGCCAGCATAAACTTGTCATTGATGTGTTTCCCTCTTGGAATCTGGTCTGGTGGCCCCAGTTCAGCCTTCAGACGATGCCAACCCAGCTGCACCTTTATGGCAGGACCACTTGGCTGAGCTGCTCCTGGATTCTGGGCACACAGAAACTGTGAGCCATTACATGATTATTGTGGCTTTAGACCACTATGTTTTGTTACAGAAGGTGATTTGTTTCATAGCATTAGGTTAATATTCTGTGTGCTTAAGTCCAAAGAGTTCAGCCTCCAGGAGCTCAGAGCAGAATAAAGAAAGGCAGAGAATGGACACAGAGGGGCAAATGGTCACTAATTTAGCACACTTAGATTCCTGATTATTTACCATCCTGCTTCTCATTTGCAAAAAAAGAAAGTAATAAAAATAGAACAAAGCCCTGGCTGGGTAGCTCAGTTTGTTAGAGCGTCATTCCAACACACCAAGGTTGCCAAGTTCAATTCCCAGTAAGGGCACAAGAATCAATCAATAAATGCATAAATAAGTAGAACAACCAATATCTCTCTCATGCTCTCTCTCCCCTTTCCTCTCTCTCAAATCAATAAATAAAAATTAAAATAAATAAATAAAAATGGGACAAAGTTTTCCAATGCACTTCAACCAGTAGTACCTAGGACCACCCTCCTCTATAAGTTGGCACTACCCTCCCACAAAGTGCCCCAAAATATGTTCTTCTAAAAAACTACACCATACTATTGACTACTAAAGCCTTCTATCAGAAAAACTTTCATTTCAATTTGGCTATCTCTTTCCCTCCTCCCTCCAACATTGTGTCACCTGAACATTTGATGCCGTAGATTCTCAGCATCTGCATTCAGAAAGTTAACGGAAATCATGGCCTGGGCAAAGCTGACCCTGGAGCCTTCAGCACTCCTCTATGGACTCCACCACCACCTGGATAACAGAATCTCCTTAATGACAAACACTTTGCAGAGAGATGGGAAGCCTGCCATAAATACGCTGGAACATTTTCATTATCAATGAGTCTGATAAGCCTTTTTTAACACGCTAGCTGAACACAAGTTTATTCACTCCATTCACCAGCACTATCTACAGAAAAAGTTATCTTAGCCTGTGTATTAGTTTCCTGCAGCTGCTAAAACAAATTATCACAAACTTGGTGGTTTAAAACAATAAAAGGGCCCGGCCAGTGTGACTCAATGGTGGAGCATCGACTCATGCACAAAGAGGTCGCTGGTTCCATGCCCAGGTTGTGGGCTCAATCCCCAGAAGAGAGAGTGCAGGAGGCAGCTGATTGATGGTTCTCTCTCATTGATGTTTCTATCTCTCTCTTTTTCTCCCTTCCTCTCTCTCTAAAAATCAATAAGCACGTATTTGTTAAAACAATAAAAGGTTATTCTTTCACAGCTCTGGAGGTCAGAAGTCTGAAATCAGTATCACTGGACCATAATCAAAGTGCCTGAAACACCGTGCTCCCTCTGGAGGCCCCAGGGCAGAATCCATTCCTGCCTTTTCAGCTTCTGGGGGCTGCTGGCATTCCAAAGTTTGTGGCTGCATCATGCCAGTTTTCAAGTATCAAGTCCAGCATCTTTAAATCTTTCTCTGCTCTGTCTTCACATCACTTTCTCCCCTGCATGCGTGTCAAGTCTCCCTCTTCCTCTCTCTTATAGAGACACTTGTGATAGAATTAGGGCCCACCTAGGTAACTCAGGTGATCTGTCTCAAAATCCTTAATCACATCTGCAAAGACCCTTTTTCTTTGTAACATTTACAGGTTCCAAGTATTAGGACCTGATATCTCTGGGGGCCTTTTTTTAGCCCACCGCAGCTTGGCTCAGCTCCCACTCCCACCAAAACTTTCCTGCCTCATGATCACTGCATTCTTTTCTAACAGTTACAAATGAGCCATGCCATGCTCTATTATTTTCCAAAGGTCGACATCAAAGTTATTCTCTCTACTTTTTGAAATTCACTTAAGACCTATACTTCCCCAGGCCACATCAGTCTGAACATAGAAATTGGGTCACAGTAAACAAAAGCAGCATTCCTCCTTTGCTATTGTTGCCAGTTCTCCAGCCCTCTCCCTAGAGATGTCAGGAATCCCTAGAATGTATCTCTTAAGTGGAGACGGGCCAGCAGTTGAGATCACAGTCTCTCATCTCAGACTGCCTATGTTTGAATCCTCATCCTGTCACTATGGCCAACTGTATTTTCCAAAGATAGCCACAAAATAATTTTCCCATCCCATATGCTCTTTTGTAATGTGGACCTGACCCCACCCCATCAAGAGCAGGAGCCCATTTCTCCACCCCCTTGAATCTGGGTGAGCCTATAAGTGCTTTCTCTAATAGAATATGGTGGTCGTGTCACCATGCCGTTTCCAGGTCAAGCCTTTCTGGGCTAGCAGTGCCCTATTCCTGCCTGTCAAAACATTCATTCTTGGGATACTCCTCTTCGGACCCAGCCACATGCTGTGAGGAAGCCCACGCCACATGGAGAGGCCACTTGTGCTGACGGCCCCAGCTAAGCTTCCAGCAACCGACTGCCAGCCTGTGAGCAGCCAGCATCGATGTCCAGCACAGCTGAGCCTTCAGGTGCCTCCAGCCCCACCAACGTCTGACTGCAACCATGTTATACCCCATGTGAAAAGCTCCCAGCTGAGTTCAGTCACAACACAGAACCATTAGTGATAATAATTTGTTGTCTTAAACCATCAAGTTCTGAGTGGTTTGTTACAACAATAAATATTCAGATAAACCACTTATTAACTGTGTAACTGAAGCATGCGGCAGGCCTTAGTTGAGGTTCCATCCAGAAGCAGTGACAAAAAAATGGTACATGTCATTTATTTGGGTGGATATTCTAGGAAACACAGGTAGGAGAGTGGGGAGGTGAGAAAGGGAAGACAGCCAACAGAAAGAAAGCATGACTATGTTACCATGATGACCCGTCCCTCTGGGTACCCTCTGTAAAATTCACCTCAAAATTGTCTCATCAATAAAATGGTGCAACTGCTGTGGAAAACAGTATGAACATTCCTCAAAAATTTAAAAATAGAATTACCATATGATCCAGCAATCCCACTTCTAGATATAGATCCAAAATAATTAAAACCAGAATCTCAAATATCTGCACACTCATTCATGTTCACAGCATTTTTCACAATAGCCAAGAGGTGGAGGCAGCCCAGTGTCCACTGACGGATGAATGGATAAAGATGTAGTATATACCTACAATGGAAAGTTGTTCAGCCTAAAAAAGAAGAAAATTTTGTCACATGCTGCAACATATATGCACCTTGAGGGCATAATGTTAAGTGAAATAAGCCAATCACAGAAGGACAAATACTGCACAATTCCACTTATATGTGGTATTTAAAGCTGTCAGATTCATAGAAACAGAAAGCAGAACGGTGGTTGCCAGGACTGGAGGTGGGATGGGGAGGAGAGTTGTTCAACGAGTACAAGAGTTTAGTTCTGTAAGATGAAAAGGTTCCAGAGCTCTGTTGTACAACAGGCGCCTGTAGTTAACACTGTGTACTGCAAATTTAAAAATGATTAAGATGGCAAATCATATGTAATATATTTTTTACCACAATAAAAACATTTGTCTCATCAAAGAGCAAACAAGTTGAGGTATTCACCACCAGTTTCCTGGTTGAAAGTCATTCTGTTGGGGTGTTAATTTCCCACATTCCAAAGGCCAGAAATCACCCTGCAGGGAGATGCAAGAAGCCATCAGTACAATGGGACTCTCTGGGGTGACCTCTGGGTGACTGAGGACACTGGGTGAGGCACTGATAGTATCTGCCACATCATTTACCTTTGAGTCTCAGTTTTCGTGTCTGTAAAACAGGAATGAGAAATACCCACCTGGACAGACAGTTGTGAAGGCTATTTTGGGTGACATATGTTCCCTGAATCAAAACTGCAGACAGCTTAGTCTCAAGTTGGGACTCCCCCCCCTGTCACCACACAATCTCCCTCCCCCTTCTATTTTTACAAGTCAGTAAAATATTTGCCCAGCTCCAGTCTTTTGGAGCCAGCCTGAGTGTTGGAAAGACCAGGGAAACCGCTCTGGGCTCTCAAATACGTACTTTGCCTCCTCCCTAGCTTAGCTCTCCCCTTCCAGGTTATTATAGACGCCATCTTCGCTGAGTGCGTAGACACACAGGCCACCCTCTCTTGCCAGCCTCCACTGGTGTGACATCACCTCCTCCAACAGGGAAGACTTAGTTCTTCCTTATTATGTTTCATGTCCTAGCACAGCTTTAAATGCCCTTTCTGGAAGTTAGGAGAGACTGCGCCAAAATATTAGCAGTGATTGCTAGTTGTAGGATTTAGGAAGTAGCTGTTTTCTTCTTTATATTTTTTGTATTTTCTACAATAGGCACATTGTATTTTTAATTGAATAACAAATTAGTGTCTTTTAAATAAGCAATTTTAAAGCACTTGTGGTTGCCTTCAGCATTTTTCCCAGCCTCAGCTCACCCGGGCATCAGTTCTCAGCTCTCCTCTTCTGTTTTCTCCCTCTGCTTTTGCTCCTTTGCTCCTATCCCGCAGAACTCCCAGCTAATTGCCATTGTTTGTGCAAACCACACCAGTCTCCCTGTAGGTGTCTTGATTCTCCTTCTCCCTGGACATATTGATAATGCAAATTTGCTTTAAAGTCTCCCAAACCAAGAAATTGACCTCATGATCACCTGATATGGTGCACTGAGAAGAACACAACATTCCTTTCATAGTATCCTTACCAAAAATGCACAACTTGAGTCTAATCATGAGGAAACATCAGACAGACCTGAACTGAGAGATATTCTACAAAATGACTGGCCCCATACTCTTAAAAAATGCCAATGTCTTGAAAGACAAAGAAAACCTGGAGGAGAGGAGAGATGGGATAACTGAGTGAAACATGATCTGGGATACTGTTTTGCTATAAAGCACATGATTGAGACAGTTTGTGAAATCTGAATCTGAATAAGGTCTGTGGATTAGATAATTGTATTGAACTGATACAAGTTTCCTGAGTTGGGTAATTGCACTGTGATTATATAAGAGAATGTCCTTTATATTTTTAGGAATTGTACAAGTGAATCTTTGCTGGGGAGGGTGGGTAAAGGGCATCGTATCTGCAACTTATTCTTACCTTATTCAGGAAAATATATATACACACACAGAGGAATCTGGGGAAGAGTAAAAAAAAAGGCTTTATTCTACTCTTGCAATTTTTCTATAAGCCTGAAATTATGTTAAAATGAAAAGTTAAAAGAAAAATAATCCCACAAACCTTAGGCACCACAGGCATTTCAGCCCTAGTGTTTGTCCTTTCTTCACTTGCATATTTCACTCTGGGACAAGAACATCTCCCTTCCACAACTCCAGTTCCTGGCTGACACTTCTAAATTCCCATTTGGGGTGCTCTAAGAACCCCTTTCTCTAACAAAGACAAAGAAACCTCCCAAATTCAGCTCTAAAGCAGGAATCCCCCCAAATACCCACCCTGATCCCACTGATCCCTATCAGTTAGGACAGTAGTTCTAAACCTCAAGAGACTTTGAAAACTCCAGAGCTTGGAAACACCCCAGATCAGAATCTCGGGGGGTGAGACCCAGGCACTAGAGCTTTCTCTTTTCTTTTCTTTTTTTTAATCCTCACCCGAGGATTTTTTTTTTTTCCCATTTATCTTCAGACAGAGTGAGAGGGAGCGGGGGGAGGGAGGGAGAGAGAGAGAGAGATGTGAGAGGGATACACTGACTAGTTGCCTCCTGTACAACCCTAACCACGGCGGGGGATGAACCACAACAGAGGTACATGCTCTTGACCAGAATTGAACCTGTGACTCTTTGGTCTTCAGGTCAAACGCTATAACCGCTGAGCCAATCCAGCCAGAGAAGACTTAGGGCCTTTTCAAACTCTCCAGGTAATTCCACTTGACACTGTATTCCACCCAGGGAGATTTGAAAGTGCTGTTGCCAAGCTGTATTTTCCACCTGTCAAAGCTGAAGCTTTAGGGTTTAGACCCAAGCAACATAATTTTTTAACTCCTCAGGAAATTATACCTCCATGCTGTTGGTTTAAAATATAAATTAAAGAAACAATCAAAAACAAATTTAAAAAACAAAGAAAAATGATCAACTGAAAACGGGTGATTCCAAGGACCAGCCCAAGTTTTAGAACTGGGGACATAGAACAGTGAGTCTCAAGCATCAGCTAGCATCTAGGTCACTGATGACACTTGATAACACACAGACTGGTGGGTTCCACCGAGTCTCTGATTCAGGAGGTCTGGGATGGGACCTGAGAATGTGCACTTCTAACAAGTTGCTGGTTAGGGGATGCTGCTGCTGATGTTGCTGATCTCAGGACCATACTTTGAGAACAACTGATTGAGATGATCTTGCTACTTAGTGTAGTGCTGAGACAAGCAACCCAGCATCACTTGGGAAATTACAGAATCTCAGTGCCCCACTTCCAGGCCTCCTGAGTCAGAATCTGCATATAACAAGATTTCCAGGTGGTCTGTGCCCACAAGAGTGTTTGAGAAGCACTGCTTCAAGGCAAGTACAGCCATCTCACACACATTCACGTGTTATGGCCTCAAATGCTTAGGCCTGTGAAAGGTGGGATGAGTGCAGGTGAGAATTCCCATTAGAATGACTGGGGGGAAAAGCCTCTAGTAAAAGCCTCTAGTAACCCAGATACGTGCAGGCGGTCAGTCTGCTGGACCCAGAGTGGGACCTAGCTGGTCCATGTTTTTCCAGCACCCATCATGGTCAGGACCTTGAGAGGGAGGCAGAAGCCATGTAGGAGTTAACCATCCAAAGAGCACAGAGGGGGCACAGTTCAGCTCCCTGGGTGAATGAAGTTGAAACAGTAACCTGACTTCTAGGTGACTCCTGGCTAATTCATTTGCTTGATATTCTTTTTTTTTTTTTTTAATTTATTAATTAATTTTTGTTACAGATGTTTCTCCTTTTTCCACACACTGATTCCCCCTCCCCCTCCCTCCCTCCCTGCCGCCAGCTTTGTTGTCCATGTCCATTGGTCATGCACACATGTATGTAAGTTCTGTGGTTTATCTCTTCCCACCCCAACACCCCCTCTTCTGAGGGATATCAGTCTGTGCACTACTTTCATGTTTCTGGGTCTACTGTATTCCTCAGACTGTTATGTTCATTATATTCCGTATATAAGTGAGATCATGTGGTATTTGTCTTTTTCTGCTTGGCTTATTTCACTTAGGATAATACTTTCCAGGTCCCTCCATGTTGTCTCTGTTCCACTGGTCTATATGCCTGTTCTTGTGCCAGTACCAGGCTGTTTTGGTTACAGTCACTTTGTAGTATAACCTGATATCTGGTATTGTGATCCCACCTACTTTGTCCTTCTTTTTCAAAATTGCAGTGGCTATTCGGGGACTTTTTTGGTTCTATATGAACTTTTGAAGTATTTGTTCTAGTTCTGTAAAATATGTCGTTGGTATTTTGATGGGGATTGCATTGAATCTATAGAATGCTTTGGGTAGTATGGACATTTTAATGATGTTAATTCTTCCAATCCATGAACAGGGTATGTGCTTCCACTTTTTTATATCTTCCTCTATTTCTTTTTTCAATGGCCTGTAGTTTTCTATAAAAAGGTCCTTTACTTTTTTGGTTAAGTTTATTCCTAGGTATCGTAATTTTTTTGCCACGATGGTAAATGGGATTGTTTTTTCAGTTTCTCTTTCTGTGAGTTCATCATTGGTGTACAAGAATGCCGTCGATTTCTTGACATTAATTTTGTATCCTGCTACTTTGCCAAATTCATTTATTAAGTCTAGTAGATTTTTGATGGAGTCTTTGGGGTTTTCTATGTATAATATCATGTCATCTGCAAATAATGACAGTTTCACTTCCTCCTTTCCAATTTGGATGCCTTTTATTTTTTCTTCCTGTCTGATTGCTGTGGCTAAGACTTCCAGTACTATGTTAAATAAGAGTGGCGAAAGTGGACATCCCTGTCTTTTTCCTGTTCTTAATGGAAATGTTTTAGTTTCTGCCCATTGAGTATGATGTTGGCTGTAGGTCTTTCATATATGGCCTTGATTATGTTGAGATATGATCCCTCTATTCCTACCTTGCTGAGCATTTTTATCAGAAATGGATGCTGGATTTTTTCAAATGCTTTTTCAGCATCTATTGATATGATCATGTGGTTTTTATTCTTCATTTTGTTTATGTGGTGTATCACATTTATTGATTTGCAAATATTGTACCAGCCTTGCATCCCTGGAATGAATCCCACTTGGTCATGGTGAATAATTTTTTTGATGTATTGCTGGATCCGATTTGCTAGTATTTTGTTCAGGATTTTGACGTCGATCAGGGATATTGGCCTGTACTTTTCTTTCTTTGTATTGTCTTTTTTGGTTTTGGAATTAGAATTATGCTGGCCTCATAGAATGTGTTTCTTCTTGAAGTTTTTGAAATAGCTTGTGAAGAATTGGTGTTAGTTCTTTTTTGAATGTTCGGTAAAACTCCCCCGTGAAGCCTTCTTGGCCTGGGCTTTTGTTTGCTGGGAGAGTTTTGATTACCTCTTCAATTTCCTTAGTTGTTATTGGTCTGTTCAAATTTTCTATCTCTTCCGGGTCCAGTTTTGGGAGACTGTGTGTTTCTAGAAATTTGTCCATTTTGCTTAGATTGTCGAATTTGTTGCCATATCATTGTTCATAGTATTTGTTAACAATCTTTTGTATTTCTATGGTGTCAGTTGTTACATCTCCTCTTTCATTTCTGATTTTGTGTATTTGGGTTCTCTCTCTTTGTTTCTTGGTGAGTCTAGCTAAGGGTCCATCAATCTTGTTTATCTTTTCGAAAAAACAGCTCTTTGTTTCATTGATGCTTTGAATTGTTTTGTTGGTCTCTATGTAATTTATTTCTGCTCTGATCTTTACTATTTCCTTCCTTCTACTTGCTCCGGGGTCTTCTTTTTGTTTGCTTTCTAATTATTTAAGTTGTGAGGTTAGACAATCAATTAGAAATTTTTCTTGTTTCTTGAGGTAGGCCTGTAGTGCTAAGAACTTCCCTCTCAGAACTGCTTTTGCTTCATCCCATAGGTTTTGTGTTGTTGTGTGTTCATTTTCATTGGTTTCCAGGAAGTTTTTAATTTCTTCCTTGATCTCCTCGGTGACCCATTCATTGTTTAATAACATGCTATTTAGCCTCCATGTGTTGAAATGTCTTTGCATGTTTTTGTTGCAATTGATTTCTACTTTCATGCCATTGTGACCTGAGAAGATGCTTGATATGATTTTAATCTTCTTGAACTTGTACAGATTTAGTTTGTGTCCTATCATGTCATCTATCTTTGAGGAAGTCCCATGTGCACTTGAGAAGAATGTATAATCTGTAGTTCTGGGGTGTAATTCTCTGTAGATGTCTATTAAATCCATTTGGTCTAGTGCTTCATTTAGAGTCTCTGTTTCCTTGCTAATTTTTTGTCTAGAGGATCTATCCAGTGCTGTCAACAGGGTTTTGAAGTCCCCTGCTATGATTGTATTGCTGTCGATTACTCCTTGGAAGTCCTCCAGAAGATTTTTAATATATTTTGGTGCTCCTATATTGGGTGCAAATATGTTTATCAAAGTTATATTTTCCTGTTGCATAGGTCCTTTCAATATTATGTAGTGGCCTTCTTTGTCTCTAGTTATGGCCTTCATTTTGAAATCTATTTTGTCAGATATGAGTATTGCTACCCCAGCTTTTTTTGCTTTCCATTTGCTTGGAAATTTTTTTTCCATCCCTTCACTTTCAACCTATGTGAGTCTTTTGTTGTGAGGTGGGTCTCTTGTAAACAACATATAGATGAGTTATGCTTTCTTATACAATCAGCTACTCTGTGTCTTTTTATGGGAACATTCAATCCATTTACATTTAAGGTGATTATTGATATGTACGTATTTATTGCCTTTTTTGTTTAGTGTGGTTCTATTTTTCTTCCCATTTCTACTGCTAATTACAGCAGTCCTTTTAACATTTCTTGCAGTGCTGGTTTGGTGCTAATGTATTCCCTTAGCCTTTCTTTTTGTCTGGGAAGCTCTTTATTTGACCTTCTATTTTGAATGATAGCCTTGCTGGGTAGAGTAGTCTTGGATTCAGATCCTTGTTTTTCATGACCTTGATTACATCTTGCCATTCCCTTCTCTTCTGTAGTGTTTCTTGTGAGAAGTCAGCTGAGAGCCTTATGGGGTTTCCTTTGTAGGTAACCTGTTGCTTATCTCTTGCTGCTTTTAGGATTCTCTCTTTGTCTTTAATTTGTGGCATTTTAATTATTATGTGTCTTGGTGTGGGCCTGTTTGGGTTCTTCTTACTTGGGACTCTCTGTGCTTCTTGAACTTGAATGCCTTCTTCCTTCACCAAATTAGGGAAGTTTTCTGTCACTATTTTTTTGAATATATTCTCTATCCCTTGCTCCTTTTCTTCTTCTTCGGGGACTCCTATGATGTGAATATTATTCCATTTCCAGTTTTCCCACAGTTCTCTTAAGCTGTCTTTCTGTTTTTTCATTTTTTTTTTCCTTTTGTTTTTCTGATTGGTTGATTTTTTTCTACCCTGTCTTCTAATTCACTGATCCGGTCCTCAGCTTCCTCTAAACCTTCCTATGTGTTTTTCATTTCTGATATGTCATTTTTTATCTCTTCTTGATGGTTTTTAATTTCCAGTTGGCTTATTTTCAGTGTCTCTATGTCCTTACTCATGCTGTTCAGCTTCCTCAAGATCATGGCTCTGAATTCTAGTTCTGTTAACTTGCTTAACTGCACCTCATTTATCTCATCTTTGGTAGAGGTCTCTAGTTTTTCATTTGGCCTTTTTTTTCTGTTTTTCACCATTTTGGCTATCACAGTGGGCTTTGGAGTCTGCCAAATTTTCCCTGTGGGTGTTGGTGTTCTGCTGTTTGTGGCTCCCTCTCCTGGGTTTGGATGAGGCAGGGAGGATCCACTTTAAACACCACTGTCAAGTCTTAAATTTTCTGGTTAGAGTTGCTAGCCCAGGGAATGGTAGTTATCCTCTAGCTTTTTTGCCTGGAGGCTATTAGTAGCGGTCACCTGAAGAACCATGGTTTCTGAGTTGACTGAAAAACTCCCTCAGGTGCTCAGTGTAAGAGGATTTCCTGAGGGTGGGGCAGATGCTGGTTGTTAATGGGCCTCAATTAGCATTTCAATGGCCACTGGGTGGGGTTGAATCTCCGAGGGAGGAGCCGCTGCCTCTCCCCAGGGCCCTGGGAAGGAGTAAGATGACCACAGTCCTGTGTGGCTGCACTCAGCAAAATCTGTGAGCACCCTCCAAATCCCGAGTGTCCCCACACAGTTCCTGTCCAGTCTGCCCTCCCTCTGCCAGAGCCCAGGGTGAGTGGCTGCTGCCAATTTAGCTTCTGCCCAGACTCTGCATCGTGGAGCCGCCTGGGACTATTAACCTGAGGGCGCTGCTCCCAGCTAAGGGTGGCCAAGGCTACATACAGCACCAGCTGAGTTCTCAGGACCCAGCCAAGGCCACAGGACCCATCCGAGGTGGCAGCAGCTTCCAGCCGAGGCAGCTGGACCCAGCTGAGGGCGTAGCACCCAGCCAAGGTCGCAGGACGCAGCCGAGGTGGCCGTTGGTCCCAGCCGAGGCCACAGGACCCAGCCAAGGGCGCAAGTCCCAGCCAAGTCCGCTGGTCCCAGCCCAGTCCGCTGCAGATGGTGGGCTCCCGGCCCCCTCTCGCGTCCTCGCAAGCCTACCAGGATTGAGTCAGTGTCCCTGGTTATGTGTTCCTCCAAGCTGCCTTTTGGTTGCCCCTTCCTGATGATTTGTCTTTATTTTCGTTGTAATTCCAATTTGGTCCTGGGAGATGGTCTGTGTAGCTTCCATTCACTCTGCTGCCATTTTTTCTCTCTTGCTTGATATTCTTGACCTTGGACTGTCCTCACACTGATTTAGCCCCAGTAGAGACCCTGAGCAGGTCAGCTCAGATCCGGGTGGTCAATTGCTGCAACATCGTCATCACCAACAGGGGCAGCAGTGCCATTGGTTGAGCACCTACTGCTGGCACTGCCCTGAGGGCTGTATTTCACTCACTCCTCATCATAGTCTTGAGACTGATGTCATTGTTCCAAATTTACAGGTGAAAAAAATGAGGCTTAGAGAGATGAGCCCACATGCCCAAGACTACAGCAGCTATTAAGTGGCAAGGCCAAAATTGACTCCCAAATCTTCTGGCTCCACAGTCTTACACTAAACCAACCTAAAGTGGAATCATCATCAGTACTTTGGGGAAGAGAGGTGTTGCTGGCTCCTGCTCTGTTCTCACATTGCTTTTCTTATTTTTCCTTTGCTGAAATGATGAAAACAAAAATGATTGTAGCCCTGGCCGTTTGGCTCAGCGGTTAGAGCGTTGGCCTGCAGTCTGGAGAGACCTGGGTTTGGTTTCCGCTAAGGGCATGTACCTCGGTTGCAGTTTGTCCCCGGCCCTGGTTGGGTCATGCGGGTGGCAGCCACTCGATGTGTCCCTTTCACGTCAATGTTTCTCTCTCTCTCTCTCTCTCTCTCTCTCTCTTTCCCTCCCACTCTATCTGAACAAAAAATGGAAAAATGTCCTCGGATGAGGATAAAAAAAAAAAAAATTGTAAAGTTGTTCTGCCTGATACAAGGACCACAGGGCAGATACAAGGACCACAGGGCACATATAGTTATTAAATTTAAGTTACTTAAAATTAAATAAAATTTAAAATTTAGTCTTTCATTTGTATTAGCCACATGTCAAGTGCTCATTGGTGAATCATGGTTCTTGGTTACTGACATTGGACAACTCAGATTGTCAAAAGTTCTATTGGATGGCAGTATTCCAAAAAAAATATACACATCTTGCACTACCCAGAGTCACTCTTTATTCAAAGTTAAATTTATTTTTTTATTTTTTTATCCTCACCCAAGGACATTTTTCCATTTTTTGTTCAGATAGAGTGGGAGGGGGAGAGAGAGAGAAACATCGACGTGAAAGGGACACATCGAGTGGTTGCCACTCGCTGACCCAACCAGGGCCGGGGACAAACTGCAACCAAGATACGTGCCCTTAGCGGGAACCGAACCCGCGTCTCTCTGGACCGCAGGCATACGTTCCAACCACTGAGCCAAACTGGTCAGGGCTCAAAGTTAAATTTTTTAAATAAAACTTTAAATGCACAAAATTTACTTTTACACTGTTCTCATTTGTCACACAAAAAAACAAAATTTTCAGCCATGGGAGTATCAGGTGTTAAAAGAGAGGCACCTACTGGCCGCACATGGAATTACAACCTAGCACAATCAGACACTGGAAACTGGCCAGAGACTTGGATCCAAGAGTCCTCAGTGGGATATCAGAGGACCCCCAAATGTGGGAGGAATCCCACACCAGGAGAGGATCAGGAATAAAGTGTCAGAAGGAGAAACTGAGTCAGAAAAGTCTTTCACCACCAGATTGAAATCTCCAGTATCATATGCCTCACCCAATGCCTGGCACCAAAAAGATACGTAATAAATGTTACTTAAATGATTGATTGATTGATTGATTGATCGATCGATGCTGAGGATTACAGAACTGCATCATTGACCATTTCATTCTCTTAACATTGTTTTACCAATTGAACATATATTATGATGTCAGTGCAGAAATGGGATATACTGTTTTAAACAATTTAGTGGCCATGAAAATGTTCAATAATCAAGGGATATTAGAACTTTATGAAGTCATCAAGAACAAGAAGATGTCAAAATTTTTGAGTCTGTGGGAAAACATGAAAAGATGTTTTTGGCCCTGGCCGATTTGGCTCAGCGGTTAGAGCGTCGGCCTGCGGTCCGGAAAGACCCAGGTTTGGTTCCCACTAAGGGCATGTACCTCAGTTGCAGTTTGTCCCCAGCCCTGGTTGGGTCATGCGGGTGGCAACCACTCGATGTGTCCCTTTCATGTCGATGTTTCTCTCTCTCTTCCTCTCTCTCCCTCCTGCTCTATCTGAACAAAGAATGGAAAAATGTCCTCCAGTGAGTATAAAAGGAAAAAAAACAAAAGATGTTTTTGCTTTTACCTTTGGCCCGCGGTGGCAGGAATGAAAGATGGCTTGCCTAATTGGGGATGAGTCAGACCCTAAATCATTAACTTCTCCATTCAGTTCACAAACACTGATTGGGCTGCTTGGGAGCCAAGTGGAAAAGGAGATGAGCTGGAGGCTGATTATCAGAGTCCTGCATATGAAAGAACACAATATATCCCATGCTAATCCCCAATCTGGAAATCATCGTGGGCAGAGCAAATGGTTACTAAAGACCTGGACAGGGAGGGCAGGCTGTGGTCTCTGAGGAACTCTTCTGAGGATCTAGGGATCCAGATGTTGGAAAACCGCCCTGGCCGGTTTGGCTCAGCAGTTAGAGCGTCAGCGTGCGGTCCACAGAGACCCGGGTTCGGTTCCCGCTAAGGGCATGTACCTTGGCTGCAGTTTGTCCCCGGCCCTGGTTGGGTCGTGTGGGTGGTGGCCACTCGATGTGTCCCTTTCACATCGATGTTTCTCTCTTCCTCTCTCTCCTTCCTGCTCTATCTGAGTAAAAAATGGAAAAATATCCTCGGGTGAGGATAAAAAATAAAAAGAACAGATGTTGGAAAACCTGTGCCACTGGATGCAAATCTTGACTTTAAAGAAACTGAAGCATAAATAATGATGCAATCCCAGGGGATTGTGGAGGATCCTAGTTTTGGGGGAAGGGACCCAAGTAAGCTTATCAACAAGTCTGAATCAGTGCTGTATTAGCTATCTCATGGTCTAAGGCTGCTTATGAGCCCCTCATCCAGAACTGGAAGGAACCCAAAATCTGGCATAGATTTAGAGGTATGATGAGAGTGATGAATATCATTGATTGCAAGGTCGACAACAGCCCACCCTCCCCTCAAAAAAACAAAGGATAGTCCCCATATGTGATGAACTTTTACTGGGATCCAGTCTTGTGCCTGGCCCTTTCTAGGTGCTGGAGAGACAGAGATTAATAAGCTTCAGGGAGCCCTGGCCGGTTTGGCTCAGCGGTTAGAGCATCGGCCTGCGGTCTGGAGAGACCCGGGTTCGGTTCCCGCTAAGGGCATGTACCTCGGTTGCAGTTTGTCCCCGGCCCTGGTTGGTCGTGTGGGTGGCAGCCACTCGATGTGTCCCTTTCACGTCGATGTTTCTCTCTCTCTCTTCCTCTCTCTCCCTCCCACTCTATCTGAACAAAGAATGGAAAAATGTCCTCGGGTGAGGATTAAAAAAAAAAAAAAAAAAAAAAGCTTCAGGGAGCTCTGGAGCAGTCTCAGTAAGAAGGGCCCTTCTCTCTCTAATCCTCCTTTGCACAAACCTATTTGAGACCCTCTGAATTCCTGGCATAAGTAAAGGACTATTTTAGAACACTTTTAATTAAAAGATCTCAGATACCCAATAGAAAAACATGGGCAAATAACTTCGACAGTCACTTCACACAAAGGGATGTCCAAATGGCCAGAAGTCATGAAAAGATGCTGAGTATCAATGGTTACAGGAAAATGACTATTAAAACTACAGTGTGCTGTGATTGCATACTCTCCAGAAGAGCTAAAACCAAACTTCTGAAAATATCAAGGATGAGTGAGGCTATGGAGCAACCAGAACCTTTCTATACTATTAATGGGTGTGTACATTGGTCCAAGTACTTCAGAGACCTGTTTGGCAAATTTCTAAAATTAAACATAAACATATGACTGAGCATTTCCACTCCCAGTAAATGCTCAAAAGAATTAAGTGTTGCCTTGGCCGGTGTGGCTCAGTTGGATGTGTGTCAGCTCATGCACCAAAAAGTCGCCGGTTTAATTCCTGGTCAGGGCACATGCCCAGGTTGTGGGCTTGACCCCCAGTTCGAGGCGTGCAGGAGGCAGCTAGTCTATGGTTTTCTCTCACTGCTGTTTCTCTCTCCGTTTCCTCTCTTTGTAGAAAAAAAAAATCAATAAAAACATATTTTTTAAAACAAAGAAATGAGTGTTTATACACAACAAAGGAAATATACAAAAATATACACTGCAGCTGAATTTATAATAGCCAAAACTTAAATAAACTCAAATGTCTATCAGTAAAAGAATGGGTAAATATACTGTGTGCAGCACAGAAGTAAAATGAATGAATTGCTCTTATTTATACACAATAATATGAATAAATCTCAAAAACAACTTAAGAAAACAAAACCAGACACGAAAGAATACATTCCATGTGACAGTATATATATGAAGTTCAATAAGAGGCAAAACTCATCTATGTCAATACAGATCAACAGTTGGGGCAGTAGGAGATGAGAACTGACTAAAATAGGGCTCACGGAAACTTACTGGAATGATGGAAATGTTCTCTATGTTGATCTGGGTAGTGGTGACATGGTGTATACATAGGCAAAATTCACTAAACTGTCTATTTAAGATTTGTGCATTTTACTGTATGTAAAAGAATAAAAACAATTAAAAGTCTTGGGTGACCAAACTTAATAAAATCATGGCTAAACATCAAAGGCTTGCATGTAATACAATGAACACAGTCATCATAGAACAGCCTCAAGTACAGTCCCAGTCCCAAGGCCCTTGGCAATAGTTTTGATACTTACTACTCATCATCAGTAAGTATCAAAAAGGACATGTCCCTTTATAGCCAAATAAGCTGTGGCCCTGCCCAGAGCTCTCAAAAAACTAGCTCCTAAATGGTCCTCTTACAGCTCCAACAGCACTAATAGCCAAGCCCAGTATCAGCCCTGATCAGAGATACCTTCAAGGATTTGCAGGTCTTTAGTGGAAACTGATGAGGCTCTGAGCACAGATGTGCAGGGTTGACATGTAAGGAAAAACCAGACAAGGGAGGTTTTGTAAAAACCTTTAGGAAGGTTCTGTATTTAAAACACCTTTTATTCCACTGGAACTGTGTAGTTCCAGTTGTGTTATAACCCAGCCCATGGACCAGGAGTTCTCAATTTTGACTGCACATCAGAACCATGGGGAGCTTTTGAAACATAGGCTGTCCAGGCCTGCCTGACCCCAGAACAACAGAATCAGAACCACTAGTACAGTGGTTCTCAAAGTGTATTCCTGGAGTGAGAATTAAAAATGCAAATTCTCAGGCCCATTCCAGACCTACTGGATTTTGAAGCTGCTCCAGCAATCTCTGTTCTAATTGTTCTAATAAACCCTCCCAGTGATTTTGATGCATACTCAAGTGTGAGACCCGGTGTTGTAGTTAGAAATTGGCATTTCTAATAGGTGTCCTGGTGGTGCAGATGCTATTGTTCTGGGACCACACTTTAAGAACTACCACTGTCTATCTAATGGGAAGAGCCAAACTCTGGTACAGGAGGGGAAGAGGGCATAGTCAAAACTACCCAGGTGAGTGACTCTAATGCAAGCGAGGAGGGTTAATAAGTCTTCCATTAACTAATCTGGCAGGAGGTCCCATACCTGGGCAGGAACCTCACATAGGTGAGAATGTTCCAGGAGAAGAAATATAATTATTTCCTCCACGTGACCTGTATAAAGTCTCTTTTCATCCAATGAAATGCAGTTGGGGTTTGTGGTGTAATAGGAGTTACTTTCTAGGCCCCCATCCCTGAGAGTTTCTTCTGGCACTATCAAACCTGGAGAAGTTTCTGGTAGAACACTTTGCATGAAAGCCTCAGTTTGGGCAAAGGCCTGATTTTACTCTGGTCCAAGATAAATGAGAAACAAGGGCAGAACAAATTAAGGAGGAGGAGAAAATGAAAAAGGAAGAAAGTATGTGCAGGAAATTGGGGAGGAAGTGAGAGAGCTATGAGATAGAGGGGTAGAAAGACATTTTTTCCAAGGACAATGTCATTCGCTCTCTCTCGCTCTCTCTCTCTTAATTGAGCACTGAGAAGGGTTTTGTAAAAGATGGGAGAGAGGAGCTGGACAAACTGATCTGCAAAGCAGGAAAGTAAAAGATTGAAGTGATCAAGGGGGATGTGAGAGGAGTGGGCGTCTGCGAGGCTAGCACATCATGGAAAAAAGTCAGACTTTCTCAGGATTAAAACTACCTGCTCTGAAAAGTCAAACATGTGTTTCATAACACATGTACCTGAAAGAAGACTTGCATTCAGAATATATAAAGAACTTGGACAACTCATTAATAGCGTGGCAAACAACTATGAAAAAAAAATGGGAAAAAGACACGAATAAACACTTCATAACACTGTAGAAATGGCCAGCAAGCACATGAAAAGATTGCTTACATTATTAGTCACCAGGGAAATACAAAATAAAACTACAGCAAGTTACCATGTAACACCTGCTAGAATGGCTAAAATTCTAGATCTTGTGGGTTCTAGATCTTGTTTAGATGTATACATTGGTCAAGTATCATCAAACTGAATGCTTAAAATGTATAAATACATTTTATTGTATGTAAATTATACTTCAACAAAGTTGATTTTTTAAATAGCAAAAAAAAAAAGGTTTGCCCTGGTTGGTGTCCATGCAGGAGGATTGCGGAAGCTTCTGAGACCCAAACAATATGGGGGCAGCAAGAAAGCATTAAAGACAGAAGGAAGAAAAGATAAATCATATTTTCACTGGACCGATTGGACCAAAAGGCTTGGCTGAATGAGGCACAACCATCACTCTTGACTTTTTCCAGCCCTTCTATGACAGTCAGCAGCTCAGCATGTTTGTTTTAAGGCACTTGGACGTCCCCAGTTCCCAGGATGTGGCCTAGTGACTCTGGATGGTGGCCCAGAGTCACTCAGCAGCTAATGATTCTATGAGGACATTGCCATGAACATAAACGTCCAAAGATTGGCTCCTGAGATGGCAGCAGAGTGAATGAAAGCTACACAGATAGTCTCCCAGGACCAAACTGGGATTACAACTAAAATAAGGACAAATTATCAGGAAAAACCAACTGAAGAGCCAACAGAGAGAGCCAGTTAAACTAGAGACAAAAAGAAGACACCAAATTGAGCCTGGTAGGAACTGCAGAGGCACGTGAGGGCAGGTTGGGAGCCCACAGACAGCAGTGGATGGCTGTATTAATGGTGTGTATTACTCATTGAGAAAGTGGGGTTTTTTAATTTTTATTTTTTAATTAATTTATTTATTTATGTATTTTTTGGGGGGGGCAAGGCAGGAAGGAGGTGGGAGTGGGGAGGAGGAAGAGGGTGAGTGGGGGAGGGGCAAGGGGGGACATCTGTAATACTTTTTTTTTTTTATCCTCACCCGAGGACATTTTTCCATTTTTTGTTCAGGTAGTGTGGGAGGGAGAGAGAGGAACAGAGAGAGAGAGAAACATCGATGCGAAAGGAACACATCGAATGGCTGCCACCCGCACAATCGACCAGGGCCGGGGACAAACTGCAACCAAGGTACACGCCCTTAGCGGGAACTGAACCTGGGTCTCTCAGGACCGCAGGCCGAAGCTCTAACCGCTGAGCCAAACCGGCCAAGGCTATTTATGTATTTATTTAATTTTATTTTTGTTAAAGATGTTTCTCCTTTTTTTCCCCATTGATACCCTCCTCCCTATCCCCCCACCTGTCCCCAGCTTTGCTGTCCGTGTCCATTGGTTATGCTTACATGCATATAAGTTCTATGGTTTATCTCTCCCCCACCACTCCCTCCTCTGAAGGTTGTCAGTCTGTACCCTACTACCACGTCTCTGGGTCTACTCAGACTGTTATGTTCATTATATTCCACAAATAAGTGAGATCATGTGGTATTTGTCTTTTGCTGCTTGGCTTGTTTTGCTTAGGATAATACTTTCCAGGTCCCTTCATGTCGTCTCAAAGGATACGTGATCTTTCTTTCTTACAGCTGCATAGTACTCCATTGTGTATATATACCACTACTTTTTTTCCGTTCATCTACTGATGGACATTTGGGCTGTTTCCAGATCTTAGCTATTGTAAATAGTGCTGCTATGAACATGGGGGTACATATACTCTTTCTAATTGGTGTTTCAGGCTTCTTAGGGTATATTCCTAGAAGTGGGATCACTGGGTCAAATGGCAGTTCAATTTTTAACTTTTTGAGGTAACACCATAGTGTTTTCCATAATGGCTGCACCAGTCTGCATTCCCACCAGCAGTGTACTAGAGTCCCCTTTTCTCCACACCCTCGCCAACACTTGTTGTTTGATGATTTGTTGATGGCAGCCATTCTGACGGGTGTGAGGTGATACCTCATTGTTGCTTGAATTTTCATCTCTCTGATGATTAGTGATGTTGAGCATTTCTTCATATGTCTCTTAGCCATTTGTATGTCCTGTTTGGAGAGGTGTCTATTCAGCCCCTCTGCCCATTTTTTAATTGGGTTTTCTGTCTTCTTTTTGTTGAATGGTATGAACACTCTATATATTTTGGAAATTAACCCCTTATCTGATGTATCATTGGCAATGATGTTCTCCCATACAGTGGATTGCCTTTCTATTTTGATGGTTGTTTCTTTTGCTGTGCAGAAGCTTTTTAGTTTGATGTAGTCAAAAGTGGGGTTTTTTTGAAGCACCAAATCAGCTACATTCACTCACCTTGGGTTCTGGCAGAGGGAGGGTGGACTGGACTAGAACTGTGTGGTGAGAGTGGGGTCTCCTAGCTCAGGAGAGAGCTGGACAGGAGGATACCGGGAGTCTTGTACCAAATCACTCCCTCACAAGACAGTAGTCATCTTACTCAGAGTCCTGTTCCAGGGCCCCAGGGAGAAGCCCTCCTATAAAAACTCAACACCACCATGCCAGACCAGAGAAATGCAAATTGAGGTACATTAATATCTAGAATCTGATAGCAAGCAGGTGCCCCACCCTCTGGAAATCCTCTTACAGCTGAGGGATTTTTCATTCTGCTGAGGGCTACAAATTGAGGTTCATCAAGTAATGGAGACTAATAGCCTCCAGGTAAAAAGCTAGAGGTTAACTGAATATTTCCTGGGCTTTTGAATTTACCCAGGAAAGTAAAACTTGACATTGGTGTTTATTGTGGGTCCTCAGACACTCATCTAAACCCAGTAGTGGGAGCCACATCCAGTGGAACACCAACACCCATAGGACAAATTTGACAGGCTCCAAAACCCACTGAGACAGTCAAAATGGTGAAACAAAGAAACAAATCCAAAATGAAAGAACAAGATAACTTGACAGAAGAAATAAATGAAACAGAATTGAGCAAGATATCAGAGGGAGAGTTCACAATAATAATCATGAGGAAGCTCAAAAGCATGAGTAAAGATATAGAAGCATTGAAAACCAACCAATTGGAAATGAAGAATGACATAGCAGAAATAAAGAACTCATTGGAAGGAATAATCAGCAAAGTAGAGGAAGCCAAAAACCAGATTAGTGAATTAGAAGACAAGGTAGAAAAAAATTGCCCAATCAGAAAGCCAAAAATAAAAAACAAATTAAAAAACAGAAAGAGGAGATCGAAAAATGGCGGCGGAGTGAACAGAAGCTACACAGACCATCTCCCAGAACCAAACTGGAATTACAACTATAACACAGACAAATTGATGGGAAAAAGCAACAGAAAAGAAGCTTGGAGGACCATATAATGAGGGACACTGACTCCATCCCGGAAGGCTTGCGAAGGTGCGAGACGGGGGCTGGGAGCCAATGGTCTGTAGCTCGGCAGCGGCCTTAGCTGGGGCAGCGACCTAGGGTTACACTCCCAGGTGGCTCCACAGCACAGAGCTGGGACAGAGGCTGAAACAGCCACAGCCACTCACCTTGGGCTCTGGCAGAGGGAGGGCAGACTGGACTGGAGCTGTGTCGGGACACTGAGGGTTTGTAGGGCACTCAGAGCGTTTGCTGAGTGCCAGCCATGCAGGACGGTGGCCACATTGCTCCTTCCCAGGGCTCTGAGGAGAGGCAGCAGCCCCTGGCTCCGAGATCCAACCCCACCCTGTGGGCCATTGAAGTGCTAATTGAGGCTCACTAACAACCAGCATCTGCCCCACCCTCGTGAAAGCCCCTTGTGCTGAGCACCTGAGGGAGTTTTTTAATCAACTGACAACCCAAAACTCATCAAGTAACCTCGACTGCTAGCCTCCAGGCAAAAAGCTAGAGGATAACAGTACCATTCCTGGGCTAGCAACTTTAACCAGGAAAGTAAGACTTGACAGTGGTGTTTAACGTGGGTCCCCCCTCGCTCATCTAAACATAGGAGAGGGAGCCACAAACAGCAGAACACCAACACCCAAGGGAAAACTTGACAGGCTCCAAAGCCCACAGTGATAGCCAAAATGGTGAAACACAGAAACAGAAGCCAAATGAAAGAGCAAGAGACCTCCACTGAAGATGAGATCCATGTGGAGCAATTAGGCATGTTAACAGAGCTAGAATTCAGAGCCATGATCTTGAGGAAGCTGAACAGCATGAGTAAGGACATAGAGACACAGAAAATAAGCCAACTGGAAATTAAAAACAATCAAGAAAAGATAAAAAATGACATATCAGAAATGAAAAACACATTGGAAGGTTTAAAAAGCAGAGTAGAGGAAGCTGAGGACCGGATCGGTGAATTAGAAGACAGGGTAGAAAAAAATCAACCAATCAGAAAAACAAAAGGAAAAAACCATTAAAAAACAGGAAGACAGCTTAAGAGAACTGTGGGACAACTGGAAACGTAATAATATTCAAATCATAGGAGTCCCCAAAGAAGAAGAAAATGAGCAAGGGATAGAGAATATATTCAAAAAAATAGTGACAGAAAACTTCCCTAATTTGGTGAAGGAAGAAGGCATTCAAGTTCAAGAAGCACAGAGAGTCCCAAGTAAGAAGAACCCAAACAGGCCCACACCAAGACACATAATAATTAAAATGCCACAAATTAAAGACAAAGAGAGAATCCTAAAAGCAGCAAGAGATAAGCAACAGGTTACCTACAAAGGAAACCCCATAAGGCTCTCAGCTGACTTCTCACAAGAAACACTACAGAAGAGAAGGGAATGGCATGAAGTAATCAAGGTCATGAAAAACAAGGATATGAATCCAAGACTACTCTACCCAGCAAGGCTATCATTCAAAATAGAAGGTCAAATAAAGAGCTTCCCAGACAAAAAAAAAAATAGGCTAAGGGAATACATTAGCACCAAACCAGCACTGCAAGAAATGTTAAAAGGACTGCTGTAATTAGCAGTAGAATTGGGAAGAAAAATAGAACCACACTAAACAAAAAAGGCAATAAATACGTACATATCAATAATCACCTTAAATGTAAATGGATTGAATGCTCCCATAAAAAGACACACGGTAGCTGATTGGATAAGAAAGCATGACTCATCTATGTGTTGTTTGCAAGAGACCCACCTCACAACTAAAGACTCACATAGGTTGAAAGTGAAGGGATGGAAAAAAATTTTCCAAGCAAATGGAAAGCAAAAAAAAGCTGGGGTAGCAATACTCATATCTGATAAAATAGATTTCAAAATGAAGGCCATAACTAGAGACAAAGAAGGCCACTACATAATATTGAAAGGATCTATCCAACAAGAAGATATAACCTTGATAAACATATATGCACCCAATATAGGAGCACCAAAATATATTAAAAATCTTCTGGAGGACTTCCAAGGAGAAATCGACAACAATACAATCATAGCAGGGGACTTCAACACCCCGTTGACAGCACTGGATAGAACCTCTAGACAAAAAATTAGCAAGGAAACAGAGACTCTAAATGAAGCACTAGACCAAATGGATTTAATAGACATCTACAGAGAATTACACCCCAAAACTACAGAATACACATTCATCTCAAGTGCACATGGGACATTCTCAAAGATAGACCACATGATAGGACACAAACTAAATCTCTACAAGTTCAAGAAGATTGAAATCATGTCAAGCATCTTGTCAGATCACAATGGCATGAAACTAGAAATCAATTGCAACAAGAACATGCAAAAACATTTCAACACATGGAGGCTAAACAGCATGTTATTAAACAATGAATGGGTCACCGAGGAGATCAAGGAAGAAATTAAAAACTTCTTGGAAACCAATGAAAATGAACACACAACAACACAAAAATCTATGGGATGCAGCAAAAGCAGTTCTGAGAGTGAAGTTCATAGCACTACAGGCCTACCTCAAAAAACAAGAAAAATTTCTAATTGACTGTCTAACCTCACAACTTAAATAATTAGAAAGCAAACAAAAAGAAAACCCCAGAGAAAGTAGAAGGAAGGAAATAGTAAAGATCAGAGCAGAAATAAATGACATAGAGGCCAAAAAAACAATTCAAAGCATCAATGAAACAAAGAGCTGTTTTTTCGAAAAGATAAACAAGATGGATGGACCCTTAGCTAGACTCACCAAGAAACAAAGAGAGAGAACGCAAATACCCAAAATCAGAAATGAAAGAGGAGAAGTAACAACCAACACCACGGAAATACAAAAGATCGTTAACAACAACTATGAACAACTATATGGCAACAAATTCGACAATCTAAGCGAAATGGACAAATTTCTAGAAACACACAACCTCCCAAAATTGGACCCGGAAGAGATAGAAAACTTGAACAGACCAATAACAACTAAGGAAATTGAAGAGGTAATCAAGACTCTCCCAGAAAACAAAAGCCCAGGCCCAGATGGCTTCACGGGGGAGTTTTACCGAACATTCAAAAAAGAACTAACACCCATTCTCCTCAAACTATTTCAAAAAATTCAAGAAGAAGGAACACTTCCAAACACGTTCTATGAGGCCAGCATAATTCTAATTCCAAAACCAGAAAAAGACACTACAAAGAAAGAAAACTACAGGCCAATATCCCTGATGAACATAGACGCCAAAATCCTGAACAAAATATTAGCAAATCTGATCCAGCAATACATCAAAAAAATTATTCACCATGACCAAGTGGGATTCATTCCAGGGCTGCAAGGCTGGTACAATATTTGCAAATCAATAAATGTGATACACCACATAAACAAAATGAAGAATAAAAACCACATGATCATATCAATAGATGCTGAAAAAGCATTCGACAAAATCCAGCATCCATTTCTGATAAAAACACTCAGCAATGTGGGAACAGAGGGGTCATATCTCGACATAATAAAGGCCATATATGAAAGACCTACAGCCAACATCATACTCAATGGACAGAAACTAAAGGCATTTCCATTAAGAACAAGAAAAAGATAGGGATGTCCACTTTCGCCACTCTTATTTAACATTGTACTGGAAGTCTTAGCAACAGCAATCAGACATGAAGAAAAAATAAAAGGGATCCAAATTGGAAAGGAGGAAGTGAAACTGTCATTATTTGCAGATGACATGATATTATACATACAAAACCCTAAAGACTCCATCAAAAATTTACTAGACTTAATAAATGAATTTGGCAAAGTAGCAGGATACAAAATTAACGTCAAGAAATCGACGGCATTCTTGTACACCAACGATGAACTCACAGAAAGAGAAACTGAAAAAACAATCCCATTTACCATCGCGCCAAAAAAATTAAGATATCTGGGAATAAACTTAACCAAAGAAGTAAAGGACCTATTTGCAGAAAACTACAGGTCATTGCAAAAAGAAATAGAGGAAGATATAAAAAAGTGGAAGCACATACCCTGTTCATGGATTGGAAGAATTAACATCATTAAAATGTCCATACTACCCAAAGCAATCTATAGATTCAATGCAATCCCCATCAAAATACCAACGACATATTTTACAGAACTAGAACAAATACTTCAAAAGTTCATATAGAACCAAAAAAGTCTCCGAATAGCCACAGCAATCTTGAAAAAGAAGAACAAAGTAGGTGGGATCACAATACCAGATATCAGGTTATACTATAAAGCGACTGTAACCAAAACAGCCTGGTACTGGCACAAGAACAGGCTTATAGACCTGTGGAACAGAACTGAAAACCCAGAAATGGACCCAAAGCAATACGCTCAATTAATATTTGACAAAGGTGGCAAGAGCATACAGTGTAGTAAAGACAGCCTCTTTAATAAATGGTGTTGGGAAAATTGGACAGCTACATGCAAAAAAAATGAAACTAGACCATCAACTTACACCATACACAAAAATAAACTCAAAATGGATAAAAGACTTAAATGTGACCTGTGAATCCATAAAAATTCTAGAAGAAAATGTAGGCAACAAAATTTCGGACATCATACGGAACAGAATTTTCACTGATACATCACCTAAGACAACAGAAACAAAGGAAAAAATGAACACATGGGACTACATCAAACTAAAAAGCTTCTGCACAGCAATAGAAACAATCATCAAAATGGAAAGGCAACCCACTGTATGGGAGAACATCATTGCCAATGATAAATCAGATAAGGGGTTAATTTCCAATATATATAGAGTGCTCATACAACTCCACAAAAGGAAGACAAAGAACCCAATTAAAAAATGGGCAGAGGAGCTGAACAGACACCTCTCCAAACAGGACATACAAATGGCCAAGAGACATATGAAGAAATGCTCAACATCACTAATCATGAGAGAGATGCAAATTAAAACAACAATGAGGTATCACCTCACACCTGTCAGAATGGCCGCCATCAACAAATCATCAAACAACAAGTGTTGGCGAGGGTGTGGAGAAAAGGGGACTCTAATACACTGCTGGTGGGAATGCAGACTGGTGCAGCCGCTGTGGAAAACAATATGGTGTTACCTCCAAAAAATTAAAAATTGAACTTCCATTTGACTCAGTGATCCCACTTCTAGGAATATACCCTAAGAAGCCTGAAACACCAATCAGGAAGAATATATGTACCCCCATGTTCATAGCAGCACTATTTACAATAGCTAAGATCTGGAAACAGCCCAAGTGTCCATCAGTAGACGAATGGATAAAAAAGCTGTGGTACATATACACAATGGAGTACTATGCAGCGGTAAGAAAGAAAGATCTCTTATCCTTTAGACGACATGGAGGGACCTGGAAAGTATTATCCTAAGTGAAATAAGCCAAGCAGAAAAAGACAAATACCACATGATCTCACTTATATATGGAATATAATGAACATAACAGTCTGAGGAATACAGTAGACCCAGACACATGGAAGTAGGGCACAGACTGACATCCCTCAGAAGAGGGGTTGTGGTGGGTGGGAAGAGATAAACCACAGAACTTATATGCATGTATGCATGACCAATGGACATGGACAACTAAGCCGGGAACGGGGCGGGGGTGGGGTGGGGAGGGGTGTGCCAATGGGGTAAAAAAGGTAAAATATCTGCAACAAAAAAATAGAAAAATAAAAAAAGTAAAAAAAATAGAAAGATAGCCTAAGAGAACTGTGGGACAATATAAAGCATAACAACATCCACATCATATGAGTGCCAGAAGAAGAAGAAAATGAGCAAGGGTTAGAGAATATATTTAAAGAAATAGTGACAGAAAACCTCCCTAACTTGATGAAGGAAAAAGGCATACAAATTCAAGAAGCACAGAGAGCCCCAAGTATGAAGAACCCAAACCGATCCACACCAAGACACAAAATAATTAAAATGCCAAAAATTAAAAACAAAGGGAGAATCCTAAAGGCAGCAAGAGATAAGCAACAGGTTACCTGCACAAGCCTATAAGTCCATCAGCTGGCTTCTCAACAGAAACACTACAGGCCAGAAGGGAATGGCATGGAGTAATGAAGGTAATGAAAACCAAGGACCTGAATCCAAGACTACTCTATCCAGCAAGGCTATCATTCACAATAGAAGGTGAAATAAAGCACTTCCCAGACTAAAAAAGGTGAAGGGAATATGTTAGCACAAACCCAGCATTTCAAGAAGTGTTAAAAAGATTGCTGTAATAAACAGAAGAAATAGGAAGAGGGACATAATCATAAAAAAAAAGGGGGGGGGGCAATAAATAAGTACTCATCAATAATAACTTTAAAGGTAAATGGATTAAATGCTCCAATCAAATGCCACTGAGTAGCTGAGTGCATAAGAAAGCATGACTCGCCCAGCTGGTGTGGCTCAGTGGTTGAGCATTGACCCTTGAACCAAGAGGTTGCTGATTCGATTCGCGGTCAGGGCACATGTCCAGGTTTTGGGCCTGATCCTTAGTGGGGGGCATACAGGAGGTGGCCAGTTGATGTTCTCTCTCATTGATAGTTCTATCTCTCTCTCCCTCTTCCTTTCTCTCTCTCTAAAAATCAATAAAGAAAACACATTTTTTTAAAAGAAAACATGATATATATATATATATATATATATATATATATATATATATATATATATATTGTTTACAAGAGACCCACCTCACAACAAAAGACTCACATAGGTTGAAAGTGAAGAGATGGAAAATTTTTTCCAAGAAAATGGAAAGAATAAAAGATCTGGGAAGCAATACTCACATCTGATAAAACAGACTTCAAAATTAAGGCCATAACTAGAGACAAAGAAGGCCACTACATAATATTGAAAAGATCTATCCAACAGGAAAATATAACCTTGGCAAATATATATGCACCCAACACAGGAACACCAAAATACATTTAAAATTTTCTAGGGGACTTCAAAGGAGAAATCAACAGCAATACAATCATAGCAGGGGACTTCAACACCATATTGACAACACTGGATAGATCCTTTAGACAAAAAATTAAGAAGGAAACAGAGTCTCTAAATGATGCACTAGATCAAATGGATTTAATAGATACCTACAGAGAATTACAGCCCCAAACTGCAGAATTCACATTCTTCTTAAGGGTACAGGGGACATTCTCAAAGACAGACTACATGTTAGGACACAAACTAAGTCTCTGTAAGCTCAAGAAGATTGAAATAATATTGAGCATCTTCTTAGAATACAATGGCATGAAACTGGAAATCAATTACAACAAAAACATATGAGGCTAAATAGCATGTTATTAAACAATGAATGAGCTACCAAGGAGATCAAGGAAGAAATTAAAAACTTCCTAGAAACCAATAAAAATGAACATACAACAAAACAAAATCTATGGGACACAGCAAAAGCAGTCTTGAGGGAGAAGTTCAGAGCACTGTAGAGGCCTACCTCAAGAAACAAGAAAAATTCCTAATTGACTTTCTAACCTCACAACTTAAAGTACTAGAAAGCAAACAAAAAGAAAAACCCAGAACAAGTAGAAGGAAAGAAATAGTAAAGGTCAGAACAGAAATAAATAACATGGAAACTAAAAGAACAATTCAATAGATCACTGAAACAAAGAGCTGGTTCTTTGAAAAGATAAACAAGATTAATGGACCCTTAGCCAGACTCACCAAGAAACAAAAAGAGAAGGCCCAAATAAACAAAATCAAAAATGAAAGAGGAGAAGTAACAACTGACACCACAGAAACACAAAAGATCATTAACAAATACTATAAACAATTATACGCCAACAAATTGGACCATCCAGGTAAAATGGACAAATTTCTAGAAACACACAGTCTCCAAAACTGAACTAGGAAGAGACAGAAAACTTGAACAGACCAATAACAACTAACGAAATTGAAGATGTGATTAAGAAACTTCCTGCAAACAAAAGGCCAGGCCTGGAGGACTTCACAGGGGAGTATTACCCATTCAAAGAAGATCTAGCACCCATCCTCCTCAAACTATTCCAAAAAATCCAAGAAGGAAGACTTCCAAACTCATTTTATGAGGCTAGTATAATTCTAATTCCAAAACCAGATAAAGACACTACAAAGAAAGAAAACTACAGGCCAATATCCCTGATGAACATAGATGTCAAAATCTTGAACAAAATTGTAGCAAATTGAATCTAGCAATACATCAAAAAAATTACTCACCATGACCAAGTAGGATTCATCCCAGGGATGAAACACTGGTACAATATTTGCAAATCAATAAATGTGATACACCACATAAATAAAATGAAGAATAAAAACCTCATGATCATATCAATAGATGCTGAAAAAGCATTTGACAAAATCCAGCAGCCATTTCTGATAAAAATGCTCAGCAATGTGGGAATAAAGGGATTATATATTGACATAATACAGGCCATATATGAAAAACCTACAGCTAACGTCATATTCAACGGGCACAAACTAAAAGCATTTCCCTTAAGAACAGGAACAAGACAAGGATGCCCACTTTTGACACTTCTTATTTAACATAGTACTGGAAGTCTTAGCCATAGCAATTACACAAGAAGGAAAAATAAAAGAGGTACAAATTGGAAAGGAGGAAGTGAAACTGTCATTATTTGCAGAGGACTTGATATTGTACATGGAAAACCCTAAAGACTCCATCAAATATCTACTAGAGGTAACAGATGAATTCGGCAAAGTAGCAGGATACAAAATTATCATCAAGAAATTGATGGCATTCTTATCCACCAATAATGAATTCACAGAAAGAGAAACTAAAATAAACAATTCCATTTAACATTGAGCAAAAAAATAATAATAATAATAAGGTACCTATGAATAAGCATAACCAAAGAAGTAAAGGACCTGTTCTCAGAAAACTATAGGACACTGAAAAAAGAAATAAAGGAAGATATAATAAAGTGAAAATATATACCTTGTTCATGAATTGGAAGGATTAACATCATTAAAATGTCCATACTACCCAAAAGCAATTTATAAAGTAACTGCAACTCTCATTAAAATATTTCATGAAACTAGACCAAATACCCCAAAAGTTTATATGGAATCAAAAAAGACCCCAAATAGCCACAGCAATCCTGAAAAAGAACAAAGTAGGAGGGATCACAATACTGGATATCAGGTTATACTACAAAGGCATTGTAATCAAAACAGCCTAGTCCTGGCAGAAGAAAAGACATATAGATCAATGAAACAGAACAAAGAACCCAGAAATTGACCCAAGACATTATGCTCAATTAATATTTAACAAAGGTGACAAGAGCATACAATGGAGTAAAGACAGCCTCTTTAATAAATGGTGATGAATACACAAAAATAAACTCAAAATGGATAAAAGACTTAAATGTGACCCGTGAATCCATAAAAATTCTAGAAGAAAATGTAGGCAACAAAATTTCGGACATCATACGGAGCAGAATTTTCACTGATACATCACCTAAGGCAACAGAAATAAAGGAGAAAATGAACACATGGGACTACATCAAACTAAAAAGCTTCTGCACAGCAAAAGAAACAATCATCAAAATGGAAAGGCTACCCACTGTATGGGAGAACATCATTGCCAATGATGTATCAGATAAGGGGTTAATTTCCAATATATACAGAGTGCTCATACAACTCCACAAAAGGAAGACAAAGAACCCAATTAAAAAATGGGCAGAGGAGCTGAACAGACACCTCTCCAAACAGGACATACAAATGGCCAAGAGACATATGAAGAAATGCTCAACATCACTAATCATCAGAGAGATGCAAATTAAAACAACAATGAGGCATCACCTCACACCTGTTAGAATGGCCGCCATCAACAAATCATCAAACAACAAGTGTTGGCGAGGGTGTGGAGAAAAGGGGACTCTAATACACTGCTGGTGGGAATGCAGACTGGTGCAGCCGCTATGGAAAACAATATGGTGCTACCTCAAAAAATTAAAAATTGAACTTCCATTTGACCCAGTGATCCCACTGCTGGGAATATACCCTAAGAAGCCTGAAACACCAATCAGGAAGAATATATGTACCCCCATGTTCATAGCAGCACTATTTACAATAGCTAAGATCTGGAAACAGCCCAAGTGTCCACCAGTAGACGAATGGATAAAAAAGCTGTGGTACATATACACAATGGAGTACTATGCAGCGGTAAGAAAGAAAGATCTCTTATCCTTTGAGACGACATGGAGGGACCTGGAAAGTATTATCCTAAGTGAAAGAAGCCAAGCAGAAAAAGACAAATACCACATGATCTCACTTATATACGGAATATAATGAACATAACAGTCTGAGGAATACAGTAGACCCAGACACATGGAAGTAGGGCACAGACTGAAATCCCTCAGAAGAGGGGAGGGGGGTGGGGGGGTGGGAAGAGATAAACCACAGAACTTATATGCATGTATGCATGACCAATGGACATGGACAACTAAGCTGGGGACAGGGTGGAGGGGGGTTGGGGTGGGGGGTGCCAATGGGGTAAAAAGGTAAAATATCTGTAACAAAAAAATAAATATATAAATAAATTCATAAAAAAAAATTAAAAAAATAAATAAATAAATAAATGGTGTTGAGGAAATTGGAAAGCTACATGCAAAAAAAAAAAAAAATGAAGCTAGACCACCCACAACTTACACCATACACAAGAACAAACTCAAGATGGATAAAAGACTAAAATGTGACTTGTGAATTCATAAAAATCCTAGAAGAAAATGTAGGCAAGAAAATTTCAGACATCACATGCTGCAGAATTTTCACTGATACAATGCCAAAGGCAAGAAAAACAAAAGAAAAATTAATACATGGGACTACATCAAACTCAAAACCTTCTGCACAGCAAAAGAAACAACCATCAAAATGGAAAGGGAATGCACTATATGGGAGAGCATAATTGCCAACAATCCATCAGATAAGGGGTAATTTCCAAAATATATAGAGTACTCATACAACTCAACAAAAAGAAGACGAAGAACTCAATTAAAAAATGGGCAGAAGACCTAAATAGACATCTCTTCAAATAGGACATACAAATGGCAGAGAGACATATGAAAAAATGCTCAATGTCACTAATCATCAGAGAGATGCAAATTAAAATAACTATGAGGTATCACCTCACACTTGACAGAATAGCTGCCATCAACAAATCATCAAACAAGTGCTGGCGAGGGTGTGGAGAAAAGGAGATTCTAGTACACTGTTGGTAGAAATGCAGATTGGTGGAGCCACTATGGAAAACAGTATGTTCTTATCTCAAAACATTAAAAATTGAACTGTCGCCCTGGCCGGTTTGGCTCAGCAGTTAGAGCGTCGGCCTGCGGTCCGAAGAGACCCAGGTTCGGTTTCCGCTAAGGGCACGTACTTCGGTTGCAGTTTGTCCCCGGCCGTGGTTGGTCTTGCGGGTGGCAGCCACTCGATGTGTCCCTTTCACGTCGATGTTTCTCTCTCTCTCTCTCCCTCTCTCTCCCTCCCACTCTATCTGTCCAAAAATTGGAAAAAAAATATGTCCTCGGGTGAGGATAAAAAAAAAAATTGAGCCCTGGCCGGTTTGGCTCAGCGGTTAGAGCGTCGGCCTGCGGTCCAAAGAGACCCGGGTTTGGTTCCCGCTAAGGGCACGTACTTCGGTTGCAGTTTGTCCCCGGCCCTGGTTGGTCGTGTGGGTGGCAGCCACTCGATGTGTTCCTTTCACGTCGATGTTTCTTTCTCTCTCTCTCCCTCTCTCTCCCTCCCACTCTATCTGTACAAAAATTGGAAAAATGTCCTCGGGTGAGGATAAAAAAAAAAAAAAAAAAATTGAACTGTCATTTGACCCAGTGATTCCACTTCTAGGAATATACCCTAAGAAGCCTGAAACACCAATCAGAAAGAATATATGTACCCCTATGTTCATAGCAGCACATTTGCTACTTACAATAGCTAAGATCTGGAAACAGCCCGAGTGTCCATCAATAGATAAGTGGACAAAAAAGCTGTGGTACATATATACAATGGAGTACTATGCAGTTATAAGAAAGATAGATCTCGTATCCTTTGAGAGGACCTGGAGGGACCTGGAGAGTATTATGCTAAGTGAAATAAGCCAGTCAGAGAAGACAAATATCACATGATCTCACTTATTTTTGGAATATAATGAACAAAACAAGCTGATGAACAAAATAGGCCTAGAGACATAGAAGTAGGATGCAGACTGACCAGCCTCAGGAGAAGGGGACATGGGGAGGGGAGGGAAGAGATAAACCACAGAACTTATATGCATGTATGGGTAACTAATGGACATAGACAACAATGCTGGGATGGGGGGGATTGGGAGAAGGGTATCAAGGGGGGAAAAAGGAGGGAAAAGGAGAAATATCTGTAACAAGAATAAATTAATAAATTATCAACAACAACAAAAAGCAAAAAAATAACCCAGCTAGTGTGGCTCAGTAAATTGAGCATTGTCCCATGGACTGAGAGGTCCCAGTTTGATTCCTGGTCAGGGCACATGCCCAAGTTCTGGGCTCGATCCTCAGAGTGGGGTGTGCAGGAGGCAGCCAATTATTATTTCTCTTTCACATTGATGTTTCTATCTCTCTCTCCCTCCCTCTCTCTCTAAAGAAATCAATAAAACCATATAAAAAATAAAATAAAATAGCAAAAAATATTTTAATTAAAAAAAATAACAAACAGCAAAAAAAGAGTAAGAATTATCTTAAATATAAAGAAAAAAATATGGAGACCGAAAAATGGTGGCGGAGTGAGCGGAGCTACACAGACCATCTCCCAGAACCAAACTGGAATTACAACTATAACACAGACAAATCGTTGGGAAAAACCAACAGAAAAGCAGCTTTCGAGGACCATACAACGAGGGACACTGACTCCATCCCGGTAGGCTTCCGAAGGCGCGAGTCGGGGGCTGGGAGCTCACGGTTGGCAGCTCGGCAGCGGCCTTAGCTGGGAGCAGCGCCCTCGGGTCACACTCCCAGGCGGCTCCACAGCGCAGCCGGAACAGAGGCTGAAACAGCCACAGCCACTCACCTTGGGCTCCGGCAGAGGGAGGGCGGACTGGACTGGAACTGAGTTGGGACACTCGGGGTTTGGAGGGTGCTCAGAGCTTTGGCTGAGTGCAGCCACTCAGGACGGTGGCCCTATTGCTCCTTCCCAGGGCTCTGAGGAGAGGCAGCAGCCCCTCCCTCGGAGATCCTACCCCACCCTGTGGACCATTGAAGTGTTAATTGAGGCTCACTAACAACCAGCATCTGCCCCACCCTCGTGAAAGCCCCTTGGCTGAGCACCAGAGGGAGTTTTTCAATCAACTGACAACCCAAAACTCATCAATTAACCTAGACTGCTAGCCTCCAGGCAAAAAGCTAGAGGATAACAGTACGTTTCCTGGGCTGGCAACTTTAACCAGGAAAGTAACACTTGACAGTGGTGTTCAACGTGGGTCCTCCCTCGCTCATCTAAACACAGGAGAGGGAGCCACAAACAGCAGAACACCAACACCCACAGGGAGAACTTGACAGGCTCCAAAGCCCACAGTGATAGCCAAAATGGTGAAACACAGAAACAGAAGCCAAATGAAACAGCAAGACACCTCCACCGAAGATGAGATCAATGCGGAGCAATTAGGCATGTTAACAGAGCTAGAATTCAGAGCCATGATCTTGAGGAAGCTGAACAGCATGAGTAAGGACATAGAGACACTGAAAATAAGCCAATTGGAAATTAAAAACCAACAAGAAGAGATAAAAAACGACATATCAGAAATGAAAAACACATTGGAAGGTTTAAAAAGCAGAGTAGGGGAAGCTGAGGACCGGATCAGTGAATTAGAAGACAGGGTAGAAAAAATCAACCAATCGGAAAAACAAAAGGAAAAAACTATTAAAAAACAGGAAGACAGCTTAAGAGAACTATGGGACAACTGGAAACGTAATAATATTCGCATCATAGGAGTCCCCGAAGAAGAAGAAAAGGAGCAAGGGATAGAGAATATATTCAAAAAAATAGTGAGAGAAACTTCCCTAATTTGGTGAAGGAAGAAGGCATTCAAGTTCAAGAAGCACAGAGAGTCCCGAGTAAGAAGAACCCAAACAGGCCCACACCAAGACACATAGTAAATAAAATGCCACAAATTAAAGACAAAGAGAGAATCCTAAAAGCAGCAAGAGATAAGCAACAGGTTACCTACAAGGGGAACCCCATAAGGCTCTCAGCTGACTTCTCACAAGAAACACTACAGGCCAGAAGAGAATGGCATGAAGTAATCAAAGTCATGAAAAACAAGAATCTGAATCCAAGACTACTCTACCCAGCAAGGCTATCATTCAAAATAGAAGATCAAATAAAGAGCTTCCCAGACAAAAAAAGGCTAAGGGAATACATTAGCACCAAACCAGCACTGCAAGAAATGTTAAAAGGACTGCTGTAATTAGCAGTAGAAATGGGAAGAAAAATAGAACCACACTAAACAAAAATGGCAATAAATAAGTATATATCAATAATCACCTTAAACGTTAATGGATTGAATGCTCCCATAAAGAGACACAGAGTAGCTGATTGGATAAGAAAGCATGACCCATCTATATGTTGTTTACAAGAGACCCACCTCTCAACAAAAGACTCACATAGGTTGAAAGTGAAGGGATGGGAAAAAAATTTTCCAAGCAAATGGAAAGCAAAAAAAAGCTGGGGTAGCAATTCTCGTATCTGATAAAATAGATTTCAAAATGAAGACCATAACTAGAGACAAAGACGGCCACTACATAATATTGAAAGGATCTATCCAACAGGAAGATATAACCTTGATAAACATATATGCACCCAATATAGGAGCACCAAAATATATTAAAAATCTTCTGGAGGACTTCCAAGGAGAAATCGACAACAATACAATCATAGCAGGGGACTTCAACACCCCGTTGACAGCACTGGATAGATCCTCTAGGCAAAAAATTAGCAAGGAAACAGAGACTCTAAATGAAGCACTAGACCAAATGGATTTAATAGATATCTACAGAGAATTACACCCCAAAACGACAGAATACACATTCTTCTCAAGTGCACATGGGACATTCTCAAAGATAGACCACATGATAGGACACAAGCTAAATCTCTACAAGTTCAAGAAGACTGAAATCATATCAAGCATCTTCTCAGATCACAATGGCATGAAACTAGAAATCAATTGCAACAAGAACATGCAAAGACATTTCAACACATAGAGGCTAAATAACATGTTATTAAACAATGAATGGGTCACCGACGAGATCAAGGAAGAAATTAAAAACTTCCTGGAAACCAATGAAAATGAAGACACAACAACACAAAATCTATGGGATGCAGCGAAAGCAGTTCTGAGAGGGAAGTTCATAGCACTACAGGCCTACCTCAAAAAACAAGAAAAATTTCTAATTGACTGTCTAACCTCACAACTTAAAGAATTAGAAAGCAAACAAAAAGAAAACCCCAGAGCAAGTAGAAGGAAGGAAATAGTAAAGATCAGAGCAGAAATAAATGACATAGAGACCAAAAAAACAATTCAAAGGATCAATGAAACCAAGAGCTGGTTTTTCGAAAAGATAAACAAGATTGATGGACCCTTAGCTAGACTCACCAAGAAACAAAGAGAGAGAACCCAAATACACAAAATCAGAAATGAAAGAGGAGAAGTAACAACCAACATCACGGAAATACAAAAGATCATTAACAACTACTATGAACAACTATATGGCAACAAATTCGACAACCTAAGCGAAATGGACAAATTTCTAGAAACACACAGTCTCCCAAAACTATTCCCGGAAGAGATAGAAAACTTGAACAGACCAATAACAACTAAGGAAATTGAAGAGGTAATCAAGACTCTCCCAGCAAACAAGAGCCCAGGCCCAGATGGTTTCACGGGGGAGTTTTACCGAACATTCAAAAAAGAACTAACACCCATTCTCCTCAAACTATTTCAAAAAATTCAAGAAGAAGGAAGACTTCCAAACACGTTCTATGAGGCCAGCATAATTCTAATTCCAAAACCAGAAAAAGACACTACGAAGAAAGAAAACTACAGGCCAATATCCCTGATGAACATAGACGCCAAAATCCTGAACAAAATATTAGCAAATCGGATCCAGAAATACATCAAAAAAATTATTCACCATGACCAAGTGGGATTCATTCCAGGGATGCAAGGCTGGTACAATATTCCCAAATCAATAAACGTGATACACCACATCAACAAAATGAAGAATAAAAACCACATGATCATATCAATAGATGCTGAAAAAGCATTCGACAAAATCCAGCATCCATTTCTGATAAAAACGCTCAGCAATGTAGGAATAGAGGGATCATATCTCGACATAATAAAGGCCATATATGAAAGACCTACAGCCAACATCATACTCAATGGACAGAAACTAAAAACATTTCCATTAAGAACAGGAACAAGACAGGGATGTCCACTTTCACCACTCTTATTTAACATTGTACTGGAAGTCTTAGCCACAGCAATCAGACATGAAGAAAAAATAAAAGGGATCCAAATTGGAAAGGAGGAAGTGAAACTGTCATTATTTGCAGATGACATGATATTGTACATAGAAAACCCTAAAGACTCCATCAAAAATCTATTAGACTTAATAAATGAATTTGGCAAAGTAGCAGGATACAAAATTAACGTCAAGAAATCGACGGCATTCTTGTACATCAATGATGAACTCACAGAAAGAGAAACTGAAAAAACAATCGCATTTACCATCGCGCCAAAAAAATTACGATACCTAGGAATAAACTTAACCAAAGAAGTAAAGGACCTATTTGCAGAAAACTACAGGTCATTGAAAAAAAGAAATAGAGGAAGATATAAAAAACTGGAAACACATATCCTGTTCATGGATTGGAAGAATTAACATCATTAAAATGTCCATACTACCCAAAGCAATCTATAGATTCAATGCAATCCCCATCAAAATACCAACGGCATATTTCATAGAACTAGAACAAATACTTCAAAAGTTCATATGGAACCAAAAAAGACCCCGAATAGCCACAGCAATCTTGAAAAAGAAGAACAAAGTAGGTGGGATCACAATACCAGATATCAGGTTATACTACAAAGCGACTGTAACCAAAACAGCCTGGTACTGGCACAAGAACAGGCATATAGACCAGTGGAACAGAACTGAAAACCCAGAAATGGACCCAAGGCAATACCCTCAATTAATATTTGACAAAGGCGGCAAGAGCATACAGTGGAGTAAAGACAGCCTCTTTAATAAATGGTGTTGGGAAAATTGGACAGCTACATGCAAAAAAAGGAAACTAGACCATCAACTTACACCATACACAAAAATAAACTCAAAATGGATCAAAGACTTAAATGTGACCCGTGAATCCATAAAAATTCTAGAAGAAAATGTAGGCAACAAAATTTCGGACATCATACGGAGCAGAATTTTCACTGATACATCACCTAAGGCAACAGAAATAAAGGAGAAAATGAACACATGGGACTACATCAAACTAAAAAGCTTCTGCACAGCAAAAGAAACAATCATCAAAATGGAAAGGCAACCCACTGTATGGGAGAACATCATTGCCAATGATGTATCAGATAAGGGGTTAATTTCCAATATATATAGAGTGCTCATACAACTCCACAAAAGGAAGACAAAGAACCCAATTAAAAATGGGCAGAGGAGCTGAACAGACACCTCTCCAAACAGGACATACAAATGGCCAAGAGACATATGAAGAAATGCTCAACATCACTAATCATCAGAGAGATGCAAATTAAAACAGCAATGAGGTATCACCTCACACCTGTCAGAATGGCCGCCATCAACAAATCATCAAACAACAAGTGTTGGCGAGGGTGTGGAGAAAAGGGGACTCTAATACACTGCTGGTGGGAATGCAGACTGGTGCAGTCGCTATGGAAAACAATATGGTGCTACCTCAAAAAATTAAAAATTGAACTTCCATTTGACCCAGTGATCCCACTGCTGGGAATATACCCTAAGAAGCCTGAAACACCAATCAGGAAGAATATATGTACCCCCATGTTCATAGCAGCACTATTTACAATAGCTAAGATCTGGAAACAGCCCAAGTGTCCATCAGTAGACGAATGGATAAAAAAGCTGTGGTACATATACACAATGGAGTACTATGCAGCGGTAAGAAAGATCTCTTATCCTTTGAGACGACATGGAGGGACCTGGAAAGTATTATCCTAAGTGAAATAAGCCAAGCAGAAAAAGACAAATACCACATGATCTCACTTATATATGGAATATAATGAACATAACAGTCTGAGGAATACAGTAGACCCAGACACATGGAAGTAGGGCACAGACTGACATCCCTCAGAAGAGGGGATGGGGGGTGGGGGGGTGGGAAGAGATAAACCACAGAACTTATATGCATGTATGCATGACCAATGGACATGGACAACTAAGCCGGGGACAGGGTGGAGGGGGGGTAGGGTGGGGGGTGCCAATGGGGTAAAAAGGTAAAATGTCTGTAACAAAAATAAATAAATAAATAAATAAATAAATAAATAAATAAATAAATAGAAAGAAAAAAGAAAAAAATATGTGTTGTGCTACTATTAGTACAATATTATATGTTTATTATATCTCAGTTTTTTTAACAGACTTAGTGATGAAATAAGTAATAAAATAGTGAAACAAAGTGAGCACATGGAATGGGAAGAGAAATGGACCAAGGTGGAGGCTGAAGAACTGTCCAACTTGAGAAGCGGGGAAAAAAAGAAAAGGGAGAAGTACACAGGTGGTCAGAATGAAGTCTCTGGGTGTCAAGAAGTAAGCAGCTGAGTGTTGTGGCACGAGAGAACCGAGAGACCACCAGAGCCAAATGAAAGCCAAATAGAGAGCAAAGCCGCCGGCCACTGATCCGAGTTTTCTGAGACCAGCACTGGGGCCTCCAAATGTTGTGGCGACAGAGTCAAAGAAAGACCACTAGGGAATTGAAGTCCAAATAAGAGCCGTTTATTAGCCGGCCCGTGTCTGATTCCGAACACCCTTGTGACAGAGTCTTCGGAATCAGACCCAATATGCTTTATTACATGCCTTTTAGACCTTACAGAAAATAGGATCTTCCTGATATAATGCCCAGGGCCACAGCAACGCTGTATAGAATTAGTTTGCCTTATAGATAACAGGGACACCCAGGTGCACCCAGGAACACCCAGGTATTTCAAGGTACATTGGGTCACACCTAGTCCCGAGCTGCACAAACACAATGCAAGCCTGATTGCTTGAGATTGTGGGGAAGCTCAAGTCTCTGACTCAAGACCTCCAGGCTCCATGGACTCTGTCAGACACGAAGCCGGCTCCCAACAATTTCTTGGTTCAGGGAATATTCTAATTTACTCAGGTTATTTTGACTAAACAGGTTCAGCTAGAGGGCACACAGTGACTTTCCCAATCAGCAATTATGGAGAAGCACAATAATTTACCAATCATCAATTATGGGTTATAAACGTACCAGCACACTGAGAGGAGAAAAAAAGACAGCCAAGACCACAGAGAGCTGAGGGGTCCTGGAAGACTGGGGTCTGGGGATGATTGCAAATGGAGGCCATTGAGAAGTCATTCTTGAGAGGCCAGAGCCAGCAGTGGGATGGAAAGTGATGGTGGGGCTCAGGGAATGGAGAGAGTGTCTGAGCTAAGCAGCTTCGTCAGGAAGCTTGGTAAGTAGAAAATGGGCTTCTACTAGGAGGTTGTTCTGAGAATCCCCAGGAAAACCTACCTGGTGGCCTGCATTTTCTGACATTGTCAGGTATCAGTTCTTTACTTCTAAGTAGGATAGATATTGTTATTTTAACTTCTGGTCTTGGACAAGGTATACCAAAGGTATCTGTGCCCTTCATCTTCTGTGTTTGCCCTGAGGAAGATTAAGCAAAATAGGTAAATTGTCTCCTATTTTGTATCTCAGGTTCCCAGGGAGGCAGCTGGCTTGCCCCAACCTGTTCAATTTTCCCACTTGTATGTGTGGCTGGTGGGAATATATATATTAGTAGAACCTCTATGGAAAGCAGTTGTACAAAGTCTATCAAAATTACAAATGCAGCCCTGGCTTGTTTGGCTCAGCAGTTAGAGCATCAGCCCTTGTACGGAAGGGTTGCAAGTTCGAGTCCAGTCAAGGGCATGTACCTGGGTTGCAGGTTAGACTCCTGGCCCAGTCAACATCATGCAGGAGGCAGCCAATCCACATATCTCTCTCACATCGATGTTTCTCTCTCTCTCTCCCCATCCCTTCCTTCGACTCTGTATGAAAGTCAATAAAAAAATATCCTCAGGTGAGGATAAAAAAGAAAATTACAAATGCATGTACCCTGCACTTTCACCTTCAGGTATTTATTTTACAAATGAACTTGCACACTGGTGAACCTGGTTTTTCATTGCATCACTGTTTGTCACACTGTTTGATCAAAAACAACCCAAATGTTCCTCAGTAATGACATTGAGTAAACATTAATATTTATTATCTGTATCGAATATTTATTATGCTTATATTTATTATTTATTTATTTTTTAATTTTTTAAATTTATTTTTTAATTCTATTTTTGTTACAGATGTTTCTCCTTTTTTACCCTATTGGCACCCTCCTCCCCATCCCCCCTGCCCCATTCCCGGCTTTGTTGTCCATGTCCATTGGTTATGCATACATGCATATAAGTTCTGTGGTTTATCTCTTCCCACCCCTGTCCGATAGCCTGGGAACTGGCGCCAGGCAAACTGTTCAGCCATTACCTCGCTTACCCAACCCAGACTCCCACCCTGTTTCAGGAACTGTTTGCCCCAAACTCATAGATCAACTCCTGTCCCATTCTCCTGTCCTAGTCCAGGAACTATTTGCTCCGGGACAATAGATTCACATTCCAGGGGCCCCCATGCATAGCCCCTCAGGACCTAACCCTAACAACAAGTTCCCGCTGCCACAGGCGCAGATATAAAAATCACAAACCCCAGCATCGGGTGCGGCTTCTCGGACTCGACCCCTGGAGTCTGTGAACCCTCCCGGAGTGTACCCAATAAAGCCTGATTTCTGCTTATTCGGCTGTTTGGCTCTTCGGTTTCTTCCCACCTTCCACCGGCGGTGCCTGGCTACCTTACATCTGGTGCCAAAACCCAGGAGAGGGGTTTTGCGACCCGCCTCGGTCCCTGCAGGCAGAGGCAAGAGTGTGTGTGTGTCTCCCCCCACCCCCCCCACCCCCCCACCCCCCCACCCCCCCCACCCCCCCACCCCCCCCACCCCCCCACCTCGTGCCGCCCTCCACCACTTTGAATTCGGAGCTCCCTGCTTGCAACCGTAAGTAATTCGATCCCTTTCCCTTCCTGCCAGACCCGTGTCCCGCCGGGGTCTCTCATCCTAGACTCAGCCGAGCCGAGAGCCCTCCTCTCACGACTCCTGGAGTCTATATAGGGGGACTGATTGAAAGGGACGCCTTTCACTCACCCCTCTATCTCTGTCCGGAGACGGGTATCTGGAAGGGACACCTCCCTCATACCCTTTCTCCTTCGACACCTAGGGGTCCGGAAGGCCACTAAATTATGGGGAACTCCGAGTCCAAAATAGACCCTAAGACTCCTTTGGGATGTCTTCTTATAAATTTCTTATCAATTTCTCCAAATTGGGATACTCTCAGACCCTCCACAAGAAGAAACTCATCTTCTTGTCCCAGGTCGCTTGGCCTCAATACACCCTAGACAACCAGTCTCACTGGCCGCCTACGGTTACTTTTGACTTCAACGTCCTCCAGAACCTGGCCAATTTTTGCCGGCGTACCGGAAAGGACTCTGAAATCCCATACATTCAGGCTTTTTGGGACCTTCGCTCCCGCCCTGACCTTTGCTCACACTGTTCCACTCTCCAGATTCTACTAGCCCAGACTTCCCCTTCTCCAAAGGCACCTCCTATAGACCCCCCTCCTTACTCTCTGCCCGATGACCTCCCTGATCACCTATCGCCTCCCCCAACCTCCTCAGAGAAGACCCCCCTGGTCCTGACCCAGCTCTGGCTGCCCCACTTCCCGCTGACCCCCTGGGCTCTCCCATAGCAGCCCATACCCGATCTCACACTCCCCAATCCCCGCCTGCTGTCCTGGCCCCTCTCTGCGAGGTGGCTGGGGCAGAAAGACTGGTGCGGGTACATGTCCCCTTCTCCCTCCAGGACCTCTCTCAGATTGAAAAGCGGTTAGGACCCTTCTCAGCTGACCCCTCAACCTACATCAGAGAGTTCCGATACCTGTCCCAGACTTATGACCTGACATGGCATGACATCAAAGTAATTTGCACATCCACTCTCACCCCTGAGGAACATGAGCGTATCCTCTCTGCCCCCAGGCAGCAGGCAGATAGAGACCACCTGGTAGACAATACTGTCCCCCTCGGCAATGAAGCAGTTCCCCAGGACGATCCTGCATGGAACTATCAGGCCGGCCCTGGATCTAATATTCCGCGCCGGAACCTCATGCTCCGATACCTCCTTTGGGGTATGGACGCAGTCTCCAATAAAGTAGTTAACTATGACAAATTGAGAGAAATTACCCAGCTCCCCAAAGAGAACCCGGCCCTTTTTCTCAACCGCCTGCAGGAGGCCCTGGTTCGCTACACCCGCCTAGACCCGGGGTCCCACAACGGGGCCACAATCCTAGCATCTCACTTTATCTCTCAGTCCGCCCCAGATATCAGGAAAAAACTAAAAAAGGCTGACAAGGGCCCTGAGACTCCCATCCAAGACCTGGTAAAAATGGCTTTTAAAGTTTTTAATGCCCGGGAGGAGATGGCTGAAGCAGCCTGGCAGGCGCGGCTGCAACAGAAAGTTAGCCTCCAGACCCAAGCCTTGGTGGCGGCCCTCCGGCCGGCAGGGGAACCGACAAAAAGACTGACCTCCAAAGGAGGACAGCACACGCCCCCAGGTGCCTGTTTCTAATGCGGAAAGGAAGGCCACAGGGCGAAGGCCTGTCCGCAGCCTAGGCCCCCCACCAAGCCTTGCCCTCAATGCAAACAAATGGGCCACTGGAAATCAGACTGCCCGACCCTGGCTCAGCCCTCGGCACCTCAATGCAGGGGGACTGAGAACCAGACGTTCCCCGCCCTAGAACTGCTGGGGCTAATGGATGACTGAGGGGGCCCTGGCTCTTCGACTCCAGTTACCCTCGCCGAGCCCAGGGTCACGCTCCAGGTAGCGGGTAAGTCTGTCTCCTTTTTGGTAGACACGGGGGCTACCTATTCTGTCCTTCCCTCTCATTCGGGCCTTACAGTTCCTTCCCAGGTCTCGGTCATGGGAACTGACGGATCACCCTCGACCCCACAGCGGACGACCCTCCTTAACTGCCTATTTGAGGGTCACCCATTCTCCCACTCCTTCCTAATCATGCCCTCATGTCCAGTCCCCTTCCTAGGGAGAGACATTCTGTCCAAACTCCAGGCAAGCATCTCATTCTCCCCGAAAACAGATCATCTTGCTGGCACTGGTTCCAGGTCCCGACCTTGAGCCTAACCCAGACCCCAAAGTCCAGCTCCTACCTGGAGTCCACCCCGAGGTCTGGGACACGGATACCCCCACCATTGCTTCCCACCACACTCCTGTTCTAATCAAACTCAAAGACCTATCTTCTTTTCCTAACCGCCCGCAATTCCCCATCTCACACGCTCATAGGATGGGACTCCTGCCCATCATCACCATACTTAGGACACAAGGCCTCCTGATCCCCACCAATTCACTTTGTAATACTCCCATTCTCCCCGTTAAAAAGGCCTCAGGACAGTACTGCCTTGTTCAGGACCTCCACATCATCAACGCGGCGGTCGTCCCCATTTCCCCAGTAGTCCCTAATCCCTACACCCTTCTCTCTCACATTCCCCCTACCACCACCCATTTTTCAGTCCTTGACCTCAAGGATGCCTTCTTCACTATACCCCTCCACCTGGATTCCCACTTCCTATTTGCCTTTTCCTGGGAAGACCCTGTTTCCAATACCACTCAATAACTGACCTGGACGGTCCTCCCCCAAGGGGCAGTCCTCACCTATTTGGGCAAGCATTAGCTGCAGACCTACTTGCTTGCAATTTAACTCCCTCCACCCTTTTACAATATGTAGATGATCTTCTGATCTACTCACCAACCAAGGCCGATTGCCTCACGGCCACCACCCTCCTACTGAATTTCCTTTGCAGCAAGGGATATCGGGTGTCCGCCAAGAAGGCACAAATAGCCACCTCGTCTGTCACTTACCTTGGCCTCCTAGTCATTACCACCGACAGGCTACAGGCTCTTCGGGGCCTGCAGCCCCCTAACTCAGCGGCTGAAATCCAGTCATTTCTGGGACTGGTAGGCTTCTTTTGCCACTGGGTTCCAGGCTTTGCCCTTCTAGCCAAACTCCTCTATCTGGCGGCCAAAGAAACGCCCGAGGGGCCCTTGACGTCCCCCGAAGGTGTTCGCCAGGCCTTCTCGGCCCTCCTGAAGGCCCTCTGCTCAGCCTCGGCCCTGGCCTTACCTAATCCCTCACGACCCTTTGTCCTATATACTGAGGAGAGACACCACTTAGCTCTCGGAGTCTTAGCCCAACCGACGGGTCCAACTCTGGTCCCGGTAGCCTATCTCTCCAGACAGCTGGACCCCACGGTTTGCGGATGGCAGCCCTGTCTCCGAGCTCTTGCAGCTGCAGCCGATCTCACCACCGAGGCTCTGAAAATCAACCTCCAACAACCATTACAGGTCTTCTCCCCCCATCGCCTTATGGACCTTCTCTCACACTAGGCTCTGGCCCATTTTGGGCCCTCCCAACTCCAGCTGTACCACCTCCTCTTTATAGAAAACCCCTCTATCACCCTCTCCAACTGTAGCCCTCTTAACCCAGCTACCCTCCTTCCTGTCTCTGACCTGCCCGTCTCTACACACTCCTGCCTCGAAATCTTAGAGAAATCTAAATCTCCCTGACCCGACCTAATGGCCCATCCCCTGCCAGAAGCCTAACATACCCTTTACATAGATGGCAGCTCAATCTCCGAACCGCCAGGGCCCCAGCAGGCCGCCTATGCCATCGTCTCTGACACCCAGGTCATAGAAGCTAACAGCCTCCCCTTAGGGACCACCTCACAACAGGCCGAACTAGTTGCCCTGACCCGGGCCCTCATCTGGGCCAAAAATAAGACAGTCAACATATACACAGACTCCAAATATGCCTTTCTCATCGCACACTCCCACTGTACGATTTGGAAGGAACGAGGCTTCCTCACGACCAAGGGAACACCTGTTCTCAATGGCACATTCATTTCTAGGCTCATTCAGGCCATCCAACTCCCTTTGCGGGTGGCCATTATGCATTGCAAGGGCCACCAGACCTCCAATTCCCCTGTTGCTAAGGGAAACGCCTTCGCCAATGAGACAGCTTGCTCCATAGCGCGTACACACCCCACCTCTGCTATATGCTTTCTCTCAAAAACATACAGACCACAATATTCCTCCACAGAACAAGACCTTTTTCAATCTTCCCCGGAGATCCAGCTCAAGGATGGATGGGCATTCAAGGACAACCTCCTCATCCTCCCAGATTCTCAGAGATACCAGATAATCTCTGACATCCACAAGTCCCTACATATTGGACCTATAGGCTCTTTACCATTTCCTCTCTCCCCTCTTCCACCCTAACCGCCTCCAACAAACCATTCAAGTTGTCCATTCCTCCTGCTCTACCTGTTCCAGGACAAACAGCCAGGGGGCCTGCCACATCCATCGCCCACTTCACCAGATGTGGGGCCATCTCCCTGGACAGGACTGGCAGGTCAATTTTACCCACATGCCCAGACACAAAAATCTTAAATATCTTTTAACTATGGTTGATACCTTTTCAGGATGGATTGAGGCCTTTCCCATCACCTCAGAAACTGTGGGGACTGCAGCTGACCACCTGGTCCGGGACATCATCCCTTGCTTTGGCCTGCCTACCTCCATCCAGTCAGACAATGGGCCCGCTTTCATCTCCAAGGTCACAGAAGCTGTCTCCACCTCCCTCGACATACAGTAGAAACTGCATGCGGCCTACCACCCTCAGTCGTCTGCTCAGCTGAGTCCCTAGCTTCTCTCCAGAGGCAGATCACCTCCCTGGCCCAGCTGTCGATGCAGAATCGAAGGGCCCTGGACCTCCTCACAGCAGAACACGGAGGAACCTGTCTCTTTCTTGGGGAAGAATGTTGCTATTATATCAACGAATCGGGTTTGGTAGAAACCCGCATTGAAACCCTCCACCAGCTAAGTTCAGAACTAAAAAAACAAAAGTTCTCAGTAGACGCCTCCTCCTGGTGGAATTCCTCCATGTACTCCTTACTCCTCCCCCTCCTCGACCCAACCATCATCATAATAATTATACTGCTAATTGCCCCCTGTTTTCTCCGCTTCATCCAGGACCGATTCGCACAGCTCACACAGACAATAGAGGTCCACCAAATGATGCTACAACATTACCAGCCTTTGACCAGTCCCCCGGACTCGGACCACACCGACTCGCCCCCGCCACCTCTGACGCCGCCCCCGTCCAGCAGGAAGTAGTCAGAAAGACGACCTGGCCCCTATTCCTATATCACAGAGTCGGGAATGTCCGATAGCCTGGGAACTGGCGCCAGGCAAACTGTTCAGCCATTACCTCGCTTACCCAACCCAGACTCCCACCTTGTTTCAGGAACTGTTTGCCCCAAACTCATAGATCAACTCCTGTCCCATTCTCCTGTCCTAGTCCAGGAACTATTTGCTCCGGGACAATAGATTCACATTCCAGGGGCCCCCATGCGTAGTCCCTCAGGACCTAACCCTAACAACAAGTTCCCGCTGCCACAGGCGCAGATATAAAAATCACAAACCCCAGCATCGGGTGCGGCTTCTCGGACTCAACCCCCGGAGTCTGTGAACCCGCCCGGAGTGTACCCAATAAAGCCTGATTTCTGCTTATTCGGCTGTTTGGCTCTTCGGTTTCTTCCCACCTTCCACCGGCGGTGCCTGGCTACCTTATAACCCCCACGACCCCCTCTTCTGAGGGTTGTCAGTCTGTACCCTACTTCCACGTCTCTGGGTCTACCGTGTTCCTCAGACTGTAATGTTCATTATATTTCATATATAAGTGAGATCATGAGGTATTTGTCTTTTTCTGCTTGGCTTGTTTCACTTAGGATAATACTTTCCAGGTCCCTCCATGTCACCTCAAAGGATAAGAGATCTTTCTTTCTTACAGCTGCATAGTAATCCATTGTGTATATGTACCACAGCTTTTTTATCCATTCTGTAAAGGACAAACACATGACCTTGCCCTCTGGATTTTAAGGGAATGGCAAGAACTATCTACTGATAGATAACCACTGCATTGTATAGATAACCGTTGCTTTGTGTACACAAAAACTGATTGTTCCCTCAGGCATAACAGCTAACTGCAAATATCTGCTTCTGTATGTGCTTGCTTGCTCACAGACCCTTAACCCAAATTCCTTAACAGGGGCTAAAACAACTATATAAGCAACCCACCCTCTGAGCTCTGGGCTGCTCTCTCCTCTGGGTAGGATAGGATAGTCGCTACACGGCTAATAAAGCTCTCTTAATTTGAACCCAGTTCGGAGTCTGAGTCTAGTCTGTCTTGTTGGTTTACAACAATTCGTCTACTGATGGACACTTGGGCTGTTTCCAGATCTTAGCTATTGTAAATAGTGCTGCGCTGAACATGCGGGTACATATATACTTTGATTGGTGTTTCAGGCTTCTTAGGGTATATTCCTAGAAGCGGGATCACTGGGTCAAATGGAAGTTCAATTTTTAATTTTTTGAGGTAACACCATATTGTTTTCCATAGTGGCTGCACCAGTCTGCATTATTATTTATTTTTTTAAATATGGCACGTACAAACAATAAACACTATTCAGGTGGAAAAAAAATAATAATAATAAGGTTGCTCTCTATGTAGATATTGAAAGGTTTCCAAGATATATTTTCAAGTGGAAAAAACAACAACAACAAGATACATGGCAGTTTTATAGAGAAAAATTATTTGTGTTTAAATAAATAAATGGTGTATGTATGAATAGGGTGCAGAGGAATATATTTGCATATATACCAAAAAAAAAAGTCTTTGCAAGTGTAAGGGAGGAAAAACTTCCTCTACCCTCTTAGGTTCAGAACATGGAGGCTTGCAGACTAAATTGATAAAAGACAGATTACTGAGAGAACAATCAGAATTTATCGATGTATACATGTGGGAGTGCTCAGTGATGAGGAACTTAAAGTGGTCTTGGGAATTTGGGCCTTTTCTACTTATATACTTAGTAGGGGAAAGGGAATGGGAGGAAAAAACTTGTACTGGAAGAACAAAAAGGTTTCTTTAGAAAAGACAAATGGGGTTTTAGGAGCGCAAACCAGAGATGAGAGAGTTTGTGATAATGTTTGTTCATGCAGGTATTGTAAAGGACAAACACATGACCTTGCCCCCTGGATTTTAAGGGAATGGCAACAACTGTCTGCTAATAGATAACCACTGCATTGTATAGATAACCATTGCTTTGTACACAGAAACTGATTGTTTCCTCAGGCATAACAGCTAACTGCAAATATCTGCTTCTGTATGTGCTTGCTTGCTGGCAAACCCTTAACCCAAATTCCTTAACAGGGGCTAAGACAACTATATATAAGCAACCCTCCCCCTGAGCTCGGGGCTGCTCTCTTCCTCTGAGTAGGATGGGACAGTTGCTGTGCAGCTAATAAAGTTCTCTTAATTTGAACCCAGTTCGGAGTCTGAATCTGGTCTGTCTCGTTGGTCTACATGAGATTTATGGTAGATTTACTCTTAGTCTCTCTCCTAGTAGCAGAAGTGGCCCTGAAGAGGGGATTCATAGCAGTCCTCATTTCGTAGAAGTTTCTGCTTTAAGTTGGATAAAGAAAACTCCAAGAAGGCTTCTTTCTGTATCTGTTGGATCGCAAATGTCTTCCGCTTAAAATAATCTTTTTTTTTTTTGGTAAGTGCCCCTAGTGGGAACCGAACACGGGACTCTCTGGTCCGCAGGTCGACACTCCAACCGCGGAGCCAAACCAGCCAAGGCATAAAATAATCTTTATTCCAATTCTGGGTTTCCAAGTGAGTCCTCACACATGATATGCAAGAAATGGGTAATAGTGGTTGTCTATTATAGTAGGGCAGGGGTTGGAGGAGGGTGGAAAATGGGAGGTTAGGGATAGGGGTGAGGGGAAAACATTTTTTAATACACTTTTTAAATTTTTTACATTTTAGAAAGATATGAATGCATTGCCAACTTAAAAAAAAAGTTCTAAGTATGTTTCTAATTTACGTAAAAGTGGTTTCACCCCACCCTCTATTTAGGAAAAGATGGATTTTTGCCTCATTAGCAAAGGCCTAATGGGATCTAGCCCTGAGGGAGGTGGGATTTTATTATCATTGGCTGCAACTTCTACCAAGGAAAGGTTATAAAACAGAGTCAGGTCACCTTTTCCACTTTGCTGGGAGGGACACTTAGAGCAATGTGTCAGCTGTTAGTTCCAAGACCCTCTCTCAGGGCTCCCTCCAGTCTCCATAATACAATGGCAGCTGAGAGGGCAGGGAGGGGGCTGGGAGGAAGCCAAGCCCCAGTGCAGGGTGGAAATTCTCCCCCTTCAAGAAGATTTCAGGATTGCTATTTGGGCTTTGCACATGGTGGAGGGTAAAAGGACTGGTGAGACTCTGACAAGTGCCTGCCTCTTGTCCTAACATCCTGACCCTTTGCTAATACATGAGTCAAAGTGCTTTCCACCCCAACAGGGAGCAGTTCCTAGTCTGAATAAGATTCCAAAATAGGAATTCAAGGTCAAGTGCAAGTTTTACAGATAAAGTTAATCAGCAGATCTTAAATGCCCTGGAATTCAAAAATATAAACCAGAGAGAGAAGGGATCAAGGTTCTGAGTTCTAGGGATACACCTCAGGTCCGGAACATGCCAAGCACATTTCCACCTGAGGGCATCTAAACTGGCTGCCCCAGCCCTGGCCGGTTTGGCTCAGCGGTTAGAGAGTCGGCCTGTGGTCCAGAGAGACCTGGGTTCGGTTCCTGCTAAGGGCATGTTCCCGCTAAGGGCACGTACTTCGGTTGCAGTTTGTCCCTGGCCCTGGTTGGTCGTGCGGGTGGCAGCCACTCGATGTGTCCCTTTCACATCGATGTTTCTCTCTCTCTCTTCCTCCCTCTCCCTCCCACTCCATCTGAACAAAAGAATGGAAAAAGGTCTTTGGGTGAGGATAAAATTAATTAATTAATTAATTAATTAATTAATAAAATAAAATAAAATAAAATAAACTAGCTGCCCCAGCCTGGCCGGTGTGGCTCAGTGGTTGAGCATCGTCCCATGCACAAAGAGGTCAATAAAAGGTCTGAGCTGGCAGGAGATCACATCCACAAGGCCAGTGTAGAGCTAAATGGCTTTATTGCATACGCCTGGGTGCAGGCAGGCTGGCTCCTTAAAAAAGAGCCCAGCCTCAAAGTCCCTTTGTTCTCTGGGTTTTACAGTTACAAACTGCAGAGACTAAAAAACAACTACATTCAAAAACACCCACATTCTGCCCTGGCAGGTTTCGCTCAGTGGTTAGAGCATCAGCCTGCAGTCCAGAGAGACCCGGGTTCGGTTCCCACTAGGGGCATGTACCTCTGTTGCAGTTTGTCCCCAGCCCTGGTTGGGTCATGCAGGAGGCAGCCACTTGATGTGTCCCTTTCACATTGATATTTCTCTCTCTTTCTCTCTCTCTCTCTTTCTCTCTCTCTCTCTCCCCCCCCCTCTCTCTCTTCCTCTCTCTCCCTCCTACTCTATCTGAACAAAAAATAGAAAAAATGTCCTTGGGGAGGATTAAAAAAAAACACCCCACATTCTCTTGGCACCGCATAATTGGTGTCGGAGCTGATACAAGTTGTCTCAGAGGTAAGGAGTCTGCTCCAGTAGAGGTCTGGGCCATCATTAATTTCCTTCTTTTTTATGGTCCCTTCAAGTTTCCCAAGGCCTTCATTAACCCCTTATCTTTATGGTTCCTCTGGGTGTCAGTCCCAGGTTTTTTAGAAAACTGCTCGGGTGTTTACGTGCAGGAATAACTGGTCAGAATGGAGTTTAATTTTGTTAAAACATTATTAACCCTTTCAGTCAACAGTTTGATTCCTGGTCAGAGCACATGTCCAGGTTGTGCGCTCGAGCTCCTGTGAGGAGGCAGGCAATTGATGTATGTTTCTATCTCTTACTCCCTCTCACTTTCTCTCTAACTAACTTAATAACTAACTAACTAACTAATTAAATAACTAACTAACTAACTAAATAAATAAATAAAAAACATATTTCAAACTAGCCACCCCCTCCACCTTGACTCCTCATCTCTAAATATTCTCTTGCTGGCCCCCACTTTTCATCCTGAGTTTCAATGTACCCTCTGATCACTCAAAGAATAGGTATAGATCTACCCAAGCAGTCTCTAATATATCCCCTCTTTAAAAATGTATTCTCTTCATAGCTCTTAACACTCATCAACTTCTTTCATATTTGCTATATTTTGAAACTGGAATGGCACAGCCATAAATGGCTTATTCTCCAGGTCCCCAGTGTTCAGGACAGTTGCCCAGTACAGAGTGAACACTCAATATTTGCTCAATTAATAAACAAATGACTAAAAGTTAAACTTGAGATGTCTGTGAAATATCTAAGGAGAGATGTGAAGTCATTAAATGTGGGAAATATCTGGGCTGGAGGTGTACATTTGGTCTTCATTAGAACAAATTCAGTTTTTAAATCCAGAGGAATAGATAACCTCACCTGAGGAAAGATTTAAAGAAGTCTGGGCACCAAGGAACCCAAAATTTAGAATTGGATAGAGAAAAGTGTGCAAGCAAAGATTTTTTAAAATAAAGACACCATCAAGGTAGAAGGAAACCCAGAAGAAGGTGTCTCTGAGGCTGAGAGGTAGGAGTACCTTGAGAACACAAGTGGCCACCTGTGTGGAACATTGCCCTTCGCATTGTCAGCATGGAGGCCATCAGGACCTTGACAAGGGCAGTTTCTGTTTGGTGGTGGGGCAGAAGCCTGTGGGAATGGACCGAGTGATGAATGGGAAGTGAGGGTGTAGAAGCATTGTGTGTCAATGACTCTATCCAGAAGTTCAGCTGAGAATGGCCCATAAACGGGATATAGGTAAAGGCAGATATGGATTGAGGGAAGATTCTTTTTCTTTTCTGATCAATGTTTTCTTTTGAAAAGTTTCAAACCTGCAGAAAGTTGAAAGAGGAGTATGATGTACACCTCTTCACCCTTTACCTTAATTTATCATTTGTTAACACTGACACATTTACTTCCCATATTCATACCTATATATATTTGTTTGGGGAGAATCATTGAAAAATAAGTTGTAGATATTCCTAAATACTCATCATGTTTTTCCTAAGAACAGGGCCATTCCCCTACATAACCTCAATGCCATATCCAACCTGGAGAAATTTAATGTTGAAGCAATAACATTACCTCATTAACAGTCCCTATTCACATTTCTCCAGCGGTCCAGAAACATCCTCTCTAGCTGCTTTCTTTGTTCCTGTTGCTAGATCTAATCGAGGTTCAAACATTCCATTTGGTTGTCATGTCTCTGTATTCTCCTTAATCTAAAACAGTCCTCTGTATTTTTATATGTATTTGGTTTTTGTCTTTCACGGCACTGACAGCCTGGAAGAGTTTGGGCCAGTTGTCATGTAGCATGTCCCACATCCTGGATTTGTCTGATTGTTTCCTCATGGTTGGATTCAGGTTAAACATTTTTGGCAAGAATACCATATAGATGATATGAACTTCTCAAGGGAGAGTTTTTTTGTTGTTGTTTGTTTGTTACTAATATATGTAATTGATTTGAGAGAGAGAGAGAGAGAGAGAAGAGAAGAGAAGAGAAGAGAAGAGAAGAGAAGAGAAGAGAAGAGAAGAGAGAGTGAGAGAGACTCATTGATCCACTTATTATGCATTCACGGGTTGATTTAAAAAATGTTTTTTTCTTTATTGATTTTTAGAGAGAGAAAAAGGGAGAGGGAGAGAAAGATAGAAGCATTGATGAGCAAGAACATCGACTAGCCACCTCCTACATGCCCCCACTGGAGATCTGGCCCACAACCTGGGCATGTACCCTGACCGGGAATTGAACTGGCAACCTCCTGGTACATGGGTCGATGCTCAACCACTGAGCCACACTGGCCAGGTTTCACTGGTTGATTTTTTTATGTGCCCTGACTGGGGATCAAACCTGCAAATGATGCTCTAACCATCTGAGCTACCTGGCCAGGGCTCGAGGGACAGTTTTTTTTTTGTTTTTTTTTTTATCCTCACCGGAGGACATTTTTCCATTTTCTAAGTTCAGGTAGAGTGGGAGGGAGAGAGAGGAACAGAGAGAGAGAGAGAAACATTGATGCGAAAGGAACACATCGAGTGGCTGCCACCCGCACAACCGACCAGGGCCGCGGACAAACTGCAACCGAGGTACGTGCCCTTAGCAGGAACCGAACCCGGGTCTCTCAGGACCACAGGTCGACGCTCTAACCACTGACCCAAACCGGCCAGGGCGGGACAGTTTTTTTAAAGATAGAAAATACTCAGCCGGGTACAGGCAGTGGGGAAGAAACTAGAAAAATGAATGAGGCAATGAATCCTTGAACTGGGGTTGGGAGAGTGGAATCAAATGAAGAAATTAGCTGTGATGGGCAGCGGGTATGTCTTCTTGGTTGTAACAGGGAGCATAATGGGAAGATGGCGAAAATGAAGGAACGTTGTCTGACGCAAGGAGAATGAGTATGTTTGGATCTACTTTCTCAGTGAAATGAAGCTATGTCAGCATCTGTACCTAAAAGTGAGGGAGGGGAGCAGGGAGTTTTGAGGAAGAAAGATACAGTATGACATGGTCACTGGTGGAAGCGGCAAAGTAGGCTTACCAGAGAAATATAAGAAGTTTGGCTGCCCTGTTGGGGAGAGAGTAAAATTGTGAAAATACTGTGAAAAACAGCACAAAGTTTCCTCAGAGAATTACCATATGATACAGAAATTCCACTTCTGGGTATATACCAAAAAAAAAAAATGAAAGCATGATCTCAAAGTTATTTATACATCCATATTCATAACAATATTATTCACAACAGCCAAAAGGTATAAGCAGCCCAAGTGTCCACTGATGGATGAATGGATAAACAAAATATGGTATATACATACAGTGAAATGTTATTCAGTCTTAAAAAGGAAGGAAATTCTGACACATGCTCCGCCATAAATGAACCTTGAGGACATTATGCTAAGTGAAATAAGCCAGTGACAAAAAGACAAATACTATATAATTTCACTTATGTGAGTAGTCAGAGTCATAGAAACAGAAGGTAAAATGGTAGTTGCTGGGGGTTGGGGGAAGTGGGGAATGGGGAGTTGTACAGAGTTTCACTTTTACAAGATGAAAAAGTTTTGGAGATTGGTTGCACACAATGGGAATATACGTAACACTACTGAACTGTACACTTAGAGATGGTTAAGATGATAAATTTTACATTCTGCATTTTTACAACAATAAAATATTAAATAAATAAATAGGGAAAAGGTTAGGCATGGCAGGCTTAGTGTCCAATGAGACTTGAGATCATTCATTTGTAGAGAAATCAGTCATTTCTGTTGCACAATTTTCCTCCAATCAATGTTCTGCTGTTCAGGTATATACAGAAAGAAGGCAAATACTTGTGCTCATCTAGGAATGATTCTACAAAGCAAGAGGGGCCAAGGAGTTGATTGAAGGGAATGTGGTAGATTTATTTTTGTCAAGCAAATCTTTTCATACCAGGGAATGAAGAAGAGTTCCCTGCCTCATTGACTTTGGGCTTGACCATGTGACATGCTCTGACCAATAAGCAAGCAGAAGTAACAGTGTGCCAGTTCCAAGCCTAGGCCTTATGACATATCACATGTTTCCATTCCCTTCTTCTTTTTTTTTTTATCCTCACCTGAGGACATTTTCCCATTTTTTGTTCAGAGTGGGAAGGAGAGAGAGAGAGAGAAACATCAACATGAAAGGGACACATCGAGTGGCTGCCTCTTACAGGACCCACCCAGGGCCAGGGACAAACTGCAACTGAGGTATGTGCCCTTATTGGGAACTGAACCCGGATCTCTCTGGACAGCAGGCTGACGCTCTAACCGCTGAGCCAAACCAGCCAGGGCTCCACTCCGTTCTTATGCTCCTACTATGTGCCATGGAAAGAGCATTCCCTGGACATCCATTGCTCCATTGCTCCTTCAACTATTCTTAGAACAAGAGACACTGAAGCCTAAAGCCTAGGTGTGACAGAGCAAACCAGCACAGCTTTTTCACAACGAGTTTGGCACCAGAACACAGGTGTGATGAAAAACACCACTAAATCTGAGCCAAAATAGAAAAGACTTACATCAACATCATCATCATTGGACATGTAGATTCCAGCAAGTCTACCACTATTGGCCATCTGATCCACAAATGTGGTGAGATCCACAAAAGAACCACTCAAAAATTAAGAAGGAGAGTGCTGAGATGGGAAAGGGCTTCTTCAAATACGCCTCAGTCTTGGATAATCTGAAAGCTGAATATGAGCATGGCATCACCATTGATATCTCCCTGTGGAAATTCAAGACCAGCAAGTATTATGTGACCATCATGGATGCCGCAGGACACAGAGACCTTATCAAAACATGACTGCAGGCACATATCAGGTTGACTGTGCTGTCCTGATTGTATGCTGGTGTTGGTGAGTTTGAAGCAGGTGCTTCCAGGAATGGGCAGACCCTTGAGCATGCTATTCTGCTCATACACTGGGTCTGGAACAATGACTGTTGATGTTAACAGAATGGATTCCACTGAGCCACCCTACAGCCAGAAGAGATTCGAGGATATCGTTAAAGACGTCATCACCTACATCAAGAAAGTTGGCATTTGTGCCAGTTTCTGGTTGGAATGGTGACAACATGCTGTAGCCAAGTGCTAACATGCTTTGGGTCAAGGGGCAGAAAGTCACCCTTAAGATGGCAAAACCAGTGAAACCACACTGCTAAAGCTCTGGTTTGCATCCTGCCACCAACTTGTCCAAATGACAAGCCCCTGCGTCTGCCCCTCCAGAATGTCTACAAAATTGGAGGTATTGGTAGACTGTCCTGTGGGCCCCGTGGAAACTGGTGTTCTCAAACCCAGCAAGGTAATCACCTTTGCTCCAGTCATGTTACAACTGAAGCAAAGTCTGGTGAAATGCACCATGAAGCTCTGAATGAAGCTCTTCCTGGGGACAATGCGGGCTTCAATGTCAAGAACGTGTCTGTCAAAGATGTTCGTTGTTTCTGGCTGATGTGGCTCAGTGGATGAGTATCGACCCATGGACCAAAAGGTCTCCAGTTTGATTCCCGGTCAGGACGCATGCCCAGATTGTGGGCCTGATCCCCATTGGGGGGCATGCAGGAGGCAGCCAATCAATGTTCTCTCTCATCGATGTTTCTATCTCTTTCCCTCTCATTTTCTCTCTCTCTAAAAGTAATAAAGAGAAAAAAATTTAAGAAAGAAAAAAAGATGTTCGTCATGGCAATGTGGTTGATAACAGCAAAAATAACCCAATGGAAACTGCCAGCTTCACAGCTCAGGTGATTATCCTGAACCATCCAGGCCAAATCAGTGCCAGATACGCACCTGAAATGTCACATGGCTCACATTGCTTGCAAAGTTGCTGAGCCAAAGAAGATTGCTCATCATTCTTGGGAGAAGCTGAAAGATGGCCCAAGTTTTTAAAATCTGGTGATGCTGCCATCATTGATACAGTTTCTGGCAAGCCCGCATGTGTTGAGAGCTTCTCTGAAAATCCTCCTCTGTGCTATTTTGCTGTTCATGACATGAGACAGACACTGCAGGTGTCATCTAAGCAGTGGACAAGCAGGCAGCTGGAGCTGGCAGTCACCAAGTCTATCCAGACAGCGCAGATACTAAATGAGTATCATCTCCAATACCTGCCACCTCAGTCTTAATCAGTGGTAGAAGAAAGGTCTCAGAACTATTTGTCTCAATTGGATGTTTAAGTTTAATAATAAAAGACTGGTTAATGATTACAATGCATCATAAAACCTTCAGAACGAAAGGAGGATGTTTTGTGGACCATCTGGGGTTTTTCTGTGTGGTAGTTTTTAAGTTAGTTTTTAAAATCAATACTTTTTAATCAAAATAACTTGACCAAAAATCTGTCACAGAATATTGAGACCATTAAAACAAAGTTTAATGAGAAACCTGTGAGTTCTTTTGGTCAACACTGTAACTTTCTATTATGCCAAGATAGACCACCATATCCTGAGCCATAAAACAATTAAAAAATTCAAGAAATTGAAACGCAAAGTGTGTTTTCTGACTACAATGAAATCAAATTGTAAATCAATAACAGAAAGATAAAAGGAAAACCTCCAATTACTTGGAAAATAAATAACACACTTCCAGATAATCCATGAATCAAAAAGGAATTCCCAAGGGAAATTTTAAATATATTGAATTGCGTGAAAATGAAAATAACAAATAATAAACAAAACAAAATAAAAAACTATAGACCAATATCCCTCATTAATACAGATGCAACAACCCTTATCAAAATATTAGCAAGAAAATTCAGCAATGACCAAATAGGGCTTATTTTAAATAAAAATATCTGAATGCAAGGCTAGTACAATAGTTTTAAAAATCTATCAATATAATCTACCATAGTAACAGTCTTAAAAAGAAAATCACATGAGTAAATCAATCAAGGTAGGAAAAGCATTTGACAAAATTCAACATCCATTTGTGATTTTAAAAATAAACCCTTAGAAAAATAGAAATGGAGGAAAACTTTCTCAGCTTGATAAATTGTATCCACAAAAACATCTACCAGTTATGTTACACTCAATGGCAAAAGCCTGAATGTTTTTCCCATAAAATTGTTATGGGTGGAGAGCGCTTCATGTCTCCACCTGTTGCTGGTGGAATGGGATTTTTTCCATGTCATGAGAAAAGAATTTCTTTTTTCACTCGCACGGGAAGATGAGATATTATAGAAAGCTTTATTTCTGTGGGTTCAAATTACTTAGTTTCACCTGATGGGTGTGGCTCAGTAGGTTGAGAATTGTCCGATGGACTGAGAGGTCCCAGTTCAATTCTTGGTCAGGGCACATGCCTAGGTTTCTCATTCAATCTCCGGGGGGGGGGGGGGGGGGGGGGGGGGGCGTGCAGGAGGCAGCCAATCGATGTTTCTCTCTCATAGATGTTTCTATCTCTCTCTTCCTCTCTCTTTAAAAATCAATAAAAAAAATAATAATAATAAAAATAAATAAATAAAAATTCCTTAGTTTCCAAGGTCCTATTTTTCTCCATCATGCCAAGAAAAAAAAAAAACAACAAGAAACAAAAACCATTTTGCAGAGCTAGGATTAAAGCCGGTTTCTACTCCATATTTGCACACTTCAGTCCAGCATCAGGCTAACTTAGTTTGTGTTACCAGCTACAGTCTATCAATCCATTGGCCCTGCAGCTTCTAGGAACACATGGCTATAGAGGGAACACAGGCAAATACAAGAAAGCAGAAATAAAACCAGAGGAATAAGAGAGACAAAAGTGCCAAGAGCAAATTCCTTCGTCTGGGGGATTATGTATTTCCAAATTTTTGCAAGCTTGCTATGGCTCTGCATTCTTTTTTTTTTTTTGGTACGTGCTCCTAGTGGGAACCAAACCCCAGACTCTCTGGTCCGCAGGCTGATGCTCCAACCTCTGAGCCAAACTGGCCAGGGCTGGCTCTGCATTCTTTAGCCAACTATCTTTATTTCAGGTTAGACTGACAGGCACCTTTTTTACGTCACCTAAACTTCATTATGCGTACATCTCCCCTTTGCTGAACTCCTTCCCTCAGTGATCTGTAGGGAATGGGCTGGTGGTGCCCTGGGGAGTGTAAAGTTACAGCTTCCTGGTGAAGCTGCCCAAATGACCATGCTTATAATGTCTGGCTTTTTTTTTTTTTTTCTTTATTGGTTTTTAGAGAGAGAGGAAGGGAGAGGGAGAGAGAGAGATAGACACATTAATGAGAGAGAACATCAATTGGCTGCCTCCTGCAATGCTCCCCATTGGAGATTTGGCCCACAACCTGGATATGTGCCCTGACCGGGAATCAAACTGGCAACCTCTTGGTGCATTGGTCAATACTCAACCTCTGAGCCATACTGGCCGGGCTTTTTATTTCTTTTCTATTATTAATAACTAGCTAATTACAATGATAACACAATCAGGAAAAAGATAAGTCAAGGCTCTCATGGCTCTTAATGCATTAAGTTATAAGCAGTGAAATAAGGCAAAAACAAAACAAAATAAACAAAAAGAATAGGAAGGGATAAAAGCATATGACTGGAAAGGAAGAAATACAACTATCCCTATTTGCAGATGACATAACTGTCTATGTAGAAAATTCCAAGGAATCTGGAAAAAAAAAAAAATCCAAGAACTAATAAGTGAGTTCAACAAGATCTCAGGATATAGGTTAAACATATAACAATCAATTGTAGCCTGACCAGTGTGGCTCAGTGGCTGAGCGTCGACCCATGCACCAAGAGTTGCCAGTTCAATTCCCGGTCAGGGCACACGCCCAGGTTGTGAGCCCAATCCCCAGTGGGGGCATGTAGGAGGTGGCCAATTGATGTTTTCTCCCATCAATGCTTTCTATCTTTTTCTCCCTCTCCCTTTCTCTCTCTCTAAAAATCAATTGTATTTCTATAATTAGTAATGAACAGTGGACACCAAAATTAAAAACCAATGTTTACAACTGCACACAAAAAATAAAATAGGCATGTGTTCATCTAATAAAACTGTACAAGACCTGTATGTTGAAACTACAAAATGCTGATGAAAGAAATCAAAGCAGATCTAAACAAATGTAGAGACATAGTATGTTCATAGATTAGAAGACCCCACATAGATGTCAATTCTCCACAAATTGATAAACACGTTTAAAACAATTTCTATCAAAAACTCAGCAAGATATTTTTTAATATGTTTTATTGATTTTAGAGACAGAGAGGAAGGGAGAGAGATAGAAACATCAATGTGAGAGAGAAACATCAATTGGTTGCCACTGCACAACTCCTACTGGGGATCAAGCCCATAACCCAGGCATTTGCCCTGACCAGGAAATCAAACTGGGACCTCTCAGTCCATGGGATGACAGTCCATCCACTGAGCCACACCAGCTGTGCCCAGCAAGATATTTTAAAATCTGTCTTGTCTATACAAGATTAAAATTTATATTGAAAGACAAAGGAGTTAGAATATTTAAAATAGTTTTGATAAAGAGAAAGAGGGAGAAATCAGTTTATCAGATCAGATGTCAAGATTTAAAACTACAGCAGTCAGGGCTGGATAGTATTGGAGGTGTTATTGGAGAACTGCATGGGTGAAATTTCTCTGTTGTTAGTGAAAGTAGGGTTCTTGGGGCACCACTGGGATAAGTATTTCCGGAGGCCCCCATGAAAGGATAAAATGTGGTAAAAGGCTTTATTTGCATGCAGTTCTATCCCTCAATTTGCAAAGTCTCATATCCCTTAGTCCAATCCTGCAAGAGGGGTAGCAGAGCTAGAAGCAAAGCCAGTGTCCAGAGTTTCCATTCCATGGTGGATCTGGGTCCAGCATAGCATCAGGCTAATCACAGTCAATTAGTCCACTGTGTGTGTGGGGGTGGGGGTGGGGTGGGGGGATCCACATGGCTGTGGGCCATGTGGGCAAGTGCAGAGTGTGAGATCCCCTCAAGCCAGGAGTCAGGCAAGAGAGCAAGAGAGCCAAAAGAACCAAGAAAGAGGTAAATATCTCAGATTTCACACCCTTGCATTAGCCATGCCTATTCTGGCCAATTACCTTTCTCCAGACATGACTGATAAGCAAGCACTTTCCCAACTTATCCAGATCTTACTGGGCCCTTCCCCCAGTGATCTGCAGGGAACAGACCTGAAGAATGTTAACTGCAGCTTTCTGGCACAAATGGCATGCCTATATTATCTAGTTTCCCCTTTGCTCCTTTCCTGTTGTTTAATAACTGAGTTATTATAATGGTATCAGAGGGATAGCTTATTGGTCAATGGATCAGAATAGAGAACTCAAAAATAGATGGCCAGACTGATTTTTTACAAAGGTGCCAAAACGATTCAATAAAGGAAAGAGAGCATTTTCAACAAGTGGTCCTGGAGTAACTGGACATCCACAGGCTAAAAATGGACATCAACCTAAATCTCACACTTAATATAAAAATGTAATATGTAAAATTACAAAACTTTAAAAAATAAATGAAGAAAACCAAAGTTTTGCCATCTTGAAGCAACCTCTTAGGGATATTGATTTTAAGCTATTTAGTAAGAAACAAGAGTCAAAAGAACCTTTGACCCTCCCCTCCTTTCCTGCCCAAGAGATTCAGATAGAAAAACCTGCTTCAGAAAGAAAATTTTAGCCCTGGCTGGTTTGGCTCAGCAGTTAGAGTGTTGGCCTGCAATGAGTTGCGAGTTCAATTCTGGTCAAGGGCACGTACCTTGGTTGCCATTCATCCCTGGCCCTGGTTGGGGTCATGAGGGAGGCAGCCACTTGATGTGTCCCTTTCACATTGATGTTTCTCTCTCTCTCTCTCTCCCTCTCTTTCCCTCCCACTCTATCTAAACAAAAAAATGAAAAAAATGTTTTCCAGTGAGGATAAAAAATAAATAAATAAAATAAAAAGAAAGAAATTTTAGGATGTTCTTCACCTAATTTGAATTAAGTATGGTAAATAAGAGGGGTTCAGTCAGAGGTTAGCTAGATACCCTGTGTGTCTCATTGTTTCTGAGTCACCTAGCAAGAATTTTCCTGCCTTGTATGTTCTGTTCTTCCTCAACTACCTGTAAATCTCCCATTCTCACTTCTGAAATCTAAGACCCCATTCTCCCCACATCTCCTTTGTCCAAAAATGACATATATAGCCAAAGTTGCTTTGCTGTCTTTGAAATCTTATGTTTCTGTGAGTCTCCCATGAGCATGAACTAAAACTTTGATTTTCTCCTGTTAATGTCTCTGTTAATTTGATTATTGGCCCAGCTAGAAAAACTTAAAAGGTCAGAAGAAAAGTATTAATTTTTTTAGCTCCCACATAAGCAAAGGAGAAAAATCTCTGGTGTCTAGGGTTTATGCTTGATACCAAAAGCACTATTCATAAAAGGAATATCAGTAAATTGTACTTCATCAAAATTAAAAACTTTTGCTCTTTGGAAGACCCTGTTAAGAGGTTGAAAAAACAAGCTATAGTATAGGAGAAAATATTTGCAAACCACATACCCAACAAAGAACTAGTAGCTAGACTATATAATGAACTCTCAAAACTCAACAGTAAGAGAAAAAACAATCCAATTAGAAAATGAGCAAAAGACATGAAGAGACATTTCTGAAGATCATAGCACATAAGCATATGAAAAGATGTTCAACATTTTTTGTCATCAGGGAAATATAAATTAAGACCATTATGAAATATTTATTAGAAGGTCTAAAACACAAAATAGTGACCTGGCTAGTTTGGCTTAGCAGTTAGAGGATCAGGAAGCAGACCAAAGGGTTTCGGGTTTGATTTTCCATCAAGGGCATGTACCTGGTTTGGAAGTTCAATCCCCGACTCATTGGGGTTTTGTGGAAGGCAACCAATTAATGTGTCTTTCTCACATTGATGTTTCTCTCTCTCTCCTTCCCTCCCTGAAAAAAAAAAGTCAATGGAAAAATATCCTCAGGTGAGGATTAACAACAACAAAAAAAGCATAGCCAGTGTGGGTCAGCGGATTGAGCATCTACCCATGGACTGAGAGGTCCCAGTTTGATTCCCGGTCAGGGCACATGCCTGGGGCTCCATCCATAGTAGAGAGCATGCAGGAGGTGGCCAGTCGATGTTTCTCTCTCACATGGATGTTTCTATCTCTCACTCCCTCTTCCTTCCTCTCTCTCTAAAAAAATTAATAAGCATATATTTTTTTAAAAAGGAAATAGTAGTACATCAATAACATAGAATACGACTCAGCAATAAACAGGAACAAACTATTAATACCAGCAATAACCTGGATGAATCTCGGAGAACTCTGCTGAGTGAAAAAAAGCCAATCACAAAAAGTCACATACTGAGTGATTCCATTTATGAGTCCATTGATGAAATGACAAAATTATAAAATAAGAGTGAACAGCCTGGATGTGGCTGTGATAGGGCAATGTGAAAGATTCTTGTGGTGACAGAAGTGTTCTGTATCTTAATTGCATCAATGTCGATATCCTGATTGTGTTATTGTCCTATAGTTTTGCACGATGTTACAATTGGGATGAGGGTAACGGGTACACAAGTTCTCTCTGTATTATTTCTTACAACTATGTGTGTATCTACAAAATAAAAAGTTTAATTTTAAAGAATCCAATAGAATAATTCAGAAGACAAAAATAATGACATTTCTCAAAAGTAGACCAATAACAAAAAAAATTATAACATGAAAACTAGGAAAGAAAACAAGAAAAATACAGGTGGTCTGACATCCAGCTAGGAAGAGTTCCAGAAAAAGAACAGAGAAAACAGTGGGGGAGGAGACTATCAAGGAAGTTATAGAATAAAACTACTAGAATGAAAGGAAATAATTTTCCATATAGGAAGATTCATAGAAAGGTGTTATCAGCATGAATGTCAGACCTCTCGGATCAAAGAACCCAGAGTGGAGAAAGTAAAAGGGCCTACTGGGGTTCTGTGGTGAAAGTCATGCAGCTCCCACTCCCCCACTGCCCACTGAGGATTCCATGGCTCCCCTCCTGCTAACTTCATTAACATTCCTTCACCTGCCTTCCAGCCCCATTCTCTTCATCTCCGCAGGGTTCTGTCTCCATTTACCATCATTTGAGCCTGGATTCAGGAGGAAGCCAAGACTAAATACCTGTGTTCAATCTACCTTCAATTCAAAACTCAGGTGCTAGAATTTTACTCTATGGTTGAATATAAAATCCAAATTCTTTATTTTGCCTCTGGCCACCTTATGAGGGGCTCATATGCTACCAACCAACCAGCCAGGTCCCCTCCCAACCTCTCAGGCTGCAGCTGGGGCCAGGGTGTCTTCTTTTTCATGTGAGTGCCCTGGACACTGATTGTTCGTTTAATCCACATCTCACCTGCATAGCATTCAGTGGTGTGTCCCTCAGTTGGGAAGTTGCAAAAAGTTTGGAAAATTCGCCCTGGCTGGTTTGGCTCAGCGGTTAGAGTGTTGGCCCGCGGAACAGAGAGGCCGGGGTTCGGTTCCCACTAAGAGCACGTACCTTGGTTGCAGTTTGTCCCCAGCCCTGGTTGTCCCCAGCCGTGTGGGTGGCAGCTTCTCGATGTGTCTCTCTCACATCGATGTTTCTCTCTCTCTCTCTTCTTCCCTCTCTCCCTCCCACTCTATCTAAAGATAAATGCAAAAATATCTTCAGGTGAGGATAAAAAAAGGTTTGGAAAATTTAGTTTCCATTGTAACTTGAAAATTAGGGAGAGGCTTTGCCTGCCTTAGATCAATCTTGCTTAGATGTTACTTTTAAAAAATTATACAAGTAATATTTGAATGCCTTCTTTTTCTAAAAATGAAATCATTGCCATTCTCAATAGCATTTCCAGTACCTTTCCTATATATGTTTATACATATTTATACACACATAGGAAAGATACAGTGTTGTTTTATTGTGGATTTTTTTTCACCTTTTTTTAAAATTTATTATTATATTTTCAATCCTCACCGGAGGACACTTTTGCATTTATCTTCAGATAGAGCGGAAGGGACAGAGGGAGAGAAACATCAATGTGAGAGAGACACATGGAGTGGTTGCCACCCACACCACCCCAACTGGCCCGGGACAAACTGCAATCGAGGTATGTGCCCCTACCGGGAACCAAGCCCGGGACTCTCTGGTCCACAGGCTGACGCTCTAACCACTGAACCAAACCAGCCAGGGCTTTTTCACCTTTAATTCACAAGAAAACTGTATTCTTTAGTAGTTTATTTGTTGTTGTTGTTTTTCTCCCACTTGATATGTCTTTCAGCCACCCTTCTGTAAGGACAGAAGACAGGACTTTTCTTTTTTTATTATTTTTCCAAAATTTATGAGCTGCACCTGGTAATTAAACACAGAGATTGCTGGCGTCTGCAACTTCAAACTGCCTTTCTACCAAACTGAAAGGGGTAGGAAACAACATTGAATTAATAGAAAATATTAGAAGAGTAAGAAAAGTAATCATAGCAGGGCACCAGCCATAGTTAGAAAAATGTTAATCTTTTACAATGTTGGTCATGATTGCTTTGTTCTGATTGAGGACAAGCCCACTCAGACTTGGCTGGGAGGTGTGCTCCTCTGGAGTTTACCTCGGGAATGCTGTCCATTCTCCTAATCAGAGGACAAGGGGGACTACCTGACTTCATGGAAAGATTAGCAATCTGATTATCAGAACACTGGACTGGTGACTAGCAACCAGCCCCTGTTCCACATTCCTTCCCTCCTTTTTCCCAAGTGTATTTTACAGGCTAAAGAACATATGATAAGAAACTCCCCTGGCAAATCTGCCCTTTACTCCCAAAAGCCTCCAATAAAAGAGCAATTTACTCTTTCTGCTTTGCCCAGTGCCACCTGGTACTCAGGCCTTTCCCTGTCTATGGGGGAAGACAAATAAGTTTCCTCCCTTTTCTATCTTCTCTCAGTTGTGAATTCTTTCACAAGCCTGCGTCACCAGCCTAAACACAACCCTAATACTTTCCATGTCAGGACTTATAAGTCTTCCATTTGATTCTTTACTAGTATACAGGTTTTATAGTATGGACATAGTATGTTTATGTAAACATTCTTCTACTGATAAATATTTAGGTTCTTTCCAGTTTTTTGTTTTGTTTTATTGCAAGCACAGTAGTGCTACTCAAAGTCTGTGGCTGAGGCCCGGTGTGGCCTGTGAGTTGTTAGCAGTCCATAAGGAGATGAGAATAGATGCTGGGGTAAGCACTGAGGAACCATCATAGCAGCTGGCCAGAGTAATGTTTTGTCAAATTTCACGATAAAAATCAGGGGCTTGTGTTTTGAAGTTCTTCGGCTTTTAAATTTTTATTTCTCCAGTAATTCATTTTAGTAAAAATGTACAAGTTTGCAACAGATTAAAAATAAAATCTGACCTTGCCTGTGGACTGTTGAGAATCACTGCTTTTGTGAACAGCCTCATGCATCCCTGCATCCTCATGCATCTGTGCAAGGGACACTCTACTAGAGATTTAAAGACCTGATTCTCTGAATTATAAGACATAGGCTTTTTTTATTGTAATAGATAGTGTCAACTTGCCCCAAAGGGACTAGACACCATCCCACCCTCATCCCCACTGGTATCTTGTTTTAATTCACATGTTCCTGAATACCAGTGAGGTGGAACTTTTTTATATGCTTGTGAACTGTTTTGATGTTTCTTGGAGCCAGGAAGTCAGCCAGGCCCTGGGATGTGACAATCCTTTGGTAACTTCATCTGCTTTGAAGTTCTGGGCAGTCTGGAGAGGTGAGCCAGGCAAAGGTAATTTCCTCTTTAAACATTTCATTTCTTCTGTGGGAAATTGAGGCTGGGTAAGCACCCCAGTCCCACACACCCATTTATTTGTTGGCAGAGCCCAGGTCTCCTAGCCCAAAGTTCCTCTCCAGACTCATAAGGATAGCCCAGGTCCAAAAGTTAACCAGCGGAACAGGCTGGGAATCTATGTGGGGCAATGAGGAGGGGTAGTCAGAAAAAGAACCAAGAACTAGATTTGAAAGTTCAGGAGGGGACGGAAATAGTGAGAAACTGGGATACACCAAGTGCAGCTCAGTGCAGGGAGTTCTATCTTCTGGAAGTGTCATAGGAGCATGGTGTCGAAGGTGAACAAATTTTCTTACAGCCCAACCGTCTAAGCAAACAAGAAGTCAGGAGTTTCTTCCACCTATTTTCCTAATTTCTTTAACTGCTTATTAAGGGAGGTTGACATAACTTAAGCCTCCTGAAATAATACAGGGGCTTGTCCCCATCCAATTCAAATTTGCAACTACCAAGACATTAGGCCAAAACATCGCTCATTTTGCTGGGGTGTGCCCTTGTACAAATATGCTCCCTGCCAAACTTAGGAGGTCATTTCCAGGCCAGCAAGCAGGCAATGGAGGGAGAACCTGCCGTAAGAAGTAGAAGCAAAGGCAGAAGATTTCAGAAAACCATCTAACATAGTCCTTATTCAGATTCTTAGCCCCAAGTACCAGCCCTCAGTACTATTTCTAGACCTCAGGTGAGTCACTCAGCTTCTCTGTACCTCAGTTTCTTCATCTGTAAAATGAGGACATGCCTATAGTGAGTGCTATTGGTGCCCCACCTACATCTTGTAGATCCTTCTTATTTCTGAGCCCAAGGACTTTTTCTAGTGGCAAGAGCCCACTCTGCCTGTGTGCTTAGAAGAGCTAGAGAATTAACATGTGCAGGAGCAGCTCTCAACCAAAAACTAATAGCATTTGGTAGATAAACACCCCAGCTCCTGAGGAGCAGAACTCAGGTTCATGTTCTTCACTGTCTCCCGGGGTTCTCCAGCAGGACTCACCTCCAATTGTGCATAGTAATGATGTGCTTGACAATATAAGAACGCGATAATGGCTGCCCTCCATTCCCTGCCTCACTTCTTTGTTCCCCATGGAGATCACCTCCCATAGAAAGTACTTGCACTTGAAGACTTACAATAAGGTCAGCTTCTGGGGGAACCCAAACTAAGAAACTTCCCAACTTTCTCAGGTGTTGATAAAATCAGGTAAAGCTCAGATAAGATCAAGGTTATCATCATGAAATATTGGCATCCATCTGTATGCCAGGCAAAGGGAGTTACAAGTCAATATGAGTTGGGTATCCTGAAGCTTTTGAACTCTAGGTGTTCACTGTGGAGACTTTCAGGGAGAAGGAACATAAGCTGTAAAAGACAGTAGAGTTGAAGCCTACTTGGGTTCTGCCTGGTTTTACCACCTCCCAATACAACTATCACAACTTCCAACTTCCAAATGGTAGGAATTTCTTCCAAAGAACCAGCTCCGCCAACACACCAATTAACTAAGAAATATGTTTTGGGCACAATCTGGCATAATTAACATCAAACAGAAGATGTGATCTGTGGCCTCAGTAGCTCACAATCTGTGCAGAACTCAAAGAAGATGTTTAATAATTAGCTGAGTGAGGCCAGCAGCAAATCCTGGAATTTTGTGTGAAACCAGAAAAAGATGGGGACTAATTGAAAGGACACAAGAGCCCTAAAGAGCCCCAAATGGCCAGGGTTAAAATAATTTGAACAATAAAATAAATAATAATAATATTGAGTTATAACCCATAGAATAAAATATACATGAGTCCATATTGATATAAATAGCGAGTTGATTAAATAAATTAATGGAACATAAGTGACAGCTCTTTCTTGCGATGGGAATCCAATCAATAAGTGTGGAAGGAAGGAGGGAAGGGGAAATCAGCATTAGGCAAACAGCATAGAGGTGACTGTTGCAGACAAGATCTGCTAAACAGATGCTAGAATCCATGGAAGGTTTGAGGACAGGGATTTGCATAGCCTCAAGTTATCTCTCCCAAGATATTTGTGTGGAGGATAGATAGACACATTTGTGATGGCCTTGCCTGGGATGGATGACCTCCACCCAATCATGAGGAGACCCAGACAGGCCTGAACTGAGGGATGTTCAGCTAAGTAACTGATCAACACTCTTCATGGGTATCCAGGTCCTGAAAGGCAAGGATGACCCAGGAACTATTACAGACAACAGGACACCAGAGAGAAAAAAACAACAACAAGTAAATGCAAAAGTGGTATCTTGACTGCTTTCCTGAAGCAAAAGGACATTCCTAGAAAAACATGTGAAGTCCTCACAGGGTCTTTAGTTGGATTATGGGTGTTGTATCAAGGTTAATGCCATGGTTTTCATCATAGTACTTACTATGCTTTTGTGAAGTTGGGGGAGGGGGGATGTAGGGAAACTGCACTCTTCTTGCAACTTTCCTACTGTGCGTACTGCCTTTTACCACTACTTTTCTGAATGTAGTTCAGAGTAAAAAGGTAAAAAAATAAAATTAAAAAACAAACAAACAACAACAAAAAATAACAGCAGCAAATGTCCACTTGTTAGCAGTGTCTTTATTAGAAAAGGAACAATCACCACACTTGTGCTGACATGAGCAATGCTCAAAACTGAGACAACAGATCTCAATACTTTGAAATATGGTGGTGGGGAGGTTAGAGCCGAGGCATTCTCTCTCTGAAACATGCCCCTGAGGTTTGAAGGAGGCAAAAATGACAAGATTCCATCTGAACAGATTTGGAAGAAAAAATGTTCAGTGATCTAAGACTGATCATAATTTATCAATAGCATTAACAGCTCCCTGTTCCCAGTTTGGGTCTCCCAGGCCCATGCTGTGGCATCAGTCAATGCCAGGATCTAATTTCATAGAAAATGATGGGCATAGAGGGGATAAATAGAGATAGAAGAAATAAAATAAAAATAAAATGAGCACATCTGTTTCAAAAAACATGACCTTTCACCACAACCTCTTGGTATCTTGTTCAAAATTGGACCAGGACCAGTGCTGCAGCCAGGGGTATTTTTGGACACTTAGAACGTTCTGAGTACCTCAGTTCTAGGCCTGTAGGCCAGATATGCTGTATGTGGAGCCGGGGCATAGGTGCAAGGTGCCTCTGAGGGGAAGTGGAATCAAGAGTGACAGGAGACAGCACTCAGGCCTGGGGCCCTGTGCTGGAGCCTAGGGCAGAGGCAGGGCTGCCAGGGTGAGCCCACGTGCAGAAAACAAGGCAGCCTGCTCAGAAACTTCAGGAAGCCGAGTGTAAAATAAGGAGGCAAGGTCTGCCACATCTGTTCCCGCCCTTTTAGGCAAATACAAGACTGTTTGAAGCCAGGGAAGCAATAACTATTGACAAAGGTGAGGAATAGCACAAGACCAGTGGCCGAGGTTGCAGAGGGAACATGGCCTAGAAAGGGTCCCAAGGAATCTCCAAGGGCCTTGGAGAGGCCTCCCTTACAGATAGCCTCGATGCTGCAGAACCCTGGGGTGCTTTGAGTCAAACCACCAGGATAGTGAGCCACACCAGGAGCTCAGCAGCTGGTGTTTGGAAAAGGTGTGGCCCCAGGGGGCACCCTAAATCTATAACCAGTGCCAGGTTGGGAGGTCTTTGGTTAACTCCTGCTCCAGCAGGTACTTGGTGGATCTCCTGGTCCAAATGACCTGCTGACATTCTCAGGGAGAGCTTTCACAATGTGGGTACAGAGCTCTCATCAGAGGCACCCTGGGATTCTGGGTAAAAATGCACATTCCTGAGCCCCACCCATCCTACATCCCACTTGAGACAATCAGGAATGAAGCCACAAAATGTACATTTTTAGCACCTTCTGGGTGATTCTGACACCTGTTCAGGTGTGAGGCTCATTAGACAAAAGAGGATAAGCTGAGGCCTGGGAGGGGTGCATCTTTCTTTGGCTACATAGGAAATGAGGAAAAATCCACTGTCCTGGTGTCCACTCCTCTCCACAGTCTCGCAGAGTGGAGCAGTCAGACCTGCTTCTGTCGCTTTGGCTGGAAACACTCATCTCTTCCTCCCACCTCAATTGTCCAGATAACCCCTCTGGGCCATGCATGGAGTCTCAATTCCTTCCTGCAGGAAGGCTTCCCTGACCCCCACCTCCAGTCCAGCCCCTAGGCCTCTCTCCCTCCTGGCAATGGCCACAATGGATTGTGACTAACCACCGACCCATGGGTGCCCCACAGCAGCGTGGTGACTGGCAGGCATGTGGACATAAGAGCAATACCCAATGTCATCAGGGATCTTTGCAGCACCATTGCCCTTACCCACCTGGCAGTTCTAATAGACTGGGGGCATGTTCTCAAACCAATGACCCAGCAAAAGTCCCAGGGCTGCCCCTCAGTGGCCTAATGGGGCCATATTCCTGGTTGCAGGCCTAAGGCCTGAGCAGAAGAAGGCTTTCCTGGGCCAGACCTCGGAGTTCTGGCCACATACACCTGAAAGCAGAGGGTGGGGTCAGCAGCCCCAGAAGGGCAGGGCTGGGAATGGAGGAGCAGCACCCACAGAAATATCAAAGATTCTACCAAAAAGAGGGAGGGTAGCTGAATCAGCAAAACCTAGCACATGTCCAACCAGCCCACCTCCACCTCACAAGAGGGCTCACCCATCATGAGTGCTGCCTTGATGATCAAAACTCTTCAGAATCAGGTCCAACAACTCTTTCTGTCTGTCCTACTCACCATATCTGGTTCTGCCTTCTCAGTCCACCCAGAACAACCTTTGTTTACCTGATGGCACTTAAAGGGTTTGTTTAAAGCATTCATACCCTCCACTAACCACCCAAACTCCACATGGCCCAGTACTCCCACTCCTTTGCCCAGAATTCCAGACTCCTGTTAGGCAAAATGGTTTCTTGTACAGTAAACACTCACTTTTGCAGACCTCGATTTAATGGCCAAAATTTTCAGTCTGTATGTCATATGTGAAAATTAACACCTTGTTAATTTTAAAATGCTTTTAACCAAGAGTTGCTTATAATTAAGTTAACAGGTTATTTTTTGTTATTAATTCACTGTTATTTTTAAGAAATTTTAGCAAATAGGTCATACGTTGGAAAAAAACAGCGTAGTAATTTTGTCGACATGAATAAATATTACATATCTACAACCATAGTCTACATATTTAAATCCAAGAGTCACTGCTGTAAACAATGTTCAGCAAATGATTAGCATGTGATCACACCACAAGGCTCATGGTAATTGGTTCTGCTGTCTCCTGGCGTGACTCTGCAGAAGTTTTAACATCTGCCGGCTAATGTTCCATGTCCCTGTGTGCTAAGCCACACCCCAGCCATGTGCATTTGTTTACTTGTGGTGACTGGTGAATGCGCACATTTACCAGACCTATTCAGTATACATTTAAAATTACTGTAATATATAGAAAACTTTTCTGTGAAATTAAAATTTTCATACATACTTAATTACACAAATGTGTCTACATAAGTAAAAACAGGTAAACTAATTTATCAATTTTTTAACATACACATTAGGAAAACCTACTTGATTATATAATGGGCTTTCAGCTTTAACGGGTATCCTCTTGTCTGAATTAGTACGTTATGTCGAGGTTTTACTATAGTTGATGGGACCAACGGCATCTTAAGAAGCAAGTTGGAGGCAGAGAGTGGGGAGGAGGGTCAGTGGGGAGAAAAAGGAGGGATGTCTGTAATAAAATTAATTAACAAAAAAGTAAATTAATTTAAAAAAAAAAGAAGCAAGTTGCTCTCAATGACCACCTGCTCACCCTGGGAGGGATGGGTCCACATCACCTGAAAGGAATGTCCTTACATAGAGAACCCATTAAGTTGTTTGCTGCTTGCAACATACAGTTCTTAACAAGCACAACTACAATGGCTACAAGCTGCTTGTGTTCCTGGAGGAGATTTTATATATATATATATATATATATATTAGGGATTCACTGTCTTGCTGCAGCCCAAGATTCTGCTTCTGTCCAAAAGTTCCCCCTTAGATGGAATAAACTTTTTCTAATTCTAGAGTTGTCAGCCTATTTCTTCAGTCGCTGGGCCCTTTGGAGATCAGTTGCAGTACCCCTCAGGAAATTTTCCCAGCAACTTCTCCCATGCTCGCTACCTGCTCAGCCATGGACATCTGTTGTTTATCACATATGGACCTCTCCTCTGTTCAAATCCTCAACAGCCTCCCCTTACCTGCCTTCAGAATCCTCATTCTGGTCAATCTAAATCTGGCCCTCCAAATATTACTGGCAGTTAGTTATTATTCTATAAGCCTGTTCTGATTATCTATAATAAAGTAAATATCTCTGAATTCTCTGACCCTCCTAGAGACTGGACCCACAATGGACACTTCATTCTTCTATATTATTTCCTTGTGGGATAAAGAAGATACCAGCAACTGTACCTTTCCCTTACATTTGCTGTGAACCTAACACTACTCTTAAAAAAATAGTCTTTAAAAAAAAAAAAGACACCACCTGAAAAAGTATTTGAGAAATATATAGAGAGAAATTTGAGGTAGGTGGGGGGCCACAGTTAATGTGTAGGAAAAAAGTTGGAAGGATACTGCAGCATATCACCTCTGGGTCCTGTCATTTTTGTTTTCTACCTTATGTCATTTAGGGGAAACTAATAAATCAATTTAAGAAACCTGATGGACAAGAGGCAGTTTATATTAAAAAATCACCAACCCTAAAGTTAAACAGGCATGGGTTTGAATCTCAGCGGTTGTGTGGCCTGATCCTTTTCATTTCTCTGAGCTCTGGTTTCTCGCCGGTAACATAGATTATAGAAAATTGCAGAAGTAGCCACATTCTTTGCAGCTCCTCCCATGAAAAAATGGAGTCAGTTTTCCGTTCCCTTCAACCTAGATTGACCTTGTAGGGTGTTTTGGCTAAGAGAATGTGGCAGATGTGATGGTGTGCCAGCGCCCAGCCTGGGCCTGCAGATTCCCTTGCTCCATTGGATGCTTGTCCAGATACCATGAGCATAATCTTGGTTTAACCTGCTGGAATCAGATGTAATAACAATCACAGTTGAGCCCTGGCCAGTTTGGCTCAGCGGTTAGAGCGTCGGCCTGCGGTCCGGAGAGACCCAGGTTCAGTTCCCGCTAAGGGCACGTACTTCGGTTGCAGTTTGTCCCCGGCCCTGGTTGGTCGTGCGGGTGGCAGCCACTCGATGTGTCCCTTCACGTTGATGTTTCTCTCTCTCTCTCCTTTCCTCTCTCTCCCTCTCACTCTATCTGTACAAAAAAATGGAAAAATGTCCTCGGGTGAGGATAAAAAAAAACAAAAAAACAATCACAGTTGAGGCCATTCTCAGCAACCAGCCCCAGACAACCTGGCAGCTGGCCTCAGACAACTGAATGAACCCAGCTACCAGAACTGCTCAGCGGGACCCAGCCATTAAAAAAAATAGCTGAGCCTTGGCCAGTTTGGCTCAGTGGTTAGAGCGTCGACCTGCGGACTGAAGGGTCTTAGGTTCAATTTCTGGTCAAGGGCACGTACCTGGGTCTCAGATTTGATCCCCGGCCTCAGGTGAGGTTGTACCAGAAGCTGCCGATCAATGTCTCTCTCTCATCCATATTCCCCGCCCCTACCTCTCTCCCTTCGACTCTATCTAAAAATCAATGAAAAAATATCCTCAGATGAGAATTCACAAAAATAAGTAAATAAGTAAGTAATTAAATAAGTTCATCTCACGCCCTAGTGATTTCTAGCCAGCTGGTCATGGACCACCACTTGGTGGATTCATGCCAGGCATTTTACCAACTGCCTGCCTTGCCCTGGGCCCTCACTCCCCTGAATCCTGGTGGTCCTTACATTTGAACTACTCCCTTTAGTGTGTAAAAGGGACTCCCAAACTTATCTATTTGATCCCCTTTTCCCCAGATCCACCAGTGGGGATGCTCCCAGCACTATTTTTCAGATGAGAAGCCGGAGGCTGAGTGACTTGCACATGGAATCCAGATATTTTTAAAAAATATATATTTTATTAATTTTTTTACCCTCATCCGAGGACATTTTTGCATTTATCTTCAGATAGAGCAGGAGAGAGAGACACATCGACTGGTTGCCCACCCACACGACCTCAACAGGGGCCAGGAACAAACCGCAACCCAGGTACGTGCCCTTAGTGGGAACCAAACCTGGGAATCTCTGGTCCGCGGCCAACAAGCTAACTGCTGAGCCAAACCGGCCAGGGCTATTTTATTATTTTTTTTTAGAGAGAAAGGAAGATAGAAACATTGATTGGCTACCTCCTGCACGCCCCCTACTGGGGATCGAGACCGCAACCTGGGCATGTGCCCTGTCTGTGAATCGAACCGGGATCTCTCAGCCCATGAGATTGACACCCCACTGAACCACACCAGTTGGGCGGGAATTGAAGTATTTTGAGGCACATCTTGCCCAGAGCTCCTTCAGACCACAGGACAGAGGTACCTAACACTACTGTGCAGGGCCCTACTGAACCATGCCCCCCACAAGGAGACCTTGCTTTGAGCCTTTTCCTTTCCTTCCAGATGGAAAACCATCCCCACATAAGATGCCTCTGACAACTCAGCACTTCATTAAATTGACTTTAACATTGATTAATGTGAAGCAACCAAAGGTAAAGGAAACAAAAAGGGGCTATTAGACCTTGGTCACCAGCCCCTCCACACTCAGAGCAAAAAATTCACCAACTGGACTCTCCTTTTGTGTTCGGGGTAACCCCACCCCCAACTTTACAAATGTGGAAATAAGTGAACTTCAGGAGTCTGTCTATGGAGTGAGGCAGAAACCAGCCCATGCAGGGCCTGGATGATTCCAAAACATGGCCAAGTCCTATCCCACAACAGCCAGTCCAGTGGGGAAACAAGACCGGAGGAACTTGAGCAAAGAAGTTAAAATACCACACAAGGCAGTGACACAGGAGGGGATACCACCTAGAACTTGATGTTGGGCACCCAGGTCCCTGTCCACTCCTCTTGTGGTCTGCTCTCCCCACCTCTTTACTGTGAATATTCCAAAACTGTCTGAAAAAGTACTTAGTGGCACCTGGCGAATGGAAGGGTTGTTGCCTCCTACTTTAAAACATTTGCCAACAGACCTTCCCACCCCTTGTAGGGCTCTACAAATAAGCCCCCCCCACCCCCCCCCACCCCCGCAACCGGGAGTTGGCCAGCTGCAGGAAAGCAGCCCTTCATTAAGCCAGGGAGGGGCCTCACACTGGAAATAAGCCCCCAGGTCCTGGGGAACTGCTGAGGCAATGAAATTAGAGGGAAAAGCAGTGAGCAAATTACAGAGGTGGGGTGAGTGGAACCAGTAAACCTCTCATTAGCCTGAGTTGTGGTAAGAGGCCCTAGGGGAGTTAACTCCTGTGGGACTGAGAGCCCCTTTCAAAGCCCAGGGGGCCCATCCCCAGGCCTCTGCCTTCCTTTCAGACCTTTGCTGTAGGAGGAGGACCCAAGGGAATTTTGGATGCACCATCTGTCATGATTCTGGGCACCCAGTGAAGCCTGAGGCCTGTTTCCTCATCTGTAAAATGGGGCTGATGAATCTTTGGCTCAGAGGTAATGACCAGGATTTACCTAAACAAGTGATTCTAACCCTGCCTGTATATCACAACTAGCAGGTGAATTTTGTAAACTACCAACATTTGGGCTATATCCTGTAACACTGGTGGGCCCAGACATTATTTTAAGAATTTTCCAGTGGCAGCCAGTTGGAACTAGATCACGCCTGTGACACCGGCTACAACCCTCTGGTGCTCAACACCAACACCCAGTTAAATGGCTGACTTGGGGATTGCCCTCCAGATCCTCACTCCCTAGAATAGAGGCTGCTTCAGAACAGGGCCCTCATCTGTCATGGGGCTGGGATAACACCTGGCATAATGTTTGTAGAATGGATGCTCTTGACAGAATCTTAAACTTATAGGGAATCTAGGGGCAGTGAGCAGCAGCCATACTTGAGAAACATATGGACAGACAGCACCATCCCATTTACTTAATACTCATTCTACAAGTATTTTACTCAGTACCCACTGTGTGAAGGGCAACATTCTAGGCATGAAAGGTAAAAAGCCCTGCCTACCCTCCTTGAGTGTACAGTTGAAGAGAGATGGAAAATGAGCTATACATATAAAGAATATAGATGGAGAGGTTTGTGAAGAAGCTTTTTTAATAAAGTGGGTCAGGAATTAAATAGGGTGGTCAGGGAAGTCCTCATCGAAAGGTGAGATCTGAGCAGATTGGATGCAGGTGAGAAAATGAGTCAAGGGAATACAGAACATTCCAGCACAGGAAGTAGCTGGAGCAAAGGGCCTGAGGCAGAAGTGGACTGGACTGAGGGAGGGATCCAAGGAGAGATGGTCAGAGAGGTCAGGAGAGTTCCAGGTACCATCACTGAATAATGAACCACCCTAAATTTGGTGCATGCAATAACCAGTATCTTATTATGCTTAGGGATTCTGTGGGTCAAGAATTTGGACAGGTTAGTGAGAATGGCTGTCTCGGTTATTCAATGTTTGGGGCTTCCACTGGGGAAAAATGACTGTCTTGGGAAAACAAGAATGACTAAAAGTTGTGAAGATGTAGACATGGTGGGGGCTCTACATTCATCCCCAGTGAGTATGAAATGATGGCCAAAACCCCAGATGGGTTTGGAGACTCTAAATGAGGGCACCTAGATCCTTGTTCTTAGGTAAAGCCCCAGAAAGGTGTCAGGAAACCAGAAAGACAAAAGTGCTGCCTGGCCCATCAAAATAATTACCAGGCCCAATTCAAGAGTAATTAGTACTAGCCTAACACCCTAGCAGCACTGTTTTTATTTGCTGTTCCTGAATCTTGCCTTGTTTTAGGTTGATCTTTGGGGCATGAAGTCTCCTGTGTTTTGCAGTGTGGAGGCAATACAGTTTGTAGCAGCACTATTTACAATAGCTAAGATCTGGAAACAGCCCAAATGTCCATCAGTAGATGAATGGATAAAAAAGCTGTGGTACATATGCACAATAGAGTACTACGTAGCTATAAGAATGGAGTATTGTGCAGCTGTAAGAAAGAGATCTCTTATCCTTTGAGACAACATGGAGGGACCTGGAAAGTATTATCCGAAGTGAAACAAGCCAGAGAAAGACAAGTGTCATATGATCTCACTTATTTGTGGAATATAATGAACATAAGTCTGAGGAATGGGGTAGTCTCTGGGACGTAGAAGTGGGGTACAGGCTGACAATCCCCAGAAGAGGGGTGGTGGAGGAGAGATAAACCACAGAACTTATATGCATGTATGCATGAACAATGGACATGGACAACAAAGCTGGGGACAGGGCGGGGAGGGATAGGGAGGGGGGAATCAGTGGGGGGCAAAGGAGAAACGTCTGTAATAAAAATAAATAAAAAACTAAAAAAACAAACAAACAGACACATGATCTCCATTCTATCTCCAAACTACACCAAATGACAGGAAAGGATCTACGATGTGGCAATTATCTTTGCAGCAAGGTTCAGTGGAAATCCTACACCCCGAACCCCCAAATCTGGTTAGCTGAATATACCAGATGAGTAGTTTAACAAGCTTTAAAGGAGCTTTGTAAAGCATGTAAGTAAAGATGAAAATAAAACCCAATTAAAATTAAAATTCTAATTCTTCTGCCTGGCCGGTGTGGCTCAGTGGTTGAGCATTGATTGACACATGCACCAAGAGGTCACCAGTTCAATTCCTGGTCAGGGCACATACCCAGGATGTGGGCCTGATCCCCAGTGGGGGGCAGGCAGGAGGTGGCCAATCGATGTTCTCTCTCATCAATGATTCTTCCCCACCCCCCCCTCTAAAAATCAAAACAAAACTGAAATTCTCCTAAAAGGGCTCTGGGAGTGATTCTAACTAATGAAGCCTTTGCCGGCCACGTTTGATGAAGGGAAGGCTGATCCTGGGAGAGCCAAGATATCCTCTGGCCTCCTCCAGTCTCCTGTCCTCTTTCCAGTGGGACGGGCATTGGAAAGACTTTAAAATGCAAAAGAGGTGTTCAGGCCTCTGGACCTTATAGACCATTCCAGAAATAGCTACTCAAGAGCTAGGAACTTCCAGAAACTGATGCCATCCCCAGCTCTGGCATCCTGAATCATTTTCTGTAAAATACACTACACACATGGATAGAAAAAAGAAAATATTTGATAACAGATTTTTATGGAATGTGGTAAAATAGAGTACTTTTACTTGCTAGTTTTTTATAATTTAATTTGTTCTGCTTCAATTCCTTAAATGTATTGCTTTTATAGTCAGAAATAAAGATTTAAAAAAGTAAATGTCCTTGAATGGCGACAAACCAAACATCCAATAAGGAATCTTTGCTCTGCCCACCCAGGCAAGGGGAAGGTCCTCCCCACCACCCTTCCAGCATGTTACATGGCCCAGCTCTGAACCCCCAAAAGGCTAAGTTCCCAGAACAGAAGGAGCAGCCTTAGCAATACAGGTTATCTTGGATCACCAGGTATCAGAGGCCCACGTGAATTTTGGAGAGGACTGCTGGTATGAGAAGACACCACCCAAAGTAACTTTAAATCTTAGATCCCATGACCTCTCTCTGTTACAAGATGATTGTTTGAGCAACTCTGCAGGAATGCCAGGCTTACCCCCTCAGTTGCTTCTGATGAGACCCCACAAGGGAAGTACATCTAGCTGTCCTGGGTGCCTCTGCTGCCTATAGGCAGAAGATAGATGGTGCAAAGCACTTGTCTGCTGGAAAGAGCTCCCAAATGGAAATCACAACTCACAGAGCTGGGTCTAGGCATTACCACAATTGAACCACGCAACCTCAAAAAGGTAGGCAAGGCAAATGCTGAGGAAACAGACCCAAAAAGATGGAGGTGGGACAAGTGAACATGTGAGGAGGTAGCTGGCCCACTGCTTGGGCTGCCACTACTAATCTTTACTCTCTACCAAAGCTTTACAGACCAGGGGTGGTTTTCCCTGGCTGATCCGCACACCTTTAGCTTCTTGTAGGTAACCTGCATTACCTAAGAACTGTGGCTGTGTGCGCTACAACGCAACTTAGTCCTAAGATCATTAGCTGTCAAGTCTTTCAAGACAATAAACTTAAGAGCACATTCTCACTGAGGTTTAAAACAGACACCAGATGAAAGCCTCCCAACGTACTGTTCTTAAGTGGCCTCTATTCACCTACTGGCTTTAAGAAAAAACATTTCAAAATGTTCTACCCAAGCTCACCTGCACTCTTCTCTTGCAAAGTTCCTCGGCAGCTTGGCTTTCCTCCTGCTGAAGCCCACAGGGAAACTGCCTTCCCTTTAATCTTACCCCCAATTCCCACAGGCTCAGTGGCAGACAGAACAGATAACACAGCTTCTAGTCCCACAATACCCTGCCTTCTGCAACTCTGCTGGTTCCTTATAAACACTGAGTACAGGGCTATACAGATTGCTGTTAACTGACATTGGTAGGAAAAGGACCACAAATATCTCTCACCCACATGAAGCTTCATGAATGACCTTCAGACCCAGTTACTTAAGTCTCAAAGTATCTTCCCAAAAGTTAATTACAAAGATAGGATGTAAAACTTCACAGAGAAAACCTGGAAGCCACTACCTTAAATTTTCAGTCATCACCAATGATGAGACAGACATATCCTTTCTGAGAACATAGTATCACTCATTCAAGCCTGTCAAAAGCAAGTAAACCCAGATCTGGGGACCTTCTAAAACACTGGCCTGTGTCTTCAAATATGTTAACATTGCCCTGGCCGGTGTTGCTCAGTGGTTAGAGCGTCGGCCTGCAGACCAGAGTCACGGGTTCGGTTCCCACTAAGGGCACATACCTTGGGTGAGGTCTGTCCCTGGCACTGGTTGGGGTTGCATGGGTGGCAACCACTCGATGTGTCTCTCACATTGAAGTTTCTCCCTCTCTCTCTCTTCCTCCCTCTCCCTCCCGCTCTATCTGAAGATAAATGCAAAAAAAAAAGTTAACATGAAAATTAGAACAAAGACCAGGAGGACTGGGCAGATACTGAAGTCTCTGCTTGAACTGCAGTCTTGGGCCTGTTTTCCACAAAAAACACTTCATATGGTATCAGTTTATTATTTTATTATATACTTTATAAAAAGTCCAAACACAAACATCCACTCCCCCCTCCCCCCATTAGGGAGGATGTTCACATCTTAATGTATCTGGCCATTTTCTAAAGTAAACCAAATTGGTTTTTATACCCTTAAGATACTTCTAGCTCCTCAAATATTTACATTCCAACTACAAAAATGGTGCTGCAAAGGGTACAGAAAGAAAAATGAGATGTTCTTGCTCTTGTTGATGACTAAAGAACTCAGTAAAGGGGAAAGTTACCTAATTAAGGAATGGAATGTTTGTTACCTGTAACAAGTTGTTGAATTATTTGTTGTAATTGGCACCTACCCTAAAATAACTGGTTTGTAGGGACATGAAACAGTTAGACTACATGTGCCATACAATTGCTTATACTTATTTCCAGAAGGCACATATTTCTTATACCCTTTCTTAATAACTAAAGACAAATTACAGAGAATCCAGTTTTAGATTCTGCCCACTTTGACCTATTTTAAATGAACAAAGAAAAGATTAGTTATGTTCAAGTAGCATGTAACAGAAATATTTTTAAACCAACATGGTTAAGTGTTAAGATTTTTAGAAATAAAAATATTTATTAACATAATTTTAAACTAAAGTCAAAGGTAATAAATCTTCTGTGGTAATGATTTAAGTGCAAGTGATGCTGGCTTTCACATTCATATTCTTCATTCAGAGAAAAAGCAGATCAGTTGTTCTTGAACAAGTCAATGCAGCTTTGCAAGAGGGAGACATTGTTCTGGAAGAAAAACAATTCAAGGCAGACCAATGAATCACTAGAGTCCAAGACTTCCTATATATCTGTAAGAATAAAACTCAAACCACTGACCAAACTTTTCACAAGAGATATGAAGCCAGCCAAACTGGGTTGGTACTTTTCTTCATTAAATCACAATTAATCAGCCCTGCCTGGTGTGGCTCAGTTCGTTGGAGCGTGGGCCCATGCACCAAAAGGCAGTGGGTTCAATTCCTGGTCAGGGTGTGTGTGGAAGGCAACTGACAGACATCTCTTTCACATTGATGTTTTTTCCTCTCTCTGTGCCTTCCTCTCTCTAAAATCAATCAATCATTACAATTGAATCACAACCTACAACCCTCCACCCCAATTTCACATTGGTGAATGTCCCTCAGAGGGTCTGGGACAACTCACAGCTAAAGGCTAGTAGTTGCAGCTCTAGCACCTCCACCCTCCCCAGCCCCAGGCTTGTTCTCATTGCAGTCATGTCAATTCTGCTTACTGTGAATTAGCCTAACTACTACATAAATAAGTTGTTCTTTGAAGGTGAAGGCTTTGACAACACTGGACAAAAAGTTGCTAAAAACTAGTTATGGGTGAGATTTTTAAACGAGATAACAAATGATAATATTTATACAGGATTTTGCACCAATTGCTTTACACAGTTCTCACTTTAAAGGAATTCAGAAAACCTACAATACCCAGCACATTATGGGCATAATTTATGTATAAATGATACTTCAAAACTCCAATAAAGGGACCTGGACTTAACAACTGAATAAACATATCTCTGTTGTAGTCATAATAAAGGAACTCAAAACACAAATGTTCTAGTCTTCTTCCTTTAACCAATGCTGATGGCCAGTGACAGTTCCCTCCTCCAATGGCTCCCTGCTGACCCAAGGTCTGACTCAGTTGCCTTGGACCAAACAGCACTCTTGGGGGACCAATCTCAGCTGCACCCAGGAAACACCTCAAAAAACCATACCCAGTTCTAAGTGAATGGGTCTGGGCAGCAAAAAGTCTTAAAAACTCCCTAGTAGATTCTAATGTGCACTCACCATTGAGAACCATTGTTCTCTCCAACCTTTCTGTGCAAAATTAAACTAGACATCAATATGTATCTATTTGGAAGTTTTTCTTCCTTTTGAAACCAAAAAGGAATATCGAAGACATTTAGCAAATTATCTTAAAAATTATTTTCCACAAAAACTCCAGATAATTAAGAGATATAAAGGTATGACAGATGTGTTCAAAAATTGTTAGAATAGGTGTGGTCCATGGAACTTTGAGAGGGAGGCAAGGTAGCCACCATGAAGAATACTCTTCTCAAAAGCAGTATTTCACCAAGATGTTACAAATTTTTGTTTTGTAGCAGAATAAACACACTTTAACAAGTGGCTTCCACCTATATGACGGGGATAATAAACTGGAAAATAACTAAAAAACAAAACAAACAAAACACAAAAACCCTAAAAAGTTGTTGGCTTAATCTGAATACTTACCCTAGCATGCTTTATTTCCAGTTCAGACATTTCAATTAAATTCTTTCTAAATGCTGCCACTCTCTTTCGTTTGAAATTGCTTAGTTCTACAAAAGAGAAAGTTTACCAAAAAAAGTTGAACAATTTTCATCTTTAACTTCCAGATATCATTTTTACAAATTATCTACAAAGATTTGAAGCACCACATTTTCTCACATTCTTATTATCTCTGCAATTTGTACACATCCAATTTTATGGACGGTTTGCCACTGCCTTTAAATAAGCACCACCACCCAATCACTGAGCATGGAAATTCAGAGAAGGGCTATTGATTTAAATAATTTCTGAGATGAGCAGCCTTGCCCTTAACCAATGTTTGTAGGTAGAGGGTTAGGGAGATGGTGACCTGCACATATTTGAACCAATAGCTTTTTAAATTATTGTTTTTAACTTTGAAAACCCTCCCTAGCTCAAGCTGGTGCTGTAGGGTACTTAGGAGCAAACTTAACCCTGTGCCATGTCTATCTGTACAGCACTGTCCAAGAGATATACAATGCAAGCAATCACATTAAAAAGTAGAAACTCAAATGTTTTAGTGATGTGTTAATGGCCATATTTTGATTATACAAGGCTAAATGGGTCTTCCCAGATGTCAAGATAAGCTCGCATTGTTCCTCTAAGGCCTGAACACAAGACCAGTACCCTACATTAAACCATCTGCCTGCCCACACCATTGTTCTACTTTGCTCATTCAACTGAGTCAGATTGGTTCAGCCACAAATCTTATGAAGAACCGGAACCAAAGGCAAAGAGGTTAAAACCCATTAATGCCTGAATTGTCTGGAATACTGCACTTTTTTAAAAAAATATTTTTTCTTTATTGATTTGAGAGGAAGGGAAAGGGAAATAGAAACATCAATGAGAGAGAACATTAATTGGCCACTTCCTGCATGCCCCACAATGAAGACTGGGCCCACAACTTGGGCATGTGCCCTGACCAGAAATCGAACCAGCGACCTCTTGGTGCGTGGGTCGATGCTCATCCAGTGAGCCACACCAGCTGGGTTGGAATACTTCACTTTTAAATATCATACACCCAGGCTTACTATTTGAATAAAGAGGATAAAAATCTAACAACCCAGAAACAAACCTTAAGCAATAAGGACAGGCCTAAGTTGCCACCATTTTAAAACTTTGGTTTTTCTTTTATTCTCTCTAACTCTCAGAGCTACTAAATTCTGGAATATATAATAAGCTAACATTTCAACTCAGTTTAAAAGTGTGTTCCTTACAGATTTATATTAGCTGCTAAAAGGGGGGAGGGGCAAGAATTTAAGAATAGGGCAGAAAGGAGGAGGTTCCTTTGAAAGAATCCAAAAGACAGCCACATAAACGTGTCTGCATGCCATCTGCAAAGTTTTTGTATGGAGAAGCTCTGCTCCTTTTAGTTAAGGCATTTCAGTTCTGAATAGGTATGAGCCAAGACAAAGGAGTAGAACTGTATTGTTAGCTATTATCAGGATGTTTCCAAATATATCTAGATTTTGAAACTACATAAAGAAAAATATTTTGGGAGAACAGTCTTAAAATGGGATTGGGATTTCTCAAGGGAACCCGAGCTTTAAGGTGGCAAGGAAGGTGTTTTGAGGGTGAATCAAATACAGACTCACAATAATAACGTTTGTTCTGAAAGACACATTCTTTACTTTTTCATTTGGCATGTTTCACGGCCCTTAAGAACTACAGGGTAGTGAGATTCCCCAAGTTAAGCTTTATTAAAAGGGAATGAGGAAAGGCAAGAAAAACCCTGTGGATATATATGGACTGAAACTGAATAATCATCATGATTCATGATTACTGAGGGGAGAGAAGCAAAGTGCGTGTGCATACACCCCTATATTTCCTCGCTGCCAGCAGAAGGGCCCAGAAGCAGAGACTCTTCAGGAGCAATGAGCATATTTAGCTCCCAGGCTTGATACTATTTCTTAAGCAACAAGAATCTGAACTCCTGAAAGAAATGGCAGTTTCCCGGGCTACAGCAGAAAAGGTGTGAGAATAACATAGAACATCTAATTGTTCAAAAGAATGTATCAGCTTAAAGGCCCTCCTCACTGGCTAAGTCTCAACAATTTGAGCTCAAAAATAGGTAGTACAATAATAAATCTTAAAACTATTTAAAAAAAATAAAAATCCATGATTCTAATAAAGAAATAGGAAAAAAGAGAAGGCTTCTGCTTAAAGGATAATGTCAAGTGCTAGTTTCGAAAGGGAATGCTAGAATTGGGGGAAGGGGACAATCTCCTTCCTGCAGAAGTCAGAGTCAAGGTTGGTTCAGGCAAGAATCATCAACACAAGGCTACATTTTGGGGAAAAGTTTGATGAACAGGACATATGCAGTCTTAAATCGTCTCCACATGAATTGCTAATAGTGGCATGGAGAAAAAATATTAGCTGCACAGTGGAGAAATCCAACAATATCTGACAGGGTAATCAAAATTAATACCATAAAACTTTAAAATTGCTTAGGGGAAGAGGGACACAACATGCCCTCAGATACCATACCCTAAGAAGCACACATTATTTATATAGTGTTCTGTTGGAAATGAACAACTGGAACCTAACCATGAGGAAATAAATCAACCAAAAATGAAAAACATTTTATTTGTAAGAAGAAATTATGGTCTTCAAAAAGGCAAATGTCTTAAAAAAAAGAGGCTGACAAAGGTTCCTTCCAAATTAAAGATTTAAGAGTTATGATAACTAAATATAATCCTAGACTGGAGGACATTGAGACAAAATTAGAATATAGGTTGTGTTAAATTGCATTACAGTTTACCCAAGTTGAGAAGTGTTCTGTAGGGAAGTGAAAAGAAATGCACAAAAAGCTTTTTAGGAAAAAAAAGACCAAAATATAGAAAACTTAAAAAAAAAAAAAAAAGTGTTTATAAAAACACACACACGGGGAGCACATGCGGCAAGTTGACAAAGCAGAAAGGACAAACTGTGAACAGGTAGGTGACCCCAGGTAAAGGTATGTATGGTGTTCTTCACAGTATTTGTGCAACTTGTAAGGTTGAAATAATGTACAAATAAAAGCTAAGTAAAAGGTAAAGAGTGGCCCTGCTTAACCTTCTTTTGCAGATTCAGAAAGCTGTTCAAATTTCTGGCAGCATTCCTGCTGGTGTGCCTCAGCCAACTTGACATCTTTGCTTTTTAACCGGGCCTTGTCCAATGCTTTGTTTGAGTTCTCATAGTCAATGAGGGCTTTGGTACGTCTGTATAAGAGATCCTAAGAAAATTAACAGATGAAAAAATGGTAGTTAAACTATCCCAAGTACTATGATGCCAAGGCACTGCCTGGAATGTTAAACGGCAAGAATCTAATTTAGCTCTACAACCCCCTCCCTATTACTATTTTTTTAATCTCGAGATTAGGCTGGGAAAAACTTGTATGGCATTGAGAGCTTTTTCAGAATTCTTAACGTGGGTCAAGAGAATAAAAAAAAAAAGAAACCCAACCGTGAAAACGAAAGGATTTTTCTAGGAAAGTAATTTCAAAAAATTAACCACTGTGTATTAAAACAGGCGAAGTTACTGCAGGGTGAGTCACCTGATGCAGACAGAATCCAAGTGAGCAATGAGGTAGTTAGAACATTCTCATTAACTCTGCCTCTAGGGGTCTACCTCAAGGATCTCACCTGAAATATTCTTTGCAGTTTTACAGCAAAGTAAGTTACCTTAGTATTAAAATGGAAAGTTTGATGCCTGTATGACAGATGCATGAGGCTCAATTACATCCATTTTTGTGTATGTGCAAAAAACTTGTTTATCATCAGCACTTAAATCCATTATAAAGATAATCAAGAGTGGGTTAAAAAATCCAAATATAACACTAAAAAACCATGCCAAAAGACAATTAAAATAAAATGAAGGGGAAAATAATTTCTATATCCTGGCGGCATTTTTCTGTTACATATTTTTCCTATCTAATTTTATGTTGGCCGATTCTGTGTATTACACATTCTTCTTGCCACTTTGTCTTGCTTTTGATAAGTAATGCTTTATGACTTAAAGGCTGTAGTGACAGAATTCAATAAAAACCAAATCCCAAAACCTTTTCTGCCTCAGAAAGAGACCCTTTGGAAAATCTTCAGTTATGTCCCATATCCAATAACTCATAACACCCCCAAAACTATTCTGTCTACTCAGCACAACCTCTACTGCCCCCAAGCAATGTAACATAAATTAAGGATACAATGCCACAAAAAGGCACATCCCTGTGGAAAGATTTCAATCGAAAAATGAAACTGAAAGAAAATGAAGAATCTCATGTATGTTCCCACAAAACAATGGAACTTAAGAATAGAGGCTGGCCCTGACCGGTTTGGCTCAGTGGTTAGAGCATTGGCCTGCGGTCCGGAGAGACCAGGTTCAGTTCCCGCTAAGGGCACGTACCTCGGTTACAGTTTATCCCAGGCCCTGGTTGGCTGTGTGGGTGGCGACCACTCGATGTGTCCCTTTCACATCGATGTTTCTCTCTCTCTCTCTTCCTCTCTCTCCCTTCCACTCTACCTGAACAAAAAATGGAAAAATGTCCTCGGGTGAGGATAAAAAAAAAAAAGAATAGAAGCTGGCCGGGCCGGTGTGGCTCAGTGGCTGCGCATCGACCCATACACCAAGAGGTCGCCGGTTTGATTCCTTGTCAGGGCACATGTACAAGTTGTGGGCCAGATCCCAAGTGGGAGGGCATGCAGTAGGCGGCCAGTTGATGTTCTCTCTCATCGATGTTTCTCTCTCTCCCTTCCTCTGTCTCTAACATCAATAAAGAAAAAAGAAAAAAAGAACAAAGAGGCTAATTTTCTATAAATGCCTGATTTACAGAAGAATTTCCTCACTACTGAACATCCACCCATGAACTTACTGCTTGGGACCAGCACTCTCAAGCCAATGAACTTACTGCATTTCTGGTAACTCAAGCTTGCCTCAGTTTACATTTCTATTTAGGTCCACATCAGTTACACAAACAATTCTGACAAATTCCTATCTTCCTTAATTTTTTCTTGATATTTTAAAAATCCTCACCCGAGGATATTTTTCCGTTTATCTTAAGATAGAGTGGGAGGGAGAGAGAGAAACACTGATGGGAGAGAGCCATCAATTGCTTGCCTACTGCACGACTGGGAAAGGAACTGCAACTGCGGTACACATCCTTGACTGGAATCAAACCCGAGACTCTGGTCTGTGGGCCAGCGCTCTAACTGCTGAGCCAAACTGGCCAGGGCCTTCCTTCCTTTTTAACAAAGAGAATACATTTCTAACATTAGACCACTTAAGGGTCATGGCAAGGCAGACTTAAAGAACTTACTTTAGCAGCTTCTATGTTGAGCATGTAGTATCTAAGGAGCTCTGTCAGCTTTAAATCTTCATCTGAGGAGACTCGACTCTCTATTTTCTATTAAAATAAATAAATAAAGGTCAACATTACCAAAGCAGAAATCCAAAGATTATAAAATATATAATGAAGACCAACATAAAAATCCTTACCCTAAGTTTTTCAAATAGCTCAGCAACCTTCAACAAGTACCTGAAATATATACATGATTTTAGTTTAAGGTCTTGAATTATGCATGATGTATTTTCTTATCAACTAGGACATGAATGGATAAATTCAGGAGTCCTAGCCTTTGGTGTTCCAGAGTCAGCATATCAAGAAAAAAGAACCAAAGTATCAAAGCAGTGCTTTCATCATAGTTGACCCAAGCCAGTAAAGATGATTATATGAAACTGAGCACATTTATAGTGTCACAGTCATGAGTATCAATCTCTCTTTGGGCCCTGGCCGGTTTGGCTCAGCGGTTAGAGCACTGGCCTGTGGTCCACACAGACCCGGGTTCGGTTCCCACTAAGGGCATGTACCTTGGTTGCAGTTTGTCCCCGGCCCTGGTTGGGTCATGTGGGTGGCAACCACTCGATGAGTCCCTTTCACATCGATGTTTCTCTCTCTCTCTCTCCCCCTCCCCCTCCCACTCTATCTGAACAAAAAACGAAAAAATGTCCTTGGGTGAGGATTAAAAAAAAAATCTCTCTTTGGTACCTTATCCCTTCGGCCATCTTGCCATGCAAAACATGTGTTCCCAATTCTTTTTTTTTAATTGGTTATTTAGAAAAAGGAGAGGGGGAGGGAGGAGAAAGAGAGAGACATAGATGCGTTGCCTCCCACCTGTGCCCCAACCGGGAACTGAACCTGTCTCCTTTTGGTGTACAGGATGACACGCCAACCAACAGAGCCACACTGGTCAGGGCATGTACCCAATACTTATCCCATGCAAACCGTGTTAATCAAGGTCAGGTTCTAATGAACCATCATCATGTGTGCCCCCAAACCATAAATATATACTATTTTATCTTGATTCTACCATTAACTGACTTCTTTCAAATCAGAAATACTCACCTATTATACTAAGCCTAGGTATGAAATAGAATACTGTCCCATACCAAAAATGGTCACGATAGAGAAGCTGGGAAAAATTCAAATTATAAAAAAACTCAGGATCAGACTGAGGTCATATATTATCCTTATGACCACCTTAATCAAAAAGAAATGGAGACATGTAATAAGGGTTTGACAGCAATAAAGGCTTTGACAAAACAGTCACATGTTTGGTACAGAAGTGCCCTCTGAGTCCTCTACAAAGTGTCTGTGGTTCAGAGGGGGCGTAAGATTTGAGCTGCTAGAGACTATGTACCCTGGATGATCCTGTACTCAAGAGCAGAACTGGAACTACATAGTCATGCATTATACTTTTTGTTGTTAATCCTCACTCAGGGATATTTTTCCATTTATTTTTAGAGAGAGTGGGTGGGGGGAGAGAGATGGAGGAAAAAAACATCAATGTGAGAGACACATCAGTTGCCTCCCAAACCTATTCCAACCAGGCCAGAGATCGAACCTGCAACCCAGGTACATGCCCTTGACGGGGGATCAAACCCGAAACCCTTCAGTGAGTGGGCCAACACTCTAACCACTGAACAACACAACCCAGGACTCAATATACTTTATTTATTTACACCACCCAGCAGTTTTTGATTAGAATTAGGGGAAATGATTTTCCAACAAAAACTTACTTTTTGATGACTGTGGGCTCTTCTAAAGCCAGGCTATGCAGGCAGGCTGCAGTGTGAATATAATCATCTGCAACATCTGTAGAAACAAGGACAGCCCTTTTTATATGAACAGAGCTGGTAAATCAGCAAAGCTGGGTGACTAGTGTGTGAATGCTATTTACTTTTATGAGATCTGGTCATTTTATCAGATTTTGCACACGAATCCTTGATCCTATTATAATAGGTAATGAGGAAATTCTTCTCTTGCTCAAAGAAGTCATCCACCTCCTAAAAGGAGAGAGAGAAAAAATTCAAGCAGCAAAACTTTTCAGAATATGAGTATGTATTTTGAATTAGAAGAAAACATTAAGTAAATAAGCTGGTGCGCATTAAGTTTAACCTTTACAGACCAGGGAAATCCAAACTGACAAGATACTATTTCATACCCAAGATTAGCAAAAACCAAATGTGGGCAGGAAATGTAAACAGACAACCATTTTAAAGAGCCATTTAACAATGCCCAGTGGTATCCCTAAGATCAAGCAATTCTGCTGAAGCAACAGTTCTGCTTAGTGGGTTGCTACCTAGCCTTGAGATAGCACATCTGTGAGTGTGCACTTCTGTATAGAAGAGGGATGAATTTGGCTGCTTTCGGACTAAGAGGCAATACTGGAATCTGGTGGGCACTAGCCAAGGACACTAAACACCATGCAATACATGGGTGCAGGTCAGTCCCACATACTTTAAAGTACACCAATGAGATCATCAAAGAGCTTCCAAATTTCTCACATTGCCCCCCTGTACTCGGCACACACATTCTGGGCTCCTTACTCAAGCCCTCAAGTGACAAAGTTTAGATACCAAATAATAGCTATTAAGGTAACACAGTTAAAAAGGAGAATGTGGGGGCTGAGGAACAAAGAAATAAATCACACCTATGAGGTTAATGAGAGACTTATATATTAATTTTTTTTAAAAATCCTCACCCAAGGAAAATTTTCCATTTATCTTCAGATAGAGTGGGAGGGAGAGAGAAAGAAACATCAAAGTGAGAGAGACATATCAATTGGCTGCCTCCCGCATGACCCTGACCAGGGCCGGGGACCGAACTGCAACCGAGGTACATGCCCTTGAACTGAATTGAACCCAAGACTCTGGTCCGCAGGCTGATGCTCTAACCATCAAGCCAAACTGGCCAGGGCAAGACTTGTATATAAATTTGATTTTCTAGAATAGTACTGAATAGCAGAAATGTTTGAGCCATGTGAGCCATTAAAATTTTTCTAGTAGCCACATTATTAAAAAACAGGTGAAATTACTTTAAATATTTACTTAACTAAGTATTATCTAAACCAGAAGGTACCAGCAAGATATATTATATTTTCTTTACCACATAAATAAATTTAAAAATTTGGTTCCTTAACTGTACCAGCTAATTACATGTCCAAGTGTCTGAGGCTACCAAAATGGACAGTACAGTTCTGGAGAATGGCATGAAAGACTACTTTTGTGGCTAATTTTCTTTAAAAAAATAATTTAACGGCTCTCCTTACAAAAAAGGGAGAAAATAGGGTCACCTATCCACATGAAGTCAAGACTTCCCTTAAACAGCTAAAAGCCACTTACCTTAACCCCAGAAAAAAGGACTTCATCAGCACTTTTAACCACACTTTTGAAAAAGCCACCAAACATCTCTTTGGTATTTTTCCGCCTAACACTTAGCTGAAGAAAGAGAATTCCAAAAGAATAGTTTATGGTACATACATTTTCTAGGTTCTTTTAAAGAAATCTGAGTAAATTCCAGTAACATTGTTTACTAGTATAGGCACACACATAAGATAAAGACGTAAGACAAATTCCATCTTAACCCACCAGATCTAAAATATTGAATAAACAGCCAAACCTAAATGCAGATCACAATTCTAAAAGTATGGCATAAAAGAGACATTTTGAAAACTAGGCACCAAGTTTTTCTTTCTTTCTTTTTTAATTGATTTTAGAAAGAGAGAGCGAAATGCCAATTAGCTACTTCCCATAGGTGCCCTGACCTGGAATCAAACCTCAACTCTTAGGTGTATGGGACAACACTCCAACCAATTGAGCAACACTGGCCAGGCAAAAGACACTGAGGAAATTTCTAAGCCAGGGCTTAACTCATACAATATTAACAGAAACATAATATTAAAAAAAATATAGAAGGTCAAAATCTTTAAGCGGCCTTTTATAAAATTGTCTCACGTAACTGTATATTTTTAAAGTGCAGTATGCTTTACTGGATCATGGGAATGGAATTTAAAAAATGCCTTACATCCTGATCATATTCCAGGAAAACATGAAAGTTGCGATCTTTATTGAGAACGGGGTGAGAAGAGAGCCGCTGAAGAAAGACTTCATGGGAGGATACAGTTTTCTTAAAGACAGCGAGATATTCACTAAAAGAGAAGATACAGTACATTTAGTTGGCACTGCTCAACTAGCAAACACTACTGCACCCAGTTATCATCATTTAGTTCATGTCACTAAGCAAAATATCTGAAGAACATTTTTGGTATAAATTTATTATCTAATTAGATAATAAGGTAGTTGCCATTTTGAAATCTGTGGAATGAGCCAAAGAGGGAAAGTGAAATTATAACTGGGGTTGATGGAGCAGGTATGCAAAGCCTGAAACCTACATGCAAATCACGGTTGGTATTTTAGCAGCCAACATAATAACATTAGTTGCTTTGGCAATGAAAACCCTTTAATTCTGCAGGTATATAGACAGCACTGATTCATCATCAGAAGTTATACCACACTCAAGGACAGATGAACTTAAGGGAATAAATCTCATTTTGGAACATCAGCATAAAGCTGGTGAATATACTCAAGATCCTCCCCTAAATTCCCAGCCTTTAAAAGTCCTCAATAAAGGATACAGCGCTCTCCCTCCCAGAAATATACCCACCCCCATCTTTCCTCTCAGGTATGCATCTCCTGAAACTCAAAAGTCTCTATGAGACTTGCAACCAGGCAGTGGCAGCTTGTTCCGGACTGACCCTATGAACCTGTGTCCAAGGCTTGGTTTTCTCTGACTTTTCAGTGAGTCAATAGCACCCCAGCTTAGGCTCTGGCTCTCTTCTGTTGCCTTTATCCTAAGTCCTTCCTTGTTTCACTGCCTCCAGCTTTTTTTTTTAAATCCTCACCTGAGGACATCGTCATTAATTTTTAGAGAGAGAGAGAGACAGACACATTGACTGGTTGCCTTCCACAAGTAGCCTGACTAGAGCCGGAGATCGTACCTGCAACCCCCCTGATATGTGCCCTGACCAGGAATGGAACTGGTGACCTTTCAGTGTATGGGATGACATTACTACTGACTGAGCCACACTGGTCAGGACACTGTCCCTAGCTTTAATAAATGTACTCTCAAAAACCACACACACACTAAAGTTATAGAGCAGCTTTGCCTCAATCTAGACATTGAAGATCACACTGAACTTCCTGATGGTAGAAACTTGAGTCTTGTGTTTAGTACTTTATCCTCAGCAATGGTCATGATAGTTCCTGAAGTGTGCGAATCAATCAGGACCTGGAGGTGTGTAGGAGCACTGGTCCTAGATAATATGGACCTTGGGCAGAGCATTAAAGAGAACTGTTGAAATGAGCACCCAAATTTCAATACACTGATGGTAGAAGAGGGAAGGAAGCCAAGATAAAGTACAAGGACGGCTTCACAAGAAACTTTAATGCAAACCTCCAGTTATGATAGAGAATAAAAAAACCATTGTTTGAATTAAATTACTATCAAAGTAAAATAAACTTCCAGTGAACCTGGACTTCTTCCAAACCCGAAATGTGGTTATTATTCAGAATGCTTCTTTGTAAGAGCATTCACTGCAATCGAGTTTCAACTATGTTTCCAGTAATCAAACTTTAGGAAAGAAAGCACTGTATGCTATCAGCAGCTTGAAGAATCATTTATATATGAAGTTACAAAGATTTACTTCAACATGCCAGACTAGCTAGCATTCCACAAGTATGGTATATACAAAGGGGAAAACTACTCATCTGTCCAGTGCTAGTGGCCCCAGAAAGTCAAGGTCTAAAACTTAAGACTATGCCTCACACTCTGCAAAATGTCATTTTAGAAGACAGCACTAGTAACTAACTGCTATAAGGGTCCCATCAAGAAGATCCACTTACGCTTCCAGCTCTTGCTTCATCTTAGCAAATTCTTCTTTGGTCATAGATCCTTCACCCTCCCCAAGTTTCTGCATCTTCTCTCGAGGGCCATCAAAGTCAGGCTTTGTAGGAGCAGGTGGAATCTGCAGTAGAGGCAGGTAACTCATGAGCATTCTCATCACAGCAGTGATATTCTAGTTGGGGCCTGTGCACAAGAAGCCCCCAGCCCTGTGGCCAACCTGTTTTTCTCTTAACCTTATTCCTTTTGGCCATTTAACAGTGTCCACCCCACAAACGGGCAGTCACTTGTTCAGTTTATTATGGACAGTTGTTAGGGTACTATAGTGTTTATCCTGCTTCACTGTCAGTTTAAAATTTATATATTATAATCAGTACTAAAATAAAGCTGATGAAGAATCATCAAGATGTAGACTTCAAAAGGAATTTTTAATTCCAAAGGATAATCAAAAGATACTAATACTGAGTGAAGAGTACATTCTTAAACATGTACTAATTTTCTTAATTTGCCCAAATTCTTCAGTCTGCCTAACAGGACAAACCACCCTTAATTCTCCTTTAAAACCAGTAAGTTTCTTCCTCAGCCATGCATTAACTCTCAAGAGCTGAACACAACTGCCTCCTTTACTCCTTTAGCAGACTACAATACTTTTGAGAATATAAGACATTATGTTTCAATTAATTCATAGCTATAACACTATTCTCATATACTTTAGACTTTATCAGCAATGATTAGCACATATTCTAGTTGGCAGATGAAATCAGATTTTTCATAATCCATTATAAAAAACGGGTAAAGTCTCTTTAAACAAAATAAACAGAAGAAACCTGCTTCAGTAATTACTTCATTTTGCAAAATGCACTTACAATAAGCCCAGCATAGTCTGCAGTTTCAGAAAGAGTGTCATGTAGCCAAACAAAGTCTTCATGTTGCCTTGTAACAGAAAACTCTGGGCTCTGAAACATGGGCAGTGTGGTCTGTAAATAAAAGAGAAGTTAACTGGTTACTACCATTTTAGATAAAGTGGTTTGAGTTTCTTGAGCTGTACTATGAGAAAATTCTGCATAATAATACACCACACTGAGATCTAGTAAAGAATGAAAAGCAGCAACACACAATCTCCTGCCACTATGAAATTCATAGCCAAGATTCAACATGTTCTTTAAGAAATTATTTTCACAAATTTCCACCTTTAAGGTCAATTCAGTTAAATATAATATGTTGTCTTCACCTTCACACTGCCTTTTGAGTAACTGATCAAGCCACCATGGTATTAAGAGAAAAAAATGTGGGAAAGGACCTTAAAGATATGTATTCATTTTACTTAAATGGGTGCCTGTTTTCTCCCCTGTAAAGCAGGAAAATAAAGCACCACTATAAGGTTGTTATAAGACAAGCATTCAATACATTTCAACTACATAGTATGAAAGGAGAAAGGAGGTTAAAAAGTATTCCTGAAAGAACTGATTCTGAGAAACTAAGCTTTTTAAAACATATATTTTTTATTGTTTTTTTTTTTTTTTTTAGAGAGAAGAAGGGAGATAGAAACATCGATTGGCTGCCTCCTGCCCGCTCCCTACTGGGGGCTGAGCCAGCAACACAGTCATGTACCCTGACTGGGTGGGAATCAAACTGAGACCTCTCAATCCACTGAGCACACTGGCTGGGCCTAAACTATCTTTTTACAATTTTCCAGATTGGCATATTGCTTTTGTCAAATTAAAATTTTGGAGACAGCCCTGGCAGGGTGACTTGGTTGAAATGCTGCTCCTTACACCAAAAAGATGGTGGGTTCAATTCCTGTTCAGGATGAGTACACGAGGCAATCGACGGACGTTTTTCTCACACGTTAATGCCCCTCTTCCCCCACCAAAATCAATAAAAAACATATCTCGGGTGAGGATTAAAAAAAAAATTGGATAGGCCCTAGTCTGGTAGCTGGTAGCTCAGTTGGTTAGAGTGTTGTCCCGATATGCCAAGGTTGTGTGTTTGACCCCTGGTCAGGACACACATAAACAGCAACCAATGAATGCATAAATAAATGGAACAAATTGATGATTCTTTCTCTCTCTCTCTCTCTCTCTCTCTCTCTCAAATCAATTAAAAAAAATGAAAACTAAAAGTCTGAAGGCAGGAAAAAATCTTCTGAATCACAAGAAATAGTGAGGCAAAGGCCAAAAAATTAGTAAACCTGGGGAAAGCACACATTCCCCTAGCATGCAAATTAAAAACAAAGGTGGAAGATTTCAGCAGTATAGGTAGATGGCTCCACCTACATCACTTTGCCTGATTTGCAACATCAGCAATCCCAGGGTTCCACTATAGTAGAAAACACTGCAGCAAGAGCACTTATTTAGAGGCTCACTACAAGACAACGGAGGTGCTCACTTAGCAGGAGTGGTACCCTGCAAACAAATGACAACCATTCCAGTTCAGGAAGTATCTTCTCACAGCCACGGTAAATAACAAGGCTGTAACACCTAGCATTGTTTTTATTATTGAAGGCATTCTGTCACTTACCTTTGTGTGTACTGTAAACTTGACCTTATCTCTCTCACTGAGTGCATCAGGTATGTCAATCTGAAGCGAGGGATCAATGTTCAAGTCCACAGATACAGATCTCAGCTGAAATACATTTTTTTATTATTAGTCTCAAATTCATTTAGTCCTAAAAAGTATCCTTCCAAAAAATGGGAGCTAGCAATTAAAAAGCAGTCTAGCCCTGGCCAATTTGGCTCAGCGGTTGGAGCGTCCGCCTGCGGTCCAGAGAGACCCGGGTTCGGTTCCCGCTAAGGGCACGTACCTCGGTTGCAGTTTGTCCCCGGCCCTGGTTGGTCGTGCGGGTGGCAGCCACTCGATGTGTCTCTTTCACATCAATGTTTCCCTCTCTCTTCCTCTCTCTCCCTCCCACTCTATCTGTACAAAAAATGGAAAAATGTCCTCGGGTGAGGATAAAAAAATAAAAAAATAAAAAGCAGTCTACACAAGATCGTTTAAAACAAAGTCAGTTGAGCCCTGGCCGGTTTTGCTCAGCGGTTAGAGCGTCAGCCTGCGGTCCGGAGAGACCCGGGTTCGGTTCCCGCTAAGGGCACGTACTTCGGTTGCAGTTTGTCCCCGGCCCTGGTTGGTCGTGCGGGTGGCAGCCACTCGATGTGTCCCTTCACGTTGATGTTTCTCTCTCTCTCTCCCACTCTATCTGTACAAAAAATGGAAAAATATCCTCGGATGAGGATAAAAAAAAAAAGAAAGAAAGAAAAAAAAAAGTCAGTTGAAATAAATCTAAGTTTATTTGAAACTGTAGGGAAATCTCTTAAATATATGGATGGGTACAAAGCATTCCTGTGATCTGAACAAAGCCACTATGATTTTAGTATCATGTGCATTACTTATTTTATGTCTGTGTGAAAAGAACACAAAAAACTTTAACCAAATACACGGAAAAACTTATTAAGAAGGCTTGAACTACATAGGATGAAATCTTAAACTTCTTACATACTGCCCAAACTACAAACACCCAAGAGGCATTAACCAGACCATTCATATATCTGAAAGAAGAGACTAGGAAAACAGTGAGCAGTCATGTGGTATGGGATCCTAGGTCAAAAGATAAGAAAAATCCGGCTCAAGAGTGGACCTACTCATATTTATTATATTCAGGGAATGTTTCAAAGAGTAGAAATCTAGACACAAGAAATGAATCATAAAACTAACAAAGGTGCTAATTAGCAGAATCCCACTGTGGTTCCAAGTAAAAGACAAGTTAAGCACTGCCCTGGAAGGAAAAGCAACAGATCTTGTGAGTTGGAAATCCAGAGGAAAGTAACACCCAACTCCACATTTTTCAGTTTAAAAAGAATTTTTGGAAGAACTAGACTGTTAACAAAAGTGGTTAAAATGGCTTTTGTTCTGAATTTATAGTATGATAAAATTCCATAATCCTTAAAACAAACGAGCTGATAGTCAATTTGAAGGCCTGACACAAACGAGGCATGAAGTATCTCATGCCCCCCTCCAACTGTGAACTAGTGCTAAAGTAAAATTGTCATAACACTTTAGATTATTGCACACAGGGAGAATATGAAGACTGAAGTCAAGAGGATGAAAGAACAGGGAATACAGAGGTATTTCCCCCTAAATTTCATTTTGAATTCTTTTCTTCAAAATAAAAAGTTCAAGACCAAGAACAGATAAACTTAACTCTTGAAATTAGAAAATTGGTTCAATCACGTACAGAAAGAGTAAATATAGTCACTAAAAATGCATAATTACTTCTCTGAATCTCAGAAACTGTTCAGTATCCCTCCTTTCCCCTTAGCACTAAGAAAAAAATTTAAATTGCAAAAACCAGAGTGAGTCCTGTAACAATGGACTTCTAAGAAACATGCTTCAAGATCTGTTAGCAGAATTTGATTTTAGCATCAGGTATTAGTAAGATCACAATATACTTAAGTCCCTAACACCTCAACCTAAATTACTTCTCCCAAATGAATTCCTGATGACTCCTATAAAATATCTGCTTACTTGACTTAATTTTCCTATGTCCATTTATGAGATCTCTACAAAGATAAGACTCAAGGTTAGACACACTTCATTGTGTCATAACTGACTCTAGCTGACACATTTCTGATAAATGCTTCCTTCCTTCTGATAACTTACCACTGGGTAAATACAAAGTTCAAAAGACCTCAAAATATACACTAAAATTTGACTGCAGAGAATACTGAACACCCCACCTATCTTATGTTTGTATCTCAGAGTCAGAATAGGAACAAAGTGGGCAGGTATAAAAGGGGCAACAGATACTGGAAGAAAGATGGAGCAGGTTTAAGGTGCATTTCCCTGAGTTTAGCAACAACTGCCCAAACTACAAGGAACTGCCATGCTTCCTGAGATTCCACTTCCTAAAGTCACAAATCCTGGTTTCAATTTCTGAACATGCTGACAATCCCATTTTAGCTCACTATAAGCCAAACAAACTTAATGAACCTGTGAACTCCACATGGACTAGCTTTGGAATCATGGATTGAAGGACTCAAGGAGAATGTAATCTAGTAAATAGGATTTATTTAAGTATCCTAGTCAAAGTTAAATGAACTTTACCAGCTGCTTTTTGTCCCACTGAACATTTATCTTCTGGTTTCACCTCTTTTACTGAATCCCTAACCATATAGAGGTAATAGCTTGAACTATTTACTACATAACCATATTCCTTTCTTGTCACCATAGAAATATGGGTGTGGTTTTTTGGTATGAATATGATGACACATATAACCTATAATGTGGCATACAACCCTCCAGAAAATGAAACAGATAAACCAACAAAAGTTAAAAAGTTGTGAAATGTTTAAAAAACTTTTAAGTCAGCACAGAATCCTTACTCCGGAAGCATAAAGTGAGATTAAAAGCTCAGCATTCTTTCTCCTGCTTAGTCAACAAAACCAATACCCCAAAGATTCATGCCACAGTACTTGTTAAATAAATCAGCAGAACGTAGGGTATAAGAATTGGATTGCAACCCTCGATATATTTTCCCCGATTCACCCATCTCTATCCCCTACCCTAAATAAGCATCCAGAGTACTGCTTAGCACTGATGGCCAACACCAAGTCTCTGACTTGAGCTGTATGTCAAAATGCCAAGAATGGCTGTTATATCAGTGAGGAAAGGAAGGCTTCAGAACTAAGGTTAATTTTTCAATTTCCCAGTTCCCTTAGGTCATTGTCAGAATAAAATTTAAAACAACTATTCTTAAACAATGGAATGTAAGTCTTAAAATTGACTTTCTTTTATAGATTTCCACAAAAACCATTGCCATCACACCCTCAAAAATTTAAGAGGAATTTCATCCCCTAATGTACTTTCCTACCACACTAATCCTTCCAGTAAGGATTACAATGATCTAGTGCCAAGAAAAAAGGGGGTGGGGGTACATAAGCATTGCTTCATTTATAAAGCAAATTTAAAACTGTTTTAAGAACTCTAAATGCTTGGTAAGAGCCTGACAGAGAGAAAAAAATGATATATAATCCCTGTGCATTCCCTCACCCATTCAGCTGGGAGACACGATGCTGGCTGCAGCACAACTCTGCAGATTTCTGAGCTAAGGACTACTTTTGGTCCAAATCTCATTTACAACTCACTTTGGTACAAGACTTAACATCATCTGCAAAGGTCCCTCTTCAAAAGGTTAGTGGCTCACAAATGGCAAAAGGCACCAATGTGACTAGACAACATGGAAGGCTAGATTCTGAAATTCAGAACCCACACAGAACAGAGAAGATACAGATAGATGATATAATTGTTGTTATGACGACTCCAGACTCCAGTTTATACTAATGCTATACAGCCAAAAATAACAAGATACAATGGAAAGAAGCCATCACCCCAGTAACTATGATCTGCTAGAATGTGAGCTAGTTGAATAGCCATTTAAAATTTAACCAGTTTTATATATACTGTAGGAAGTTGTATATGCCAGCCTCTTGATCTCCATCTTAACTCGAATGTTGCAAGGAAACTACAAGTAGAAAAAAAACCACGTGTATATAGTTAAGTGTTTTTCTTGTTTCCGTTTCCAAAGCAGAAGCAACTTACATGTTACATCAGTGTGTCCTCCCTTCAAACTGTTTCTCCTAAAGATTTTGCTTTGTTATCCTTCATCCCACTGCATAAGGCATTAAGCCAATATAACAAGTCATCCATGTATGGTGTGTTAGCAGCATGAAGCCAAAACAGAGGCAAGAAGCCTGCCTCCTGGATCTCATTTGCACTTTGATCAAAGGAAGCAGGAAATACCATATTGCAGCTAGAAAGGCACATGCATGCCTTGCCTAGTCCAATACTCACTAGTGAGAAAATAAACCCAAAAATGTTCTGCTTGGTATACACACTAGATTTGCATTAATTTGTGAAAACAAGACTCATGTAATACATACTTATGAAACAAATATTACTTTGTTACTGTTTCAGCTCGCAAGAAAGAAGTGTTCTATATGAAATTCTAATAACATGTCCTTATACAAACCCCTAATTATGGTTGAAATAATGGTACGCAAATTATTTGTTACTGTTTTCTTTCACCCTGAAGATAACCAAAACCTGTTTATCTATTCTATCCTAGCTTTTCCTTATGGCACTGGTGCATGAAAACAACTGAATTAACTATGAGCAATGAGCTCTGCTTTTACTCCTATTTGTTTTTCATCTCATGCCCCTGACCCCTCCCCAATTAGTTCTTCCCTTCCTATAATTCAGGTTTGCCACTATCAATCAGTCTTCAAGGACAACAGAACCAAAGTCTTCTAGAATATCTCAGTCTACTAACATAGATAAAAATTATGGAATTTAGTCATAAGCTTAAAAAACCAGATACAAGGGCCACAGCAAGTGATCAGATTTCCACCACTCATCTTGGTGAGATGGGACCAAGAGGGACCCATCCCTGCTGACACCAACCATTCTTACGGGTAGCCCACCAACACACAAGCTGTCCATGGTAGAACACCACAGACTGCAGGGCATTTGGAGGCTACTTAGCCCTGAGTTCCTAGAACAGGAACCAAGGCTTGGAAGACGGTCAGTGCAGCACACTCAGCGAATGGATAAACTCAATCATCATTTCACAAAGCTGCAAAGCCCATGAACTAGTTAAATCCCAACATGGAACCAGAAAGATTAAGTTGAATTATTTTCAAATGCATTCACAAAATGAAAGGGTCAAACTATATTATCTCCAAGGATCTCCTAGCACAGAAATTCTACTGGGAATCAACACAGCACTGCCACAGAGGAAGCAGCTGAACAAACGAAATACTTCTTGAAAAACTTCTTCCTTTCAAAGCTAAAGCTCTTCCTTCACCTACTGCCCAATCCTATCAAGGTTCACTCCCTCCCCAGAAGTTCTTTGGTATATCAAGTCAACAACCCTCTGCTATAAACCTGACATATTACATATGTTGAAGAGGGTATTTAAACACATTCACGGCCTGACCTTTATGATCAAACCAAGATGAGTAGAAATCGGTTTAATAGAAAAATTTACCTTCATCACCAACAAACATTATTCAGCAACAGAGAGTGCTATCTGAGCTTAAGCTTACATCATATAAGTTTGAGACAGAAATAGCAGCATGGAGAAGAGAAGGCTGCCTGCTTCCTGGTGAGATTTCTTCTGCTTGGACACACATTTCCCAGATCATTTACATGTAAATATTCTAATACCTCATTTCATCACTCACCAGCAGCTTTGTACTGCTCTTTTAAAAAGATAAAGTGAAAGCCCCAAAAGCTGACCTCTGCATTTGTACTCACAACAGTGACTAAAAGGGCAGACCCTCAAAAATAGTAAAGTATAAATTCTTCAAGCAGAAAATGCATACCACAGGTTAATGTAAGCAGCTATTCTGAGAAAATTACTTTTTCTCTCCAGACCACATAGCAGGGCCTGAAAAAGTTACACCAAATTTGTGAAAGGGAAGGGAATCAAGCTAAGGACCCAATATCTGAACAGAAGTTCAGTCCTTCCTCTGAACTTCTTACTGCAACTTACATATTCCTCCTTCTGTATTTAGGGTTTGCCTTTGGGTTATACACAGTTTACGAACTTCAATTCATGTCCCTCTTTTAGGAGGGCTATATCTTAAGAGTAACTCAATGTCCAATCAAATCAAACAGGTGCTGGAGGTGAAGAAGTTTTTAGAAAGCTAGATCATGTAGAGAAACTTTCCATTCATACTTGTAAAAAGTTTGCCACATTCATGAGAGAAGATGTCTTCCTGCAGCCATCTTCCTTCACTGCAGAACTTACAAGGCTCTGCAACTTTCCTCAAAATAATTGGATTCACGGAAAGGTTGTCTTCCTAAATACCAACTAACTTCACTGCATGAACCTTTCACCAATGTTTATTTAAAAGGTATTAACCTTTTAGGCAAGAACTATTCTTGCCTAATTTCCTCAAGCAACCAGGCCCTGAGAATAAAGAGAGCAAAATGTCCTTTTTTAAAAAAAGAATATTTTATGAATTATTTTTTTTAGAGAAACATCGATGTGAGAGAGAAATATAGATTGGCTGCCTCCTGCACACCCCCTACCAGGGATCAAGCCTGAAATCCAGGAATGTGCCCTGGATGCCACCCAGCCAACTGAACCACACTGGCCAGGGTGAGAGCAAAATGTTTTAAAAAGCACGGTTTTAAACAAAGTTCTACCCTGTAGCACATCTGTCAGAGAACTTCAATTCTAGTTTACAATGTTTTGAGTGCTGCAGCATCAGCCTCAGGTTTCCACTATCCAGAGTGGGCTCTAAAATAAAACAAAAAACATAGTGGACACTAAATTTCTACATAGTAAACACACAGCTGTCTCTCTGTAATCCTAAATTGCCTCAGAACCCACTGAAGAAAACCTTTTTCCATCTTTTGATAAGGTTCCTCAATATTGGGATAAGGAGAGCTAATTCTCCCAAAGACAGTCAACAATGGTTGTATTTTCTTAGAATTGATCAATCATAGATCTGAGAAAAACAAACAAACAAACAAACAAACTTAAAAACCGGCACACTAAAGATCAGCCTTTGTAACACAACCTGAACCCCCTCATATCATACCATTTTAGAAAGGAAAGTTTTAAACCAGTCATTCCCAACCAAGGAACATTTACCAATGTCTACATGTATTTTTGACTGTCATTACTGGAGGGAAAGGAGATGCTGTCACCCAGTAGAGGCCAGGTATACTACTAAATACTCTACCATGCACAGGACAATTCCCCACAACAAAAATTATCAAGCCCAAAATGTCAATAGTGCCCAGGCTGAAAAACCCTGGTTTAAACTAAGGGTCTACATTAGATGTTAGTCACTTATCAGGTATCATACAAGTGAGAATTTAGATCTCAGGATCTAGAAAATTCTGTAAGTCTCCTTTGGCCATTTCTTCCACAGCCAAAACCATGTGAGCAGGTCATGGAGATCTTAAGACTGTGTACAAGTCACTGATCCAAAACTAAGGCTTGGGTAGCTTTGATTAAATCCTACACTTCCAGAGTTAGGGGGGAAAAAAGAAGTCAAGCCCTAAATGTAAAAAACACCTGTCCACAAAAATTAGTAAATTTGGAATTGCTGCAGTATTGGTCAAAGTTCAGGACTGTTTCTATACTAACATAAATTTTAGGACATTCTTCCACCTAAGCTGACCTCAGATGCAGTTCAACAGGATCGTGTGGGAGGCAACCAGTTGATGTGTCTCACATTGATGTGTCTCTCCCACTCCCACTCTATCTGAAAATGGAAAAATATCCTCAGATGAGGAGAAAAAGAGTAATACATGCTCACTGTAGGAAAACACACACACAATGCAAACCAGAGCACCAGCATAAAAATTAATGCGTGGCTCTGAGAAGACAATATCCACTCAAAGCCCATGTAACCAGCTAGTGAACCAAGTTGTAATAGCACTAGGCTGGGAAGGACTACCATCTAGTCCTTGCAAAGCTTTTCCCACGTTTTCAACTTCAGTCTATCAGCAATTTAAGAATCATCAAAAAATAAATAAATAAATAGCCCAGCTGGTGTGGCTCGGTGGTTGTGCGTGGACCCATGCACCAAGAGGTTGCTGGTTCATTCCTGGTCAGGGCACAGGCCCAGGTTGTAGGCCCAATCCCCATGGAGGGGGGGGGGGGAGAGGGGTGTGTGTGTGCAGGTGGCAGCTAATCAGTGTTCTCTCTCATCAATGTTTCTATCTCTCTCCCTCTCTAAAAATCAATCAATAAAAAAATAAAGTAAAAAAATAGTCCTGGGAGGCAATCAGGATCCAGGCTCAATTTGCTGTGGGCTTGCTAGACATTGGGAAGGAGAGTCATCACCACAAAAAGATCGCATTGAATCTGTGAGTGGAACCTAAACATGACACCCAGCTATTTAAATGGCGTTTTGGCAAACAGAAGGCCCGAGAATCTAAAAGGTGCAAAATGACCAGAGATCAGGGTAATTTATTTTTTATGAGAGCAAGGTTCTGCATGATCTTCAATTATTTTTCCCCACCCACTAAAAACTCCAGACACCTGAGAACGCCCATTGGGGAGGGGTGGTGGCACAGTACTAGATGGAACCCACTGGTCGTTAATGCTTTAGTTAACTTTTGCAGGGGCAACACTTGGTAAAATGCTACTTTTCTAAATTTAAAGATCAAAACACAATCTTTCCATCAGTAGAAGATGAGAATTAATCAGGAAGCAAAATGAAGCCACGTGTTGGGGTAATATTGTAAAAAGCTTTATTATTTCCGTATTTCTTAGTTAAAAAAATCAGAAAATATATATATATATAATTCTTTTCCTGTAGCCACTAAAATCGGGGGTCGGGGCGGGAAATAGCCTTCATAATCCAATTTTGCTGGAGGATTAGAATGATGGGCAAGTTGTTTTAAATTCTACCACATACTGTACTAACAAATAGGAAGACCTATTGAAGCAGTCAAGTCCTTTTAAACAGCTGTCTAAAACATTCTGGGTCAAGAAAGGTGTGTGTGTGTGTGTGTGTGTGAATCAAATCGTTACCCAAATTCCTATTCAGAATCTAAACTTCTAGAGAGAAAATTTTGGAACGTTCTAGAAAGAAGCGTAGTCTCAAGTTCTCACTTTCAGTTTTAGTAAAAAGAACAAGTACTTCTTGTTACAACTTTCAAATAAAAATACTCCATCCAAGACCCTACTACCCTTATCCAAGTTGCATTTCAATAATATAGCAATGACATCCTTGTTGTAACAATTTGGCATTTACTAGATGAGAAACAGTCTCTCCAAAGACTTCTAAAAGAGATGTAACATTTTAAGATGTCTTCCAGGTTAAGTCTGAAAGCGCCTTGTTTTTAGATTACTTTTTTTGTGTTCATTTTCCTGTAAGAAAAACTTTTGTTAACGATTCTACACATAACGTAGTGGTTCATACCAAGTTACTTGAATTGCAAAAACAATTAAAATATAAAGGAAAAATAAAAGAGCGGAAGTTTGCCTCAATCTTTATTTGGTCACGGTAAAATAATTTTAGTTACCTTCTAGACCTCAAGATTTAAGCGGCATGGGTATAATTTACATAAATGCCCAAATTTTAAAAGTAAAAACCGAGTTCAATAAGTATTTGAACACCTATGAAAAATGACAGAATTCCCGCAGTGATGCATTTTGCACTGATCAAGTTGTAAGATATATGCTTCAAATTCCTGACTTGATAAAATTTCCCCAGTATTTGGGCTAAAAAGAGTTTTCTCAAAGGCCGGGGAGACAGTTCGGAAGCAACTAAACCAAACTCTCGTTTTCTGCACATTAAGTGGACTTCACATTCCCCGTACAGCATTCACGAAACCAAAGTAAGCTTTAAACATTTTTTACGGAAAAACACATTCTCGGGTCTCGAGAAACTCGCCGCGGGCCCGCTCGGTACTGACAGCGGGCCGCGTACCCCTACGAACGGTACCGCGTCTTTGATTCTCAGCCTTCGGGGAGAACAAAGGGCGCTCGGGGTCTGGCAGGTGCTTCCCGCGCTGGGGAAACCTTCGCTACGAGACACGGATGCATAAGCATCTCCAAAGTCCTCTTGGAACGAGGAAAGAAAAGTGAGATTCCGAGAGGCCAGCGTGGCCTCCCGCCTGGAGCCTGAAAGTGCATAAGGCCTCACCTTGCTGCGGTCCTCCTCCTGCTGCTGCAGCAACTCGGGAACCGCGGCCATGGCGACGCGGGCCTCGAGCGCGGGCTGCCTGGCTGTGCGAGGAAAGAAGAGGCTGGGCCGCCGCCGCCGGGGCGCCTTGAGGGGCGGCCGCGGCCCCGCCTCCGATAGTCTCCCTGCCCCACGGCGGCAGGCGGCCTCGGGACTCCGCCACCATCCCAGAAGCCCCAAGAAATGCTAGGGGCGCGCCACGTGCTCTCCCAGAGCTGCCTCCCCCGTACCCGCTGCCGTCCATCTTGGAGCCTGGAAAAGAACCTACGCGGGGCCTACCCTCGCTCCGGGCCACGCGGAAGCCACAGACCACTGGGCCGCGACAGGAAAACGGAGCCACAAGCACTCCCAGCAAGGCCCGTCTCAAGAAAGACAGCGTTCTAGTACGGGGAAATTTATTTACTCAGCCAGGGTCCAAGATGGCGACGATCTGTGACGCAAACAAGATCTCGTGAGAGGGAAAAGGCGCGATTTGGAGGCGCCCGCGCTTCTGCCAGAGGGGAGGGACTGCCCATGGATCTCGTGAGTGACACTCTCATGAGCGTCAATGGAGGTGAACCAGGACCTAGGGGCGGGGCGTGAGCGCCGCAGTGCTTGCTGGGATCGCCGTGCCTTGGGCGAGGCCAAGCTGGATATCGAATCGCTGGGCTGTTGTAAAAGACGCATCCGGAGAGGTTGTTAGCCCACTGCGAGTTAAAGCGAAGGGTATGGCTTCTGTGGTTCCTAATCCTGCCTTGGGCTAGGCTTCTATTTAAACCATCTCTTCTCTAATCCGGACTCCCAACGTAAGGGCCACTGCTTTCCTGTCGCCACCATTGTTCCACACTTACGGCGTCGGAGCTGGGGGCTGACTTACGGGGATCATGGTGGTGCGCCCTGCTGACTGCCGCTTACCGGCTCGGACCTCACGTGGCCTTTCTGGAGCTCCAGTGCCACGTCCGTAAAACGAGTCGCAATAGTACCCACCTTAGAGGGTGTGAAGGTTAAATGAGAGCTTTCCAAGAACCTTATATTTAGGGATCCGTGTTTAATTGTTAACTGTGACTTATAGCCGTTATAGGATGGGCTATAGAGTTGTTTTTCTCTGTCTCACACACCTCCCTTCCTGGGAGTCCCATTTGTTCAAATCGGATATTGGGGTCTTGTCCAAGCCGTCTGCCGTTTCGCATTTTAAATACGGATCCTTCTGGTATTGATGAGAGCCTTTCTTTGGAAATAGCTTTGTCCAAACATGTCGCAAAAGCTTATTGAAGACGTTTTTAAATGTGCAATATCATACTGATGCATCTTTCACATTGATAGTTAAAATATTTAACACAATTGGTACCTAACACCACTTTTCTCTTTAATAGGAATGCAAAACCCAAAAAAGCACTCGGCATTGCAAGGAGACTAGAGGGAAATGAAAAATCTAAAAATGAAGGTATTTCAGACTATCTGCAGGCAGCTTAGAAGTTCAAAGGGGTTTTCTGTAGAACCATCCCCACGAGTGGGTTTCTCCACTTCCTCTTATTTGTGTGGCCGGAAGAAAAAAATGAACCCTTATGAAGAGGTGAACCAAGAAAAGTACTCTGATTTAGTGCAGTCTGTCTTGTCATTCAGAGGCCATGCTCAAACTCCAGAATCATTGTTCAAGGAAGACACTTTACTCTATGGACCTGTGAGTAAGTGTAAACCCCCAAAACAAGATGAGGAAGCAAGAATTCCAGGAAATTGGTTTCCTCTCTTCAATGCAGAGAGAAGCTTAAAACCTAATGCAACAAGTGATGCTCCAATTCCTTTGAAAATCCCTTTGCAAAGGAATAAGGGACCAAGTGTGACCCGGGTCCTTCAGAAGACCATGACATCAGAACAGATTTTCTATTTGGAGAGGTGGAAAAAGCGGATGATTCTGGAACTGGGAGAGGATGGCTTTGCAGAATACACTTCAAGTAATTTTCTTAATCCTGATTCTATATTGTTACTATGTTTCCTGAATATAGAGCACTAGTGTCATTCTATTGAGGTTTTTTTAAACCTTAACTAGTGAAGAATTACTTTCAAATGATAATAATTAGTTTTGATAGCACTTTGTCTATTAACTCCCTTAATCCTCATGACCAATCCTGCTGTTCCTATTTTACAAATGAAACTGAATCACAGAGATCAAGTATTTTGACTAAATGATGTATAAAACATTTATTTTATTAGCTACAAACTTAAATATTAGAATTGCCTGTTTTCTTTGATTATGGAAAAGAGTCAATCACCTAATAATGGGATTCTAGTTGTTTGCTAAGCATTCTGTTCAGAATCTAGTATATACCCCCTTGTTCTACTTATCAACAGAGACTGACAAACCAGACTATTGGAATTAAAACAATAAGTTAGAACACATAATGTGTATCTAGACCTTGATAAATTGAGATAATCAGATGCTCTTGATTAGGAACTGAGAATAAATGAACTTTAGCCTTCAACTCCTAATTTACTAACTTATTAGATAAGTGAAGAGAATAGCTTCCTTGAAACAGATTCCATTCAAAAGCAAGATAAAAAGAAAGACCATTGCACAGGTGAATTAACTGATCCTCATCAGAACTGTGCAGTTGTCTTTTTTTTGTTTTTTAATCCTCATCCAAAGATATTTTTCTTTTTGTTTTTTAATGTTTTTTATTGCTTGTTTAGAGAGAAGAAGGGAATTATTTAGAGAAAAGAAGGGAGAGAGAGAGAAACATCAATCGGCTGCCGGCTGCCTCCTCCACGACCCCTACTGGGGATGGAGCCGAAAACCTGGGCATGTGCCCTGACCTGGAATTGAACCAGGACCTCTCAGCCCCATGGGACGATGCTCAATCCACTGAGCCACACCAGGCCAAGGATATTTTTCCATTGATTTTTTTTTAGATGAAGTGGAAGGGAAAGAGAGAGGGAGACATCGATTGCAAAATCCCAACCCCAACGCAGGCCAGGGATTGAACCTGCAACCCAGGTAGGTGCTCTTGACTGGGAATTGAACCTGCAACTCTTCAGTCCTCAGGCTGACACTAACTGCTGAGCCAAACTGGTCAGGGCCAGTTGTCTTGTCTTAAAGTTTCACATTGATCATTCCATAGCCTATGCTTCCCAGAGAGCAGTATGTGTACCCCTACTGGTACACAAGCACTTTTATTTTTAAGAGTAATGCACTTGTTTTGAAGCATGTTGGAAAAAAATGTGTGTGCATACATGTTAAACAAGTGGTCATGTGTGTTTTAAGGAAAATTATTAAATAATAGGTGGTACCTGGATATGGCAAAAATGGTCAGGGCCATAACACCTTATAACATTTCCTCAGCTGTTTGGGACAAGGAATCTATGCAGGGGCTAATTGCCTTCTGAAGATATTTAATTAGTTACAACCACCAAACTACAGGCATATCTCTTTTTATTGTGATTATGCTTCACAGGTGCTGACTTTTTGTTTTACAAATTGAAGGAAAAAGGTTACAACTCACTTTAGATACTTGCTTTATTATAGTGGTGTAATACTGGATCCTCAGTATCTCCAAGGTATGCCTCTGCTTTCTAAAGAAGGAACATTAAAAAAAAAATTTAATGGCATCTTAAGTTTTTTATTTGGTACGTGCCCCTAGCGGGAACCGAACCAGTGACTCTCTGGTCCGTAGGCCGACGCTCCAACCGCTGAGCCAAACCGGCCAGGGCCTTAAGTTTTTTATTTGTTGGTTTCCCAAGTATCAGTTTACCTTTTTTTTTTTTTTTATCCTCACCCGAGGAGAGGACATTTTTCCATTTTTCGTTCAGGTAGAGTGGGAGGGAGAGAGAGGAAGAGAGAGAGAGAGAGAAACATCGATGTGAAAGGAACACACCGGGTGGCTGCCACCCGCACGACCCACCAGGGCCGGGGACAAACTGCAACCGAGGTACATGCCCTTAGCGGGAACCGAACCCTGGTCTCTCAGGACCACAGGCTGACGCTCTAACCGCTGAGCCAAACCGGCCAGGGCTCAGTTTACCTTTTGAAGTTTGCTGAAGATAAGAGAGTCTGACATTACTATTAATTTACAAGTGTCTATCATAGTGGAAATAGCTGGAGTTTATTTTTTTCAGTTTTTTGCTACTGATTTTTTTAATCCTAAATTATTATCCATCCTGTCAGTTCTATCAATCGGAATATTGGAGACTCATGAATTTTTTTTTAATGCCCTTTATGTACTGGGACTTGAAAACATTTCACTATCATTCCTCTAACTTACTGAGTGAATAGTCTGACTTGATGCTATCTGCAATAAATCTGAAATCTTTTAAAATTTATTTTGCCCTGGCTGGGTAGTTCAGTTGGTTAGAGCATCATCCCGATACGCCAAAGTTGTGGGTTTGATTCCCAGTCAAGGCAGCTATAATAGTCAACCAAAGAATGCATAAATAAGTAGAACAGCAGAAATGTATACTTTTTTCTCTGTCTCCCTTCCTCTCTCAAAAATCAATATATTTTAAATTTTTTAATTTATTTTGACGAATTGTTTTTAATGTTCTGAGCCTTATAATCTAAGGAACCCTATAATCTAGATTCTTGCCTTTTAGATGTGAAGAACCTAGCTAGAGATGGTCTGCAGTGGGGAATGAGTTGTCTGTTTGCTTGGCAGTTGATGCCATTTTTTTTCCTATTTTCAATATGCTTGTGTTCCATTTCATTAAGCTAGCCTGTAGATGAATACTACACTTCTTTTTCCTAGGTTTTTCTTTCCATCAGTCTTAAATTTCTTCTAGGCCTTTCATGTGCTGACATTAAGTCCAACTGAGCTAAGTAAAATTGGAGTAGAATAACTTTGTTGCTCAGTTGAATTTCATTTAACCCTTTAAGTAATTTCCCAGAAGTGATTCCACATTTTGCCAGTGACAGAACTGACCTCTCAAAATCTTTATAAAAAATACCTGACATGTGTACAGTTTGATATTACCTTGTTAGATGAGATAGTTTTCCTCATTTTCTGTGGGTCTCTGTCTAAGCATGTATATTTCCCACTATTTCTGTGTGTATCTGAATGATGATCCCTGGCCCAGCCAGTGTGGTTCAGTGGTTGAGCATCGACCCATGCTCTAAGAGGTCATTGGTTCTATTCCTGGTCTGGGCATATGCCCTGGTTGTGTACCAAATCCCTAGTGGGGGTCATGCAAGAGGTAGCGAGTTAATAATCCCTGAATTTCCTTCCTTGCTCTGCTGTGTGGTAGAGAGAATGAACATATAGACTCTGGTGTCTGGCCACTGGGTCCAGGTCCAGCTTTTGGCTTTTGGGTAAATTAACAGCTCTGGCCAAGTAATGATCCTTTTCTTGCTGGTTGTTGTATTTGAAAGTTAATACAGTAGTTTTAAAAATATGTTTTTGTTGATTTTTTTTTTTTTAGAAAGAGAAGAAAGGAGAGGGATTGAGCCTAAAACCTGGGCATGTACCCTGACCTCGGATTGAACCTATGACCTCTTGGTGCATGGGATGATGCTCAATCAACTGAGCCACACTGGCCAGACTTAATACACTGTTTTGATATTTACCTGTCAGTGGAGTTACCATGATCATGAAGGTGGTTTTCTTAGGGCCAGGCTTAATCATTACACTTCAGATATGCTGACCCCTGTGATTTCTCCAAATGTGGGATACTTGACTGCATGATAAGTGGTAGTGGGGGACTGCCTCTGTGCTCTCTCCTGTTTAAAATAAAAGGAATAAGTAACGGTATCTTGAAAGCACCAAGGTCACTGTTTAGCAAACCACCACCCCTTTTTTCCCTTATGGAGAGTCAGGTAAATTGATATGTGATATTTTTCTCATTTGCTGAATATGTATGTTCTCAGGCTCCTTTTAAAAGTGTTTGAGGAAAAATATTCAGGACAGAAGAACTATCCTAGGCTGTTCTAACCCTAAAAAAAGTGCAGGAGAAGAATGTCACAAATTTTCCTCCCCTCCTTCCAAGTCCCATAAAATCCCCACAACAATTCCTTGTTTTTAATTTATATGTGTCTTGTTTTTCATTTCTTGGCCAGTCACTAAGCCTGTTAGTGAGACTTCCCCGTTGTTTTTATGTCCATAGTTAAGTTTTGGTTGTAAAAAGAAGTGTAAACGAAAGTGTAGTTCCTAAATTTCTAATAATTTACCACAACAAATTAACTTACTAAAATGGATATTTAAATTCACGGTACCATAAATCAGGTGTGTTTCTTTAGCCCCCAGATCTTGAATTTTAGTTTTGGCCTAATTTAATTAGAAGTACTTCATTTTAATCCATTTTATTGGCTAAACTATTCCAGTCCCTTTGGTTGTCAAAGTGCGTTCATGAGGGCTGAAATGTGGTGTCTAAGGGGTTGTCACTTAAAGGTAAATCTTCTGTAATTTTTAATTGTATTACTCAGAGTTTTTTAGTACTACTTTGGTCTTTTTTTGTTTTGTTTTTCCTTTTCCCTTGATTTTTTTTTTTTTTTCCCCAGACATATTTTTACAAGGGAAACAGTTCCATGAAGCCTTGGAAAGCATACTTTCACCCCAGGGGAACTTAAAGAGAGATGAAAATCTCCTTGAATCTGGCTACATCGAAAGCATCCAGCATATTCTGAAAGATATCAGTGGAGTTCGAGCTCTTGAAAGCGCTGTTCAGCATGAGACCTTAAAGTATATAGGTCTGCTAGACTGTGTGGCTGAGTATCAGTAAGTATTACATTGTTATCAAAGTGTGGTGGTGAATTATTGTAGGATGGGACAGATGGTACCTGTCAAACACTACTTTGTCCTCTTAACCCCTGCTTCAAGGTGCATCCTCTGTAAAGATAAAACCTATATGATAGATAAACCAATTGGATAAGAATGGATATGGGGGAAGAGCTACATAATCCTTGTAAATCTGCATTCCAAAATTAAAATGTTTGGTGGAGAAAAGGCATAACTTTTTAATAACCCTAGAATGCCCTATGTTCTAGCATGTTCATCTTCCTCTCTTCTCAAGCCAGGTACCAGCCATAAGATCCAATTTAATTCCTGCATTTTCTTTCCTATTCCCCTAAAAATGGCATCATAATCTGTTAGCCTTGAAAATCAACTCTTTTCCTGGATTCCAGGTAGTTTTGACATGGACAGGAACTCTGAGGTTACTACAGCTTCCTTTGTTTTTGTTGTGTTTTTTTTTTTTTAAATTTTTTCTTTATTGATTTTAGAGGGAGAGGAAGAGAGAGATGGAAACATGCCCCCTTCTGAGGATCGGCCCACAACCTGGGCATGTGCCCTGACCAGGAATTGAACCAGTGACCTCTCGGTGCATGGGTCGACTCTCAACCACTGAGCCACACTGGCCGGGCAGTTTCCTTTGGTTTTTAAGTGGTTCCTCTTATGTGTTTCCCACTTCTTCCAGATTTCAAGGGTAGGTATGACCTGTGGATACCCCTATTCCAAAAGAAATGTGTGAGCAGTACAACAGAATGGGAGAAGAAAAATCTATGAGTATAACCCCTAGAACTCTAGTTAAAAATTAACAATATTTATTACTCTGGAAACTGTGTTTAGGCCACCATACAGTTTTGTGCCATAGCTGCCTAATATCTGAGAAGAGCCATGTGTGCCTAGAAATTTAATAGGCTATTTTTGGCTGCCCTTAGGATTAACCAGTGGATCCATACAATCAATTCTACCCAAGGCCTACAAGAAATTCCTGACACCAGACACTTTTCTTAGGGATTACAAAACATGTCCACAGTACAGATGTTTGTTTTTTTTGACTCTTGACATAAAGAAGATTAGCATTAAGAATATGAACATTGAATACTTTTTAAACTAAGGTTTTAGAAATTTAAAAAGAATTTTTGATGGGCAGTATGTGTCCCTGAAACTAATTTTTTTTTTTAAAGTCTTCCACCCTACTCTTTTCAAAAAGAAATATTTTAATGTAAAATATACATAAAATTGACCATTTATATTTAAATGTATAGCTCAGTGGCATTAAGTACATTTATAATGTGCAACCATCACCACCATACATCTCTGGTACAGTTTTCATCTGTTAAAACTGAAATTCTATATGCATTAAATAGTAACTTCCCCATTTCCTGCTACTTCCAGATGCTGGCAACCAACATTTTCCATATTCTCTAACACTTATTTTCTGTTCTTTTTTTTGTTGTTGAAAGTATTACATATGTCCCCCTTTTTTTCCCCCATTGACCCCCTCCTCCCCGCTCCCACTTTTCTCCTACCTTCCCCTCACTATTGTCTGGTCCATTGGTTATGCATATATGCATATCAGTTCTTTGGTTTATCTTTTTCTGTCCCTCCCACCCCCCTTTCCTCTGAGATTCCTTAGCCTAACAACCAATTTGTACTTTTTAATCCCTTCACCTTTTTTGCCCATTCCCAAACCCCTTGCCTGTCTGGCAAGCAACAAAAAATTCTCTTTATCTATGAATCTGTTTCTGTTCTGCTTGCTCATTTTGTTTGTAGATTTGATTGTTGATAGATGTGTATTTATTGCCATTTTATTGTTCATATTTTTGTTCTCTTTCAAGAAGACACTTCAACATTTCATATACTGGTTTGGTGGTGATGAACTCCTTTAGCCTTTTCTTGTCTGGGAAACTCTTGATATGTCCATCGATTTTAAATGATAGCTTTGTAGGATAGAGTAATCTTGGTTAAAGGTCATTGCTTTTCATCACTTTGAATATTTCTTGCCACTCCTTTTGCCCTGCAAGGTTTCTTTTGAGAAATTGGCTAACAACTAATTGGGAACTCCTTTGTAGATAACTGCGTTTCTTTCGCTACTTTTAAGGTTCTCTCTTTGTTTTTAACCTTTGGCATATTGACGATGATGTGTCTTGGTGTGGACCTCTTTGGGTTCATCTTGTTTGAGACTCTGTGTGCTTCCTGGGCATGTATGTCTGTTCCATTCACCAAGTTAGGGAAGTTTTCTGCCATTATTTTTTCAAATAGGTTTTCAATTTCTTGCTCTCTTTTTTTCTCCTTCTGGCACCCTCATGATGCAAATGTTGGTACATTTGAAGCTGTCCCAGAGGCTCCTTACACTATCAACATTTTTTTTTTATTCTTTGCTCTGTTTGGGTGTATTCCAAACCGATGGTTTGCTTCTTGGCTTCTCCTACTCTACTATTGATTCCCTGTAAATTATTCTTTATTTCAGTTAGTGCATCCTTCATTTCTGACTGGTCTTTTTTTTATGCTCTTGAGGCCCTCGCTCAGTTCTTTGAAGTACTCACTAAGTTCCTTGAGCATCCTTATTACCAGTGTTTTGAACTCTGCATCTGTTAGATTGCTTATCTTTGTTTCATTTAGTTCTTTTCCTGGAGTTTGTTCTGTTCTTTCATTTGGTACATGTTTCTTTGTCTCCTCATTTTGGCTGCCTCCTTGTGTTTGTTTCTATGTATTAGGTAGAGTTGCTATGTCTCCTAGGCTTCCTAGGGTGGTCTGTTGTGGTAGGTGTCCTGTAGGGTCCAGTGGCACAGCCTCCCTGGTCACCCCAGCTGGGCCCTCTAGTTGCACTCATCATGTGGGCTGTCCACCTTTCTGTTGTAATTGAGTCTTGATTGCTGTTGGCATGTCAATGGGAGGGATTTACTCAGGCTGATCAGCTGCAAGGACTGGCTGTTCCCACTGACCTCTGTTGACCTTGGAGGATCAGCTGTGCAGGATCCACCACACAGAGCAAGACTGACTTCAGCAGGGCTCTGGTTCCCACTGAGTCCACTCTTTGAGTGTGTCATTTGAGCTGGTTGGGTGGTGGTGCTTTGACATGGTCTGAAGCTGTCTACTGGGTGGGCCGGCTCTAGGGCAGGGTCAGCCACTGCCTGTGTTCTACCTGGGACCACCAGGCATAAGCTACAAAGCTATCTACAGATGGCTGCTTCTTATGCTGGTCTTGGAGGTACCCAGGCAAGGCCAAGCTGTGAACCAAGGCTGGCTGTTTCTAGTGCCGGGCTGGTGCTGCTTACCAAGAGGTGTGGGGCTCACTGAGGCCAGATGCTGCCTGTTTGAGAGAATTTAGGAAAATCTGTAGCAGGAGCCAAGACAGGTCAATCCTGTGGTAAAGCCACTGGAAACAGCTTGGGTTGGCCTGAAAGATGGGTGGGGCGGGGGTGGGGGGGCAAACAGTGTGAGCTAGGTTGCTGGAGTCCCAGATATGATGGTACCCATCTGCCTGCCTGGTTGGGGAAGGGCTCACCAAAGGAACAGTGGCCTCCACCAGCACATCTGTCTGGGAGAAAGCTGCCTCTCCAGCTCTCACCCCAATGCCAAACAATTCAGTTCTTCCTTGTATGTCTCTGGTGCCTTTCAAGCTGCCTCCTCCACGCTGGAACCTGTAGGGAGCCATTCCAAGTAAGTCCGTATGTGGGCCCTTTTAAGAGGAACTGCCTGGGACTCCTCAGCCTCAATTCCCTCTGTTTTTTTGTTGTTGTTTTAAATATTTTTTCTTTATTTTTATTATTATTATTTTTTTTTAGAGAGAGAGGAAGGGAGAGGAAGAGAGAGATAGAAACATCGATGAGAGGGAACGTCCATTGGCTGCCTCCTGCATGCCCCCCCCCCCCACTGGGGATCAGGCCCACAACCTGGGCATATACCCTGACCAGGAATTGAACTGGCGACCTCTTGGTGCATGGATCAACGCTCAACCACTGAGTCACACCTGGCAGGCCCCTCTGGTTTTTATAGCTAGAAGTTATGGGGACTTTATTCCTGGCACTGGCACCCTGAGCTGGGGGCCTGTTGTGGGACAGGGACTCTTCACTCCTCACGGAGGACCTTCCCAGCTGAGGTAGCCCTCCTGATTTTTATCCGCCACATGTGGGTGTGGGACCTGCCAGTCTGCACTTCCACCCCTCCTACTAGTGTCAGTGTGGTTCCTTTAATTTAGTAGTTGTAGGGTTTCCATTCAGCTCAATTTCAGGTGGTTCTGAATGATGGTTGTTCTGTAGTATAGTTGTAATTTTGATGTGGTTGTGAGGGAGGAGGCAAGTACCATATTTACCTACACCCATTTTGACGGGAAATCCCTGTGTTTTTTTTTTTTAATAGTAGCCATCCTAATGTGTGTGAGGTAGAATCTTATTGTAGATTTGATTTGCATTTCCCTAAGGATTAGTGATGTCTAGCATTATTTCATGTGCTGATTGGCCATTAATTTATATTTAGAGAAATGTCTGAGTTTTTTGCCTATTGTTTTTTTTTTTTATTTCTTTCTTGTTTTTGTTTTTTTTTAATATTCTGGATATTCTTTTTTTTGCTAAAATATATTTTTATGGATCTTAGAAAAAGGAAGGGAGAGGGAGGGAGGGAGAGAGAGAGAGGAAGAAAGAGAAACATCAACATCGATGTGAGAGAGAAACACCGATTGGTTGCTCCCATATGTACCCTGACTGGGGATCAAACCTGCAACCTGGGTATGTACCCTAACCAGGTATTGAACCAACACTTTTTTGGTGCATGAGACAATACTCAACCAACTGAGCCATACTGGCTAGGGCAAGAATATTAATTATTTATCTGATACATGATTTGAAATATTTTCTCCCATTGCCCTTTCACTCTGCTGATAGTGTTTGATGCAGAAATTTTCAAAACTTCTGTAATCCATTATGTATGTTTGCTATAGATTTTTTATATGTGGCTTTGATGGTAAGGTAGTTTCTTTCTATTCCTAGTTTGTTGAGTATTTTTATTATGAAAAGGTATTTAATTTTTCAAATGCTTTTTCTGCATCCATTGAGATAATTTTGTAGTTTTATTTATTTTGTTAATATGGTATATTACATTGATTGATTTTTGTATGTTGAAATATCCTTGCATTCCAGGAATAAATCCCATTTGGTCATGGTGTATAATCCCTTTAATATGCTGCTGAATTTGGTTTGTTAGTGTTTTAAGGATTTTTTGCATCAGCATTCATAGGGATTTTGGTCAGTAATTTTCTTACAGTTTTTTTGTCTGGCTTTGGTAACAGGGTAATGTTGGATTCAGAAAATGAGTTACAAAGAGTTTATTACTTTAAAATTTTTTTTAAGTTTTAGAAGGATTGGTATTAGTTCTTTAATCTTTGGTAGAATTTACCAGTAAAGCTCTCAGGTCCAGGGCTTTTATTTGCTGGGAGATTTTTGATTCCTGATTCAATCTTATTACTAATTATAGATCTGTTCATATATTTTATTTATTCATGACTTAATCTTGGTAGGTTTTGTATTTCCAGGAATTTATTTCATCTAGATTATCTAATTTTTTGGTGTACTCTCATTCTTTTTTTTTTTTTTAAGATTTTTAGTTGCTTTTCATAGAGGAAGTGAGAGAAAGAAAGAGAGAGAGAGAGGAACATCAATATGAGAGTGCAACATCAATTGACTGACTCCTGCATGCCTTCTACTGGAGATCAAGCCCAAAACTCGGGCATATGCCCTGATGGAGAATTGAACTGGCCACCCCTATGTGCACAGGGCAGCGTTCAACCAACTGAGCCACACTGACCAGGGCCTCTTATCCTTTTTATTTCTGTAGAATCATTAGTAATGTCCCCAATTGCATTGCCGATTTTTGTAATTTGAGTCTTTTCCCTTTTTTCAAAGACCATCTAGTTAAAAGGTGTTTCCGTTTTGTTGATCTCAGAGAACCAACTTTTGGTTTCATTGATTTTTCTCTATCCTTTTTCTGTACCCTAATTTTATTTATCTCTGCTCAGATCTTTTCTTCCTTCTGCAAACTAGTCCCTTAAATTGTAAGGTTAGGTTGTTGAACTGATTCTTTTTTGTTTTTAATGTAAGCATTTATAGCTATAATTTTCCTCTTCACATTTTTTTACTGTATCGCATAAGTTTTGGTATGTTGTGTTTTCATTTTCATTTGGCTTTAAGTATTTCCTAATTTCCCTTATGATATTTTCGATTAAGACTGTGTTAATTTCCACAGTTTGGTGGTCTCCCACTTTTACTTATGTTATTGATTTCTAACTTCATCCCATTGTGATCTGAGTAGATACTTTGTATGGTGTCTACCTTTTTAAATAAATTGAAGCTAACTTATGGCTTGTCCTGGAAAATGTCCCACATGTACTTGAGAAGATTTGTATTCTGTTGGTGGATAGAGTGTTCTATATGCCCTTTAGATCTGGTTGGTTTATTATGTTATTTGAAGTCTTCTCTTTCGTTACTTGTCTTCTGTTTGGTTCTGTGGATTATTGAGAATAGGGTATTGAGATATGAAACTATTACTGTAGAACTATATTTCTCCCTTCAGTTTTGTCGTGTTTGGCTTCATATATTTTGCTGATTTGTTATTAGGTGCATATATGTTTATAATTGTTATGTCTTCTTGCTGTATTAAACCTATTGATATATAATGTCTTTCTTTGTCTTATCACCTTTTTTCTTTTTTTACTTAAAATCTATTTTGTCTGCTATTAGAAGCACCTTTGCTGTCTTTTGCTTACTATTTGCAAGGAATATTTTTTTCTCTCCTTCACTTTCAACGTATTTACATCTTTTGATATACAAAGAGTCTCTTGTAGACAGCATATAGTTGGATCACGTGTTTTTATTCATTCTGCCAATCTCTGTCTTTTGATTGGAGTGTCTGATCTATTTACATCTAAAGTGATTGCTAATAAGGAGAGACTTCTGTCATTTTGCCTTTTTTATCTCTCATTTCCTGCATTGTACTGTCTTTTGTTCAGTTTTTATAGTAAAATGTTTTAATTCCTCATTTTCTTTTGTTTATATTTTGTAGTTGTTTTTCTTGTGATTAAGAAGATTACATTTAGCCCTGACCGGTTTGGCTCAGCGATTAGAGCGTCGGCCTGTGGTACAGAGAGACCCAGGTTTGGTTCCCGCTAAGGGAACATACCTCGGTTGCAGTTTGTCCCCGGCCCTGGTTGGGTAGTGTGGGAGGCAGCCACTTGATGTGTCCCTTTCACGTCAATGTTTCTCTCTCTCTCTCTCCTTCCCACTCTATCTGAACAAAAAATGGAAAAATGTCCTCGGGTGAGGATTAAAAAAAAAAGGTATTTATTTATTTATCCTCACCCGAGGACATTTTTGCATGTATCTTCAGATAGAGCGGGAGGAAGAGAGAGAGGAAAACACCCATGTGAGAGGGACTCATCGAGTGGTTGCCACCCACACGACCCCAACTGGGGCTGTGGACAAACTGTAACCAAGGTACGTGCCCTTAGCGGGAACTGAACCTGGGACTCTCTGGTCCATGGGCCGATGCTCTGCTGAGCCAAACTGGCCAGGGCTAAGAAGATTACATTTAACATCCTAGTTATAATACCTTAGTCTGAATGTATACTGTCTTAATTTCAGTAATATATAAAAACCCTACTCCTTTAACAGCTCTGTCCCCATCTCTTTCAGTTGTTGTGTCACAGAATTTATACATTGTGTGCCCCAAAACATAAACTAATACTTCTTTAGATGCATTAGTCTCTTAAATTATGTAAAAAACAAAATGTGGAGTTTCGAACCAAAGTTACAATAATACTAGCTTCTAGACTATCAATTTTTAAAAAATATATTACTCTCTTACATCACGTAGCAAACAAAAAATGGAGTAACAAACTATTACAATAATACTAGGTTTTATAACTGCCCATGTATTTACTTTTATTGAGATGTTCTTTGAGCATCTTTAAGACTCTTAAAATAGTCTTTGGTTGGTTTGCCATCACATCTTTTTCAATAACTGTTTCTGTTTATTTTTTTCTTTGAATGGGTGATACTTTTCTATTTATTTATATGTCTTGTGGTTTTTTGTTGTTGAAAACTGGGTTTCTGAATCTAATATTGCGGTAACTCTGCAAATCTGAGTCTCCCTCTGTCACTGCAGAGATAAAGGGGCCAGATCCCTCCAACACTCATAGGCAGGAGGCTCTTGGGATGCAGTCGGAATAAGCATATTCAGAAGCCCTCATGGGAGAATGGATGGTTTTTATTGGTGTGGAATTACACTTCTGGGGTCATAAAGTCCCATGTCCAGTCATAGAAGAGGGGCAATTGTGGATTTAATAAGGCCAGAAATAAAGCCAAAGTCCAGAGTTTCCGTTCCATGGTATAGCTGTGTTCAGATTAGTATTAGTACAGTTTCAGTCCATTAGTCCATTGTATGGGTTCCACATGGCTGTGGGCCACATGGGGAAATGCAGGACGTGGGAGCCCTGCAAGCAGTATGGCATGGGCAGCAAGGGAGAGGGAGAGGGAAGAAAGGCAGCTTGCCTTTGTCTAGGAGACGAAATATTCAGGTTTCACCTGCAGTGGCCACGCCTTTTTGGCCACTGACTTGTTCCCAGTTGTGACAGACAAGTAGACACCTCCCTAGTCACTGAGACCCTACTGGGCATGCAGCTAGACTGCCTTTGTCCAGGCCCTTCCCCCACTGGGGGAATAGACCTGGAGTATTAATTGCAAACTTCCTGGCAAATAAGAATAACCAGGTTATGGCACCAATAACACCTCTATCTACCCCAGGGTTTGCTGGGTTTGGGGCCTTTTTGTTGTAGGCCATCTCTGCCAAGCATCAGCCTGAGGTATAAACTTAAGATCTTCTCAGGTCTTTTCTGAGCCTTTCTCTATTGATATGTGCAGTCACTTTCTAATTACTTCCTATATGCAATTGTGTGTGGATGTTGTAGTCTTTAGTGTCTGGCTCCCAGAAGGAAAAGAAAAAGAAAAATGAAGCGGGTAGGGAGATACTCGCCCTTTAAATGCTCTGGAAGTCACTTCAGCTGCATGGGGAGGGGCTTGTAGCAATGGAGGGAGGTGCATCAACAATAGCCACTTCCTCTTTGTTTGCACCTGTGTGATTAGAAACAATCAGTGATGTAAGCACAGATTACTGACATTTGGAGAACATGGTCCTGTTTGACCACTCTGACTACACAAACTGTGTATAAGCTGCTCCAGGAACATGTGTACAGCTGCCTCCCTCTGAGTGAGGGGTGGGTAGCTACTATCCTGCTAAGATCTGAAATTGACCAAAGTTAACCACAGTTTACCACCCAAGCCTCCAGTAGACTATATTAGTTAACATTCGTCCCTCGCCACTTTCACAATTTCACTCTTCGAAGCTTCACTCTGTTGTAACCCAGGAGAATCAACCTCACTCGGACACAAAGTAATTTTGAATATTAGGAGCTTTATTACCTGCACAGGGACTGCAGCCAACCTACACAGAGGAGAACTGCAGCCCCAAGCTCAGGGGGTGGGTTGCTTATATAGGACAGGGGTCATTCAAGAGTTTAGCAGAGCAAGCAAGGTGCGTGTACAGAAGTGGAGGCAGTTAGCGATAAGCAGGAGGGAACGGAGGTGGGAGGGAGCCCAGGCAAAAGGGAACTGGGTCAGCACACATCTATCCTGCTATTCATTCTATTATCTAAGTTTTAAAAACTAACAAATTCCCTTAGAGAACACATTCATTTAGAGGATTATCAGGCCAGCTGGTACTTCCTCAGGTTGCCTCTGACAGTATCATAGTTAGCCTTTTGTTTATTTAATCAGGACAAAATGATAGGAGCAGGTTATTACACACTCTGTCGTGGTTTTTTTAAATACTACATAGTCATTCCTCGCCACTTCGCGCTTCAACTTCCGCGGCATCACTTTATCACGGTTTTTTCAAATATAGTATAGTGAAAGTGTATATGCATTTTAAGTTTCCACAGATATGAGTGTGCTTATTTGTGCACACCTTTAACAACACAATATTCATAATTTTGATAACGTTATATCTTGTCATTTCAGTCTGCATTTCACAGAAATTAAGTTGAGTGTCTTTTCATTTGTTTAAGAGCTATTTGTAGACTGTTTCATTGCAATTTTAGTTTGTGTCTTTTCATTTGTTTAAGAGCTATTTGTAGACTTATTGCAATTTTAATTTTGGTGTATACTATTAATATTTTTTCTCACATTACTAAGTTATAGTACCTGCTAGAAATAGTGGTCCATGGCAGAAATCTTTATTTTTAGGATATTTTGACTTGTTCAAGGAAGAGAACTGGGAATGGCAGCTAGATTTCAATGTCTTAATATAAAAAGAATGTAAAATATCCCACTAGTAACTTTTTATATTGCTTATATGTTGAAATGGTAATATCTCTTAATATGTTGGATTACATAATGAAATTTCATCAATTTCTTTTTTCTTTCTTTGATGTGGCTAGAACATTTAAAATTAATATGTACCTTGTATTTTATTTTTAATTTTAGACAGTGCTACTCTAGACTGATTTGTCTTTTTAAATATGTTTTTATTGATTTTTTACAGAGAGAGAAGAAGGGAGAGAGAGATAGAAACATCGATGTCAGAAAGGAACATCAATCTGTTGCCTCCTGCATACCCCCTACTGGGGATCGAGCCTACAACCTGGGCATGTGCCCTGACTAGAAATCAAACTGGGACCTCTCAGTCTATGGGACGATGCTCAATCCACTGAGCCACAACAGCTGGGCTCTAGACTGATTTTATAAATATCTTGCATTAGTTGTAGCTTTATAGTGACAGGTAGGTAACATACATATTTTGTACAAAATCTCCCTCTAAAATGCTGATTTTGAAATTGAAGTCATGAAAGGTGTTGAACAGATAGAGTCCTTTGAGAGATACCAGTTAATAGTCCTCTCATCCACCCTATGACCCTTTTGACTGTAGTTGGCAAATATAAAATCTCACCAGAATGGGGGGAGTGGAGAGGAATGCACTGGTTATTTAACTTTAATTTTTTTTTTTAATCCTCACCCGGGGACATTTTTCTGCATTTATCTTCAGATAGAGTGTGAGGGAGAGAGGGAGGAAAAGAGAGAGAGAGAGAAACATTGACATGAGAGAGATACATCGGCTGGTTGCCACCCACATGACCCCAACTGGGGCCAGGGACCAACCGCAACTGAGGTACATTCCCTTAGTGGGAACCAAACCTGGGCCTCTCTGGTCCGTGGGCCAATGCTCCAACCACTGAACCAAACCAGCCAGGGCATGGTTATTTAACTTTAAAAATAAAGAAAAATGTGGCAGACGCTGGCCGGTTTGGCTCAGTGGTTAGAACGTTGGCCTGCGGTCCAGAGAGACCTGGGTTTAGTTCCGCTAAGGGCACGTACCTCGGTTGCAGTTTGTCCCCGGCCCTGGTTGGTTGTGCGGGTGGCAGCCATTTGATGTGTCCCTTTTACGTCGATGTTTCTCTCTCTCCCCCCCCCCCCCCATCTGAACAGAAAATGGGAAAATATCCTCAGGTGAAGATTAAAGAAAAAAGAAAAATGTGGCAGAATTTTTTTTTTTTTTTAAGTGTTAATGGATCTGAACCCCAGCCTTGGTTTTTGAACAAGAGAATTTCTGAGGCACCATGTTTAGTCTCTTATGATCAGGACTTTGCTACTGGTCCATTGTGGTTCATTCTGATAGACCTTTGAAGTAGAATCAACTAAGATAATAGGTGTAGTTTCAATTCCCCTGTCACCTGTTAAAGAAAAGGAGGCTTTGGAGGTTCCAAGGAAATTCAAGAGAGAATAGAAACCTGAACTGTGGAAAAGTTTCCCAGCACTCCCATGTGGCCCTGCACCTGTAGGTTTCATCAGTGCAATTTAGGAAACATTTTCCATCAAATCTCTGAAAGGCTCATTTACTGAATAAAGGGCTCAAAGCAGAGAGAACATCAGATCTTTCTAATTCTAAGAGGTAAAGTTCAGAGGAGCTGCGTTTTTTGGCAAGTGGAGAATAGAAGCAACAGTCATTGGGTGACAAGTAGTAAATTATATGTAAGAGGGTTAACTTAATAGAGTTTATTAGTTTGAACTATTACCTACAAAGACTTCCCTTTGGTTTCTCTTTAGAGGCAGCCTGTGTGTGATTGATTGGAAGACATCAGAAAAACCAAAACCTTTTATCCGAAATACATTTGACAACCCACTGCAGGTTGTGGCATACGTGGGTGCCATAAACCATGATGGCAACTATAGCTTTCAGGTCAGGATGCTAAGCCTCTGCTTAAAGCTTAGCTCAATGCTTGTTTATAGCTACTTAACTCTTTATGGTTCTTATTCTTTTTATATCCCACTATTTACTCTGTTCCTTGTCTACCACTTTAAAAACCACTTTCCCTCTTCTGAGACTTAGTTGTTTTTGTTGTTGTTAATAGTTCTTTAATAATGACAGTCTATTCTTCAGTGTCTTATCTGTCATCTTTGTGCTCTTGTGTATCCTGGTGTAGTCTTTCATTAACCTGTATTAGAAATTGAGTTAGATGTTACTGTAGATTGTTTTGTTCTGAATTTGCCCTAGAGTAAGAAGGAAGTTAACTTAAACTCTGGTCCTACTTGTTTCTTCCTAGGTTCACTGTGGTTTAATTGTGGTGGCCTACAAAGATGGATCTCCTGCCCACCCACATTTCATGGACCCAGAGCTGTGTTCCCAGTACTGGGAAAAGTGGCTTCTTCGACTAGAAGAATATACAAAGAAGGAAAAGGACCAGAAACCAGATTAGGTGTGGGACGCTGTATGGGAACTTTCAGCACTTTCTCACAGTTTGGGAAAATATATTGTTGTTTACTGAGACTTAAAATGGAAGTTCCACAGGATCTGAGAGCTGCATTAACACAAGCATAAAAATTAATTTGTTAAAATTAATTGCAACCAAAAAAACCGAAAAGTCAAAAAGTTTAGATATAAAGAACTGGACTTGAGCACACAAAAGACCAACTATGCTACCTCTGTGATCTACTTGAAAAAAGGCAAGTAAGATTGGCACGGCGTTGGTGGCTCTTGGACCCCCTGGGACCTTTCTGTGTCCTGGGCAGGCTGCCCAGTCTTTGAACTGAAATTGGAGGGCAGTGAGGCTTGGTGTGCCAAGCATTTCCCTAGGGTCACACCAGGAGGGAAGGAGCCCCAGAGCCCCAGGGTTTGTTGTGGCAGAACTTGCATTAGCCAACTATTATTGCCAATACAGTTTCCTAGATCTTGTTTTATATATTGGGGTTCTCCATATGTTTCTTTGGGAAATAAAATTTCCATTTAACATTTTTGAAAAATAACTATGTGATTCCTTAGCCTCGAATATTGCTCTCTGAAGTATGGAGCATATTCACCATATCATTGGCAATACCCCTTGGCATATCACCAGATAATTCCCAGAAGTAATTGTAGGTATTTTAGTAGCTGTATTCTGGTATGAATCATGTCCATAGAGAAAATGTATTGTTTGTGGAATTTTTCAGCTATGGGGAACAATAATTCAATATATTTTGGGGTGTTTGATAAGTAATAAAAATTATTAGTTGTCACTTGGTTTGGGAAACTTAAATAAATTCCCACTATAGCCCTGGGGAAGGGTCTCTATTTTATGGAGTGGGTGAGCATTTAAGTTATTGTCTTCAAATCATAGGGTGCTACAATTCTTTCGTTAGCCATTAATTATAAGAAATAAAATACAAGATGTGAGTAAAGCATTGAGATTTTTGTTTTTAATGTTTTTATTGATTTTTTAGAGCAAGAAGAGCCCTGGCCGGTTTGGCTAAGCGGTTAGAGTGTTGGCCTGCGGTCTAGAGAAACCTGGGTTTGGTTCCCCATTGCAGTTTGTCCCTGGCCCTGGTTGGGTCTTGTGGGAGGCAGCCATTCGATGTGTCCCTTTCACGTCAATGTTTCTCTCTCTCTCTTTCTCTCCCACTCTATCTGAACAAAGAATGGAAAAATGTCCTCGGGTGAGGATAAAAAAAAGAGAGAGAAAGAAGAAGGGGGAGAGAGAGAGAAACATTGATCTGAGAGAGAAACGATTGGCTGTCTCCTGCAAGCCGCATAGTGGGGATCAAGCCAGAAACCCATGCATACCTCAAATCGCCACAGCAGTCTTGAAAAAGAAAAACAGAGTTGGAGGGATCACATTACCAGATTTCAGGTTATACTACAAAGCCACTGTAATCAAAACAGCCTGGTACTGGCACAAGAACAGGCATGTAGACCAGAGAACAGAGAACCCAGAAATGGATACAAGGCAGTACACTCAATTAATATTTGACAGTGGTGGCAAGAGCATACAGTGGAGTAAAGACAGCCTCTTTAATAAATGGTGTTGGGAAAATTGGACAGCTACATGCAAAAAAATGAAACTAGACCATCAACTCACACCATACACAAGATAAACTCAATGGATAAAAGACTTAAATGTGACTCACGAATCCATAAAAGTCTTAGAAGAAACTGTAGGCCACAAAATTTCAGACATACGCAGCACAATTTTCACTGATACATCACCTAAGGCAAAAGAAACAGGAGAAAATGAACACATGGGACTACATCAAACTCAAAAGCTTCTGCACAGCAAAAGATACAATCATCAAAATGAAAAGGCAACCCACTGTATGGGAGAACATCATCAGATAAGGGGTTAATTTCCAATATATAGAGAGTACTCATACAACTCAACAAAAGGAAGACATAGAACCCAATTAAAAAATGGGCTGAGGAACTAAATTAGACACCAATGCAAATAGGACTTAAAAATGGCTAAGAGACGCCCTGGCCGGTTTGGCTCAGCGGTTAAAGCGTCAGCCTGCGGTCCACAGAGACCCGGGTTCGGTTCCCGCTAAGGGCATGTACCTTGGCTGCAGTTTGTCCCCGGCCCTGGTTGGGTCGTGTGGGTGGCGGCCACTCGATGTGTCCCTTTCACATCGATGTTTCTCTCTCTTCCTCTCTCTCCTTCACGCTTTATCTGAGTGAAAAATGGAAAAATGTCCTCGGGTGAGGATTAAAAAAAAAAAATGGCTAAGAGACATATGAAGAAATGCTCAACCTTACTAATCATCAGAGAGATGCAAATTAAAACAATGAAGTATCACCTCACACCTGTCAGAATGACTGCCATCAACAAATCATCAAACAACAAGTGTTGGCGAGGGTGTGGAGAAAAGGGGACTCTAATACACTGCTGGTGGGAAGGCAGACTGGTGCAGCCTCTATGGAAAACAATATGGTGTTAACTCAAAAAATTAAAAATTGAACTGCCATTTGACCCAGTGATCCCACTTCTAGGAATATACCCTAAGAAGCCTGAAACACCAATCAGAAAGAATATATGTACCCCCATGTTCATAGCAGTACTATTTACAATAGCTAAGATCTGGAAACAGCCCAAGTGTCCATCAGTAGACGAATGGATAAAAAAAGCAGTGGTACATATACACGATGGAGTACTATGCAGCTGTAAGAAAGAAAGATCTCTTATCCTTTGAGGCAACATAGAGGGACCTGGAAAGTATTATTTGAAGCTAAACAAGCCAAACAGAGAAAGACAAGTATCATATGATCTCACTTATTTGTGGAATATAATTAACATAACAGTCTGAGGAATGGGGTAGTCCCAGAGATGTGGAAGGGGGGTACAGATTGACAATCCCCAGAAGAGCGGGTGATGGGGGACAGATAAACCACAGAATTTATATGCATGTATGCAAGAACAATGGACGTGGACAACAAAGCTGGGGACAGGGAGGGAGGGGGAGGGGGGAATTAGTTGGCGGGGGGAGGAGAAACATCTGTAACAAAAATAAATAATAAAACAAACAGCCCTGGCCTATTTGGCTCAGCGGTTGGAGCGTTGGCCTACGGTCCAGAGAGACCTGGGTTCAGTTTCCGCTAAGGGCATGTACCTCGGTTGCAGTTTGTCCCTGGCCCTCGTTGGTCGTGCAGGTGGCAGCCACTCGATGTGTGTCTTTCATGTTGATGTTTCTCTCTCTCTCTCTCCCTCTCTCTCCCTCCCACTCTGTCTGAACAAAAAATGGAAAAATGTCCTCCGGTGAGGATAAAAACACAAACAAAATTAATTAATAATGAAAAAGGAAACTCAGGTCTGTGTTCTGACCGCCAATGAAACCGGGACCTCTTAGTCCATGGGACAACAATGCACTGAGCTATACCAGCTGGGCTTATTTTGTTTTAATTTCTGTGTTTATAGACTAATTACACAAACTTGGAAATTGTTTAGACTGTTTTTAAATTCATAATTATACCCCTGGTCTAGTAGCTTTGGTATGTGTTTTATGTAAAGGAATACAAGGAGGTGTCCTGAATCATGGTCACCTGGCAATGAAAACAAGTTTTAGGTAGGAAAGAGGATGATTGTGGGTGACCTTTTATTGACTATATACATTTTCATTTTTTAAGCAGCATATATTCCTGTAACATGTAATATCCATAATCTGGAGTCAAGTGAGAAAATTAAAAATTGTACCACTGGATTTTTCCACACTGCTCTAGAAAGCCTCACCGTGGGATATAGGAGACCAGACCCAATGAGACTTCATCTTAATACAGTTCAGTTGGTGTAACATAAATGCACCTTGGACCTGTCACTATGGATCAAGAGTCTTCCAAGTTAGTGGTGGTATAAAGAGTTTCATAAAGACCCTTAGAGTCTGATGAAGAAAACATGGTTGGTAGAACAGTGTAGTCCCTTGGTAGGTTTCCCTGAACCACACAAGGGCACCCCAGTTTTGCAGTACAATCCTGATAATCTTCAGATCTCACCAATTTTAAAAAATCTTAATCCTTTGAGAAGGAAATGTTGATGAAAAAACAAGTTATTTTCACTACTCAAGGTGTAGAAGGAGAAAGCCAAAGCTGAGTTTCTAAATGTCATAACTTTTTAAGAATTAACATGTATGGGGCACTCAGCCAGTCTGGCTCAATGGTTGAGTTTTGACCCATGGAACAATAGGTTGCTGGTTCCATTCCTGGTCAGGGCACATGCATGGGTTGTGGGCTCAGTCCCCAGCCAGGGGTGTGCAGGAGGCAGTCAATTGATGTTTTTCCCTTAGATGTTCCTCTCCTCCCTTCCTCTCTAAAAGCAATACAAATGTATTAAGAAAAAAAGAGGAATTAACATGTATGTTACTAGTTTTTGAATACTACCTGTTCCCCTAAGAAACTGTGAAATGAAACCAGATTTGTGGTAAGGAGAGATTCTCCAATGGAAGTAATCAAAAAAATTTTTTTAAGTTTTTACTGATCTTCAAAGGACTCGAATAGACACTTCCCCAAACAGGACATACAAATGGTCAGGAAACATGAAAAAATACTCAACATCTCTAATCATCAGAGATGCAAATTATTATTATTATTCTTTATTGATTTTGGAGAGGAATGGAGAGGGAGATAGAAACATTGAGGAGAGGAAACATTGATTGGCTGCTTCCTGCACACCCCCCATTGGGGATTGGGCACACAACCTAGACATGTGCCCTGTCTGGAAATCGAACTGGCGGCCTCTTGGTGCATGGGTCGACGTTCAACCGCTGAACCACACTGGATGGGCAAGAAATGCAAATTAAAATGACTATGAGACACCACCTCACACCTGCCAGAAGGGTGGCCATCAACAAATCCTCAAACAAATACTGGTGGGGATGTGGAGAAAAGGGGACTCTAATACACTGCTGGTGGGAATGCAGACTGGTGCAGCCACTATGGAAAACAATATAGTGTTTCCTCAAAATATTAAAAATGGAACTGCCGTTTGACCCAGTGATCCCACTTCTAGGAATATATCCTAAGAAGCCTGAAACACCAGTCAGGACGAATATATGCACTTCTATGTTCATAGCAACACTATTTACAATAGTTGAGATCTGGAAACAGCCCATGTGCTCATCAGTGGATGAGTGGATACAAAAGTTGTGGTTCATACACACAATGGAATACTATGCAACTGCAAGAAAGATCTCTTACCCTTTGAGACGACATGGAGGGACCTGGAGAGTATTATGCTAAATAAGCCAATCAGAGAAAGATAAGTACCACATGATCTCATTTGTGGACCATAATGAACAAAATAAGCTTTCGACAAAAAGAGATTCAGAGTCATGGAAGTAGGCAACAGACTAACAAATCTCAGAGGAATGGGGGATGGGAGGGGTGGGAAGACATAAACCAAAGAACTTATATGCATATATGAACAACTAATCAACACGTACATTAGGCTGGGGAAGGAAGGAGGGGGCTCAATGGGGAAAAAAGGGGGAACATCTGTAATACTTTAAAAAAAAAATGTAATTGATCTTCAGAGAGAAAGAGAGAGAGAAACATCCATGTGAGAGTGAAACATTGATCAGCTGCCTCCCACATGCCCTGACTAGGGATCAAGCTGGCAACCCAGGCATTTGCCTTGATCAGGAATTGAACTGGCAACACCTCGGTACATGGGATGATACCCAATCAACTGAGCCACACCGGCCAGGGCATTAAAATATTTTTAAAAGAAAGTATAAATTGCTTTTCTGAGTGAGCTACCTCAGAAGTACACAATGTAGCCTTACAGTCTTTTTTTTCAAAAATTATTTTTATTTATTTTTGTTACAGATGTTTCTCCTTTTTCCCCCATTCACACCTTCCTCCTGATCCTTCCCCCTGCCTGGTCCCCTGCATTGTTGTCTATGTCCATTGGTTACACATAAATGCATATAAGTTCTGTGGTTTATCTCTTCCCTCCCCCGCTCCACCCTCAGTCTGTATCCTACTTTTATGTCTCTGGGTCTATTTTGTTCATCAGTTTGTTTTGTTCATTATATTCCACAAATAAGTGAGATCATGTGGTATTTGTCTTTCTCTGATTGGCTTGTTTCACTTAGGATGATACTCTCCATGTCCCCCCCCATGTCGTCTCAAAGGATAAGAGATCTTTCTTTCTCACAGCTGTGTAGTATTCCATCGTGTATATGTACCACAGCTTTTTTTAATCCACTCATCAACTGATGGGCACTTGGGCTGTTTCCAGATCTTAGCTATTGTAAATAGTGCTTCTATGAACATAAGGGTACCTATATTTTTTTCTAATTGGTGCTTCAGGCTTCTTAGGGTATATTCCTAAAAGTGGGACCACTGGGTCAAATGGCAGTTCAATTTTTAACTTTTTGAGGTAACATCCTCGCCAGCACTTGTTTGATCATTTCCTGATGGCAGCCACTCTGGCAGGTGGGAGGTGATACCTCATCGTTGTTTTAATTTACATCTCTCTGATGATTAGTGACGCTGAGCATTTTTTCATGTACCCCTTGGCCATTTGTATGTCCTGTTTGGAGAGGTGTCTCTCCAAACGTTTTATGATGTTTAACCACGTTTTAATGATGTTAATTCTTCCAATCCAAGCATATACCAAAAACTATATGCTTCCACTTTTTTTATATCTTCCTCTATTTTTTTTTTTCGTCCTGTAGTTTTCTGCAAATAGGTCCTTTACTTCTTTGGTTAAGTTTATTCCTGGGTATCTTAATTTTTTTGCCACAAGGGTAACTGGGATTGCTTTTTTATTTTCTCTTTCTGTGAGTTCATCGTTGGTGTTTAAGAATGCTGTCTATTTCTTGACGTTAATTTTGTATCCTGCTACTTTGCTGAATTCATTTATTAAGTCTAGTAGATTTTTGATGGAGTCTTTAGGGTTTTTTATGTACAATATAATGTCATCTGCAAATAATAACAGTTTCATTTTCTTCTTTCTAATTTGGATCTCTTTTGTTTTTTTCTTCATGTCTAATTGCTGTGGCTAAGACTTCCAGTACTATGTTAAATAAGACTGGTGAAAGTGGGCATCCCTGTGTTGTTCCTGTTTTTAATGAAAATGCTTTTAGTTTTTGCCTATTGAATATGATGTTGGCGGTAGTTTTTTCATATATGGCCTTTATTATGTCAAGATATGATCCCTCTATTCCCACATTGCTCAGTGTTTTTATCAGAAATGGATGTTGGATTTTGTCAAATGCTTTTTCAACATCTAATGATATGATCATGTGGTTTTTACCTTTCATTTTGTTTATGTGGTGTATCACATTTATTGATTTATGAATATTTAACCATCCTTGCATCCCTGAAATGAATCCCACTTGATCATAATGAATAATTTTTTTGATGTATTGTTGGATCTGATTTGCTAACATTTTGTTAAGGATTTTGGCATCTGTGTTCATCAGGAATATGGACCTGTAGTTTTCTTTCTTTGTAGTGTCTTTGTCTGGTTTTGGAATTAGGATTATGCTGGCCTCATTAAATGAGTGTGGAAGTCTTCTGTCTTCTTCAAATTTTTGGAATAGTTTGAGGAGAATGGGTATTAGATCTTTGAATGTTCAGAAAAACTCCCCTGTGAAGCTGTTCAGGCCTGGACTTTTGTTCGCTGCGAGTTTCTTCATTACATCTTCAATTAGTTATTATTGGCCTGTTCAAGGTTTCTTTCCCTTCCTGCTTCAGTTTTGGGACTGTGTGTTACTAGAAATTTGTCCATTTAGCCTAGATTGTTCAATTTTTTGGCATATAATTGTTCATAGTATGTATTGATGATTTTTTTGTATTTCTGTGGTGTCAGTTGTTACTGCTCCTCTTTTGTTTCTGATTTTGTTTATTTGGGTCCTCTCTTTTTGCTTCTTGGTGGGTCAGGCTAAGGGTCCATCAATCTTGTTTATCTTTTCAAAGAACCAGCTTTGTTTCATTGATATTTTGAATTTTTTTTTTTAATTTCTGTGTTGTTTATTTCTGCTCTGACCTTTACTATTTTTTTCCTTCTGCTTGCTTTGGATTTTTCTTTTTGTTTACTTTCTAGTTTTTTTGAGTTGTAGGGCTAGAAAGTCAATTAGAAATTTTTTTTTGTTTCTTGAGGTAGGCCTATAGGGCTATGAATTTCCCTCTTATGACTGCTTTTGCTGCATCCTATAGATTTTGTGTTGTGTGTTCATTTTCATTGGTTTCCAGGCAGTTTTTAATGTCTTCCTTGATCTCCTTGGTAATCCATTTGTTGCTTAATAACATTCTGTTTAGCCTCCATGTGTTTGAATGTTTTGGGGTGTTTTTGTTGTAATTGATTTCTAGTTTTATACCATTGTGATCTGAGAAGATGCTTGACATAAATTCAGTTTTCTTGAATTTGTAGAGACTTACTTTGTGTCCTAACACGTGGTCTATCTTTGAGAACGTCCAGTGTGAACTTGAGAAGAATGTATATTCTGCAGCTTTGGGGTGAAATGTTCTGTAAATATCAATTAAGTACAAACTGATCTAGTTTGTCATTTAAAGACTCTGTCCTTGTTTATTTTTTGTCTAGAAGATCTATACAGTGGTGTCAGGGGGGTGTTAATGTCACCCACTATGATTGTATTGCCACTGTAAGGTTTTGTATTTCTTGAAGTCCTCCAGAAGTTTTAAAATATATTTTGGTGCTCCTGTATTTGGTGGGTATATGTTACCAGAGTTTTTATATCCTCTTGTTGGATTGAACCTTTTAATATTATGTAGTGACCTTCTTTGTCTCTTATTATGGCCCTCTTTTTTAACTCTATCTTATCAGATATAAGTATTGCTACACCAGCTTTTTCTTCATTTCCAATTGCTTGGAAAAATTTTTTCCAACCCTTCACTTTTTTCTTGTGTGAGTCTTTTGTTGTGAGGTGGGTCTCTTGTAGACAGTATATATATATATAATGTCAGGTTTTCTTTTCCAACCAGCTCCCTGTGTCTTTTGATTGGAGCATTTAAGCCATTTGTGTTTAAGGTTATTATTGATAGATACTTATTAGTTGCCATATTTATTTTATGCCTGTGTTCCCCTCTCCCTCTCTGTTTCTTCTTACAACAGTCCCTTCAGCATTTCCTGCAGTGCTGGTTTGGTGGTGGTAAATTCCTTTAGCTTTCTTTTGTTTGTGAAGGTCTTTATTTCTCCTTCAATTTTTAATGATAGCCTTGTTGAATAGAGTAGTCTTGGATTCAGATCCTTGCCTTTCATTACTTTGTATACTTCATGCCACTCCCTTCTGGCCTGCAGTGTTTCTATTGAGAAATAAACTGATAGTCTAATGGGAGCTCCCTTGTAGGTAACTTTCTGTCTCTCTCTTGCTTCCTTTAAGATTCCTTCTTTGTCTTTAATGTTTGCCATTTGTATTATGATGTGTCTAGCTGTCGGTCTTCTGGGGTTCATCTTGCTTGGGACTCTCTGTGTTTCCTGGACTTGTGTGACTTTTTTCTTCACCAGTTTAGGGAAGTTTTCTGTCATTATTTCTTCAAACAAGTTCTCTATTCCTTTCTCTGATTCTTCGCCTTCCGGTACCTCTATAATGCGAATATTGTTATATTTTGTATTGTCCCAAAGCTCCCTTAAACTCTCCTCCTGCTTTTCATTTTCTTTTTTTCCCATTTGCTATCTCTATTTGGGTGTTTTTTTTTCTACCTAGTCTTCTAAGTTGCTGATTCAGTGTTCCGCTTCTAATCTACTATTGAATCCTTCTAAGCTATTTTTCATAACAGCTATCCCATTCTTTATTTCCTCTTGATTTTTATGCATAGCTTCTACCTCGTTTTTTAAGCTAATATAGTTCCCACTGAGCCCTTCATAATTTTCAAGTTGCTTGTAGCTCTTACTAAATTGTTTGAGCACCCTTAAAATCATTGCTTTGAATTCTTTATCTGACCAATTGCTTTCTTCCATTTTCTGTAGTTCCTTTTCTGGTGATTTCTCTTTTTCTTTCATTTGGGTGTTGTTTCTTTGTCTCACCATTTTAGCAATCTGGTAGTTCTAGGCCCAGTGAGGGATGTTGGAATGTGTAGGCAGGTCAGTATGTATCAAATAAAGCTGCTGTGTCTCCCAGACTGTTTTGGTGCATGGCATCTCTTGCCTGCTGTGCTTCCTGGAGGATTGATAACTGGTGGTTGGTATTGGTCTGTTGTGCAGGTCTCAGCTCCTCGAGTCTTGCTGCTGCTTGGGTTGGGGCACTGCTTCTGATCAGCCTCTGCTAATGCTGCTGGGGATACGTAGGTCTCAGCTGCCAACCTGTGCTGCTGCTGCCTGTGGTGTATGGGTCCAGCTGGTGCACTGCTGGGGTGCGTGGATCCTGCTGGTGTTCTGCTGGGGTGTGCTTCTGTTTGATGGGGCTCAGCTCCTGATCAGTCGCTGCTGGAGGTGAGTGTCAGCTCCTGGTTTGCATTGCTACTGCTGCTGCTGTTGCCAGGCCGTGCTCTCAGCTCCTAATCTTCTGCTGCTGTTGGGGGCTGAGGATGCTCTGCTCCTGGGACTTTGCTGCTGCCAGGAGGAGGGACTCCACTCCAAATCTATTGCTACAGTTGTCAGGGGTAGGTCTCGGCTGCCCGAGGCTTGCTGCTACTTGGGCTGAGGCACCACTTCTGATCAGCCTCTGCTGATGCCACTGGGGGTGGGTCTCAGCTGCCAATCTGTGCTGTGGCTACCCGGGGATGGATGTCCACTCCCGAGCCTCAGCCGCTGTTGGGGGTGGGGCTCTACTCCCACCCAGTCACTGCTGCTGTGGGGGATGGTGCTCAGCTCCTGGCCAATTGTGGCTACTGCAGCAGGCACCTCGATAGCTCCCTACTGTGCACTGGCCCATGTTGACACAGTGGGGTCCATGGGTCCAATGGTGCAAGGCGCTTTGGTGACTGCTCCCTGCTTCCTCCTCCCAGAGAAGACCAGGGATCTTCCAAAATGGTGGGGCCTCCCAGCCACACAGGGAGAAGAAGTTCACTGACCAGCTGTTTACCATGGTAGCCAGCTGGTTTTCATCCACAGCATAGGAACCTTCTGCCCCATGTATCAGCAATTCTCAAGGTTGGTCGTCCAGTCACATTTACTCACACTCTCTCTCACACTCCCTCACTCTCTCATACACTCACTCTCGCTCCGGTCCTGCCCACCGCCATCTTTTCTAGCCTTATTGTCTTGAGCTTTGAAATAATCCATTAGATTCAAAGCTGTGTTCCTTTCTACAATCCTACACATTCTTATTAATGCATTTAATGCAGCTGACTAAAAGCTTTGTGCTGGCACTAAAAGCCAATTTTTCTATTCTCCAATTTTTATTAATTTATTTTTGTTACAGTTGTTCCTCCTTTTTTCCCCCAGACCACCTCCTCCCCATCCCGTCCTCCATCCCCACCCCTCTAACATTGTTGTCTATGTCCATTAGTTATGCATACATGCATATAAGTTCTTTGGTTCATCTCATCCATTCTCCCCCATGCCCCTACTCAGGTTTGTCAGTTTGAATCATACTTCTTTCTATGTCTCTGGGTCTATTTCATTATTTAGTCAACCTTGTTCATTATATTCCACAAATAAGTGAGATCATGTGGTATTTGTCTTTCTCTGATTGGCTTATTTCACTTAGCATAATACTCTCGAGGTCCTTCCATGTTGTCTCAAAGGATAAGAGATCTTTCTTTCTTACAGCTGCATAGTGTTCCATTGTGTATATGTACCACCGCTTTTTTATCCACTCATCTATTGATGGACACTTGGGCTGTTTTCAGATCTTAGCAATTGTAAATAGTGCTGCTATGAACATAGGAGTACATATATTCTTTCTGATTGGTGTTTCAGGCTTCTTAAGATATATTCCTAGATCACTGGGTCAAATGACAATTCAATTTTTAATTTTTTGAGGTAACACCATACTGTTTTCCATAGTGGCTGCACCAGTCTGCATTCCTACTAGCAGTGTACTACAATCCCCTTTTCTCCACACCCTCACCAGTACTTGTTTGATGATTTGTTGATGGCAGCAGGTGTGAGGTGATACCTCATTGTTGTTTTAATTTGCATCTCTTTGATGATTAGTGACTTTGACCATTTTTTTTATATGTCTCTTGGCCATTTGTATGTCCTGTTTGGAGAGGTATCTCTTTAGGTCCTCAGCCCATTTTTTAACTGGGTTTTTTGTCTTCCTTTTGTTGCGTTGTATGAGCACTTTATGTAGTTTGGAAATTAACTCCTTATCTGATGTATGGTTGGCAGTTATGCTCTCCCATACAATGGGTTCCCTTTCCATTTTGATGCCTGTTTCTTTTGCTGTGTAGAAGCTTTTTTGCTTGATGTAGTCCATGTGTTAATTTTTTCCTTTGTTTCTCTTGCCTTAGGTGATGTATCAATGAAAATTCTGCTGTGTATGATGTCTGAAATTTTGTTGCCTACATTTTCTTCTAGGATTTTTATGGATTCATGAGTCATATTCAAGTAGATAGAATAGTCTTGGATTCAGATCCTTGTTTCTTATGACCTTGGTTATGTCATGCCATTTTCTTCTGGCCTATAGTGTTTCTGTTGAGAAGTCAGCTGATAGCCTAATGGGGGATCCTAAAAGCCATTTTTTCCCCAAAAAATCCCCCCCCCCCTCAGACTTGGCCTCTTGCTCAGAGCCATTAGCACCTGTTTATCTGAGAACATTAACGTCTCTCTGTAAATCCATTATAGTTCTAGGGAAACGTGTGAACATATGACCTATGGTTCCATATTTGTTGACTCTGGTAAACACAGGAAGAAGGTTTAGTCATAAGTCAATGTGTTTCCAGGTAACCAATTTGCCTACCAGCTTTAAAAGGAGTTAGAGAGGGATAATTGGTTTTAATCACTGCCTCTTTCCACCCGAGCAATTAAACATTTGATTATAAACTACCCTACTTTTTGTCTCACACACATACATATATACACACACTAAAGCAAGTAAATAGTTGGAACTTTTATTTTTATAAATACCTCAGTTGTTTGGAGCTGGTGCCCTAAAGAGAAACACTGTTTTCAACCAATCAATTACTAAGTAAAAGGCAGAATCGACTCTCCTTGCCTCACTGAGGCCTACAGGTTAAGCAAAAAGGTGTGCTGTTGCTGGAAGCAGAACCTATAAACCTTTAAAGTTATTTATACTATAGAAGGGAACTTGAGAGAATATCTTTGGGGAGATGTCCCTGACTGAGTAAAAAGTTATGTTTCCTTGACAATAACAGTGGTCAGGTTTGAGTAATGTATGTGTAAATCCAATCATAAAATGATGTTCTGGGTTAGGGTTCCTTTATGATCAAGAGTTGGGGGAATTGTTTAATAGATCATCACAGATAAACTTAAAAGTTCTTGCCTTTGGCCCAGCCAGTGTGGCTCAGCGGTTGAGCATTGGCCCATTCACCAAGAGGTTGCTGGTTCCATTCCTAGTCAGAGCACATGCCCAGGTTGTGGGCCAGATCCCCAGTGGGGGACATGCAGGAGGCAGCCCATCGATGTTCTCTCTCATCGATGTTTCTATCTTTCTATCCCTTTCCCTTCCTCTCTCTCTAAAATCAATAAAGAAAAAAAGAAAAAAGAAAAAAGTTCTTGCTTTTATTTTCCTAATCCCATTTCTCTCCTTTACGATAAACATCATCATAAATTTGGAGGGTGTCTTTCCAGTGTGTCCTTTCATAGTTTTACCACCTGTGCTGATCTCCATGAAAAATATATAGATGTCTTTTGTGTGTTTTCGGTTTTCACTTGTTTTGTCTCCACTTGGTTTTGAACTCTCTTCAGGTGACCACTTCCAGACCTGTATTTTCTCATGATTCATTGTCTCACCAATGGGCTGATAGGCTAACTAACAATGTTTTGTTACTACACACAGTGCTGCAGTGAACAGCACCCTCATGTGTGCATATATCCTGGAACACAGGAGGCAGGTGCAATGTGGTGGAAGCAGGATGTCAATTGTGGCTCTAGCACTTACTAGCTCTGTGACTTTATGGCAAGTTACCTTACCTTTCTGTGCCTGATTTCCTCATTTGTAAATTGGGGGGAAATAATAGTATCTACTATTATTATGGTAGAGTAATACAGTGATGTAAGCACTTAGGACAGTGCCGGGCATATCATGGGAACAAAATAAATGTCAGCCATCATCATTATCAAATGAACACACCTGGACACATCTTTGCCTGCCCCAGGATGTGTACAGCTTAAATGTTACTGCCAAATTCATCTTCCAAATTAACTTATGTTTCCACCAGTGATATTTAAAATTTTCCTCTTTCTCACATATTTATTAACAAGAATGATAAGACTTTTTTTTGCCAACATAATGGGGTTCATTTTCCCTTTTTGTTTTAAACAGCAGTATTGCTTGAATAAAATCTGCTTGAAAACGGGATTGCCACCTAGTGGTGGGAGAAGTAAACTGCAGTTAGCGAGCCGAAGCCAAATATGGGTGGACCTACGTGTACCTTGGGGAACTGGGGCATTTTAGTTCCTAACACAGGTCTGGTTTGAATTAAAGTAACTGCGTGACAGGTTTTCTATCATCTTCTCCCCATTTTTTAGGCAGCTCGATTATTTTCTCCTCACTTTTTCTAGTATGCTGACATGAAGACCTATCTGCACAGCCCTGAGGCTTCCCACAGCTAAATTAATCTGGGTCACTGGCTCAGAAAAGAGAAGTGAGATATATTAGGAACAAGGCTATTTACAAATTGGCAGAAGACTGTGGCTCCAAGCAGGGCAGGCTTTTCATGAGCTGTCCTAACTCACTAGTGGAGAGATGGTCAAAGTGCATGCATCAGGGCTGCTCCCTCAAACCACCATAGAGGGCACGGCTGAGAGTGTCAGTTACCTTCTTTCCAAATCAGGGACTTGGACAGTCTGCTGCAAAGACTTTTATTTATTTGTTTGTTTGTTTGTTTGTTTACTTGTTTATTTATTTATTTTTGGTTAATCCTCACCCAAGGATATTTCTCCATTGATTTTTATTTATTATTATTATTTTTTTAATCCTCACTTGAGGACATTTCTTCCCATTTTTTGTTCATGTAGAGTGGGAGGGAGAGAGAGGACGAGACAGAGAGAGAAACATCAACGTGAAAGGGACACATCGAGTGGTTGCCACCTGCACGACCCAACCAGGGCCAAGGACAAACTGCAACCGAGGTACATGCCCTTAGTGGGAACCAAACCCGGGTCTCTCTGTACCACAGGCCGACACTCCAACCGCTGAGCCAAACCAGCCAGGGCTCTCCATTGATTTTTAGATAGAGTGGAAGGGAGGAGGGCGGGGGGAGAGAGAGATATATATGTGAGGAGGACACATCAATTAGTTGCCTCCCACACTACCCTGAATGGGGGCCAAGAATCAAACCCTCGACCTTTCAGTCTGCCACCGACAAACTGACCAGAGCTCCTGCAAAGACTTCTAAAGTTATAGTCTAAAAATATTTCAGGGTGCATGAAAATGTTAGATATTAATCATCAAAGACATAGATACCTTTTAAAAGATCTATACAAAAGTGTTCCATGAGAGACAAGGGTGTAAAAAAGTGTTGCTGAACTGCTATATAACATGTCTTTAAATAAGTACAATCACTAAATTAATGGGATATTAAAAGTTAAAAAAAAATGAAACAGGGTCCAGACAATAAGCAAAGGTCAGCTGTGATTAGAAACATCCACTCAAATCTAACTGTCCCACAGCACCAGGCTCATGCTCATTTCTAAGCTCCTTTGTGATGATGCATTTGCCTAAAATAATTTCCCTTCATCCCTTTGTTCAGCCAAATCTTAATTTTCTAAGTGCTTGGACCTGAACCCCAGTCCTACCTGATGTCCAGCACAAGTCTTTCTAACTCTGCAGAAAAGGAGATGGTGTAAGTACAGAAAATAAGAACGTCAGAAATCAGGCAGACAAGGGTTCAAATCCCAGCCCTGCAATGTTAGGTGAGTCTCTTCCCTTCCCCATACCTACTTCCTCATAGGTAATTTAGGCATAGTACTGAGACCCAGTGTTGTCTAAGTAGGCACTGGGAAAATACTTGTTTCTTCCTCTTTGAAACTGATTCCAATCAGAATGTGATGATGCCACCCAGCACTATACTCCCGAGAGGCCATTATGTTTACTACCCATATCGATTCTTGTTTGTACTCTACCTTTTTCTGTCACTTTTCAGATGTGTATACCATCTCTCCAGTCATTGGGACACATCAACAACACTGGACAAATGTGAAGCATTCACTACATATATACTACTTGTTAAACAAACTGCCCTACAATTAGCAGTTACACATAAGGAGTGGGTTTTAAAAAACACAACAACAAGGCTTGGGTAATAACTACAGAACATGATACAGGGGACAGGTGGTGATAAGCTGAGAGAACTGGATGCATCTTGAATTCAAAATCAGGAAAGTGAAAGAAGTAGACAAAAGACACACAGAACAGTTTTAAGAGAGATAAGTACGGGGACAAACAACAAAGGGAAAGTGCCCTGCCCCAGAACAACAGAAAAAAGAGCTGGGGATCAGACTGGCCCACCAGAGACATTGTGGTTAGTTCTGGGCAGTCCTTTGCTATGAGTTGTGGGTTCAGTGAGCTCAGTGATTTGAAAGTAGATGCAGAATTAGAGGAGCCAGAGGTAACAAGGGTTGTAAAATGGGACATGTGCAGCAGTACAGAGATGAACAGGGTGGTACAAAAAGCACAGGGTTGTGAGATAGAGGTTATTTCATCCCTTCATCCCACACATTGAGTGTCTGTTGTGTGCCAGCTTGTGCAAGGCACTGAGGATCAAGAAGAACGTGGATTTTATAGTCTAGAGGAGAGGCAGGCAATTAACAGTTGAAAAGAGTAGTAAGAAAATTACAGATTGAGAAGCATGAAGAACCAGAGTCACTGAGCCAGCAAGATTGAAATTTTGGATTGGGTGGTCAGAGAGGGCTCCTCTGAGGGGCGACCTAAGATTAAACCTGAAAGATAAAAAGTAGTCAATGTAAAGAGCCACAGGAAGAGTATTCTCAAAGCCTGGAAGTAAGAGAGTTTATAGTCTAGAGGAGGGACATCAGTAAGAAGACAGGGCTGGTCAGGAAGCAGTGAGGGAAGAGAAGGAATTACAAACTAGGGGCAGGTGGGGAGCCAAGTTATGCCAAACTCATTAGGCTGTAAAAGGACATTGCATTTATTCTAAGGAAGATGGAAAGGGAGGCTAAACAGGGGAATAAAGTCATCCCATCCCCTTCGGAAAAGGTCAGTCTTGTTTGGAGAGCAGAAAACAAGGGTAAGAGTTGAGGCAGAGACCATCTGGTCAGCGATTGCAATAGTGTTGTTCATGAATCAATGAACTATGGCCTATGGAGTCAATTTGGTCTGCTGCCTGCTTTTGTACAGTCTCTGTGCTAAGAATTGTTTTCAGATGTCACATGGAATTGACTAAGAGGCCTCTGCCGCCTTCAGGTGTAGCTTTCTTTCTGAACGCCTGGGAATCACTATTGTGGTTAGGAATTCTAGCTGTCCAACATCACAGACAGCATCTACCACATGAGCACAGAGACTCTGAACTGTGTTGTTTTTTTTAATGTATATTTTTTATGTATTTATTTGAGAGAGAGAGAGCGAGCAATTTGTTGTTCCACGTATTTATGCATTCACTGGTTGATTCTTGTATGTGCCCTGACCAGGGAACAAACTCTCAACCTTGGTGTATCGAGACCATCTAACCAACTGAGCTACCCGGCCAGGATGAGACTAAACTGTAATGACATATGTGACCTTCAACTCGTATCTGGCTCTCAAGACTCAGCTTGTGTTCCCTGTTCTGTGAGCTTCTCTGGTCTCTTCAGTGGTGATCTAGCTCCCACAGCATTTGACACGGGCTTCTGTGTTAGTGGTCACATCTACTTGTACATCCATCTTCCCCACTAGACAATGAGCAAGGATCCAGTTTTATATTTCCTCTGCACCCAGTGCTAGCACAGGGCCTGACTTGTGAGACACAAAGGCCATGCTGGTTCATGTAGCAAAACTGTCTTGCCCTGTCCATATCCCCTCAGCACTTGCTGTTCCTCATAATGGTGCAATAAAGTTTGCATCCCCCCAAATTCATAGGCTGAAACCCCAATCCCAATGTGATGGTATTTGGATGAGGGGCCTTTGAGAGGTGATTAAATCATGAGGTTGAAGCACTTGGAATGGGATTAGTGCCCTGAAGAAGCCAGAGAGCTTCCTTACTCTCTTTTCACCATGTGAGGGAGGACACAAGAAATCACTGGCAGCCTGCAACCTGGAAGAGTGCCCTTGCTAGAACCCAACCATGCTGGCTCTCTGATCTCAGACTTCTAACCTGTGAGAAAGAAATTTCTACTGTTTATAAGCTACCCAGTCAATGGTACTTTGTTATAGTACCCCTAGCTAAGACAGATGGCTTCGTATAAAAACCTGAGAACTGCCTGATTGTTTTGCCTAGCTGCAGGGCAGACCAAAGTTCCATGGAGTTAATTCCCTTGGAGGCAACCCTTGGCTAGTGAAACGCAGGAGTTGGTGGCTGAATAGCCCAGCTTCCTCACCCCTTGGGGCAACTCTGGGGCATGTTCTGTATAGTTGCCGAAAGCTCCCCAGCTGAGGGAAGCCCAGCAGTAACTTGTTTATTAACACACCCTATATTGGCTTTCTTCTCTTCCCTGTTTAACTTCCCCATAACAATAAACCACTGTCTCGGGGTCTACTTCTGGAACAGTTGATGAGAAGGTTGATTGGATGTATGGATGAGGATGCTTAGCAGCAAAGAAAGCAATGTAAGCCAGCTTGTCTGCTGTCCCCTAGTACATGCTGCTGCTTCCCCAGTGAGTCCAGATTATGTTGGAGCACGTGCATAGCCAACACTTCTGACACAGGAAAAAGCACTTCCTAGCTGTCTTCACCATCCTGCTATTCATCATCCCATCCATCTGCTGTCTCCATGAAACACTCGCCCACGTCAGCTAAAATGGTGCACTGGGCTTGGAATTGGTTGAGAAAATGTCAGGCTGATAAAACAGGAGAGAACCTAAATAGCAACTGTGTGGACCATGATGGTGGCCACACAAATCTGCCCCTTTACATAGATAGCAGGACTTCTGGAGCCCAGGAGGCCTCTCTAAATGAATTATTAGTTAGGAGAGGTGCAGGGCAAGCCCTGGGAGTCATTAGAAGCTGTGTCTGTACCCTTCATCCATCTCCTCTCTGGTACTTGGTGCTCTTCACCCCTTCTTCCAGCAGGCTTTGCATCAGCTACTTCTTGCCTCCTCTTTGGGAAAACAGGCGATTCTCCAAACACAGAATTGAATTTGTTTAAAATTACTAGTTATTTTTAAATGTTTATCTGTTAGCTCTTTAATCAGACTTCCATGTAGCAGGAGTTAATAAAAATGTGTGGATTTTGATACCTAAGGTCAGTTCCAGGATGTTCCTTGCAGAAAGAACAGTGCATGTCCCGGAGAGCTGGGGATTCTATGTTTTTTCTGAGGGAAAGGGTCATTCTAAAACCAAGGTTATTTTGATCTTAGAATAGCAGATATTTATATATTTGTTCACTGGACAAGTACCTATTGAGTGTCTATTAGGACTCAGGCACTGTCCTAAGGTCCAGGAATAAAGTAGTGAGCAGAACAAATAAAATTCTTCACCTCACTAAGATTACAGTCCAGTGGGAGAGTCGGACAGTAAGCGGATGTGTGTTAAATGTCAGGAAAGTTTAAGTAATGTGAGGAAAAACAAAGCAGAGGAAAGGAAATAGAGGGTATAATCTGAGCTGAGGTGGTCAGTTTAAGTGTTCCAATTATCTATTGCTGTATGGAAAAACACCTCAAAACCAGGTGGTCAAAACAATTATTTTACTATCTCTCAAATGCTGTGTACTGACTGGGCTTATCTATGTGGTTCTCCTGTTCTTCACAAATGTTTGTTGGGGCTGCAGGGTTCTGCAGCTTGGCTAGGCCGGGATGTCTAGGATGACTCGTTCACATGTCCGGTGTCTTAGAAGGTAGGGAGAGAAGGCTGGGCCCCCCTGGGATGTCAGGACAACTGGGCTCCTCTCTCCAGTCTCAGGACCTTTCCCGCTCCAGGTGACCTGTTCACGTGGCCTCTCACATGGCTTTCTGGCAGGGTAGTCAAACCTCTTACATGGCAGCTCAGCACTCCCCATCTTCAGAAGCAGAAACTGCCAGGCCACTTAGGGTTAGGCCTGGAGTTGGCCCAGCATCACTGCTCACACAGTCTGTTGGTTAAAGTGAGTCACAGGGCCAACACAGATTCAGCACAGGAGGTGAGCCCTACAAGGCAGGGTTCACTGGGGGACAGCTCCACAAAAGGCCTCATTGATTGTGTGATATTTGAGCAGAGAACAGAATAAAGTGAAGGAGTAAGACATGCAGCAATAAGAGAAGGTGCAAAGGCCCTGAGATAGGAATGTCCTTGGGATGTGAGAGGAAAGCAGAGTCCACTGCAGCTGGATCTGAGCAGCGAGTGATGAGGTCAGGAGGCAGCCAGGGCCACATCTCCTCAGTGCTGCTGGCCATGGAAAGGGTTTGGGAGTTATTCTTAGTGTGAAGGAAAGCCCTGGATGTGCCAGGATTCCAATAGCCACCTGACCTGGATGCTGCTAGATTCTGAGCTTGCTGTGGAGACTCCCCCTCATGTTCTCATTAAGGCCTCCCAGGATCACCCTGTTTAAACTGCAGCTTCCTCTCCTTCCAACTCTCCGTGCACCTTCTCTGTTTGATGATTTCCCACAGTTCAGCACCACCTAGATTCTCATATTTTACTAGTTTTTCTTATCTATTGCCTACCTTCTCCCTCCAGAAGATAAATTCAAAACTGGCAGGGAGTTTTGTCTGTAGGCCCACAACTTATGTTTGTTGTAGGAATGAACTAATCAGTCACTCTCTGTAGCCCCCGTTCAGTCTAACACAGTGCTTGAGACACATGGGAAGGGTATGCCTAGTGAACACTGAACAACTGATTAATTTGGCAACAAAATAATTTTTATTGTTCCACTTATCTTACCCAAAAGTTATCTTCTGGTAAGCAATTATCCAGAGAAAATGAAGAAAACAAGCCTTCAAAGCAGCCCAAATAGTGACTAATGGTCACAGGACAGCCCATCACTTCACCTATAATTCTAGTGTGCTCAGTAAGCTGGCTATCAAACAACTGTAGCTTGGAAAGCCCTGGATTAGAGGAGGAAGAGCTGTGATAAAATAAGGAAAGTAACTGAAAACTCAAAATGCAAACTGAAGGTAAATAACAGACTGGACTGCAGGGCACAGGGACAAAGCAGGCCTGTGGGCCCAGTTCTGGGAGAAGCCTACAAATGGGTATATCCACCAGCAATATTTAAGATGATGACTAAGTCACTTTTTAAAAAATGTATTTTATTGATTTATTTTAGAGAGAGAAGAAAGGAGAGAGAGAGAGAGATAGAAATATCAATGATAGAGCAACATTGATTGGCTGTATCCTGCACACCCCCTACCAGGAATTGAACCGGGACTTCTCAGTTCATGGAAGGATGCTCAATCCACTGAGCCACACCGGCCAGGCATGATGACTAAGTCAGTTTTAACAGCACATGGGGTTCACTGTCCTCTGCTTAAGATAAAGAAGTACACATATCTAAGAAAGATTTCCATTCAAAGCAAAAAGCAGGTACCCATGCCCAGCTGGTGTGGCTCAGTGGATTGAACATTCTCCCATGGACTGAGAGGTCCTGTTTTGATTCCTGGTCATGGCACATGCCACATTGCATGCTCAATCCCCAGGGGTCGAGGGGCACGCAGGAGACAGCCAATCGATGTCTCTCTTATATCGATGTTTCTATCTCTCTTCGTTCCTCTCTCTCTAGAAAATCAATAAAAACATATTGGGTGAACAAAAGTCAGCCCAGCCAGTGTAGCTCAGTGGTTGAGCATCAACCCATGCAATAAGAGGTCACTAGTTCAATCCCTGGGACATGCCCAGAGTGTGGACCAAATCCCCAGTGTGGGGCATGCAGGAGGTAGTCAATCGATGTTTTCTCTCATCAACGTTTCTATCTCTCTCTCACTCTCCCTTCCTCTCTCTCTCTAAAAAAAAAAGCAAGCGAAAAATAAAAATAAAAAAAAAAGCAAGCGCCCAGTGACAGAAAACAACTTTCAAAGGGCACTAGTTTCCACCTCCTTTCCTATGGCAGCTCCTTCCAGTTCATATGTCTCCCTCTTCAGGGCCCTTCTCATGGCTGCAGTGATTGCCTCCAGCCTCATGGCTTCATGCTTTCTGTGGTCCAGCAACCACTGGACTTCCCATGTCCACCTCTCACCCTGCCCTGGAACTCCCACTCCCAGTCAATTGTCCTTGTGCTTATCAGTCACTTAGAATTCTCTTACGCCACTTGAAAAGATCTAAACTGGAACTGCTGATCCCACCCCTACGCCAACCCAGCTCCTTGGGCATATTGACTCTTCTAGTTACTCAGGCCAAAAGTTTTGAAGCCATTGTTTTTTCTCTATTGTATTTTATTTTATTTTTTTCCCATCGCCATTTCTGGCCCCTATATAGTGCCAGTCTTGATGCCAATCTTTTTCTCATAACCAGGGCGACCATCTCATTCATTAAATAAACTGAAACTGTCCCAGACAAATAAGGATGTCTGGCCTGTCCACTAACCCACTTCCAGTTCATCAACAAAAAAGCAGAGCTGTTTTTAAAAATATATCCAGCATCTGGCCATTCTCACCACCTCTTGTGCTATTACCCAAGCGTTCATTGTGTCCTGCTTTTATTTTTGCAATGGCTTCCTAACTGGTCTCCCCACTCTACCTGTGTCTCTCACCTCCACATCTGTTCTCATAGGAGCTGCAACAAGCCCATTAAAATGAGATATCATGTTACTCCTCTGCTCAAAACTCTCATTGGTTTCCCAATTCATTCAGAAGAAAAGCCAAACTCTTTTTTTTATATGTTTTTATTGATTTTTTAGAGAGGAAGGGAGAGAGAGATAGAAACATCGATGTGAGAGAAATACATTGATTGGCTGCTTCCTGCACGCCCCCCAAAGGGATGGAGTCTGCAACCCAGGCATGTGCCCTGACCATGAATTGAACTGGGACCTCTCAGTCCATGGGATGATGCTCAATCCACCGAGCCACACTGGCTGAGCAAAGCTGAAGTCTTTATAATAGCCTGCACTAGTGACCTGCTCCCACAACCTCTGACCTCATGTACACTCTCTCTCTTCTTCTCTTCTCACTCTGTTAAAGCTACACTGGTCTTCCTGCTCTTCATACAAGGCAAATGTACCTTTACTTCCTGGTCTTTGCCTTTGCTGTTCCCTCTGCCTAGGACACTTCCCCAGATAACCACAGAGCTTATTCCAGTACTTCCTTTAGGCCGCACATCCCTGGCTCCCTATGTAAATACTAACAATTTCCACTGACCTCACATATCCATCCTCATCCCAGCTCTCCTTGTCATATGTGAAAGATTTTATTTTCTAAAAATGGCCATAGCAAGTTGCATAGTGCCACAGCTCTTCTAGAACCACTCTTCCCATTAAAAGGAGTCTTATTCCCCTCTCCTTCAATATGGACCAGCCTTAGGAACCTGCTTCCAACAGATAAAGTGTGGCACAAGTGATGTGTCAGGAGGCACGCTCTTCATAGGTGATACAGCCTCCACCTGACTCAGCTAGCACATTCTCCCTTGGGACACATCACATCAGAGGAAGCCCAAATTAGCCTACACAGAGAGACCATAAGGGGAGCCTGATGTGGGGAAGACTCTAGATTCCAGCCAACAGCCAGCATTAACTACCAAAAGCATGAGCGAACATGTTTCAGATGGTTACAAGGCCCCAGCCTTCAATTCTTCTAGTCCAGGCCCTAGACATCAAGGAGAAAAGGAAAACCGTCCCCTGTGTCCCTGTGCTGTGACCTGTCCAAATTCCTGACCCAGAGAACCCCTAAATTTTGGCACAATTCGTTACACAGTCATAGTGAGTGGAACACCAATGTGATTTTCCTCTATAGTAGCTAATATAGTATATATTTACTTTGTGATTCCTTGTCTGTCTCTTCCCCAAGAGAATGGAAGCTCCTGGAGGGCAGAGATGTGTGTCTACTTTTTCTTAGCCTCAGTATCTGGAAAAGTATGAGGCACACAGTGGGCACTCAGCAAATATTCGTTGAACAAATAAATCTTTGCTAATTAAAGAAAACTGCTTTTTACTATAATTCACAGCACCTTCTGCTGAGGTACATGGCCTTTTCCTAAAGAAAGCATTCTTTGGTGTGTTTTGGACCAGCTTCCAGTTAAAAAATATCTCTTGGCAGCCATCTGGAAAATAATAAAGAAAATAGTTCAAATGGATCAAAGATTTATATATGATAAAATGAAACCATTAAAGCCCTATGACAGAATTCTGATATAATGTTGGAACAGGAAGGCCTTTCTAACTGCAACTCAATCTCCAGCAGCCATAAAAGAAAAAGATGAATCAATTCAAACTTCATAAAAGTCACAAAACTTCTGCTTGGCCAAGAAAAACCAGCATGAGCAAAATCAAAAGATAAATGATAATTTGGGAGAAAAACTAGTAACTTCCACCACAAGAGCTAATACATTTAATCAAATAAATAAACACGCAAACTCCTAAAAGTTGGGCAGAAAAGAAAAAAGGCCGACAACCCAGTAGATACATGGGCATTCAGACAGTTCTCAGAACAGGGCACTACAAATGATCCTTGATCGTTGCAGAAGACATGCAACCTAGTTCTCTCACACATAATAAGAGAAATGTATAATAAAACCACCCTGAGTGACCTGGTCAGTTTGGCTCAGCATTTAGAGCGTCCGCCTGCAGTCCAGAGAGACCCAGGTTCGGTTCCTGCTAAGGGCACGTACCTCAGTTGCAGTTTGTCCCCGGCCCTAGTTGGGTTGTGTGGGTGGCAACCACTCAATGTGTCCCTTTCACATCGATTTTTTTTTCTCTCTCTCTCCCTTCCACTCCATCTGAACAAAAAATGGAAAAATGTCCTCGGGTGAGGATAAAAAAAAACTACCCTGAGAAACAATTCCTGCCCTATCAGTTTGGCCCAAATCCCAAACCATGGCAGTACAATGCTGGCAGAGTGTTGTGAAGAGGAGCACTCTCACACGTTGTCAGTGGGACTGCAAAATGGTACATCTCTGCGCCAGGGAATTGGACCAAATCAATCAACACTGTGTTGGGCATACCCTTAGCCCTCACAACTGCATGTCTGGGAATTTATCTCACAGATATGTTTGCATGTATGTGAAATGACATGTATAGAAGTTACCCACTGTAGCATTCTTCATAGCAGAACACTGGAAATAACATAAATGTCCATCAGTAGAAGACAGATAACCTCAACTATGGTATATCCATACAACTCAATACCAGTAAAGAAGAATGAGAAGCCTGGCCAGTTTGGCTCAGTGGACTGAGCATAGTTCCATGGATTGAGAGGTCCTGGTTTGATTCCCGGTCATGGCATAGGGGGCATGCCGGAGGCAGCCTATCAATGTTTCTCTTTCATTGACTTTTTTATCTCTGTCTCCCTTCCTCTCTAAAAAATCAATAAAAACATTTTAAAAGCCCTGGCCAGTTTTCTCAGTGGTTAGAGTGTCAGCCCACAGACCAAAGGGTCCCAGGTTTGATTTCAGCCAAGGGCATGTACCTTGGTTGCAATTCGTCCCCAGCCCTGGTTGGGGTTGTGCAGGTGGCCACCAATTGATGTGTCTCTCTCACATCAATGTTTCTCTCTCTGTCTCTCTCCCTCCCTCCCACTCTGTCTGAAGATACATGTAACGATATCCTCAAGTGAGGATTAAAAAAGTATTTAAAAAAAAGAAGAATGAGAACACTTTCTTTTTGTTTTATTATGAAAAGAACTAGATATATTATTAAAAGAAAAACACAGGGCTCCAAATAGTATGCATAATGCTATCTGCTAACTGAAAGAAAAAAAAAAAAACAGTAGAGAACAAGAATATATATATTCATATTTATTTACATATGAATAAAGAAACTCAAGTTCCACAAGAAACTAACCATAGTTGACTCCACAAGACGAGGTGCTTGGCAGATGAGAAACAGATTTGGAGGGAAGATTTTTTTTTCTGTATACATTTTAATATTTTTTTATTTCTCCCCCAAATACCACATAATTTGCAATAAGTGACTCACTGCTTTAGCTTTAAAAGAGGTCCTCTATCAAGATGTAAATATTTCTTGGAGAAGTAGCCAGAGCTATGGACTTCAATCTTTTTCACTCTTAAGAATCCATTCCTATGATTTCTCTTCGTTACCTTGGAAATCTCCAAGTGAACCAGCCCTCAGCTGCTTAGCATTGGCTGCTAAATAGATTGGTGGTCATTCCTTTTCCCCTTCCTCCCAGGGGTGCCCACAGCCAATGACTGGCCCCTGGCCTTAAGGTGAGACAGTGTCTATGGTGCCATTCACACTGCAGAGCTTTCCCTCTGATCAGGCTGAGGATAGACTACAACTGAACCCACATCTTTCCCTAGTTTCTTCCTCTATTGTAACTTGTTCCTCTTACCTCCTTATTGGTTTATCCCTGGAGCCTCCCCCAATAAATCACTTACCTCAGCATTTGTCTCAGGCTCTGCTTGTAGGAACAAAACCTAAGACATCAATCAAGACTTCTGGTCAAGATGGTAGCATAGGTAAACATGGTACTCACCTCCTCCCACAACCACATCAAAATTACAACTAAACTACAGAACAATCATCATTCAGAACCACCTGAAATCTGGCTGAATGAAAGTCCTACAACTAGGAATTTAAAGAATAAGCTGCCTGAAAATGGTAGGAGAAGCAGAGATGCTGAACCAGCTGGTTCTATACCCACGTGTAGTAGATAAAATTCAGGAGGGTTATCTCTGCTGCAGTGGTCCCTCCTGAGGAGAGAAGGGTCCCAGCCCCACACCAGGCACCCAACTCCAGTGCCAGGAAGAGAAGTCCCATAATTTCTGGCTGTAAAATCCAATGGGTACTGAGGCTGAGTGAGACAGAGGGCCACTGAAGTCCCAGGCAGTTTCTCTTAAAGGGCCTGCATACATTATCTCTGAGCTCCAACACTGAGGCAACAACTTGAAAGGCACCAGAGGCACATAGAGAGGAACTGAATTGTCTGGGGTGGGGGGCAGCTTTCTCCCAGACAGAAGTGCTGGCAGAGGCCATTGTTCCTTTGATGACCAATTGCCCCTCACCCCTACCAGAGCCAGTAGCCAGCAAGTGGGAACCATATCTGAGACTCCATGAACCTGGCTCACACTGTTCACCTTGCCCTGGTGATTCCCTGAGGGTCTGCCCCACCCAAGCTGTTTCCAGTGACTTTTCCATACAAATGACCTCTCTTACTTTATGCTTTGGACTTTTCTAAAATCTCTCAAACAAGCCATATCTGGCCTTAGTGTGCCCTGTACTTCTTGCTAAGTGGCCCCAGGTCTAGCACTAGCAGCAGCTGGCATTGATTTACAGCTTGGCCTTGCCTAGCACAAGTAGCAGCCATCTGCAGATAGCTTTGTAGCTCATGCAGAGTAGCCCCAGGACGAAGACAGGTGGCAGCTGATCTTGGCCTGCACCTCTCTGGATGCCCAGAGGCAGCGCATTCAGTGGACAGCTTGAGATCATGTTGAAGCAGCACCCAAACACCTCCACAAACGACACACTGAAGGAGCGGACACAGCAGGCACCGGAGCCCACTGAAGTAAGTCCTGCTCTGTGGGGTGGGTCCCTGTACAGCTGATCCTCCACAGTAGTGTCTCAGCCAATCTTTGCATTTGATTGGCCTGGGGGTAAATCCCTCCTATTGATGTGCCAACAGCAATTAAGGCTGAAAGGGGCAGGAGAGAATAATAGAGAACTAATCATAATGGGGCACTAGCCATAGTTATAAGAAATGTTGACCATTCTCACTCTGTTAATCGTGATTGCTTTGTTCTGATTAAAGAAAGCCCATTCTGACCTGGCTGGGAGCTGTACACCCTAGGAGTTTACCATGGGAATGCTGTCCATTCTCCTTACCCAAGAACTGTCCCCCCATCAACCCCATCATGAAAAGACTAACAACCTTGGAGTCGAAGGTGGTGCACTAGAGACAGCCCACATTCTCCAGCTCTCATTACTTCCCCATGCCTGTAATCTGTAACCATTTTACTCATTGTTATTCCTTTTGCCTACTTCCCCAACCATTCTACCCATTGATGTTCCCTTTTGCCTACTTCTCCATGTAATACCCAATACAAGCAACTGGCTATAGAGGGAGTGCAGAGCAGATTTCTGCAGAATGACCTGGCTGCTCTCCTATACTGCCGGCAATATTGGAATAAATGCTCATATACGACTCAACCTTGTCTCTGTTTAATTGGGTCAAGTAGTGACAGGCAGCCTGGACCCATTGGTTGTCCGGTTTCAAGGCTCTACTACAAGAGGAGGGGTATGGGGGTGGCACGGACACACCTACTATTTAGGCCACTCTACCAAGACTGGGAGATGTAGTGGCTCTACCTAATACGTAGAAACAAACACAGGGAGACTGTCAAATGAGGAGACAAAGAAATATGTCCAAAATGAAAGAACAGAACAAAACTCCAAGAAAAGAACTAAGCAAAATGAGACAAGCAATCTACTAGATGCAGAGTTCAAAACACTGATTATAAGGATGTTCAGTGAACTTAATGAGAACTTCAACAGCATAAAAAAGAACCAATTAGAGATGAATACACTGAGTGAAATGAAGAATAATTTACAGGGAATCAACCATAGAGTAAGTGAAGCAAGAATCAAATCAGTGACTTGGAATATAAGAATGCAAAAACACCCAATCAGAACAGCAAAAAAAAAAAAAAAAAAAAAATAATTAGGCTAGTGTAGGGAGCCTCTGGAACAACTTCAAGTATAATGACATTTGCATCATGGGGATGCCAGAAGAGAGAGAGAAAAAAATTGAAAACATATTTGAAAAAATGACTGAAAACTTCCCTAATTTGGTGAAGGAAATAGACATACAAGTCCAGGAAGTGCAGAGTCCCATGCAAGATGAACTCAAAGAAGCCCACACCAAGACACATCATAATTAAAATGCAAAAGGTTAAAGACAAAGAGAGAATCTTAAAAAGCAGCAAGAGAAAAGCAGTTAGTTACCTATAAGGGTGTTCCCTTAAGATTGTCAACTGATTTATCAACAGAAACTTTGCATTCCATAACGGACTGGCAAGAAACATTCAAAGTGATGAAAAGCAAGGACTTACAACGAAGATTACTCTACCTAGCAATGTTATCCTTTAGAATTGAGGGACAGATAAAGAGCTTCTCAAACAAAAAAAAGCTAAAGAATCTCATCACCACCAAACCAATATTATATAAAATGTTAAAGAGTCTTCTTTAAGAAGAAGAAAAAAAAAAGGATAAAAAATATGAACAATAAAATGGCAATAAATACATGTCAACAATTGAATCTAAAAAACAAAATAAACAAACAAGCAGAACAGAAACAGATTCATAGATACAGAGAACTTTTTTTTTTAAATCCTTACCTGAGGATATTTTTCTGTTTATCTTCAAATAGAGTGGAAGAGGGAGAGAGAGAGAAACATCAACATGAGAGGGGTACATCAACTGGCTGCCTCCCAACAACCCAAATTAGGCAGGACCAGGGATAAACCTCAATCGAGGTACATGCCCTTGGCTGGAATCGAACCTGTGACTCATTGCTCTGCAGGCCGATGCTCTACCACTGAGCCAAACTCGCCAGGGCCAGAGAACATTTCTGATGGTTGCCAGATGGGAGGAAGGTGGGAGATTGGTGACAAAGATGAAGGGATTAGGAAGTACAAATTGGTTGTTACAGAATAGTTATGGAGATGTAAAGTACAGCATAGGGAATAGAGTTAATAATATTCTAATAACTATATATGGTGTCAAATGGGTGTAAGATTTATCAGGATGATCACTTAGTAAGTTATATAATGTCTAACCACTGGGGTATACACCTGAAACTAATATAATAATGTATATCAACTGTAACTAAAAAAAAAAAAAAGATGTCACCAAATAAACCGCATTAACTGATAACAAATCCCTCTCTCCAAATGAATCACCAGTAGACACTTCTGATAAACATGAGCACTAGTTTCCACACTGCTCACCTAATATAAGCCAAAAACAAAGATACTGCTGGGTGAACTTTGTACAGGTTAATAAATGGTTTCTAATGAGGGATATGAAATATGGACAATAGCTCATCCATCTACACCCCCAACACCTACAGACCTAAGGTTCCAGGGCTACCAGCCTGAGAACCAGTACCCTAAGTCATGACCCTGTGCACGGTAGCTGAATCTCCTGACAACTGACTCAAAGCAGGACAGGCAAACAGGATTGGGAGGAGGAGGGAGACAAAATGAGAGTGGACATCATTGGTTTGGCCTTCCATGGCAGAGACTGAGTTGCCCACCATAATCCATTCCCGCATTCTGGCATAAAAGAGCATTATAGTTGAAAAGCTTGCATTTTCCCACCCCACTATCCAAGTAATGTGGCAAAATCCTTGCCCTGAAATGTGCCTCATTCAGGTCAGCAGCTTCAGAGTGAGTGACCCTTCCTCACCTGTACCAGACCTAGTGCTACTCCACTCAGGTCTCGTCAGCCTTCAGTTCTGTGTGCTGAAGGCTGCTTATGGACAACCCATCACTGCCTGAGGGCTTTTCCTGGCACAAGAAGCATGCTTGGTCAGTGCACAGGGCAAGTCGAAAGGACCCAGAAAGGAATGCCCCAATGCCAACACCTCAACTAAATCCCCAGGGCTGGGGAGGTAGTGGACACATGGTTTCCTATGTTCCTTAAGTGGGGTAACTCTGAGGCACATCTGCTATCTCCCAGAGATCTCTGCAGCAATTAAGCTCCAGTTGTTTGCAGCAGTAACTTCCTTGATTATATTCCCTTTGTTGGCTGTCTTCCCTTCCCTGTCACACTTCCTCACTCCACTGCACATGCTTCCTGGGATCACCCTCCAAAGCAATTGACTAGAACTTGAACCCTTGCCTCAGAATCTGCTTCTGGAGGAACTCATATCAAGACAATTCTCCCACTGGCTGAAATCCACAGAGACCCAGTTTCAGTCATGCATATGTTGACACTGTCTTAGGGCATGGCAATGCAACAAAGGAAAGGAGTCTGGATCCCCGAGCGATGGCATGGAGGAGAGCCACCCACCAACACACAACTGCTAGGTAAGAAAGAAATGACCTTCTTTTTCCTTCATGCCACAGCACTTCTTAGGAAATCTTTGTTACTACAGCTGTACCTTATCTTAGCTAGTAACCCTACCCAACACCAATTTCCTGTTTGGTCACAACACCCTGCTTTTCTGCTGGGGAACCACTTTCCCACCACTGCCAGGCCAGAGGTAGAGCTGATTTGCTCTCTCTACTCCTGCTTTAAGGGAGGCAGGGACATATGACTCAGGCCTGGGCAAAGAGAGCCCCATATCTCCCAGAGCAGGGTGATTGGCTCAGGGGCAGACCCAAGAGCCAAATCAGGCCAATCAGAGACAAGAAGTATCAGCCCAAGACCTTTGGCTAAAAGATAAACCCTCTTTTCTGCTGGTCTGCTGCACTGGGGGATTGAAGTCCAAGGGTGGGTGGTCATCCAGCTTCCACCTGAGTCTGCCTGGGAAAGTAGCCACCTGGGGGGAAACTGGATAAAAGAGAGAAAGATGAAGGATGATGACATGACTTAAGCACCTACATTCACCACCCCTGAAGTGGGAACAACCCTAGACTTAGCTAATAGATTAGCTTTTCTGTCAAAGACATTTTATTTATTTATTTATTTATTTATTTATTTATTTATTTAATCCTCACCCGAGGACATTTTTCGATATTTTGTTCAGATAGAGTGAGAGGGAGAGAGAGAGAGAGAAGCATCGACGTGAAAGCGACACATCGAGTGGTTGCCACCCACACGACCCAACCAGGGCCGGGGACAAACTGCAACCAAGGTACGTGCCCTTAGCGGGAACCAAACCCGGGTCTCTCCGGACCGCAGGCTGAGGCTCTAACCGCTGAGCCAAACCGGCCAGGGCTGTCAAAGACATTTTAAACTGAATTCCCATCACCTGCAACCAAAAGAGTTCTGTTTAGTATAAATCTGATCCCAAAGAGAAGGTCACATCAGCTAGTTAGCTAGTTCACAATTCCCTGTGCAAAACAGGCTGCAGGCCAGCTCTCCCAGCCAGAACAATTAAGATATTTCCTTATAGGAATGTTTGTTTTTGTTGTCTAATGACCCAGATAACTGAGGAAAGAAAATCAATCACCTTCTAGCCTCTCTCTCCTCTGTATCAGGAGACACAACACAATGTCAGCAATTTGCCCACTGGAGCCAGGGTTGAGCCCTCACACAGGCTGTTCCTGGAGGCTGCACTTTAACCCGAGGTGCTGCTGTGGGGCCCTTTCTCTGGCCCCCAGCTGCTGGCCTCTGCTGTCACCTCATCTGCTCGGGGCACAGAGAGCTGACTCTCCAGTAGTGCAGAGGATGGCTCCAGAGAACATGTGCAGCACCCCTTAGGTCATAGGTGCCCTGCAAAAGGGCAGATTTCCTTCCTTCTGAAAGAAAAGTGCTGATGCGGAAGAGAAGTGTTATAGGATATACTTACACTGTCCAGATGTTGGCATAATGCCTGGCCCACAGTGTGGAAGAGGAGAAAAGAAGGGCAGGTGGAAGGAAAGGAGTGAGAGGAAAGGAAGGAAAGGGGGAGGAAGGGGAACCATGAAAGAAGGGGAAATAAGAAAACGGTCTCATCATCCAAATATTTCCCTAGACTAAGGAGAAATCTGGTCCCAAAGCAAGATTTTCTTGATCTGCTAGGGTGAAAATGGACCTGAGGCACTCAGCCCAGGCAGTGCCCAGGGGACAATGGGCAGAACATGGTGCAGCTGAAGAGCACTTCACTTAGTTCAGGGGACTGGGAACGCTACCTCTCCGACCTGCTGAGGGTTCTGGGCCCTTCCTGCTAGCCCTCCAGGCATGGACGCACCCTGAAACTTCCTCACCAACCCCTCTCCCATGGCCTGCTGCCTCCTGTTTGCCCTAACATGGTCTCAAGTTAGTTTCTTGTTAACCTCCCAGGCCTCCTAGCTGAGCAGATGCAGGGAACTAACAGTCACTATGCTCAGCAACCACAGGCTGCTGCTGCGTCCCTCCCACAAGTGCAGTGTGTGCCAGTGAGCCTCCTCACACTCCAGCGTTTGCCACACGTTGCTCCAGTGCTGGACTCAGGGAAGGGAGAAGTGCCTTCAGCCAACAGGTCCCAGCCCCAGAAAGCCAGAGGCATCTCTGCAGTAACCACATGCCACAAAAAATGATCTAAGTGTTTGTAAGTTACCTACAGATTTGACCCCAAGCGCCTCTGCCCAACAGTGGAGGAGTCAGTGGTTCAGTGCTATCTTTTCAGCAGCTGTCTGTGCTCCTACCCAACACTTAAGATTGCCTCTTCAAACCCACCCATTGACACAGAAAAATCAACCCCCAAATAACTTGAAGTTTAATGTCACACAATAAGCCCCAAACGAGGAGCTATATAGCTCAACACGCTCCTGTTTTGTTATTATAAGGAAAGTTTTATGAGGACATTTCATTTATTAAAATAACTCTTTTGGGGTAATAAAATTTATTTTTCTCAGTAGCATTTCAAGTGGAAGTACTTTTATTTCAAAGCACCATAATATGCTGGTCTCTCTAAGAACACTTCTGCCTCCTTGTGTGAAAATCCTAAAAAAAAAAATCCTGCACAGTGATCAAAGCCACCCATCAACTTTCATTAACATGATTGTGTTCAATAGGACATGGGTTATGGGGGACCTGACACCACTATTACAATAACAACTTTGGAACAGATCCCCCTGCTAAGGCCTCAAAAGGACACAGAGATAAACTGAACACTTGTAATTAGAAAGAGCCAGTGGGACCCTCAAAACTCAAAATCTGTGTAAACATGTCAGCATTGGTGTCTCTCCCTTTCTCCTTCTCACTTCTCTTCCTCCTCGCTCAGGTTGGAATTCCCCTGGAATGTGGATGTCAGCTTGTTTTGCAAAAGGGCTGCCAGTTTTTTGGAAGTCTTTTTGAGAAATGCGCTGCCCGGGTGGGCACTGTTCACGTGCAGGTACAGGTCCTCCTGGGTGGGGCCTGTGTAGCCACAATCCTCACAGACGTAGAGCTTGTCCCGACGTTGCTTGTAGGCATACTGCTGCTGCACCCCATGGATTTTCTTCAGGTGGGACTCCAAGGAGCAGCGCTGGGTGAAGGCTTTGTTGCAGACATCACATTTGTAGGGGCGAATGCCTGCAAGAGTGAGGGACACACACATCACTGGTTGGTCATGGCCAAGCCAGAGCCTTCCAACTAAGAAGCTATAAAAAGTCATCATGCACAACCCAACGGCAAACAAATTACCCAATTCAAAATCAGGCATAAGAACTGAAAAGATATTTTTCCAAAGAGGACATACAAATGGCCAATAGGTACATGAGAAGGTGCTCAACACCACTAATCAGGAAAATGCAAATAACAACCACAATCAGAACCCTTGTGCACCATTGGCGGAATTGTAAATTGGTGCAGCTACTATGGAAGTCAGTATGGAGTTTCCTCAAAAAATTAAAAATAGGTCTGCCATATGATCCAGTAATCCTACTTCTAGGATATATATCCAAAGGAAATGAAAACAGGATCTTAAAGAGATATCTGCCCTCCCAAGTTCATGGCAGCATTGGTCACAAAAACCAAGATTGGAAACAACCTAAGTGTCTATCAATGAATCAACAGATAAAAAAAGATGTCACATATTTATAAAATGGAATATTATCTAGCCATAAGAAAGAAGGAAATCCTGCCATTTGTGACAATGTGGATGGACCTTGAGGGTATTATGTTAAGTGAAATAAGCCAGACAGAGAAAGGCAAATACTACATTAGCATCATTTATATGTGGAAAAGTTAAACCCATAGAAACAGAGTAAAGAAGTGGTTGCTAGGGGCTGGGGTTGGGGTGGGGAAGAATAGGGAGAAAAAATGTCATCATGACCAAGGCTTCAAAAAGAGGAATATGGTTAGTGCAGGAGACAGAACTGTCCATAAGTTTACCATATCCATATGAACAAATGTAACAACATAGCAAAAACACACCACCTGGTTGAGGAGGAGGAATCTCATTCTTTCTTTTTATTTATTTAAAAAAATTGTTTTTAATATTTTGTTTTTATTGATTTTAGAGATAGAGGAAGGAAGAAAGAAAGATAGAAACATCGATGAGAGATTAGATTCCAAAATGGTGGTGGAGTGAATGGAAGCTACACAGACCATTTCCCAGGACCAAACTGGAATTAAAACTAAAATGAAGACAAATCATCAGAAAAATCAACAGAAAAGCAGCTGGTGAGGACGTCTATAATCACAATCAGAAAGAGGACCCTAAATCGAGCCTGGTAGGAACTGTGGAGGTGTGAGAGGATGGGCTGGGAGCCCACAAACAGCAGCTGTTTTAGCTGTGAGCGGCTCCCTCAGGGTTAAAATCCCAAGCCAGCTCCACAGTGCAGAGGGCCAGGACAGAACACTAAACTAGCTATAGCCATCACCTTGGGCTCTGACAGAGGAAGGGCAGACTGGAATGGAACTGTGTGGAGAAACTTGGGAGCTTGGACAACTAGAAGAGCTGGGAGGGCAATAGGATTTTTTTGCTGAATCACTCCTTGATGGGACAGAAGCCATATTACTTAACGAGGCCCTTCTGAGAGCCCCTAGGAGAAGCAACAGCCCCTCCCTCAGGAATTTAACACCACCCAGCAAGCATCTGCTCCACCCACTGGAAATCCTCTTACCCTAAGAACCTGAGGGATATTTTTCATTCAGTTGAGGGCTAAAACCTAAGGCTCATCAAGTAACTGAGACTAATAGCCTCCAGGCAAACAGCTAGAGGATAAGTGAACCTTTCCTGGGCTTGCAAATCTACCCAGGAAAGTAAGACTTGACAGTAGTGTTTATCATGGGTCCTCACACATGTGTACAAACCCACTGGAGGGAGCCACAACCAGTGGAACACCAACACCCACAGGAAAAATTTGGCAGGCTGCAAAACCTACTGAAACAGCTAAAATGGTGAAATAAAGAAACAAATTCCTAATGAAAGAACTCAATAACTCAACAGAAGATGAAATAAATGAAAGGGAATTGAGCAAGATATCAGTGGAACAGTTAAGAGTAATAATCATGAGGAAGTTCAATAGCATGAGTAAAGATATACAAGCATTGAAAACCAACCAATTGGAAATGAAGAATGACATAGCAGAAACAAAGAACACATTGGAAGGAATAACCAGCAGATTAGAGGAGGCCGAGGATTGAATCAGTGAATTAGAAGACAGGGTGGAAAAATCATCCAATCAGAGAACCAAAAAGAAAAAAAAAACAATTAAAAACCAGGAAGACAGACTAAGAGAACTGTGGGACAATATGAAACATAACAATATCTGCACCATAGGAGTTTCAGAAGAAGAAAATAAACAAGGGTGAGAGAATATATTTGAAGAAATAGTGACAGAAAACTGCACTAATCTGGTGAAGGAAAAGGGCGTACCAGTTCAAGAAGCACAGAGCCCCAAGTAAGAAAAACCCAAACAGGCCCACACCAAGACACATAATAATGAAAATTCCAAAAATTAAAGACAAAAAGAGAATTCTAAAGGCAGCAAGAGATAAGCAACAGGTTACCTACAAAAAAACCCCACATAAAGCCATCAGCTGACTTTTCAACAGAAACATTACAGACCAGAAGGGAATGGCATGAACTAATCAAGGTCACGAAAAACAAGGATCTGAATCCAAGGCTATTTTATCCAGCAAGGTTATCATTCAAAATAGAAGGTGATATAAAGAGCATCCCAGAAACAAAAAGGCTAAAGGAATATATTAGTACCAAACCAACACTGTAAGAAATGGTAAAAAGACTGCTGTAATTAATAGAAGAAACAGGAACAAAAATATAACTACAACAAACAAAAATGGCAATAAATAAATACATATCAATAATAACCTTAAATGTAAATGGATTAAATGCTCCAATCAAAAGACACAGAGTACCTGATTAGATAAGAAAGCATGACTCATATATATTATGTTTACAGGAGATCCACCTCACAACAAAAGACTCACACAGGTTGAAAGTGAAGAGCTGGAAAAAAATCTGCTAAGCAAATGAAAAGATAAAAAGAGCTGGGATAGTAATACTCTTATCCGATAAAATAGACTTCAAAATGAAAGTCATAACTAGAGACAAAAAAGGCCCCTACATAATACTGAAAGGATCTATTCAACAGGAATATATAACCTTGGTAAACATATATGCATCCAACATAAGAGCATCAAAATATATAAAAAAATATCAGAAGGCCTTCAAAGGATATATCTACAGCAATACAATCATAACAGGGGACTTCAACACCATGCTGACATCACTGGATAGTTCTTCTAGACAAAAAATTAACAGGGATACAGAGACTCTAAATGATGCAATAGATCAAATGGATTTAATCAATATCTACAGAGAATTACACCCCAAAACTAAAGAATTCATATTCTTCTCAAGTGCACATAGGACATTCTCAAAGATAGACCACATATTAGGACACAAACTAAGTCTCTACAAGTTCAAGAAGATTGAAATCATATCAAGCATCTTCTCAGATCACAATGGCATAAAACTAGAAATCAATTACAACAAAAACAACCAAAAACATTTAAACACATGGAGGCTAAATAGTATATAATTAAACAATAAATGGGTTACCAGGAGGTCAAGGAAGAAATTAAAAACTTCCTGGAATACAATGAAAATGAACATACAGCAATACAAAATCTATGGGACGCAGCAAAAGCAGTCCTGAACGGGAAGTTCAGAGTACTACAGGCCTACCTCAAGAAACAAGAAAAATTCCTAATTGACTTTCTAATGTCACAACTTAAAGAACTAGAAAGCAAACAAAAAAGAAAAACTCAGAGCAAGTAGAAGAAAAGAAATAGTAAAGATCAAAGCAGAAATATATGACAAAGAGACCAAAAAAAACAATTCAAAAGAACACTGAAACAAAGAGCTGGTTCTTTGAAAAGATAAACAAGATTGATGGACCCTTTGCTAGACTTACCAAGAAACAAAGAGAGAGAACCCAAATAAGCAAAATCAGAAATGAAAGAGAAGAAATAACAACGGACATCACAGAAATACAAAGGATCATTAACAAATATTATGAACAATTATATTCCAACAAATTGGACAACCTAAGTGAAATGGACAAATTTCTAGAAACACATAATCTCTCAGAACTGAACCAGGAAGAGACAGAAAACTTGAACAGACCAATAACAACTAAGAAAATTGAAGATGTAATCAAGAATTTCCCAGCAAACAAAAGCCAGGGCCCAAATGGCTTCACAGGGGAGTTTTTTCGAACATTCAGTGAAGAACTAATACCTATTCTCCTCAAACTATTCCAAAAAGTTTAAAAAGAAGGAAGACTTCCAAACTCATTTTATGAGACCAGGATAATTCTAATTCCAAAACCAGATAAAGACACTACAAAGACAGAAAACTACTGGCCAATATCCCTGATAAACATAGATGCCAAAATCCTTAACAAAATATTACCAAATCGGATCCAGCAATACATTAAAATAATTATTCACCATGACCAAGTGGGATTCATCCCAGGGATGCAAGGCTTGTACAATATTCACAAATCAATAAATGTGATACGCCACATAAACAAAAAAACCTTATGATCATATCAATAGATGCTGAAAAAGCATTTGACAAAATCCAGCACCCATTTCTGATAAAAATGCTCAGCAATGTGGGAATAGAGGGATCATATCTCGACGTAATAAAGGCCATAGATGAAAAAACTACAGCCAACATTATATTTAATGGGAAAAAACTAAAACATTTTCCTTAAGAACAAGAACAACACAGGGATGCACACTTTCACCACTCTTATTTAACATAGTACTGGAAGTCTTAGCCACAGCAATCAGACATGAAAAAAAAATAAAAGTGATCCAAATTGGAAAGGAGAAAGTGAAACTGTCAGGTGACATGATACTATACGTAGAAAACCCCAAAGACTCCATCAAAAATTTACTAGATTTAATAAATGGATTTGGCAAAGTAGCAAGATACAAAATTAACATCAAGAAATTGATGGAATTCTTATACATGAATAATGAACTCACAAAAAGAGAAACGAAAAAAGCAATCCCATTAATCATTGTAGCGAAAAATTAAGATGCCTAGGAATAAACTTAACCAAAGAAGTAAAGGATCTGTTTGCAGAAAACTACAGGATATTGAAAAAAGAAACAGAGAAAGATATAAAAAAGTGGAAGCATATACCTTGTTCATGGACTGGAAGAATCAACATCATTAAAATGTCCATAGTACCCAAAGCAATCTATGGATTCAGTGCAATCCCCATTAAAATACCAATGACATATTTCACAGAACTGGAACAAATACTGCAAAAGTTCACATGGAACCAAAAAAGACCCTGAATAGCCACAGCAATCTTGAAAAAGAAGAACAAAGTAGGAGGAATCACAATACCGGATATCAGGTTATACTACAAAGCCTTTGTAATCAAAACAGCCTGGTACTGGCACAAGAACAGGCATATAGATCAACAGCAGAGAGAACCCAAGACATTATGCTCAATTAATATTTGACAAAGGTGGCAAAAGCATACAGTGGAGTAAAGACAGCCTCTTTAATAAACGATGTTAGGAAAATTGGACAGCTACATGCAAAAAAATGAAACTAGACCACCAACTTACACCCTAAACAAGAATACGCTCAAAATGGATAAAAGACTTAAAGGTGACTCATGAGTTCATAAAAATCCTAAAAGAAAATGTAGGCAACAAAATTTCAGACATCACACTCAGCAGAATTTTCACTGATATAATGCCTAAGGCAAAAGAGACAAGAAAAAAATACATGAGACTACAGCAAACAAAAATGCTTCTGCACAGCAAAAGAAACAACCATCAAAATGGAAAGGGAACTCACTATATGGGAGAGCATAATTGCTAATGATACATCAGATAAGGTGTTAATTTCCAAAACTATATAGAGTACTCATAGAACTCAAAAAAAGGAAAGCAAAGAACCCAATTAAAAAATGGGCTGAGGACCTAAAGAGATACCTCTCCAAACAGGATATACAAATGGCCAACAGATATATGAAAAAATGCTCAAGGTCACTAATCATCAGAGAAATGCAAATTAAAATGACTATGAGGTATCATCTCACACCTGTCAGAATGGCTGCCATCAAGAAATCTTCAAACAACAAGTGCTGGCGAGGGTGTGGAGAAAAAGACTCTAACACTGCTGGTGGGAATCCAGATTGGTGCAGCCACTATGGAAAATAATATGGTGTTTTCTCAAAAAATTATAAATTGATCTGTCATTTGACACAGTCATCCTACTTCTAGGAATATATCCTAATCCTGAAACACCAATCAGAAAGAATATATGTACCCCTATGTTCCTAGCAGAACTATTTACAATTGCTAACATCTGGAAACAGCCCAAGTGTCCATGAATAGATGAGTGTATAAAAAAGCTTAGGTACATGTACACAATGGAACACTATGAAGCTGTGAGAAAGAGAGATCTCGTATCCTTTGCGACGACATGGATGGACCTGTAGAGTATTATGCTAAGAGAAATAAGCCAATCAGAGAAAGGCAAATACCACATGATCTCACTTATTCATGGAGTATAATGAACAAAAAAAGCTGGAGAACAACACAAACCCAGCGACAAAGAAAGAAGTATGGTTCAGACTGACAAACCTCAGAACAGGGGCCTGAGGGGGAGGGATGATATAAACCAAAGAACTTATATGCATGTATGCGTAACCTATAGACATAGACAACAATGCTTGGGGAAGGGGGTATAGGGAGGAGGTTGACTATGGGGGAAAAAAAGAGAAACATCTGTAATAAAAAGAAATTAATTAGGTCAGTCAGTGTGGCTCAGTGGTTGGGTGTCGACCCATGCACCAAGAGGTTGCCAGTTCAATTCCCGGTCAGGGCACATACCCAGGCTGTGGGCCAAATCCCCAGTGGGTGGCATGCAGTAGGTGGTCAATCGATGTTCTCTCTCATCAATATTTCTATCTCTCTTTCTCTTAAATCAATAAAGAAAATAAATTATTAAAAAAATAAATTAATAATAAAAAACAATGGAAAAAATTTGAGCCATTAATCCATTATGGTTTCAGCAATATCATTTTTGGGTATATAACCAAGGACATATAAACAGAATATTGGAAAAAACAAGAAAAGAAACATCGATGACAGAGAACATCAACTGCCTGCCTTTCACATGCTCCCTACTGGGGATTAGGTCCACAACTCGGGCATGTGCCCTGACCAGGAATTGAACTGGCCACCTCTTAGTGCATGGATTGACACTCAACCAGTGAGCCACACTGGCTGGGCTCATTCTTTCTACTTGTATACCTTAATGTTTTGATTTTAGAGTGGGCAAAGCAAGCATTGTTTTTATCTTAGTTTGGGTTTTCTAGGAAACAGTACTGTGACAAAGATTCCTGTACAAATTATTTGAGATGGGATTCCAGGAAGCACCTGTAGGAGAGTGAAGAATGGAAACAGGGATACAGGAAGAAGCCCCTACGAGGTGGGGTTATCGAGCCAGTCATTGCTGTGGGCAACCAGAGTCCAAATGGTTGGGCAAGTTGCAAAACAGTGTAGGAAACACTCACCTTTGAGTCACCTAGCCCACCTCCGGGAACTAGGTCTTTACCCACCAATCCAGCACTTTTGAAGGCTGCTCTTGGGTGGCACTGATTTTCTCTCCCTTGCACTTCTGGTCTGCTTCACATAAATAAAGCAGGATCCAGCAAGAACACAAGAACAGGATGCAGGTGTGGGCAGATGCTGCATGGACGGGAATGCCCAGAAATGGCATGAGCTGGGGGCAAGGGTGGGATACTGTTGGTAGCTGCTACAGTTATGAAAACATTTACAAACTGTATCTCATGCTGGTTATAGAATTGGGCTAATATAGCGGGGCTTGCCTTCCAGGTGGAGAGTTCATGTGCGCCAAATATACCATAAAGCTCAGCCTTACCAAAACATAGCCAGTCTTATTTCCATCACCAGTATTAAACCATGAGAGGTCGAAAGGCAGATAAAGAGACATAAGTAAGGTCTAACGTAGGCTTTAAAGTTGGGGATCCTGGCTGCAAAGGAAGAACAGTGTCAAGCGTGAAACCCTGGAGAGGGTGAATATCATGGTTGGGGTACATGGAGCAGAGAGGGGGCTGTTACCACAGTCAGACCATCTCAAAACCCAGAGGTCAGGAGGGTCACTGCCTGGAGGAATCCTAGAAGTCTCAGGCATAAAATTTAATGGTGTCCCCAAACTCATCAATCAAGTACATATTTAAAAATTAAAATACATACAAAAAAATCCAGAATGACAAGTTATCTAAGTTTTAAATAAGGACAGGATCTGACAGTGCCATGTGGAGCCACACAGGAGCTTGAGGTGAAAGAAAAAATGTGCACCCCTATGCTGATGTGTGTGTGTGTGTGTGTGTATGTGTGTGTATTTAAATTAAATGTATTGGAATAACATTGGACATTGGTTAGTAACACTATATAACTTTCAGGTGTACAAGATTATAATTTGATATCTGTGTACTCTATTTCGTGCTCACCATCAAAAATCCAGTTTCCTGTCCTGGCCGGTTTGGCTCAGTGGTTGGAGCATTGGCCCAAGGACCAGAGTCATGGGTTTGATTCCAGTAAAGGCCATGTACCTCGGTTGTGATTTGTCCCCAGCCTTGGAAGGGGTTGTGTGGGAGGCAACTAGTCCATGTGTCCCTCTCACATCGATGTTTCTCTCTCTTTTCCTCTCTCTCCCTCCCTACCTCCCTCCCACTCTATCTGAAGATAAATGGAAAAATATCTTTGGTTAAGGATTAAAAAAATATCTAGTTCCCTTTCTGTACCATATATTTAATCCATTTACCCAATTCACCCTCTTCTCACCCCCTTTCTCCTCTGGTAACTACCATTTTGTTGTTGTATCTGTGAGTTTGTTTTGTTAGTTTGAGATTTTTGTTTTATATTCCACATGAGTGAAATCGTTCACTTTTATATACTTTTAAATTATTTTCTTCCCAGAATGTTTGAATTGTGAAAAAAATATTGAAAAACTGTAAATAGATGTATTAAATAAAAATTAAAATACGACCTATCTCTGGTTGGCATAGTTCAGTGGTTAGAACATTGGCCCATGCACTGAAGGGTCATAGGTTTGAGTCCCAGTTAAGAGCACCTACCTGGATTGCAGGTTCAGTCCCTGGCCCCAGTTGGGGCATGTGTGGGAGGCAACCAATTGATGTGTCTCTTTCACATGGATGTTTCTCTTTCTCTTTTCTCTCTCCCTCTCTTCCCTACTTCCTTCCACTCTCTCTAAAAATCTATGGAAAAAATATCCTCTGGTAAAGATTAAAAAACAAAGAAACAAAATAATAACACAATGACCCAAATCTATGAAACACTGAGAAAGCAGCTGTCATTAAAAAATAAAAATAAATTTTAAATTAAAAAGAAAAGTAAGTGTATTAAAATTCACATTTAAAATGTTTAAATATTTTATTTATACAACAATGGCATTTATTATGATTTTACTATGCTAGGTTTAATGGAAGGAAATTTATCAAGATATTTTAAAAATCTATGTTTTTCACTTAGCAATACTCCTGGAGTTCCTTCCATGTTGGTGTTTATAGCTCAGTTTTATTCCTCTCTAACAGCACCACAGCATGTTGTTGTACAACTGTACCCAAATCCCATCTTTTAAAAACTATAGAGATTGAGGAAGCACTGCCCCAGCCCACACCCTCACGTTGTGCCATGTACAACCTTGTTCTGATGTGGTCCGTTCACCAACAGTCAAATTGCATCACCTCTGAGCTTGTTGGAAAATAAGAGTCCCACCCAAGACCTACTGAATGGAATGCAAAAGCTGCAGTTCTCCAACCCAGGAGGCTTCAGTAAACACAGGTTCCAAGCCCCACTCCTGGTTTGAGGGTAGGGCTGAGACTGCATTTCTAACATGTCCCCAAGTGATGCTAAAGGTGCTTGTACAGGAGACTTGAGAGTCACAGGTCTAAAATGATGACAAATTAAGCATAAGGCAGTCATACTCCCTCACCCCTCCCAATGTATTCTCTTCAAGGTTAAATGTCACCAGTTCCTCAATGGTGGGTTGTGGAGGATAGGGGGGCCACGAGTGCCATTTCTATTCGTAAAAATTTGTAAAGTATACAAATGATAAAAGAAGTCAAAATGGAAAAAAATTATTCCCCCATCCTGTCCAACCACCTGAACAAATCAAATTACTCATTTTTCTTTCAGTACACATCCAGATATACATATCATTTCCTTTAACACTCTTGATAAAAACTGCGTTAGGCCAGCGTTATGGTGAGATGTTACTCCAGCATACTCAAGCAGAATGCAGGCCTATATTATATCTCACACATTCTAGAAAAACTGCCAGAACTTAAGAGATTCCTTTATAAACCTCAGCACTTGGCACATAATAGGTGCTCAGTAAATAATGTTTAAATGAATGAACCTGACATTTTGAAATAAATGAATGAATGCGAGTTCATATCTTTGAAACTAGTTTGCTACAAATGTAAGGACTATGAGAATTTTCCAAATGAATATGCCCACATAGCAGCTGTCTCTCTCCACCTCTGGCAGATCAAGCAACAAACCTGATTTCAAACCCATATCCCATCAAAATGGAAATTCGCCCAGAGACCAGTTGCTCTTTTCGATAGTTAATGGAAAAAACTGTTTTAAAACATCTAAACTAAGCCTGTGGGGAAACCAGCACACTTACACCAGGCTTTAAGGTGGATACAACAAAATCCAGATTCCAGGAAATGGATGCTTCCAAACCTAATCATTTGGAAGTGGTTACACTACTTTGCCTGATCCCTACCACCTGGGAGAGGCCAACATGCCAGGACCAATTCCCATGAGCACTGGGTCCTTCTCACCTCCTTCCTCTCTCCATTCAACAGGTAGGCCAAGCATTGTCTATGGGCAGAGCATCCCTCAAGGCCCGCACAGCAAAAACTAGAAGATTTCATAGCCCTGCCTTGTCCAGACACTGAAGAGAATGGGGGTGACTGCAGCATGTGCCCCCCCACCCCCAGGGATGGGTGGGAATAAGCCTATCTTGGAGGATGGGTGACTCATGGACACAGAGATGGAAAGGAAACAGAAGGCCCTGAAAACTCTAGTTATGGCAATTCTGACTTTATAAACCTACCTCCCCTCCCCTCTCTGTTAAGTACCACATTCATACTTCACTCATTGGTGTAGGCAGACACTGTCATGCAGCAGCCTCTTGGTAACCCTTTCCGGAGTTGGGAACAAGGTCTTCCCTCCTGAAGCCCGCCATTCCCCACAAAATCAGGAGTGGGAGATAAAGGTGGCCAGACAGAGGCCCTGGACAAGGTGGACTGATGCCAAGGCTTCCCTGACATTGGGGCCTCACTCACCTTACTATTCACAAGCAAAGGCCCATCTCGCCCATGTTTATAGTGGGATACTAAAAAGCACCATGCCTGCTCCAGACACCATTAACCTATTGACACCTAGACAGTAACAGAGTCCAAGGCCACTGGAAACTCAGGCAGCACACATTTGCTACTCCTTAACTGAATCCATGGTCAGATTGCTGAACCCCCACATTCTCGACCCACTGCCAAGCCTTAGTTTTCTTACCTGTTAAATAGGGATAATATGCATAGCTCCTTGTAAGGCTGCTCTGAGGATTACCAGAGATATCACATGCAAAGGGCTGGCAGGTACTAAGTACTTGATGGGACACAGCTGCAAGAGTTTATAATCCAGCTCAACATAATACAAATATACTCCATTCATAAGGTGGCTGGTGGGGATGTAGTCAGTATTCTTTCAGTTGTACCTCTGTGTACACTTTTTGTATTTGTACGCATTTTTTAATGTATTTTTAAAATTTATTTATTTTTGTTACAGATGTTTCTCCTTTTCCCCCCAGTGATTCCCCCTTCCCCTGCCCTCCCTACCCTATCCCCACCTTTGTTGTTCATACATACATGCATATAAGTTCTGTGGTTTATTCCCCACACCCCCTCTTCTGGGGATTGTCAGTCTGTACCCCACTTCCACGTCTCTGGGACTACCCCCGTTACTCAGCTGGTTATGTTCATTATATTCCACAAATAAGTGAGATCATGTGATATTTGTCTTTCTCTGCTTGGCTTGTTTCACATAGGATAATACTCTACAGGTCCCTCCATGTCATCTCAAAGGATAAGAGATCTTTTTTTCTTACAGCTGCACAGTACTCCATTGTGTATATGTACCACAGCTCTTTTATCCATTCGTCTTCTGATGAACACTTGGGCTGTTTCCAGATCTTAGCTATTGTGAACAGTGCTGCTATGAACATGGGGGTACATATATTCTTTCTGATTGGTGGTTCAGGCTTTTAGGGTATATTCCTAAAAGTGAGATCACTGGGTCAAATGGAAGTTCAATTTTTAATTTTTTGAGGTGACACCATATTGTTTTCCATAGTGGTTGCACCAGTCTGCATTCCCACCAGCAGTGTACTAGAGTCCTCTTTTCTCCACACCCTCGCCAACACTTGTTTGATGATTTGTTGATGGCGGCCATTCTGACAGGTGTGAGGTGATACCTCATTGTTGTTTTAATTTGCATCTCCCTGATAATTAGTGATGTTGAGCATTTCTTCATATATCTCTTACCATTTGTATGTCCTGTTTGGAGTGGTGTCTATTTAGTTCCTCTGCCCATTTTTAAAATGGGTTGATTCCTTTTGTTGAGTTGTATGAGCACTCTATATATATTGAAAATTAACCCTTTATGATATATCATTGGCAATTATGCTCTCCCATACAGTGGGTTGCCTTTCCATTTTGATGATTGCATCTTTTGCTGTGCAGAAGCTTTTGAGTTTGATGAAGTCTCATGTATTAATTTTCTCCTGTTTCTGTTGCCTTAGGTGATGTATCAGTGGAAATTCTGCCATGTATGATGTCTGAAATTTTGTTGCCTACATTTTCTTCTAGGATTTTTATGGATTCGTGAGTCACATTTAAGTCTTTTATCCATTTTGAGTTTATTCTTGTTTATGGTATAAGTTGATGGCCTAGTTTCCTTTTTTTTTGCCTGTTGCTGTCTAATTTTTCCAACACCATTTATTAAAGAGGCTGTCTTTACTCTACTGTATGCTCTTGCCACCTTTGTCAATTATTAATTGAGCATATTGCCTTAGGACCATTTCTGGGTTCTCTATTCTGTTCCACTAGTATATATGTCTGTTCTTGTGCCAGTACCAGGCTGTTTTGATTACAGTGGCTTTGAATATAACCTGAAACTGCTAATGTGATCCCTCCAACTTTGTTCTTCTTTTTCAAGATTGCTGTGGCTTTTGCGGTCTTTTTTGGTTCCATATGACCTTTTGAAGTATTTGTTCTAGTTCTGTGAAATATGTCGTTGGTACTTTGATGGGGATTGCATTGAATCTATAGATTGCTTTGGGTAATAGGACATTTTAATGATGTTGATTCTTCCAATCCATAAATAAGGTATGTGCTTTTACTGTTTTATATCTTCCTCTATTTCTTTTTTCAATGACCTGTAATTTTCTGTGAATAGGTCCTTTATTTCTGTGGTTAAGTTTATTCCTAGGTATTTTAATTTTTTTGCTGCAATGCTAAATGGGATTGTTTTTCTAGTTTCTCTTTCTGTGAGTTTATCATTGGTGTATAAGAATGCCATTGATTTCTTAATGTTAATTTTGTAGCCTGCTACTTTGCCGAATTCATTTATTAAGTGTAGAAAATTTTTGATGGAGTCTTTGGAGTTTTCTACATATAGTACCATGTCATCTGCGAATAATGAGTCTCACTTCCTCCTTCCCATTTGGATCCCTTTTATTTTTTCCTCCTGTCTGATTGCTGTGGCTAAGACTTCTAATACTGTGTTAAATAAGAGTGGTGAAAGTGGTCATCCTTGCCTTGTTCCTGCTCTTAAGGGAAATGCTTTAATTTTTGCCCATTGAGTATGATGTTGGCTGTAGGTCTTTCATATATGGCCTTTATTATGTTGAGATATGATCTCTCTATTTCCAGATTGCTGAGCATTTTTATGAGAAATGGGTGCTGGATTTTGTCAAATGCTTTTTCAGCATCTATTGATATGATCATATGATGTTTATCTTTCATTTTGTTTATGTTGTGTATCACATTTATTGGTTTGTGAATATCAAATACCAGCCTTGCATCACTGGAATGAATTCTACTTGGTCATGGTGAATAATTTATTTCATGCATTGCTGGATTCGAGTTGCTAGTATTTTGTTCAGAATTTTGGCATCTATGGTCATCAGGGATATTGGCCTGTAGTTTTCTTTCTTTGTAGTGTCTTTTTCTGGTTTCTGAATCAGAATTATGCTGGCCTCATAAAACGAGTTGGGAAGTCTTCCTTCTTCTTGAATTTTTTTGAAATAGTTTGAGGAGAATGGGTATTAGTTCTTCTTTGAATGTCCAGTAAAATTCCCCTGTGAAGCCGTCCAGTCCTGTGTTTTTGTTTGCTGGGAGAGGCTTGATTACATCTTCAATTTCTTCTGTTGTTATTGGTCTGTTCAAGTTTCCTATCACTTTCCAGTTCAGTTTTGGGAGACTATGTGTTTTTAGAAATTGGTCCATTTTGCTTTGATTGTCGAATTTGTTGCCATATAATTATTCATAATATCAGTCAAAAATACATTGTATATCTGTGGTGTCAGTTATTTCTCCTTTCATTTCTGATTTTGTGTATTTGGGTTCTCTCTCTTTGTTTTTTGGTGAGTCTAGCTAAGGGTCCATCAATCTTTATCTTTTCAAAGAACCAGCTCTATGTTTCATTGATCCTTTGAATTGTTTTCTTGGTCTCCATGTCATTTATTCCGCTTTGATCTTTACTATTTCCTTCCTTCTACTTGCTCTAGGGTTTTCTTTTTGTTTGCTTTCTAGTTCTTTAAGTTGTGAGGTTAGATATTCTATTAGAAATTTTTCTTGCTTCTTGAGGTAGGCCTGTAGTGCTATGAATTTCCCTCTCAGAACTGTTTGCTGCTTCCCATAAATTTTGTGTTGTTGTGTGTTTATTTTCATTGGTTTCCAGGAAGTTTTTAATTTCTTCCTTGATCTCCTCGGTAACCCGTTCATTTTTCAATAACATGCTATTTAGTCTCCATGTTTTCAAATGTCTTTGCATGTTTTTGTTGCAGTTTATTTCTCGTTGCATGCCATTGTGATCTGAGAAGATGCTTGATATGATTTCAATCTTCTTGAACTTGTAGAGACTTAAGTGTCCTAACATGTGGTCTATCTTTAAGAATGTCCCATGTGCACTTGAGAAGAATGCGAATTCTGCAGTTTTGGGGTGTAATTCTCTGTAGATATCTATTAAATCCATTTGATCTAGTGTTTCGTTTAGAGTCTGTTTCCTTGTTAATTTTTTGTCTAGAAGATCTATCCAGTGATGTCAGTGGGGTGTTGAAGTCCCCTGCTATGAATGTATTGCTGTCACTTTCTCCTTGGAAGTCCTCCAGAAGATTTTTAATATATGTTGGTGCTTCTATATAGGGTGCATATATGTTTAGCAAGGTTATATCCTCCTGTTGGATAGATCCTTTCAATATTATGTAGTGGCCTTCTTTGTCTCTAGTTATGTTCTCTAGTTTGAAATCTACTTTATCAGATATGAGTATTGCTACCCCAGCTTTTTCTTTTGCTTTCCATTTACTTTAAAGATATTTTTCCATTTCTTCACTTTCAACCTATGTGAGGCTTTTGTTGTGAGGTGGGTCTCCTATAAACAACATATATGTGAGTCATGCTTTCTTATCTAGCCAGCTTAGTCTGTGTCTTTTTATCGGAGCATTCAAACCATTCACATTTAAGGTGAAAATTGATATGTACTTATTTATTGCCATTTTTGTTTAGTGTGGTTCTATTTTTCTTCCTATTTCTTCTACTAATTACAGAAGTCCTTTTAGCATATCTTGTAGTGCTGGTTTGGTGTTAATATATTCCTTTAAACTTTTTTTTTCTTTGGTCTGGAACGCTCTTTATTTGACCTTCCATTCTGAATGATAGCCTTGCTGGATAGAGTTGTCTTGGATTCAGATCCTTGTTTTTTATCACCTTGATTACTTCATGCCACTCCCTTCTGGCCTGTAGTGTTTTTGTTGAGAAGTCAGCTAAGAGCCTAATGGGGTTTCCTTTGTAGGTAACCTGTTGCTTACCTCTTGCTGCTTTTAGGAGTCCCTCTTTTTCTTTAATTTTTGGCATTTTAATTACTATGTGTCTTAGTGTGGGCCTGTTTGTGTTCTTACTTGGGGCTCTCTGTGCTTCTTGAACTTGAATGCCTTCTTCCTTCTCCAAGTTAGGAAAGTTTTCTGTCATTATTTCTTCAAATATATTCTCTAACCCTTGTCCATTTTCTTCCTCTTCGGGCATCCTATGAAGCAAATGTTATTATGTTTCCAGTTGTCCCACAGTTCTCTTAAGCTGTCTTCCTGTTTTTTTAATTGTTTTTTCCTTTTGGTTTTCTGATTGGTTGATTTTCTCTACCCTGTCTTCTAATTCACTGCTTCCGTCCTCAGCTTCCTCTACTCTGCTGGTTAGTCCTTCCAATGTTTTCTTAATTTCTGCTATATCATTCTTCATTTCCACTTGGTTGGTTTTCAATATTTCTATATCTTTACTAATGGTGCTGATGTCCTTACTCATGCTGTTGAGCTTCCTCAAGATCATGGCTCTGAACTCTACCTCTGATAATTTGCTTAGCTGCAATTCATTGATCTCATCTTCAAAAGAGTTCTCTTGTTCTTTCACTTGGGATTTGTTTCTTTGTTTCACCATTTTGGTTATCTCAGTGGGTTTTGGAGCCTGCCAAATTTTCCCTGTGGGTTTTGGTGTTCTGCTGTTTTTGGCTCCCTCTACTGGGATCTGATGAGCCTGGGTGGACCCACGTTAAACTCCACTGTTAAGTCTTACTTTCCTGGCTAGAATTGCAAGCCCAGGAAAGGTTCAGTTATCCTCTAGCTTTTTCCTGGTGGCTAGTAGTCTCAGTTACTCAGTGTCTTGGAATGTAGCCCTGGTGTTCTGCCTAAGAGGATTTCCAGTGTGTGGGGTAGGTGCTGGTAGTTAATGAGCCTCAATTTTTATTTCTTTGCCTCCTGGGAAAGGTTAAATCTCCGAGGGTGGAGGCTGCTGCTTTTCCCCACAGCTCAGGGAAGGGGCACACTGGCCACCGTCCTTTGTGTCCAGAACTCAGCAAAAACTCTGAGTGCCCTTCAAATCCCGGGTGTCCACAGAGTTCCAGCCCAGTCTGCCCTCCCTCTGCCATAGCACCCAGGTGAGTGGCTGTGGCTGTTTTAGTGCTCTGTCCAGGCTCTATGGGCTGTGGAACGGGCTTGGTCTTTATTCGCTAAGGGCACTGCTCACAGCTAAGACTGCTGCTGTCCATGGGCTTCCAGGCCGCCACCCTCTCGCACCTCCACATATCCGACCAATGTTCCTGGTTATAGGGTCCTGTCCTGCTGCTTTTCTGTTGCCTTTTTCCAAGGATTTGTCTTTATTTTAGTTGTAATTCCCATTTGTTCCTGGGAGATCACCTGCATGGCTTCTATTTACATCCTCTAAGCCTATCTAAAGCACAGCTGGGTTGCACAGGCCTTTCTGGTGCCCCTGCACCCTGCAGGAACAGTGGGTAACTGGATAGCACAGTCCCTCTGGGGACCTGGCTCTATGCCTATGTTATGGGCTGCTGGGTTGCACAGGCCTCTCTGGTGCTTCAGTACCCCACAGGCCCTGTGGGTAACTAGATTGCGCAGTCCCTGCTGGGTGGCACAGGCCTCTGTGGTTCTTCAGCACCCCGCAGGTCCCGCGGGTTATTGGATGGCAAAGTCCTTGCTGGGTTGTACATGTAATTGGATGGCACAGTCCCTGCTGGGTCGCAGGGGCCTCTCTGGTGCTTCAGCACCCCATAAGACCTGTGGGTAACTGAATCGCAGAGTCCCTTCTGGGTCTCACAGGTCTCTCTGGTGCTTCAGCACCCCACAGGTCCCATGGATAACTGGATTGCACAGTCCCTGCTGGGTGGCACAGGCCTCTCTGGTGCCCCTGTACCCTGCTGTTCCCATGGGCAGGTAGCTGGATTGCAGCAGTCTCTCTCAGGCTCAGGCTTCCCACTGCACTTGTGAGCTACCGGACTGCACAGGCTTCTGTGGAGTCCCAAGTCTAAGTGCTGGTGGCTGGGGAGTGCTGCTGCCCTGTGGGGCTCAACTCCTGCTCAGCTTTTGCTATAGATTTTGGGGATGGATCTCATCTGCTGGTCTGTGCTTCTGTTGCCTGGGGATGGATATCTGCTCTCCAGCCTCTGCTGCTGGGGGTATATCTGGACTCTGATCGGGCTGCTACTATGGGGGATGGAGCTGGGCTCCAGGCTGTCCGTGGCCTCCACGACTGGCACCTTGGGAGCTCCACTACTGTGTATGGGTCTGTGTTGACACAGAGTATCCACTGGTTCAGTGGTGCCAGGTGTGCTGGTGGGCTTAGGTTGCTGGGCCCTAGCCGCTCCCACTGCCTCCTCCCAGGGAAGACCCAGGATCTTCCAAAATGGTGAGACCTCCTCGAGGTGCAAGGAGAAGCTCCCTGAAAAGTCGCTTACTGGGATAGCTGGCTGCTCCTGTCCACAGCACAGGAAGCTTCTGCTCCGTGTCTCTGCACTGCAGGGGTTTGGTCGTCCACCTTCGAGTCCACTCACACTCTCTCACATACTAGCTCACTCTCTCACACACTCACCCTACCTCCAGTCCTGCCCACCTCCATCTTTGCTGATGTATTCTTTATTTATTTCACAGTTTTTTAAAAAAAGATAATTTTTTTAAATGGTGGTCATTAGGTAGAGGGAGAAGGGGAGAATCTCCTTCACTGCTCTTCACTGTTCTTGTCATGGAGTGGTGGGGGAGAGGGGGAATCCAGAGGAGGGTGTCTCAAAAATAAATTAATAACAATAATTAAATAAATGTGCCCTAGTCAAAAAAATATTGTATGGGGTTATCGAAAAGGGCTTCTCCTTATCAGATTTGCTATTTCTACTACCAAAATCAAGCTCAAATCACCAAAGAAAATCACTTGTTTTTGGTGCTTTCTGCTTACTTTCCTTTATGTAGCTAAGTGTTCCTTTATTGAACTTTATGCAAACACGAATTTCAGTGGGAAACTTTTTAGAGGCTTCTTTGTGGGAGTGGATCTTTTAGGATACCCTCCTTAGAAGGTAATGTGGCAATGCCCATTCTTCGACCCACTTCAGGAGCATTATCTACAGAAAGACTCCTTTGTAGGCAAAGGATATACAAGAATATTCATGGTAGTACTGTCTGAAATTTAAAAAAAAGGAAAGAAGGAAAGGAAGGAAGGAAGGAAGGAAGGAAGGAAGGAAGGAAGGAAGGAAGGAAGGAAGGAAGGAAGGAAGGGAAAAGTGTTGAAATTGGAATAACTGTCATCAATTGGGGCAAGGGAAAATGATGGTGCCTCCATATTTGAAATTATGTCATAATCTCATATTTAAGAAATGCTCTGACAGTTACTAAAAAAGGTGAGATGTGTCTATCTGTGCAGATGTGAAACAATCTCCAAGATATACAGTATATTAAAAAGCCAATGTGTACTTAAAACTTCTGGGGAAAATAATTAAAAAAAAAAAAATCTTAGAGGAAGAAGGGGAGGAGAGAGAGAGATCCATGTGGGAGAGACTCATTGATCCGTTGCCTCTGTAAGTTCCCCGATTGGGGATCAAACCTGCAACCTAGGCAGGTACCTATACTGGGAATTGAACCCACACCCTCTGGTGCATGAAATGATGCTCTAACCAACTGAGCCACAAGAGCCAGGGCTGGAAAATTAAAAAAAAAAAAATTAAGTGGAGTATGACATGGACATGAGGAGGTAGGCTTACTTTTATTTCTGTCATTATTTTCCCTTTCATATTACTTTTTTTCTAAATATGTTTTTATTGATTTTCTAGAGAGAGAGAGGGAGAGAGATAGAAACATCGATGTGAGAGAGAAATATGGATCAGCTGACACCTGCATGCCCCTACGGGGGATCAAGCCTGAAATCCAGTCATGTGCCCTGACCTGGAATTGAATCTGAACCTTTCAGTTCATGGGATGATGCTCAATCCACTGAGCCACACCAGCCAGGCTCATATTACTTTGTTTAAAAGTCCAAATAAAATAAAAGAGAGAAAATTTGATGAGTGACGGAGGTAATCCCACAAGACAGCATTCAACTTGCTAGAGGCAGAGGATACTTTATTCCTTTTCCTTCAGCTGTTCCACTCCCAACTTTTTCCCCTCTGCTTTTTTCCCAGTCCAGTCAATCCTTCTCTTTGGACTCCAAACAAGACACCATTGTTTCCTCTCCAATCAAAATGGGATTTGTTTGCCTTCTGTCCCTCTCAATGTGGCCTATGAAAGAAATGGTGGAAGGTTTCCCAGGAGGCCAGGCAAATACTTCCTTTTGGCCCTGCCTGCTTCCCTGACCTCAAATCTAAATTCCTCAGTTTCTCTCTATGGAACTCAGAAGCTTCCCCAGGAATGGCAGGAACCGACAGAGTTGTAAAGTTATAACCAACATGGGTTATATCTCTTGGCACCCTGTCCCCCAAAGACTAAGCTGGGGATCCTGCCCTTTTCAACTGTTTATAATGGCTTACACTTTCTTCTCTATAGATTTTATATTGGCTGAAGTCTGTTACAGAATAAGTATGCATTTTACAAAGGAAAACAATAAAATATTTTCCACAAAAGCTGTACTGTCTGATGAGCCTGGCACATCTGGTCTACCAGTAAACAATGCCCAGATCATGCTTGACATGTGGCCCTCAATATATGTGCTGGAGCATGCGGTTCTAACATGCTCTCAGGTGCTGCTGGTGCATGGACTACAAACACTCTGAATAGAAAGGGTGTAGACAGAGTACAGAGACTGGCACAAGCAAGTGTGGCAGTATTATTTTTTACTCAAATACAGTTCTCCCCCCACCGAAAGCAAACCATTCCCCTTCAATGCATTCTTAGAATGCATCTCAGCTGGTTCAGCCCAAACACTTAAACCAAAAGAATATTCTTTAAAAACAGGCTCACAGTGTTTTTCATGGGCTGTGAACAAAATTTACATTGGGTTCTTTAAAGCTCATGCCTCCCCTCACCCCCACATCCATTTCATAATTTCCCATGGTGGCCTCAGTGATCCTGTCAATTTAACTTAAACAGAGCATGTCCCTCTATTAAGTGTGTGTTGGATACTATTAGCCCCCAGTCCAGACCCCTATTCCAAGCCAGTACATTGTTTCCCAGCTGTTTTGTGTTGGTGAGCTAACAGGGCCTAGCTGCCTCCTTCTCCAAGAAATGGGCACTATTGACCTATGTGCCCAGGGAAAAGGCAGCCCTCAGTCAATGCCTGATGATGTACTGTGAGAATGGTCCCTGCTTGCCTGTAGACAGGACAAGACTGTGGTGCCATCCACATTCCGGAACCCCAGTGGGATCAGGCTAGGGCTGGACTCCATTCTCTACCCTGACCCACTCTCTCGTCCCTTATAGGTTTCTTCTGAGTGCTCTTCCTCAACAAATTATTTTATAAGAATCACCATATTAGCCCAGCCAAGAGGTTGCCAGTTTGATTCCAGGTCAGAGCACATGCCTAGATTATTGACCATCCCCAGTGGAGGGCATTAAGGAGGCAGTCAATCAATGTTCTCTCTCATCCATTTTTCTATTGCTCTCCCTCTCCCTCTCCCTTCCTCTCTCTCTAAAAATCAATAAAGAAAAAAAAATGAAACAAAAAAAAATTGCCATCTTAGAATTTGCTTCTAGGGAACCCAACCTAAGACAATTTGGATTGTTGGTGGGAATGTAGACTGGTGCAGCTACTATGGAAAGCAGTATGGCGTTTCCTCAAAAAATTAAAAATTTAATTGTCATTTGACCCAGTGATCCCACTTCTAGGAATATATCCTAAGAAGCCTGAAACACCAATCAGAAAGAATATATCTACTCCTATGTTCATAGCAGCACTATTTACAATAGCTAAGATCTGGAAACAGCTGAAGTGTCCATTAATACAATGGAGTACTATACAGCTATAAGAAAGAAAGATCTCCTATCCTTTGAGACCACATGAAGGACCTTGAGAGTATTATACTAAGAGAAATAAACCAATCAGAGAAAGAGAAATACCACATGATCTCACTTATTTGTGGAATATAATGAACAAGGTGGCTGATGAATGAAATAGACCCAGAGACACAGAAAGGAGTATGGTTCAAACTGACAAAACTCAGCATAGGGGGGCAGGGAAAATGGAGGCGATGAACCAAAGAACTTATATGCATGTATGCATAACCAATGGACATGGACAACAATGCCGGGGGTTGGGGAGGGCAGTATGGGGAGGAGGGTGTCTAGCGGGGGAAAAGGAGAAACATCTATAACAAAAATAAATTAATAATAATTGAAAAAAAAAAGAGAGAAAATAACCATTTATTGGCTAAAATATTTTCACCAACTGTTATGGAGTTTTTTCTGCTCTAGTTTCTCTCTTCCAATCTTGAATTAGATGTTATTTGTCTAACATCCCTGCCCTCCATCTTACATACACTCCTCTGATTTACTCTTCTCTTGGAGAAGTTATATCCAGAAAGGACATCTTAATCTTTTCTTTCATCTGCTTGAATATTAAGGTAAGACATTTTCAGGCTCTGATTTCCCTGGATCTTTTCCAAGATGTTTCCTTGTGTTTTGAGTCTTTCCTTAGATGCCCTGTTCCCCTCAGTAGTTGCAGGGTACAGGAGGAGATGGGAGTGGAGGGGGAGTGGGGATTAATCCTGATTCTCTATCCAACTGTCTTCATCTACCTCATCAATACTGTCACTATCATCTCAGAAGGGTCCTGGGACCCCAGAGAAGTCTTTGAATCAGCTGTGGCCTAGCAAATCAGACTATGAGCAAACATACCCCTTATTCAACTGTCTACTGTATTTGTGTTAACAGTGTTCATATCTTTGCTTCTGGTCTAAATACAACATTCACTTAATAGTCAATAGTAAAAATCCAACATTTAAGTCTCAATCAAAGCCAAAATTGATTCATAGAATTCTGATGATATCTTTTGGAAACAGGGAGGTTGGTCAATGAACTAAAAAAAATATCTGAAAATCCCAAGTTTTTGCTCTTTTTACTGATAATCTCTTTGCACAGAACTCAAGAGATGGCAGGCAGGTCTCTCACACCAGGAGACCAAGCCTGTTCCTTTAGCTCCAGGCACAGCTGCATCCCCCAGCTAATTTGTCACTAAGTCCCTGGCTCCTCTTTGTGGGCCATTATTACTTAAAGGCACATCTCCATCAGAAAATAAACCAGGGAAGGAAAAACAGGTTAAAGACATTTTCATAATTCTATCTGTTGATCACTGTAAGAGTCAAAAGTATGATTTAAATATTTTTAAATAGTTGTCTATAGATTTCAATTATCTCAGTGCTGTCCAATAGAAATTAGAATGAAAGCCACATTGTAATTTAAAAGTAGCCTCATTAGTCCATAAAAATTCTAGAAGAAAATGTAGGCAACAAAATTTCAAACATCATACGCAGCAGAATTTTCACTGATACATCACCTAAGGCAACAGAAACAAAGGAAAAAATGAACACATGGGACTACATCAAACTAAAAAGCTTCTGCACAGCAAAAGAAACAACCATCAAAATGGAAAGGCAACCCACAGTATGGGAGAACATCATTGCCAATGATACATCAGATAAGGGGTTAATTTCCAATATATATAGAGTTCTCATACAACTCAACAAAAGGAAGACAAAGAACCCAATTAAAAAATGGGCAGAGGAGCTGAATAGACACATCTCCAAACAGGACATACAAATGGCCAAGAGACATATGAAGAAATGCTCAACATCACTAATCATCAGAGAGATGCAAATTAAAACAACAATGAGGTATCACCTCACACCTGTCAGAATGGCTGCCATCAACAAATCATCAAACAAGTGTTGGCGAGGGTGTGAAGAAAAGGGGACTCCAGTGCACTGCTGGTGGGAATGCAGACTGGTGCAGCCACTATGGAAAACAATATGGTGTTACCTCAAAAAACTAAAAATTGAACTTCCATTTGACCCAGTGATCCCACTTCTAGGAATATACCCTAAGAAGCCTGAAACACCAATCAGAAAGAATATATGTACCCCCATGTTCATAGCAGCACTGTTCACAATAGCTAAGATCTGGAAACAGCCCAAGTGTCCATCAGAAGATGAATGGATAAAATGCTGTGGTACATATACACAATGGAGTACTATGCAGCTGTAAGAAAGAAAGATCTCTTATCCTTTGAGATGACGTGGAGGGACCTGGAAAGTATTACCCTAAGTGAAACAAGCCAAGCAGAAAAAGACAAATACCACATGGTCTCACTTATTTATGGAATATAATGAACATAACAGTCTGAGAAATAGGGTAGACCCAGAAACATGGAAGTAGAGTACAGACTGACAATCCTCAGAAGAGTGGGTGGTGGAGGGAGGGAAGAGTTAAACCACAGAACTTATATGCATGTACGCATAACCAATGGACATGGACAACAAAGCCGGGGACGGGGCGGGGGGATAAGAGGAGGGTGTCAATGGGGTAAAAAAGGATAAACGTCTGTAACAAAAATTAAAATTAAAATAAAATTAAAATAAAATAAAAAAAGAAAGGTAGCCTCATTATAATAAGTAAAAAGAAACAGGGTCAAATTAATATTAATGACAAATTTTGTCTAACTAGTATTTTCAAATATTACCATTTCAAAGTGAAATTAGCCCTGGCCGGTTTGGCTCAGCGGTTAGAGCGTCGGCCTGCGGTCCGGAGAGACCCGGGTTCGGTTCCCGCTAAGGGCACGTACTTCGGTTGCAGTTTGTCCCTGGCCCTGGTTGGTCGTGCGGGTGGCAGCCACTCGATGTGTCCCTTCACGTCGATGTTTCTCTCTCTTTCTCCCTTCCTCCCTCTCCCTCCTACTCTATCTGTACAAAAAATGGAAAAATATCCTCGGGTGAGGATTAAAAAAAAAAAAAAAAGTGAAGTTAATATTAAAAATTAAGATATTTTGCATTCTTAGTTTGCATTAAGTCTTTGAAATCTAGTGTCTGTTTTACACTTACAGCATGTCTCAGTCAAACCAGAGCCACATTTTGGTGACTCAGCAGCCACCCATGGCCAATGGCTGCTGTACTGCCCTGTATCACTGTCGGTTTTCCCATTCCTAGGTGCCTTCTCAGTATTAGCTGCACCCTTCATGGGACAAACTGTATGAAGCCCTTTGGGAAAGCATCAGATGGAAGGCATTTTTATTCACTAACTTCAATAATTTCAGCCCCTCTAAAGTCACTAGAAGTATCATCTTTTAGTAGCAGAAGATGGAGGAGCTAGGAATCTAGGTGTGTGTGTTGGGGAACGGGGGATGCAAGCCATTCCCTTTCTTGCTCACTCTGTGGGCAGAGGATATTTAGACATCTCTGAACATACATGCTTAGGCTCCTGTGCAACCAAGCTGCTACACCCCAGGCTAGAGTGTACAGTTTGTGCCAGATCTGAAATTTCCCCTTTATCTCACCTACTTAACAGAGGAAGCAGGCTTCCAGAAACTGAAATGGGGAAGACTGGGAGGCTTAGGGGGCAGAAAATGAAACTAGACATAAGATAGAAGAACATGAACTTTGGAACCAGCCAGTCTGGTTCCCAGCTCCATCACCTATGGTTGTTTATCTCCCTGAGCCTAGTCCCCTCATCTGTGAAGTGGAGGTAATGATAGCACTGACTTCTCAGGATTGTTTGGGATAAGATGATAAATGCTGAGAGCCTGGCATGAAGGAAAATGACCATTTGTGGCTTGCTGCTATCTGAGGAAGCTATATAACCCTTCACAAGGTATCTATTCTCTGATAAGCCACTCCTCTCACTTGTTTACCTTTCAGCCTATCCAACCCTCCACCCAAATCCCCTCAGCCTCCCACCAGGTCATCTCATGTAGTTCCTGTAAGGCCAGTGGCTCCCTGCATCTCCTGCCTGAGGATGTTCCCCAGAAAACATGAAAGGTCTGCAAGGGGCTGCAGGTAGAGGACTGCCTAGGAGTTGAGGGTCCAAGAATGAATCCCCAAGCAAGGAGTGATGGGAGTTGATAGATTAATACCCTAGCTTCCTCACCCCTGGTGCAATTTTCGGGGGCATTCTATATATTTCTTCAGAGGCACCCCAGTGGGGCTGAGTGTCAGTTGCCCTCAGTGGTAACCTGCTCATTTACTCACTCTTATTGGCTGTCTTCTCCTCATTGTGCCTCCTGGAACCATCTCCCAAATAAACTGCTTACACAGTAAGCTAACTCAGATCCAGAGTTCTTCTTTTTATTTATTTTTTGGTTAATCCTCACCCAAAGATATTTTTCCATTGATTTTTCTTTTTTAGAGAGAGTATAAGGGAGGGAGAGGGGTAAGGGGGAGGGCTTCGAGGACCAGTTGAACCTCCACCCCACATGCCCGACAAGGTCTGGAGATTGAACCCAAAACCGAGGTATGTGCCCTTGACTGGGAATCAAACCCAAGACCTTTCCATGAGAGGGCCAACACTCCAACCACTGAGCCACACCATCCAGGGTATCCAGAGTTCTTAACTACTACACCAACGACTCAACTTGTAAACTCTTCCTGAGAAGCAGTCAGTCCCCAATATTTCCTGGTTAATTCTCCATTGATTGCACTGATGAGGCAGCTCCATCAGCTGTTTATTTCAAGTGAATAGCCAATGGCCAGCAATGCTCTCTGAGCCCCCTTCACTTTGTCTTAAAGGACAGGATGGAGGAAGTGACCATAGAGCTTACAGAAGAAGAAGAAATAGGCCATGCTCTCAAGGATATCTTCAGACAGAGATGAAAAGCTGAGAAACTCTGCAGTACAACCAATGACAAATGACTGCATTAATGGTCCCCTATTTCCTCCAGCCCTTGGGTTGGTTGTTTATGAGCCTAGATTTACAGTTACTTGATGGGTCCACTGATAGCCTTGGGACCCTCCTCGCCTACAGGACCCTCCCCCACCCTGATACTCCCTAAGCATTCTTTCCGCCCCACCCTAAGGTACCAGCCTGGCCACAAAGAGGTCAACCTTTTACTGATTCACTGGTGCTAGGGGCTAAAAAAGAAGCCTTATATCCAGACCCAAAAAGAGTACACACTAGAGGAGTCCTTTTCTATCATGTAAAAACCAGGCAACAGCAATTTATATTGTTAGAAGCCACAACATCAGTGCTCTTGGGAGAAAGGAGATGGTTGATTTTTTCTTTTTTGCCTTCTGTGGTCCTCGGTTAAAAGGGCCTCGAACGGCAACAGTCAGCAGTTGGCCCCAGTTATGTGCAAACACATGCTCTGGTGCTGCAGCCTGACAGCAATCCCTCCGTACCCCTGCCCCTGCCCCTGGTACCACTCCCAGGCACAACGGAAGCTCAGAGGCAGCACTTAGGAGATAGTGATTTGAAGGTGGCAAGAGGGAGGTGGCAGTAACTTTCAGGATCTGGAAATATTCTGTTTCTTAGTCTAGGTGCCCTTGACTGGCTTTGTTCACTTTGCAAAAATTCCTAAATTTGTTGTATGATTTGTGCACATTTCTGGATGTATGTTGCATTTAAATAAAAAATTCCCTACAGGAAGTTTTTAAAAAGGAAAAAAGAAAAACTAATCTTTAAATGGAGGACATTTTCGCCAGGCCGCTGTGGCTCAGTGGTTGAGCGTCGACCTATGTACCAAGAGTTTGTTGGTTTGATTCTTGGTCAGGGAACATGCCCAGGTTGTGAGCCAAATCCCCAGTAGGGGGCATGCAGGAGGCGGCTGATAGATGTTCTCGCTCATCCACGTTTTGATCTCTCTCTCCCTCTCTCTCTAAAATCAATAAAGCAAAAAAAAAAAAAAAATTAAATGGAGGACATTTTCCCCATGCCAGGAAGGTAGCTTATGGCCAGTACTCGTAAGAACAAAGAAGCATAAGGGCCATAAAGAAATTTTAATTAGAGGATCTGAGAGGGTTTTGTGGGGTATTGAGGGGCTGGAAACCCCGTCTGGAGGGAGGAGTGGACATTTTCCCATTCCCACTAAAATGCCAGGGGAAACCTAAACTCTGAAAGGGCTTAAGGGATCAGAGGCACTATATACAGTGAACTCTGAGGCTGTAGGGAGAGTGGGTAGCAACCAGAATGAGGTTGAATGGGTTAGGATGAAATATGTTTAAATGATATAAAATGGGCTGGGATGGAATGGAATTGGGATGGACTGAGATAGGATGAGGATCTGAATAAGGGTCCCAGATTTTGAGGGGCTTTACATGAAACTCATCAAGGTGAGGAGTTTGGATTTCCTCCTGCTCAGAGTTGGAGATTTTTTTTTTTTTTTTTTTTTTTTTTTTTTTTTAGCAGGAAAGTGGACCATGGACCTCAAGGAGCTTGGAGGCCAGATGTTTCTAAGGTAAAACATATGAGGCTGTCACCAGTCAGAAGACTTAGAGAGAGGCCCATGAACAACCCCAGGATTCTCTGTGTAATAAGCTGGGAAGGACTTAGATTCACAATTCATGAGAAGGGAAACTGAGGAAGCCCCAAGGGGAGGAAGACATTTGCCTGTCAGCCTCAAGTAGGAGGCTCAGTCAGCTCTAAGTGAGCGAGCATTTTCTTCTCTTTTTTGAGTTCTCAGGAGGAAAATGATGCTATTTGGAGACAGGCTTACTTCCCAAGAAAGGCACATAAAATAGCACCAGTGGGACCACAGGAACATATCTCTGCAGTCGGGGAGGACTGAGGGAGCCAAACTATATTTCATAGCACTACATTAGGCATCACAATTCTCACAACACCTCCAGCCAGTGATTTGTCCTGGGCTATGCTAAAACTTGTATCATTATCACCATCTTATACAGGCAAAACAGGCTAAGAGAAGAGGCTTGCCTGGCCCCAAATGCCCCATCCTGTGATCTTTCCAGAAATACATTATTCCATGCTGTCAACCTGGTTCTTTAGTGGGAAAACAAACAAGCAAGCAAACAAACAAACAAACAAACAAACAGGTGGAACTCCCGGGCAATAAAACAAAACTAAAACTAAGCACATGACCCTTCCTCACCTGTATGTGTGCGGACGTGCCTCTTTAGGTCGAAGGTGTCATTGAAGCCCTTGCCACAGAAGGTGCACAGGTGCCTCTTCACCTGGTTGTGGCACTTGAGGTGCCGGTTGAGCATACGCTGTAGGCGGAAGCCCTTGCCACACAGGTCGCAGCTGTGAACTGCCGAGTCGCTGCATGTGCCTGTGGTGAACTGGGACAGAGAGAGGTTGTGAGGATCACAGCGCAGGTGGGCACATCCAGGGAGTTTACTAAGGGAATCCTCCTCCTTAAGTCTTTACACTTGCCCTGGCTGAGGCTTCTGCCTCCTAAAAATTCCAAGCAGGTTTTGGCTTTGGAGAAGATGGAACAACTGGAAGCTCCTCCCAAAATTCATTCTCCCCTTCTTCCTTAGCACAGACCTCTGCTTTCTAGCAGGACACTGCTCCCAGCTAAACATCTGCATTTCCCATAAAGTCATGGCTCTATGACTACGTGACTAATGAAATATACATCTTCTTTACATCTTCCACAAGGAGAAAGCCAGCACTGAGGATGGAAGAGCAGAAAGAAAGGAGGAGTCTAGGTCCTGATAACATAGGACCTGAGGTAGAAAGTTCCCAGACAGCCACAATCAATTCCTTACTCCCCATGCCTGCAAGCTACTGTGTCCATCAAGACATGGAGACTATCTCCTCTCCCCTTGGACCAAAAGGATGAAGAGATCATGTGTCAGTTCTAGGCATTTATTTATTTTTATTTTTAAATTTACCTTTATTGTTGAATGTATTAGAGATGTACTCCCCCTTTTTTCCTCTACTGACCACCTCCTCCTCACTCCTACGCCTCTCCTGCCTTCCCCACACTATTTTCTGTGTCCATTGGTTATGCATATATGCATACAAGTTCTTTGGTTTACCTCTTCCTGACTCCCCTGCCCCCTTCCCTTTGAGGTTCATCAGTCTACCAATTAATTTGTATTTCTTTTTTTAAAAATATTTTTTCTTTACTGATTTTAGAGAGAGAGGAATGGAGACGGAGAGAGAGCTAGAAACACAATGATGAGAGAGAACATTGATTAGCCGCCTCTAACATGCCCCTCACTGGGGATTGGGCTCACAACCTGGGTATGTGCCTTGACTGGGAATCAAACCAGCAAGCTCTTGGTGTATGGGTCAATGCTCAACCAGTGAGCAACACCAGACGGGCCCAATCTGTATTTCTTAAATCCTTCACCTTTTTTGCCCATTCCCCCAATCCCACTCCTATCTGGCAACCAACAAAAAATTCTCTATATCTATGAGTCTGTTTTTGTTCTGCTTGCTCGTTTTGTTTGTAGATTCAATTGTTGATAGATATGTATTTATTGACATTTTATTGTTCATATTCTTCTTCAGGAAGACCCTTCAACATTTCATATAATACTGGTTGGGTGGTGATGAACTCCTTTAGCTTTTTCTCGTCTGAGATATTCTTTATATGGTCATCAATTCTAGATGACAGCTTTGCAGGATAGAGTAAACTTGGTTGTAGGTCCTGGCTTTTCACCACTTTAAATATTTCTTGCCACTCCTTTCTGGCCTGCAAAATTTCTTTTGGCAAATCGGCTGACAGTCTTATGGGAGCTCCTTTGTAGGTAACTAACTGCTTTTCTCTCGCTGCTTTTAAGATTCTCTCTTTATCTTTAACCTTTTGCATTTTGATGATGATGTATCTTGGTGTGGAACCCTTTGGGTTCATCTTGTTTGGGTCTCTCTGTGCTTCCTGGACTTGTATGTCTGTTTCCTCCACAAAGTTAGAAAAGTTTTCTGTCATTATTTTTTCAAATAGGTTATCAATTTCTTCCTCTCTTTTTTTCTCCTTCTGGCACCCCCATCATGCAAATGTTGGTATGCTTGAAGTTGTCCCAGAGGCTCCTTACACTATCCTCATTTTTTGGATTCTTTTTTCTTTTTGCTGTTCTGATTGGGTGTGTTTGCCTTGTATTCCAAATCAATGGGTTGCTTCTTGGCTTTACTCACTCTATTGATTGCCTGTAAATTATTTTTTATTTCAGTTAGTGCATTCTTCATTTCCGACTGCTCTTTTTTTATGCTCTGAGGTCCTCACTGAGTTCTTTGAAGTTCTCATGAAGTTCTTTGAAATTCTCACCAAGTTCCTGGAGCAACCTTATAACCAGTGTTTTGAATTCTGCATCTGTTAGATTGCTTATCTCCATTTTGTTTAGTTCTTTTCCTGAAGTTTTGTTTCGTTCTTTCATTTGGGACATTATCTTTGTCTCCTCATTTTGGTTGCCTCCTTGTGTTTGTGTCTGTGTATTAGGTAGAGTTGCTATGTCTCCTAGGCTTCCTAGGGTGGCCTACTGTAGTAGGTGTCCTGTAGAGTCCAATGGCATAGCCTCCTTGGTCACCGCATCTGGGCCCTTGAGTTGCACCCTTGTGTAGACTGTACACCCTTCTGTTGCAATTGAGACTTGATTGCTGTTGGCAGGTCAATGGGAGGGATTTACTCAGGCTGGTCAGCTGCAAGGACTGGCTTTTCCCTTTGCCCACTGACCACAGACCTCTGAAATACCTTGGAGAGTCCACCACAGCTAATCGAGCAAGACTTCCTTCAGCAGGGCTCTGGTACCCGCTGAGTCCACTCCTTGAAGGTATCACTTGTGAAGGTGGTTGGGTGGTAGTGCTTCAACATGGAAGCTCTCCACTGGGTGTGCTGGCCCTGGGGCAAGGTCAGCCACTGCCTGTGTTCTACCTGGGGCCACCAGGCATAAGGTTCAAAGTGATCTGCTGATGGCTGCTTCTTGTGTTGGGCTTGGAGGTGCCCAAGAGAAGCCAAGCTGTAAACCAAGGCTGGTTGCTTCTAGTGCCAGGCCTGGAGCCACTTACCAAGAGGTATGGGGCTTGCTGAGGCCAGATGCTGCTTCTTTGAGATAATTTAGGAAAATCTGAAGCAGGAACCAAGACAGGCCAATCCTATGGTAAAACCACTGGAAACATTTTGGGTGGGCCCGAAAGCTGGGTGGGGCAGGGCCTCAGGGAATCACCAGGGTGGGGCTAACAGTGTGATCCAGGTTTCTGGAGTCCCAGATATGGCACCCGTGTGCCTGCCCTATGCGAGAAGGGCTCACCAGTGACCTCCACCAGCACATCTGTCCAGGAGAAAGCTGCCTCTCCAGCTCTTGCCCTAAACAATTCAGTTCTTCCTCGTATGTCTCTGGTGCTTTTCAAGTTGCCTCCCCTGAGCTGGAGCCCAGAGGGAATGAGTCTGAGTAAGTCTATGTGTGGGCCCTTTAAGAGGAGCTGCCTGGGACTCTAGAAGCCTCAGCCTCGGTTCCCACTGGTTTTTACAGCCAGAATTTATGGGAACTTCTCTTCTTGGCACTGGAACCCTGAGCTGGGTGGTCTGGTGTGGGATGGGGACCCCTTGCTACTCAGGGAAGGCCTTACAACTGAGGAATCCTTCCTGATTTTTATCCGCCAACTGTGGTCATGGGACCAGCCCATCCACACCTCTACCCCTCCTACCAGTCTCGATATGGTTTCTTCTTTAACGTCGTAGTTGTAGGACTTCCATTCAGCTTGATTTCAGGCAGTTCTGAATGATGGTTGTTCTGTAGTTTAGTTGTAATTTTGATGTGGTTGTGGGAGAAGGCGATACCACATTTACTTGAGCCGCCATCTTGGCTGGAAGTCTCCTCAGTTCTAGGTATTAACAGACCATGCAGCTTCTACATCCTCCCTCTAGGAAGCCAGCTTCCATGTTAGAAGTCCGAGACCACCATGCTGTAAGGAAGCCCAAACAGTCATGTGAGAGCAAAAGGCCACATGGAGGAGCACAAAGGTGCCAGGTATGAATAAAGCCACCAGCTGAGTGAGTGACCTCAACCAATGCTGCCTGGAATAGAACTGCCTAGCTGAGCCATGCCCCAGTTCCTGATGAACAAAATCATGAGCAAATAAAACGATCATTTTGGAAAGTGACTTGGTTGGGATCCCATAGCTTCATTACCAGCAAAATCACAACCAAATTGCAGGCTCTGGGCTCCCTCTGCGTTGTCTCTCAACTGTGTTTGCAATCTCTAAGAAAGAAAACTGAATCTATACTTATGTGTTGAAAAACGCCAGATCTAATATATTCATCAAAGGTTTCCTAGTTACCAAATCAGATCCTTTAGAAGAATGACCTAACTGCTCATTCTAAATTCTACTCATAAAAGAGCCTTAAAAAATGTATTTTCAAACACCATTAGTAAGAAGAGTTTGACCTTTCCTGGCTCCAAATCTTCCTAGCCTCAAATACTCTCCTTCTTTTATCCATTCTCATATTGCTCTCCTCTGAGACCCAGCTCAACTGTTCCCTCCCTCATGTAGCTTCACTAACTACTGCAGCCCCTGCTTGTACTGTTCTCTGACCTAAAAGACCTATGCTTCTCAAATTCCCTGGGGAGGGGGTCTTATTAAAATGCAGGTTCTGATTCAGGAGGTCTGGTGGGATCTACACACTGCATTTTTAATAGCTCTGCATGAGACATGAATGTGGAACACTGGCCCTCATGCAGTTCAGTACTTTATTCCATCTCATTCCAAAGGGTTCCATTATGCACAAATGTTTCCAAATGAGTTCATCCAGTGTCCTCAACTAAGTGCCTTGAGTCAGCAAGAGTTTGTGTACATTCCTGTCCCCCAAACCTCAAGTCCAGAATTGAGTCAGTGCACATTCAGAAAGTGTTGATGGGCAATGGGTTCACAGGGGGCATATCAATACAAAGACCTGAAGGAGGAGCAAGACTCTAGAACAGGGTTTTCCAATTAGCCTCCTCTGTACCACTGCTTTTCTCATCTGCTCAGAGATTAATTTGTCTCAGCTGACTGACTAGTGCCTGATCTGTAACAGGCTCTGTGCTCAGAGCTGGAAGGAGTAGTCACCAGGACCACTTGTCTCTAAGAGGTTGCCAGTCTAGTCGGGGAGCAGACCAGTCAACAGGCCACTGACATCTGGGAAGCCCGGGTGCAATGCACATCTCAGAGGAGCACTTTCCCCTGACATGGGGCAAGAGGGAAGGTGCCTTGGAAGTGAGCTCCTCAGCTAGGCAAAGATGAGACTACAGAGGAGGAATGGCAAAGAATATTCCAGGAGAGGATGGTGGGAAACAGGGGGATTGTGTATGGTTGCACATGGCTAGCCTGAGCCCAGGAAAGCAGTTAATGAAGAGAGCTGTGGTAGCAGAGAAGGACAGGGTCCCTGTTAGGGCTCTACTTTGGGGGAGGTGAGCTTAACTCTGTTCAAAGGTAGTGAGGGCAGAGGACACTGGAAGATAAAGGTGGACAGCTACTGAGGTTGAACTGAATGACTCAGATGGGTGGCCGTCCTAGACCATGTGTTCCCCAAAGTGGTAGGATCTGGCACTTAGCCTGAAGAAGACCCAGCTGTGCCCAAGGCTTTTGTATTCCTATTACCAGGACAAATCAAGGTCTCTTCCTCGTCTAGCAGTCCTCATTCTGGTCTTGCCTCTATTGAAGAGATGTGAAAAAACTAAATATGGCCCATGTCTTGGCAAACTGCATATTTTGAGCTTCTCAAGGTCAAGGCTACACAGGATGAAAGTCATTTGAGAGGTATTGAGTGGCTAATAAAATAGAACATAGACAATTGACCCTGGTAATTCTGATAAAAAACATGTAGAATGTTAGAACTGTCTTTTGAAATTCCTGTAGAATGTGCCTGAGGACTTGCCAACTGCATTTCCAAACTGACCTCCTCTTTACTTTAATCCCTTTGGTAAATTCCTATTATTTATTTATGTATTTATTTATTTTTGTGGTACATGCCCCTAGCAGGAACCAAACCCAGGACTCTCTGGTCCGCAGGCCAATGCCCAACCGCTGAGCCAAACTGGCCAGGGCAGTAAATTCCTATGTTTAAAATGCTCAGCATGTAATATGGATATCTTCTAATATAGTCCAGGATGGAAAATCTCAAATCACTGGCATTATTTTGTTTGAAAAGAATAAAATCTTAAAGGCAGAGGGAAGGGAGCTTAGTGACAACTTAAGGGAGTGCAGGGCCAATAGATCATCTGACCAAGATACAGAAAACTTTTTAACACGAGGTAGAAAATGAGAATGGGGAGAGGTGATGGAGACTGAGGGCACCCCATTCCCAGGGGGAACTTTCCTTTGGTTTTCTTGGAGCAAAAATAGAGGTTCTCCAAGTATGCCTCAGCAAAGGCAATTTTTCCATTTCTCTACTTTAATATATATCTCCATTTCACAGTACAGAAAACTGAGTCAGTGCAAAGTGGCTCATTTAGGAAATTTTCCTAAGGTGTACCCTCCGACTCATGAAGTTCTACTTGTCACCTACATACATCTATGACCAATTTAGCCACCACACATTAAATTATATTTAAAGCTTTAAGAGAGCTCTGTTGAAACAAGATGTAAGGTTAATTAAATAAAGATCATGGCTGATGAAGCCAGCTTCTGCCAGACCAGTTCACTTCTCAGAAAGTAAAGGATGTTTGTAGAATAAATTCCTACATGTGAAATTTATCCTAGAGTGAATTTCACATGTCTTCTGCCTTGAAATGTGGTCTGTAACAGCAAAAGACTAAAAACAGCCTTTATGTCTGTCAATAGAAACTTGTTTAAAAACAAACAAACAAAAAAACCATTTAATCAAAGCAGCTGGGAAAAGGAAAGAGTAAAAATTGCCAGTTATGTAAGTAAGCCCTCTTGGATGTCCAGCCCAGTCAAAACCCTCAGAAGAGTCCAGCCCCGGCTGTCATCTGACTACAGTAGCTAGAGAAGCCCCAAGGAAGCCCAGCATAGACAAGTGATTCCACAGAACTAGAAGACATAATGATAAGTTATTTTAAGGTGCTAAATTTGGGGTTATTTGTGAAGCAAATAAATTAAGTGGAATAGTAACAGACATATCACATCGTGGGCAGAACACCAAATCTGCCACATTTCTGAACGTTGTCTCCCAAGATGGGCTGCATAAGATGGAAAATACATCTGATTCCTGGAGTGACATCCTGTGAGCCAGAGGACCAGCAACCCCTCCCTGGGCACATGTCTGCTCACTAAGCCATCTTTGCTATGTTTATATAGGTTTATACCTAACACTCTACCTTCTAAAGTTTCAAAATAGGATTAACTGATTTTACCCTGTTAACTTTACTCTGCAAGTAGTAGACCAAAACTAGTTAAACCTTGGTCATCTTAGTTACAAAATGAGAGTGTAATGTTAAGACAGAAATGCTGAGGATCAAATTAAAGCCTAGGCCTGGCTAGTTGTGTGATGTCATGTAATATCCCTGGGCCACAATTTTGCACATGCAATGCCACAGACTGTAGGGCAGCAGTTCTCAACCTGTGGATTGTGATCCCTTTGGGGGTCAAACGACCCTTTCCCAGGGGTCGCCTAAAACTATTGGAAAACACACATTTCCGATGGTGATTCATAACAGTAACAAAATTATAGTTATGAAGTAACAAAGAAAATAATTTTATGGTTGGGGGTCCACCACAACATGAGGAACTGTATTAAAGGGTCTCGGCATTAGGAAGGTTGAGAACCACTGCTGTAGGGTATAGGCAAGTTACTCAACTTCTCTAAGCTTTAATTTCATCACCTGTGAAATGTAGATAATAATGGTATTTGCCTCTTGGGATTAAGGAATTAAATAAGAAAAGTTACTTACAAGAACCTGGTGCTGGATAAATCCTAACAAAAAATCAATTGGTCAGAACCCTTATTTATCCATTTGGTTTTTGAATTTTTCTCTCTTTGATGAAAGAAAAAGGGGATTAACTTTCAGTGTGGGTCACAAATCCCATCCTTCATCTGAAACTAAAATCCAAAAAATGATGAACACTGACATTTTCTCCCTTCTCCCTTCATAATAAAACCTGACCCAAGCGAACATGGAGCTACACACAGACTTTATCCAATTTGGTGTCAATATTCATGTGTTTTGATAAGAAATCATTAATCTGTTTAATTACAGGGTAGTGCTCCAGACCTGCCAGGGGTGGTATTTATACCATGCTACCTTCTGAAAAGCTTGATAGTCTCACCCTTAATCCAAAAATTAATAATTCGCAAAAGGCTTATTAATGAAGTGGGGAAGCTACTATGCAGGGTGGGAGATGATGTCAGTCTGGAGATTAATTCAGGGCAAGAAAAATGAAGATAGAGCAAGCAATTCTCCAACCCCACAGCTTGGTGCAGTCTTATTTGCTGTCCTTTTTTGCAGGATCTCAGCTTTCATTTTAAAAAACACACAAAGTTCCCCTCTAGTTTTTCTAAAAAACAGGCCTCTGCAGCAGAAACAAACCGATCATTGTATCAGTGTTGCTGAAAACTTCAGGAGCGTCTGGGGAGGCAGGGACTTTGCTTGGCCTTCTGACCAACTTCAAAGCTGGCTAAGGTCACTTACCTGACAAACTTCTAAAGTAAAAAAAGTTTAAAACATTCTTTATTTTCTGCTGATGCTTCCATCAAACAAGTTCATTAAATTAACAGTCCTGTTTTCTGTGGAAGGGTGCTGTGTGAGTCCAGGCTACCTTATGAAGGCCAAATGAACAAGATTTCCACGGTCGTTTGCTATGTTGGAGTGCTCAAAACATGCTATTGTATTTTCCCAATTCCTTTGGAATGAAAATTCCCCTCCTGGCCCCATGTACCATTTCCTTAGGCTTCACTACTCTTCTATTTGGCAGCAGAGAACCTTCTCAAATGCAGAAATGATGAAGGGAATATATCCTTATAATCCATAAAAAACTGAGGCTCAGAGAGGTGTAAACTGCCCATGGCCATATGGCTTATAGGTGCCCACACTGAGATTTTGAAGGTGGTTTGTCTGCCAAACTTGTGCAGTTCCTCTATAGTTGAACTGTAGGGGAAAGGGAGGGAACGACCCTTTTGTTTGTCTCATATGGCGAGAAACAGCTTCAAATTCCTTTATATCAGACTGTCAGTGCTAATGGCTAAAGTGTTAAAGATACCTCCCATAATGCAATATAATAACATTAAAAGAATAAGGATCCTTGTGTTGGGCTTTGCTACTAACAAGTATGAGAAATTCAATAAACCTCTCTTGTCTTTACCTTTCTCCCCTTCAAAATGAGGAAACTGGACCACATAAACTTTAAAGGTCCCTTTAGTGAATCCTACAGATACATACTGTCAGCCTCTATTCCTACTCCTCTCGTGTGCCTTCCTGTACTGCAGAGGCCAGTAAGCTATAAACTACATTTTCCAGACTCCCTCACAGCTATGATTTTTAGATGTAGCTCAGTAGGAACTTAGGTCCCACCAATTACATACACTAGCAGAAGATCTGAATTTGGATCTTGGTTAACTTAATGGAGGAAGGCACATGGCAATTGTTTTACACCCTGCATTAGCCAAAGCATCATGATGCATGATTAGGCAGCCATAGAGGCAGCAGCTGCAGCTCCCTAGATTGCTCCGTTCTATAGTGTGGGCTCTTGGAGGAGTCAGTCCTGGGAACTCAGCCTGGTCTTTCTTTAGTTCATTTAGTGCCCTGTAATTAACCATTCTCCACTTAAGCTAGCTACAGTAGATTGTTTTCTGTAACTAACCCCATGCAGTCCCTTCCAACATTAAAAACCTACTTCACCTATATTCAAATTAAAAGCCGATTCAGCCCTAGACGCTCTGGTTCAGCAGTTAGAGCATTGTCCCGCGGACCTGAGAGGCCCAGGTTTGGTTCCCGCTAAGGGCATGGACCTCAGTTGCAGTTTGTCCCTGGCTCTGGTTGGGGTTGTGTGGGTGGCAGCCATTCGATGTTTCTCTCTCTCTCTCTTCCTCTCTCCCTCCCGTTGTATCTGAAAATGAATGCAAAAAAAAAAAAAAAAAAAAGATAAATAAAAGCTGATGCAGTTAACATGTATTGTTTTCCTATTTCTCCTTTTCCCCCCTTTAAATTAAACATTTTTGAGCATCTATTCCAAACATTTTCCCAGATTTCCCTTTTCTTCTTGCTTCCTATTTTCCTCCAAATGCTATCACTTATATCTAGGGACTGCTGACTTCTTCCTTCCTGTCTATATTTTTGTTCTGTGTTGATTTATGTCCTCCTATGAGTTGGGCATTGCTGTACCAAGTGCAGAAGATACAAGCCCCTTAGGGGCTTGCTCCCTGTCTTTGGTGTGTTGACATCAAGAAGAGTCTTGCCAGCCAAATGTGCAGTCAAGAAGATGATCAGTGAGTTATAATGAAGGCAGGAAGAGGGGCATCCAATTCTGTCTTGGAAGACAGAAGACAATTAGTGACAGTACTTATGTTCCCTTCAAAATGTTAAATAGACATAACCAATGGACATGGACAACAAAGCCAAGGACGGGGCAGGGGGGATGGGGAGGGGGGTGCCAATGGGGTAAAAAAGAAGAAACATCTGTAACAAAAAAATAAAAATTAAAAAAAAATATATTAAATAGATGTTTATGGTTTTTTTAAATCTTTACCTGAGGACATTTTCTCCATTTATCTTCTGATAGCGTGGGGGGGGTGGAGGGGTGGGGGATAGGGGGTGGGGGAGAGAAACATCAGGGGAAGTATCTCTCTATAGAAGAATTTCAGCTAATAAATAAGGGACAGAATTAGAATATTACTGTTCTGCAAACCCTAAAAACCTAAAATATTTAGACCTTGAGCATCAATGGCTGCTAATATCACAAAGAGACAACCAAACATTATGCACTTCTTGATGGAAATAGACACACCCTACTGTGACAGATTTTAGTTAAAATAAACTTGATTAAGCATATAGAGCAATGTCGTCCAATACAAGTTTCTGTGATGGTAGAAATGTTCTAATCTGCACTGTCAAATACAGTAGGCACTAGTCACACATGACTACTGAGCACTTGAAGAATGTAATTTTTAGTTTTACTTAACTTTACTTAATTTAAATTTAAGTAGGTACCTGTGACCATGACTAACATTTTGGACAGTGCAGCTGGAGATCCAACTACCATTTTGAGAAAACATAGGGGAGTAATGAGCATTAGACACCATGGTGATGCATTCTGCAAAATCAAGCTTGCTGGACTCTACAAAACAAATTAGGCTTCTCTTCAACAATTAACTAAAAAAGAGAGGGACAAAACATATATAAATTAAAAGACTTGAAAGGCATATCAATTACAATGTGTGGACATTATATGGACCTGATTCAATAAACTGAAAAAACAAAGTACGAATTTATGAGATAATTAACAATACTAACACCATTGTTAATGTGAGTATAATCATGTATTTTGGTCTTTATCTATTATGGCAGGACTAGCCATGGGTTTGGTTCACTGTTGTTGGAGTCAGGTGACAGGTACTCTGCCTTTGAAAATCTCCATAATAAAAAATAATGGAACAAGAAAAAGACTACTTCACACTTACACACCCATCACTAGTGGAATACTCGAGCTACAGAACCAGGTAAAAGGCCAAGAATACTTTTATATTTTTATTTAAAAAATTTGCCCTGGCTGGTTGCTCATTGGTTAGAGCATCGACCTGCGGTCCAGAGAGACCCAGGTTTGGTTCCTGCTAAGGGCGTGTACCTCAGTTGCGGTTTGTCCCCAGCCCTGGTTGGGTCGTGCGGGTGGCAACCTCTCGATGTGTTCCTTTCACGTTGATGTCTCTCTCTCTCTCTCTCTCTCTCTCTCTCTCTCTCCCCCTCCCTCCCCTCTATCTGAACAAAATATCGAAAAATGTCCTTAGGTGAGAATAAAAAAAAATAAAATTTTTTTTTTCTTTATTGATTTTAGAGAAAGGAACAGAGAGCAAGAGAGAGAGATATAAACATCGATGAGAGAGACATTGATTGGCTGCCTCCTGCACTCCCCCCACGGGGGATTTGGCTCACAACCTGGGCATGTGCCCTGACCAAGAATCGAACTGGCGAGCATTTGGTGCATGGGTCAATACTCAACCACTGAGCCATACTGGCCAGGCAAGAGTATTTTTGAAGGAATTCTAAACTCAATTTCTTTGAAGTATCCTTGAGAGAAACCAAAGGAAGAAAGAAAAGAATGAGATGGGGTAAGAAGACATTCACTACCTAGTCCATACTTGCACCTGGGTCCCACCAGCCACTGAGTCAAGAATGAATAACACCAGTCAATTAACTGATTTAACTTCAGAGTTACTTTGTTTCTGAAAAGTCTTGGAGGGACAGTGGTGACTGGGGTTGAGGGAGGGGTGTCGCTACCTCACAGCTAAAGACCTGCAAATGGGTCCAGCACAAATAGGACTTAAAGTGACCTGAAACTCTGGCATGAACACTTTCCCAGAAGTACATCATCTCCCCACCCCAATCTGTTTTGTATCCTTAGTAGCAAAGAGAATTTCATAACCTATCCTAAGGCACACAGCCAAAAGACACCCAGGCTGGGGATAAAAAAACCACTTTACTTAACTGACACCTATGACTCCTGTCCAGATCCACTGATCAATGCAATCAGATTAGCAAATCCCTTGTCCCTTCTGTAGGCAACAAAATACTGCCATATGTCATTGTCAGCTAACTTCCTATGGGGCAGTTTATACGTGCACAAAAAGTGCTAAACATTTTGTACCCATTATCTCATTTAACCTATGCAACATTTCTAAGAGGATGATTCTATTATTTCTCCATTTTATACATCAGGGAACTGAGGCTCAGAACAGGTCACAAATCCCCAACCACAGCTGATAATGCAGACCCAACTGAAAATTTCTTTCCAGAGCCCTTCCTCCACCACAAGGGACCTTCCACACTTCTTGGCTTACCCTCTTTACCATCCCAACCTGTACTAGCTACATTTCCAGCCCCTCGCCTTCAACTTTTTCTGACTTCAAGTTTCCCTCCTGCAGCCAACGTAGAGCTGAGCCCTCTCCTTACTCACGTTTTGTGCTGAGTCCATACCACCCTAAAGCTTGCTTCTTCGCTTCTCCATAGGCCTCAAATCAACGATAAGAAATCTTTTCCTGCTTAGAATTGATCACATCTTTGCTTGTGCTTCTGGGTTAGCAGTCACATTCTTGTCGTAGAGTTAATAATTAATATTTGAGTTTCCCCACCAACCAAATAATTCTAGCTCAAGTTCTGGGCATCTTCCACTCTTAACTCATTTATCCTCACAACTCTGTAAGTATCATTATCCCCATTTTAAAGACAAGGAAACTGAGGCATAGAGGTATTCGCAATTTGCCCAAGATCACACAGCTAAGTGACAAAGCCAGAGCCTAAAGGCTTGACCATTACTGTCAGAAGATTCTGGAACACCAGAGTGGGAGAATTTTTATCCTGGCTGCCTGGTACACAGCAGATCATGCTTGCCCTTCCTCCAATCCTAACAGCTAATTGCCAAGTGTCTTTAAGTCATTGAAACTAAGTCATTGAAACAAATGCATGGGCCTCATCCTTGAGAGGCTTTTTACTTCTGGTTAAAAAACAAATTCTTAGAGAGTTCAGCATGCTTTGCATAGAACTCTAGAGTTGTACAATGTGCTAAATCACAAGCAATTTGGCCAGTTAATTGAAAATGGCCACTAACACAACTAATAATTCTGGAGTCTCAAAGCATCTTAAAGTTAAGATGTCTCCCATTTGTGAGTGGAAGCTGAGAGGGAGAAGGAACCTGACTGTCCTCAGTAAACAAACACTCCTCCGGAAACTATGTTAACAGTTGAGGGGCAAACTCTATGCTCCACCCCCATTTCTGGGCAGCACTAGGCAGCCATCATGGAAATAAAATTGGTTCATTCATCCCCTGAAGCCAGGGCTCCAATGGTGCTGTTTGCCTGGGGCAACAAAGAAAGTCTCCTAAAATGTTGGTAAAGGGACTGGATACTTTTCCTCTGCTACTTTCTTGCAAGGGTAATCTGGGCATCCAGGGGCAAACTGTCTACAATCCATTCCAAAACAACGTTGCAATTGTCCTTCCACCCTGGTGATAAATATGCAAGTGGGACACTGTAGAATTTCCTGGAGGGCAGAGCTACCAGCCTCAGGCAAACTGAGCCCTCCCACTTAACCCCATCTGGCCCACAAAAGCTTCAGGCTAAATGACTTGGAACCTGGCAGAACCCTTACCACTACACAGCATGCCCTAGTCGGCAGCATCCTTTAAAGATGTCTTTCCTAAGGATTCCAAGGCAGGCCTCTAGCCTCAATTCATAACCAAATGTACCCCAGCCCACCTCCAGCCAAGCCCCAGGTGCTTGGAATCAGAAATATGCATAAGGGAGGGGTGGTCTCTCCTGGGAAAAATAATGGAGACTTTTCTAATCCACAGCAAACGATAGGGATCTTCTTCCCCAGCCCCCCACCGCCCAGACAAGCCCCTGGAGTCAGGAATATGCATAGGAGAGAGCTTGCCTCTCCCGGGAAAAGTAACGTAAACTTCCCCAACCCGTAGCAAACACTATGGTTCCTCCTCCCTATCCTCATCCCCTCCTAGGCAGTGGGATTGAGAGAACGTCCAAGAATTAAGAAGCCTGAAAAGAGTCATATCCTGGCCCATCCTGCTAGGTACTGGGTTCATGTGATTCCTAAAATACCACTGACTCCAGCTGGCTGTGAGAGAGTGGAAAGGGATTCCTTAACCTAGGTGGGTAGCGGATACCTTTGAGCAGGCAATCATTTAAGTGCAGATGAGCGTCTGGATAAGATGTCGCCCACATTCTAGAAGACGGGGGGGGGGGGGGGGGGGAGGTAGGCTGAAGAGCGATCAAAGAGGGGACCAAACACTCCAACTCACTGTGGACGCGAAACTGAGGCAATTTACAGTTGAACTAATTTATCCATCATTTTAATTCAAGAAAATTTGAGAGACAGGACATATTTAAAGTGCCCACTAACAGACACTCCATAATTAGCATTGAGAATCGCTATTATGAGAGGTCCACTGTATGCCAAGCTGCCGCTTCTAAACGAAAGAGTGTGAAATGTAGAAATCACGTAGCTCTGGGAACTGCGCCCTAGAGGGTGAAGTTCAGGTGCCTGAGTCCCTCCGACCACTGGAACCCCGACCGCCTGGCTATTCTTTGAGCCTTGCGCACTGAATGGGAGACACAGGAAGCTGCGCCTGAGCCTTTCAGGTATAGTTCCAAAGGCCGCCTGGCAGACTGTTCCCGTTCGGGGAGCTGGCTTTGGGGCCGCAGAGGCACAGGCGGCCGGCTCCTCAGCTGGTGGGAGGACGCGCAGAGCCACCCTGGCCTCGGCCCAGGGGCAGGTGCAGGAACTGCGCGGCAGACGCGCTGAGTGCACCGATGCCCGGGTGCGCGGGCGGGCGCGGCAGGGAGGGGCGTGGGCCCGGGGAGCCCGACGCCAGGGCGTGGTGCAGGTGGCGGCGGGGGCAGAGTCTGCACAGTACCTTGATTTTCGACCTGGCGACCGGGCGCTGTTTCGCCGCCAGGTGTCCATCAGGGCCCTCGGCGTCTCCAGGCTCCAGGGTTTCGCGCTCGGGGGCACGTGGGGACGAGTTGCTTTCGGTGCCTCCAGGCTCCCCAGCGCTGCTGCTGCCACCACCGCTGCTGCTGCCGCCGTCGCTGCGGCAGTCCTCGGGGGGATCGCAGAGCAGACGGTCCAGGCCTACTGTGGAGGGTGGGGCAGAGCCGGGACACAGACACGCGGCGTCAGGCCTGGGCGCCTGCGGTAGTTTGACCTGCGGGCGGTGCCGCCGCCGCCCCGCCCCGGACCTGGGCATCTCGCCAAGTGGGCAACGCCGAAGGGGTGGGCGAGTGAATCCCCTGCTCGGCCTCCGGAGAGAACTTTGGGTTCTGGGGGCCGCTCCCTGGTCCCGGTCCCCGCGCCCACCAGGAACTGAGGGACCGCGAGTGCCAAATTTCTTCTACCTGGGGTGGGGGGTGGAGAGGTGGTATCTACCAACCCTGCCCCTGAGGAGATCACGGATCCTTGGTGCAACCCGAGAAGACGTGGCACTGGAGGTAGCCCCTACTGGCCTTCAACCCCACCCTTTTCCTGGGCCCCCTCGGCCCCCTCTGCAGCCAACGGTCCTGCCGCCGGGCAATTAAAGACGCCCACTAGGGGGAAGGGGGAGCGCGATGCCCCAGGTTTCCCAGTCTCTCACTATCGGTCTTCCCTCACCTCTGAGACCTCCTATTGCCCGCTGGAAAAGGAAGCAGTGGGTGGGGAGTCCAGCCCCGGCTGATGAGCAGAGGGGAACCGGTCACCCCTGCCCTTACCCAAAGAGACCCGCGCCCAGGCCCGGCCCCCGGGCCGTGCTCACCTGGGATGTAGGTGTCTGCCCTTTCCTCGTCCGGGAGCTCATCCCAGCTGCGGACCGAGACCCCCGGGCTCCTTCTCTTTACCAGGAAGACTTTGGGCATGGTAGGCCCCCCTCCCCGGATGGCGGCCCCCTCTTCCTGGCTGCTCCCCGCTAGGGACGGCGGCGATGGCTGGGTCCCTGGCTTCTGGCGGCCAGAGCCCACCTTCCCGCCTTGCCGGCCCTTTTCCTCCGCCCCCTGCTGCAGCGCGTTCCCGGCCTCTCTCCCGCACTTTTGGCGTCTCCCAGCCTCCTGTCTCGTCGACACCTATGCCTTAAATCGCGGGTGAGACCACGCCGAGGAAAAGTTTCATAAGGTGGAATAGAAAAGGCACCAGGAAACTTGGAGTGAGCATGCGCCCTGCAACATAACGGTGTCAACAAGCTCGCTACCTGTCCGACCGGTTCCGGCGGCCGGGGCTGCCTGTTCCAGCCCTTCCTTAGGCATGAATGTTTGCAAAAGAATTTAACGTCTGATTCTTCCCCCTCCCCTTTTTAAAAAGGAAAGAACGTTTTTTGATCAACCCCCAACACCACTCCCCATCACAGGCACCTCGGAGCAAACTCTAAGGTAAATCCTAGGTCGCATCCCTGGGCTTCCCTCCCAAGAGTTGGGGCCTCCTGGGAACGGCACCCCCCCCACACACACACACCCCCGCCCGCGAGTTTTTGTCTCCGACAAGCAAGCCAGAAAATGGCTCAGTTCCTCTGGACCTTGTGGATCGTTCCCAGGGTTTGTTGAAATTTTGGAGGGCGGAAGGGGGAGGCTGTGGTGAGACTCCTCAGGATTGTGATCTGGTAAAGGGGGAATTTGAGGGTTTAAGTTCTCATCAACTACAACAGTCCCCCCCAATAAACACAGTAATAATAAATTTAAATATTCAGCATCTTTAGGATACATTGTTATTTCGTGCCATACAAAGAAAAACAAGTCGGCTTGCTCCACCAAAGCTGCTTGCACCACAAGACCTTGCACCCCAAGAGCACCGTGACCACAAATTATAACACAAAGTAAATAAAAGCCAAGTGCATGTTATGCAAACGCAGCTTCAAAACGAATTTCTTATCCTCTCTCACTTCCATTATGGACTCCCCTAACCGCCCGCTCCCCAAATTCTGGGCAGTAAAAGACCTTTTAGGAAGCCAGTAAAGAAGGCTACATCCCCTTACTACCTCGACTGGGAGGTGGCTGGAGAGTTTGTATATATTTTTGGTTTTGTTTTTTCGTGTCTACCTTTATACCTGGAGGGGAGTGGGAGAAAGAGAAAGATACCACGTTTCATACACCAGTCCAGTCCGCGTTGGGGGACTCGCTACCCTCCCACGGCCTCTGCTCGGGTGCATCCAGGGAAGCAGAGCACTGCCTCCACCGCTGTGGTTGGCGCACCCCTCCAGGGGGTGCTCAGGCGTGTGCCAGCTCCACCGACTGCGGGGGCGCGTCTGGCCAGGGGTTCCCTGGCGCCCTCAGCCAGCTCATCCGCCAGACTCACCTGTCTGTAACCTGAGCCGCTACGCGGCTCCACAGGCCTGGAGAGTGTACACAGCGGTTTCCCCCGTACTCTTCCGCCCTGGGATGGCCCTTGGGGACACAACCGCCTGGTAACGGATTTCAACGCTCCGCTGGCCTGCTCTGACTAAACGTAGAGGGGACGAAGCTCTGGCGACTACGGAGGCAGCGACGCGCAATGCCTTCGGGTGTGCTCTCAAGAGGTCGCCTTTTCTGGTCTCAACGCAGCCTGGATTCCAGATTTTCTCTGAGAACAACCCAGAATGAGAAAAAACTTTGATCTGGGCAGCCGCGGCGGGGGGCGAGAGACGGGTGGTGGGTAGAGAAGGAAGACATTTGTACAGCAGCGTAAGGCAACGAGGCTTCTTTCTAATCTACGAGGCCAATGGTGCAGCTTCTGGGAGACTCCGCGGGTGTATTTTTATCTGCCAAACTGGAGATTTGCTAAAAAGAAGAAGCTTCCTTGAATAAAGCTAAAAAAATAAATAAATAAATAAATAAAGGAAAACTACAAAATTAAAATTATTCCTCATCTCAAAAATCTTTAAAATGTCAATTTGTTCAAAATTCCCTATTTTACAAAAATATCGTTTATAGCAGCACTATTTACAATAGCTAAGATCTGGAAACAGCCCAAGTGTCCATCAGTAGACGAATGGATAAAAAAGCTGTGGTACATATACACAATGGAGTGCTACGCAGCTGTAAGAAAGAAAGATCTCTTAATTATTCTTTGAGACTACATGGAGGAACCTGGAAAGTATCATCCTAAGTGAAATAAGCCAAACAGAGAAAGACAAGTATCATATGATCTCACTTATTTGTGGAATATAATGAACATAACAGTCTGAGGAATGGGGTAGTCCCAGAGATGTGTAAGTGGGGTACAGACTGACAATCCCCAGAAGAGGGGGTGGTGGGGGAGAGAAAAACCACAGAACTTATATGCATGTATGCATGAATAGTGGACATGGACAACAAACTGGGGACAGGGCAGGGGGTGGAGGGGGGAATCAGTGGGGGGGAAAGGAGAAACATCTGTAACAAAAATTAATTAATAAAAAAACAAAACAAAAACAAAACAAATGTCAACCCTATTAACAGAGCTTTTTTTCTTTTACCGGATTTCAAAGCAGTGTGACTGGGTCACTTTGTTCGTTATTTAAAAAGATTATAGAATAATGAAAATATAAAGGTAGACATCTCGAAAAATGCAACGTTTAGGGACTGGGATGAAAAATAACATGGATAACTACACTTTTACTCAAGGATTGTTGGATGAGCACCTACATATTTGCTGAATGTTTCTCAGAGAAAGGAATTCCAATGTGTTATTTTTCTATTTCTTGATCAGACCTGAGAAGGGTTTATCAATATTATTAACATTTTCAAAGAACTAGTTTTGCCTTTGTTGACTTTTATCTATTTGTAAAGTTAGTTTTCTAAATATTATGAGAGGAATTCATAGAGCAACCCCTACAACTGGGATAAGAAATAAACCTCAAAGCTTGGAGCTGGAAGGGACAGAAGACCCCACCCACTACTGGAGAGAGAAGATGGCCCTGCATATTACCCTTGGTAGGTGTGTATTCAGTCTTGCTAGAATAGTCCTCTACTGGGAAGCTCACTTTTTCAAAAAGCAGGCTATTTTCTGATTAAACAACCATGATGTTAGAAAACTTTTCCTTTTGCTTTATGGAAAACCTATTTCCCCATATTTTCATCTCCTGTTCCCATTTTGCCCTCAGGGATTGCTGAGACTATGCCTGGGCCCCTTCTCCCTGGTACTTCAAATGCATGAAAGCATCTATCTGGTGTTCTCACTTAAGACATGTTTTCTCCAGTAATGTATAGTCAGGTAGAAAAGAGACAGGTACAAAACTACTCAGTGGCATCGTTAGAGCTTACAGTTATAAGAAAAGGTTAAAATGTTGGGGAAATATTCCTAAATTTTTATTTTATTTTTGGGGTTCCAGAACCAGGGATCACCAGCTGCCAAGTACCAAAAAATTATGCTTCTGAAATCTCTTGATGTCAATTCTGCATGTAGAGCAACCATGCTGCTCTACATGTGCCACTCAAGACAGAAGCCCTATTCCTAAATTTTTACAAATTTACTTTAATTTTTCCATCATCATATAGCCCCTTTATGCTCTCTTCCACCTCCCCCCATCCCATAATCACCACATTGTTGTCCTTGTCCATGAGCTCTCTCTGTCTTTCTTTTTTTTTCCCCCCTCAATCCCTCCACCACCCCTCAGCATCAGCTCTCCCCCCTCCCCACCAGAGCAGTTTGCCTGCTCTCTAAGAATTTGTCTCTCTTTTGCTTGGTAGTTCAATTTGTTTATTAAAGTCTACATATGAGTGAAATTATATGGTACTTGTCTTTCTCTGACTGGCTTATTTCACTTAGCATAATGTTCTCCAAGATTCCTAAAATTTTAAAAACTTCTTTGTTGAGATATAACATTGTGTTAGAAAAAATGTATAAATTATAAGGTCACAGCTAGATAAATTTTCACAAACTGAATTCACTTGTGGAGTCAACATTAAACTGGCTTCCTTGTAGCTATGATAAGACAAAAAAGAAATAAAGATTTATAACAGAAAATACAAAACTCTCATCATTTATGGTTAACATGATTGTCTATGTAGAAAACTCAAAAGAATATATAGATAACTTATTAGAATTAAGAGAGTTTAGCAAGGTTGTATAGACAATCTGTGTGTGTCAATTGCATTTCTATATATCAGTAACAATAAGAAAAATTTGAAGTCTAATAAAAAAATGACCTAAAACTGCACTCAAAATTCAAAATACTTTGAAATAAAATTTTAAAAATACTGAGCAAGCTGTTTATGGATTAAATTAGAACACTTTTTATTGTATTTTTAAAAACTTAGCTTTATTGTTAAATGTATTACAGATGTCACTCCTTTTTCTTCCCTTGATCCTCTCTTCCCCACTCCCGCCCCCTCCTCTTGCCTTCCTCACACTATTGTCTGTATCTATTGGTTATGCATATATGCATGCAAGTTCTTTGGTTTCTTTCTTCCCCTCTCACCTTACCCCTTCCCTTTGAGGTTCATCACTCTAACAACCAATTTGTACTTCTTAATCCCTTCATCTTTTTCACCCAAACACCCTCTCATCTGGCACCCAACAAAAAGTTCTCTGTATCTATGAGTCTGTTTCTGTTCTGCTTGCTCGTTTTGTTTGTAGATTCAATTATTGATAGATATGTATTTATTGACATTTTATTGTTCATATTTTTGTTCTTCAAGAAGACCTGTCACCATTTATATATAATACTGGTTTGGTGGTGATGCACTTCCTTAGCTTTTTCTTGTCTGGGAAAATCTTTATATGGCCATCAATTCTAAATGATAGCTTTGCAGGATAGAGTAATCTTGGTTGTAGGTCCTGGCTTTTCATCACTTTAAATATTTCTTGCTACTCCCTTCTGGCCTCAAAGTTTTTTTTTTGAGAAATAGGCTGACAGTCTTATGGAAGCTCTGTTGTAGGTCACTAACTGCTTTTCTCTTGCTGCTTTTAAGACTCTCTTTGTCTTTAACTTTTTGCGTTTTGATGATGATGTGTCTTGGTGTGGTCTGTGCTTCCTAGATTTGTATGTCTGTTTCCTTCACCAAGTTAGGGAAGTTTTCTGTCATTATTAAATAGGTTTTCAATTTCTTGCTCTCTCTCTTCTGCTTCTGGCACCCCCATGATGTGAATGTTGGTACGTTTGAACTTGTCCCAGAGACTCCTTAAACTATCCTCATTTTAAAAAATTCTTTTTGTTTTTTTGCTGTTACAATTGGGTGTTTTTTGCTTCCTTATATTTCAAATTGATGGTATGCTTCTTGGCTTTACCTACTCTACTATTGATTCCCTGTAAATTATTCTTTATTTCAGTTAGTGCATCTTTCCTTTCTGACTGGTCCTTTTTTATGCTCTTGAGGTTCTCACTAAGTTCCTTGAAATTCTCACTAAGTTCATTGAGCATCCTCATTAGTGTTTTGAACTCTGCATCTGTTAGATTGCTTATCTTCATTTCATTTCGTTCTTTTCCTGGAGTTTTGTTTTGTTCTTTCATTTGGGACATGTTTCTTTGTCTCCTCATTTTAGTTGCCTCCCTATGTTTGTTTCTATGTATTAGGTAGAGTTGCCATGTGTTCCTAGGGAGGCCTGTTGTAGCAGGTATCCTGTAGGGTCTAGTGGCATAGACTCCCTGGTCACCCTGCTGGGCCCTTGAGGTGCACCCCTCCTGTGGACTGTATACCCTTCTGATGTAGTTGAGTATTGATTGCTATTGGCACATCGATGGGAGGGATTTACTCAGGATGATCAGCTGCAAGGATTGGCTGTGCCCACTGACCACTGACTTCTGACTACCTATGATGATCATCTGTGCAGGGACCCACCACACAGAGCAAGACTTACTTCAGCAGGGTTCTGGTACCCACCGAGTCCACTCATTGATTGTGTCATTGGTGGAGGTGGTTGGGTATTGGTGCTTTGACATGGTCTGAAGCTGTCCACTAGGTGTGCTGGCTCTGGGACAAGGTCAGCCACTGTCTGTGTTCTACCCAGGGCAAACAGGCATAAGCTACAAAGTAATCTGCAGATGGCTGCTTCTTGTGCTGGGCTTGGAGGTGCACAGAAAAAGCCAAACTGTGAACCAAGGCTGGTTGCTTCTAGTGCCAGGCCTGGGGCCAATTAGCTAGAGTTTTGGGGCTTGCTGAGGCCAGATGCTGCTTTTTTGAGAGAATTTAGGGAAATCTGAAGCAGGCCAATCATATGGTAAAGCCACTGGAACAGCTTGGATGGGCCCAAAAGCTGGGTGGGGCAGGGCCTCAGGGAATCACCAGAGTGCAGCAAATAGTGTGAGCCAGGTTGCTGGAGTCCCTGATATGGTGCCTGTATGCCGGCCCCATGGGGGAAAGGGCTAACCAAAGGTACAAAGGCCTCCACCAGCATATCTTTCCCAGAGAAAGCTGCCTGTCCAGCCCTTGTCCTGAGGCCAAATAACTCAGTTCTTCCCCAGCTGCCTTTCAAGCTGTCTATTCTCTAAGCTCAGAGGGAGTAAGTGGGTGCACAAGCCCTTTAAGAGGAATTGCCTGGGGCTCCAGCAGCCTCAACTTCCCTCAAACTCAAGCCCCACTGGTTTTTACAGCCAGAAGTTATGGGGACTTCTCTTTCTGGCACTGGATCCCTGAGTTGGGGGCCTGGTGTGGGACAGGGACCCCTCAATCCTCAGGGAAGACCTTCACAGCTGAGTTATCCCTCCTGATTTTTATCCGCCACATGTGGGTGTGGGACCAGCTCATCCGCACACTTCCGCCTCCCCAACCAGTCTGGATGTGGCTTCTTTAATTTTGTAGTATTAGGGCTTCCATTCAGCTCGAGTTCAGGCAGTTCTGAAGGATGTTTGTTCTGTAGTTTAGGTGTACTTTTCATGTTTAGAAAACTTTATTGGAACACATTAATCAATGAAAAATTTACTATATTTATAGATTAGAAAACTCAAAATGAAAAAGAAGTTAACCCCCCCAATTCATCTGTAAATTTATTACAACTCTTAAAATACTTGCAAAAAATTTTTGTGGGACCTGCAAAACTTGTTCTAAAGTTTATATGAGAGAACAATCAAACATTCCTGAAGAACAACAAGGTGCAGAGACTCACTCTATCAGATATAATAGTAATGACAATAGTGTGCCATTGGTACACAGCTAAACCACCACTACAGAACAGAGAGCCCAGAAACAGACCCACACATGTGTGGACATTTGATTTATGAAAGAGGGCACTGCAGAGCAGTGGGAAAGATGTGCTACTCAACAATGTGGATGTGGAACTGAAACACTTGGTTATCCATTGCGGGGTTGGGGGGCGAGGACATTGAATAATATACAAACATATCAATTTCTGGTGGATTAAACATTTAAATGTGTGTGTGTGTATGCAGAAAGAAAGAAAAAGTAGAAAAATATCTCTTTTTTATCCTCATCTGAGGACATTTTTCATTTTTTGTTCAGATAGAGTGGGAGGGAGAGAGAGAGAAACATCGGTGTAAAAGGGACATATTGAGTGGCTGCCACCCACACGACCCAACCAGGGCCGGGGACAAACCACAACCAAAGTACATGCCCTTAGCGGGAACCAAACCCAGGTCTCTCCGGACCACAGGCCAACGCTCTAACCGCTGAGCCAAACCAGCCGGGGCTGTAGACAAATATCTTTATGACCATAGGATAGAGAAGAATTTCTTAAGACACAAAAACAAACCATAAAAAATTTGATACGTATGACTGCAGAAAAATTAAAAATGACTATCAAAAGACGCAATAGAGAATAAGCTAAACAAAGAACTGAGAAAAAATTTTGCAACACATTTATGTTACAAATTATTAGAATCCAAGATATATAGAGAACTCTTACAAATGAATAAGAAAAAGAAAAATTCAATAGGAAAATTGCAAAAGACATGAGTAAGTATTTCCCAGAAGAGAAAATATAAATGGCCCATCAATACATAAAACAATGCTCAATCTCATTTATTAATTATTAACAGGAAAATGCAACTTAAAACAACAACAAAAAATACTAGCTAAAATTTACCAGACTGGCAAAATTTTAAAGTTTGGCAATACAAAGTATTGATGAGAATAAGGAGCAATATGACCATTCACACATTGCTAATGGGTATGTAGATTGAGTCAAACATTTTGGAAAAGAATTTCACTTTATCTAGTAAAATTGGATATACTCATATTACATGAGCCAGAAATTTCACTCTAAATTGTGTAATCTAGAGAAAAAGTCTTGAACTTTTGCACCAAGACTCACAGACAAGAATATTCATAATAGAGCATCATTCTTCACTCTGAAAAAAAAAATAGTTAAACCTCAACACAACCCAAATGACCATTAATTACTGATTGGATTAATAGATGATAATAAATTCATAAAGTGAAAATGAATGACCCACAGCCACACACATTAACAAAGGCAATCTCAAAACATCTTTTTGAATGAAAAAAGCAAGCTACAGAAGAATTGTTATATAAGATTCAAATTATTTTTAAAAACAGATAAAAGTAAACACTACCTTATTATGCTAAGTGAAATAAACCAGTCAGAGAAAGACAAATATCACATGATCTCACTTATATGTGGAATCTAATGAACAAAATAAACTGACGAACATATAGATGCAGAGACATGGAAGCATGGAACAGACTGACAGATTTCAGAGGGAAAGGGTGAGGGGAAGAGATTAACCAAAGAATTTATATTCATATAGGCATAACCCATGGACACAGACAATAGTGAGGTGAAGGTCTGGTGTGGGGCAGGAGTCAGGTAGAGTGGAGCAAAGGGCAAGAAAATGGGGGACATCTGTAATGACCTCAAAAATAATAAAAATAAAATAAAATAAAGTGATAACTAAAAAAATAAAAATAAAAAAGTACACACTACCTTGTTTAGGAATATAAACCCATATATTAGAACCATTAGGCAACAAGCAACATCTTGGAGAAATGTCTAGAGAGCTCTGCTGAGTAAAAAAAGCAATCTCAAAGGTTATGTATTGTATATTTCCATTTAAATAACATTCTTGAGATGACAAAAATAATAAAAATGGAACAAAGATCAGTGGCTGCCAGAAGTTAAGAATTATAGCCCAGGCCAGGTAGCTCAGTTGGTTAGAATGTTGTTCCAATATACCAAGTTTTCTGGTTTGATCCCCAGTCAGGGCACATATAAAAATCAACCAATGAATGCATAAATAACATCAAATCGATGTTTCTCTCTCTCTCTCTCTCTTTCTTAAATAAATAAATAAATAAATTTAAGCTAAGAATTATAAAAGGGAAACATGAAGGATCCTGTGGTGATGGAACCGTTCAGTATCTGTGGTAGATGACACACAAATCTGTACATGTGATACAATTGTATAGAACACACACACACACTCAGACTCAGTATAAGTAAAACTGGGTAAATCTGACTAAGGCCTGTGGATTGTCTGCTGGTGATACTGTACTCTAGTTCTGTAAAATTTACCACTGGGAAAAATCAATGAAGAGAACACAACTGCATGTCATTGTGTATACTCTCTAAATAAAATGTTTAATTAAAAAAAGAGTTGCTAAGAGAGTAGATCTTAAAAGTTCTCATCACAAGGAAATAATCATAACTACATTTAGTGATGATGTTAAAAACACTTGTGGTATGCCCAGCTAGTGTGGCTCAGTGGATTGAGTGTTGTCCCATGGACTGAGAGGTCCTGTTTGATTCCTGGTCAGGGCACATTCCTGGATTTTGGGCTCAATCCCAGGTAGGGGGTATGCAGAAGGCAGCCAATCCATGTTTCATTCTCACATGATTTTTTCTCTCTCCCTTCCTCTCTAAATATCAATTTAAAAAAATGTGGTCATCATTTTGTAACATACATGTACAAATTCATTATGTTATACACCTAAAACTAATGCAATGATATATGTCAATTATATCTCAATTTAAAATATATAGGTAAAACAAGAAAATGATTGATATAAAAGTCAGGGTAGTGGTGATCACTTGGGGAGAGGAACAGGTATTTAATTAAGGAGGGACAAATGGGGGTTTCAAAGTAAGTGGTTCCCCCCTTATCCGAGGTTTTACTTTCCATGGTTTCAGTTACCTGTGGTCAACCACAGTTCAAAAATATTAAGTGGAAAATTTCAGAAATAAAAAATTCATGTTTTAAATTACCCACTGTTATGAGTAGCGTGATGAAATCTTACGCCTTCCTGCTCCATCCTGCTGGGGATGTGAATCACCCCTTTGTTCAGCTTTTCTATGTTGTATGTGGTCTCTACCCAGTAATCACTTAGTGGCCAGCTGGGTTATCAGATCCACTGTCTTGGTATCATAGTGCTTGTGTTCAAGTAATCCTTGTTTTACTTAATAATGGCCCCAACGCACAAGAGTAATGATGCTGGCAATTCAGATATGCAAAAGAGAAACAGTGCAAAAGTGCTTCCTTTATGTGAAAAAGTATATGTGTATAGGAAAAATAGCCTCTCTCTCTATATATTGGTTTCAGGCATCCACTAGGGGTCTTGGAAAGTATCTCCTGCAGTACTATTGTACTAGTAATGCTGAATTTCTTAAACTAGAGGGTAAGAATAATTATTATTTTACCATGTGTACATATTATAGTTATTCTTGTCTATGTTATATATTTCACAATAATTTTAAAATAAGAAAACCAAATCAGTTGGTGTAGTGCATATGGGCCTTGCTTGAGGAAACCCCAAACCCTCTCCACACCTTTATTTTTGGACAATTTTCCCTTATCTGTCTTATTTCCTCACATGGGACACAGAAGATTGCTTTCCCAGACTTCCTTGCTCTGAATGTAAGCATGTGACCCAGGTTCTACCACTGAGCTGTACCCACAGGCTCCAATTAGGAAGGCTGTGGTGGTCAGGGAGAGGGCAGCTACAGAAACCCTACTGGAGAATCCCAGAACTGCAACTTGAGCATCGTTTCAGGCTGCTCTTTTCAGAGACTGATTCTTTGGTCTCCTGGTGATTCCACGAGCTACCTAACATTCTTTTTTTTTTTTCAGTCTTTATTGTTGAATGTATTACAGATGTTCCTCATTTGTCCCCCACTGACCCCCTTCTCCCCACTCCCGCCCCCCTCCCGCCTTTTCCCACACTATTGTCTGTGTCCATTGGTTATTCATATAAGTTCTTTGGTTTATTTCCTCCCTCCCCCAACCCCTTTCTCTTTAAGGTTTGTCAGTCTAGCAACGAATTTGTACTTCTTAATCCCTTCACCTTTTTCACCCATTCCTCCAAACCCCCTCCCATCTGGCAACCAACAGAATGTTCTCTGTATCTATGAGAATGTTTCTGTTCTGCCTGTTCATTTTGTTTGTAGATTCCATTGTTGATAGATATGTATTCATTGCCATTTTGTTTGATCATATATTTTAATCTTTTTCTTCAAAAAGACCCTTCATCATTTCATATAATGATGGTTTGGTGGTGATGAACTCCTTTAACTTTTTCTTGTCTGGGAAACTCTTTATATGGCCATCGATTCTAAATGACAGCATTGCAGGATAGAGTAATCTTGGTTGTAGGTTCTTGCTTTTCATCACTCTGACTATTTCTTGCCACTCCCTACTGGCCTGCAACGTTTCTTTTGAGAAATCAGCTGACAGTCTAATGGGAACTCCCTTGTAGGTAACTAACTGCTTTTCTCTTGCTGCTTTTAAGATTCTCTCTTTGTCTTGAACCTTTTGCATTTTGATGATGATGTGTCTTGGTGTGGGCCTCTTGGGGTTCATCTTGTTTGGGACTCTCTGTGCTTCCTGGACTTGTATGTCTGTTTCCTTCATCAAGTTAGGAAAGTTTTCTGCCATTATTGTTTCAAACAGGTTTTCAATTTCTTGTTTTCTCTCTTCTCCTTCTGGCACCCCCAAGGTGCAAATGTTGGCATGCTTGAAGATGTTCCAGAGGCTCCTTACACTATCCTCATTTTTTTGGATTTTTTTTTCTTTTTGCTTTTCTGATTGGGTGTTTTTTGCTTCCTTATATTCCAAATCGATGGTTTGCTTCTTGGCTTTACGTACTCTACTATTGAATCTGTGTAAATTATTCTTTATTTTAGTTAGTGCCTCCTTCATTTCTGACTGGTTCTTTTTTATGCTCTTGAGGCCCTCACTAAGTTCACTGAGGTTCTCACTAAGTTCATTGAGGATCCTTATAAGCAGTATTTTGAACTCAGCATCTGTTAGGTTGCTTATCTCCATTTGCTTAGTTTTTTTCTTGGGGTTTTGTTCTGTTCTTTCATTTGGGACCTGTTTCTTTGTCTCCTCATTTTGGCTGCCTCTCTGTGTTTGTTTCTGTGTATTACTTAAAGAGAGGTATGGGGCTAGCTGAGATCAGATGCTGCTTGTTTGAAAGTATTTAGGTAAACCTGAAGCAGGATCCAAGAAAAGACAATTTTATGGTTAAGCAACTGGCAACAGCTTGGGTGGGCCTGAAAGTTGGATGTGGCGGGGCCTCAGGGAATCACCAGGGTGGGGCAACCAGTATGAGCCAGGTTGCTGGAGTCCCAGATATGGTGACTGTCTGCCGCCCCAGGGAAGGACTCACCAAAGGAACAAAGGCCTCTGACAGCATGTCTGTCCTGGAGAAAGCCCCCTTTCCAGCCCTTGCTCCAATGCCAAACAGCTCAGTTCTTCCCTGTATGTCTGTGGTGCCCCTCGAGCTGCCTCCCCTCCAAGCTTAAAGGGAGTGAGTCCGATAAGTTCGTGCATGGGCCCTTTAAGGAGCTGCCTGGGGCTCCAGCCACGTCAGTCTCCCTGAGCCTCAGTTCCTGCTTGTTTTTCCAGCCAGAAGTTATGAGAACTTCTCTCCCTGGCACTGGAACCCTGAGTGGGGAATCTGGTGTGGGACGGGCACCCCTCAGTCCTCAGGGAGGACCTTCCCAGCCGAGGTATCCTCCTGATTTTTATCCACCACACATGGGCGTGGGACCAGCCCGTCGCGCGTCGCCCCTCCTACCAGTCTCATTGTGGCTGCTGCTTTAATTCCGTAGTTGTAGGACTTCCATTCAGCTGGATTTCAGGCGGTTTTGAATGATGATTGTTCTGTAGTTTAGTTGTAACTTTGATGTGGTTGTGGGAGGACATGATACCGCGTTTACCTACGCCGCCATCTTGACTGGAAGTCTTACCTAACATTCTTTAATAAATTTCTTTTTGGATTAAACTAGTTAGAGTGGGTTCTGTTGCCATATCTTGGGTCATCTATTCTGCAATTGGCATTGTCCCCAGAACTGCATTAGGACCTTCAGTTGTCCCCTAATCAACGACAAAATTTGGTGTCCCACCATACCCACCCTACTATAATTCAAAATAAAAGCAATACTGAACCACAAAATACATATGATTATTTTAAATCTTGTATTTCTAGACTAATTTGCAAAGTTCTGGTTAGACATTGAAGCAAAATGTCTTTCTCCCCTGATCTCTTCTCTTTCATGCTCCTGCTTTGCAGGTGCCCTACATTTATGCCTGGTCTATCTAGTCTGCACTATTCAAAACGAGAATTACCAGTTGATCATATGCAGCTACTCAGCACCTGAAAGGTGGCTGGTCTGAATTGAGATGTGCTGTAAGTATAAAATACACAACAGTTCTGTAAAGACTTACTACAAAAAAAGACTGCAAAATATTTTATTAATAGTTTTGTATGTCAAGTTACATGTAAAATAATATTTTGGATATATTGGGCTAAATAAAATATATTATTAAAATAAATTTCAGGATATTTTATTTTTTAGTGTGGCTACTAGAAATTTTAATATTATATCTGTGGTTTGCATTGTCATTCTATTGGAGAGTGCTAGTATAGATTGGTAATGGCTGGAATGAAGAGCCTGTGTTATGGAAACAGACTCATAGACACAGAGACCAGGCTGGTGATTGCCAGAGGGGATGGGGTTGAAGAATTGGGTGACAGAGGTGAAGGGATTAAGAAGTACAAAATGGTAGTTAACAGAACAGTCATAGGGGTGTACAGTACAGCATAGGAAATATAGTCAATAATATTGTGATAACTATGTATGGTGCCAGGTGGGTACTGGAAATATCAGGGGCAACCCTTAGTAAAGTATGTGATTGTCTAATCACTATGCTGTACACCTGAAACTAATACAAAATAATACTAAAAATAAACTGTAATTGAAAAAGTTTTAAATAATTTTTTAAAGGACATTAAAAAGAGCCTGTGTCATTCTGGAAGCATCTCCACATTTTCCTGGTCAGCACTGTGATTTGGGGGTAATGGAGGTAACATTGAGAGGCCAATGACTTGACTTTGAAACCTGGCTCCGCCACTGATGAGCTTTAGGGACATGGCAACATCAATGAAATTCTCTGAGCCTAAAATAGGACAATAATGTGTTTCTTCTCTACCTCTCAGAGAATCAAATTAAACATACAAGACATTAGGATATGCCTGACAGAAAATGGAGAGGAAATTTGGAAGGAATTTGGAGAGCTGTCAGACCAGGATAGTCAAACCCCAGTGAAGGGAGGAAAGAGGTTTAGTGGAAGTGTTTCCAACTACTGGGTAGTTTTCATGAAGGTTCAGCAAGACCTTTAGGGAGTTTTCAGCCAAAGTCATCTGTTAGAAGAGTCTCATATTTCCTGGGGTGGGTCTGCCTCAGTATCCCTGCTGTTCTCAGTCACTGGCTAGAGTAACCCATGGGCAGCATGGCCTCCTCCCTAACTCAGTGATGGACTTCCGAGTGCAGTGGCTAAACCCCAGGGCTGGTCACACTCTCTGTAGTCAGGGAATGAAAGTCACATTCTCATGGCCACCATATGATGGAATGGGTAGTGTATACATAAACCTAAAATCCTTCAGGTGATATCAGAGAAAATGATTTGGGCACAATACTGTTCTAAAGGAAGGTAGCCTTTCAAGTAGGAAAGGTTGAACACGTTGATGTCCTCTCCTCTTTTCCTTCCTATCCCAGTGGAGTAGGTAGAAAAATGCCCCCTCCCTAGAAGATATTCATACCCTAACTCTGGGAACTGGGAATATGATATTTAGATAAAGAGTCTTTGAAGATTTGATTAAACTGAGGATATTATCCTAGATTATCTTGAGAGGGTACTTAAATGCCAACACAAATGTCCCTAAAAAGAGGAACAGAGGGAGATCACATGGACAGAAGAGGAGGCCATGTGACCATGGAGGTAGAGACTGGCGTGATGTGGCCACGTGGCAAGGAATGCTGGCAGCCACCAGAACCTGAAACAGGCAGGAACAGATTCTACTCTGGAGTCTCCAAAGGGAATGTGGCCCTGCTGGCACCTTGATTTTAGCCCAAGGGTACTAATTTCAGACTTCTGCCCTCCAGAACTGTGAGACAATAGATTTCTGTTGTTTAAGCCATTAAATTTGTGGTCATTTGTTACAGCAGCCTTAGGAGGCTAACATACTCACCTTCCCATTCTCCTTTTCCCAGTTTTCTTTCTTTTCTCCCTTCCTTTCATGCTCCCTCCTCCTTATTTCAAATCTTTTTCACCACATTTTGTAATTTTTTCCTTACTCTCCTTTTTAGTGAATCAGCAAAAGTAACCTTACTTGCTAATTAACATTTCATGTTCCTATCTTTCAAGATAATTTTGTGAACAGTCCTGAATGTTTCTTCCATTTATTTTTTGTTTTCTGACTTCCCCCACTTTTCCTAAATAGACCTTCTATTTTCTTTTTTTTTTTTATTTTATTTTATTTATTTATTTATTTATTTTTTTTTTAATTTTTTAATTAATTTATTTTTTTGTTACAGATATTTTACCTTTTTACCCCATTGGCACCCCCCACCCCACCCCCCCTCCACCCTGTCCCTGGCTTAGTTGTCCATGTCCATGGTCATGCATACATGCATCTAAGTTCTGTGGTTTATCTCTTCCCACCCCCCCACCCCCATCCCCTCTTCTGAGGGATGTCAGTCTGTGCCCCACTTCCATGTGTCTGGGTCTACTGTATTCCTCAGACTGTTATGTTCATTATATTCCGTATATAAGTGAGATCATGTGGTATTTGTCCTTCTCTGCTTGGCTTCTTTCACTTAGGATAATACTTTCCAGGTCCCTCCATGTCGTCTCAAAGGATAAGAGATCTTTCTTTCTTACCGCTGCATAGTATTCCATTGTGTATATGTACCACAGCTTTTTGATCCATTCGTCTACTGGTGGACACTTGGGCTGTTTCCAGATCTTAGCTATTGTAAATAGTGCTGCTATGAACATGGGGGTACATATATTCTTCCTGATTGGTGTTTCAGGCTTCCTAGGGTATATTCCCAGCAATGGGATCACTGGGTCAAATGGAAGGTCAATCTTTAATTTTTTGAGGTAGCACCATATTGTTTTCCATAGCGGCTGCACCAGTCTGCATTCCCACCAGCAGTGTATTAGAGTCCCCTTTTCTCCACACCCTCGCCAACACTTGTTGTTTGATGATTTGTTGATGGCGGCCATTCTGACAGGTGTGAGGTGATACCTCATTGTTGTTTTAATTTGCATCTCTCTGATGATTAGTGATGTTGAGCATTTCTTCATATGTCTCTTGGCCATTTGTATGTCCTGTTTGGAGAGGTGTCTATTCAGCTCCTCTGCCCATTTTTTAATTGGGTTCTTTGTCTTCCTTTTGTGGAGTTGTATGAGCACTCTGTATATATGGAAATTAACCCCTTATCTGATACATCATTGGCAATGATGTTCTCCCATACAGTGGGTTGCCTTTCCATTTTGATGATTGTTTCTTTTGCTGTGCAGAAGCTTTTTAGTTTGATGTAGTCCCATGTGTTCATTTTCTCCTTTATTTCTGTTGCCTTAGGTGATGTATCAGTGAAAATTCTGCTCCGTATGATGTCCAAAATTTTGTTGCCTACATTTTCTTCTAGAATTTTTATGGATTCACGGGTCACATTTAAGTCTTTTATCCATTTTGAGTTTATTTTTGTGTATGGTGTAAGTTGATGTAGACCTTCTATTTTCAAAACTTTCCCCAAACCTATAATTCAATATCACATTCACTGCCCCAACGTGTTAGGTTATAGGGACCCAAAGGTGAACAAATCTTGGTTCCTGACCTCAAAGGGTCACAACTGAGAAGAAAGAGACAGAAATGCAATTTTTAAAAAATCTTCACCCAAGGATATTTTTCCATTGATAATTTTTATTCTTGTCTATGTCCATTGGTTATGTGTGTGTGTGTGTGTGTGTGTGTATACACACACACATATATATGTATATATATGTTCTTTGGTTTATCTCTTTCCTTCCCCCGCCCCACCTTTTCTAGAGTCCCCTTTTCTCCACACCCTTGCCAACACTTGTTGTTTGATGATTTGTTGATGGCGACCATTCTGACAGGTATGAGGTAATACCTCATTGTTGTTTTAATTTGCATCTCTCTGATGATTAGTGACATTGAGCATTTCTTCATTTGTCTCTTAGCCATTTGTATGTTCTGTTTGGAGAGGTGTCTATTTAATTCCTCTGCCCATTTTTTAATTGGGTTCTTTGTCTTCCTTTTGTTGAGTTGTATGAGCACTCTCTATATATATTGGAAATTAACCCCTTATCTGATATATCATTGGCAATTATGTTCTCCCATACAATGGGTTGCCTTTCCATTTTGATGATTGTATCTTTTGCTGTGCAGAAGCTCTTGAGTTTGATGTAGTCCCATGTGTTCATTTTCTCCTTTGTTTCTGTTGCCTTAGGTGATGTATCAGTGAAAATTCTGATGCGTATAATGTCTGAAATTTTGTTGCCTACAGTTTCTTCTAGGATTTTTATGGATTCATGAGTCACATTTAAGTCTTTTGTCCATTTTGAGTTTATTTTTGTGTATGGTGTAAAATGATGGTCTAGTTTCATTTTTTTGCATGTAGCTGTCAAATTTTTCCAACACCATTTATTAAGGAGACTGTCTTTACTCCATGGGCCTATTTTGCTTATCCGCATATTTTGTTCATGATATTCCACAAATAAGTGAGATCATGTGACACTTGTCTTTCTCTGACTGGCTTATTTTGCTTAGTATAATAATCTCCAGGTCTCTCCATGTCGTCTCAAAGAATATGAGATCTTTCTTTCTTACAGCTACATGTGTTCCATTGTGTATATGTACCACAGCTTTTTAATCCACTTACCTATTATGGACATTTGGGCTGTTTCCAGATCTCAGCAATTGTAAACAGTGCTGCTATGAACATAGGGGTACATATATTTTTTCTGATTGGTGTTTCAAGCTTAGGATATATTCCTACAAGTAGGATCACTGGGTCAAATGGCAGATCAATTTTTAATTTTTTGAGGAAACACCATATTGTTTTCTATAGTTGCTGCACCAATCTGTATTCCCACCAGCAGTGTTAGAGTCTGCTTTTCTCCACACCCTCGCCAGCACTTGTTGTTTGATGATTTGTTGATGGCAAGCATTCTGACAAGTGTGAGGTGATACCTTATAGTTGTTTTAATTTGCATCTCCCTGATGATTAGTGACTTTGAGTGCTTTTTTATGTGTCTCTTGGGCATTTGTATGTCCTGTTCATAAAGTTGTCTATTTAGGACCTCAGCCCATTTTTAAATTGGATTCTTTGTCTTTCTTTTGTTGAATTGTATGAGTACTTTATATATTTTGGAAATTAACTCCTTATCTAATGTATCGTTGGCAATTATGCTGTCCCATATAGTGGGTTCCCTTTCTCTTTTGATGCTTGTTTCTTTTGCTGTGGTTTTTAGTTTGATGTAGTACCATGTATTAATCTTTTTCTTTGTTTCTGTTTCCTTAGGTGTTATATTAGTGAAAATTCTGCTGTGCGTGATGCTTAAACTTTTGTTGCCTAGATTTTCTTTTAGAATTTTTATGGATTCATAAGTCACATTTAAGTCTTTTATCCATTTTGAGTTTATTCTTGTGTATGGTGTAAGTTGGTGATCTAGTTTCATTTTTTTGCATGTAGCTGTCCAATTTTCCCACCACCACTTATTAAAGAGGTTTTCTTTACTCCATTGTATACTCTTGCCACCTTTGTCAAATATTAATTGAGCATAATGTCTCAGGTCTATTTCCGGGTTCTCTCTTCTGTTTCATTGATCTATATGCCTGTTCTGTGCTAGTACCAGGCTGTTTTGATTACAATTCCTTTGTAGTATAACCTGATATCTGGTATTGTGATTCCTCCTACTTTGTTCTTTTTTTTCAATATTGCTGTAGCATTTTGGGGTCTTTTTTGGTTCCATATGAACTTTTGAAGTACTTTTTCCAGTTCTGTAAAATATGTCGCTGGTATTTTAATGGGACTAGCATCGAATCTATAGATTGCTTTGGGTAGTATGGATATTTTAATGATGCAAATTTTTCCAATCTATGAACATGGTATATGCTTCCACTTTTTTATATCTTCCTGTTTTTCTGTATTCAATGTCCTGTAGTTTTCTGCAAATAGGTCCTTTACTTCTTTGGTTAAGTTTATTCCTAGGTATAATTTTTTTGTCACAATGGTAAATGGGATTGTTTTTTTAGTTTCTCTTTCTATGAGTTCATTATTGGTGTATAATAATGTTGTCAATTTCTTAATGTTAATTTTGTATTCTGCTACTTTGCCAAATTCATTTATTAGGTCTAGTAAATTTTTGATGGAGTCTTGAGGGATTTCTAAGTACAATATCAAGTCATCTTCAAATAGTGACAGTTTCAGTTCCTCTTTTCCAATTTGTATCACTTTTATTTTTTCTTCATGTCTGATTACTGTGGCTAAAACTTCCAGTACTATGTTCAATAAGAGTGGTGAAAGTTGGCATCCCTGTCTTGTTCCTGTTCTTAAGGGAAATGCTTTTAGTTTTTGCCCATTGAGTATAATGTTGGCTGTAGGTTTTTCATATATGGCCTTTATTATGTCAAGATATGATCCTTCTATTCCCAAATTACTGAGCGTTTTTATCAGAAATGGCTGCTGGGTTTTGTCAAATGCTTTTTCTGTGTCTATTGGTATAATCATATGGTTTTTATCTTTCATTTTGGTTCTGTGGTGTAGCACATTTATTGATTTGTGAATATTGTACCAACCTTGCATCCCTGGAATGAATCCTACTTGTTCATGGTGAATACTTTTTTTGATGTATTCCTGGATCCGATTTGGTAATATTTGGTTCAGGATTTTGGCATCTATGTTCATCAGGGATATCTGTCTTTGTAGTGTCTTTACCTGGTTTTGGAATTAGAATTATGCTGGCATCATAAAACAAGTTTGAAAGTGTTCCTTCTTCTTGAATTATTTGGAATAGTTTGAGGAGAATGGATGTTAGTTCTTCAAATGTTAGGTAAACCTCCCCTGTAAAGCTGTCCAAGTCCGTGCTTTGTTTGGCTGGGAGTTTCTTGATTACCTCTTCAATTTCCTTAGTTATTTTTGGACTGTTCACATTTTCTATCTTTTCCTGGTTCAGTTTTGGGCGACTGTGTGAGTCTAGAAATTTGTCCATTTTACCTAGATTGTCCAGTTTGTTGACATATAATTGTTCATAGTATTTGTTAATGATTCTTTGTATTTCTGTGGTGTCAGTTGTTACTTCTCTTTCATTTCTGATTTTGTTTATTTGGGTCCTCTCTCTTTGTTTCTTGGTGAGTCTTCCTAAGGGTCCATCAATCTTTTTTGTTTTTTCAAAGAACCAGATCTTTGTTTCATTGATCTTTTGAATTTTTTTTTTAGTCTCTATGCCATTTATTTCTGCTCTGATCTTTACTATTTCTTTCCTTCTACTTGCTCTGAGTTTTTCTTTTTGTTTACTCTCTAGTTCCTTAAGTTGTAGGGTTTGATAATCAATTAAAAATTTTTCTTGTTTCTTGACGTAGGCTATGAACTTCCTTCTCAGGACTGCATTACTGCATCCCATAGATTTTGTGTTGTTGTGTGTTCATTTTCACTGGTTTCTAGGAAGTTTTTTTTTTTTTTTTTTTTTTTTATCCTCACCCGAGGACATTTTTCCATTTTTTGTTCAAGTAGAGTGGGAGGGAGAGAGAGGAACACAGAGAGAGAGAAACATCGACGTGAAAGGGACACATCGAGTGGCTGCCACCCACACAACCAACCAGGGATGGGGACAAACTGCAACTGAGTTATGCGCCCTTAGCGGGAATCGAACCCGGGTCTCTCAGGACCACAGGCCGATGCTCTAACCACTGAGCAAAACTGGCCAGGGTGGAAGTTTTTAATTTCTTCCTTGATCTCCTTGGTAACCCATTCGTTCTTTGATAACATGCTATTTAGCTTCCATGTGTTCAAATGTCTTTGCATGTTCTTGTTTCAATTGATTTCTCCTTCTTAAACTTGTAGAGTCCTAGTTTGTTTCCTGACATGTGGTCTATCTTTGAGAATGTCCCATGTACACTTGAGAAGAATATGAATTCTTGGGTTTTGGGGTGTAATTCTCTGTAAACATCTATTAAATCTATTTTATCTAGTGCATGATTTAGAGTTTCTGTTTCCTTGTTAACTTTTTGTTTGGAGGATCTATCCAGTGATGTCACGGATGTGTTGAAGTCCCTGCTATGATTGTATTGCTGTCGATTTCTCCTTTGAAGTCTTCCAGAAGGTTTTTAATGTATTTTGGTGCTCCTATATTGGGTACATATATGTTTACCAAGGTTATATCTTCCTGTTTGACAGATCCTTTCAATATTATGTAGTGGCCTTCTTTGTCTCTAGTTATGGCCTTCATTTTGAAGTTTATCTTATTAGATATGGGTATTGTTACCCCAGCTTTTTTTTCCCTTTCCGTTTGAAAGATTTTTTTTCCCCTCCCTTCACTGTCAACCCATGTGAGTCTTTTGTTTTGAGGTGGGTCTCTTGTACACAACATATATATGAATCATGCTTTCTTATCCATTCAGCTACTCTGTGTCTTTTAATTGGAACATTTAATCCATTTACATTTAAGATTATTATTGATATGTACTTATTTATTGCCATTTTTGTTTATTATGGTTGTATATTTCTTCCTATTCTTCTTGTTACAGCAGTCCTTTTACCATTTCTTGCAGTGCTGGTTTGGTGCTAATATATTCCCTTAGCCCTCTTCTTTTTGGTCTGGGAAGCTCTTTTTGTCACCTTGAATTTTTTTTAAATTAATTAATTTATTTTTGTTACAGATATTTCTCCTTCCACCCCCCTGATTCCCCCCTCTCCTTCCCTCCCCACTTTGTCCCCAGCTTTTTTGTCTATGTCCATTGTTCATGCATACATACATATAAGTTCCGTGTTTATCTCTTCCTCACCACCCCCTTCACCTTGAAATCTGAATGATAGCCTTTCTGAATAGAGTATTCTTAGATTCAGATTCTTGTTTTTTATGACCTTGAGTGCTTTATGTCATTTCCTTCTGGCCTGTAGTGTTTCTGTTGAGAAGTCACCTGATGGCCTTATGGGGGTTCCTTTGCAAGTAACCTGTTGCTTATCTCTTGCTGCCTTTAGGATTCTCTCTTTGTCTTTAATTTTTGGTATTTTAATTATTATGTTTGTTGGTGTGGGCCTGTTTGGGTTCTTCTTACTTGGGGCTCTCTGTGCTTCTTGAACTTGTATGCCCTTTTCCTTCACCAAGTTAGGGAAGTTTTCTGTCACTATTTCTTCACATATATTCCTTTGCTGATTTTCTTCTTCTTCTGTAACTCCTATGATGTGGATGTTGTTATGTTTTATATTGTCCCACTGTTCTCTTAAGCTGTCTTCCTGTTTTTTAATTGTTTTTTTTTTCTTTCTGGTTCTCTGATTGAGTGCTTTTTCTCTACCATGTCTTCTAATTCACTGATTTGATATTTGGTTTCCTCTACTCTGCTGGTTATTCCTTCCAAATGTGTTCTTTATTTCTGCTATGTCATTCTTCATTTCTGCTCAGTGGTTTTTCATTTCTAATTGTTTGATTTTCAATGTTTCTGTATCTTTACTCATGCTGTTGATCTCCCTCATAATCATTACTCTGAACTCTACCTCTGATGTCTTGCTTAATTCCATTTCATTTATCTCTTCTTCTGTAGAATTCTCTTATTCTTTTATTTGGGATTTGTTTCTTCGTTTCACCATTTTGGGTGTCTCAATGGGTTTGGGGGCCTGCCAAATTTTCCCTGTGGGTGTTGGTGTTCCGCTAGTTGTGGCTCCCTCTACTGGGTTTGGATGAGTGTGGGAGGAACCACGTTGAACACTGCTGTCAAGTCTTGCTTTCTTGGGTTGATTTGCAGGGCAAGCAAAGATTCCGTTATCCTCTAGCTTTTACCTGCAGGCTATTAGACTTAGTTACTTGACGAGCTTTGGGTTGTAGCCCTTAGCTGAATGAAAAAGTCTCTCAGGTGTACAGGGTAAGAGGTTTTCCAAAGGGTGCAGCAATTGCTTGCTGGCAATCTCTAGCTGTTAATGAGCCTCACTTTGTATTTCTCTGGCCTGGCCGGGTGGTGTTAAATTCCTGAGGGGGGGGGGGGCGGCTGTTGCTTCTCCCTGGGATTCTGGGAAGGGAATCTTTGAGTAACATGGCTACTGCCCTGTTAGGGAGTGATTCAACATAAAATTCCTGGTGTCCTCCTTTCCAGATCTTTCCTGAGCCAGGAGCCCTAGACTCTCTTCCCACAGTTCCAGTCCAGTCTGCCCTTTCTCTGTGGGAACTCAAGTTGAGTGGCTGTAGCTTATTTAGTGCTCTGGCCCTTCAGGGAACTCCTCTTTTTCCTGCGCCTATCCTTGCTGGACAAAGCCTCAGCTCTAGTAATCTCAGCTTGTGTTATGTGGGTGTTTTTCACTGTCCTGCCACTCTGCTGTGGAGCCAGCTTGTGGTATTAACCCCCGCCTTCTTAGAGGGAAGTACTCATAGCTAAAACAGCCCTTAGCTGCTGTACACGGGCTCCCAGTCCACCCTCTCGTGCCTCCACAATTTATATCAGGCTTGATTTGTTGTCCTCTTTCCATCCCTGGTTATAAGGGTTTTCTCCAGCTGATTTTTTGTTGTTTTTTTCTGATTTGTCCATTGTTGTTATTATTAATTAATCATACAAACAACTCTGCGCCATCTTTGGTTTAACCTCACTAAACTTCAAGCTTTTCCTCTGCAAAATCTCCTATTCTCCATTGGTTTTTAGATAGAGTGGAAAGGAGGGAGGGAGGGAAAGAGAGAGAGAGATCAATGTGAGAGAGACACATAGATTGGTTGCCTCCTAAACAACCCTGACTGGGGCTGGGGTTTGAACCTGTAACCCAGGTACATACCCTTGACTGAAATCAAACCTATGACCCTTCTTTGTGTAGGTCAATGCTCTAACCACTGAACACAACTGGCCAGGTCAAGAAATGCAAATTTAGGAGTTATGCCTGCTTTGATAAAATCTGTCCTGGATATTGTTAGGCAGAGGATGTAGTTAATTTTATCACAGGGCAAGGGGTAAAGTATCTTCCTTAGAGGAGGTGACCTGGGGTCCTGATTTCCTAACCACAATCACCACCATCTGTCATATATTGTCACATATCTACTATCTATAACATACTGAACAATGAGTTGCAGACATAAATGTGGTTAACAGAATGAGGCAAACTGTTTTCTGCCTACTAAATACTCATTTCTCACTTTTTCATTGACAACAGACCTCCAATTATCTTTGTGGCATGGCAATGTATGAAGCTCACTTCTTTTCTTCCAGCCTTTCTTACAACTAGTTATAACCATATGACAGAGTTTCTCCAATAAGTCCTAAGCAGAACTCTGTTCTACTAAATGCCTGGAGGTGTGGCAGTAATATTATGACCACAAGGATGCCAGCATCATGATGAAAGCCTAGATGCCAATGTTGTCATATCAAAAAGAAAGAGCATGGGACTTTGAAGGCAATACTTGAACAGTTGAAGCAATGCCTGCAACTGTCCATTTTTATATTCTTTATAGCAAAAGAAAAATACACTTGACTGCCTAAGCCACTGTTGTTTCTTGTACACAAATGAGTCCCTAGCACATTAATATTTTGAGAAATTCTGATTTAGAAGATGTGGAAGAGGGTAAGGAGGGAGGGAGGGGGCAGAGATAGATACATAGATACATAGATAGATAGAGATGATTTTTATAATGGAGGGCAGGTTTATTTCACAACTGAATGACTTTGAGACTTTCTTCTTGGTACTTCACCATGTACCTTTCATTAGAATCCTGGCAGGCTCCATGACAGCTTTAACCAATAAAATATAGTACAAGTGATGTGCCAGGTTCCAGGCTATAAGAGATGAGAAGTTTCCACTTCTTGTTTCCTTGAATATTCACTCTGGGGGAAGCCAGTTTTATGTACAAAGTCTCAAATATCGTGAGAGGAAGACCAAGCTAGCTATGGGGAGAGGAGATATATATATATATATAAAGAGAGAGAGAGAGAGAGATGTTTGACCAGCTAAGACCATCAAACCATAGGAGATAATAGTGTTTCAAGTTCCTCAATTTTGGGGTGGATTGTTACGTACCAATAAGTACCCAGGATAGATTAGATGCTATTATTATTATTATCATTTTAGAGATGGGGAGATGGAGAATAGCCCTTTTCTAGTAAGATCATATTGGCCAGCCTGTTGTGAACCCTTGTTACTAGAATCTTCCAGGTTTGAAGAGAGTTGAAAGGGTGGGTGTGGCCAATGTTGTCAAGTGAGTTGAGAACAGAAAAATGTTTCCTAACTGTGGAAAACCTGGGGAACTTAGCAGAGCAACTGTGGGGAAGAAGCCTTGGCAGATGCAGGGCTTCATGGTTAGAGGCATGAATGGAAAGTGAGGATGTGAAACAACAACAGAGATCACTCCTTCTAGATGCTTGGCTATAAAAGGAAGGGGACAGGCAGGATTATATCTGGAAAACATATCTAGAGTAGAAAGGATTATTTTTATTTAACCTTTTTATTATGGAAAATTTTAAATATACATAAAGAAGAAAGATTGGTATAATGAAAATCCAGAAATGCACTACTAGCTACACTAATCATCAAATGGCTCTCTCTTCTTTCATTGATGCTCCCACCACTGAAACTATTTTGAAACATATCCCAGATGTATAATTTCACTTGTAACTATTTCAGTGTATATTACTAAAATAAAAGGACACCTAAAATACATAACTATAATATCGTTATTGTTGATGTGGCTCATGAACCTGTTTCAGATTCCCGCTTCATCTCTTCTTTCCCCTTGCAATTAATTTGTTGAAGAATACAAGTTGTTTATCTGGTAGAACTTTCCACAGTCTATATTTTACTGATTCTATCTCCCTGATGCTAACATGTTCTGTAAATTGGTTGTTGGATCTAGAAACTTGATCAAACTCGGGGTTGATTTTTTTTTTTTTTTGCAAGGATATATCAGGTGGGACTGAATTCTTCCACTAAGAGGCACAAAATAATCCTGGCCAGTTTGGCTCAGCATTGGCCCAGGGTCCAGAGACCGGGGTTTGGTTCCCACTAAGGGCATGTACCTCGGTTGCAGTTTGTCCCCCGCCCTGGTTGGGGTTGTGTGGGTGGCAGCCGGTAGATGTGTTTCTTTCGCATTGATGTCTCTCTTCCTCCCTCTCACTCTATCTGAAGATGAATGCAAAAATGTCTTCAGGTGGGGATAAAAAATAAATAAAAGAGGCACAAAATACCATGAACCTCTTTTTTTTTTTTTTGTGGTTTTAGCAGCCATTGAGAAGCATTGCCTATATTCATTATTTCATTAGGGACTTATAAATGATTGGTACTCTAAATTCTATCACTCCTTTATTAGCAGAATTGTGTATAAAGAGAAACTTCCCCTTGTTAATTTATTCTTGAGATACACTTTATAGATAAAGTAGGATAATGCTTTATTCCGGAAGGGTCACTTGAACAGTGAGGACAAATTTGTGAATCCTCTTGGCTTCACTGCTCTTCTTTTCTCATGCCATGTACGAGACACTTCAGAGTCCCGCATTCTAGTCACTGTGTCCCCAACACCCTTGATTCTTTGGCCCTCTCTCTTTTTGTCCTACTTATCTTGGAAAAATCCCACCCTGAAAGGACTGCATCATTTACCTTCTCTGGGCCTGTCACTGAGCTGGTGAGTGTTGCTGGAGAAAATTACAAACCAGATCTGACTGGTTTCATGAACCTCAAGCACACCCTCAACGCAGCTCCACAGCCCAACTCTGTTTCTCTAAGAATGTATCATTGGTATTTGAGATGTGATGAGTGAATCTAAGAAAATAAATTTCTATTCATTTTTACATTCATTTAAATATAATTGTCTCATGTGGTTAGTAGTATCATATTATACAAGCACAGATTATGGAACATTTTCCCAATTACAGAAAGTGTTAGGCTGGTCTAGTAAACTTGACTTCCTGTTCTGTAAGACAAGTAATTCATACCTTCTCCCTTTGCCACAAACCTCCTCCATTATTGTCTCTACTCTTCTTCCATTCTTCCTCGAGAATACAGAATATAGGAGCTTCACATATAGTCTTCTTTTTTGAGACTACAAGTTTGTACAATCTCCTACCTTTAATCCTTTAAACCTGTGAACACTTGTGATCATGGGGTAAATGTCCATTCTTCTATCAAAGGCCGAAGCCCTCATGATGATGTAAATTCGGTTCCCTTTTGAATTACCATGGACTTTGGCTTTTCATTAATCTCCCTTCCTTCTGCATCATCCATCTTTCCCTCTATTAGATCATTCCCATCAGGAAGCAAATATGCAATTACCTTTCATCCTTAGAAATCCTCCTTTATCCTCACTCCCCTTCAGTTCTTTGATGCCCATTCATAGCCAATCATATCAAAAGTGTTTATTCTGGCAGTGGTTCCCAAAGTGTAGTCCTCAAGCTAGAGGCATCAGCATCATCCAGGAATATTTTATTTTATTTTGTTTGTTTGTTTTATAGAGTAGGAGGGAGAGAGAGGAAAAGAGATAAAGAGAAAGATTGACATGAAAGAGACACATCGAGTGGCCACCTACACAACCCAAAGAGGGCTGGGGACAAACTGCAACCAAGGTACGTGCCCCTAGCGGGAACCGAACCCAGGTGTCTCTGGACCACAGGTCCATGCTCTAACCGCTGAGCCAAACTGGCCAGGGCAATCCAGGAATATTTTAGAAACACAGATTCCTAGGCACCATCCTAGACCTACCTATTGAGTCAGAAATTCTGGGCCCAGAAATCTAGGTTTTACAATCCCTGCAGGTGATTCTGATAATCATGTGGCTTTGGGAACCACATCATGTACTCTACAATAATTACCTACACTTTAAAATTTAAAAAAAATGTTTTTATTGATGTTTAGAGAGAAAAGGAGAGAAATAGAAACATTGATGTGAGAGAGATACATTGATCAGCTGTCTCCTTCATACCCCAACTGGGGACTGAGCTCACGATCCAAGCATGTGCCCTGACCAGGAATCAAACCGGGACCTCTCAGTCCATGGGACAACACTCAATCCTCTGAGCCACATCATCTGGTCTGTACCTACACTTTTTAATGTCCTGTTCACTTTTCCTCCCATAGAACCTCCTACAACCTGGCTTTTGTTTTCAATTCTTCCTCAGCTCCTTTCATCTTCCCTATCTGCATTCTTTTTTTTTTTAATCGTCACCCGAGGACATTTTTCCATTTTTTGTTCAGATAGAGTGGGAGGGAGAGAGAGGAAGAGAGAGAGAGAGAGAAACATTGATGTGAAAGGAACACATCGAGTGGCTGCCACCCGCACGATCGACCAGGGCCGGGGACAAACTGCAACCGAGGCACGTGCCCTTAGCGGGAACCGAACCCGGGTCTGTCAGGACAGCAGGCTGACGCTCTAACTGCTGAGCCAAACCGGCCAGGGCCCTATCTGCATTCTTTACCACAGAGATCTTACTCATTCTTTAGTGTTAAATTTCATGACCTTCAAATTCAGATGTACAACTCACACCTCTCTTACGGTTCCAGATTCCCCTGGATCCAGTTGTTTATATGGTATCTCTATCTGAATGTCTCCTAAACATCCCAGTAAGTCTGAAAAAAGTCTTGATCTTCTCTAAATCTCTTCTTCCCCACATCCTGCCCCAGACTTCCCCATCTCAATAAAAGGCACTTATTTAGTAACCCAGAAGGAAACTGAAAAGTCATCCTTGATTCTTCCTTTCTCTCACCATACCTTCCATACTCTTCATTCTTCTTGATTGTGTAATATATTGACAGGTTTGGGGATTAGGACATGGACATCTTTTGGGAGAGTATTATTCTGCCTATCCTTGAGAGGTAAAGCATAACTCTCTACTTCTTAAGTGTGGGTTGCACAGTGACTCCTTTCCAAAGAGGACAGTATGAAAAGGAGAAACACAACAGTAACTTCAGTGGAGAAACCTGAAAAACATTATCTCAAGATCAACATCATCAGCGATAAGTCACTTGAGTAATATACACTGTTGGTAAAATGTGATGAGAATGCACTTTACCTCTGTGGTCTTTTTCCCCCAAATCCATAACTCTAATCTGGAGAAAAACCTCAGATAAATTCCAAGTGAGGGACGTTCTATAAAGTACCTGCTTGTACTGCTCAAAACTGGCAATGTCATACTAAAGAAGGAAAGTCTGAGAAACCATCACAGTCAAGAGGAGCTTAAGGAGACACGATGAGTAAATGCAATGTGTTATCTGGCCCTTTACAGAAATAGTTTGCTGACGCACTGTGCTCCCCCACCCCGCCCCAAAGCCAGTCGTTTGGTTTAGGGGTGTCAAACTTGAGTGTGCATTAAAATCCCTAGAGGGCTTGTGAACACATATACACATTACTGAGCCCCACTCCCAGATCTCTGATTTACTCCATCTGGGGTGGAACCCAAGAATTTGCATTTCTAACAAGCTCCCAGTGATGCTACCGTTCTGGGGCCAGGCTTTGAGAACCACTCCTCTAACGTCATCATTTTAATACTTAATCATAAAGCCATTTCTTTCAATGCTCCATTTGATAGTTATTGTTGGGAAGGCCCCAGATTACATGATAATTCTGACTGACTTCAGCCTGTTAGGAAATTCTACAGCTGCAGCCAATGGGTCCCAAGTCTCTGCTACTTGTGGTTGTATGATGGCAGCTGCACTATAAAACATCTGGAAAAGGGCAGAGGCTTAGTTGTTGCAACAATAAGACTCCAAAATATAACAAGTTAATTCAGGAAGAGGTTTGTTTCTCTCACATCAACATTCTAGATCACCCAGGATGATAGCGTGATTCTGAATCACATGATCATTCAAGACCTGTTTTCTTTCCATTTTGTGGCTCTGCCACCCCACAACATGTTATAGTCTGCACAGTGAAAGATGGGTCTTTGACATCTCCATATTCTGAGCAAGAATAAAGCAAAAGTCTGTGGCAAGTGGCTCATAACTAGAAAGTCTCATATCCTTTAATTCTGCCTACTTCCCATCAGCCCAATATGAGAGGCTGGGAAATGCAGCCTCTTGTTAGACAGCCTGTACCCAGGAATATGGAGAAGAGATTTGAGAGGACAACTATCCAGCCACCCCAGAATACTCACTATTTTCTGGCGACTTAAGAAAAAAAAAAAGGCTCTGTTCTCTCTCATGCTATATGTCCACGTTAAGTACTAGAAGCTTGCTCCAGCTTGATTGTCCTCACCTTTGGACCCAAGTTGAAGGGGAAGTGCTACATATTTCAAATTTTTCTTTTTAAAAACTTGTATTAAAATACAACATGCATACAGAAAAGTGTACAAACCAAAAGCATATAGCTCAATACATTTTTTCACAAAATGAGTACATCCATGTAACCAACTCCCAGACAAAAAACAGAATGACCAGTGCACTGGAAGTCTTCTCACACCCCATTGAGTTACCATCTTCCTATCAAGAGTAACCACTATTATGCCAAAACCATAGATCAGTTTTTATTGTTGTGTAATGATCCACTGATGAATACATTTTTAATCTATTCTACTGTTGATGGATGCTGTTTTCAGTGTTCGACTATTACTAATAGTGCTTTTATGCACATTCTAATATATGTCTCCTGATGAAAATATATTGCATTTATCTTGGGTAAATTTACCTTGGAGTGGCACTGCTGGGTTAGAGGAATAGAGTAGGCATATGCCCAGTCTTATTGCCAAACATTTCTCCAAAATAGTTGTGCCAGTTTACACACCCACTAGCAGTGTGTGAGAGCTCTGTTTGCTCCATATCTCCACCAACACTTAGAATGTCAAGCATTGACTTTGTTTTGGTTGGACCTTGCTGGAACACACATATACAGAGGCCAACTTACATTTTCAAAAGCCACAGGATGTCCAGAGAGAAACATGTGTAATGTATGTTGAGAATGACATCTAATCCAGTGGTCTCATTCACTGGACCAAGATGCTGAAATTGGTAACCCAACACAGTTTAGCCCAGATACAAAATTTAGAGATTTTTATGTAAAAAATGTGGCTTTTTTTTTCTGGAAAAAGAAAAGTGGATGATTTAGCAACACAGGCCCATGTTCCCTCATGACTGCAATTGGCTAGAGTTGAGTGAATACCGGTGGCTCCCAATCCTCTATTCCCACCATTCCTATGTCTTTCATAACTGACCCACTTTATTTATTTATCTTATCTCCCTAAATATAGCAATACATAATTGAGTTTCAACACATGCAGTAGGCTTCCCAGCTTCCCCAAGATGCCCCAATCAAGGCATCCAACATGACCCATCAAGACATGCCTTACCCTTGTTAGGATATGATAAATGTGTCAGAAGTATTTTCTCTGTCCCAAAATATCTCCACTATTACAACATTTACTTGGTATTAAGAATTGCTTTCTTCCCACAGGCATATCTTACGTAGAATACAAACCATCGTCAATGAGACAGTAAATTGTCCTTTTGATGGTGAATAACTCCTGCTTCAGATATCTTTTGCTGTGTAACAAACCACCGCCAAACTTAGCCTTTAAAATAACATTTCATTTGAACATGATTTAGTGGGTTAGTAACTTGATCAGAGCACAGTAGGAAGAGCTCAGCTCTGTTCTGTGATGTCTGGCACCTCGGCTGGAATGGGTCAATTAGCTGAGGTCTGGTTGGAACAACTGGGGTCATATGTCCAGGCCTCAGTCTTTGCTGTCAGTTGGAGTCTTCAGTTTTCCTCCACATAGTTTCTTCATGAGATTCTCTTGGGTGGTCTCAGGATAGCTGAACTTCTTCCATGGGGTTGGCTTCCCCCCAGGGAGCAAAAGCAGAAGCTACCAGACTTTCTAAAACTTAGGCCTGGAATTGCATCATGTTGCTGCATTCTTTTTTTATTGTTGTTGTCAATCCTCACCGGAGGATATTTTTTCTATTGATTTTTAGAGAGAACGAAAGGAAAGGAGAGGAAGGGAGGGAGGGAGAGAAAAAAAATCAATGTCGATTGGTTGCCTCCTGGACACGCCGGAGATTGAAACTGCAACCTAGGTACCTGACTGGGAATTGAACCTGAGATCCTTTGGTGTGTGGTCTGATGCTCTAACCACTGAGTGACACCAGCCAGTGCATCATGTTGCTCCATTCTACTGGTCAAGGCAAGTCACAAGATCAGTCTAGATTCAAGGGGAGTAGAAATAGACTATGCATCTCAGTGGGGAAAACAAAGAATTGGTGAATCTTTAATCTACTTCACCTTCCTCCCTCCCTAACCTCTCTTACTTCATTCACTCTTATCCTTCTCTGCCGCTCTGCTTTCCACAAACATGTATGGGATATTCCAGTCACTATGATAATTATAGGATCACAGAGATAAAACATAGTTCTTGACCTCAAGGAGCCTACAATCTAAATGAATAAAAACCAGAAAACTAACAATCACAACAGAAGTGCAATGATATATGTACACACAATTATTTAAAAGAGAGGTCAATATATTATTCATATTTGTAATTCCCACATCTTATTTAGAACCTGACACAGGCCCTCAACGAACACTAATTGAACGAAAGTATTCATGACTATCATTAAACCCTGAGCACAGATGACTTTATATGATCACTTCCTCTTAAGAGAACTAACTAGAAGGATATCTTGAAAAGTAATAAACTTGCCCTGGCCGGTTTGGCTCAGTGGTTAGAGCGTCGGCCTGTGGTCCAGAGAGACCCGGGTTCGGTTCCCGCTAAGGGCATGTATCTCGGTTGCAGTTTGTCCCCGGCCCTGGTTGGGTTGTGCGGGTAGCAGCCACTCGATGTGTCCCTTTCACGTCGATGTTTCTCTCTCTCTCTCTTCCTCTCTTTCCCTCCCACTCTATCTGAACAAAAAAATGAAAAAATGTCCTCGGGTGAGGATAAAAAAAAAAAAAAAAAAAAAAAAAAAAAGTAATAAACTTAACCGCTCAGTTGTTAATTTGCCTAATGATAAAAATATCAGGAATTAAAATTTCTATTGTTTGGCATAAATATTAATTTATGTGTGCAGAGTCTTTGAGGCACCCAGTAACCTAAATATTCTCAATTTTTTTATTTTATACAATGACTGGAGTGAGCATTCTGACATAACTGGGAATCATGGGGAAAAGCAGTAGGAGGGACCAACACAGGCAGAAGGGTCCTGAACATTGAGTGGGATGGTAATTTCCCTTATCTTATAGTTCTTTTTAGAAACCTGCCACTTAACTGCCAATTGTCACATTGAGGCAAAAATTGCTTGAGAAAACACACAAACCCTTATTGGTTTAAGCCACTGCTTATCTGATTTTCTGTGAGTTGTAGTCAAACATATAGTTTTTCTAACAGTATATTGAACACAGAAAGCAGGGCCTTTGGGTCAGAGGATGGAGAAATGGACGCTGTAAAGTTGTGTGGGGTCAGATTCCTTAGAAGCAGAGCCAAAAACGGGAATTTTTGTCTAATTTCTTTATTGGGGCAGTGCTCACGGGAAAACCTTGTAAGGGAGTGAGGGGAGCAGGACTTGGCAGGAGGAAAAGCCAAATGAGGATGTGTTTTCAGGTGAAGTCACTCTCAGCTTAATCCCATGGGGAGCTCAAAAGTATAAATTGCAACATTGTGAATGTCTGCTTTGAGGCAAGGGAACTGGGTTTTTGTACCCCATAACAGCCAGCACTGCCTGTGACCACCCCAGTGTTTGAGGCCTGGTGTGTGTTGGGGGTGGGGGGACGAAAACTGTGTGACAGCTCTAATGGCCCAAGTACCAGTGCTGGATAAAGTTGCAGGTGTAAGCCATTAGCAACAGCACCTGCAGCAGCTGTGGGACAGTAAAAGGAATCCCAGGGGATCTGGGCAGGGCACCAATAGCGTCTGCGACAAAAGATGACTAGTTCTTTCCATGATTTATGATAAACCTTAAATTCTAATTTGTATACACATCTACGAGAATAACTAAAATGTACTGTCACACTGACCAGGGTATTTCCCAAATGCTGGTGGAGACAAGGAACAATTAGAACTATCTTACATTGCTGGCTCAACCACTTAGAAAAAATATTTGGCTGTACCTACTAAAGTTAAACATATGATGAAACCTTGACCAAGCAATTGCCCTCCTAAAAGTATATCCAATAGTTGTGATAACTATGCGTGGTGCTAGTTGTGGTACTTGAAATATGGATGGGAACACTATGTAAAGTATATCTGATTGTCTAACCACTAAGCGGTACACCCAAAACCAATACATAATAATTATTTAAAAAGCTAAAAAAAGTATAGCTAATAGAAGTGAGTGCTATGTCCACCAAAAAACATGTAATCATGTCAGCAATAAAAAGGAATATACTACTGATGGATATTAAAGGAATTATTTGAGTGGAAGAAGCCAGCCTCCAATGGCTACATACTATGTAATTCTATCTATATGACATTCTCAAAAAAAGACAAAGCTGTAGTGATGGAGACTAGATTGGTGATTGTCAGTCCATAGCAGAGTTCAGCACTTTTGTATATCACCTAGACATATACAAAAAAAATTTAAATAATTCCTTAAATTTTGTAAGCATTTTAAAACACTAGGGTATTACTTGTACAAGTTTTATATTACTTATATATGGCCTCTTTCGTGTCTGGCTTCTTTCAATTAATATTCTGTGAGAGTCATCATACCATTGCACATACCAGTAGTTTATTCTTTTTCAGTGCTGGGCAGTGTTTCTTAGTATAAACATATCACAATTTACATACCTATTCTCCTGAATAGAGACGTGGGAAGTTCCCAAGTTAGGCTGTCATAAATAAAGTGCTATGAACATTTGTGCACATATCTTTTTCAAAAATTACTTTTATACATATATTGACTCTATGGTGTACCATAGAGTAATGAGAGCAAGCTTCCTATTTTCACTTGACAAACATGGACAAGGCACTGTGCTAGGCTCTGGGGACCCAAGAGAGCAAAGATTAGTTTCTGCCTTTAATAAATATTTGCTGTTGCTAAAGATGGGAATGATGATATTTGGGACACACCAAATTCCAGATTACATTTGTTCTGCTTGGTGAAAATGCAGCTGCATGAGAACAAATAACCATTTTCCTCAAGAGGAAAAAGGTTTTTAAAAGGACTCATAACACCACCTTTGGGAGGAGATTAGACCTTACTGCAGACAACTTCTAAAGGAAAGGTTTGACATGGTCTGTGAAAAAGTTCGGTTCAGAATTCATACCAGAATGATCAGAGGAGTAAGAGTTTTGTGTGCCATTTAGCTTCCAATAAAGCTTCCTGGGAACATACTGTTCCTTCTGGTTTGTCCCCATGTTAGTTTGATTTATGCTTACTTTATCTTATGCCTTCATGTTCCTCACAAAATGTTTCCAAATAAAAATATAAGTTGGTTCTTGTAAGATAAATACTAAACCTTGACTCACTTATTTAAGGTTATTTACATTTTAGGCTTGCATGACATTCTGAGATAATTTTTACACTTGTCTTTTTTCAAGCTCCCAAGTATACCAGCCTATCCTTAAAATTCAATAAAGAAAAAGAGAAAGAAATAATTTCAAACAGAAGCTGAGACAACCATATATGAATAAGTGATGTTAAAAGCACAATATCTATAAAATCAGTTACTATTTAGAAGATAATAGGTGCTGCTTACATTTTCCTAATATTAACTCACTTATTCCCCAAAATCTGTTCATCATCCTTTTCAATTTAGTACACTTTTACTGACTATGTAGGAAGCACTGTAACAGTGAAGCGCTGTCAAAGATAAATAAGACACCACTTTTGTCTCCAGGAATTTAAACTATGACAGGAGTATAACATTCCCAAAATAACAAAATTATACAGCCAGAAAACAAGTTAGTGGTTACCAGGGTTTAAGGATAGAGGAAGGTATAGCAGGTGGTAGAAATCCTTGGGATGGGGACAGTTCTGCATCTTAATTGTGGTGGTGTTTATAGGAATTTACCACCAGTTTAATGTGATAAAACTGCATAGAAGTTTGCACATGCACAAATGCCTGTATGTAAGACTGGTGAAATCTGAATAAGCTCTGTAAATTGTGCCAGTGTCAATTTCCTGGTTTCAATAACTAGTTCTGCAAGATTTTATCGCTGGGCAAAACTGGAGGGTACATGGAACCTCCTTGTACATTGTTTTGCAACTTCCTAAAAATCTACAACTATTTTATAATAAAATTAGTTTTTTGTTAATGTTCACTCGAGGACATTTTTTCCATTGATTTTTACAGAGAGTGGAAGGGAGGGGGTGGGAGAGAGAAAGAAGCATCAATGTGAGAGACACATCGATTGTTTCTCCTGAATGCACCCTGACCCAGGCCGGGATTTAATCTACAACCCAGGTACGTGCCCTTCACAGGTGATGGAACCTGTGACCACTGAGAATACCAGTCAGGGCAATAACAAATTTTAAATGACTGAAAAAGAATATGACAGGAGTCAAGAGATCTATGTGTGTGGCAAATTAAGTTATAATAATAATACTATAAGAATTAAATAAATTATTATAGAATAATTTTAAAAAAATTTTAAATGGGCATCAAGAACAGAAGTGATACCAGTAGACACAAGATGATTAAAAGCTATTGCAGTGGGTATATTATGTTGCTTTTTTGGTAAAAAGAAGGAAAAATTTGTATTTGCTTATATATACTTAAAGATTCATGAAAAGCTAAGGCAGAAGTTATCCTGGAGAAGTGAGGTGAGCTGGGCAAATGGGAAAAAGAGTTTTCATTGAATACCATCTTCTACTTGGAAACCTAGTGAAATGCACAAATTTATTCTTAAATCACCCAGGATTTGTTTTAATCAGGTATGTTAAGACACAGAGACACAGAAATGACTGTCACAAAGGAAAATATTTATACTCACAGTTCCCTACAGACAGGAAATACAACATGCAGGTTCACTCAGTGAAGCACAAAATTCATTAGGAGGCAGAGGGAGAGAAAGACAAAATGTGGACAAACGCCTGTATGTGATTTCCAAAACAAGGAAGGGGTGACGTAGGGTGAGCAGACTTAAGACTGGCTAGATGATCATTTCAGTAGGGTCTGGGCAAAGGCTGTCCCTAGTGTCCTGGTATCTGGCCTGAGTGTGAGAGCCTGATAAAGGGGGTGGTTGGGGTATGGACCCTGGATTGGTGGTTTGCACATAAAATCACACTTGCAGGTGAGTTCGTTGCTATCTCTAGGAATTGACTAGCCCTGGGAGGGAAAGGAATTATTACTAGGTTCAGCAGGACTACAAGATGTCAAAGCATCAAGAAATATAGAAAACAAAAAACATGATTACTATAATATTGCATGTGAAATTAAATATGAACATGAGTGCACTTTCTCCTTTTTTATTTTAAAAGCATTTATTTCTTTTTCTCTCTTTTCTACTTTTTATTGATGAAAGTATTACAGATGTCCCCATTTTTCCCCATTGACTTCCTCCTTCCCACTCCCACCCCTCTCCTGCCTTCCCCAGACTAGTGTCCATGTCAACTGTTGTGCATATATGCATATAAGTTCTTTGGTTTATCTCTTCCCTCCCCTCCCACCCCATCCCTCTGAGATTTGTCAGTCTATTCTCTACTTTCATGATTCTGGATCTCTTGTGGTTGAAAGCTTATATTTTTCCTTATGTTCCACAAATAAGTGAGATCATGTAGTACTTGTCTTTCTCTGATGGGCTTATTTTGTTTAGCATAATACTCTCCAGGTCCCTCCATGTTGTCTCAAAGGGTAAGAGATCCTTCTTTCTTACAGCTGCATAGTATTCCATTGTGTACATGTACCACAGCTTTTTTATCCACTTATCTATTGATGGGCACTTGGCTGTTTGCAGATTGTAGCTATTATAAATAGTGCTATGAATATAGGGGTGCCTATATTCTTCCTAATTGGTGTTTCAGACTTCTTAGGATATATTGCAAGAAGTTTGATCACTGGGTCAAATGGCAGTTCCATTTTTAATTTTTTGAGGAACCACCATATTGTGTTTCATAGTGACTACACCGGTCTGCATTCCCACCACAGTGTGCTAGGGTACGCTTTTCTCCACATCTTCGCCAACATTTGTTGTTTGAGGATTTGTTGGTGACTGCCATTCTGGCAGGTGCAAGGTGATATCTCATAGTTGTTTAAATTTGCATCTCTCTGATGATTAGAGATGATGAGCAGTTTTTCAAATGTCTCCTGGCCTTTTGTATGTCCTGTTTGGAGAAGTGTCTATTCAGGTCCTCTGCCCATTTTTTAATAGGATTGTTTGTCTTCCTTTTGTAGAGTTGTATTAGTACTCTATATATTTTGAATATTAACCCCTTATCCATGTATCATTAGCAAATATGTTCTCCCAGAGAATAGACTTCCTTTTCATTTTGATGTTTGTTTGTTTTTTTTGCTGTGCAGAAGATTTTTAGTTTGATATAGTCCCATTTGTTAATTTTTTCTTTTGTTTCTCTTGCCCTAGGTGATGTATTACTGAAAATACCACTACATATTATGTCTGAGATTTTTCTGCCTACATTTTTTCTAGGATTTTTATAGATTCATGAGTCACATTTAAGTCTTTTATCCATTTTTTTTTTTTTTTAATCCTCACCCGAGGATATTTTTCCATTTTTTGTACAGATAGAGTGGGAGGGAGGGAGAGGAAGGGAGAGAGAGAGAGAAACATCGATGTGAAGGGACACATCGAGTGGCTGCCACCCGCACGACCAACCAGGGCCGGGGACAAACTGCAACCAAAGTACGTGCCCTTAGCGGGAACCGAACCCGGGTCTCTCCGGACCGCAGGCCGACGCTCTAACCGCTGAGCCAAACTGGCCAGGGCAAGTCTTTTATCCATTTTGAGTTTATTCTTGTGTATGATGTAAGTTGGTGGTCTAGTTTCATTTTTTTGCATACAGCTATCCAATTTTCCCAGTACCGTTTATTAAAGAGACTGTTTTTCCCCATTGTATGCTCTTGTTTCTTTTGTTTAATATTAATTGTGCATATTGTCTTGGTTGATATCTGGATTCTCTGTTCCATTTCATTGATCTATATCAGACTGTTTTGATCATGATGGCTTTGCGGTATAATTTGATATCTGGTATTGTGATCCCTCCCAGATTATTCTTCTTTTTCAAAATTGCTGTGGCTGTTCAGGATCTTTTATGGTTCCATATAAACACTTGGAGTGTTTGTTCTAGATTTATGAAATATGCCACTGGTACTTTAATAGGGATTACACTGAGTCTGTAGATTGCTTTTGGGAGTATGGACATTTTAATGATGTTGATTTTTCTGATCCATGAACATGGTATATGTTTCCACTTATTAATATCTTCTACTTCTTTTTTCAATGTCCTATAGTTTTATGAGAACAGGTATTTTACCTGCTTGGTTAAGTTTATTCTCAGGTATTTATTTATTTTTATTGCAATGGTAAATGGGATTATTTTTTGTTTTGTTTCCCATTCTGACTGTTCATTATTGGTGTTTGAGAATGCTATTGATTTCTGGATGTTAATTTTGTATCCAGCTACTTTGCCAAATTCACTCCTTAAATCTAGTAGATTTTTGATGGAGTCTTTAGGGTTTTCTATGTAAAATATCATGTCATCAGCAAATAGTGAGTTTCCCCATTTCTGATTTGGATCCCTTTTATTTTTTCTTCTTGTTTAATTGCTGTGGTTAAGAATTCCAGTACAATGTTAAATAAGAGTGGTGAAAGTGAGCATCCCTCTGTTGTTCCTCTTCTTAAGGGAAATGCTTATAGTTTTTGTCCATTGAGTATGATGCTGCCTGTAAGTTTTTCATGTATGACCTTTATTATGTTGAGACACAATCCCTCTATTCCCACCTTGCTGAGCATTTTTAACAGATGAGTGCTGGATTTTGTAAAATGCCTTTTCATCATCTATTGATATAATGATAAAATTTTTATCTTTCATTTGTTTAAGTGGTGTATCACATTTATTAATTTGCGAATATTTTACCAGCCTCACATTCCTGGGATGAATCCTACTTGGGCATGATAAATTATTTTTTAATGTATTACTGGATTGGATTTACTAATATTTTGTTAAGGATTTTGGCATCTATGTTCATCACAAACATTGGCCTGTAGTTTTCTTTCTTTGTAGGATCTTTATCTGTTTTGGGATTATGATCTTTTGACCTCATAAAAAGTGCTTCGAAGTCTTCCTTTCTCTTGAATTTTTTGGAATAGTTTGAGGAGAATGGATGATAGTTCTTTGAATGTTTGATAAACCTCCCCTGTGAAGCTGTCTGGACCAGGGCTTTTGCTGGGGGTTTATTGATTACTGCTTCTATTTCCTTAATTGTTTTGTCTGTTCAGGTTTTCTGACTCTCCCCAGTTGAGTTTTGGAAGACTGTATAATTCTAAGAATTTGCAAATTTTGCCTAGGTTGTCAAATTTGTTGGCATGTAATTGTTCATAGTATTTTCTTACAATCCTTTGTATTTCTTTGTTTATTTAATTTTTTAAATTTTATCTTAAATTTTACTTTTGTTACAGATGTTTCTCCCTTTTTACCCCACTGAAACCCTCCTCTCCATCTATCTCACCCTGCACCCAGCTTTGTTGTCCATGCCCATTGGTTATGCGTACATGCATATAAGTTCTGTGGTTATTTCTTCCCCCAGCCCACGACTCCCTCCTCTGAGGGTTGTCAGTTTGTACCCTACTTCCATGTCTCTGGGTCTACCCTATTCCTCAGACTGTTACATTCATTACATCCCACAAATAAGTGAGATCATGTGGTATTTGTCTTTTTCTGCTTGGCTTGTTATACTTAGTATAATACTTTCCAGGTCCCTCCATGTCGTCTCAAAGGATAAGAGATCTTTTTTTCTTACAGCTGCATAGTACTCCATTGTGTATATCTACCACTTCTTTTTAATCCATTTGTCTACTGATGGACACTTGGGCTGTTTCCAGACCTTAGCTATTGTAAATAGTGCTGCTATGAACACAGGGGTACATATATTCTTTCTAATTGGTGTTTCAGGCTTCTTAGGGTATATTCCTAGAAGTGGGATCACTGGGTCAAATGGAAGTTCAATTTTTAATTTTTTGAGGTAACACCATATTGTTTTCCATAGAGGCTGCACCACCAGTCTGCATTCCCACCAGCAGTGTACTAGAGTCCCCTTTTCTCCACACCCTCGCCAACACTTGTTGTGTGATGATTTGTTGATGGCGGCCATTCTGACAGGTGTGAGGTGATACCTCATTATTGTTTTAATTTGCATCTCTCTGATGATTAGTGATGTTGAGCATTTCTTCATATGTCTCTTGGCCATTTGTATGTCCTGTTTGGAGAAGAGTCTGTTGAGTTCCTCTGCCCATTTTTTAATTGGGTTCTTTGTCTTCCTTTTGTTGAGTTGTATGAACACTTTATATATTTTGGAAATTAACCTCTTATCTGATGAATTATTGGCAATTATGTTCTCCCATACAGTGGGTTGCCTTTCCATTTTGAAGGTTGTTTCTTTTATCCATTTCGAGTTTATTTTTGTGTATGGTGTTAGTTAATGGTCTACTTTAATTTTTTTTTTGCATGTAGCTGTCCAATTTTCTCAACACCATTTATTAAAGAAGCTGTTTTTACTCCATTGTATGCTCTTGCCTCCTTTGTCAAATATTAATTGAGCATAATGTCTTGGATTCATCTCTGGGTTCTCTCTTTCATTCCACTGGTCTATATGCCTGTTCATGTGCCAGTACCAGGCTTTTTTTATTACATTAGCTTTGTAGTATAACCTGCTATCTGATATTGCGATCCCACCGACTTCGCCCTTCTTTTTCAAGATGGCTGTGGCTTTCGGGGTTTTTTTTTTTTTTGGTTCCATATAAACTTTTGAAGTATTTGTTCTAGTTCTTTGAAATATGTCGTTGGTATTTTGATGGGGATTGCATTGAATCTATAAATTGCTTTGGGTAATATGGACATTTTAATGATGTTAATTCTTCCAATCCATGAACAAGGTATGTTCTTCCACTTTTTTATATCTTCCACTATTTTTTCCCCAATGTCCTGTAGTTTTCTGCAAATAGGTCCTTTACTTCTTTGGTTAAGTTTATTCCTGGGTATGTTAAATATTTTGCCGTGATGGTAAATGGGATTGTTTTTTCAGTTTCTCTTTCTGTGAGATCATCATTGGTGTATAAGAATGCCATTCATTTCTTGATGTTAATTTTATATCCTACTACTTTGCCAAATTCATTTATTAAGTCTAGTAGGTTTTTGATGGAGTCTTTAGGGTTTTCTATGTATAATATCATGTCATCTTCAAATAATGACAGTTTTACTCCCCCCCTTCCAATTTAGATCCCTTTTATTTTATTTTTTTCCTATCTGATTGCTGTGGCTAACATTTCCAGCACTATGTTAAATAAGAGTGGAGAAACTGGGCATCCCTGTCTTGTTCCTGTTTCTAAGGGAAATGCTTTTAGTTTCTGCCCATTGAGTATGATGTTGGCTGTAGGTCTTTCATATATGGCCTTTATTATGTCGAGATATGATCCCTCTATTCCCACATTGCTGAGCGTTTTTATCCGAAATGGATGCTGGATTTTGTCGAAGGCTTTTTCGGCATCTATTGATATGATCATTATTCTTCATTTTATTTATGTGGTGTATCACATTCATTGATTTGTGAATATTGTACCAGCCTTGCATCCCTGGGATGAATCCCACTTGGTCATGGCGAATAATTTTTTTGATGTATTGCTGGATCCAATTTACTAGTATTTTGTTCAGGATTTTGGCGTCTATGTTCATCAGGGATATTGGCCTGTAGCTTTCTTTCTTTGTAGTGTCTTTTTCTGGTTTTGGAATTAGAATTATGCTGTCCTCATAAAAACGAATTTCGAAGTCTTCCTTCTTCTTGAATTTTTTCAAATAGTCTGAGGAGAATGGGTGTTCTTTTTTGAATGTTCAGTAAAACTTCCCCTTGTAGCCATCTGGGCCTGGGCTTTTGTTTTCTGGGAGAGTCTTGATTACCTCTTCAATTTCCTTTGTTGTTATTGGTCTGTTCAAGTTTTCTATCTCTTCCCTGTCCAGTTTTCAGAGACTGTGTGTTTGTAGAAATGTGTCCATTTCGCTTAGATTGTCAATTCGTTGCCACATAATTGTTCCTAGCAGCTGTTAATGATCTTTTGTATTTCTCTGGTGTCAGTTGTTACTTCTCTTCTTTAATTTCTGATTTTGTGCATTTGGTTTTTCTCTCTTTGTTTCATTGTGAGTCTAGCTAAGGGTCCATCAGTTTGGTTTATCTTTTTCGAAAAACCAGCTCTTTGTTTTATTGATCCTTTGAATTGTTTTTTTGGTCTCTATGTCATTTATTTCTGCTCTGATCTTTACTATTTCCTTCCTTCTTCTTGCTCTGGGGTTTTCTTTTTGTTTGCTTTCTAATTTTTTAAGTTGTGAGGTTAGACAGTCAGTTAGAAATTTTTCTTGTTTCTTGAGGTAGGCCTGTAGTGTTATGAACTTCCTTCTCAGAACAGCTTTTGCTGCATCCTATAGATTTTGTGTTGTTGTGTGTTTATTTTCATTGGTTTCCAGGAAGTTTTTAATTTCTTCCTTGATTTCCTCGGTAACCCATTCATTGTTTAGTAATATGCTATTTAGCCTCCATGTGTTCAAATATGTTTGCATGTTTCTGTTGCAATTGATGTCTAGTTTCATACCATTGTGATCTGAGAATATGCTTGATATGATTTCAATCTTCTTGAACTTGTAGAGATTTAGTTTGTGTCCTATCATGTGGTTTATCTTTGAGAATGTCCCATGTGCACTTGAGAAGAATGTGTATTCTGTAGTTTTGGGGTGTAATTCTCTGTAGATATCTGTTAAATCCATTTGGTCTAGTGCTTCATTTAGAGTCTGTGTTTCCTTGCTAATTTTTTGTCTAGAGGATCTACCCAGTGGTGTCAACGGGGTGTTGACGTCTCCTGCTATGATTGTATTGCTGTCAATTTCTCCTTAGAAGTCCTCTAGAAGATTTTTAATATATTTTGGTGCTCCTATATTGGGTGCATATATGTTTATTAAGGTTATATCTTTCTGTTTGATAGAATCTTTCAATATTATGTATTGGCTTCTTTGTCTCTAGTTATGGTCTTCATTTTGAAATCTATTTGATCAGATATGAGTATTGCTACCCGAGCTTTTTTTTGCTTTCCATTTGCTTGGAACATTTTCTTTCATCCCTTCACTTTCAACCTATGTGAGTCTTTTGTTGTGACGTAGGTCTCTTGTAAACAACATATAGATGAGTCATGCTTTCTTATTTAATCAGCTAGTCTGTTTTTTTTTTTTTTAATTGGAGCATTCAGTCCATTTACATCTAAAGTGATTATTAATATGTACTTATTTATTGCCATTTTTTGTTCAGTGTGGTTCTATTTTTCTTCCCATTTCTCCTGCTAATTACAGCAGTTCTTTTAACATTTCTTGCAGTGCTGGTTGGATGCTAATGTATTCCTTTAGCCTTTTTTTTTTTTTTTTTTTTTTTTTGTCTGGGAAGCTCTTTATTTGACCTTCTGTTTTGAATGATATCCTTTCTGGGTTGAGTAGTCTTGAATGCAGATCCTTGTTTTTCATGACCTTGATTATTTCATGCCATTCCCTTCTGGCCTGTAGTGTTTCTTCTGAGAAGTCAGCTGAGAGCCTTATGGGGTTTCCTTTGTAGGTAACCTGTTGCTTCTCTCTTGCTGCTTTTAGGATTCTCTCTTTGTCTTTAATTTTTGGCACTTTGATTACTATGTGTCTTGGTGTGGGCCTGTTTGGGTTCTTCTTACTTGGGGCTCTCTGTGCTTCTTGAACTTGAATGACTTCCATCTTCACCAAATTAGGGAAGGTTTCTGTCACTATTTCTTTGAATATATTCTCTAACCCTTGCTGAATTTTTTTCTCCTTACGGGGACTCCTATGATGCAATTTTTCTGTTTTTTAATTGTTTTTTCCTTTTGGTTTTCTGATTGGTTGATTTTTTTCTACCCTGTCTTCTAATTCACTGATCCAGCCCTCAGCTTCCTCTACTCTGCTCTTTAGACCTTCCAATGTGTTTATTTCTGATATGTCATTCTTCATTTCTTCTAGATGGTTTTTAATTTTTAATTGGTTGATTTACAACATCTCTATACCCTTACTCATGCTGTTGAGCCTCATCAAGATCATGGCTCTGAATTCTAGCTCTGTTAACTTGCTTAATTGCTCCACATTTGTCTCATCTTTGGTAGAGGTCCCTTGTTCTTTCATTCAGTATTTGTTTCTTTGTTTCACCATTTAGATGATCACATTGGGCTTTAGAGCCTGCCAAATTTTCCCTGCGGGTGTTGTGTTTTACTCTTTGTGGCTCTCTCTCTCTTGGGTTTAGATGAACGAGGGAGGACCCACGTTAAACACCACTGACAGTCTAACTATTCTGGTTAGAGTTGCTAGCCAAGGAATCGTACAGTTATCCTCTAGCTTTTTTCCTGGAGGCTCTCAGTAGTGGTTACTTGTAGAGCCCTGGGTTCTCAGTTGAATGAAAAACTCCGTCTGGTGCTCAGAGTAAGGGGATTTCCCAAGGGTGGGGCAGATGCTGGTTGTTAGGGAGTCTCAATTTGCATTTCAATGGCCCACTTGGGTGGGGTTGAATCTTCAAGGGAGGGACTGCCACCTGTCCCCAAAGCCCTGAGAAAGAGTATGATGGCCACTGTCCTGCCTGGCTGCAACTCAGCAAACACTCTGAGCCCCCTCTAAATCCTGAGTGTCCCCACACAGTTCCAATCCAGTCTGCCCTTCCTCTGCCAGAGCCCAAGGTGAGTGGCTGTGGCTATTTTAGCATCTGTCCCAGCTCTTCACTGTGGAGCCACTTGGGAGTTTAACCCCAACACAGTACTCACAGCTAAGGCCGCTGCTGTCTGTTGGCTCCCAGCCCCCCTCTTGCACTTCTGCAAGCCTACCAGGATTCAGTCAGTGTCCCTGGTTATATGATTCGCGCAAGCTGCTTTTCTGTTGCTTTTTCCCATCAATTTGTCTTTATTTTAGTCATAATTTCAGTTTGGTCCTGGGAGACGGTCTGTGTAGCTTATATTCACTCTGCTGCCATTTTGGATTCTCACAGTTCTTTGCGTTTCTGTGATGTATGTTGTTACTTCACTTTTTTTGTTTCTGATTTTATTAATTTGGGTCCTCACTCTTTATTTCTTGGTGATCTGACTAAAGATTGATCAATCTTGTTTATCTTTTCAAAGAACCAGCTCTTGGTTTCATTGATCTTTAGTATTGTTTTCTTTTTGTTTTGTACTTGTTTTTCAGTCTCTGTAATTTATTTCTGCTCTGATATTTATTACTTCCTCCCTTCTATGTACTCTTGGTTTTTCTTTTTGTTGTTTTTCTACATCTTTAAGTTGAAGAGTTACATAGTTTATTAGAAATTTTTTTTTGTTTCTTGAGGTTTGCCTGTATTGCTATGAACTTTCCTCTCAGGATTGCTTTTGCTGTGTCCCACAGCTTTTGTGTTTTTCTGTGTTCGTTTTCATTAGTTTACAGGAAGTTTTTTTATTTTTTTGTTGATCTCATTGGTAACCCATTTATGCCACTGTGATCTAAGAAGATGCTTTCTATGATTTCAATCTTCTTGAATTTGTAGAGACTTACTTTATGTCTAAACACGTGGTTGATCTTTGAGACTATTTCATGTGCACTTGCGAAGAATGTATATTCTGAAGCTTTGGGGTGAAGTGCTCTGTAAATATCTATTAAGTCCAAGTGATCTAGTGTGTCATTTAGGGACTCTATTTCCTTGTTAATTTTTTGTCTAGAAGATCTATCCAGTGGTGTCACTGGGGTGTTAAAGTCACCCACTATGATTGTATTGCTATTGATCTCTCCCTTGAAGTCCTCCAGATGTTTTTTTTTTTTTTTTTGTTTTTTTTTTTTTTTTTTTTATCCTCACCCGAGGATATTTTTTCTTTTTTGTACAGATAGAGTGGGAGGGAGAGAGAGGAAGGGAGAGAGAGAGAAACATCGACGTGAAGGGACACATCGAGTGGCTGCCACCCGCACGACCAACCAGGGCCGGGGACAAACTGCAACCGAAGTACGTGCCCTTAGCGGGAACCGAACCCGGGTCTCTCCGGACCGCAGGCTGACGCTCTAACCGCTGAGCCAAACTGGCCAGGGCCCTCCAGATGTTTTAAAATATATTTTGGTGCTCCTATTTGCAGTGCATATATGTTTCCCAGGGTTATATCCTCTTGTTGGATTGATACCTTTAATATTATGTACTGACCTTCTTTGTCTTATTATGGCCCTTGTTTTGAAGTCTATCTTGTCAGATATGAGTATTGCTACCCCAGCTTTTTTTCATTTCCATTTGCCTGGAAACATTTTTTTTTTCATCCCTTCACATTCATCCTGTGTGAATCTTTTATTGTGAGTTGGGTCTCTTGTAGAAAGCATATATATGAGTTGTGTTTTCTTATCCAATCAGCTACCCTATGTCTTTTGATTGGAGCATTTAAGCCATTTACATTTAAGATTATTATTATTATTATTGTTTGTATGTTTAATTGCTCATTTTATTAATTTATAAAGTCAGACCAGTGCATTGGTCTGACCATTCTTGCCCCGTCACCCCAACTGTCTCATTCTTGGGTTATTTATAGTGTGAAAAAAGGAAAATGAACTCTGATCAATACCAAGTGAGAATCTTAAAGGAAGCTTTGACAAAAACACTAAGAAAAACATTTGAATTAAACTTCAGAAAAGGAGTGCTACCAAGGGAAAATAAAGTCTTAACTAATGTTTTGAAACTGGTCATAAGAAAAGTTTGGAGAATTCTTCCCTAGGCATGAGTTCTAAGAGCTCTGGACACAACCGGGAACTTCACCTGATCCTGTCTGGGCCTGCTGATTCAGATGCCTTGTCTTTAATGTTTGCCATTTTAATTATTATGTGTCTAGCTGTATGTCTTTTGGGGGTTAATCTTGCTTGGGACTCTGTGTTTCCTGGACTTGTGTAACTTTATCCTTTACCAGATTAGAGAAGGTTTCTGTCATTATTTCTTCAAACAACTTCTCTATTTCTTTCTCCAATTATTCTTTTTCTGGTACCCCTCTGATGTGAATGTTTTACATTTTGTGTTGTCCCAAAGCTCCCTTAAACTCTCCTGCTTTTTAATTTTTAAAAATATTTTTTCATTATTGATTTTAGGGAGAGAGGAAGGGAGAGGGAGAGATAGAAACATCTATGAGAGAGAAAATAAATTGGCTGCCTCCCGCATGCCCCCCCCCCCCCCACTGGGGACTGGGCCCATATTCTGGGCATGAGCCCTGACAAGTATCAATCTGGTGACATCTTGGTGCATGGGTCGATGCTCAACCAGTGAGCCATATTGCTCAAAATGCCTTTTAATTTTTTATCCATTTGCTGATCTATTGGGTGTTTTTTCTACCATGTCTTCTAACTTGCTGATTTGGTCTTCAGCTTTTTTCTAATATACTATCAAGTTCTTTCAAGGTGTATTTTGTATCAGCTATGTCATTCTTTATTTCCACTTGATTTTTATTCATAGCTTCTACTTCTTTTTTTATGCTGATGTACTTTCCACTTAGCTCTTTATAATTCTCATTAAGTTGTTTGTAGTTCTCACTAACTTGTTTGAGCACCTTTAAAACCATTGCTTTGATAACGTGGAAGTAGGGTACAGACTGACAATCCCCAAAAGAGGGAGTGAGAGGGGAGAGATAAACCACAGAATTTATATGCATGTATGCATAACCAATGGGCATGGACAACAAAGCTGGGGACAGGGCAGGGAGGGAAGGGTGGCAGGGTGTCAATGGAAGAAAAAGGAGAAACATCTGTAACATAAACAAACAAACAAACAAAACAAAAAAACATTGCTTTGAATTCTTTATCTGGCCAACTGCTTGCTTCCATTTCATATAGTTCCTTTTCTGGTGATGCCTCCTTTTCTTCATTTGGGTGTTGTTTCTTTCTCTCACTATTTTAGCAGTCTGGTAGTTCCAGGCCAGGTGAGGCATGTTGGGATGTGTAGGCAGGTGAGTGTGTTTCAGATAAGACTGCAATGCCTCCCAGACTGTTCTGGTGTGTGGTGCTTCTTGTCTGCTGTGAGTCCGGGATGATTGAAAACTAGGGGCTGATGTTGGTCTGTCGTGGTAGGTCCTGCTAGGGAGCACGGCTCTAGGTGGTGTGCTGCTGGGGTGTGCGAGTCCTTAGGTACCACTGCTGCCTGGTGGGACTTAGCTCCTCATCAGTCACTGCTGATGCTGCTGGGGGCATGTCTCAGCTGCTGATCTGCACCACTGCTGCCAGGGGATAAGTGTCCATTTCTGAATCTCTGCTGCTGCTGTGGGTGTGTCTCCACTCCAGAGCTTCAGCTGCTGCTGGGGGTGGTGCTCGGCTCCCAGTTGGGCTTCTGCTGCTGCTGTGGGGGTGGTGTTGGGCTCCCAGCTGCTGCTGATTCCTGGAGCAGGTACCTTGACAGTGCCCCATACCCTGTGCTGGTCCATGTTGGCATGGCAGGGGGCCACTGGTCCAATGGTGCAAGTTGCACTGGTGGCTTCTGGTCACTAGGTCCTAGCCACTCCCCATTGCCTCCTGCCAGAGAAAACCCAGTGGATCTCCCAAAATGGTGGGGCCTTTTGGCCAAGAAGGGAGAAGCACTCTGATAGGACTCACACAGCGGCAGCTAGCTGCTCCGTTGTCCACAGCACTGGAACCCTCTGCCTTAAGTTTCAGCACTGCTGTGCAGTTGCTTATCCACACTTACATCCACTCACACTCTCTCTTGCACTTGCTCACACTCTCACACACTCACCCTTGCTCTGGTCCTGCCCGCTGTCATCTTCTTCTCTCCTGTAGACATCTTCTTTCTCTTGAGATAGCTGTCTGACTTACAGCTCTATCTTTTCTGATAATCAGGATGGTCTCCACTGGTCAGGTCTTCAATATTACATGATGGCTCCTGGCCATGGCTGGTTGTTCCAGAGTAAGCCCAAGATAGACCAGTGAGATACTCTCTCCTGAAAATCTGATACTTAAAACAGAGACATAGGCAAAAAAAATTCTGGAGGGCAATAACAATTATTTTTCATACCGAACTATCTAATATGGTAGGCATGAGCCACATATGGCTATTGAGCACTTGATATGTGACTGGTCAGAATTAAGATGTATAGTAAGTGTAAATTACCAGATTTTAAAGACTGGGTACAAAAAGAAAAATGTAAAATACCTCAATAAATTTGTATATTGATTACATGTTGAAAGGATAATAATTTGGATATATTGGGTCAAATAAAATATGAAAATTAATTTCACCCATTTCCCTTTTTTTGTGTGTGTGATATAGTACTAGAAAATGTACAGTGACATCTGTGGCTTATGTTTGGTCTCTTGGACAGTGCTACTCTAGACAAAAGAGAGATCTGTGAATACTCAGTGAAGACCATCTAACTTCTTTCTTCCCTATGTATTGACCATTTAACTCTCCCTTCAGTTATTTGAAAACCTCATAATGCTTCGTGTGTGTGTGTGTGTGTGTGTGTGTGTGTGCAAACTAGCTGGAGTTCATTTCTATTTTTTCCACAAAATAAAATCATAGGATTTTGCAAGGGTTTGCAAGAGGACTAAATCATTTTGGGTTCAAACCAATCAGGGAGGGAGATCATGTAGGGCTTGAACACATGTATTTATCCCCACTCATCCCTGAGTTCACACAGGGCACTATGAAGATGGCTAGTCTTTGCTCCACACTGTCTGGGGCTCAGCCAAAAGACTCAAAGGTGAGGGCTGGATTCACCTAAAGATTTACTTACTCACATGTCTGGTAGTTAATGCTGTTTCTTGGTTGAGATCTTAGCTGGATCTGTTGGGCAGAATACTCTCATGTGTCCTCTTTATGTGCTGTGGGTCTCCTCACAACTGGGTTCTGTGGTGAGCATCCCAAATGAGAAGAAAGGGCCAGGATGAAGTCATATCACATTCTTTGACCTAACTCAAAAGTCACAGGACATCACTTTTGCTGCATTCCATTGGTCATAGCAATTACAATGTTCCACCCAGATTCAAGTGGAGGGAACATAGACCCATTCAATGAGGGTATGTCAAAATCAGTTTGCAAAAACTTCATGGGGTGGAATATATATTGGTATGGTTTTTAAGAAAAATATACTTGCCACAGGGTTAAGGGGTGAGGCATATTACAAGAATATCCATATAAAGAAGAAATAGTTAGAATCCTAAGGCTGTTCTCCTGTCCCATGCTGTCTATCAACTCCTGCCAGCTCCAGGAATGAAGAATCTGAACCAGAGAATCTTTCTGCTCAGGGACAACAGGCACAAATGAGGCCTAATGGAAATGGGAATTGAACAAAAGTCTGCCTACTAATGAGAAGGGGGTGGGGGGAACTCCTGGCATCCTTCTTCTACTGGGTTCCTAGAATGTTGACTGCCAGGCCTATTATCTCAAAGGCAAGACATTTGAGGGTTCTTTTGTGGAGAAATTCTCAAAGTAAGAAAAAGGAACTGAAGGTATAAACATTCAGGGTTCCTCAATGAAATGAAGAATGAAGTATTATAAAAAAAGATTGTTCAGCCCTGGCCGGTTTGGCTCAGCGGTTAGAGCGTCAGCCTGCGGTCCACAGAGACCCGGGTTCGGTTCCCGCTAAGGGCACGTACCTTGGCTGCAGTTTGTCCCCGGCCCTGGTTGGGTCGTGTGGGTGGCGGCCATTCGATGTGTCCCTTTCACATCGATGTTTCTCTCTCTTCCTCTCTCTCCTTCCCTCTCTATCTGAGTAAAAAATGGAAAAATGTCCTCGGATGAGGATAAAAAAAAAAAAAAAAAAGATTGTTCATAGGCGAAAAAGGGAACTTCCAGTTCTAAAATAATGAAGTAGAATCAACATTTAAAACAATTTTTTTAATTTAATTTATTTATTGTCTTTATTGTTGAATGTATTACAGATGTTCCTCATTTGTCCCCCAATGACCCTCTCCTCTCCACCCCCCCCCCACCTCCTTCCTTTTCCTATACTGTTGTCTGTGTCCATTGGTTATGCATGTAAGTTCTTTAGTTTATTTCTTCCCACCCCCAAACCCCCTTCTCTTTGAGGTTTGTCAGCCTAGCAACCAATTTGTTCTTCTTAATCGCTTCACCTTTTTCACCCATCCCCCCAACCCCCCTCCCATCTGGCAACCAACAAAATGTTCTCTGTATCTATGAGAATGTTTCTGTTCTGCCTGTTCATTTTGTTTGTAGATTCCATTGTTGATAGATATGTATTCATTGCCATTTTGTTTGTTCATATATTTTATCTTTTTCTTTAAAAAGACCCTTCATCATTTCATATAATAATGGTTTGGTGATGATGAACTCCTTTAACTTTTTCTTGTCTGAGAAACTCTTTATATGGCCATCGATTCTAAATGACAGTTTTGCAGGATAGAGTAATCTTGATTGTAGGTTCTTGCTTTTCATCACTCTGAATATTTCTTGCCACTCCTTTCTGGCCTGCAAAGTTTCTTTTGAGAAATCAGCTGACAGTCCTATGGGAACTCCCTTGTAGGTAACTAACTACTTTTTTCTTGCTGCTTTTAAGATTCTCTCTTTGTCTTGAACCTTTTGCATTTTGATGATGATGTGTCTTGGTGTGGGCCTCTTAGGGTTCATCTTGCTTGGGACTCTCTGTGCTTCCTGGACTTGTATGTCTGTTTCCTTCACCAAGTTAGGGACGTTTTCTGCCATTATTGTTTCAAACAGGTTTTCAATTTCTTGTTCTCACTCCTCTCCTTCCGGCACCCCCAAGATGCGAATGTTGGCACACTTGAAGTTGTCCCAGAGGCTCCTTACACTATCCTCATTTTTTTGGATTCTTTTTTCTTTTTGCTGTTTTGATTGGGCGTTTTTTGCTTCCTTATATTCCAAATCGATGGTTTGCTTCTTGGCTTTACGTACTCTACTATTGAATCTGTATAAATTATTCTTTATTTCAGTTAATGCCTCCTTCATTTATGACTGTGCATCCTTCATTTCTGACAGGTCCTTTTTTATGCTCTTGAGGCCCTCACTAAGTTCACTGAGGTTCTCACTAAGTTCATTGAGCATCCTTATAAGCAGTATTTTGAACTCAGCATCTGTTTGGTTGCTTATTTCCATTTTGCTTAGTTTTTTTTCCCTGGAGATATTCTCTGTTCTTTCATTTGGGACCTGTTTCTTTGTCTCCTCATTTTGGCTTCCTCATTGTGTTTGCTTCTATGTATTACTTAACAAGAGGTATGGGGGCTAGCTGAGATCAGATGCTGCTTGTTTGAAAGTATTTAGGAAAACCTGAAGCAGGATCCAAGACAAGCCAATCTTATGGTTAAGCAACTGGTAACAGCTTGGGTGGGCCTGAAAATTGGGTAAGGCGGGGCCTCAGGGAATCACCAGAGTGGGGCAACCAGTATGAGCCAGGTTGCTGGAGTCCCAGATATGGGTGCTGTCTGCCACCCCAGGGAAGGGCTCACCAAAGGAACAAAGGCCTCTGACAGCACGTCTGTCCCAGAGAAAGCCCCCTCTCCAGCCCTCGCTCTAATGCCAAACAGCTCAGTTCTTCCCTGTATGTCTCTGACGCCCCTCCAGTTGCCTCCCCTCTAAGCTTAGAGGATTGAGTCTGATAAGTCTATGCATGGACCCTTTAAGAGGAGCTGCCTGGGGCTCCAGCCACCTTAGCCTCCCTGAGCCTTAGTTCCTTCTGGTTTTTCCAGCCAGAAGTTATTGGGACTTCTATCCCTGGCACTGGAACCCTGAGCGGGGCACCTGATGTGGGACAGGGACCTCCTCGGTCCTCAGAGAGAACCTTCGCAGCCGAGGTACCCTCCTGATTTTTATCCACCACATGTGGATGTGGGACCAGCCCATCCACCTCCACCCTTCCTACCAGTCTCAATTTGGCTGTTTCTTTTATTCCGTAGTTGTAGGATGTCCATTCAGCTTGATTTCAGGTGGTTTTTAATAATAGTTGTTCTGTAGTTTAGTTGTAACTTTGATGTGGTTGTGAGAGGATGCGATACCGCGTTTACCTACACTGCCATCTTGACTGGAAGTCCCCCTTTTTTTTTTTTTAATGTAAAATATCCAAAATCAACAAGGAGACCAAGAAATGCAGATGCAAATTAATCATTGGGAAAGCTAAGGCTGCTCTGAAACCTTAAATCCAAATATGGTATGAGAAGAGCCAGGGGTCAATCCCAACTACAGAAAAAGTATGAATAGAGGATATTTGTATTGTAGAGATCAGAAAATAGCATACAATGCTTTCTCAAAATAAGTGTTGAATTCTGAGATACTAAAACCAACAGCCTCCTGTTTGCAAAAGCAGGAAAGGGTTATATAGGCTGTTGGTGGCATCTTCCCTGGACCCTTTTACTAGAAGTCTTGAGACACACTCCTTTCCAGGCTTTTATCCCCATCAATGGAATCAAGAGTGAACTCAGCTCCTTAAGACATCCTTACCTCCATGGATGAGGATCAGGAGAGATCCTCAGATCCCTATTCCTATCTATGCACAACATTCAGCTCTGCTTTGATGGCCTGCTTTGAACCCAAGACTTCTATCATTATGCCCTTGACCCATGTTTAAGAAGCCTTGGAGGCCCAGTTTAACTCTCATCTCTGCATTCCAATCTCAGAAAGACCCTGCAAATTCCTTGTTCTGACCCTTTCCCAACACCACCTACTCATAAAACATTTCTTCTACTGTGCAGCAACAACTTCTCTATACAACCTCCCCTCCTACTCTAGTGGAAGTCTTTCATTTGAGGGTATTGTACCTCCTGCAACCCTCCCAAGGGTAGTTGTTTTTTTTTTCTCCTACACTGGGCTGGAGGTGATAGGTGTCCTTAGTCCTTTCAGATCATTCACTCTCTCTCCCCCTCCAACCTCAGTTTTAAATATAATCTGTGAGCATGTATCATCTGCACCTCTGGGGCACTCCCTCTTCCCACTCTTGACAACTTTAGCTTTTGGCTCAAAATCATTCTAACACTATTCCTATCTTAATGCTGGGTGATTTAAATAGACATATAGGTGATGTTTTCAACCTCTGGCTTTTCACTTTCTTAAACTTTTCCAATCAGTGTGGCCTTTATCCTACCTCAGCCACTCATTTCTATGGTCACCCATGAGACCAGTGCTACTTAGTGTGGGCCATGGGACAGTGATAGTGGGCAACTTCTATTAGTGATTTACATGAGAAAAGCATGGAAAATCTAAAGTAAGCATTTAGGAACTTTTATAGTAATTTGACATTACTGTGATATCCAACCATGTGATCAGTATATTTTACATGTCTTTTAAAAAAATTTATCTTCATTGTTGAAAGTATTACAGATGTCCCTTCTTTTATCCTCCCATTGACCTTTCCTCCCTGCTCCTGTCACTACCGCTGCCTTCAGTGCACTATTGTTTGTGTTCATTGTTTATGCATATATGCATATCAATTTTTTTGGTTTATTTTTTCTCACTTCCCTGCACCCTTTCTCTCTGAAGGTTGTCAGTCTGTTCCCTACTTCCATGTATCTGGATCTATTTTGTTCCTCAGTTTATTTTGTTCATTCGATTCCACAAATAAGTGAGATCACATGATACCTGTCTTTCTCTAATTGGCTTATTTCACTTAGCATAATACTCTTCAGGTCCCTCCATGCCATCTCAAAGGAGAAGAGAGCTTTCTTTTTTATAGCTGTGTAGTATTCCATTGTATAAATGTGTCACAGATTTTTTTTTTCTTAATCCTCACCTGAGGATTTTTTTTTACTTACTTATTATGTATTTATGTATGTATGTATGCATGTATTTCTGTTAATCATCATCCAGGGATACCTTTTCATTGATTTTTAGATACAGTGGAAGGGAAGGAGGGAGAGACAGAGAGAAACATCAATGTCAGAGAGACACATTGACTGGTTGCCTCCCGCATGACCCCTTGGGACCAGGGATCAAACCTGCATACCCAGTCAAAAGGCATGTGCCCTTGACTGGGAATTGAACCCAAGACCCTTTACTGCTGAACACTCTAACTGCTGAACCAACCCAGCTGGGGCTTCCATTGGTTTTTAGATAAAGTGAAAGAAAGGGAGGGAGGGAGAGAGAAAGAGAAACATCAGTGTGAGAGAGACACATCAATTGGCTGCCACCCACACAACCCTGGCCATTGACTGGGTATTGAACCTCTGATCTTTGGTGCAAGGGCTGATGCTCTAATCGCTGAGCAAAACTGGACAGGTCTATACCACAGCTTTTTTTTTTTTTTTTTTTTTTAATTCTCACCTAAGGATTGTTTTCCATTTAACTTCAGATAGACTGGGAGGAAGAAGAAAGAAACATTAACATGAGAGGAACACATCTACCGGTTGCCTCCTGTATGGCCCAACCAGGGCTGAGAATGAACTGCAACAGACGCAGGAGTCCCTGACCACAATCAAACCTGCAACTCATTGGTCCATGGGTTGATACTCCAACCACTGAGCCAAACTGACCTGGGGTATACCGCAGCTTTTTTTATCCATTCACCTACTGATGGACATCTGGGCTGTTTCCAGATCTTAGTGATCGTAAATAGTGCTACTATGGCCATGCAGGTGCATATATTCTTTCTGATTGGTGTTTCAGGATTATTAGGATATATTCCTTGAAGTGGGATCACTGGGTCAAATGGCATATCCATTTTTAATTGTTTGAGGAAACAACATAATGTTTTCCATAGTATCTGCTCCAGTCTGCATTCCCACCATCAGTGTACTACAGTACCTTTTTCTCCACCTCGTTGCCAGCTCTTGTTGTTTGTTGATTTATTGATGGTAGCCATTCTGGAAGGTGTGAGGTGATACTTCATAGTTGTTTTAATTTGCATCTTTCTTATGATTGGAGATTTTGAGCATTTTCTCATGTTTCTTGGCCATTTGTATGTCCTCTTTGGAGACATACCTATTAAGGTCCTCTGCCCACTTTTTAATTGTATTGTTTGTCTTTCTTTTGTTCAGTTGTATGAGTACTCTCTCTATATAGAGTTGTATATAGAGTTGTATGAGTACTCTATATACATCTATATAATGATGCATTATCCAATGCATCATTAGCAAATATATTCTCCCAGAGTGGGTTTCCTTTTCATTTTGATGCTGATTTCTTTTGCTGTGCAGCAGCTTTTTCATTTAATGTAGTCCAATTTGTTAATTTTTTCACTTTGTTTTTCTTGCCCTAGGCGATGTATTGGTGAAAATTCTGCTACATGAGTGTCAGAGACTCTGCTGCCTACTTTTTTTTCTAGGATTTTTATAGTTTCATGACTTACATTTAAATCTTTTCTCCGTTTTGAATTTATTCTTGTGTGTGGTGTAAGATGGTGATCTAGTTTTTTTCTTTTTTTTACTCTTTACCCAAGGACATTTTTCCATTTTTTGTTCAGACAGAGTGGGAAGGAGAGAGAGAGAGAAACATCTATGTGAAAGTGGTTGCCACCCACAACACCCAACCAGGGCCCGGGGACAAACTGCAACTGAGGTACGTGCCCTTAGCGGGAACCAAACCCGTGTCTCTCTGGATTGCAGGCCGACACTCCAACCACTGAGCCAAACTGGCTAGGGCTAGTTTTATTTATTTGCATGGACCTGTTCCATTGTCCAGCACCATTTATTGAAGAGACCGTCTTTATTCAACTGTATGCTCTTGCTTCCTTTGTCAAATATTAATTGAACATAAATAATGGCTTGGGTTGATTTCTGGGTTATCTGTTCTGTTCCACTGATCTATATAATTGTTCTTATGCCAGTACCAGGCTGTTTTGATTACAATGGCTTTGTAGTAAAACTTGATATCTGGTATTGTGATACTTTCAACTTTGTTCTTTGTTTTTCTTTTTTAAGACTACTGCAGCTATGCAGGGTCTATTTGGTTTCATATGAACTTATCTGTTCTAGATCTGTGAAATATGCCGTTTGTAATTTAATAGGCATTGTATTGAATCTATAGATTGCTTTGGGTAGTATACACATTTTAATGATGTCGATTCTTCTGATCCATGAACATGGTACATATTTACACTTTTTTATATATTCCTCTATTTCTTTTTTCAATGTCCTGTAGTTTCTGAGAACAGTTCTTTTACCTCCTTGGTTAAATTTATTCCTAGATGTCTTAATTTTTGTGTTGCAATGGTAAATAGGATTGTTTATTTTTTTTAGCTTCTCTTTCTGAGTGTTCATTATTGGTATATAAAAATGCCATAGATTTCTGGAAGATAATTTTGTATTCTGTTACATTGAAAATTTATTTATTAAATTTAGTAGTTTTTTTAAGTGGTATCTTTAGGGTTTTCTAAGCACAATATCATGTCATCTGCAAATAATGACAGTTACACTTCCTCATTTCTAATTTGGGTGCCTTTTATTTTTTCTTTTTGTCTGATTGCTGTGGCTAAGACTTCTAGTACTATGTTTAATAAAAATAAGTTAAAGTGAACATCTCTGTCTCATTCCTGTTTTTAAGGAAAACACTTTCAGTTTTTTCACACTGAATATGATATTGGCTATCGGTTTGTCATATATGGCCTTTATTATGTTAAGGTATAATCCCTCTATTTGCACTTTGTTGAGATTTTATCAAAAATATGTGTTGTGATATAGAAGATAGCAGTGGGCAGGACTAGAGGGAGGGTGAGTGTGTGAGAGAGTGAGCTAGTGTGTGAGAGAGTGTGAGTGGACGTGAAGGGACAACCAAATCCGAGCAGTGCAGAGACATGGAGCAGAAGGTTCCTGTGCTGCGTACGGGAGCAGTTGGCTACTTTGGTGAGTGACTCTTCAAGGTGCTTCTCCCTGCACTGCGGGGAGGTCCCACCATTTTGGAAGATCCCAGGTCTTCCCTGAAAGGAGGTAGTGGGAGTGGCTAGGGCCCAGCAACCTGAGCCCACCAGCACACTTGACACTATTGGACCAGTGGACACTCCATGTCAACACAGACCAGTGCACAGTAGTGGAGCTCCCAAGGTGCCTGTTCCGGAAGCCATGGACAACTGGGAGCTCAGCACCATCCTCCACAGTAGCAACCTGATTGAAGTCGAGATATACCCCCAGCAACAGAGGCAGGGGAGCAGATATCCATCCCCAGGTAATAGAAGCACAGACCACCAGCTGAGACCCTTCCCCAAAAACTACAGCAAAAGCTGAGCAGGAGTTGAGCCCCATGGGGCAGCAGCACTCCCCAGCTGCCTGGAGCAGGATCTGGGACTCCACAGAGGCCTGTGCAACTCAGAAGCCCATAAACACTGTGGGAAGTCAGAGCCCCAGAGAGACTGATGCAATCCAGCTGCCTGCCCGCGGGACCTGCAGGGTGCTGGGGGCACCAGAGAGGCCTCTGTGACCCAGTAGCCCACAAGACTGGTGGGGAGCCAAAGCCTGAGAGCAACTGGTGCATCCAGCTGCCCATGGGACCTGCAGGGTTGGGGGACACCAGAGAGGCCTGTGCCACCCAACAGGAACTATATCATGCAGTTACTCATGGGTTCTGCGGGGAGCTGAAGCACCAGAGAGGCCAGAGCAACCCAGCAGGGACTGTGCCATCCAGTTGCCTGTGGGAACTGTGGGGTGCTGAAGCACCAGAGAGACCTGTACAACCCAGAAAGAGTTGTGCCATCCAGTTACCCATGAAACCTGCGGGGTGCTGAACCACCAAAGAGGCCTGTGCAATCCAGCAGCCCATAACATATGCATAGAGCCTGTTCCCAAAAGGGACTATGCAATTAGCTACCTGTGAGACCTGCAGGGTGCAGGGGCACCAGAGAGGCCTGTGCAACCCAGCTACACACAAGATAGGCATAGAGGATGTGAAAATGGAGGCGGAGTGAATGGAAGCTACACAGACGATCTCCCAGGACCAAATGGGAATTGCAAGTAAAATAAAGACAAATCCTTGAAAAAAAGCAACAGAAAAGCAGCAGGACAGGACTATATAACCAGGGACACTGATAGGATCTACAGAGGCATGATATGATGGCAGGCTGGGAGCACATGGACAGCAGCAGTCTTAGCTGTGAGCAGCGCCCTTGGGAAATGAAAACCAAGCCCGATCCACAGCACAGAGAGCTGGGACAGAGTGCTAAAATAGTCATAGATGCTCATCTGGCAGAGGAAGGGCAGACTGGGCTGGAACTCTGTGGGGACAACTAGGATTTGGAGGGCACTCAGAGGTTTTGCTGAGGTGCGGCCACAAAAAACGGTGGCCAGTGTGCTCCTGCCCAGAGCTGACGGAAAAAGCAGAAGCCCCCCCCCCCCCCCCCCGCCCCAGTGATTCAGCCTTTCCCAGGTGAGGCAAAGAAATGCAAATTGACATAGGCAAAATGGTAAAACAAAGAAACAATTCCCAAATGAAAGAACAAGAGAACTCTATCAAAGATGAGATCAATGAAATGCAGCTAAGCCAACTATCAGAGGTAGAGTCCAGAGCCATGATCTTGAGGAAGCTAAACAGCATGAATAAGGACATCAGCACCATGAGTAAAGATATAGAAACATTGAAAACCAACCCAGTGGAAATGAAGAATGACATAGCAGAAATAAAAAACACACTGGAAAGACTAAGCAGCAGAGTAGAGGAAGCTGAGGAATTAGACGACAGGGTAGAAAAAAAATCAACCAATCAGAAAAACAAAAGAAAAAAAAAAAACAATTAAAAAACAGGAAGACAGCTTAAGAGAACTGTGGGACAATTGGAAATGTAATAACATTCGCATCATAGGAGTCCCCAGAGAAGAAGAAAATGGGCAAGGGTTAGAGAATATATTTGAAGAAATAATGACAGAAAATGTTCCTAACTTGGTGAAGGAAGAAGGCATTCAAGTTCAAGAAGCACAGAGAGCCCCAAGTAAGAAGAACCCAAACAGGCCTACACCAAGAAACATAGTAATTAAAATGCCAAAAATTAAGGACAAAGAGAGAATCCTAAAGGCAGCAAGAAATAAGCAACAGGATACCTACAAAGGAAACCCCATAAGGCTCTCAGCTCACTTCTCAACAGAAACATATAGGCCAGAAAGAAGTGGCATGAAGTGATCAAGGTCATGAAAAACAAGGATCTAAATCCAAGACTACACTATCCAGCAAGGCTATCATTCAAAATAGAATGTAAATAAAGAAATTCTCAGACAAAAAAAAAAAAAGGCTAAGAGACTATATTAACACCAAACCAGAACTGCAAAATATGCTAAAAGGACTGCTATAATTATTAGAAGAAATAGGAAGAAAAATATAACCTCACTAAATAAAAATGGCAATAAATAAGTACATATCAATTATCACTTTAAATGTGAATGGCTTGAATGCTCCAATCGAAAGACACAGAGTAGCTGACTGGATAAAAAAAAGCATGACTCACATATATGTTCTTTACAAGAGACCCACCTCACAACAAGAGACCCACCTCACAACAAAAGACTCACATAGGTTCAAAGTGAAGAGATGGAAAAAGTCTTTCAAGCAAACAGAAAGGGAAAAAAGGCTGTGGTAGCAATACTCATATCTAATAAAGTAGATTTCAAAATGAAGGCCATAACAAGAGACAAAGAAGGCCACCATATAGTATTGAAAGGCTCTATCTAACAGGAAGATATAACTGTGGTAAACATATATGCACCCAATATAGGAGCACCAACATATATAAAAAATCTTCTGGAAAACTTCAAAGGGGAAATTGAAAGCAAAACAATCATAGCAGGGGACTTCAACACAAGGCTGACATCACTGGATAGATCTTCTTGGCAAAAAATTAACAAAGAAACACAGACTCTAAATGAAGTACTAGATCAAATGGATATAATAGATATCTACAAAGAATTACACCCCAAAACTGCAGACTTCACATTCTTCTCAAGTGCACATGAAACATTCTCAAAGACAGACTACATGTTAGGGCACTAACACTGTACAAGTTCAAGAAGATTGACATTATATCAAGCACCTTCCCAGATCACAATGGCATGAACTAGAAGTCAATTGCAACAAGAACATGCAAAGACATTTGAAAACATGGAGGCTAAATAGCATGTTATTAAATAATGAATGAGTTACCAAGGAGATCAAGTAAGATATTAAAAACTTCCTGGAGACCAATGAAAATGAACACACATCAACAAAAAACCTATGGGATGCAGCGAAAGGAGTTCTGAGAGGGAAGTTCATAGCACTACAGGCCTACCTCAAGAAGCAAGAAAAATTTCTAATAGATTATTTAACCGCACAACTTAAAGAACTAGAAAGCAAACAAAAAGAAAACCCCAGAGCAAGTAGAAAAAAGAAAATAGTAAATATTAGAGCAGAAATCAATGACATGGAGACCAAAACAACAATTCAAAGGATCAATGAAACAAAGAGCTGGTTCTTTGAAATTAACAAGATTGATGGACCCTTAGCTAGATGCACCAAGAAACAAAGAGAGAGAACCCAAATACACAAAATCAGAAATGAAAGAGGGGAAGAAATAACTGACACCACATAAATACAAAGAATTGTTAAAAAATAATATGTATAATTACACGGAAACAAATTCAACAATCTAAGCAAAATGGGCAAATTACTAGAAACACACAGTCTCCCAAAAATGGACTGGGAAGAGAGAAAACGTGAACAAGCCAATAACAACAGAAGATATTGAAGATGTAATCAAGACTCTCCCAGCAAGCAAAAACCCAGGCCCAGATGGCTTCAGGGGGGAGTTTTATTGAACATTCAAAAAAGAACTAACACCCATTCTCCTCAAACTATTTCAAAAAATTCAGGAAGAAGAAAGATTTCCAAACTCGTTTTATGTGGCCAGCATAATTCTGATTCAGAAACCAGAAGAAGACACTACAAAGAAAGAAAACTATAGGCCAATATCCCTGATGAACATAGATGCCAAAATTCTGAACAAAATACTAGCAAGTCAAATCCAACAATACGTCAAAAAAAATCACTCACCATGACCAAGTGGGATTCAGCCCAGGGATGCAAGACTGGTACAACATTCACAAATTAATAAAAGTGATAAACCACATAAACAAAAGGAAAGATAAAAAAAAACACATAATCATATGAATAAATGCTGAAAAGGCATTTGATAAAATCTAGCAGCCATTTCTGATAAAAACGGTCAACAATCTGGAAATAGAGGAATAATATCTCAACATAATACAGGCCATATATGAAACACCTACAGCCAACATTATACTCAAGGGACAAAAACTAAAAGCATTTCCCTTAAGAACAGGAACAAGACAAAAATGCCCACTTTTGCCACTTTTATTTAATATAGTACTAGAAGTCTTAGCCACAGCAATCAGACAGAAAAAAAAAAAAAAAAAGTTAAAAATATCCAAATTGGAAGGGAGGAAGTCAAACTGTAATTATTTGCAGATGACATGATATTATTTATAGAAAACATCAAAGACTCCATTAAAAATTTACTATACTTAATAAATGAATTTGGCAAAGTAGCAGGATACAAAATTAACATAAAAAAATCGACAGCATTCATATACACAAATGATAAACTCACAGTAAGAGAAATTAAAAAGACAATCCCATTTACCATTGCAGAAAAAAAAATTAGGATACCTAGGAATAAACTTAACAAAAAAAATAAAGGACCAATTCACAGAAAACTATAGGTCATTGAAAATAGAAATAGAGGAAGATACAAAAAAGCGGAAGCGGACTTCGGTCAAGATGGTGGCGTACAATGGAGTACTATGCAGCGGTAAGAAAGAAAGGTCTCTTATCCTTTGAGACGACATGGAGGGACCTGGAAAGTATTATCCTAAGTGAAAGAAGCCAAGCAGAAAAAGACAAATACGACATGATCTCACTTATATACGGAATATAATGAACATAACAGTCTGAGGAATACAGTAGACCCAGAAATATGGAAGTAGGGCACAGACTGACATCCCTCAGAAAAGGGGATGGGGGGTGGGGGGGGGGGGGAAGAGATAAACCACAGAACTTATATGCATACATGCATGACCAATGGACATGGACAACTAAGCCGGGGACAGGGTGGAGGGTGGGTGGGGTGGGGGGTGCCAATGAGGTAAAAAGGTAAAATATCTGTAACAAAAAAATAAATAAAAATTCATAAAAAAAAAAAAGATGGTGGTGTAGGTAAATGTGATATCATGTCCTCCCACAACCACATCAAAGTTACAACTAAACTACAGAACAACCATCATTCAAAACTGCCTGAAATCGAGCTGAATGAAAGTCCTACAACTATAGAATTAAAGCAGCAGCCACATCGACACTGGTAGGAGGGGCGGAGGTGCGATGGGCTGGTCCCACAACCACGTGTGGCGGAAAAAAATCAGGAGGTTACCTCGGCTGAGAAGGTGTTTCCTGAGGACTGAGGGGTCCCCGTCCCACACCAGGTGCCCCACTCAGGGTTCCAGTGCCAGGAAGAGAAGTCCCCAGAACTTCTGGCTGGAAAAACCAGCAGGAACTGAGGCTCAGGAAAGCTGACGTGTCTGGAGCCCCAGGCAGCACCTTAAAGGGCCCGGTGCACAGACTTATGGGACTCTCTCCCTCTAAGCTTGGAGGGGAGGCAGCTGAAGAAGAAAAAAAATGAGCAAGGGATAGAGAATGTATTCAAAAAAATAGTGACAGAAAACTTCCCTAATTTGGTGAAGGAAGAAGGCATTCAAGTTCAAGAAGCACAGAGAGCCCCAAATAAGAAGAACCCAAACAGGCCCACACCAAGACACATAGTAATTAAAATGCCAAAAATTAAAGACAAAGAGAGAATCCTAAAAGCAGCAAGAGATAAGCAACAGGTTACCTACAAAGGAAACCCCATAAGGCTATCAGCTGTCTTCTCACAAGAAACACCACAGGCCAGAAGAGAATGGCATGAAGTAATCAAGGCCATGAAAAACAAGGATCTGAATCCAAGACTACTCTACCCAGCAAGGCTGTCATTCAAAATAGAAGGTCAAATAAAAAGCTTCCATACACACACACACACACACACACACACACACACAAAGGCTAAGGGAATACATTAGCACCAAACCAGCACTGCAAGAAATGTTAAAAGGATTGCTGTAATTAGTAGAAGAAATAGGAAGAAAAACAGAACCAAACTAAACAAAAATGGCAATAAATAAGTACATATCAATAATCACCTTAAATGTAAATGGACTGAATGCTCCCATAAAAAGACACAGAGTAGCTGATTGGATAAGAAAGCACGACTCATATATGTGTTGTTTACAGGAGACCCACATGATAGGACACAAATTAAATCTCTACAAGTTCAAGAAGATTGAAATCATATCAAGCATCTTCTCACATCACAATGGCATGAAACTAGAAATCAATTGCAGCAAGAACATGTAAATACATTTCAACACATGGAGGCTAAATAGCATGTTATTAAACAATGAATGGGTTACGAAGGAGATCAAGGAAGAAATTAAAAACTTCCTGGAAACCAATGAAAATGAACACACATCAACACAAAATCTATGGGATGCAGCGAAAGCAGTTCTGAGTGGGAAGTTCATAACACTACAGTCCTACCTCAAGAAACAAGAAAAATTTCTAATTGACTGTCTAACCTCACAACTTAAAGAACTAGAAAGCAAACAAAAGAAAACCCCAGAGCAAGTAGAAGGAAGGAAATAGTAAAGATCAGAGCAGAAACAAATGACATAAAGACCAAAAAAACAATTCAAACGATCAATGAAACAAAGAGCTGGTTTTTCGAAAAGATAAACAAGATTGATGGACCCTTAGCTAGACTCACCAAGAAACAAAGAGGGAGATCCCAAATACACAAAATCAGAAATAAAAGAGGAGAAGTAACAACCAACACCACAGAAATACAAAAGATTGTTAACAGCTTCTATGACAACAAATTCGACAATCTATGCGAATGGACAAATTTCTAGAAACACAGAGTCTTCCAAAAGTGGACCAGGAAGAGATAGAATACTTGAACAGACCAGTAACAACTAAAGAAACTGAACAGGTAATCAAGACTCTCCCAGCAAACAAACCCCAGGCCCAGATGGCTTCAGGGGGGAGTTTTATTGAACATTCAAAAAAGAACTAACACCCATCTCCTCAAACTATTTCAAAAAATTCAAGAAGAAGGAAGACTTCCAAACATTTTCTATTAGGCCAGCATAATTCTAATTCCAAAACCAGAAAAAGACACTACAAAGAAAGAAAACTACAGGCCAATATCCCTGATGAACATAGATGCCAAAATCCTGAACAAAACACCAGCACATCGGATCCAGCAATACATCAAAAAAATTACTCACCATGACCAAGTGGAATTCATTCCAGGGATGCAAGGCTGGTACAATATTCGCAAATCAATAAATGTGATACACAACATAAACAAAATGAAGAATAAAAACCACTTGATCATATCAATAGATGCTGAAAAAGCATTCGACAAAATCCAGCATTCATTTCTGATAAAAACGCTCAGCAATGTGGGAATAGAGGGATCATATCTAGACATAATAAAGGCCATATATGAAAGACCTACAGCCAACATCATACTCAATGGGCAAAAACTAAAAGCATTTCCCTTAAGAACAGGAACAAGACAGGGATGTCCACTTTCGCCACTCTTATTTAACATAGTACTGGAAGTCTTAGCCACAGCAATCAAACATGAGGAAAAAATAAAAGGGATCCAAATTGGAAAGGGGGAAGTGAAACTGTCATTATTTGCAGATGACATGATATTATACATAGAAAACCCTAAGGACTCCATAAAAAATCTACTAGACTTAATAATAAATTTGGCAAAGTAGCAGGATACAAAATTAACAACAAGAAATCGACGGCATTCTTGTACACCAACGTTGAACTCACAGAAAGAGAAACTGAAAAAACAATCCCATTTACCATCGCGCCAAAAAATATTAAGATACCTAGGAATAAACTTAACCAAAGAAATAAAGGACCTATTTGCCGAAAACGACAGGACATTGAAAAAAGAAATAAAGGTAGATATAAAAAAATGGAAGCACATACCCTGTTCATGGTTTGGAAGAATTAACATCATTAAAATGTCCATACTACCCAAAGCAATCTATAGATTCAATGCAATCCCCATCAAAATACCAATGACATATTTTACAGAACTAGAACAAATACTTCAAAAGTTCATATAGAACCAAAAAAGTCCCCGAATAGCCAGAGCAATCTTAAAAAGGAAGAACAAAGTAGGAGGGATCACATTACCAGATATCAGGTTATACTACAAAGCAACTGTAATCAAAACAGCCTGGTACTGGCACAAGAACAGGCATATAGACCAGTGGAACAGAGACGACATGGAGGGACCTGGAAAGTGTTATCCTAAGTGAAATAAGCCAAGCAGAAAAAGCTTCTGCACAGCAAAAGATGCAATCATCTAAATGGACCCACTGTGAGGGAGAGCATAATTGCCAATGATATATCACATAAGGGCTTATTTTCCAATATACATAGAGTGCTCATACAACTCAACAAAAGGAAAACCAGAAACCCGATTAAAAAATGGGCAGAAGTGCAGAAGCTTTTGAGTTTGATGTCGTCCCATGTGTTCATTTTCTCCTTTGTTTCTCTTCCCTCAGGTGATGTATCAGTGAAAATTCTGCTGCATATGATGTCCGAAATTCTGTTGCCTACATTTTCTTCTAGAATTTTTATGGATTCACGAGTCACATTTAAGTGTTTTATCCATTTTGAGTTTATTTTTGTGTATGGTGTAAGTTGATGGTGTAGTTTCATTTTTTTGCATGTAGTTGTCCAATTTTCCCAACACCATGTATTAAAGAGGCTGTCTTTACTCCACTGTATGCTCTTGCCATCTTTGTCAAATATTAATTGAGCATATTGCCTTGGGTCCATTTCTGGCTTTTCAGTTCTGTTCCACTGGTCTATATGCCTGTTCTTGTGCCAGTCCCAGGCTGTTTTGACTACAGTGGTTGCAGTATAACCTGAATTCTGGTAATGTGTTTCCTCCTACTTTGTTCTTCCTTTTCAAGATTGCTGTAGCTATTCTAGGTCTTTTTTGGTTCTATATGAACCTTTGAAGTATTTGTTCTAGTTCTGTGATGTATGTTGGTATTTTGATGGAGACTGCATTGAATCTATAGATTACTTTGGGTAATATGAACATTTTAATGATGTTAATTCTTTCAATTCATGAACAAGGTATGTGCTTCCACTTCTTTATATCTTCCTCTATATTTTTTTCCTAATGACCTGTCGTTTTCTGCAAATAGGTCCTTTATTTCTTTGGTTAAGTTTATTCCTAGGTATCTCAATTTTTTTTTGCCACAATTGTAAATGGGATTGTTTTCTTAGTTTCTCTTTCTGTGAGTACATCTTTGTTGTATAAGAATGCCATCTATTTCTTGACATTAATTTTGTATCCTGCTACTTTGCCAAATTCATTTATTAAGTCTAGTAGATTTTTGTTGGAGTCTTTGGGAAATGCTTTTTGTTTTTGCCCATTGAGTATGATGTTGGCTGTAGGTCTTTCATATATGGCCTTTATTATGTCTAGATATGATCCCTCTATTCCCACATTGCTGAGCATTTTTATCAGAAATGGATGCTGGATTTTGTCGAATGCTTTTTCAGCATCTATTGATATGATCAAGTGGTTTTTATTCTTCATTTTGTTTATGTTGTGTATCACATTTATTGATTTGCGAATATTGTACCAGCCTTGCATCCCTGAGATGAATCCCACTTGGTCATGTTGAATAATTTTTTTTATTGTATTGTTGGATACAATTTGCTAGTATTTTTTTCAGGATTTTGGCATCTATGTTCACCATGGATATTGGTCTGTAGTTTTCCTTCTGTGTAGTTTCTTTTTTTTGGTTCTGGAATTAGAATAATGCTGGCCTCATAAAACGAGTTTGAAAGAGTTCATTCTTCTTCAACTTTTTGATATAGTTTTAGGAGATTGGGTGTTAGTTCTTTTTTGAATGTTTGGTAAAACTCCCATCTGAAGCCATCTGTGCCTGGGCTTTTGTTTGCTGGGAGAATCTTGATTACATCTTCAATTTACTGTGTTGTTATTGGTCAGTTCAAGTTTTCTATCTCTTCCCGGTCCAGTTTTGGGAAACTATGCATTTCTAGAAATTTGTCCATTTCACTTAGAGTGTCGAATTTGTTGGCATATAATTGTTCATAGTAGTTGTTAACAATCTTTTGTATTTTCGTGGTGTCAGTTCTTAATTCTTCTCTTTCATTTCTGATTTTGTGTATTTGAGTTCTCTCTCTTTGTTTCTTCGGGAGTCTCGCTAAGGGTCTATCAATCTTGTTTATCTTTTCAAAAAATCCAGCTCTTTGTTTTATTGATCTGTTGAATTGCTTTTTGGTCTCTATGTCATTTATTTCTGCCCTGTTCTTTACTATTTCCTTCCTTCTACTTGCTCTGTAGTTTTCTTTTTGCTTGCTTTCTAATTCTTTAAATTGTGAGTTTAGAAAGTTTATTAGAGATTTTTCTTGGTTCTTGAGGTAGGCCTGTAGTGCTATGAACTTCCCTTTCAGAACTGCTTTTGCTGCATCCCATAGATTTTGTGTTGTTGTATGTTCATTTTAATTGGTCTCCAGAATGTTTTTAATTTCTTCCTTGATCTCCTCTGTAACCCATTTGTTGTTTAATAACATGCTATTTAGCCTCCATGTGTTCAGATGTCTTTGCATGTTCTTAAATTGACTTCTTGTTTCATGCCATTGTGATCTGAGAGATGCTTGATGTGATTTTAATCTTCTTGAACTTGTAGAGACTAAGTTTGCATCCTAACATGTGATCTATCTTTGAAAATGCCCCATGGGCACTTCAGAAGAATATGAATTCTGTAGTTTGGGGGTGTAATTCTCTGTAGATATCTATTAAATCCATTTGGTCCAGTGCTTCATTTAGAGTCTCTGTTTCCTTGCTAATTTTTGTTGAGAGAATCTATTCAGTGATATCAACGGTGTGTTAATGTGCCCTGCTATGATTGTATTGCTATCCACTTTTTTTTTATGTCTTCCAGAAGATTTTTAATATATTTTGGTGCTCCTATATTGGATGCATATATGTTTATCAAGGTTATATCTTCTTGTTGGATAGATCCTTTCAATATTATGTATTGGCCTTCTCTGTTTCTGGTTATGACCTTCATTTTGAAATCTACTTTATCAGATATGAGTATTGCTATCACAGCTTTTTTTCCTTTCCGTTTGGTTGGAATATTTTTTCCCATCCCTTCTCTTTCAACCTATGTGAGTCTTTTGTTTTGAGGTGGGTCTCTTGTAAACAACATATATATGAGTCATGCTTTCTTATCCAATTGGCTACTCTTTGTATTTTTATCGGAGCATTCAGTCCATTTACATTTAAGGTGGTTATTGAAATGTACTTATTTATTGCCATTTTTCTTTAGTGAGGTTCTATTTTTCTTTCTATTAATCCTGCTAATTAGAGCAGTTTTGTTTTGTTTGTTTTTTTTAAACATTTCTTGCAGTGCTGGTTTGGTGCTAATGTATTCCCTTAGCCTTTTATTTTGTCTGGGAAGCTCTTTATTTGACCCTCTATTTTGAATGATAGCCTTGCTGGGTAGAGTAGTCTTGGATTCAGATCCTTGTTTTTCATGACCTTGATTACCTGATGCCATTCCCTTCTGGCCTGTAGTGTTTCTATTGAGAAATGAGCTGAGAGTCTATGGGGTTTTCTTTGTAGGTATCCTGTTGCTTATCTTTTGCTGCCTTTAGGATTCTCTCTTTGTCTTTAATTTTTGGCATTTTTATTGCTATGTGTGTTTGTGTGGGTCTGTTTGAGTTCTTCTTACTTGGGTCTGTCTGTGCCTTTTGAACTTAAATCCTTCTTCCTTCACCAAGTTAGGAACGTTTTCTGTCAGTATATCTTCCAATATATTCTCTAACCCTTGCTCATTTTCTTCTTCTTTGGGGACTCCTATGATGCAAATATTATTATGTTTCCAGTTGTCCCACAGTTCTCTTAAGCTGTCTTCCTATTTAAAATTTTTTTTTTTTCCTTTTGGTTTTCTGATTGTTTGATTTTTTTCTACCCTGTCTTCTAATTCACTGATCGGGTCCTTATCTTCCTCTACTCTGCTGTTTAGACCTTCCAATGTGTTCTTCATTTGTGATATGTCATTCTTCATTTCTTCTTGGTGGTTTTTATTTTCCAACTAGTTGATTTTCAACATTTTTATGTTTTTATTCATGGTGCTTATGTTCTTACACTGTTGAGATTCCTCAAGATCATGGCTCTGAATTCTAGTTCTGTTAACTTGCTTAAGTGCACCTCATTTATCTCATCTTCGGTAGAGGTCTCTTGTTTTTTCATTTGACTTTTCTTTCTGTGTTTCACCATTTTGGTTATCACAGTGGGCTATGGAGCTTAACAAATTTTCCCTGTGGGTGTTGGTGTTCTGCTATTTGTGGCTCCCTTTCCTGGGTTTGGATGAACGAGGGAGAACCCACGTTAAACACCACTGTGAAGTCTTACTTTCCTGGGTAGAGTTTCTAGCCCAAGAATGATAAAGTTATCCTCTATCTTTTTTTTTTTTTTAATCCTCACCTGAGGACATTTTTCCATTTTTTGTTCAGATAGAGCGGGAGGGAGAGAGAGGAAGAGAGACAGAGAGAAACATTGATGTGAAGGGACACATCGAGTGGCTGCCACCCGCACGACCAACCAGGGCCGGGGACAAACTGCAACCGAGGTACATGCCCTTAGCGGGAACCGAACCCGGGTCTCTCTGTACCACAGGCTGACGCTCTAACCGCTGAGCAAAACCGGCCAGGGCATTTCTATATTTTTAATTTTTTTTTTGTCCTCACCCGAGGACATTTTTTCTATTTTTTGTTCAGATAGAGTGTGGGAGGGAGAGAGAGAGAGAGAGAAACATCGACGTGAAAGGGACACGTCGAGTGGTTGCCACCCACACGACCCAACCAGGGCCGGGGAAAAACTGCAACCGAGGTACATGCCCTTAGCGGGAACCGAACCCGGGTCTCTCAGGACCACAGGCCGACGCTCTAACCGCTGAGCAAAACTGGCCAGGGCTATCCTCTATCTTTTTGCCTGTAGGCTATCAGTAGTGGTTACTTAAAGAGCCTTGTCTTCTCAGTTGAATAAAAAATTCCCTCAGGTGTTCAGCATAAGGGGATTTCCAGTGGGTGGGTCAGATTCTGGTTGTTAATTGGCCCCCATTTGCATCTCAATGGTCACCAGGGTCATTTGAATCGCTGAGGGAGGGGCTGCCACATCTTCCCAGAGCCCTGGGAAGTAGTAAGATGCCACTGTCCTGTGTGGCCACAACTTACCAAAAGCTCTGAGCACCCTCCAAATCCTCTAGTGTCCCCACACAGTTCCAGTCCAGACCACCCTCCCTCTGCCAGAACCCAAGGTGAGTGGCTGTGGCTATTTTATAGTCTGTCCCAGCTCTGAGCTGTGGAGCCTCTTGGGAGTTTAATCCTAGGGCACTGCTCACAGCTAAGGCCACTGCTGTCTGTGGGCTCCCAGCCCCCCCTCTTGTGCCTCCACAATCCTACCAGGATTGAGTCAGTGTTTCTGGTTATATGGTCCTCCAAGCTGCTGTTCTGTTGCTTTTTCCTGACGATTTGTCTTTAGTTTTGTTTTAATTCCAGTTTGGTCCTGGGAGATGGTCTGTGTAGCTTCCATTCACTCCGTAGCCATTTTAGAATCTTCTGGCCTGCAAAGTATCTTTTGAGAAATCAGCTGACTGTCTTATGGGAGCTCCCTTGTAAGTAACTCACTGCTTTTCTCTTGCTGCTTTTAAGATTCTCTCTTTGTCTTTAAAATTTTGCATTTTGATTTTGGTGCATCTTGGTATGGGCCTCTTGGGGTTCACCTTGTTTGGCATTCTGTGCTTGGATTTGTATGTCTATTTTCTTCACCAAGTTAGGGAAGTTATTTTTTTAAATAGGTTTTTAATTTCTTGCTCTCTCTCTTCTCCTTCTGCCACCCCTGTGATGTGAATGTTGGTATGCTTGAAGTTGTGCCAAAGCCAACTTACACTATTCTCGTTTTATTGGGATATATATATATATATATATATATATATATATATATATAATGATTTTTTTGCTGTTCTGATTGGGTGTTTTTGCTTTCTTATATTCCTAATTGATGGTTTGCTTCTTGGCTTTACCAACTCTACTATTGATTGATTTCCTGTAAATTATTATCATTGTTATTTTTTAACCCTCACCCAAGAATACTTTATTTATCTTAAGATAGAGTGGGAGGGGGAGACAGAGAGAGAGAGAGAGAGGGAGAGAGAGAGAGAGAGAGAGAGAGAGAGAGAGAGAGAGAAACATCAATGTGAGAGATAAACATTTATTTGTTGCCTCCTGCACAACCCCAACCAGGGCTGGAAACAAAATGCAACTGAAATCCGTGCCCTTGACCGGAATCAAACCCTTTACTCTTTGGTCCATGGGCCAATGCTCTAACCATCAAGCCAAAATGGCCAGTGTTCCTGTAAAATATTTTTCATTTTAGTTAGTGCTTCCTTCATTTCTGACTGTGCATTCTTCATTTCTGGTGGGTCCTCTTTTATGCTCTTGAGGCCTTCCCTAAGTTCATTGAGCATCCTTATAAGCAGTTTTTGAACTCTGCATCTGTTACATTGCTTAGCTCCATTTAATTTAGTTCTTTTCCTGGAGATTTGTTTTGTTTTTTTTTTCATTTGGAACATGTTTCTTTGTCTCCTTATCTTGGTTGCTTCTCTGTGTTTGTTTCTATGTATTAATTAAGAGTTTCTATGTCTCCTAGGCTTTCTAGGATGGCTTATTGTAGTGTCTGGTAAGGTCCAGTGGCACAGCCTCCTTGATCACCCCAAAGGTACCCTCGAGGGGCACCTCTTGTGTGGACTGTACATCTTTCTGTTGTAATTTAGTCTTGATTGCTGTTGGCACATCAATGAGGGATTTACTCAGGTTTATCAGAGACACATTGATTGGTTGCCTCCTTTAAGGACTGTCTGTGCTCACTAACCACTGACCTATAACTACCTTGGAATACCAACTGTGTAGGGGCCTACCACACAGAAAAAGACTTACTTTAGCAGGACTCTGGTAACCACTGAGTCAACTCTTTGAGTGTTTCACTTGTGGAGGTGGTTGGGTGGTAGTGCTCTGCCATAATCTGAAGCTGTCCACTGGATGTGCTGGCTCTGGGGCAAGGTCAGCCACTGCCTGTATTGTACCCAGGGACACCAGGCACAAGCTACAAATCAATTTGAAAATGGCTGGTTCTTGTGCTAGGCTTGGAGGTACCCAGGCTAAGCCAAGCTGTGAACCAAGGCTGGCCGCTTCTAGTGCTTGGCCTGGGGCCACCTAGAGGTATGGGGCTTGCTGAGGCCAGATGCTGTTTTTTTGTTGTTTTGGTTTTTTTTTTTTAGAGAGAAAATAGGAAAATCCAAAAGAGGAGCCAAGACAAGTTATTACTATGCTAAAGTCACTGAAAACAGCTTAGGCAGTCTGAAATTTGGGTAGGGCAGGGCCTCAGGGAATCACCTCAGAGTGGGGCAAACAGTGTGAGTTAGGTTGCTGGAGTCCCAGATATGGTGGCCATCTACTGTTCCCTTGGGGAAAGGGCTCATCAAAGGAACAACAGCCTCCACCAGCATGTCTGGGAGAAAGCTGCCCTATATCTCTAGCCCCAATGCCAAACAACTCAGTTCTTCCTCATATGTCTCTGGTGCCTTTCAAGCTGCCTCCCCAACACTGAATCCTGGAGGGTACGAGTCCAAGTAAGTCCATGTATGAGCCCTTTAAGAGGAACTGCCTGGGCCTTCAGAAGTCTAAGTCTCTCTCAGCCTCAATCCCCAGTGGTTTTTACAGCCAGAAGTTCTGGGGACTTCTCTTCCTGGCACTGGAACCCTCAGCTGGGGACCTAGTGTGGGGATGAGGACCCCTCACATTTCAGGAACAACCCTCACAGCTGAGGTATCTCTCCTGATTTTTATTCACTACTCTTGAGTGTGGAACCAACCTGTTCACACCTCCACCCCTCCTACCAGTGTCAATGTGGCTTCTTTAATTTTGTATTTGGAGGACTTCCATTCAGCTCTATTTCAGGTGGTTTTGAATGATGGTTATTCTGTAGTTTAGTTGTAATTTTGATGTGGCTGTGGGAGGAGGTGAGTACTGTGTTTACCTATGCCACCATCTTGATTAGAAGACCTATGGCCCTCATTTGAAGTCTATTTTTATCAGATGTGGTATTGCTAAATCACCTTTGTTTGTTTGTTTGGATTTTTTTTCCAACCCTTCACTCCCATTCTCTGTGAGTCTTTTGTTCTGAGTTTCTCTTGTAGACACTATATATGGGTCATGTTTTCTTATTTCTTCAGCTGCCCTGTGTCTTTTGATTAGAGCATTTAAGCCATTTAAATTTAAATGATAGGTTCTTATTTCTTGCCATTTTTATCCATTATGCTTATGTTTCTTACCCTCTAATTCTTCTTATTGTTACAGCAATCCCTTTAACATTTCTTGCAGTGCTAATTTGGTGGTAATAAATTCCTGTGGCCTTCTTTTTCTGGGAAGCTCTTTATTTCACCTTCTATTTTGAGTGATAGCCTTGCTGGATAGAGTAGTCTTGGGTTCAGATCCTTGATTTTCATTACCTTGAATACATCATGCCATTCCCTTCTGGCTTGTAGTGTTTCTGTTGAGAAATCAGCTGACAGTCTTATGGGAGCTCCTTTGTACATAACACATTGCTTCTTTCTTTCTGCTTTTCAAATTCTCTTTTTGTCTTTAGTTTTTGGCATTTCATTCATTCATTTTTCTTTATTGATTTTAGAGAGAGAGGAAGGGAAAGGGAGAGAGATAGAAACATCAATGAGAGAGAACATTGATTGGCCGCCTCCTGCCTGCCCCCCACTGGGGATTGGGCCCACAACCTGGGCATGTGCCTTGATCAGGAATCAAACTGGTGACCTCTTGGTGCATGGGTCAATGCTCAATCACTGAGCAACACCGGCCGGGCTAAGTTTTGGCATTTTAATTATGATGTGTGTTGGCATGGGTCTCTTTGGATTCTTCTTGCTTGAGACTCTCCTAGCTTCCTGAGCTTGTGTGACATTTTCCTTCACCATGTTAGGTATGTTTTCTGCCATTGTTTTTTCAAACTGGTTCTCTAACCCTTGCTCACTCTCTTCTTCTTCTGGGTCTCTTATGCTGTGGATAATGTTATGTTTCTTGTTGTCTCACAACTCCCTTTAACTGTTGTTTGGTAAATAAACTGTATTTTCTTTTTTATTCTCTGATTGAGTAATTTTTTCTATCCTGTCTTCTAATATGCTGATGTGATTCTTGGCTTTCTCTAATCTGATGTTTATTCCAGTGTATTCTTTATTTCTATGTTATTCTTCATTTCTGACAGATTAATTTTCATTGTTTCTATCTCCTTTTCCATGTTGTTAAGCATCCTTATATTCATTACTCTGAGCTCTATATTTGACAAATTGCTTACCTCTATTTCATTTAGCTTTTCTTCTGGAGAATTCTTTTGTTCTTTCATTTGAGGTCTTTTTTTGTTTGTTTCCCTAATTTGGCTGCCTGTTTGGGTTTGTTTCTTTGTATTAGGTAGATCTTCTATGACTCCCAGTCTAGGTAGGGTGGTCTTATGTAGAAGGTGACCAGTGGGACCCAGTGGTGCTGTCCCCCTGATCACCAGACCTCAGTGCTCTAATATATCCCTGTGTGCTTTGTGTTGCCCCTCCTTTTGTAATGGAGTCTTAATTGCTATTGGCCCATTCATGCTTGGGCTCAAACCTCAGGCTGGCTGACAGTGATGCTCAACCACCAGCACAGAGTACAGGCTTCTGTGCAGTGCTTATCACATAAAGCAAAATTCACCTCAGCAGGGTTTGGAGCCTGCTAAAATCTCCCTGTGGATACACTGCTTGTGAAGTTTATTGGGACCTGCTCTGTTGTTGACTAAAGCTGGCCACTGGGATTATTGGTTTGGGGCTTCTTCAGAGCAATCCACAGCTTGTGGCTCCCTCTCCTTAGATTGGGTGTGTATGTAAAGGACAGAACTGAACACCAAGTTCTGGTTTTACTAGCCTGGGTAGAGGAGCAGGGCACACAAAGGCTCAAAGCACCTAGAGATCTACCTGTACTGTAGACTGTTAGTCTCAGTCACTTATTGAGTCTCAGGTTGTAGTCCTCATCCAGATATAAACTCCAGAGGGCTGAGTGAGAGAATGTCAGATGGGTGGGGCAAATGCTTCCCCACCAGGCTTAAGCTGTTTTGATGGGTAAACTCTACCTGAGAAAGATGGCTTCTGCAGCATTGGGGAATGACTCAGCACAGGTTTCTTGGTGACTGCCTCCCTAGCTCTCTCTCCAGAGCTACTATTCCAGAGTGACCTTATACAACTCTAGTTCATTCAGCCCTCCCTCTGCTGGAGCTCAATGTGAGTGGTTGCAAACAGAATTTAGTGCATTGGCCCTTTAAGAGGGTGTCTGTGTTTATAGCTATCTCACCCTGCTGGTGAGGACCTCTGGTGCTTTTCACAGCTGGATTTTATGTGGGCACATTTCCTCATTTTGTTACTCTGAGCTTGGGAGCCAAGTCTGGGGTTAAGATCCCCGCCTTCTCAGTTGGAACCCCCCTCAGCTGAGATGTCCCTCTAGAATTTCAGCTGCAGCCTGTAGATCCCAGTCAGCCCTCTTGCACCTCGACACTTCCTATCAGTCTTGATGTGGGCTTCTCTTTATGATCTTGATTATAAGGTTCTTCTCCAGCTAGTCTTCAGTTGGTTATTCAGGATGATTTTTTTCTCTATTTTAGTTGTAACTCCAGTTTGGTTCTGGGAAAAGGTCAGTGTATCTTACACTTAATCTGCCACCATTTTGGAATCCTTACATGTCTTTTTAGACATTTTCCATTTGTTCCAGCTATGTGTGTGTGTTGAGGAGAGGGGCTGAGACAGACTGGGTGAGGGGAAGAATGAAAAGGACCTAGTTCATCACCACAGCTGGCTTGAAATGTCCTGCCTAGACCTTGTCAGTACCAGTAACTGTTTCCATGACATAATAACCTCTGTTTTTACTTCTATTGTCCCTTATTGGATCTTCAATAATTGTTTAACCCACTTGAACCTCCAATTCATTAATCTTGTTATTTTTCACAATCTTGTTTGCTTTTTGTCCCATCCTCATCCAGCTTGCTTTCCATGACTGGTCATTATGATCACATCCTCTTCCTCCTTATTTTTCTTTTATGTCATCATACTCATTCAGCAAAATCTCAAAACTGGTTAAATCAACTTTTCCACCTGTTCTGGGTTTGTGCCCATGGAGCTGAATAAGCTGGAAAAAAACTCTTTAAATAACTCTCATGAGCTTCAGTTGGATCTTTTATGCTGTCCAAGATACATATTCTACTTCCCTTGTCCATTTGCTCCCTATTCTCCTAGATGGCTATTTCATACCTTCTCTTTTCTCCTCAAACAACCAATACCTTCTTCTACATCTTCATTCTCAACTGATGATCTTGCTTCCTACCTCAGGCATCTGAGACTCTTAAATAGTAGCTTCTGCACACTCCCACAGCCACATCTAATATGGCTTTATTATCTGCAGTCACATACTCTTTTAACATAGATGCTCTAATTACTACTCATCTAGACCAAAACATATTTTTGTTGCTAACACCTTAAAAAACACAACACAACAAAAATTTCTCTTAATATCACTTTCACCACTATCTACTATGCTATGTTTTTATTTTGCAGCTAAACTCCTCTCAAGGTTGTCTGTTACTGTCTTCAGTTTCTTTCTAAATTCTCTGTGAAGTCCACTCCAATCTGGAGTCCACTCCAATTTGAGAGAAAAACTCTCAAATTTATATATACAAACAGACCTCAATCTTAAATTCCAGACTCATGTATTAAAATGCTTACTCAAGTCCTGACCTATGTGACTCAGTGATGAGAGAGTCGGCTGGTGCACTGAAGGGTCACAGGTTCAATTCCCTGTCAAAGGCATATACCTGAGTTTTAGCTTCAATCCACACCCCAGTTGGGGTGCATGTGGGAGGCAATAAATCAATGTATCTCTCTCACATTAATGTTTCTTCTTCTGTGTCTCTTCCTCCCTCCCTTCCTTTTAATCTCACTAAAAAAAATCAGTGGACCAGGAAGCTAGATGCAATGCTGCCCTGCTACCTGCTTCAGCTTCCCAGAATTATAGAAAAGGCAAGCTCAAATGTGCCACTAAAATGCTGTCCAACAATATTCTACCATCACTTTAAAAAGAAAAAGAAATTATCTTATTTGAAAAATTGAATTATCTAGCTAGGTGACACACAAAAAATGGTGGCAGAGTGAATGGAAGCTACACAGACCATCTTCAAGGACCAAATTGCAATCACAACTAAAATAAAGACAATTAATCAGGAAAAACCAACAGGAAAGCAGCTGCAGAGAACCTGTATAACCAGGAATGAAAAGAGGACACCAAATCAAGCCTGGTAGAAACTGTGGAGGCAGGAAAGGTCAGGCTGGGAGCCCATGGATAGCAGCTGAGGGCTGTTTAGCTGTGAGTAGTTCCCTCAGGGTTAAATCCCTAGCTGGCTCCACAGCACAGAAGGCTGAGACAGAGCACTCAATTAGCTATAGACACTCACCTTGGGCTCTGGCAGAAGGAAGGCACACTGGACTGGAACTGTGTGGAGAGACTCTGGAGTTTGGAGAGCTATGAAGGCATCAGGAGTTTTGTGCTGAAACACTCCCTCATAAGACAGTAGCTATCTTACTCAAAGAACCCCTTCCAAGGGCCACAGGGAGAAGCAACAGCCCTTCCCTCAGAACACCACCTGGCAAGACCAGAGAAATGCAAAGTGAGGCTCATTAACAGCTAGAGATGGCCAGCAAGCAACAGACCCACTCTCTGGAAATCCTCTTACCCTGAACACATGAGAAATTTTTTCATTCAGCTGAGGGATACTACTCAAGGCTCACCAAGTAACTGAGACTAACAGCAAGCAGGCAAAAACTAGAGGATAACTGAACCTTTGATTGGCCTGCAAATCTACCCAGGAAAGTAAGACTTGATAGTGGTGTTTAACATAGGTTCTCTTACACTCATCCAAACCCAGTAGAGGGAGCCACAACGAGCAAAACACCAACACCCACAGGGAATATTTGTCAGGCTCCAAAACCCACTGAGAAAGCCAAAATGGTGAAACAAAGAAACAAATCCCAAATGAAAGAACAAAAGAATTTTACAGAAGAAGAGATAAATAAAGTGCAATTAAGCAAGTTACCAGATGTAGAGTTCAGAATAATGATAATGAGGAAGCTCAAAAGCATAAAGAGCTCAACAGCATGAGCAAAGATATAGAAACATTAAAAATCAACCAATGGCAATGAAAAACAAAAAACAAGCAGAAATAAAGAATGACATAGCAGAAAAAAAGGACACATTGGAAGAAATAACCAGCAGCATAGAGGAAGCTAAGGATCAGATCAGTGAATTAGAAGAAATTCTCAAATCAGAGAAACAAAAAAACAAGAAGAAATTTTAAGAGAATTGTGGGACAATATAAAACATAACATATTCCATATCATAGGGGTTCGAGAAGAAGAAGAAAATGAGCAAGGGTTAGGGAATATATTTGAAGAAATAGTGATAGAAAACTTCTGTAACTTGGTGGAGAAAAACGGCATACAAGTTCAAGAAGCACAGAGAGCCCCAAGTAAGAAGAACTCAAATGAGTTGACACCAAGACACATAATAATAAAATGCCAAAAATTAAAGATAAAGAAAAAAATCCTAAAGGGAGCAAGAGATAAGCAACAGTTTACCCACACAGGCCCACAAGGTCATCAGCTGACTTTGCAACAGAAACACTACAGGCCAGAAGTAAATGGCATAAAGTAATCAAAGTAATAAAAAACAAGGATCTGAATCCAAGACTACTTTATCCAACAAGGCTATCATTCAAAATAGAAGGTGAAATAAAGAGCTTCTCGGACAAGAAAAGGCTAAGGGAATATATTAGCACCAAACCCACACTGCAAGACATGGTAAAAGAACTGCTGTAATAAACAGAAGAAATAGAAAGAGAAATATAATCATAATAAACAAAAATGGCAATAAATAAATACATATAAATAATAACCTTAAATGTAAATGGATTAAATGCTCTGATTAAAAGACACAATAGCTGAATAGATAAGAAAGCATGACTCATACATATTTTGTTTACAAGAGACCCACCTCACAACAAAAGACTCACATAACTTGACAGTGAAGGGATGGAAAAAAATCTTCCAAGCAAATGGAAAGGAAAAAAGAATGGGGGTAGCAATAGTCATATCTGATAAAAATAGTCTTCAAAATGAAGGCCATAACTAGAGGCAAAGAAGACCACTACATAATGTTGAAAAGATCTGTCAAACAGGAGAATATAACCTTGGTAAACATATATGCACCCAATATAGGAGAACCAAAATATATTTTAAAACTTTTGTAGGATGTCAGAGGGGAAGTTGACAGCAATACAATCATAGCAGGGGACTTCAACACTCCACTGATATCACTGGATAGATCCTCTAGACAAAAAATTGACAAGGATACAGAGACTCTAAATGATGCACTAGATCAAACAGATTTAATAGACACTCACAGAGAATTACACACCAAAACCTCAGAAGTCACAATCTTGACAAGTGCACATGGGGCATTCTCAAAGATAGACCACATGTTAGGACACAAACTAAGTCTCTACAATTTCAAGAAGATTAAAATCATATCAAGCATCTTCTCATATCACAATGGCTTGAAACTAGAAATCAATTACAATAAAAACACTAAAAAATATTTAAATACATGGAGGCTATATAGCATGCTATTAAACAATAAATGGGTGACAAAGAAAATCAAGGAAGAAATTTAAAAATTCCTGAAAACCAATGAAAATGAACACACAACAACACAAAATCTATGGGACACACTGAAAGCAGTCTTGAGAGGGAACTTCATAGCACTACAGGCCTACTTCAAGTGAAAAGAAAAATTTCTAATTGATTATTTAACCCTATAAGTTAAGTAATTAGAAAGTACACAAAAAGAAAAACCCAGAGCAAATAGAAGAAAAGACATAGTAAAGATCAAAGAAGAAATAAATAAAATAGAGACTAAAAAATAAAAAAAATTCAAAAGATCAATGAAACAAAGAGCTGGTTCTTTGAAAAGATAAACAGGATTGATGGCCCTTTAGACAGACTCAACAAAAAACAAGAGAGAGCACTCAAATAAACAAAGTCAGAAACAAAAGAGAAGTAACAACTGACACTGCAGAAATACAAAGAAACATTACAGAATACTATGAACAATTGTGCGCCAACAAATTGGATAAACTGGGCAAAATGGACAAATATCTAGAATCACACAGTCTTCCAAAACTGAACCAGGAAGACATAGAGAACTTGAACAGACCAATAACAACTAAGGAAATTGAGCTGTAATCAGGAAACTCCCAGCAAACAAAAGCCTGGGCTTTATGAGGGAGTTTTACCTAACATTCAAAGAAAAGTAACACCCATTCTCCTCAAAGTATTCAAAAAAATTTAAATAGAATGAAGACTTCCAAGCTCTTTTTATGACACCAGCAAAATCCTAGTCACAAAACTAAAAGACCCTACAAAGACAGAAAACTACACGCCAATATTCCTGATAAACATAGATGCCAAAATTCTTTTAAAATATTAGCAAATTGGACCCAGCAATACATTAAAAACATTATTCACCATGACCAAGTGGGATACATCCCAAGGATGCAAGGCTGGTACAATATTCATAAATCAATAAATGTTATATACTACATAAACAGAATAAAAGATAAAAACCATATTATCATATCAATAGATACTGAAAAAGCATTTGACAGAATCCAGAACACAATTCGGATAAAAATGCTCAGAAAGGTGGGAACAGAGGGATCATGTCTCAACATAATAAAGGCCATATATATAAAAAAAAAAAACAAAAACAAAACTACAGCCAACATCATACTCAATGAGCAAAAATTAAAAGTATTTTTCTTAAGAATAGGAAAATGACAGGGATGCCCACTTTCACCACTCTTATTTACAGTAGTACTGGAAGTCTTAGCCATAGCAATTAGACATGAAATAAAAATAAAAGGGATCCCAATTGAAAGGGAGAAAGTGAAACTGTCATTATTTGCAGATGACTTAATATTGTCAATAGAAAACTCAAAAGATTCCATCAAAAATCTACTAAATTTAATAAATGAATTTGGCAAAGGAGCAGGATACAAAATTAACATCAAGAAATCAACAGCAACCACAGAAATACAAAGGATTGTTAACAAATACTATGACGGTGATTCCAAAATGGTGGCAGAGTGAATTGAAGCTACACAGACCATCTCCAAGACCAAACTGGAATTACAACAAAAATAAAGAAAAATCATCAGGAAAAAGCAACAGAAAAGCATCTTCTAGGACCATATAACCAGGGACACTGACTCAATCCTGGTAGGATTGAGGAGGCGCAGGAGAGGGGCTGGGAGCCTACAGTCCGCAGATGTGAGCAATACCCTCAGGTTAAACTCCCAAGCAACTCCACAGTGCAGAGCTGGGACAGATGTTAAAATAGCCACAGCCACTCACCTTGCCATTCGACAGAGGGACAGCGGACTGGACTAAAACTGTGTGGGGACACTTGGGATTTGGAGAGTTCTCAGAGCTTTTGCCATGCAGGATGGTGGTCATCTTACTCCTTCCCAGGGTTCTGGGGAGAGGCAGTGGCCCTTCCCTTGGCGATTCAAGTGCACCTGGTGGCCACTGAAAGGTAAATTGAGGCTCATTAACGACCAGCACCTGTCCCACCCTCAGGAAATCCCCTTATGCTGAACACCTGAGGAAGTTTTTCCTTCAACTAAGAAGCCAAGGCTCTTCAAGTAACTATGACTAATATCTTCCAGACAAAAAGCTAGAGTCAAATGAACCATTCCTGGGCTTGCAACTCTGCACATGAAGGTAAGACTTGACATTGGTGTTTAACGGGGTTCTTCCCACGTTTATCCAAACACAGTAGAGGGTGCCACAAACAGCCGAACAGCAATACCCACAGGGAAAATTTGGCAGGTTCCAAAACCCACTGAGATAACCAAAATGGCGAAACACAGAAACAAATGCCAAATGGAAGAACAAGAGACCTCTATCGAAGATGAGATAAATGAGGTACAGTTAAGCAAGTTAACAGAACTAGACTTCAGAGCAATGATCTTGAGGAAGCTCAACAGCATGTGTAAGGACATGAGCACCATAAGTAAAGACGGAAATGTTGAAAATCAAACAGTTGGACATTACAAACCACCAAGAAGAAATGAAAAATGACATATCAAAAATAAAGAACACATTGGAAGGTCTAAACAGCAGAGTACAGGAAGCAGAGGACCGGATCAGAATTAGAAGACAGGGTAGAAAATATCGACCAATTAAAAATCCAAAAGGAAAAAATAACTAAAAAACAGGAAGACAGCTTAAGAGAACTGTGGGACAACTGGAAACATAATAATATTTGCATCATAAGAGTCCCCAAGAAGAAGAAAATGAGCAAGGGTTAGAGAATATATTTGAAGAAATAGTGAGAGAAAACTTCCCTAATTTGGTGAAGGAAGAAGGCATTCAAGTTCAAGAAGCACAGAGAGCCCCAAATAAGAAGAACCAAAACAGGCCCACACCAAGACACATAGTAATCAAAATACCAAGAATTAAAGACAAAAAGATAAGCCTAAAAACAGTAAGATAAGCAACAGCTTACCTACAAAGGAACCCCAATAAGGCTGACAGCTGACTTCTCAACAGAAACACTACAGGTAAGAAGGAAATGGCATGAATCAAAGTCATGAATAACAAGGATCTGAATCCATGACTACTCTACCCAGCAAAGTTATTAATCAAAATAGAAGGTCAAATAAAGAGCTTCCTAGGGGAAAAAGGCTAAGGGAATACATTAGCACCCAACCAGCACTGCAAGAAATGTTAAAAGGAATGCTGTAATTAGTAGAAGAAATAGGAAGAAAAATAAAACCTCACTAAAGAAAAATGGCAATAAATAAGTACATATCAATAACCACCTTAAATGTAAATGGATTGATTGTTCTGATAAAAAGACAGAGTAGCTGATTGGATAAGAAAGCATGACTCATATATATTTTGTTTACAAGAGACCCACCTCACAACAAAAGACTCACATAGGTTGAAAGTGAAAGGATGAAAAAAAAAATCTTCCAAGCAAATAGAAAGGAAAAAAAGCTGGGGCAGCAATACTCATATCTGATAAAATAGATTTCAAAATGAAAGCCATAACCAGAGACAAAGAAGGCCACTACATAATATTGAAAGAATCAATACAATAGGAAGATATAACCTTGATAAACATATATGCACCCAATATAGGAGGATCAAAATATATTAAAAATCTTCTGGATGACTTCAAAGAAGAAATCGATAGCAATACAATCATAGCAGAGGACTTCAACACCCTGATGACATCACTGGATAGTCCCTCTAGACAAAAATTCAGCAAGAAGAAAGATACTCTAAATGAAGCACTAGACCAAATGGATATAATCTACAGAGAATTACACCCCAAAACTACAGAATTCACATTCTTCTCAAGTGCACATAGGACATTCTCAAAGATAGACCACATGATAGGACACAAACTAAGTTTCTACAAGTTCAAGAAGATTGAAATCATATCAAGCATCTTCTCAGATCACAATGGCATGAAACTTGAAAACAATGGCAACAAGAACATGCAAAGACATTTGAAAACATGAAGGCTAAATAGCATGTTATTAAACAATGAATGGGTTACCGAGGAGATCAAGGAAGAAATTAAAAACTTCCTGTAAATCAATTAAAATAAACACACATCAACACAAAATCTATGGGATGCAGCGAAAGCAGTTCTGAGTGGGAAGTTGAAAGCACTACAGGCCTATCTCAAGAAACAACAAAAATCTCTTATAGACTATCTAACCTCACAACCTAAAGAATTAGAAAGCAAACAAAAAGAAAACCCTAGAGCAAGTAGAAGGAAGGAAATAGTAAGGTCAGAGTAGAAATAAATGACATAGAGTGCAAAAAACAATTTAAAGGATCAATGAAACAAAGAGCTGGTTTTTCAAAAAGATAAACAAGATTGATGCACCCTTAGCTAAACTCACCAAGAAACAAAGAGAGAGAACCCAAATACACAAAATCAGAAATCAAAGAGGAGAAGTAACAACTGACACCACAGAAATACAAAAGATCGTTAACAACTACTATGAACAATTATATGGCAACAAATTCAACAATCAAAGCAAAATGGACAAATATCTAGAAACACGTAGTCTCCCAAAACTGGACCAGGAAGAGATAGAAAACTTGAACAGACCAATAACAACTAAGAGAACTGAAGATGTAATCAAGATTCTTCCAGCAAACAAAAGCCCAGGCCCAGATTGCTTCACATGGGAGTTTTACCGAACATTCAAAAAAAACCCTAACACCCATTGTCCTCAAACTACTTTTGAAATTTCAAGAAGGAAGACTTCTAAACTCACTTTATGAGGTCAGCATAATTCTAATTCCCAAACCAGAAACAGACACTACAAAGAAAGAAAACTACAGGCCAATATTCCTGATGACCATAGATGCCAAAATCCTGAACAAAATACTAGCAAAACGGATCCAGCAATACATCAAAAAATTATTCACCATGACCAAGAGGGATTCATCCCAGGGATGCAAGGCTGGTACAATATTTGCAAATCAATAAATGTGATACACCTCATAAATAAAATGAAGAATAAAAACCACATGATCATATCAATAGATACCAAAAAAGCCTTCGACAAAATCCAGCATTCATTTCTTTTCTTTTTTTAAGTTTTTTTTTTAAATCCTGACTCAAGGACATTATTTTGATATTTTGTTCAGATAGAATGGGATAGGGAGAGAGAGAGAGAGAAACATTGACATGAAAGGGACACATTGAGTGGTTGCCACCCACACCACTTAACCAGGACTGGGGACAAACTGCAATTGTGGTATGTGCCCTTAATGGAAACCAAACTCGGGTGTCTCCAGACCGCAGGCCAATGCTCTAACCGCTGAGCCAAACCAGCCAGGACTAGCATCCATTTCTAATAAAAACTCTCAGGAATATGGGAATAGAGGAATCATATCTTGACATAATAAGGGCCATATATGAAAGACCAACAGCCAACATCATACTCAATAGGCAGAAACTAAAAGCATTTCCCTTAAAAACAGGAACAAGACAGGGATGCCCACTTTCACCACTCTTATTTAACATAGTACTGGAAGTCTTAGCCACAGCAATCAGACAGGAAGAAAAAATAAAAGGGATCCAAATTGGAAAGGGGGAAGTGAAACTGTCATTATTTGCAGATGACATGATATTATACATAGAAAACCCCCAAGACTCCATCAAAAATTTACGAGACTTAATAAATGAATGTGGCAAAGTAGAAGGATACAAAATTAACGTCAAGAAATCAGTGGCATTTCCATAGACAAATGATGAACTCACAGAAAGAGAAACTAAGAAAACAATCCCATTTACCATTGCAGCAAAAAAATTAAGTTACCTAGGAATAAACTTAACCAAAGAAATAAAGGACCTATTTGCAGAAAACTATAGGTCATTGAAAAAAGAAATAGAGGAAGATATAAAAAAGTGGAAGCACATACTTTGTTCATGGATTGGAAGAATTCACATCATTAAAATGTCCATACTACCCTAAGTAATCTATAGAGTCAATGCAATTCCCATAAAAATACCAACACGTATTTCACAGAACTAGAACAAATACTTCAAAAGTTCATATAGAACCAAAAAAGACCCCGAATAGCCAGAGCAATCTTAAAAAGGAAGAACAAAGTAGGAGGGATCACATTACCAGATATCAGGTTATACTACAAAGCAACTGTAATCAAAACAGCCTGGTACTGGCACAAGAACAGGCATATAGACCAGTGAAACAGAATAGAGAACCCAGAAATGGACCCAAGACATTGTGCTCAATTAATATTTGACAGAGGTGGCAAGAGCATACAATGGAGTAGAGACAGCCTTTTTAATAAATGGTGTTGGGAAAATTGGACAGCTACACACAAAGAAATGAAACTAGACCATCAACAAAATAACTAGACCATACACAAAAATAAACTCAAAATGGATAAAACACTTAAATGTGACTCATGAATCCATAAAAATTCTGGAAGAAAATGTAGGCAACAAAATTTTGGACATCATACGCAGCAGAATTTTCACTGATACATCACCTGAGGCAACAGAAACAAAGAAAGAAATAAACACATGGGACTACATCAAACTAAAAAGCTTCTGTACAGCAAAAGAAACAGCCATAAAAATGGAAAGGCAACCCACTGTAAGGGAGATCATCATTGCAAATGATACATCAGATAAGAGGTTAATTTTCAAAATATATAGAGTACTCATATAACTCAACAAAAGGAAGAAAAAGAACCGGTTAAAAAATGGGCAGCCTGGCCGGTTTGGCTCAGCGGTTGGAACATTGGCCTGCGGAGCTGAGAGTTTTGGGTTCAGTTCCTGCTAGGGGCATGCACCAAAAAAACAAAACAAAAAAAAGGGGCAGAGCATCTAAATAGACACCTCTCCAAATAGGATATACAAATGGCCAAAAGACATATAAAAACATTCTCAACATCACTAATTATCAGAGAGATGCAGATTAAAATGACTGTGAGGTATCACCTCACACCTACCAGAATGGCTGCCATCAACAAATCATCATCAAGTACTGGTGAGGGTGTGGAGAAAAGGGGAATCCAGTACACTGCTTGTGGGAATGCAGAGTGGTGCCGTCAGTATTGAAAATAATATGGTGTTTCCTTAAAAAATTAAAAATTGAACTGCCATTTGACTCAGTGATCCCACTTCTAGGAATATATCCTAAGAAGCCTGAAATACCAATCATAAAGAATATATGTATCCCTATGTTTATAGTAGCATTATTTATAATTGTTAAGATCTGGTCTCTATCAATAGATGAGTGGATAAAAAAGCTGTGGTACATATACACAATGGAGTAATATACAGCTGTAAAAAATATCTCTTATTCTTTGAGACGATATGGAGAAACCTGGAGAATATTGTGCTATGGAAATAAACCAATCAGAGAAAGACAAATACCATATAATCTCACTTATTTGTAGAATGTAATGAACAAAATAAGCTGATGAATAAAATAGACCCAGAGACATACAAAGTAGTAGGGTTTAGACTGAAAAACCTCAGAGGAGGGGGTTACAGGGAGGGAATTGATAAATTGAATAACTTATATAGAACTTACATGCGTGTATGCATAACCAATGGACCTAGACAACAATGCTGTGAGGGGTGTGGGCAGGATCAGGAGGAGGGTGTCTATGGGGGAAAACAAAGAAACATCTGTAACAAAAATTAATTAATTAATAAAAAGTCAATGGAAAAAGTATCCTGGTTTGAGAATTAACATCAACAACAAAAAATAAAAAATGCTTATTCAACATTTCCTGTTAGATATATTAATAGACAACTCACATTTACTATATGAACGCAGAACCACTGATCTTGGCCCACAAGGTCCTGTGTCCACAGCTTTTCCCATTTCAGTGGATGGTGACCTCATTATTTTAATTACTTAATCCAAAAATGTTGCCATTATCTTCAATGGTCTATTTTTCTTAAACCCCACACCCAACTTATGTTCAAATTTTGTTAGTTCCATCTTTGAAACATATCTATAATTCACCAATTTTTTGCCACCTCTGCTGCTACCACCCAGAAGCAAGCTACCACCATTTCTTGTCTAAATTACTGAAATAGCATTCTGATCCCCTACAGTCTATTCTCTACCCCAGCTGCTAGTGTGATGTCTTTTTTTAAATCCTCACCCAAGGTTATTTTTCCCGTTGATTTTTAGATAGAGTGAGAGGGAGGGAAAGAAGGAGACAGGGTGGGGGAGAGAGAGAGAGAGAGAGAGAGAGAGAGAGAGAGAGAGAGAGATTGGCTGCTTCCCATATGACCCGGACCAGAGCCGGGGATCGAACCTGCAATCCAGGTACATGCCCTTAACTAGGAATCAAACCTGTGACTCTTTGGTTTGCAAGCCAACACTCCACTGAACAAAACTGGCCAGGGCAGAGTGATGTCTTAAATAGTAAATTAGATTGTGCTAGTTGTCTTCTGAAATCTCTGGAATGGCCCCATTCCATTTAGTGTAGAAGCCAAAATCCTTCCCATATTCTACAGGGTACTAAATGATTTGGCTTCACCCTTACCTTTCTGACCCCCTTTGTTATCATTGTTTACCCTGAGTGTTCCATCTGAGCCACATGATCCTTCTTGTTATGCTTCAAATATATCAAACATGTTCCTCCTCAGAGCCTTTACACCTGATGTTCTCTCTGTTTGGAACACTCCTCTCTCAGATGCCCACGTAGTTCCTCTTTCAGCTCTTTCACATCTTTTTTTCAAATATCTTTGCACATGATAGGCACCAAGGAAATATTTGTTGAATGAATGCATATATGAATGAAGAATGAAGGCAGGACTTAATGAGAAATTACCGGAGGACTTTTATTTGTATAATCAATCTATTAGTGAGCTTAGTGAGGATGAGGGGATGAAGAGAGAACCCTAACTGTGAGCAGTATCAATCTTGGTTGAGGAGAGGTGATGTTTAAAATAGTTCACTAACCATAAACTTTGGCACAGTAGGAGACTTCAACACACTATTTTTAACAACAATAGATCAAAAAAGAAATAGAGGACTTTAACAACAATATAAACCATTAGACCAAACAAATGTATACAGAACACTCCACCCAACAACCGGAAAATATATATATATTTTAAAGTGAATTCCTGAACATTATCCAAAAAGATCATATGCTATGTTACACTACAAGTCTCCATGAATTTTCAAAGATTGAAATTATATGAAGGATCTTTTATGACCACAATGAAATGAAGTAAGAAATCAATAGCAAAGAGAAAACTGGAAAATATACAAATATATGTAAATTAAACAAAAAACCAAGGTGTTCAAAATAAAAAGTTACAAGAGAAATTAGAAAATACCTTGTCACAGATAACAACAAAAATGCACCATACCAAAATGTCAGGGATTCATTGAAAGTAATGCTAAGAATAAAATTATAGTTGTAAATGTACACATTAAAAAAGAAGAAAGAACTTAGTGATGTTTTTCTCTCACACCTATACTTCTATCTCTCCCTCTAAAAGAAAAATTAATAAAATATATATTGTTTTATTAATTTTTGTTACAGATGTTTCTCATCCCCCCCCCACTGATTCCCTCTCCCCCTCCCTCCCTGCCCTGTCCCCAGCTTTGTTGTCCATGTCCATTGTTCATGCATACATGCATGTAAGTTCTGTGGTTTATCTCTCCCCCACCACCCCCTCTTCTGGGGATTGTCAGTCTGTACCCCACTTCCATGTCTCTGGGACTACCCCATTCCTCAGACTGTTATGTTCATTATATTCCACAAATAAGTGAGATCATATGATACTTGTCTTTCTCTGTTTGGCTTGTTTCACTTAGGATGATACTTTCCAGGTTCCTCCATGTAGACTCAAAGAATAATTAAGAGACCTTTCTTTCTTACAGCTGCGTAGTACTCCATTATGTATATGTACCAGCGCTTTTTTATCCATTCATCTACTGATGGACACTTGGGCTGTTTCCAGATCTTAGCTATTGTAAATAGTGCTGCTACAAACATGGGGGTACATATATTCTTTCTGATTGGTGTTACAGGCTTCTTAGAGTATATTCCTAGAAGTGGGATCACTGAGTCAAATGGAAGTTCAATTTTTAATTTTTTGAGGTAATACCATATTGTTTTCCATAGTGGCTGCACCAGTCTGCATTCCCACCAGCAGTGTACTACAGTCCCCTGTTCTCCACACCCTCGCCAACACTTGTTTGATGATTTGTTGATGGCAGACATTCTGACGAGTGTGAGGTGATACCACATTGTTGTGTTAATTTGCATCTCTCTGATGATTAGTGATGTTGAGCATTTCTTTATATGTCTCTTGGCCATTTGTATGTCCTGTTTGGAGAGGTTTCTATTTAGTTCCTCTGCCCATTTTTTAATTGGGTTCTTTGTCTTCCTTTTGTGAATTTGTATGAGCACTCTATATATATTGGAAATTACCCCCATATCTGATGTATCATTGGCAATTATTCTCTCCCATACAGTGGATAGCCTTTCCGTTTTGATGACTGTATCTTTTGCTGTGCAGAAGCTTTTGAGTTTGTTGTAGTCCCATGTGTTCATTTTCTTCCTATTTATATTGCCTTAGGTGATGTATCAGTGAAAATTCTGCTGCGTATGATGTCTGAAATTTTGTTGCCTACATTTTCTCCGGGATTGTCATGGATTCATGAGTCACATTAATGTCTTTTATAAATTTTGAGTTTATTATTGTGTAGGGTGTAAGTTGATGGTCTAGTTTCACTTTTCTGCATGTAGCTGTCCAATTTTCTCAACACTGTTTATTAAAGAGGCTGTCACTCCATTGTTTGCTCTTGCCTTCTCTGTCAAATATTAATTGAACATAGTGTCTTGGGTCCATTTCTGGGTTCTCTATTCTGTTTCACTGGTCTATATGCCTGTTCTTGTGCCAGTACCAGGCTGTTTTGATTACAGTGGCTTTGTAGTGTAACCTGAAATCTGGTAACGTGATCCCTCCAACTTTTTCTTCTTTTTTAAGATTGCTGTGGCTATTTGAGGTCTTTTTTGGTTCCATATGAATTTTTGAAGTACTTGTTCTAATTCTGTGAAGTATGTCGTTGGTGTTTTCATGGGGATTCCATTGAATCTATAGATTGCTTGGGGGTAGTATGGACATTTTAATGATGTTAATTCTTTCAATCCATGAACAGGGTATGTGCTTCCACTTTTTTATATCTCCCTCTATTTCTTTTTTTAATGACCTGCAGTTTTCTGCAAATAGGTCCTTTATTTCTTTGGTTAAGTTTATTCCTAGGTATCTTATTATTATTATTTTTTTTGCTGCAATGGTAAATGGGATTGTTTTCTTAGTTTCTCTTTCTGTGAGTTCATCATTGGTGTATAATAATGCCATCTATTTCTTGACGTTAATTTTGTATCCTTCTACTTTGCCACATTTATTTATTAAGTCTCATAAATTTTTGATGGAGTCTTGGGGTTTTTTTACGTATAGTATCATGTCATCTGCGAATAATGACAGTTTCACTTCCTCCTTTCCAATTTGGATCCCTTTTATTTTTTCTTCCTGTCTGATTGCTGTGGCTAAGACTTCCAAAACTATGTTAAATAAGAGTGGCGAAAATGGGCATCCTTGCCTTGTTCCTGTTCTTAAGAAAAATGCTTTTAGATTCTGCCCATTGAGTATGACGTTGGCTGTAGGGCTTTCTTATATGGCCTTTATTATGTCTAGATATGGTCCCTCTATTCCCACATTATGAGCATTTTTATCAGAAATGGATGCTGGATTTTGTTGAAGGCTTTTTCAGCATCTATTGATATGATCATGTGGTTTTTATTCTTCATTTAATTATGTGATGTATCACGTTTATTGATTTGTGAATATTGTACCAGCCTTGCATCCCTGGGATGAATCCCACTTGGTCATGTTGGATAATTTTTTTGGTATATTGCTGGATCTCATGTGCTAGTATTTTGTTCAGGATTTTGGCGTCTATGTTCATCAGGGATATTGGCCTGTAGTTTTCTTTCTTTGTAGTGTCTTTTTCTGGTTTTGGAATTAGAATTATGCTGGCTTCCTAAAACGAGTTTGAAAGTCTTCCTTCTTCTTGAATGTTTTGAAATAGTTTGAGGAGAATGGGTGTTAGTTCTTCTTTGAATGTTGGGTAAAACTCCCCTGTGAAGCCATCTGGGCCTGGGCTTTTGTTTGCTGGGAGAGGCTTGATTACATCTTCAATTTCTTTTGTTGTTATTGGTCTGTTCATGTTTTTTATCTCTTCCTGGTCCAGTTTTGGGAAACTATGTGTTTCTAGAAATTTTTCCATTTCGCTTAGATTGTCGAATTTGTTGCCATATAATTGTTCATAATAGTTGTTAACGATCTTTTGTATTTCTGTGGTGTCAGTTGTTACTTCTCCTCTTTCATTTCTGATTTTGTGTATTTGGGTTCTCACTCTTTGTTTCTTCGTGAGTCTAGCTAAGGGTGCATCAATCTTGTTTACCTTTTTGAAAAAACAGCTCTTTGTTTCATTGATCCTTTGAATTGTTTTTTGGACTCTATGTCATTTATTTCTACTCTGATCTTTACTATTTTCTTCCTTCTACTTGCTCTGGGGTTTTCTTTTTGTTTGCTCTCTAGTTCTTTAAGTTGTGATGTTAGATAGTCTATTAGAGATTTTTCTTGTTTATTGAGGTAGGCCTGTAGTGCTATGAACTTCCCACTCAGAACTGCTTTCGCTGCATCCCATAGATTTTGTGTTGTTGTGTCTTCATTCTCATTCGTTTTCAGGAATTTTTTAATTGCTTCCTTGATCTCCTTGGGAACCCATTCATTGTTTAATAACGTGCTATTTAGCTTCCATGTGTTCATATGTCTTTGTATGTTCTTCTTGCAATTGATTTCTAGTTTCATGCCATTGTGATGTGAGAAGATGCTTGATATGTCTTCTTGAACTAGTAGAGACTTAGTTTGTGTCCTAACATGTGGTCTATCTTTGAGAATGTCCCATGTGCTCTTGAGAAGAATGTGAATTCTGTAGTTTTGGGATGTAATTCTCTGTAGCTATCTATTAAATCCATTTGGTCTAGTGCTTCATTTATAGTCTCTGTTTCCTTGCTAATTTTTTATCTAGAGGATCTATACAGTGATGTCAACGGGGTGTTGATGTCCCCTGCTATGACTGTATTGCTATCGTTTTTTTCTTTGAAGTCCTCCAGGAGATTTTAAATATATTTTGATGCTTCTATATTGGGTGCATATATGTTTATCAAGGTTATATCTTCCTGTTGGATAGATCCTTTCAATATTATGTAGTGGCCTTCTTTGTCTCTAGTTATGACCTTCATTTTGAAATATATTTTATCAGATATGAGTGTTGCTACCACAGCTTTTTTTTTTTTTCTTTCCGTTTGCTTGGAAGATTTTTTTCCATCCCTTCACTTTCAACCTATGTGAGTCTTTTGTTGTGAGGTGGGTCTCCTGTAAACAACACATATATGAGTCATGCTTTCTTATCCAATCAGCTACTCTGTCTTTTTATCAGAGCATTCAGTCCATTTACACTTAAGGTTATTATTGATATGTACTTATTTATTGCCATTTTTGTTTAGTGTGGTTATATTTTTCTTCCTATTTCTCCTGCTAATTACAGCAGTCCTTTTAACATTTCTTGCAGTGTTGGTTTGGTGGTAATGTATTCCCTTAGCCTTTTTTTGGTCTGGGAAGCTCTTTATTTGACCTTCTATTTTGAATTATAGCCTTGTTGGGTAGAGTAATCTTGGATTCAGATTCTTGTTTTTCATTACCTTGATTAACTCATGCCATTCCCTTCTGGCCTGTAGTGTGTCTGTTCAGAAGTCAGCTGAGAGCCTTATGGGGTTTCCTTTGTAGGTAACCTGTTGCTTCTCTCTTCCTGCTTTTAGGATTGTCTCTTTGGCTTGAATTTTTGGCACTTTGATTACTATGTGTCTTGGTGTGGGCTTGTTTGTGTTCTTCTTACTTGAGGCTCTCGGTGCTTCTTGAACTTGAATACCTTCTTTCTTCACCAAATTAGGGAAGTTTTCTGTCACTATTTCTTCAAATATATTCTCTAATTTTCCTCTTCTTCAGGGACACCTATGATGCGAATGTTATTATGTTTCCAGTTGTTCCACCGTTCTGTTAAGCTTTTTTCCTGTTTTTTAATTATATTTTCCTTTTGTTTTACTGATTGGTTGATTTTTTTCTACCCTATCTTCTAATTTACTGATCCGGTCCTCAGCTTCCTCTACTCTGCTCTTTAGACTTTCCAATGTGTTTTTTATTTCTGACATGTCATTCTTCATTTCTTCCTGGTGGTTTTTAATTTCCAACTGGTTGATTTTCAACATTTCTATGTCTTTACTCATGGTGCTCATGTCCTTACACATGCTGTTGTGCTTTCTCAAGATCATGGCTCTGAATTATAGTTCTGTTTACTTGCTTAACTGCACCTAATTTATCTCATCTTCAGTAGAGATCTCTTGTTCTTTCAGTTGGCTTTTATTTCTGTTTTTTCATTATTTTGGCTATCACAGTGGGCTTTGGAGTCTGCCAAATTTTCCCCGTGGGTATTGGTGTTCTGCTGTTTGTGGCTCCTTCTCCTGGGTTTGGATGAGGCAGGGAGTCCCACTTTAAACACCACTGTCAAGTCTTAACTTTCCTGGTTAGAGTTGGTAGCCCAGGGAATGGTAGTTATCCTCTAGCTTTTTTGCCTGGAGGCTATTAGTAGAGGTCACCTTAAGAACCCTGGTTTCTGCCCTGGCCAGTTTGGCTCAGCGGTTGAGTGTTGGCCTGCGGACCAGAGTCCTTGGTTCAGTTCCCGCTAGGGGCACATACTACAAAAAAAAAAGAACCTTGGTTTCTGAGTTGACAGAAAAACTCCCTCAGGTGCTCAGTGTAAGAGGATTTCCAGAGTGTGGGGCAGATGCTGTTTGTTAATGGGCCTCAATTAGCATTTCAATGGCCACTGGGTGGGGTTGAATCTCCAAGGCAGGGGCCACCACCTCTCCCCAGGGCCCTGGGAAGGAGTAAGATGACCACAGTCTTGCTTGGCTACACTCAGCGAAATCTCTGAGCACCCTCTAAATCCCGAGTGTCCCCACTCAGATCCAGTCCAGTCTGCCCTCCCTCTGCCAGAGCCCAAGGTGAGTGGCTGCTGCCAATTTAGCCTCTGTCCGGGCTCTGCGCCATGCAGCCGCCTGGGACTTGAACCCGAGGGCGCTGCTCCCAGCTAAGGGTGGCTGAGGCTGCGGCAGCTCCCAGCGCAGGGCATAGCACCCAGCCGAGGCAGCTGCTGGTCCCAGCTGAGGCCACAGAACCCAGAAGAGGGCGCAGCTTTCAGCTGAGGCCGCTGGTCCCAGCCGAGGTCTCAGGACCCAGCCGAGGCAGCCGCAGGTCCCAGCCAAGGCGGCCGCAGGTCCCAGCCGAGGCGGCTGGTCCCAGCCGAGGCCGCAGCAGGTCCATGGGCTCCCGGCCCCCTCTCACGTCTTTGTAATCCTACCAGGATTGTGTCAGTGTCCCTGGTTATGTGGTCCTCCAAGCTGCCTTTTGGTTGCCCCTTCCTGACGATCTGTCTTTATTTTCATTGTAATTCTAGTTTGGTCCTGGGAGATTCACTCCGCCGCTATAAAGGCATTTTTAATAAAATATTTTTTTAAAAAGTCCAGCCAGTGTGCCTCAGTGAATTGAATGATATCCCATGGACTGAGAGGTCCTGGGTTCAATTCCTGGTCAGGGCACATGCTCGAGTTGTGGGCTTGATTCCCTTTAGGGAGTGTGCAGGAGGCAGTCAATCAATGTTTCTCTCTCACATCAATGTTTCTATCTCTCCTTCTCTCCTCCTCTCTTTCAAAAAAAATCAATATAAACATATTTAAAAAAAGAGGATATTAAATTAATAACCTAACATTATACTGAAAAGAAGAGCAAACTAAACACAAATCTAGAAGAAAAAAGAAAATAATAAAAATTAAATCAGAGATAAATAAAGAATAAAAAATCAACAAAACCAAAAGTTGTTTCTTCGTAAACATCAGTACAAACCTGTGGCTAGACTAAGAAAAAGAGATAGAAGACTCAAATCATTAAAATCAGAAATTAAATAGGGATGTCACTACTAATTATACAGAAATAAAAATGATTGTAAGACAATACTATGAATGTTTATATGCCAATAGATCGGATAACCTAGATGAAGTAGAAAAATTCCTAGAAGCACACAATCTAACAAAACTATATTATGAAAAAATAGAAAATCTGAATAGATCTATATTAAAGAGATTGAATCAGTAATCAAAACTTCCCAACAAAGAAATGCCCTGGACCAGATGACTTCACTGGTAAATTCTGCGAATACCAATCCTTCCCAAACTCTGCTAAAAATATTGAAGAAGAAGGAATGCTTTCTAACTCATTGTATGAGGCCAACATTACCCAGATATCAAAACCAAACAAAGACATTACAAAAAAGGAAATTTATAGACTAATATCCCTGATGGACATTGATGTAAATATCCCCCCCCCCCCACCCAAGAACACTAGCAAACTGACAGCAGTATATTTAAAAAGACTAAACACTGACTAAATGAGGCTTATTTCTGGAATGCAAACATGGTTTAATATATGAAAATCAATCAATGTAACATACCACATTAATAGAGTAAAGGAAAAATCTACATGATTACCTCAACTGATACAGTAAAAGCATTTGACATTTAGAACACCCTTTATTGATTAAAAAAAACTTAGTGTATTAGAAATAGAAGGAAACTTCCTCAACACAATAAAGGCTGTATATGAAAAACCCATAGTTAACATAAAATTTAATGGTGAAAGACTGAACATTTTTCTTCTAAGATCCAGAACAAGACAAAGATGGCTACTTTGTCACTTCTATTCAAATAGTACTAAAGTCTTAGCCTAAGCAATTAGGCAAGAAAAAAAATAGGTATCTAAATTGGAAAGGAAGAAGTAGAATTATATTTATTCACAGATAACATGGTTTTATATGTAGAAATCCCTGAAGATTCCATATACAATAAAACAGAGCTAATGAATTCAGTAAAGTTGCAAGATTCAAAATTAATGTACAAAGGTCAGTTGCATTTCTATGCATGAACAATGAGCAATTCAAGAAAGGAATTAAGAAAACAATTTCACTTACAATAGCATCAAAAATAATAAAATACCTAGGAATAGATTTAATGGAGGAGGAGACTGGAAACTCAAAACATTGCCAAAAAAATTAAAGACATAAATGGAAAAACATCTCCTGTTTATGAACTGGAAGCGTTGATATTATTAAGGTGACAATATTAGCCAAAGTAATCTGAAGATTCTATGTAATCCCTATCAAAATCAAAATGGCATTCTTTTCAAAAATAGAAAAACCAATCCTAACATTCAGATGTAATCACAAGGGACCCAGAATACCCAGAATAATCTTGAAAAAGAAGAAGAAAAATGGAGCTCTCAAATGCTCTGATTTCAAAACTTACTTTAAGCCTCCAGTAATTAAAGAAGTGTGGTTCTTTCTGACACAAGGGCAGACCAATAAAGAGTCCAGAAGTAACCCTTCATATCTAGGGTCAATGATTTCCTACAAGGGTATCAAGTTCACAACAAATGATGATAAGACTATTGGGGAAAAGGACAGTCTTTTCAACAAATGCTGCTGAGAAAATTTGATATCCACATGCAAGAAAATGAAATTGTAACATTATACTATACCATTTATAAAAATTAAGTCAAAATTAATTAAAGACCTAAAAGTAAGAACTATAATAAAGATTCTTATAAGAATACATAGGAGATGGGGGGGAAAAGGAGGGGAACATTTGTAATACTCTCAACAATAAAGATTTTTTAAAAAATAGGGGAGAATCTTCATGACCTTGGGTTTGGCAATAATCTCTTGGATGTGACATCAAAAACATAGAAAAGCAGCCCCAGCTGGTGTGGCTCAGTGGATTGAGTGTCGTCTGGTGCACCAAAAGTTCACTGGTTCAATTCCAGTAGGGAGCATGCAGAAGGCAGCTGGTCAATGTTTCTCTCTTATCAACATTTCTTTCCCTCTCTCATTTCCTCTTTCTCTAAAATCAATAAAAAACATTTTTAGAAAATATAGAAAAATAGAATTAAAAGTAGATAAATTGGATGTTATCAAAATTTAAAACTTTTATACATCATAAAATGATGTCCAACATCACTAGTAATTAGAAAAATGTAAATTAAAACCACAGTGAAGTACCACTTCAAACACATTAAGACAGCTATTTTGAAAAAATATAAAAAAAAAATAATGTGTTGGCAAGGATGTGTAGAAATTGGAACCATTGTACAGCCCTCATGCATTGTTGGTGGGTATGTGAAATGGTGTAGCCATGATGGAAAACAATATAAAAAGTTAAATAGAGAATTACCATATAATCCAGCAATACCACTTCCAGGTATATATCCAAAAGAATTAAAAGCAGAGAGTCAAATACTTGTTCAACACTGTTCTTAGAAGCATTATTAACAATAGCTAACAGGTGGAACAATCTAAATGTCCATTGACAGATGAATGAATAGACAAATTCAATCTTAAAAAGAAATGAAATTGTGATACATGCTAAAATATGGATGGATCTTGAAATATTATGCTGCATTAAAAAAGCCAGATGTGCTCTAGCTGGTTTGGCTCAGCTGTTAGAGGGTCGGCCTACAGACCAGAGAGTCCTGGGTTCGGTTCCCACTAAGGGTACGTACCTCAGTTGCAGTTTGTCCCCGGCCCTGGTTGGGTCATGCAGGTGGCAGCCACTCGATGTTTCTCTCTCTCCCTCCCACTCAATCTGAACAAAAAAACTAAAAAATGAGGATAAAAAAAAAAGTCAGATGTACAAAAATCTAATGTTGTACAACTCTGCTTATATGAGATTCTTAGAGTTTCTGTTTGAGACGATGATAAGTTTCTAGAAATAGATAAGGATGGTGTTTGCAAAACACTTCGTGTCATTCTTATTTACCACAACAAAAAGATAAAATATGAGCTAGTGGGGTTGAGAAGCAATGCTGAATGAAATTTGTCAGAGTATGCACTCTGAGTACTACTCTCAACATAGAATAGACACTGCTGATAAAGTGAGAGACCTAAGGAATAGAGTTAAGAAAAGTAGACAAAATGTAATTGTAATAGCCAGTTTAAAAGGATTAGAAAGAAAATGATAGCACGGCCGGTGTGGTTCAGTGGTTTAGTGTCAACCCATGCACCAAGAGGTCTCTGGTTAGATTCCCGGTCAGGGCACATGACCAGGTTGTGGGCCAAGTCCTCAGTGGGGAATATGCAGGAGGCAGCCAGTCAATGTTCTCTCTCATCGAAGTTTCTGTCTCTCTCTCCCTCTCCCCTCCTCTCTCTTTACAAAATCAATGAAGTCCTTCCCAGGAGCTCGCCTGCACATTTCCCTTCTCCCTCTTCTCCCCCACATCCCCAAAATCTTTAACGAGTAAAGAAAATGATAGATGTGAAAAATAGGCAGAGAAAATTCAATATACACATAATTGATGTCCTTAAAAAAGAAAACTAAAGTAATAGAACAGAAAATATATTTACAGATTTAATTTAAGAAATGTTTCAGAAATAAAAGAAGTATGATTGTACAAAATAAATGGACACATCATGTCCAAGAAAAAATTGACTCAAAAACATATTCAAGTGATATTATTGGAGTTAAAAGATAAAGGGACTCTACTTTAGGCAAGCATGCAAAGTAATTAAGTAACTAAAAGGGAAAATTGGCTGCCTTCAGGTCTCCATAGCTATTTACTATTAGAAGATATGTAAGCAAAGTCTATAAGATCCTCATGGAAAGAAAATACAGTATGACCAAAAAAATGTATACCCAGCTCAACTGTGCTTTAGGTACAAAGCCAACACAAAAATATTTTTGAGTGTGCAAGAACTCAGGAAATACAGCATGGTACTCTACTTAATAAAGTAATTTCCCATGAGGGTATGAGTTAACAATTCTGAGACTACTCTACAAGTATACTGAAATTGAACAATTAAATAAATGGATGGTGGGTGATGGGAGCCAGGTTTCTCACTCTTGGATTGGGAATTTACAGATAAACAAGGGGAGGAGACAAGAATGATCCATGTGGTAATGGATTAGAATTAGAGACATCACATTTAACTTAATATAGGTTCAAATGGTTATATATAGAGAAATATTTATAGCTATGTGTATGTACACAGGTTAATATATACACATATGTTTATTTGGTCTGCCATCTGACAGGGACTAAATGAAACAATGCTCCAGTGGCAACAAGCACACATAGGGCCCAAGTCTTAGTTTTTAATACCATTCTTCAATAAGAGGAACCAGGGATCCTTGGAGACATGGCTAATTCTAGGACTTGGACTGGAATTATACAAGATGAGCCTGGCACATCTTATAGTGCCAGAAAGTAAGAAAGTGTGAAGAAAGAAAGCCCACATTGATTGCGATATCTCAAAGGGTATAGGAGCCAACAAAAAAGGGCTCCCAGTGGCCAAAGCTGAAGCAATTTGAGCAACAAAATAAAGTCATATTGCATTACAATTCAAATATAAAATAAGTATCACAAATGTAAACTGATATAAATAAACGATTGAATTAAATAACAAATGGGGAATAGAAGAGACAAATCTCCTGTGCAGAATTCCAAATTAATTATGCAGCTTCTCCACTGAATTCAGTAATCAATCCCGGTGCCAGAGAAAAAACTCTGTTGGAATTACTCAAAGTCTATTGTCTCCAACATGTCACCTTTCTAAAATTCTAAGGAATTTTAAAGAGAGGTTTGACTGTAATTTTTTTTTTTTTTACTTATATACTGATGGCTGACTTTAGAACCTAAGCCTGAAGAAGATGGGACCCCATTTATTAGCCACCTGTAGAGCCCACTACAGGGCCATACATGAGGCAGGGCTCCTCCATATTTGTTTTTTAAATAGTCATAATGGTGTATTATGGGGTGCCATATGGTGTGCTATTTCTACAATCATCGGGTGCTGAGAAAATGACATTTACAAAAAAAGTTGGTCACGGGCATCAATTCATCTGACACACTCCACCTCATTCCCAAACAAATCTCCCCTCCAAGCCTCCTCTTTCTTGCTCAGCTCTGCCCCATGCAACCTTCTAACTCATTGCCTTATGCTTCTGCCTTCACCTATTACAGTTGTGCCCACCATCTATTCCATTTTAACATACCAATGTGTTCCCATTAATACCTCCCACTAGAGTACTAATGATTAATATTCAGAGTGACTTGGAGACCAGCTCTCTTATAATAGCTGTGAGGACCAGGCCCTGGTTCAAACCCACAAAACACAAGCCAAATTACATACTCAGTGGTGAAGGCATTTTTCAAGTTCCACCCTCATATGAGTGAAGGTGGACCAAGCTTTATGTGGCCATGTTGATCAAACGTGGGGAGATGACTGTAATCCCCTCCGCTTAGTTTTCATTTCTTGATTCTTCTCCAAGACTTCTTTTTGATATTTCCTCTTATTTAGAAGAGGTTGAAGGGGGATTGGTATAGGGTAGAATGCTATTCTACAGTTTGGGGATTTATCCTATAGAAATAGGGAGTCACTGAGAGGTTTTTAAGAAAGTCGGCTTCGTATTTTTGTCTTAGAAAGCAAGTTCAATCTGTGGCAGTGGCTATGTCTCCCAGTGATTTTACATGAGAAGAATTATCAGTCCTGGCCAGTTTGGCTCAGTGGTTGGAGCATTGGCCTATGGTCCAGAGAGACCTGGGTTCGGTTCCTGCTAAGGGCACGTACCTTGGTTGCGGTTTGTCCCCTGGTTGGTCGTGCGGGTGGCAGCCACTCATTGTGTCCCTTTCACGTCGATGTTTCTCTCTCTCTCACTCTCCCTCCCACTCTATCTGAACAAAAAAATGGAAAAATATCCTCAGGTGAGAAAAAAAAGAATTATCATACAAGCAATCAATTTCAAAAGGACTTCAACTTTTGAAAACAACTCAGTGAGGATGAAGTTCCTAGACCTCCAGTGCACCTGTTCCTAGACCTCCAGTGCACAGTTTGAGCAGATTTGCTTCTAAGGCTTCCTGTTTTAATGTCAGAAGTCCATTCAAGGGAACATCCCCATGAATGGACTGTTACCTCGGAAACCTACTTAGAGTCTCTGTCCATTTCTCTGTTCTTTTCTGTTTATCTCTCTTTCCTCCCCCAACCATATATCTCCTCATATCGCCCTCCCTCTCTTGCTTGTCTCTCCCCTGCCTTTTTAAAATTTATTTTCACCCGAGGACATTTTTCCATTTATTTGTTCAGATAGAGCGGGAGGGAGAGAGAGGAAGGAGAGAGAGAAACATCGATGTCAAAGGGACACATTGAGTAGCTGCCTCCTGCATGACCCAACCAGGGCCGGGGACAAACTGCAACTGAGGTATGTGCCCTTAGCCGGAGCCAAACCTGGGTCTCTCTGGACTGCAGGCCGATGCTCTAACCTCTGAGCCAAACCGTCCAGGGCTCTCCCCTCCCATATTTTAAGTAGTTAAAATATGGAATTGTGTATGAAATATGCACATTATCCTTGTATCTATTGACTAAAGATAAATGTTCTCTGTTATAAATCAGGCACGTTTAATCTTTTATGTCTTTTGAAAACAAAACTAAAAACCAATTAGGTTGCTCTATAACCTGTGGCCTCTGAGCACATTACTTACCCTTCTGTGCCTCAGTTTCCTCACCTAGAAAATGGGGATTCTAACAGAATGTATTTTATAGGGTTAGTTGAAGATGAAATAAATTGATACATTAAACAGCTCTATTTTTTTCACATTCTTTTAATAACTTGATTAAAATAGCCCTGGCCAGTTTGGCTCAGCGGTTAGAGAGTCGGCCTGCAGTTGTGAGAGACCAGGGTTCAGTTCCCACTAAGGGCGTGTACCTCGGTTGCAGTTTGTCCCCGGCCCTGGTTGGGTTGTGCGGGTGGCAGCCACTCGATGTGTCCCTTTCACGGGATCTTTCTCTCTCTCTCTCTCCCCTTCCCACTTTATCTGAAAAAGAAAATGGAAAAATGTCCTCAGGTGAGGATAAAAAAATAAATAAATAAATAAAAATAAAACCACCTTATGATTCAGCAATCCCTGGCTATATATCCAAAGGAAATTAAATTGGGATCTCAAAAAGGTATTTGCACTTCCATGTTTACTGCAGCATTATTGAAAATAACCAAGATGTAGAAATAACCTAAGTGTTCATTGACAGATGAGTGTATAAAGAAGTTGTGGTATATGTGTGTGTGTGTGTGTGTGTGTGTGTGTGTATATAATGAAATATTATTCAGCCATAAAAAGAAGGAAATCCTCCCATTTGCAACAACATGGATGAACCTGGAGGACATATGTTAAGTGAAACAAGACAGACACAGAAAGACAAATACTTCTTTTAAAAATTAATTTAATTTTATTTATTTATTTAGAGAAAGAGAAAGGGAGAGATAGAAACATCCATGTGAGAGAGAAACACTAATCTGCTGCCTCCTGCATGCCCCCTACTAGGGATCGAGCCTGTAACCTGGGCATGTGCCCTAACTGGGAATGGGACTGGGATCTTTCAGCCCATGGGACAACACTCAATATACTGAGCCACACTGGCTGGGTGACAAATACTTTTTTTTTTTTTTAATTAATTAATTTATTTTTGTTATAGATGTTTCTCCTTTTTCCCCCACTGATTCCCCCCTCCCCACCCTGTCCCCAGCTTTGTTGTCCATGTCCGTTGTTCATGCATACATGCATATAAGTTCTGTGGATTATCTCTCCTCCACCACCCCCTCTTCTGGGGATTGTCAGTCTGTACCCCACTTCCACGTCTCTGGGACTACCCCATTCCTCAGACTGTTATGTTCATTATATTCCACAAATAAGTGAGATCATATGATACTTGTCTTTCTCTGTTTGGCTTGTTTCACTTAGGGTAATACTTTCCAGGTCCCTCCATGTAGTCTCAAAGGATAACAAATCTTTCTTTCTTACAGGTGCATAGTACTCCATTGTGTATATGTACCACAGCTTTTCTATCCATTTGTCTACTGATGGACATTTGGGCTGTTTCCAGATCTTAACTATTGTAAATAGTGCTGCTATGAACATGGGGGTACATATACTTTTTATGTGTGGAATCTGAAAAGGCTAAATCATAGAAGCAAAGTGGAATGGTGGTTGCCAGGGGCTGGGGGGTTGGGGAAAATGGGGAGATGCTAGCCAAAGGCTAAACAGCTTTTAAATGTGTGCCTGAATGTGCTAAGTTTTTGCTAATATTATGAAGTAATTTTTCCTACTTCCTGTGGATGAGTGGGCTTCCATTTTAAGTCTTAGACCTTGTGGTAGAAGCTCTGCCTGTACTTATTTCTCTGATTATTTCTGTAGTACCTCTCACTCAGAGTCTCCAATGGTTAAGCAGAATTTTTCCAATTAATCAGCATTTAGAGATGGTTTACCACTGAGAGAAAGAGAAGGAGGAATTTAAGAACAGCCAGCACCTGGTTCCAGGAAGAGAGTTGCTGGAAGGTTCTGATAGAGTTCTGGGTCTTGACTCTTCTCTGTTACCCAACTGACTCTAAAGCAGTAGACCTACACCCACACTTAACTTTGGGGGAACAGTTCATTGTTGTCTCAGCTGTGGCTTCTATAACAAAAAATACCACAGACTGGGTAGATTAAACAAATTTATTTCTCACAGCTTTGGAGACTGGGAAGACTGAGATCAGGGTGCTGGCATGGTCAGGTTCTAGTGAGGGCCCTCTTCCTGGTTTGCTGATGGCCACCTTCTTGTTGCATCCATCCGTACATGGTAGAGAAAGCAAGCTCTAGTCTCTCTCTTCTTACCAGGGCACTAATTCCATCATGGGGCCACTACCCTCATGACCTTATCTAAACCTACCTACCTACTAATGGCTCTCTCTCCTAATACCATGCCATTGGAGGTTATAATTTTAACATAAGAATGGCAAGGGGAGTGCACAAATATGCAGTTCATAACAATTGCTACTTGTAAACTGTTTTTTTAAATTGTGATTATTCAATATTCCAGTCCATCTTCCTTGCAGGAATAGAGCTGCTTGAGAGATGACATGGGCACAGGGGTACCATGAGTCCACTGATCCTGGCACATTCAGTCAGTTTGTCCGGGGAAAAAAAGCCAATCAAGTCTGGACTTGTATTCTTTGGTAGAAACCCTTCAAGTTGCCCCAGAAAGTTGCTTTTGTTCGAACACACTGCACACACTCAGAAATATTCTTAGGTTAGATGGAAATTACTTTAATGAAAAAAGTTTCCATCTTAGGTTAGATGGAAATTATTTTAATGGTTTCAGTGTTTGATGGCATGCAGTCATTCTCTCACAACCTAGTAATTTATGAGATAACAATCACGCAATACATCTTGCCTAGGCTTATAAATATTTAAACAGATAATCCATTTTTAATTTGACACTTGTCAACATTTAAAGGATCTTTTGAAAATTGAATAACAAAATATTTCAAGAAGACAGGTTGAAAAATTAATGCTGATAGAATGAAAGACCATCTAACCCTCTGGGGTACAATCTAAGGACATGTTGAAGGCTTACTGACTTAGAGGAAAAAATATCTGGAGAAGACCACAATTAAAAGTAGTCTAAAACTGCTTCTAACTTCAAGGTCTATTAGGGCAGGAACCCCATTTTCCAATTCAATGGTACATTCCTCTGGCTGAGAAACATGTGGACAAAATGACGTTTGAAAGGATATTTTAAAATTTTTTATTATTTAAAATTTTTATTATATATATTTCCTAAGAGCAATATCGCTTCATGCCATTTACACTTGCATAACATAAGGCTGGAATAGCAAAGCACTACAGAGATGAATGTTGAAGAAGCCCTTGGGTTAGGTTAAAATCGAGTCAAATGAATATAGTCCAAAGTTGTTTCCACAGGAAGTTTTTTCTCTGTGATTTCTAGCAAGAATAATAACAATACCACTTCATTAGAAAGTCAAACGTCTGTCTACACCTTGGACAGTATCTTAAGCGATTCTCGGAGCACTCCTTCATTCCATCCATCATTTATGTTTCTGGGGATGTGGGCCCAGGAATCCTGTCTTATACACCAACGATGAACTCACAGAAAGAGAAACTGAAAAAACAATCCCATTTACCATCGTGGCAAAAAAATTAAGATACCCAGAAAGAAACTTAACCAAAGAAGTAAAGGACCTATTTGCAGAAAACTACAGGACATTGAAAAAGAAAAATAGAGGAAGATATAAAAAAGTGGAAGCACATACCTTGTTCATGGATTGGAACAATTAACATAATTAAAATGTCCATATTACCCAAAGCAATCTATAGATTCAATGCAATCCCCATCAAAATACCAATGACATACTTCACAGAACTAGAACAAATACTTCAAAAGTTCATATAGGACCATAAAAGACCCTGAGTGGCCACAGCAATCTTGAAAAAGAAGGACAAAGTAGGTGGGATCACATTACCAGATTTCAGGTTATACTACAAAGCCACTGTAATCAAAACAACCTGGTACTGGCACAAGAACAGGCATATAGACCATTGGAACAGAACAGAGAACCCAGAAATGGACCCAAGACATTATGCTCAATTAATATTTGACAGAGGAGGCAAGAGCAAACAATGGAGTGACAGCCTCTTTAATAAACAGTGTTGAGAAAATTGGACAGCTACATGCAAAGAAATAAAACTAGACCATCAACTTACACCATACACAAAAATAAACTCAAAATGGATAAAAGACTTAAATGTGACCCATGAATCCATAAAAATTCTAGAAGAGACTGTAGGCAACAAAATTTCAGACATCATACGCAGCAGAATTTTCACTGATACATCACCTAAGACAACAGAAACAAAGGAAAAAAATGAACACGTGGGACTACATCGAACTAAAAAGTTTCTGCACAGCAAAAGATACAACCATCAAAATAGAAAGGCAACCCACTGTATGGGAGAGCATAACTGCCAATGACACATCAGATAAGGGGTTAATTTCCAAAATATATAAAGTACTCATACAAAAGAAAGACAAAGAACCCAATTTAAAAATGGGCAGAGGAACTAAATAGACACCTCTCCAAACAGGACATATAAATGGCCAAGAGACATATGAAGAAATGCTCAACATCATTAATCATCAGAGAGATGCAAATTAAAATAATAATGAGGTATCACCTCACACCTGTCAGAATGGCCACCATCAACAAATCATCAAACAAGTGTTGGCGAGGGTGTGGAGAAAAAGGGACGCTAGTACACTGCTGGTGGGAATGCAGACTGGTGCAGCCACTATGGAAAATATGGTGTCACCTCAAAAAAATAAAAATTGAACTGCCATTTGACCCAGTCATCCCACTTCTAGAAATATACCCTAAGAAGCCTGAAACACCAATCAGAAAGAATATATGTACCCCCATGTTCATAGCAGCACTATTTACAATAGCTAAGATCTGGAAACAACCCAAGTGTCCATCAGTAGACAATGGATAGAAAAGCTGTGGTACATATACACAATGGAGTACTATGCAGCTGTAAGAAAAAAAGATCTCTTATCCTATGAGACGACATGGAGGGACCTGGAAAGTATTATCCTAAGCGAAACAAGCCAAGTGGAAAAAGACAAATACTACATGATGTCACTTATTCGTGGAATATAATGAACATAACAGTCTGAGGAATAGGGTAGACCCAGATACATGGAAATAGGGTACAGACTGACAACCCTCAGAATAGGGGGCAGTTGGAGGAGGGAAGAGTAAACCACAGAAGTTATATGCATATACACATAACCAATGGATATGGACAACAAAGCCAGGGACCAGTGGGGGTATGGGGAGAAGGGTGTCAATGGGGTAAAAAAGGAGAAACATCTGTAACAAAAATAAAATAAAATAATATATATAGGGAAAAAACAAACAAACAAACAAACAAACAAATGGCAGAACGGAGGCTGTAAGGGTGTAAAAATGACCTTTTAAGGATTATTTACATAGGCAAGGAGGTGACCAGCTCTTTTTCTATCAGGAGGCAAGAAGATGTGCTACCCAGTTAGCATGCTCTTTAGCCAGAAGACTTTAGATTTTAAGAAAAATCTGACCCTGACCAGCCACCGCACAGTGTCAAGGTAAAAGCAGGTGACTGTTTACAGTATTTAAGCAGCAAAACTCCATCTCCTGGTGGCACCTCCCCCGCCAAAGGGACAATGAGGTTGGAGTTTGGTGAGCTGGTATTGAGCAAAGCAACTGTATCAGCAACTTACCCCAGTGGGAACCCCCCCCCCCCCCACCGCCCGCCTCAGCGCCGGATGACCCCTGCCGCGGGTGGTGGGGAGGCGATAAAATGAAGCTTAGGCATGGAACCCCTCTACCCCATCCCCGGCAAGGTGCTGGGACTTTTCTTTACAATTTGAATTGGGAGTGTGTCAACCCGGCCGCCCGCAAGGTAGAAAGGGCATCCCTCCTTTCCCCAGGCTCCACGCGAAGCTGCACTGGCCAGGGAGCCGGCGCCGCTCGGTTCTCGATTGCTCGCGCCTGGCAGCGGCGAGCGGCGCTCGCAGGGACTGAGGCTCGGCGTTCTAGGTATCGGGTCTGGCTCGCACTAGCAGCGACGCACTCACGGCGGCGCCCTGGGGCCTGGAGAGGGTGGAAGGGGGCGGGCGCGGCGGCCAGCGCGGGGATGTCGAGGAGCTCGAAGCTGGTGCTGGGCCTCTCGGTGGTGCTGACGACGGCCACGGTGGCCGGCGTGCATCTGAAGCAGCGGCAGGACCGGCAGGTCGGTGTCACGTGACAGTCTCTTCCGGGCCAGTGCGGCGGCGGCGGCGGCTTCGGGCTCTTCTCTCGCCGCGTGGTTTTCCATTTGTCCTGGTTTTTCCTTCTCCCTTGTCCTTTCCTCCCGGGTGGCGCAGCCCGGCACTCTCATGCTTATGGGACTGCGGCTGGCTGCCGCTTGTTCGGCCCTGGGCGCTGCAGCCCCCGGCTGCGTGCGCCCTCGAGGTCCAGGCCACGCTCTTCTGGCGGGCGCCTGGGAGCCCGGCCCTCTCTGCGCTAAAGTTGCGTGGCTCCCGCGAACGCGCGGTCGTGGGGTGGTCAGCGGTCCCGTTTTCAAATCACAGCCAACTTGCAGTGATACGACCTTTCGGAATGTTACTGGGACCGTAGGAAAATGGAGGAGGGGAAGGGGTTTCCTTGGAGTGCATTCAGCAGGTTACTGGCCTCTCTCCACCTCCTGGCCCAAGGTTGGGTCCTAATGTGTTTAAATGCTAAGATTTTAACCTATGACAAAGAAGCATCCCTGTCTCCACCTTCTTGCCTTTGGTCAAGGTAATTTGGTGAGATACCTCAATGTTGTTTTGTTTTGTTTTATTATATTTTATAAGGAACAGTTTGCTATGAAATTAGATTCTGGGAACGTTAGGGATATCAATCTCCAAATTTTCTCTTTCCTTTTTTTTTGGTACTTGTATTTCTAGACATATCGTGACTTACTGATCATTGGATTGAGTGTCCATTCTGTGTCTCTCAGCTCATAATTTCTTTCTTATTCAAGTAGCACACGTTTAATGAGTGATCACTGTGTGCCAGGCACTGCACTAGGCGTTGTGGGAAGCGAAGATAAGGAAGCATAGCTGCTCCTGAGAGAGACTGAGTGATTCGAAACAGTGCTGAACGTTTAGAACGGGAGCTAGGTCATCAGTGAACTCTCAGAGAGCACCTTGGTTCGAGTATTGGTTGAGCCTAGTTTGCCAAGGTTGAAGTAATGACCTGAATCAGTAGTAAAGTCATTTCTTGCATTAGACTGTGCTGTGTGCTCGGTATTCAGATATGAAGCAGATGAGGTCTTTGTCTTCTGTTTTCACAATCTGTTGAAATCAGGGGTGAGGAAGCCTGTGAAGATTCAGAAATTGTGGGGAGGAGGGAATGAGATGATGGATAATGAAAGGGCATGGAAGAGACTAGAGATTTGGGGTTCCAAAAGGGTAGCTTTTGTAATAGAGGCAGGAATCTATCTCCTTCTAAGAAGGAAAAAAGATGGTGACCCCAAGAAAAATTGTGATGGAGTAGAGGATGATATATTGAATGTAGCTCTGAGGTCAGTGAGCGGAATTTCAGAGTGTCAGGTAGGGCTGGGTTTTCAGAGCTTGGTTCTGAAACCTAGCTACACACCTAGTGTTCCTGGAAAGTTTTTACAAGGCAACTGAGGCTGGGCCCTACTCCAGACCTTTTAAATCAGAATCTTCTGGGGATGGGGATCCTGCTTAGGTATGTTTTAAAAGAAATCCAGGGGACCCTGGCCGGTTTTGCTCAGCGGTTAGAGCGTGGGCCTGCAGTCCAGAGAGACTCGGGTTCGGTTCCCGCTAAGGGCACGTAACCTGCAATTTGTCCCCGGCCCTGGATGGGTCGTGCAGGTGTCAACCACTCAATGTGTCCCTTTCACGTCGATGTTTCTCTCTGTCTCTCTCCCTCCCACTCTATCTGAACAAGAAATGGAAAAAGGTCCTCAGGTGAGGATTAAAAAAAAAAAGAAAAAAAGGCAACCCAGGAGGTTATAACATGCAGCCAGGGTTGAGAACCACTGTGTTAGACAGTGGAAGAACAGGAAGATTTAGATATTTAGAAGTTAAAGATGAAGAAAAGATTGACCAGAGTAACTTGTGTTTATCTTATATCCAATCATTCATTATGGGCTTACTTTCTAGCAGTGGGAGTTAGCCAAATAATTGACATGGTGGATATGTAAAAAGGTTCCAGGAAGCAAGAAATAAAATAATGACTATTGTTCCTTGACTGTCTATCACATACTTAGTACAGGCACTGTATGTAGTAAGCACTTTATATACATTATCTTTAATTTTCATGGGAACCCAGCAAAACAAGTAGTACTTACATGAGGAGCCGGAGTTCTTAGGTGTTAGAATTGGAATAGTGAAGAGGTCTTAGTGGTTAGTAAGGGAAGTAGTTGGTAAGGAAGTTAAGTGGAAATCAGCATACATATTGAAACTTGGAGGAAGATAGCAAATGATGGATGAAGAGTAATACCTGCTTTTCCCAGTATCTTTCTCCTAAGCATGTGCTAAAGTCTGGCAAGGCAGGGTAGAATCTCAGGCAGGTGTGGAATGACTGCAGAGAAGGAGGGAGGCTTTGGGGTGTGGGTTGGGTGTGTAGGTAAGTCATGATGTAAGGAGCACAGGATAGGAAGAATAGGGGAGGGAGGAGTGGAATGAGCACCTCCATTTCTGTCTCTGGTGGTCTTGCCAAGGGTTCAGGGATAAATAAGTTGGTTTTCAGTTGCATTATTATCTCTACTCCCCAATAATAGGGAATGAAGCTCTAGGCCTAGAGGAGGTCCAGCTAGTAGATACTTGGTGAGTCTTTTAAATAGATATAATTAAAGATAGATGATAGATAGATAGATAGATAGATAGATAGATAGATAGCCCAGCCAGTGTGGCTCAGTGAATTGAGCATTGTCCCATGGACTGAGAGGTCCCAGTTTGGTTCCCAGTCAGGGCACATGCCAGGGTTGCAGGCTCCATCCCCAGTAGAGGGTGGGCAGGAGGCAGCTGATAGATGTTTCTCTCTCACATTGATGTTTCTATCTCTCCCTTCCTCTCTCTCTCTCAAAAAAGGAAAAAATCAATAAAAACATGTTAAAAAAACAAAACATACTCAGACCCTTGGTCTTATCCTCATTAATTATGCCTCACAAGGCTGCTGTTTAAAAACTTAGAGCATTTTTGTGACCTGTAACTATAAAATGTTAGTTACTAGTCATGACTGGATTGATGCTTTAAAAAGTCTCATCTTAGGTGCCAGGTCCATGTTCTGGAATTTTCTACTTGTCTTTAGTGCTTAACAAAGTAACTACCATGGATGGGCCTTTATTTTTTTCTCTGGTGTAGCATTCTTTTTTTCCCCCTTCTCTCTCTCTGTTATATAATTGATTAGTAATTCTGTATAATTTTTTTCTCTTTATTTACTTTTTTGCATGTACCTTAAAGCTTGTTCATATTGTAGTAATCTCTCTTTTTTCTTAAATGTTTACTATTCAGCTAGGATAATTGCTAATAGGAAAGTTACTGTAGTAATTCTTATCAAATTTGTTAAGTGTCATATATCAATTAAACTTTTAAAATTCAACATAGTGGCAGTTTTTCTTTCTAAATTGTTATTTCCAGTTAAGTTTTCTATACTAGATGTTCAGGAATTTCTTAAAATATGGTAAGTAGTCATTCAAGTGATAACATTATAGCACACTACCAGATTAATTTGATGGTTTCTTTATTACATTTTATATTTATACAGAAAGTTAAAATAGAAACTGGGTATTTGGAGTCTGAAAGTTTTAAGTGTATTTTGGTAACACTGTTATTTGGACTTCAATGGCACAAGGATGGGAACCACCTGTTCAGAGTGTTACTGAAATCTGTTTCTTACATTTTTAGAGGCTTCGTGACGGAGTGATCAGAGACATTGAAAGGCAAAATCGGAAGAAAGAAAACATTCGTCTTTTGGGAGAACAGATTATTTTGACTGAGCAACTTGAAGCAGAAAGAGAGAAGATGTTATTGGCAAAGGATCTAAAAAAACATGACTTGAAATGAATGTGAAATATTGGTGGGACAGATAGTGTTGAATGTGTGTGTGCATGTGAGTGTGTTGATGGAGAATAGCTTGATAAGATCTTCAACCTTTTTTGGTCACTGTTCTTTTAAACTCAATCAAGTAAAAGGACAATGAGTTACATATTCTAAATTATTGCTTTAAAAGTTTATTATATCGAGTAGAGAAGTGGGCAGATATTCTTCTGAAGAGTGTCTGCCCCTTTAAGCTTGGTGTCCAGAGTTTAGGATTGTTTCAGAGAGCACTTCTGACCCTGTGAGAAAGAAGGGATGGATAGTAACATTCATCTGAGTAGTTTGATAAGTCGCCATGATGATGAAGCCACAAGAACATCTACCTCAGAAGGCCTGGAGGAGGGTGAAGTGGAAGGGGAAACTCTCCTGATTGTTGAATCGGAGGACCAGGCATCAGTGGACCTGTCTCATGATCAGAGTGGGGATTCTCTCAACAGTGATGAAGGAGATGTGTCCTGGATGGAGGAGCAGCTGTCCTACTTCTGTGACAAATGCCAAAAATGGATACCAGCCAGTAAGGAGCTTCTTGATTCCTTTGATTTGTCTATTTCTACGTGGTTTGTTTTTCTAACCTGTGAAAGAAACATGAATGTAAAGTAGATCTAAATAAAAAGATAATTATTATATTTATTTTTAGTTTAGTTGGTTAACTGCAAGTTTATATAAAACAAACATTTATACTAATAAAAATTACTATCAACATTTATCACATTGTTAAAATAACATTCTTGATGATAACCCAGTAAAGATCAGAAAATTGGAAATCCTGTGTTACTGAAAGAATTAGATTTTTCTAACAAGGCTATGTTAAGAATTGGGCCAAATTCTAGGCCCAGTGTAGAATTAAAGTTCAAGTTCATAAAAATTACTTTAATATTTAATTTACATGGACAAATCCTATTGTATGCTGAAGTAAGGCTAGAATTAGTAGATTAAAAGTGTTCTGTGTTCTTTTTTTCTAGGACCATTCTCATTTTCTACTTGTTGGCCTCTTTGATCTGCTGGCAAGAGATATATATACACATGCTTCCTTGATATTTTAGTTTTTCAACTCAAGTTTTTTTAATTGCTAGCTTCCTCGTTCTTAAGGAAGAGTATGCTTTGCCAGTCATCCTGAGTCTTACCAAACAGAATTTTTCTATTAGGCAGAGACTAGTAAAGGCATATGTACTGGAAGAATTCTTTGTGTAACAGAATTTGTAACTAGGTCAGAGAAGTATTTTTATTTTTATTTTATTTTATTTATTTTTTATCCTCACCCGAGGACATTTTTTGTTCAGGTAGAGTGGGAGGGAGAGAGAGGAAGAGAGAGAGAAACATCGATGTGAAAGGGACACATCGAGTGGCTGCCACCCGCACGACTGACCAGGGCCAGGGACAAACCGCAACCAAGGTACATGCCCTTAGCGGGAACCGAACCCGGGTCTCTCGGGACCGCAGGCTGATGCTCTAACCGCTGAGCCAAACCGGCCAGGGTGAGAAGTATTTTTATATATATAATTGTATAGTGGGTAATATTCTGATATGTGGAAACGTTTTTGAAGATTCAACTATTCAGATTAATACTTATTAATTAGTAATTAGTTACTACTAATATATAACTTTTCATAGAAAACGTATAATTTATTACATATTAGATTTTTTTGTGAGCTGTGTCTCTCTCTGCTTAATAATTCAGGGTCCTGTTTGTAAATCTCAGTGGCTTTCTCCTTGTCCTCACAGTACACATTTTTAAACTGCCCTTTATGATTGTGCCCCTGCTAACTTCTTTAGCCTCTCTCTCTAGTATCCTTTTATCCTCACACATAAACAAAACTTTGCTGTTAGGAAGAGATTTTAATTCTCTACAACCAGTCTTTCTTATCCCTGGGACTTAGCACATTTTTTTTTATCCTCACCTGAGGATATTTTTGTAATTAATTTTTAGATAGAGTGGAAGGGAGAGAGAGAAACACTGGTGTGAGCAAGACACATCAATTAGTTGCCTCCTGCATGACCCCAACCAGGGCTGGAGATCGAAGCTGTAACCCAGGTACATGCCCTTGACCGGAATCAAACCCATGACCCTTCGGTCCAAGGGCTGACGCTCTAACTGCTGAGCCAAACCAGTCAGGGCATAGCACATTTTAATTTTCTTACTGGAATATGCATCTCTAGTCTCCGTGCCCTCCCCCATACACACAAGCATCTTTCTTCCCCTGGTCATTGCTACTTATCCTGTAGAACCCACTTTTTCTAGCTCTCCTATCTTCCCAATATGGGTTGGGCACCCCTTTTATGTGCCCTCACATTGCCTTTACTGCTGCAGTGGTTTTCATGGCTTACAGTGCTTGTGTCACCTGGGGACTTTTTAAAGATGCAGACCCAGGCCCCACCTCAGAGATTGATTAATTTCATGTGGGGTAGGCCAAGACATACTAAAAACAAAACCAAAAAAATTCCCTGGGTGATTCTGATGTACAGTGACATCTGCACTGTTATAATTACTTATTTCCTCATGTTTTCCTTACAGAATTTGTAAACTGCTAAGAGCAGTTAGAATGCTTGTCTTGGGTATAGTATTCCCAGTTCCTACCCCAGTGCCTGATACTCAGAGGGAGCTTAGATCATTTTTGAAAGAATGTATGATGAGAACTACAGGAGTCAGGAATGTTAGCAGTTGGAAAATCCAGTGAGCAGCAATACCTGCTTTTCCCAGTATCTTTCTCCTAAAAGGGAACCAGCAATCTTGGTGGGCATATACTTGATATTGGAAGAATACAAATCTTTCTTCTCTTCTCCCTTCCCTGCCTCCTTCTGTTGTGGACTGGCTGAAACGAAGGAAAAACAATATGGGAAATGGAAAATCTGGTTAATAAATGAATTAAACCTTTGAGTTACCCCTGCTCTAGATAAACCTATGATATGCCTTTTTGTTTTTCTCCTAGGTCAGCTGAGGGAACAGCTCAGTTACCTTAAGGGTGATAATTTTTTTAGGTTTACTTGTTCTGATTGCTCAGAAGATGGCAAGGAGCAGTATGAAAGGTTGAAGTTAACATGGCAGCAAGTGAGTAAAAGGCTCTTCCTGTAGAATTCATGAGGTTGGTTCTGCAAGGAATTTGTTGGAATATCTAGAGAAAAAGCAACTTATATGAGCTTTTGAGCTGTATTGAGGGTCACTTTTTATTTCCCCATGAAAATGATATACTAAATATGTAGAGAAAGGAGTTCATGGTACTCACTGCTAACTTAGTGAATTGGGTTTGAGATTCTTGAAAAATTCACACACATAGTATCATTTTTATGTAATGTCAAACTCTGATTTTAATTGAAAATTAAGTTCTCATTTTCCTGGCACCCATTTTTAGAACAATGAAACCATTTGATGAATACTCATGTCCACTTATAACTATCCTCAATACCAATGCCAAATTCCAGCTATTTATCTGAGCAATAGCTTTTTATTGATCTTTGTATTAATTCTTTGGTCTTGTTTTTATATTAATATGTCTATAGTGGGTACAATGTATATATAGTCTTTAAATTCTAAAAAGGAATTAATTATACATATTCAGTTTTACATTTATAACTTCAACAGATATTGACTGCCTGTGATGAACCAGGTACTGGTCTAGACCTAGAGACTGCTGTGATGAGTGAGCCCGCTAAGACCCCTGCCTAGGCAGTGACATTCTACACATTTATTTTAAATTATAAGCAGACAAATCAGTTAATTACCTAAAGCAATTTTTTGCTATGAAGGAAATAAACAGGATAATGAGAAAGATTGTAGATTATGCCATTAAGCCACTTCGGGCGTTCCTTGTAAATTATAGTTGCTTTAGCAACCTTAGATTTATCTTAGTTATCAGAACTTTATTAGGACATCTCTTCATGAAATCTGTCAGTGGTGAATGGAGGGTGTCTTTTTGACTTGTCTGAAAATATATGAGTAGAAAATGAAAAGAAGTTTATATTGAGGATATAGTCTCATGAATATTGTAATTCCAATATTTTTCTCAAAGCGTACATGAGACCTGCCTCTAGGCAAGGTTAGGTTAATAGTAATAGATTATTCTGATGTGTGCACATGTAGACAGATTTGCATTTAGCCTGCAAGTAGCTTCTCAAAAGCTGTAAAATTGAAGAGCAAATGTATATATTTTAGTTATTTTCAAGAGTATGAGTTTTCTGTGGAGGTTCTTTTTAAAAGAAAAACTGGTTTTGAGTTGCTCAGAATACATAATATTGGCTCAATTTGCACAATTAATTAAACTAACATTGCTTAAAAATTATTTTTTTTACTTCCAAAGACACATTGGTGATAGAAATACTGGTATGATGAAATCTTAACTTAGATCAGACATATCTGGTTCTCGGCAAAGCTACTGACCAGTGTTTTTCGTGGCATCTTAAAAGACTCAATCTCTCATTGAAGAACTGAAAGAGACTCAGTTGGTCTTGAATAGATTCCATTGATGTCACCAAATAGTGGTTATGTGTATATCGAAATATGGGTTTTCTTTTTTTATCTTTTTTTCTTTGATTTTATAGAGAGAGGAAGGGAGAGGGGGAGAGAAAGAAACATTGATGAGAGAGAACATTGATTGGCTGCTTCCTACATGCCCCCCACTGAGGGTTTAGCCCACAATCTGGGCATGTGCCCTGACCAGGAATCAAACTAGCAACCTCTTGGTGCATAAGTCGATGCTCAGCCACTGAGCCATACCGGCGGGGCTTTCTTTTTTTATCTTAAACTTTGTATTTGTTGATTTATGAAAGTAATAAATAGAAATGCTTGCTTGTATTACAAAATACCAATAGTAAAGAGGTCTGATATCCTGACTAAAAGGCCTCTTTCTTTCACTCCCTCCTTCTAACTACTGTCCTCTTTGGTTACCTCTGAACAACAGTTTGAAATGCAGGAGAAGCTTTATCATGTGTTTAGGAAGGAGAGAATAGTTTTTACATTCTTGTCCTGGACAGTCAACCATTATTACCTTGCATGTAAAGAAAGACACCATAATTGTTTTTCAAGATGCTTGTGAAATGCCTGCTGTGGCTAAGCCAACCCTGAGCTAGGCCCTGGGGATACACTGGTTCACAAGTCAGGCGTTTGCTGATGAGCTTGGTCTGATAGTGTGAGAGCAGAAAACTACACTGGGATTAATTCTTTTAGATTATAACTTCCAGGAGAGGAAGAAAACCATGTCCTTTATTTATTGAATTTGTAGTTTTCTCAGTAAGTATTGTGATGATAGGTAAAGTTATTTTCAAGTAAATGTGTAAATTTTAACTTTTTAAAGTCATGAAATGTTTCAAATATAAAAAAATAGTATCGGAAATAAATTGACACGTGCATATCTGCCACTGAGATTAACAGTGAATCTTGTTTCTGAGGCACTCTAGGAGTCTGAGTTGGCAGAAGTTCACATCAGTCTTTCCTTAAAGCAGTTCTTGAACAATAACTTTTTTAAATTTTGGTAATGTATACATAACATAAAAGTTTATGATTTTAAGTATACAATTCAGTGGCATGAAGTATATTCACATTGTTTGGCAACCATCACCACCATCCATTTCCAGAACTTTCTTATCTTCCCAAACTGAAACTTCATATCTATTAAATAGTAATTCCCATGAACAAAAACTGCTTAAAGGAAGATGCTTGTTGTTTGATGTTGACCTGATGTAAAAATAAATGGAAGAATTTGAAAAATCTGTTCAAGGGATTAATTACTTGTTAGACCATCCACAATTTTTACAAATTTAAGGATAAGGGAAATTGAAACTCAGTGGAAGCGTTAGAATTGCCATGAGTCATAGGTCTTCTCATGGGACCATTGGAGTTAATGCTGTGGACCCAGATGTTGGGGGATAAATTGCACTTTATTGGATTCCTTATAGCTTTAGGATACTCATTATGGAAATAATTAAGGATTTTTTCCCCTTTGATTCTCTGTTCCCTTTTCAATTTCATTGCCCCCAAATTAATCATTATTTTTACTAGTTTGAAAACATGGTCTTGAACAGCTTGTATATTTCTGTCCATTTACATAAAATTACATAATTACAAAACTACATATAGAAACAAAGAGAATTATCTGAAACAACAGTCACTGAAAATGATAAAAGTGATTATTTCTGGAGAGCGGATTTAAAGTGATTTTTACGTCCTTGCTCTTTTCTCTATTATTGAAGTCTTTTACAATGAGCATGTGTTATTTATGTTTCTGGAAAATACTGTCCCATTTGAATTAATTATCTATAAAGTAACCAGGTTGGACTAGATTAGGAGTTTTCACATTGAGCTCTGGAAAGGCAGCCCTCTGAGAATGGGCTGAGCAGCCAGGCCTTTCATGTCTCTGCCCCTTGTTGAATGCTGATTCCATTTGAAGAAAGGTTTCCACAACTAAAAATGGGCAGATGGTGTGTCACATTTTTCAACTCTGAAATTCTGAGAGTCATTTGTTTTTGCCCTCTAAAGAGCTTTGAAAAATATATATGCAGGCTAAATTTCAAAATATTTAATAAAGTTAGCACTGTCAGTCAGAAGGTACTGGCTGGAGTAGACAACTGGAGGCCTCCTGATGGCCAGTATTTAACACTTCTCTTAGTTCTGCATTGTGTAGGATGGAGGGATACTGGGCTGAGGGCTCTACCCAGGACAGTGGTTTTTTATCATAATAAGTTCAACCACGCATCATTCCTGCATATGTAAGGCAAAACTGCACATAAATAAGTGGATTAGCGATATTTATCAGAGAACAAAAAGGGAAGTAAAATTCTATACTGAGACTATTCCAAGATATTATCCTTCTTCTTCCCCCTCCATTCTCCAGCATTACTACCTAGAATATAAAACACCAAAATTTCCCCCCTAAACATTAATACCCTTAATCATTAATACCCTCTCTCTCAGCTCTTGTTTTGTTTGTGTTTCAGATTGTCATGTTGGCAATGTACAACTTGTCTTTGGAAGGAAGTGGACGTCAAGGTTATTTCAGGTGGAAAGAGGATATCTGTGCCTTTATTGAAAAACATTGGACTTTTTTACTAGGGAATAGGTAACATGATTTTTAAAAATCTTATTAACTTGAACAAAGATGTAAAGAATGAAGAATATAAGATTAATGCAGCCCTCTAGAGCAGCGATTTTCAAACTTTTTTAATCTCATGGCACACATAAACTAAGTACTAAAATTCTGTAGCACACTAAAAAATATACTTTTTGATGATCTGACAAAAATGTAGGTATAATTTTGATTCATTCACACTGGACAAGTATTGTTGTATTGGCTGTTGTCATTTTTATTTGAGCATCAAAGAGAAAAGAAGTCAGTGTCTCTGACTATATAGTCATGTGTATTGCACGTTTTAAAAATTCTTTGGGCACACTAGTTGAAAGTCGCTGCTTTAGAGAATTAGAGTACCCATTTGCATGTGGCGATTAACAGAGAATTTTGTAATCCAGAAAGTGTTGTTCCTTTTTTAAGTTAAAAACTTGTTTATGCCCTGGCCAGTTTGGCTCAGCTGTTGGAGCGTTGGCCTGCGGACCAGAGAATCCTGGGTTTGGGTCCCGATAGGGGCACGTACCGAAAAAAAAAAAATGAAAAAAACTTGTTTATGAAAAATCAAAGTGGAAATATGTACTATTAAAAATGTAATCTCATCCTACTTCCGGAGGAAACTATTGGTTTTTACTGAGCATTAAGAGATTTTGAAGAGGTTCGTAGAATGTTAAAAAAAGCTTGACTAAATGAGGTTGTTTAATAGTTGGATGAGTAAATATTTATTTGGAGGAGATAGCATTATTACATCCTCTTTTTTTTTTTTTTTTGGTATGTGCCCCTAGCGGGAACTGAGCCTAGGACTCTGGTCCATTTGCTGATGCTCCAACCGCTGAGCCAAACTGGCCAGGGCTATTACTGTCCTTTTAAATGGAGATCAGAAGAAGAAAATAATGGCCATTTTTTACTGTACCCATTTATGTTGTTCTTTATTAATAGAGTCTTATGTTATTAATATTTGTTTTTGTTAACTGGAGGAGAGAAAGTTTTATACTTTTTGGAATTACATTGCTTAGTGAAGTTTAGGTACATTATTAATACAGATGTGGCTTATTCATTCATTCATTCCTCTTTTCATGATAATGCTTTGATTTTGCTGCTGAGTGCACTTTTCCTTGGTGATTGCCTGTTAATTAGACTTAAGGATGCCAGTGCATAGACAGTGAGACCATACGTTTTTGTTTAAAAAAAAGTTTGTATTGATTTTAGAGAGAGAGGAAGGGAGAGGGAGAGAAACATCCATCAGTTGCCTCCTGCACACCGCCTACTTGAGGATTGAGCCTGTAACCGGGGCATGTGCCCTGACCAGAAATCAAACCTGCGACTTTTCAGTGCATGGGGCAACACTCAGCCAACTGAGCCACACCAGCCAGGGCGAGACCATATGTTCATGTGGATCTAATAAGATCTTTATTGCAATTTTTATTGCCATTTAGGGATTAGTGAGTTTGCAACTGCATTGGTCAATTCTATTTGAGGTTCTGATTGTTAATTGCCATCTGAAGTCCTGTGTGAAATTCATAAATCTTGCCTATCGGGTCAGTGTAGACAAGATAAAGGCTCTGATCACATCAAGTCAGAGCAAGGAGTTTGTACCTGTCCTCACGTTGAACTCACTGCAGCCTCTGTTTCCTCTAGTGCTGAGAAGTCACAGCTCTACTAATGTTGCTGAGAAATCAGGGAAGGCATTTGAAAGGAGGGGCAACTTTCTGAAGGCTTGTTATGAAGAAAAAAATAGAATGGATTCAGTACATTTTTACAAAATGAGTTATTTTTGTTCTTGAGTATTTTAGTAGTACTAAGAAAAAAATTGACAGTATAACTGGTTCTTTTTCTTAAAGAAAGGAAATCTCTTTTCTTAGTTTAATGATTTAGCACTATTTGTGGAACTTAATATATCCCATTTATAAGGGACAAGAAAGTAAAAAACTGGTAAAATTAGATCTTGGAATGTTTTCATGATCTCTCAGTGTGTGCTGTTCTGTTTAATGGATTGTCTTCTGAAAGAAATTGGTTTTAAATTGCCTGCTTTTAAGGATATTGCTGTTATTTTAGCAGAAGTTGTTCATTTCTAGAGCCTGTTCCTTTTAATATATGTACTGAAATGCATTAATTACTTACCAGCTGCTGTGTAGTTCTAGTGGTTTGAGTATAATAATGTATCACTTGAATTATCATTTACTTATTTAAAACAGATCACTTTAAAAAATACATTCACTTTAAAAAGAAACTTCACACCACCCTGGTATTGCCATAAATAGAATGAAACTATGAAAATAAATGCACTAAAAATAAAACAATGCCATTAAGTTGTCGCTGGAGTCCATGGCCTGAAGAGGCAATCTGAGACCCTCTTTCTTGATCAAAGGGGATGCTACTTGTGTTAGAATTCCAAGCAACAAACTTTCTTCTTGATATAACCAGAAGGAGTGAAAGAGAATGAAAAATTACTGTGATTCCTTATCACTCAGTTTCCTGCCCAGTGCTAACCTTTACTTTGGGAACTCTGCTTTAAACATCAGTGATAGGAAAGTCACCTAAAACTGCTCCCAGATGTGGTTACCATACACTCAGATGTCTCTATGTATGAACATATATAGAATCACTACATCCCAGAAAACTGGGCCACAAAGAACATTTACAGTCAGACTCTTTCCATAGCTACTAACATTTTAATCTGCTTTCCATAGAACATATTTTAAATTCCTCACAATAATAACTGTTTCTCATTTGCCATAAAAGTTAAGAGAATAGCCCTGTCCAGTTTGACTCAGTTGGCTGAAATGTCGTCAGGTGCACGAGAAGGTCACAGGTTTGATTCCTGGTCAGGGCATATACTTAGGTTGCAAGTTCCATCCCCATCAGGCATGTGTAAGAGGCAACTGATGGATGAATTTCTCATAGGAATGTTTCTCTCTATCTCTCTTTTTCTCTTCCTTCTCCTCTTCCCTTCTTTCTCTCCAAAATCAATTTTTTTTAAAAAGAGCTAAGAGAAAAGTACATTGTGTAATGAAGTTCTAAATTGGAATATATTTTCTTTCAGATATTTATAGGTTTTGTTTTTATGCCTTTAATTTTTATTAAAGTTTAAGTGTGTAAAGGATTATTTAGGACTAACCTAAATAACTTTATGTAACTTCTGTAGAAACAAATTAAAAAATATACAAAGCTTTATTAATTACTACAGTTTAATTACCATGTGTATGTGTGGTCATTTAATTTACGTTTACAATCCTAACTTTCAGTTTTTTTTCAGAAGATATAGCTTTGATTAGTGAAGAATAGTTTGACTACTTTATTCTATTACCCTTTCATTGATTTTAAGATGCACAATATTTCAGATTTTGATTTCTCTGACAGCTGGATATATCTCACAAGTGATGATGTGTCAGAATTTGATAGTTCTCTTTCTTGTATATAAAATGATGTGTCTTAAAATCAGTAGATCTTATTTTTGATGAAATAATGAAACATCACATTTATATTATTTAAAAATTGGAAAAGTATATGAGGAGTAGGAAGTACCAGAAAATTATTTTCCTACCTAGACAGCAATTGGAATTACAGAATCTGTCTGATGTAACCATTTTGGATTTTTGGAGTCTGTTGAAGGCTTGCAGCTTCCAGGGTAAGGTTTGGCCAGTAACTTGCTGTTAATTTTAATTAGTTTCAACTCTTAGCACTGTAGCTTCTGCCTATCCCACACCTTTCAGCCCATGACAGGCAGCAGTGTGCATGTTCTCAGAGCAGCCTGCACACAGCTTATGGGAACTAGGGTGGACAAAAAGGTCCCTGACCTCCAATGATCTGTGCTCTGATCACTGATTGTTTCTTCTGATCACAGAGGTACAAGGAGGTGGGCAGCCATTGTTGCACCTCCCCTATTGTTGCAAGCCCCTTCCCCTCTGGTTGAACCAACTTTAAGGGATTTAACAGGCTGGTACCTCCTTCCTCTCTCCCTTTCATTTTTTTTTTTTATGTTCTCCTTTTGGAGCCAGACGTTGAAGACTAAGACATTCAAAAGCAACTACATTTACAGAGGAAATTAGAGAGTCACTACACATGCTCAGGGGAAGGCACAAGTTCAGAAACGACATGAGAAGACCTTAACTTAATACAACTAATGCCGATATTTGGCACAGGGAAAACAGCCTACAACAATAAAAAAAAAAAAAAACGACAACAACAACAACAACAAAAAACTTTGGGGAGGGAAGATAATCTAATTTCCAGAGATACTACATTATTAAATTCAGCTGTCCAATTTTCAGTTTAAAAAATTAGAAGGAATATAAAGAAACAGCAAAAGGTATGGCCCATTCAAAGGAAAAAAAATAAACCAGAGACTTTCTTAAAAAGACCTAATGGTGGATCTAAGAGAAAAAGACTTGTTAAAACAACTGTCTTAAAGATGCTCAGATAACTAAAGGAAGATATGGAGAATGTCAAGAAAACATATGAACAAAATAGGAATATTAATAAAGTAGAAAACTTTAAAAGAAATAAGGCATTCTGGAGCTGGAAAGTACAATAACTGCAATAAAATATTCACTAGAGGGATTCAAAGGCAGATTTGAGTAGGCAGAAGAAAGATTCAGTGAACTTGAGGATAGCCCAATGGTAATTATCAGTTCTGGGAAACAGAGGAAAAAGATTAAAGAGAAGTGAACAGAGCCCAAGGGTCTCGTGGGACAACAGCGACTGGACTAACATAGTCATTGTGTTAGAAAGCAAGTAAAGTGGCTTCCCTCTTGGTCATATTCTTTGGGCAAGAGGACGGGGCTTGGAAAGGCTAGAAAAAGTTAAGAATGGAGGGGACCAAAGGAATTAGAGTGCCCTGGGACCAAAACATTGCCAGTGAAAGCTCAAGTGTTGTTTGCCCCATCACAGATAGTGCTTATGCCTGTTAAAGTTTATTTTTTTCTATGTTTCTAGTACATCTTTGTTCCTAAGAATACTTTTTTCTTTTGCCTCCTAGCAATATTTTTGAACTGTCAGATTGTCCTCCAAGGTGGAGATAAAAGTTGACTTTGAAAGAATTTTCAATAGGAACCTGAATAATTGACATTTAACAAAGTTTAAATTTTTGTTATCTACATTCTTGTGTAGTTACTTTGAAATGCTTGCTCTTTTGCCCGACTCGTGTGGCTCAGTGTTGAGCACTGCCCCCTGGACTCAGAGTTCTGGGTTCGATTCCTGGTCAGGGCACATTCCCGGGTTGTGGGCTTGATCCCCAGTAGAGGGTGTGCAGGAGGCAGCTGATTGATGTTTCTCTCTCACTTTGATGTTTCTATCTTTCTCTCTGAAAAATCAATAAAACATTTTTTAAAAAATGATATATACTTTTTTTGGCCAAAGTTATTCCCCCAAAGTTCAGTTCTGTGTTTGTGGAACATGCAATATAGATTTTTTAAAAAACTGTTTTCATTGATTTTTTAGAGAGAGGAAGGGAGAGGGAGAAAGAGAATCATTGATGTAAGAGGATAACATTGATTAGCTGCCTCCTACATGCCCCTAACCAGGGATTGAGCCCACAACCCAGGCATGTGCCCTGACCAGAAATCAAACTCAGTACATAGGGTGATGCTCAAGCAAGTGAGCCGCACCAGCCAGGACTATGATCCTAATTTTAAAGATGAAGAAACTGAGGCAGCTAGAAGGTGGTAGAGCCAGGATTTGAAGCCAGATAGACTTCAGAGCCTCTTACGTTCCTTCAAGGATTGCAGATTCTTTAGCATAGCATAGGCTAGGAGTCATAGAGTGTATATGTATAGAGTGTGTTTTCTATATAATGATAGAATTTAAAAAACCAATCATTTTTAAATTCTTGGACTCTGCAGGAAAAAAACTTCAACGTGGTGGAGCACAGTAGCAGGTTGCCTCAGTGTGGGAAGTCCTATGTACTTTCGTTCAGGTGCTCAGGAATTCGGAGAACCAGGATGGTGGAAACTTGTTCACAATAAGCCCCCGACAATGAAACCTGAAGGAGAGAAGTTGTCTGCCTCTACTTTGAAAGTAAAAGGTACTGTTGTGAGAGCAGTATAGGTGTTAGCCAGACCAAAGCCAAGCAATTGTGAGCTTAGGAGACAATCCCACTACTTTTTTTTTTTTTTAATATGTTTTTATTAATTTTTTAGAGAGAGAGAGATAGAAACATTAATATGAGAGAGAAACATCTGCCTCCTGCGCACTTCCTTCTGGGGATCGAGCCCACAACAACCTGGGCATGTGCCCTGACCGGGAATCGAACCGGGACTTCTCAGTCCATGAGGCAACACCGGCCGGGTGACAATCCGACTTCACCAGGCACAGCTCATCAGCCTCTGGAGCGACTGCTTGGCAGTTTTATTGTGACACATTTTTTTGTATACCGTAAATAAATATTATATAAAAATATTATCATTTCCTAATCAAATTACCAGTTTTATAAATTTTCTTTGATATCTGAAAGGTTTTCTATTTTCTGTCTGGTTTTGTTTTTTATTTTTTCTAAGAAAAACTATAAATTGACTCGTAATACTTGTTCTCCATTTTTCCCTTCGCTTACCAATGTACCTTGGACATCTTTCCATAGCAGTACATGGTGATCTGCCTTATTTTATTTCATTGCATTTCATTGAATGGCTATATGATAACTTACTAACCCCCTACTGATGGACATTTAGATTATTTCTAGAACCTTTTATTTTCATTTTTTTAAAAAACAATATTACAGTTGTAGACATTTGTGTACATGTGCAGATTTTTTTGTGATTAATTCTTGGAAGCGTGTTGCTGTATCAGAAGGCATGCTCATTCAAAACTTGAATCAGTAGTGCCAGATTACCCTCTAAAAAGTTGTAATAAAATTTATGTCCTGGTATGAAAATGTTCATTTCCCCATATGCTTGCTGAGTATTATCAAACTTTAAATGTTTACCAATTCCAGTAGGTAAAAGATAGTATTTAATTGTTTAAATTTACATTATAATTTTTCTTGTTAAGAGTTATCTAAATCCTTGTTTAAGGGCATTTATTGAATATTTCTTTGTTTTTCAAAATACATATGTTTTTATTGATTTTGAGAGAGAGAGAAACATTGATGTGAGAGAGAAACGTTGATTGCTTGCCTTCCATATGGTCCAAGACTGAATCAACAACCTGGGCATGTGCCCTGACTGGGAATTGAACTGGCAGCCTTTCAGTGCACTGGATGGTGCTCAACCAACTGAGCTTCACTGGCCAGGGCAAACGTTTCTCTATTTTAATGTGGGAGTATGTTTACAATAATAAATTAGCAAAGAAAACTAAAGTTGAATGATTATTTAAAAATTTAGATATTTATTCTTTTCCAGCAGCATCAAAACCAACTTTAGATCCCATCATTACAGTTGAGGGACTTAGAAAACGGGCAAGTCGCAATCCTGTGGAATCAGCCATGGAACTAAAAGAGAAAAGGTCTCGTACTCAGGAAGCAAAAGATATTAGAAGAGCTCAGAAGGAAGCTGCTAGCTTTCTTGACAGGAGTACTTCTTCGACCCCTGTAAAGTTTATAAGCCGAGGCCGCAGGCCTGATGTGATTCTAGAAAAAGGAGAAGTGATTGACTTTTCATCCTTGAGTTCTTCTGACCGCACTCCATTGACAAGCCCATCTCCTTCTCCGTCTCTGGATTTCTCTGCCCCCGGGACCCCTGCTTCTCACTCAGCCACTCCCAGCTTGCTTTCAGAAGCAGATCTGATTCCAGATGTGATGCCACCACAAGCCTTGTTTCATGGTAAGACTTACCTTTCGGGTCTTTTATTTTGTGTATCACCCATGATATAAAAGGGTATATTTTCACCTTGTGTGTGGTATGCCCTGCATGTCTTCTTTCCTGTTTTCTTCTCTGTTTAGATGACGATGAGATGGAAGGTGATGGAGTCATAGACCCAGGGATGGAGTATGTCCCACCCCCTGCTGGGTCAGCAGCTTCTGGGACTGTGGTCGGGGGCAGGAAGAAGGTTAGAGCACCGGAACAGATAAAGCAGGAGATAGAGAGTGAGGAGGAAAAACCCGACAGGATGGACATTGACAGTGAAGACACAGATTCCAACACATCTTTGCAAACAAGGGCTCGAGAAAAGAGGAAGCCACAACTGGAGAAGGACAGGAAACCTAAAGGGCCCAAGTACACCCCTGTGAGCATCTATGAGGAGAAGCTGCTCCTGAAGAGGCTGGAAGCTTGTCCCAGTGCCGTTGCCATGACACCAGAAGCTCGGAGACTGAAGCGTAAATTGATTGTCAGACAAGCGAAAAGGGATAGGGGATTACCACTTTTTGACTTGGATCAAGTTGTTAATGCTGCTCTTCTGTTAGTTGATGGGATTTATGGAGCCAAAGAAGGAATTTCGAGGCTTCCAGCTGGCCAAGCCACATACAGAACCACCTGTCAGGACTTCAGAATTCTTGACCGATACCAGGTGAGTTAACACACATTCTCAAACTCTCGGGGCAGGAGTTGAAGTGGGGCAGGCAGCACCATGGGGTGGACACAATTATGCTGTGACTATGAAAGTCCTGAGTAATTTTGGAAGAGAGAAGAAAACAGCAAGAGAGAAAAATACAAAAATTGCTGGGCTTTATTTTTTGAAATTGTTCATGTGAATACCTCTTAATACATCTGGGTTCTTTTCCTTTTTGGGCATTCAAGGCAGAACCTATACATTTTTATTGTATCATTTAGTCCTTGAGGATAGCTGTACATGGTGTTTGACATACCTTTGATTGCTAGTTGTATTGAGATCATAAGTGTACCAGATCCAGTGCTGAGCAGGATCTGAAAACAGTAAACATATGTGTGGTTAGAAGAGAGCATGGGGACATAGCAGCCAAAGGATAGTGTGGTGTCAGTGTGGCTCAAGATATTTAGTGGAACCCAAGTTTAAGTGTGCTCCTGGAATGATCAGTTCTACTCGGAACTGCCAGAACATACCTTCACACAGCAGGAAGGAGAGGTCTTTGATTCCTTGTATCTTTGCTAGCACTTGCTTTTAACCAGTGTTTAGCTGTTTAGCTAACTGAGAACTGTAAAGCAAAACTTGTTTTTATTTACATTTCTTTGATTATAGGTGAGGTTAAACATCTTTCATATTCTCTAGTTGTTTCTCTGTGGATTGCCAATTTGGATTCTTTGCACATTTTTCTATCTTGTTCTTCTTTGGCAACTAGTGGACTCTTCTGATTTTGTTGACACTGTTCTGATATTTTTCAGTGATGTCCCATATGTTGGGCTTTTATTTCATTGTGCTCAGCATTTAGTGTGTGGGCCCTTTCAATTTGAAACTCTCCTGGAGTTCTGGAAAGTCATCTTAATTTCCTGTCTTATGTTTTTTCTGTTATGTCTTTCCTAACTACTGTTAGACCAAGGGTTAGCACACTCTGTAAGGGTTCAGATAGTAAATAGTTTGTGCCTTGCAGGCCACACAGTCTCAGTTGCCCCAATTCAACGTTGCTGTTGTGTGAAAGCAGCACAGGTAAGACATAAAGAATGGGCGTGGCTGTGCTCCAATAAAACTTTATTTACCAAACAGGCTGGATTTGGCATATGGGCTATAGTTTGCCAATGACACCTACTTCAGGTGGATCCCCTTAATTTTCTTTTTCTCTCCTGTTCCCCACCTTTCCTGGGAAGTAGTAACTTACCTGCCTGCATCCTAGGAGCCAAGTAAAGGGGGCCAGTAACTGACCATTCTGCTGGTAAACTTTTGTGTGTCCCTATTTTAGGACAGTGCTTCCACCCTTGGCTGTGTCAGGTACTCCTGTGTCCAGAATCTCTCTTTTGAGCCTCTGCAGCACTAGTTTTCTGCCCATGGAGGGGAAGATCATTTCTGGATATAGGCATTGGGGACTTTCACCTCTTAAATAAAGAGACTCTCAACTTTAGTAGGACCTGGTGTCTCTAATTGCTACCCTTTCCTGAGGCCCTGGCCTGTAAATCATGCTGCTTCTGGACTGTGCTCACTGCTGCCTTAGGTTTTGTCTCTCTGGTCTAAGTCATTTGCCACTTATATATGCTTTTGTTGCCATCATCTGTTCATCTTTCTTTGTTCTCATGAGTTTGTCTTTTTAATATCTATACTTTATTTTTTTAATTATGAAATGTGTTATACCCATGGAAGAATGCATAAAACATATGGGTATAGTTTAGAGATTAATAAAATAAATGCATGTACTTCTAGCTCCTGGGTTAAGAAACAAAGCATTACAAACACTTGAGAAGTCCTGTGCACTGCTTCCCACAAAGGGAGTCATTCTCTGACTTTTTTTTTTCTGACTTTTATTATTAATCATTCTTCTACTTTTTAAATGTCTATATCCCTAAACAATATACTTTTAGTTAAAAAATAAAGTGGGAAATTACCTGTCAGATGAAGGTTTTCAGGAGAAGATAAACTAAGTAGTCTTTGTGGGTCCTTGTTGTAGATCAGTTGTGTCCCGCAAAAGAATATATTGAAGTCCTAAATCCTGCTAAACGTGAATGTGACCTTATTTAGAAATAGGCCCCTAGTATATATAGTTAAGATGAGATCATACTGGAGTAGGGTGGGCCCTTAATACAATATGAACAGTGTCCTTATAAGAAGAGAAGAAATACAGAAACGGATACAGGGAGAATACTATGTGATGACTGAGGCATAGTGATACATCCACAAACCAAGGGATGCCAATGGTTACTGGCAGCACCAGAAGCCAAGAGAAAGGCAAGGGACAGATTTTCCCCCAGAGTGTTCAGAGAGAGCATGGCCCTGCTGACACCTTGATTTCTAACTCCCAGCCTCCAGAACTGTGAGAGAATACATTTCTGTTGTTTTTAAGTCACCCTGTTGATAACAGCAGCTCCAGGAAACTCATACAGTCATGTTCCAGCTGCACCTTCCATGAGCCCGTCTTGGAGAAGTCAGTGGGCAAGTTCGTTATGGAGTCCTGGGAAACAGAAGGCTAACCACCATTTGAACTGCAGTGTATACCAGGGAATGTAACAGAAGTCTGGGCCATGGGAGTGTGGTTCTCTGTGTATCCTGCCTAGGCTGACATGCTTCCTTCCAGCTCGTAGGAGGTCAGAGCAGTTATTTGTGGGGTGAGTGTCCTCAGCTGATCCAGGGAGTGGGCATGGAGTAAAGTGTCAGAGTACATGGTGAAGCCAAGTAGGGCACAGATGAGATTCTGGGCCACTATTCCTTAGGGTTAACAGATGGTCCAGTAGCAGCAGGGATTTAGTGATGATAACTTCAGTATGTTTGCCCCTTGAGTCACATTTGTCACTCTACTGGCTGCCTTTTGTGTGTGATACTCAGTGGTCCTGGGATCACCCCTCACTGGAGATTCATTTGTCCTCGGTAGTGAATCTCCTGTTTCCTGTGCCCCATCTTTACTGTTTTGTAGGTTTACTCTCTATTTTAGAGCATATAGTCAGTGGCTTGCTGAGGAAAACTGCCTGGGAAGTAAAATTTGAGGCCTTCCATGTCTGAAAAGGTCTTGAACTTAAAGCCAGAATACCAGCCAGCATTGGGTAAAGCTGAGAGCCAGTTTAACAGCAGTACTGGAAGCAAATAGACAATGGAGCAATTTTCTGTTGAGAACCTCCAATGTTTCTTCCTTGAGGTCTTTCCTCTTGTCAGAGGTCCCATAAAGGAGTGTTCCAGTATCAGGACCCTGGTTGCCATATGGGAAAGGAACTCTTAGGCTTTAGATTGTATGGAACTCGGCTTTAGGTTGTATGGAACTAACACCTCAGCGCTATGAGAGCTGCCTCATCTAGAGGCCGGGTTATACCTAGTCTAGAGATCTGACCTCCAGACCTCTGTGGGGGAGGGCAGCCATCCATCTGGCAGCAGGGAGTTGAGGTGGGATTTGGGGTTCTTATTGCTATACATATAGCTTTTATCTGTCTCTAAGTGAGCATGTGTCCCTGGGCTCTGAATTTCACAAAGGCATCTCAGTTTTTCCTCCTCAGCTAGTGGGGCTGGGATGGCTAGAGGGAGCTGCAGTTGGGTATTTCCCTTTTCACCAATTGATTAGGCTCTAATAAAACCCCAGTGTGCTCACTTCGGCAGCATATACACTAAAATTGGAACGATACAAAGAAGATTAGCACAGTCCCTGCACAGGGATGATATGCAAATTTGTGAAGCATTCCATATTTTTAGGCGTTATGCTAAGTGAAATAAGTCAGAGACTAATACTGTATGATCTCACTTATCTGTGGAATTTAAAACAACAACTTAGACAAAGAGATCAGACTTGTGGTTAGGCAGAAGGTAGGAGGAGGAGGGGGCATTGGAAGAAGGTGGTCAAAAGGTACGGATTTCCAGGTATAAGATAAATAAGTACTAGGAATGTGATAACTATAGCTAATACTGCTGTATGATAAACAGGAAAATTGTTAACAGTACATCTTGAGAATTCTCATCAGAAGGAAAACATTTTTTTTCTCTATATTACACTTATATGAGAAGATGGATGTTAGCTGAACCTGTTGTGGCAATCATTTCACAATAAATGTGTATCAAACCATCATGTTGTACATCTTAAACTTATTGAAGTATGTCAGTTATTTCTCAATAAAACTGGGGGAGAAAATGTTTCTAACAAGCTACTTAAAAATAAACCAATAGGTTAAGCTCTGGCAAAATGGTTTCTCTTGAGGCAGGCGTTGTTAAGAAAAACAGAGTACATTGTACTCTAGTGTATTTCAAAAGGAATACTTTTTTCCTTCACTTGCCAAGAATGAGGCAGTTTTTCTTTGATCTTGACCATGAGAACCTGGTAGAGTTTCTGGAAGTAAAACTCACAAAAATGTACTACCCTCCCCCCAGAGATTTTTCTCCGATTTGTCCACACAGCCTCCAGCAGTTTAGGTTTTTCCTACCTGGAATTTTTTCCCAGAGCTTTCTGTTCATGGATTTTTGCTCTGATACATTGCGATTCTATGTATCCTCCTGTCTGTCTCTCCAATTCTGAGGGCAGCAGTTTGTCCTGCGACCTCAATTTTCTGATGGATCCAAGAAGTTGTTGATTTTCAGTTTTCTCTACTTTTTACGTATTTACTTTTAACTTATTGATAGGGTGTAATTTATTTATATGCCGATTGGAAGCACAGTTCTCTTCTTTGCTTCTTTAATCTGGGAAATTCTTCATCGTTGCTTCTTTAAATAGATTTCTCCTTTATGTTTTTTCCTCTCCTTCTGGACTCCTAATATGGATATTGACACCATTACTTCTTTTTCTTTATCTCTTCCTTTGCCTTTTAGAAGAGATCCTCAACCTGTCCCTAACATCATTCACTGAGTGCTTTATTTCAGTGATCTTATATTTAATATCTGATCATGAAAGAGATGCTTCATGATCATTCCCATTCATTCCTATTTCTAGGCTCCTTCATGACCTTGGAGCCTTTTAATTATGCTTTTTTAAAAAAACAGCTTTATTGAGGTACAGTTCACAAACTGTGCAGTTTACTCATTTAAAGTGTACAATTCAGTCCAGCCAGTGTGGCTCAGTGGTTGAGCGTCAATCCATGCACCAAGAGGTTGCCAGTTTGATTCCCGGTCAGGACACATGCCCAGTTTGTGAGCCAGTTCCCCAGGAGGGAGCATGCAGGAGGCGGCCAGTCGATGTTATCTCTCATCGAAGTTTCTATCTTTCTCTCTAAAAAATCAATAAAGGAAAAAAAATAATAAAAAAATAAAGTGTACAGTTAAGTGGTCTATAGTACAGTCACAGAGTTTTATAACTTTCACCGTAATCAATTTCAGAACATTTTTATCATCCTAAAAAGAAACCCAAACTTTAGCTGTTGCTGCCCAACCCCCATACCCAGCTCCCATTGATCTGTTTTCTGTCTCTGTAGATTTACCTGTTCTGGACATTTCACATAAATGTAATCACATAATATGTGGTATTTTTTTACTGCTACCTTTCACTTAGCATAATGTTTTCAAGATTTATCCATGCTATAGCATATATTAGCACCTTGTTACTTTTTATGGCTAAATAATATACCTTTGTATATACCACGTTTTGTTTATCCAGCTATCAGATGATGGACATTTGGGTTGTTTAGGCCTTTTGGCTATCATGAATAATGCTGTGAACATTTGTGTAGAAGTTTTTGTGTAGACATACATTTTTGCTTTTGGGTATATACCTAGGAGTGAAATTGCCAAGTCAAATGCTAACATCATGCTTAACTTTCTGAAGCTGCAGACTGTTTCCTAAAGTGGCAGTACTATTTTACATTCCCACCAGCATTGGATGAAAATTCTGATTTCTTCACACATCCTTACCAGTGCATATTATCTGTCTTTTTTATTATTACCATCTTGATATCAAGTGGTATCTTACAGTTTTGATTTGCATATCTCTCTGATGACTGTTTATTGTGCTTTTAAAAAATTCTTATTGCCATGGCCGGTTTGGCTCAGCGGTTAGAGCATCAACCTGTGGTCCAGAGAGACCCGGGTTTGGTTCCCGCTAAGGGCACGTGCCTCGGTTGCAGTTTGTCCCTGGCCCTGGTTGGTCATGCGGGAGGCAGCCACTTGATGTGTCTCTTTCACATCGATGTTTCTCTCTCTCTCTTTCTCTATCTCCCTCCCACTTTATCTGAACAAAAAATAGAAATATAAATAAATAAATAAATTCTTACTGTTCTAACCTTTTCCAGGACAGTTTGTATACTTTATATTTTGTTTAGTTTTGTTTTACACTCCTTATTTATATGTCTTGATTTTTTCCCCCTATGAATGAATATTTCCTTAATCTTACCAGCTACCTTTGCTGGCAGTATACACTCGAAAGGAGGGACAAAAGACTGTTTTCTAGTTTGTTGCCCTCTTGGCAACTTTTGTAAAATGTGAGGCTCTGGGCTCTACCACTTACCATCTCATCTTGTTCCATAATCAGGCAGTCTCACCTCAGAAACTCCCAGGACATTTGGCCCCTGTGCTCCTTTATTCCTCCCTCTTTTGTCATTGCTTAGGGCTGCCTCAAGGGTATCTACCCTGTACCTCAGGAAGGCTCCAGCACTGCTCCAATATCACCCTCTGATTGGCACTTCCTGGTAAAGTTGCTTGGCAGAGATCTATCCAGAGCAGGGGAAGTGGCCTAATCAGGAAGCACCCCCCTGTCCTTCCTGATGCAGTCCCTTTCTCTGCTCTAGACTGCCATTGCCACCTCACCTGTACCCAGCACCTTTGATACCTTTGGATTTTCTCACAGCCTTTGTGTTCTGTCTTCCCTGTCACTTTTTGACCTTTCCCAGATTGGGTTTGGGGAAAGGACCCAGCAGCCCACCTACCTTCTCATTTTGTTTAGAGCCAGAAGTTTGGAGAAGCTCACTGAACATTTTCCAAACTTATTTGACTTTGGGACTTTTCCTCCACCATTTTGTCATTCAACTAATGTTTAAGTTGAATACTTCATATATGCCAAGCACTATTCTATCGGGCAGTCCTGCAGTGAATTTAGACAGACAAGGTTCCCATCCTTATGGAGCTGCCATTGGTGAGCAGGGAAGTGACAGTACTAACTCCCTTAACAAACAGGTTCACTTCCTACAAGGCGAGTGCTGCAGTGGAGTGGAGGAGTGGAAGGCAGCAGCACCACTTCGGGTGGCCTTTCTGTAGAGAGAACACTTGAACCAAGTTCTGATCCACAGGGAGGAGTCAGGCTGAGGAAGGCTCAGGGCAGAAGACCGAGGCACAGGACCTAAGCCAGGAGTTACTTTGGTGTATGAGGCTGGAACATAGTGATCACGGAGGAAAGGGATAATGGGAGATGAGACCACAGAGGTAACGGGGTCAGATCCTACAGGTCACAGCAAGGAGTTTGAATTGTATTATGAACATATAGTGGGAAGCCAGATAGACGCTTCCATCAAGGGAGATGACAGAAGTTGAGGGTGGTTTAAATTTGGAAAAAAGCAGTGGCAAAGAAAGAAGTTGGGGTACTGTATAACATCTATAGAGTTCCACAGAAGTCATCTTGAGACATTGGGTAGTATTTATGGGCTAGTGGTTCAGTGGCAGGTGTTTTAGTTGTCAGTTGCCGCATTACAAACCATAAAAAAACTTAGTGGCTTAAAATAATAACTAATATTTCTTCTGATTCTGTGGGTCGACTGAGCTCAATTGGGTGGTCCTTCTGTGGCTGCATTTAGCCGAGAGCTGGGTCAGGATTGGAATGAACAGGATGGCTTCTCTTCCTCAGAGCCTATCTCTGTGGCCTGTAGTCGTTCAGTGGTATAACCTGGATACCATGGCAGCTAGATTCAAATAAATAAAAAGTAGAAGCTGCCAAGTCCCCTTAAGGCTCAAAAGTCCCAGAATGTTACTTCTGTCACTTTCTGATTGGTCAATCACAGGCCCACCCAGGTTCAGGGGGAGGAGAGATGGACTCTGCCTCATGATATGAGGAGCCACATGTACCCAGAGGCATGAGAGGAAGTGTTGGGGCCATGTTTGGAAAGTATATACCACAGCTTTCAATTTCATTTTGAAACTTAGTTTAAAGCCCTGGAAGAAATTCAGAGGAGATCTGGTGGATTTCAGGGTGGTATGGCCATAAACAGTCCTGGAAGAATTTAAAAGTTGGCTTTTGAAAGTTTTGGTGTCCAGTTTGGGAAAGTAATGAGAGAAGATTATGAAAGAAGTAATTCTTGCTCTTCCAACAAAGTTATTTTCTAGGATAAGAGCACACTGATTCTACAAAAACAATTCAAGTTTCTAAACTTTATCCGTTGGCAAACCACTTTATAAGTGTTTTAATCTTCCATTTGAGTTCTTTGTTATAAAACCCTAATTGCACATGTTCTGTTACTACATGACTGAGGGCCCTGGAGCAGCACTCACTGAAGAACAGACATCTCCAGTCAGGCTCCCAGGGTGAAACCTACCAGTTTAGTTAGGACACCACATCCTCATTGAACCTCTAAGAGGGCCTCTCCTACCAGATTTGTGATTTGTTTTAGGGATGATAATCTGTATCAGTCTTTTGTCAAATTTACTCAATAGAATAGAGACATATTTTAATAAATTCATGTATAGGTACTGCAATAATTGGCCCCCAAGGCTGTTTGGATAACAAACTACTCATAAAACCTGACCCATGTACACATTACCTTCTCGACACTAGTGCTGGTTAATATTTGATGAATGGACTGAAGGTGTAATATAGATAAAATAAAACCTTTAGAAGCTGTAAATTTTATGCTCAATCCTGCATTTCACTCATGTAAATGACTTTAAACATTTTTAAGTAAGTTAAAACAATTTTTAATTATTTTTGTTTTAAACTATTACCACCAGGATGAGTTTTTTATATCTAATTTTATACAATGAATTTTTTGTTGAAATGAGCTTTTCAAATATGAGATGTAAAAAGATCTACTTTTGATACATAAAAATGTCATAAGTACTAATTATCTGTGGGAATTAAGCCAATCTTTTGAATAATTTTATTTTTATATAACCAGTGTTTCTTTCTCATAGACTGCCTTGCCATCCAGGAAAGGATTTCGGCACCAAACTACCAAGTTTTTGTATCGTTTGGTGGGATCGGAAGATTTGGTTGTGGACCAGAGTATTGTCAGCCCTTACACTTCTCGGATCTTGAAACCATACATCAGGTATATGGAGAAGAGCCGTGATGTTGAGTGTGTCATGAGAAGTAATGTTTGTGGTTTCTGCCCTCTATCCCTCTGTTGGAGAGAAGAAATCCAAACCTGTGAGCAGGAGTCATTAAGGACTGAATCTTTGTTCTGTGTCTAGCCTCAGCCTTGATTTGTTTCAACTGTGCTCTTACAGAAAGGATGGTTCTTGGACAAAAACATGAAAAGCAAGGATAAGTTAACTCTGTTAGATTTTATTATGATGATTATACTCATTGTTTTATTTAACAATTTAAAGTTGTGTATATTTAGTAGTCTGTGAAATTAAAAAATGGGAGAGATGTCTCAATCGGACCTATATCTGGACTGAATGTTGGGACAGTTTCTAGTGATGAATCTAGGCTGTGCCTTGAAGCTGAGCTGACAGGAGAGGCCCCCTGTACTATCTTGGCTGTGACTGACAGAGCACGTGGCCTTCGTTGACCATACTTGCTCTGTTGCTCCATAGTCACCTGATCCTCCCTGCTCAGCATTGCTTCTTAGGCAGACATGTGGAAAGGCAGTGTGTGACCCTGCTCTTGTTGGCCTGGTCTCTGGTGGTCCCCAGCTGCCTTGGCAGGGTTGGATCTTCCCTGCCCTGTACCCTGTCTTGGTCAGAGCACTAAGGTGATTAAATTAGGATGCTACTTCTGTTTCCTCATTCTGTTCATAAGACTCACCAGCACCAGTAGAGTTCCTGGAGGGTGCAGAGGGGTTTGGTCTGACAAATGTTGAAAGAGTAAATTTTCAATTTACACTGAAAAGTACTGTAGCTGTTGTCAAGCTAGTTGCCATAGAAAGTAGTGCAAATTAGTTGAAAACTTCAAGCAGTTCAGAGGTTGTATGAATCAAATGGCTAGGGATAATATTGGGTATTTTTTTACTTGAATTTGTTTATTTTTTCTGGTCCCGAAGGCGTGATTATGAAACAAAGCCGCCCAAATTGCAACTTCTGTCACAGATTCGTTCCCACTTGCACAGAAGTGACCCTCACTGGACGCCAGAGCCTGATGCACCTCTTGATTACTGCTATGTCCGGCCAAATCACATCCCAACGATAAACTCTATGTGTCAGGAGTTTTTCTGGCCTGGTATGTTCTCCCTTCTCGAACTGGGCAGATCAGTTTTCTGTATAGTTAACTTTAGTAATGTTTTAAATTAGTGTGTGTCATGTGACCCTAAAATCTTTACTCATGGTTTTATTCAGTTTGTCTCTACTAATACAGCCATGTTAAAATATAAATACCTCTTTCCTAAGATCAAGAAGAAGCCTTCATTTTAAGTAATAAACAGTGTTTTTGTGTGTTTCTCTTGCCTGTTTGCCTCTGCTTCCAGAATAAAAGATTCACCTGTTTGCTTCTACATATATTTAGATACCAGTTAATATCTATCAGCCATACACAGACTGGTGGCTAGGGCATTTGGATAGTTTTGATTTTGCTTAATAATTCTGTTCTTTTGTTTTTTTTTTTATCCTCATTCGATGACATTTTTCCATTTTTTGTACAGACAGGTGGGAGGGAGAGAGAGGAAGAGAGAGAGAGGGAAACATCGATGTGAAAGGGACACATCGAGTGGCTGCCACCCGTACGACCAACCAGGGCCGGGGACAAACTGCAACCGAGGTACATGCCCTTAGCGGGAACCGAACCCGGGTCTCTTCAGACCGCAGGTGGACGCTCTAACTGCTGAGCCAAACTGGCCAGGGCGATTTTGCTTAATAATTCTGTATGCTTTGCTTATTTAGCTGTTCCATAGAGAGTGTTATATAGCCAAAAGGCGCTTTTTAAAAGCCAAATTCCCCAATCACAGATTTTAACCCAATATGATTTGTTGTTTTATCAGCCTTAATATACTGTCTCTAAAGACCAAAGCCATCAATTAAAAGAGCACATTTTCATTGCTAAGTATAAACATTTTTTTTTGTGGCTCTACTTTACACTGCTTTGAAATGTAAAGGAATACATCTTCTAGATGTTAGATAAGATTTCATCAGGATGAGAGCTTTGTCATCTTTATTGTCTGATAATCATGTAATAGTGCTTGTGGTGGTGGAGCTGTGCTTGCTCTTTTGGGAGTGGCATGGGGGCTGTAAGGAACATTCTGGGAGCATTTACTACTTCCTGTTTGTGCACTAGGTGACTTCCATATGCTATGCAAGGACTCAGTTTTTATTTAACCTTTTATTGTAAAATGTAGCATTTGTACAAAGACCGTATAATTGAATATGTCTGAGGTAAAGAATACAATGTTATGGACAATCTCAGGGGATCTTTACCACAACTCTGTGAGGAGGTCTAGGTACACTCTTATCTTAAACATTGTACAAGCTGAGGCTGAGAAATTTAGAGATGTGTCCACTGATACACCTGGCCAAGGAGGCTGAGTTCAAAACCAGGTGTGTCCAGTTCTTACCCTGTTCATTCTGCTACCCACCCTATCCTGCCTCCTCTTTTAACATGTGTACTTAGAAAAGATGATGTTAAGTTTGGTATATTCTTGTTTTGTTTTGTTAATCCTCACCCGAGGATGTTTTTTCCATTGATTTTTTTCTATTTTAGTGAGAATTGATGGGAGAAAGGGAGGGAGAGAGAGAGAAGAACACTGATGTGAGAGAGACATATCAATTCATTGCCTCCTGTAGGCGCCCCCACCGGGGCTGGGGATCCGACCTGCAACCCAGGGATGTCCCCTTGACAGGGAATTGAACCCGAGCTCTTTTGGTGCTCAGGCTGACGCTCTAACCACTGAGAACACTGACCAGGGCAAGTTTGGTATATGTTCTAAAATTTACTTTTAATTTTATGATCTGAATGTGTGGTGTCTATGGTAACATCTGTGTCTCATTTTTTGTTTTTTTCTTAGCACACAGGTGTAGCTGTAAGTACAGACTGAACAGCTTGGTGTTCATTAATTCCAAGAGGTACACGGTCTGAATCTCTGATTATTTCTTTTCTTTAGGCATTGACCTGTCTGAGTGCCTGCAGTACCCAGACTTCAGTGTTGTTGTCCTTTATAAAAAAGTCATCATTGCTTTTGGCTTTATGGTTCCCGACGTGAAGTACAATGAAGCTTACATTTCATTTCTGTTTGTCCATCCTGAGTGGAGAAGAGCAGGGATTGCAACTTTCATGATTTATCATCTGATTCAGGTATGTTGTCTGAGTTCATCTTCTACCCTCTTGCTTCTGGGCTTTTTGGAGAGAATTGGAGGAGGAGTGAATCTGAGCAGGGTCCCTCCCAGTACAGCCCAATGGAATATGAGACCAAATGACAAAGCCAGTCACCATCATTCGTGAGGTTACTAAACACACAGATAAAAATCCTCGCCTCTCTAAAATAAGATTGCTATTTAGATCCAGGTTTTAAAGAAGTCAGTTTGTGAATATTTATAGTAAATAAAATGAGAAAATACCAAAGGGAAAGCCTGAAGCACTTATACTATCCATGTTGGTAATGCTGCTGTTCTTAGAATTAGCACCGCCATGACTCAAACATGGAAGTGGAACTATGCTTTTTAGTTTTCAAGTATTTTAAAACATTTTAAATGAAAATGTTTTTCATTTTACCATTGATGTATAACCTGATATGAACTTTCTAAAGACTTGATTCTAATATCGAATTATAATTCATCTTTTGATATATCTGTATTATCTCTGAAGAAAATATACCATATATTTATATGCTAACATCAGAAAAACATGCAAGGATTTTTTTTCACCCAGAGTTTTTTTGGTAACTTTTATGTAGAAATCATCTGGTATGGACAATTTTGCATTATTGGTCAAGATTCCTTTTTGGTTTTGGATTTTTTTTTTTTAATTATTGAGGTATAATTGACATACAACATTATATTAGTTTCATGTGTACAACATAATTTTTGTATATACTACAAAATGATCACTACATTAAGTGTAGTTACCATCAATCACCATACATAGCTATAAAATTTTGTTTTTCTTGTGATGAGAACTTTTAAGATTTACTCTTAGCAACTATCAAATATGCATAACAGTATTATTAGCTATAGTTGCCATGCTGTACATTACATTTCATGACTTAATTATTTTATAACTGGGAGTTGGTACCTTTTGATTCCTTTCACCCATTTTGTCTACCCCCTACCTACCCCCTCCTCTGGCAACCACCAGTCTGTATTCTGTATCTATAAGCTTGGTTTTTAGGATTTCTTTTAAATAGGGAATGGAGCTGATAAAATGTTGTTTTTCCAATTTTTAATGAAACTTGCTCACTAATTCTCAAGTGTTGGCCAGAACCTTGAGAACTGTCTTCTAGAAAGTGCTTTCTTCTCACCTCTCCCAGCAATAATGTATGCTACCTTGTGTTGTCTTGAACTGAGACCTCAGTTCTTTCTACCACACCCCCTTTTTCTCTGCCCCTCCTTACTCACATAATTGACCTCTACTCTGTGTTCACCCTTCTAGTAGACTTCCTATAGGATTTCTGCCTTTCCCTTCACTGCCAAGGGCTTGAGGGCAGGGTAGGGATGACAGTTTGATGTGTGTGTTTGACACAGGCCTGGCCTAGTCAGTCCTCACAGAGCATTTCCTGGGTGGGAGGAAGAGTGTTTATCTTTGTTTTCGGATGTCTAGCCCCCAGCCAGACTACACAGCCCAGGCCCAGACACAGTCCTACCCAGTCAGTAGTACTCAACGATGGCCATGGTCAGACTGTGCATATCTGCAGTGGAAAGAATACTAGCCTTACCACAGAATTTGTCCTTGCTATACTAGATGCAGAATGTGAATTCAACAGAGAATAGAAGACAGCTGTCTACTTTTGACAGAGTGCTTAAATAGAGGCCTTGGGAGAACTATGGAATATAAAATCTCAAGGACCCTATCAACTTCAGTATTTTGGTGCCTTTATTAAAAACAAGTTCTTTATTTATATTACTTTGAGGGTACTTTAGTCTGTGTAGCTAATTAAAGAATCTACAGATTTGCCTTGTATTGGTAGAATGATTATCACTCTTTTCTCCTAGGATTGGGCCGATGCTAAGTATAGAAATCTTAGTTCTGAGAAATGAATTCTGTCAGTTTGGGAGAGATGGTAGGTGGACTTTAGGATTCTGAAAGTCTATATAGATTCCTCAGGTTTTATAAATAAATGCAAGTCCTAATATTTTATATCTGGTCACATAATTTAACATCTAGAGTTTCTAAGAGCAGAACTTACCTTATTCACTATTTCTTCAAGAGTTTTATAGTGTTTGGTATAGATATGTTTGACATATTTAAATGTGATTGAATTATAAATAATCTAGTTGACAATAAAATATCTCCCTTGGCCCTTTGCTTCAGAGAGAAAAAAGCATACTCAGCATACCATCGATTTCCTTAGTGTTGAATGCTTCAGTGAATGTTATGATCAGTGGCAAAGAATTCAGTTTCCAGATGTTGCCAGGTGTTGCAAAGTCTCATCTTCAGTCCCTGACTTCTCTGGTTTCCAAAACTATCTATCTACTCTTAGAAGAGTTTCTTCACCTACTCATTTTCCCTCAGGCTTTCTCCTTTTCATCTTGTATTTTTCCACTCTTTTGGCAGACCTGCATGGGCAAGGATGTAACCCTTCACGTCTCAGCAAGTAACCCTGCTATGCTGCTGTACCAGAAGTTTGGATTCAAGACTGAGGAATATGTTTTAGATTTTTATGATAAGTATTACCCCTTGGAGAGCACAGAGTGTAAACATGCATTCTTTCTGAGGCTCCGACGCTGATGCTGATATGACTTGAATAGGGCTCTTCACAGAGAGACACATGGTATTAGAGATCGGTCTTCATATATAGACCTTATTAATTTCACTGTGAGTTCTAATCTATGCGATTAGACATTCATTAAAACTCTCAACTGAGATGAGAAAAGAGATGGGTGGTGGAATGTGTAGTGACCAGCATGTCAGCAAAATCACTTTCCAGTCCATTCTGGAGAGGCCTTCAACCTACATCTTGGGACTCTACGGTTAACAAACACTGAAAGATGCTGCTGTCCTTCCATCGGACAGTTTGTAAGAGTAAGAGTATCTAAACTGTTACTCTTGGTGAGAAAGAATCTGTCTATCCTAATATAAAGGATGAGCAAGTGTAATTGCTGTTAAAGATTCATGCAGGGCCAAGAGGTACTATCCTGCCCTGGGATGATGAGAGATTATGATATGGTTACATAAAGGGATGTCATTCCTTTTCCCAGTCTTGATGTGTTGTCATTGAACCCAGCAGGACTTCTAAGTCTCTGAGGTTCTACTGTCTCTGACTTTAGTCACAGTCAAAATAAATGAAATGTTTGTGTCTACACATCATTTCATCTGTTCTTTTAGCATCTCCCACCAGGGCTTGGACTGGGAGTGGAGAGTCTCGGTCTCCCTTGTGCATGTGAAGTTGGTTTGGTGTTGGAATGGCTGAGCAGCCTGCGTTTAGATTGCACCACTGGATGGTGGTGTGCAGTGGAGGTGTGCCGTGGACGGACCTGTATGGCCTGCAGGACTAGGCTGTTTGGTATGTGTGGGGTGTTGGAGATGGACTCTTAATCAGCTTTTAAGGGATCCAGCAGGAGCATTTCCAAAAGTATTAGCTATTCTCAAATAAAAATCTTTCCTTATAACAACCAGATCTTCAATCTAATCAGTTGCTTTCAAAATCTAATTAAGAGCACTGGTTCTTAACTCTTTGAGAATCGAAAGAAAGCTGAATACTCTATAGAAAACTGTCTGGCACATTTAAAATTTTGCATCAGAGATTTGTGGACCACAAATTAAGAGCCGCTGTTCTAGAGGCTGTATTCAGAGCTGGCTTGAATCTCTCTTTGTTCAAGCTGAATGTGCTGTGCCCCTGTGTGAAGACGACCTGGAAGTTTTTCTGTCACTTGTCTCTTTTAATGATGTGTTCGGGGCTCCTAGGGAGCCGAGGCTGCCACACCATTTTTGTCCTCCCCAGCACTTGGCACGGTGCTGGACACATAGAGTCCCTCATTTGCCACAGTCCCGAAAGCTGTGATGGCCTGCCTCCAGAGAATGAATCCTCTGGACTCCTATCACTTTCCTCCCCTTTCAGAGAGCTACACCAGCACTTACCAGCCACACCCTGTGAGGACTCAGCAGAGAGGGTGAGATCAGCTGAAACCTGATATGTCATTTAAGGTTTAGGTTTTCAAAATTACAAATATGTTATATTCTACTCTCTAGGTGTATCTGTTTTAATGTTAAAATAATGGATTTTTTCACCCCAATGCTTCAGGTAGTGTTGACACTCTAGGAAGAAGGGCAGTTTGAGTCTTCGAACAGACAAGCAAGTCCCTAGGGTATGTGGATGTGCAACATGGAGCTGTGTTCTCCTTTTACTTAGCAGTGATACTGCAGGGGTCAAGGCAGACCTGTCTTCGTTTTATTTTATTGTCTTAGATTTTTCATTCATGTATTCACAATCAAAATAAAATATAATTTTAAAAGCTACAACATGTTTGAAAGGTAAAGGAGACTGCTACACAGCTGTCATCAGTAAAACAGGCATAGGTCTAAAATGCAACACTAGCCCTGGCCAGTTTGGTGCAGCGGTTAGAGCGTCGGCCTGAGGTCCGGAGAGACCCGGGTTTGGTTCCCGCTAAGGGCACGTACTTCGGTTGCAGTTTGTCCCTGGCCCTGGTTGGTCGTGCGGGTGGCAGCCACTCGATGTGTCCCTTCACATCGATGTTTCTCTCTCTCTCTCCCTTCTCTCTCCCTCCCTCCCGCTCTATCTGTACAAAAAATGGAAAAATATCCTCGGGTGAGGATAAAAAAAATAAAAAAATAAAAAAATAAAATGCAACACTAAACGTGTTTTGATCCCATGGTGGAATAAGTACATAACAGGTACACATAAAGTTTTGCTAAAGCTCTGAGATTGGGCAAATAACTTTTTGAAATAAACTCCCCAATGAATAGAGTCATGCTGCAAGTAATTTCTATTAATATTTTACTGCAAGATGGAAAAATCCCCAGGATAACTTCTAACTCAAACCCTTCATTTCATGCACCTGGCCTTGGCATTTGTCTTTCTTCCTCCATCACATACAAATCCAAAAAGGCTTCTATGTCTGGCCAGTGTGGCTTAGTGGTTGAGCGTTGACCCATTCACCAAGAGGTCACCGGTTTGATTCCCGGTCAGGGCACATGCCCAGGTTGTGGGCCCATCCCCAGTGGGAGACGTGTAGGAGGCGGCCAGTCGATGTTCTCTCTTATCAGTGTTTCTGTCTCTCCTCTCTAAAATCAATAAAGAAAAAAATAAATAGACTTTTAAAAAAGCTTCTACACCCTATGTTCAAACACATCACTCTAAGTCTCCGAAGGATCTCAGCACAGACTGCTGTTAATGAGCTTGTATGCAACCTTCATCCACAACCTCCAAGGAAATTGAGCCACATTTGAAGAGCAGCAGCATTTCTGTGAATAATGGTTTTAACTGTCAAATGAGCTCTGACAGGCCATGTTCATTTCATAAATAAACCAAAATATTGTCTTAATATCTTTTTTTTCCCTTGCAAAATGTTAAGTAGGCCATTCAAGTAAAAAAAAAAAAAAAATCTTTTTTTTACAGAAACAATGAAAAAAATTCAAAGGTTTATGCCAAAAAGCAAACTGGTCCTTTGTAGCCTAACTCGTATGTTTCTGGGCTTTGAAGCCATGTAGAGGGTGATCAGGCTGTAAATGGTCCCTCCCACAGTCAGTGCTATGGTGGTCCAGTGGGCCTTGTTTCAGGTGGATGGGCACACCATCGGTTTCTGGAAAAACTTCTGCAGCTCAGGAACTTTGTTTTTCTCAGCGTAATCATATGCATTATAATTGGGAGTCAGTTTAGCTGGTGTGGCAAATATAGGCAGTGCTTCTGTGGAAGCCACAGGCTTTAATCCCTGTGGGCTGTAGGCGTTGGAAGCCCATGCTTCCACCAATTTCTGTGTGAAACCCCTTAACTTATAGTATGTGACACCCTGTGTCTACTCACAGCCGCTTCCAGTAATACTTTCAACAATAAAGATTAATAAAAAGAATTATTGGGAACTTAGGCCTCTGGGGCTGAAGCCCTGGGTGGTGTCCTTGTGTCTCCTGGTAGCAGCAGAACAACACTTGGCATTGTCAGAGCCAAAGCTAGGTTGGGTCAGGTGGAAATAGCAAAGTCCATAAGACATTGAACAGACACAATACTAAGTGCTAAAATTATGAAAATAATGGCAGCTCCTACTGAGCTCTTCTCCCAAGGACTTTATGAGGTAGTGCTATAATGGTTTCTATTTTATGGAAGAGAAAACAGGCTTTAGAGGTTGAGTAAGGTAGATGGAGAGCAGAAAACATGAAGGTAGATAGCAGGGGGCCGATCCCATCTGCACTGGAGCTGCCTCTGTGCTGGCTCCACCCTGTCTGCAGAGGTATGGGAAATCAGGAGGAGGGCGAGCTCTTCCCAAGCCAAAGGGTCCTTGGACCCAGAATGGGAACCCATGATTCTGAGCTGAGCCATTCACTTCCCACACCTGCTGCTTGGGCCTCCCACCTTTGGTGTGTGTGGATATTTCTTTGCTGGTCTCCCAGGTCAGGGTTCGAACCTGAATTGGTTGTGTTCAAAGGCAAGTGAATGTGAATGTAAGCGTATGAATGCTTTTCAGGGGAGGGGGCCTGAAGCTTCAGCAGACATTTTAGTAAGAGGTGTGTGAGCCAAAAAGTAGTAACAAACCCTGTTCAGATTGGAGGAGGAACTTTCTAGAGCTGGTTGGGTGGTTGTGACAAAGGTTCAAAAGGAATGAGTTAGTAAAAAATACCTTTAAAATTTTGTTTTTTGTTTGTTTCATTAAAAATAGCCCTTGGTTTTTCTTTTTCTTTTTAATTTTTTATTTTTTCCTTTGGTTTTTTTTTAACTTTATTTTTATTGTTGAAAATATTATTTAAAGGAGATGTCCCTCCTTTAAAAGTGTTTTGGTTTTTTGTCCAGCCAGTATGGCTCAGTGGATTGAGCTTTGTCCCATGGACTGACTGGTCCCGGTTCAATTCCCACTCAGGATACATGCGCGGGTTGTGGGCTCAATCCCCATTAGGGGGCTTGCAGGAGGCCACCGATCAATGTTTCTCTTTCACATTGATGTTTCTATCACTCTCTCCCTTTCTCTCTCTAAAAAAAATTAATAAAAACATATTAGAAAATAATAAAAATGTTTTGTTTTTAACTGACAATTTCAGGCTTTACGGAAAAGTTGCAAAAGAAGACAAAGAATTTCCAGATATCCTTTATCCCAGTTCCCTAAATACTAATATTTTACACAATTGGTTTTTCTTGCTCTTTTTACACACGTACACACAAACACACACACACACAGACACACACACTTGTCTGAATCAGTGTTTTTGCCCGAACCATTTAATAGTAAGTTGCAAAAATCATGTCCCTTTACCCTTAATATTTTGGTGTGCATTTCTTTTTTCTTCTTTCTAGAGAGGAAGGGAGAGAGAACGAAACATCGATTGGCTGCTGCCTGCACAACCCCACCAGGGATTGAACCCGCAACCCAGGCATGTGCTCAGACTGGGAATCGAACCAGCAACCTTTCTGTGCATCGGACAATGCCCAACCAACTGAGCCACAGTGGCTAGAGCAATGTGCATTTCTTAAAATAAGAAATGTTCTTACCTTGTCACAATACAGTGGTCGAAATCAGGGAAGTTAACATGGACACCGTGCTGTTATCTGCTCTACAGACCTAATTCAGATTGCACCAATTGTTCTAACACTGCCCTTTATAGCAAAAGAAAATCAAGATCAAGTGCTGCATTCAGTTGTTATGTTTCTTTAGTCTCCTATAATCAGGAACTGGCCTGGTGTTTGTTAATGAGGACATGTTTTAAGTACTGGCTAGTTGATTTACAGTGTCCCTCAACTTAGGGGTGCTTGTTGTTTCCTTCTGTTTAGTTTTGTTAGATACTTTGGCAAGGAAGCACATGCTGTCCACTGGTCCCATTTCTGGCAAAGTTAACTTTGATCCTTTACTTTTTGCAAATAAGTATTTTGAGGGGAGATTCACTGAGTTGGTGTAATATCCTGTTACTCCTCAAACTTGCCACCACTAGATTTAACATCCAATCAATGTCCTTTTGGCTTTCCAGATGTGAAGAGGAAAGCTGTCCAGGCTTCCCAAAGGAAGCAGCTTTTAGAGCTGGGTCAGCAGGGCCCATTCTTTTGTGGTACACTGAGCACTGAGCTCAAGTAGAGCCTGGTGTGTTAAGCAGGTCTTTCACATCTGTCACCCTTCAGTAAAATGCCGGCAAATACTCCCACATTCCCACCTCTGCTGTAGGACTGTGTCATGGGAAAGTGAAAACTGTGTCGTGGGAAAGTGAAAGTACTTCATTCTAGGACCAGTTACTCAGTGCCTTGTAGGTTGTGCACGTCAACATTTACCAGAACTATCTGATGACAAAAAAAAAAAGATAGCTACCTATCGCGACATGAGAAACCATCACAAAATCTAGTGGTTTACCACCATAGCAGTTTATTATCTCTTGGATTCTGTGGGTTTTCTGGGCAGTTCTCTCCACATGATGCTGGCTGGGTCACTGGGGCAGCTGCCATCACCTGGGAGGTCAGATGGAAGTGCCAGCCAGGGATCTCTCCCAGGTGGGCCTCTCCATGTGGTTGCTTGGACTGCCTCATGGCAAGGTGGCTGGGTTCCAAGAAGGTGCATTCTTCCAACATTCCAGGAGAACAAACCCCAATTGCAAGTGCTTATCAAGCCTTCACTTATAACATGCTTACTACTGACCTATTGGCTAGAATCAATCACATGCTCAAGCTTCGAGTCCATGTGGGAGGGCTTCAAAGGGGACAAATACCAGGATATGTGGTTCATGAGTGGGGCCAACAAAGTATAGTCACAGTCAACCACAAGAGGCTATTACAGAAAATTCATGGAAAGCTCTAACACCTAGATGGCAGCTGCCCATCCTAGAATAATTCCCCTTTGGGGCCTCTGGGTAGGCCATAGCTGGTGGACACTTCATCCATGCTGGGAATTTTTTTCTTTTTTTGTATCCTCACCAGAGGACATTTTTGCATTTATCTTCAGATAGAGTGGGAGGGAGAAAGGGAGGAAGAGAGAGAAACATCAATGTGAGAGAGACACATCGACTGGCTGCCACCCACACCACCCCAACCGGATCTAGGGACAAACTGCAACCGAGGTACGTGCCCTTAGCAGGAACTGAACCCAGGTCTCTCTGGTCTGCGGGCTGATGCTTTAACCACTGAGCATACTGGCCTGGGCCATGCTGGGAATTTCAGTAAGGGTACTACTAGTGGCTATAGTGCAGGAGCTCTAGGGTGGCCACAGACTTTTGTATTTTATTTTGTTTCTGGGCCAGTCTTAAAAAGGAATGGAATACAAAGAGTGTGAGTTACAGACAGACGTGAGGTGAGAGGCCTCTCCCTGAGTCCTGGTTGTGGTTCCTCCTCAGACTCTGGAAAGACCTCCCTTCACACCCACCCTATTTTTATAGTAAATGGCCCTTCCTCCCATTTACAGTTTTATTGAGATATAATTTACATACTATAAAATTCACTAATTTTAAATATACAATTCAGTGATTTTTTAGTGGATTATAATAGAGTTGTGTAACCATTACTCAATCCAGTGTTAGAACATCGGGCCCTGACCAGGGCCAGTGATCAACCCCAAATCCCAGGCACGTATCCTTGAATGGGAATTGAACCTGCAACCCTTTGGTGCTTGGGCCGATGTTCTAACTACTGAGAAACACTGACCATGGCCAGAACTTTGACTTTAACCATCAAACAATTTTTTAAATTTCTAATTCAACATATTGTACTATATTTACAATTTTTACTTTTGTTTTGAATAGACAATTTGTGAGATTCAAGAAGAAATTCCAGAGAAAAGTTGGAAAACCACACTTCTCATTTTCAAAATTACTACTATAAAGCTACAGTGATTAAGGCGGTATGGTGATAGCATAAGGCCAGATAATACCAAACAATGGAATAGAATTGAACTGAGAAGTAAATATTTATATTTATAATCAACTGGTCAGTGAGAAAGGAATAGTCTTTTTAGCAAATAGTGCTGGGACAACAAAATATCTACAGACAAAAATAAATAAATTTGTACCCCTACTCACACCATACAAAAAATTCAAAATGTATCATCAACATAACTAAAAATTAAAACTATAAAATTCCTAGAAAAACAAGAGTAAATCTTAATGATCTTGGGTTAGGCAATGGTTTCTTAGATACAACATCAAAAGCACAAGTGATAAAAGAAAAAAATTGATAAATTTGACTTACAAATATTCACACTTCAAAAGACACCATCTAGAAAGTGAAAAGATAACCCACAGACTGAAAAAATATTTGGAAATCATGTATCTGATAGGGCACTTAAATATAGAATATGTAAAGAACTCTTACAACTCAACAATAAAAAGACAAACAACCACCTACATGGGTTTACTGGTGAATTCCACAAAATATTTAAGGGAGAGCCCAGCCAGTGTGGCTTAGTGGATTGAGGGTCATCCAATCACTGAGAGGTCCTGGTTTGATTCCTGGTCAGGGCACATGCCCAGGTTTCAGGCTTGATCCCCTGTGAGGGGCATGCAGGAGGCAGCCGATCAATACCTCTCTCTTTCATCAAGGTTTCTATGTTTCCCCTTCTCTAAAAAAATCAATAAAAATTTAAAAAAAATATATTTAAAGGAGAAATTATACCAAATTTCTACAGTGTTTTACAGATGATAGAAGTGAAGGGAATAACTTTTATAAGGCCAGCATTATCCTAACACTAAAACCAAACAAAGACATTACAAGAAAAGAAAACTATAGACCAGCAATTTTCAACCCTTTTTATCTCATGGCACACATAAACTAATTAAAATTCTGCAGCACACCAAAAAACATATTTTTTGCAGTCTGACCAAAAAAAAAAGTATAATTTTTATTCATTCACACTGATGACTAGTGTAGTATTGGCTGTTGTCATTTTTTTATTTGACAATCTAAGGGAAAAGAGGTCAGTACCCCTGACTAAATAGTAAGGTATTGCATATTTTTAAAATTCTTGTGGCACACTGGTTGAAAATCTGTGCAATAGACCAATATTTCTCATAAAAATGATGCAAAAATCCTCACTGAAATATTAGAAAACAAATCCAACAATTTATTTAAAAAATTATACATCACAACCAATTAATGGAATTCATTACATCAACAGGCTAAAGAAATCACATGATCATATCACATGATACAGAAAAAAGCATTTGACAAAACCCAACACACATTTATAATAAAAACTCAGCAAATACAAATACAGGGGAACTTCCTGAACTTTATAAAGAATATCTGCAAAAGGCCTACATACACCTCAACTAGTACTTTCCAGCTAAGATCAGAAATAAGGCAAGGATGTTCTCTTGCACCACTCCTATAATGCTGTACTAGAAGTTCAAGCTAATGCAGTAAGAAAATCAAATAAAAGGTATACATATTGGGACAGATAATAAAACTCCTTTTTGCAGATGACATGATTATGTAGAAAATCTGAAAGAACTGAACAAAAAGAAAGGAACTAATAAGTGAACAGCAGAATTGCAGGATATAAGTTAATCAGTTACTTTCCTATCTGCCTGCAATGAAATAGTAGAATTTGAAATTAAAAACACAATACCATTTATATTAACACCTCCCAAAATGAAACACTTAGGTATAAATCTAACAAAACATATATAGATATATGAGAAAAATTACAAAACTGATGAAAGAAATGAAATAACTAAATAAATGGGAAATGATTGTTTGTGACTAGAAAAAAATATTGTCAAGATATCATTTCTTCCCAACTTGACCTATAGATTCAATGCAGTTTTATAATCACAGCAAGATATTATTTTTTAATATCAACAAACTGATGCTAAAGTTTATATGAAGAGCCAAAAGACCCAGAATAACCAATACAATATTGAAGGAGAAGAACAAAGCTGGAGGACTGACATTACTATAAAGCTACAGCAATCAAGACACCATGAAACTGATGAAAGAATAGACAAATAGATCAATAGAACAGAACAGAGAAGCCACAAATAGACCTACATAAATATAGCCAACTAATCTTTGACAAAGAAGCAAAGGCAATATAGTGGAGAAAACGTGAAACATGTCTTTTCAACAAATGGTGATAGAACAGCAAGACAGCCACATTAAAAAGAAAAAGAAAAAGAAAAAATCTAGACACAGACCTTATACCCTTCACAAAAATTAAGCCAAAATGGATCATAAAACCTAAAATGTAACACTGCTAGAAAGTCTAAAAGAAAATTCAGCCCTGGCCGGTTTGGCTCAGCGGCTAGAGTGTCGGCCTGCGGTCCGGAGAGACCCGGGTTCGGTTCCCGCTAAGGGCACGTACCTCGGTTGCAGTTTGTCCCCGGCCCTGGTTGGTTGTGCGGGTGGCAGCCACTCGATGTGTCCCTTTCACATCGATGTTTCTCTCTCTCTTCCTCTCTCTCCCTCCCACTCTGTCTGAACAAAGAATGGAAAAATGTCCTCGGGTGAGGAAAAAAAAAAAAAGAAAATTCAGATTTTGAGTATGGTGATGACTTTTTAGATGCAGCACCAAAGGCACAATTCATAAAAGAAAGATGTGATGAGCTGGACTTCTTTATCATGAAAAACACCTGTTCTTTAAAAGACATTGTCAAGAGATTGAGAAGACAAGCCAGACACTGAGAGAAAATGTTTGCAAAGCACGCATCTGAAAAAAGACTATTATCCAAAATATACCAAAAAATCTTAAAACAATAAAAAAATGAGCAATTTAATTTTAAAATGAGCAAAAGACTGAACAGACACTTCACCAAAGAAGATATATAGAAAGCAAACATGCACATAAAAAGATGATTCACATCATATGTTATTAGGGAATTGCAAATTAAAACAGTGAAATGCCACAATACACCTAATGGAGGTTCAGACCCTACACCTTGACAACACCAAATGCTGGTGAGGATGTGGAGCAATAGGAGCTCTCATTAATTACTGGTGAGAATGCAGAATGGCACAGCCACTTTAGAAGATAGTTTGACATACTCTTACCATATGATCCAGCAATCACATTCCTTTGTATTTACCCAAATGAGGGGAAGATGTACGTCTACAGAAAGTCCTGCACCTGAACCTTTATTCATAATGCACAAACTTGGAAACAACCAAGCTGCCCTTTAGTGGATTAATGGATAAACTGCTTTGCCATCTCTCTTGGCTTGCCAGGGTCGGCACAACACAATGAACTACAAGCACAGGCTGGTAGGAGTGAGAGGGAGCATCACAAGGGAGCAAATGCTCCAGATCTCTGGATGCAGCCCACTGTATTTGCAGATTGGTTCCCCAAGTTACATGTGGATTTATGTAAATTATTTTCTTGAGATGGTGTCTCTGCAAACCATACAGCCTAGCCTTGTCTAGCTTTTTACAGCGGAAAGAGACTTTAAAGCTAAAAAATAACAAATCCAGATGATCTGAGTCCTACGACTCATTGTCCACTTGAGGCGGTGTTCCAGCCTTTGTCATGCAAACCTTATCTTATACATATGCAACAAAGCATTTATATGCATCCAAGGAGGTTATCTTGCCTATCAGTCAGACCTATCTCTCCACACACATACTTTGATCCTAGGCTGGCCAGGTTGTGAGAGTGCATATCACAAGGTTACAAATCATCCATCCATCAATCCCCCATCCCCACACTGGTACATCCAAACAATTGAATATTTTTTAGCACTAAAAAATGAGCTATCAAGCATGAAAAGACATGGAAGAACCTTAAACGCATATTACAAAGTCATAGAAGCCAGTCTGAAAAGGCTATTTACTGTATGGTTACAAGTGGCAAAGACAAAACTGTGGAGAAAGTAAAAGGGTCAATGGTTTCTGGGGGTGGAGAGAGGAATTAATAGACAGAGATGTTTAGAGCAGTGAAACTACTCTATACTAGCATGGTGAATATGTGTCATTACATATTTGTTCAAACTCATAGAATGCATAACACCATAAGTGAACCTTAAATGTAAACTATGGACTTCAGTTGATAATGATGTGTCAATATAGGTTTTACTGTAACAAATGCTCTGCTCTGGTGTGGGATGTTGATGATGCGGGACACTGTGGGTGTGTGTGTGGGGGGGGGGGGTCTGGGGGAAATCTCTGTACCTTCTGCTCAATTTTTCTGTGAACCTAAACTGCTCTTTAAAAAAAGACTATTAAAAAACTTAAACAACAAACAACCCAACTTAAAAATGGGCAAATGTCTTAAAAAGACAGTTCTCCTAAGATATACAAATATCCTTATTGGGCTATGAAAGGAGGCTCAGTACCACTACTCATCAGGAAAATGCAAATTATACTCACCAGGATGGCTGTAATAAAAAAGATGTAATAAGTGTTAACAAGAATGCAGAAATTAGAGCACTCATAGATGGCTGGTGAGAATATAAAATGGAAAACAGTTTGGCAGTTTTTCAAAATGTTAAACAGGGAGTCATTTGACTCATCAATCCTCTCAGGAGAAATGAAAACATATGTCCACACAAAGATTTTTACATCAGTGTTAACTGCAGCATTATTCACAATAGCCCCCAGATTGAAACAATCCAAGCATCCATCAACTGATGAATAGATAAACAAATGTGGTAGATACATACAATGGAATACTACCCAGCAATAAAAAGGAGTGAAGCATCGATAAATGCTACAACATGGACAAAAAATATCATCCACCAAAACATTTAAAATATTATGCTCAGTGAAAGAAGCCAGACATAAAAGAACACATTGTGTGATTTCTTTTATTTGAAATATCCAGAAAAGGCAAGTCTACAGAGACAGAAAGCAGATAGGAGAGTGACTGTAAATGGGTACAAGGTTTCTTATTGGAAATGTTCTAAAATGAGATTGTGGTGATGGTTGCACAACTCTGAAATATACTAAAAATCATTGAGTCATGAACTTAAAATGGGTGACTTTTATAGTATGTAAATTATTCCACAATATAGCTGTTAATTTTTTTTTTAAAGGAAGAGAAAGAAGAAGACAGCCCAGGCTCTTTTTGCTTCCAGCTTCTCCCCTTGTATGTTTTCTAGCTCAGGGAGAAGCACCACTTGCTAGCCAATGTGTCGCCCAAAAAGCAAATCTTTTTCTTTTTTTTTTTTTAAAGAATAGTTTATTGGCTTTTAAAGAGAGAGAAAGGGAGAGAAACATCAATGTGAGAGGGCAACATCGGCTGCCTCTTACACAACTCTGACCAGGAAGCAAACCCACAAGTCTTTCAGTACACAGGTGGGGGACACACATCTTGAGCCTTGATTTACTCCACCCTTCTCCCTCCTGGTCTTGCCTGAGTTACTGTGCTTGGCTTCTCATTGTCTTATTTTCAATTCATCTTCCATCCTGCATCTAGGTAGTTGTGCTTCCAGATGTTTTTTATGTAAATTAATAGAAACACAACAAAGAACATTTTTAAAACAAAGGAGAAACATAATTTTTACACTCTAAATTTGCTTTCATTTGGGAGATTAGCTTATTTATTTATTTGTTTATTTTAGTGTGATCATGGTGCACATGAAGTTTTGTATCCTATTTTTTTCATTTCATGTTATATCAGTCATTTTTTTCAAGTTGTTGAATGGGTTTCATGACCAATTTTTAGTGACTCTATTTTCATAGTTTCTCTCTTATTGTTCCTCATAAAGATTTCTGCTTTTATAAGCAATATTACAGTAAACCTCATCAAAATTTACTATAGAGACTTTAACCAAGGCAGGAATTGGGTGGGCACATGGGAGGAGCTCTCACACCCTCTGTTGGTGGGGAAACCCTTTAGGAAGAACTCTGTGGTTACAACAGTTCTATGGTGGTAGCAGCCCCTCCCCTTAACTTCCACAACCCACTAAATAAACATCCTTGTCTCTCTTCTTGCATGTGGCTTGCCATGGCTGCATATACCAGATTGAAAAACTTAAAAAAAATAAATAAATTCTTTCTGCTAGCCACCTTTTGTTTATGGTCAATAACATATTTGTGCTTAAGACGTTTTGCCATGGATTAGATTATTTTTTTACTTCTTTTTTTTTTAAATCCTCAACCGAAGACATTTTTCAATTCATCTTCAGATAGAGTGGGAGGGAGAGAGGGAGGAAGAGAGAGAGAGAAACATTGACATGAGAGAGACACATCGAGTGGCTGCTACCCACACGGCCCCAGCCGGGGCCAGGGACAAATTACAACTGAGGTACAAGCCCTTAGCGAGAACTGAACCTAGGACTCTCTGGTCCGCAGGCCAATGCTCTAACAGCTGAGCCAAAGCGGCCAGGGCTTTTTTTTACTTCTTGATTAAATCCCCCAAATAAAATTATTATTTTTTCTTAATTTTATGCAGATGCCACCCCTTCCCCCTTCCTGCCCTCTCCCCCAAATAAAATTCTTAAGTCAAAGGCTATGAATTTTTTCATTGCCAATTTTTATGGCCAATATGGTCATTAATGCATTAAGGTACCAATCTCACCTAGAAACTACCAGGATAGGTATTTTCACTTAAAGTATTTTTTCTAATTTTTAAATAGGCAATAATTTGCCATTTGAAAAATTATTAGTGTGGTTGAACATTTTCCATTATTTGTTTTCTAGAAGTATTTCTTCTTTTATAAATTTTATTAATCTCAAAAGGCTTTTATAAATTGCTTCCTTTGTCTATTAATCTCTTGGTGTTTCTCTTTATTAATTTGAGTTTTTTCCACAACTGAAGTGGTGATTTTCATCTGAGTCTAAGATGGTGGCACCATTTAGGGAATTTTGGGGGAGGGTCCCTCAACCTTTTTTTTTTTCATGATTATTAAAGAGGGAGGTTGTGGGGCTCCAGAGGGAGGGCAAGAAGAGGGAGGAGCAAAGGCAACAATAAAACCCAAAGAAAGATCTTGCAGCATTTTCCCCAGACCCTCAGGTCCCCAACCTACTGCCATACTTGTTTCCAAGTCCTGGGAGAAAGGGCTGTAAGTAAAAATTGGGTGTGTGTTCTAAGTCTCTGCGGGCCCTTTGCTCTAGCTGTTCAACCCAATTCCCTCTTTCATTTGCTCCCATTAGTCCATGAGAGGGCATTCAAAGAAACCAATGTAATAATAAAAGTTACAGGAACTGTCAAGAAGACAATAAGACCACCCCCACCAGTGGATTTATGGCTTAAAACTAGCAGAGACCAGCTCGATCCAACATGGAGACTAATTTCAATTAACAGCAACCCCTTGTCTCATTATGTGTTCATTGTAAAACATTAGCATGCTAAACAATGCACCCTAAGCTGGCATGGTCAAAACATAAAGTCCATATAAGAATATAAAATGACTGATGGAGCTCCTCTGAGAAATCTCCACTCCTCTACTGGGTAGAGCCTGAATATTCCTCCCTCCTATTAAATACACTACTCCCTATCCCTGACTAAATGAATCTCATAAAGAAAGCAAATTCCACTAACAGGGGGCTTTCTGGTTTCACTGCTTCGCTAATAAACTCACTTTCACTTTCAACTCTATGCTGGCTTGTATTTAATTATTTGCTATGTGTAGCCAAGAACCCACAGTGGGTTGTAGACACTCATGTGCCTGGACCTCTGGAATGCCTGCATTATTCTCAGCAGACCAGTCATCCCAGGAACCCCACTTCCTTCTCCAGACTCCCTCCAGTCAGTGAGAGTGGATTGCTCTTTCTGCCTATCCAGCCCTGACTTCCTTTTGAACCTCATGGACATATATTTTCTGTCCTAATTCTCTGGTCATTTGAATCACAGAGGTGTGTAGCAGAAGTATAAAAAACTTGGCCTCTGAAAAAAAAATCCAGTGGGAAATTCCAAAATGGTAGCGAGTGAATGGAAGCTACACAGATGATCTCCCAGGACCAAACTGGAATTACAACTAAAATAAAGACAAATTGTCATGGGGGGAAAAAGCAGAAAAGCAGGTTGTGAGGACCATATAACCAGGGCCACTGAATTGATCCTGGTAGGATTGTGGAGGTGCAAGAGGGGTCTGGGAACCTACGGACAGCAGCAATCTTAGCTGTGAGCAGCGCCCTCAGTATTAAAATCCCAAGCCTACTTCACAGCGCAGAGGGCCAAGACAGAGTGCTAAAATAGCCACAGCCATTTACCCTGAGCTTCAGCAGAGGGAGGGCAGACTGGACTGGAACTGTGTGTGGACACTGTAGATTAGGAAGGCACTCAGAGCTTTTCCTGAGTTGCAGCCAGATAGGAGGGTGGCCATCTTATTCTCAGGACTCTGGGGAGAGGCGATGGCCCCTCCCATGGAGATTCAACACCACCCAGGTGGGCCATTGAAATGCAAATTGAGGCACATTAACAACCAGCCTCTCCCCACCTCCGGGAAATTCTCATACACTGAACACCTGAGGGAGTTTTTCATTCAACTGAGAACCCAAAGCTCTTCAAGTAATCGTGACTAATAGCCTCTAGGCAAAACTAGAGGATAACTGAACTGTTACGGGGCTTCCATATCTACCCAGGAAAGTAAGATTGACAGTGTTGTTTAACATGGGTCCTCCCATGCTCATCGAAACCCAGTAGAGGGACCACAAACAGCAGAACACTAACACTGAAAGGGAACATGTGGCAGGCTCCAAAACCCACTGAGATAGCCCAAATGGTGAAACAAAGAAACAAATCCCAAATGAAAGAATAAGAGACCTCTACCGAACATGAGGTAAATAAAATGCAATATAGCAAGTTATCAGAGGTAGAATTCAGAGTCATGATCTTGAGGAAGCTCAACAGCATGAGTAAGGACATCAAAACGTGAGTAAAGACATAGAAACATTGAAAATCAACCAATTAGAAATTCAAAACCACCAAGAAGAAATGAAGAATGACATAGCAGAAATAAAGAACACATCGGAAGGACTAAACAGCAGAGTAGAAGAAGGTGAGGACTGGATCAGTGAATTAGAAGACAGGGTGGAAAAAAATCAACAAATCAGAAAAACAAAAGGAAAAAAACAATTAAAAAAAAAAACCCAGGAAGACAGTTTAAGAGAACTGTGGGACAACTGGAAACATAATAATATTCGCATCATAGGAGTCCACAAGAAAAGAAAATGAGTAAAGGATAGAGAACATATTTAAAAAAATAGTGACAGAAACTTTTCTAATTTGGTGAAGAAACAGGCATTCAAGTTCAATAAGCACAGAGAGCCCAACTAAGAAAAACCCAAACAGGCCCACACCAAGACACATAGTAATTAAAATGTCAAAAATTAAAGACAAAGAGAGAATCCTAAAGGCAGCAAGAGATAAGCAATAGGTACCTACAAAGGAACCCCATAAAGCTCTCAGCTGACTTCTCAACAGAAGCACTACTGGCCAGAAGGGAAAGACATGAAGTAATCAAGGTCATAAATAACAAGAATCTGAATCCAAGACTACCTTTTCCAGCAAGGCTATCATTCAAAATAGAAGGTCAAATAAAAAGCTTCCCAGACAAAAAAAAAAAAAAAAATGGCTAAGGGAATACATTAGCACCAAACCAGAACTACAAGAAAGGTTAAAAGGACTGCTGTAATTAGTAGAAAAAATAGGGAAAAAAAATATACCACTCTAAAAAAAAATGACAATAAATAACTACATATCAACAATCACCTTAAATGTAAATGGATTGAATGCTCCGATAAAAAGACACAGAGTAACTGTTTGGATAAGAAAGCATGACTCACATATATGTTGTTTACAAGAGACCACATCACAACAAAAGACTCACATAGGTTGAAAGTGAAGGGATGGAAAGTAATCTTTGAAGCAAACAAAAAGCAAAATAAAGCTGGGGTAGCCCTGGCCGGTTTGGCTCAGTGGTTAGAGCATGGGCCTGCAGTACAGAGAGACCCCGGTTTGGTTCCCACTAAGGGTGCATAATTTGGCTGCAGTTTGTCCCCAGCCCTGGTTGGTCATGTGGGTGGCAGCCACTCGATGTGCCCTTTCACATCGATATTTCTCTCTCTCTCTCTCTCTCTCTCTCTCTCTCTCTCTCTCTCTCTCCCCCTTCCTCTCCCTCTCCCTCTTTCTCTCCCTCCCACTCTATCTGAACAAAAAGTGGAAAAAAATGTCATTGGGTGAGGATAAAAAACAAGCAAGCAAACAAAAAAGCTGGGGTAGCAATATTTATATCTGATAAAATAAATTTCAAAATAAGGCCATAACAAGAGACAAAGGAGGTCACTGCATAATATTGAAAGGATCTATCCAACAGGAAGATATAACCTTGGTAAACATATGTGCACCCAAATAGGAGCACCAAAATATATTTAAAATCTTTGGGAGAACTTCAAACGAGAAACTGACAGCAATAGAATCATAGTTGTGGATTTCAGCACCCTGCTGACATCACTGGATAGATCCTCTAGACAAAAAATTAGCAAAGAAACCGAGACCCTAAATAAAGCACTAGACCAAATGGATTGAATACATATCTACAGAGAATTACTCCCCAAAACTACAGAAATCACATTCTTCTCAAGTGCACATGGGACATTCTCAAAGATAAACCACATATTAGGGCACAAACTAAGTCTCTACAAATTCAAGACGACTGAAACCATATTAAGCATTTTCTCAGATCACAATGGCATGAAACTAGACATCAGTTGCAACAAGAACATGCAAAGACATTTGAACACATGGAGGCTAAATAGCATGTTATTAAACAATGAGTGGGTTACTGAGGAAATCAAAGAAGAATTGCAACACTTCCTGGAAACCAATGAAAATGAAGACACAACAACACAAAATCTATGGGATGCAGTGAAAGCAGTTCTGAGAGGGAAGTTCATGGCACTACAGGCCTACCTCAAGAAGCAGGAAAAATTTCTAATAGACTATCTAACCTTACAGCTTAAAGAACTACAAAGCAAACAAAAAGAGAACCCTAGAGCAAGTAGAAAAAGGAAATAGTAAAGATCAGAGTAGAAATAAATGACATAGAGACCACAAAAACAGTTCAAAGAATCAATAAAACAAAGAGCTGGTTCTTTGAAAAGATAAACAAGAGAGATATACCCGTAACTAGACTCACCAAGAAATAAGAGAGAGAACCCAAATAAACGAAATCAGAAATGAAACAGGAGAAATAATAACTGACACCACAGAAATACTAAGGATTGTTAACAAATATTATAAACAATTATACAGCAACAAATTTGACAATCTAAGCAAAATGGACAAATTTCTAGAAACACATAGTCTCCTAAAACTAGACCGGGAAGAGATAGAAAACTTGAACAAACCAATAACAACAAAAGAAATTGAAGATGTAATCAAGACATTCCCAGCTAACAAAAGCCCAGGCACGAACAGCTTCACGGGGGAGTTTTACCGAACATTCAAAGAAGAACTAATACCCATTCTCCTCAAACTATTACAAAAAATTCAAGAAGAAGGTAGGTTTCCAAACTTGTTTTATGAGGCCAGCATAATTCTAATTCTAAAACTAGAAAAAGACACTACAAAGAAAGAAAACTACAGGCCAATATCCCTGATGAACATAGATGCAAAAATCCTGAACAAAATACTACCAAATCGAATCCAGCAATACATCAAAAAAATTATTCACATGACCAAGCGTGATTCATCCCAGGGATGCAAGGCTAGAGTACAATATTCACAAATCCATAAATGTGATACACCACATAAACAAAATGAAAGACAAAAATCATATGATCATATCAATAGATGCTGAGAAACATTTGACAATATCCAGCACCCATTTCTGATAAAAAAAACACTCAGCAATCTGGGAATACAGCGATCATATCTTGACATAATAAAGGCCATATATAAAAGACCTACAGCCAACATCAAACTCAATGGGCAAAAATTAAAAGCATTTCCCTTAAGAACAGAAACAAGACAAGGATGCCTACTTTCGCCACTCTTATTTAACATAGTACTGGAAGTCTTAGGCACAGCAATCAGACAGGAAGAAAAAATAAAAGGGATCCAAATTGGAAAAAAGGAAGTGAAAGTGTCATTTACAGATGACATGATACTATACGTAGAAAACCCCTAAAGACTTCATCAAAAATTTACGAGACTTAATAAATGAATGTGGAAAAGTAGCAGGATACAAATTTACGTCAAGAAATCAATGGCATTCTTATATACCACTGATGAACTCAGAAAAAGAGAAACTGAAAAAACAATCCCATTTACCATTACAGCAAAAAAAATTAGGATACCTAGGATTAAATTTAACCAAAGAAACAAAGGACCTATTCACAGAAAACTACAGGTCACTGAAAACAAAAATAGAGGAAGATATAAAAAGCGAAAGTACATACCTCGTTCATGGATTAGAAGAATCAACATCATTAAAATGTTCATACTACCCAAAGCAATCTATAAATTCAATGCAATCCCCACAAAATACTAATGACATGTTTCACAGAACTAGAACAAATACTTCAAAAGTTCATATGGAACCAAAAAAGACATTGAATAGCCACAGCAATCTTGAAAAAGAAGGACAAAGTTGGTGGGATCACATTATCAGATTTCAGGTTATACTACAAAGCCACTGTTATCAAAACAGCCTGGTACTGGGACAAAAACAGGCATATAAACCAGTGGAACAGAACAGAGAACCCAGAAATGGAACCAAAGCAATATGCTCAATTAATATTTGACAAAGGTGGCAAGAGCACACAGTGGAGTAAAGACAGCCTCTTTAATAAATGGTGTTGGGAAAATTAGACAGCTACACACAAAAAAATGAAACTAGCCATCAACTTACACCATACACAAGAAAAAACTCAAAATGAATAAAAGACTTAAATGTGACTTGTGAATCCATAGTAATCCTAGAAAAAACTGTAGGCAACAAAATTTCAGACATCATATGCAGCAGAATTTTCACTGATACATCACCTAAGGCAACAAAAGCAAAGGAAAAAATGAACACATGGGACTACATCAAACTATAGAGCTTCTGCACAGCAAAAGAAACAACCATCAAAATGGAAAGGGAACCCACTGTATGGGAGAGCATCATTGCCAATGATGCATTAGATAAGGTTAATTTTCAAAATATATAGAGTGCTCATACAGCTTAACAAAAGGAAGACAAAGAACCTAATTAAAAAATGGGCAGAGGAACTCAATAGACACCTCTCCAAACAGGACATACAAATGGCCAAGAGACATATGAAGAAATGCTCATCATCACTAATCATCAGAGAGATGCAAATTAAAACAATAATGAGGTATCATCTCACACCTGTCAGAATGGCAGCCATCAGCAAATCATCAAACAAGTGCTGGTGAGGGTGTGGAGAAAAGGGGACTCTAGTACACTGCTGGTGGGAATGCAGACTGGTGCAGCCACTATGGAAAACAATATGGTGTTACCTCAAAAAATTGAAAATTGAATTGCTATTTGACCCAGTGATCCCACTTTTAAAAATGTACCCTAAGAAGCCTGAACCAGCAATCAGAAAGAATATATATCCCCATGTTCATAGCAGCACTATTTACAATAGCTAAGATCTGGAAACAACCCAAGTGCCCATCAGTAGATGAATGAATTAAAAAGCTGTGGTACATGTACAAATGGAACACTATGCAGCTGTAAGAAAGAAAGATCTATTATCCTTTGAGATGACATGGAGGGACCTGGAGAGTATTATTCTAAGCGAAACAAGCCAAGCAGAGAAAGACAAATATCACATGATCTCATTTATTTAGGAATATAATGAACATAACAGTCTATGGAACAGGGAGGAGGGAAGAGATATACCACAGAACTTATATCCATGTATGCATAACTGATGGACATGGACAACAAAGCTGGGGACGGGGTGGGGTGGATGTGGAGGAGGGTGTCAATGGGGTAAAAAGGAGAAACATCTGTAACAAATATAAATTATTTAATAAAATAAATAAAAACTTACTGTGGTAAAAACATAATAAAAAATAAAAAACTTGGTTTCTGGACTGGTTAGACTTGAATCTTGCACCTGCCACTTTCTGGCTGTGCTTCATTTTTCCTAATTTGTTAAAAACATAGCACATGTGATAGCAGGTAAAGTACCTGACATTTGGCCTAGTAGCTGGTGGGTGGGTAGGCACTGATGGTGGCTACCCTTAGAGGAGTGGAGGAAAGCCTAGTTAAAATGGGGCTGGATCTCTATTAATCTCAGCCTTGGCTGTAAAAACTTCAGTGTCAGTCCCATCCTCAGAGAATCTGATGTACAGTTGAACTACATGGTTGAAACTGGGTGAGTCCACTTATACACAAACTTTTTTCAATAAATACTGTACATTTCTTTTTACTTATGATTTTCTTAATAACATATTCTTTTTTCCAGATTACTTTATTGTAAGAATACAGTATATAATACATGACAAAATATGTGCAAATTGACTGCTTATGTTATCAGTAGGCTTCCAGTCAACAGTTAGTTATTAGTAGGTAAGTTTTTGCAGAGTCAAATATTATATGTGGATTTTCAACTGCACAAGATGTGAGGGATAGGTGCCCCTAATATCCTTGAGTTGTTCAAGGGTTAACTGTGGTTGGTCTAGGATGTGGCCCAGGCATACAGATTTTTAAAAGCTTTCCAGTTAAGGGGAGTCTACTGATTGGTTGAAGTTGAGACCCACAGGCTGGAGGGACTAATAAAGGATGGAATTCTGTGTAGTTTGTCTTCCACCCCTCCCTACCCCACAATTTTATACCTTTGTTCAGCCCTGGCCCTTGAAGAACTCCCAGGTATGAGGTTCCTTATCTCACTTTCTGAAATGCATTTCTCCTCTGAGCCTTAAGAGCTATCTGAGGGTTTGGTAACAGACCTGCACTGATTGAAGCAAGAGATCCCACTTTTTTCTCTTTAAGTAGAAGCTGACTCAGTGTTTAATTTAATTTTATTCTTACAACCACTTTTACTCTTGTATTATATTGGTGTTTTTTTGTTTGTTTCCTACACATTTGTGGATGGATAACTAGATTCATTGGCTTCTGTGCTTTTGTGTCTAAATTCTTGGGGCACTTTGGAGAAACCTGAGTATAAAATGTTTTGGGGGAAAAGCAAGGCTTTCTCCCCAAATTTGTCAGAGATTCTGGGGCTGGAGAGGATGAGGCTGAGAAGGAGCAGACTATCCAAGAGAGTTGGGCAGCATGCTTTAGGTTACAAGTAAGTAAGCCCCAACTCAAACTGGCTCACCCAGCAGAATCCCCAAGGCAATACACCCCATGGTCACATAGCTTATCAGTTTATCAACTACAAGGTCTTGGGCAAGCAGCTAAACTCAGTTTCTTCATCTGTGAAAAAGGATTGTCGTATGTACAATGATTTAGTATAAGTGAAGGTCTTACAGTGATCCATAACATAAAGAGTTTTATAAACATCAACTACTTCATTGATCTGTCATTGGTGTAGAACAATCACAAAAGTCTTAGAGGTCTGTAGCAATAAGTATTTCTTTCTCATGTGTCTTTATGTTGGCGGGGCTTGGCTGGGTCACTCGAACTCAGTCTGTGCCCACAGCTAGCTTAGGATCAGGTCCACACATGTTTCTTCTGGGTCTCAGGGCAACACAGCAGCAGGTACAAGGGGGATGGTATTTAAAGTATTTTATTATTTAACATAGTTAAATTCAAAATATTTTCTCATTTCTCTTATGACTTCCTCTTTGACCCATGTGTTATTTAGAAGTGAGTCATTTAATTTCCATATTATGTGGGAATGTTTATATACCTTTCTTTATTGATTTCTAGTTTAATTCTCTTGTGATTAGAGAACATACTATACTTTGCATCAATGTTAAATTTCTGAAATTGATACTGCTATGGTTACATTACAAATCAGCTCTATTCTTAGGAAATGCATGCTGAAGCATTTAGGGGTAAATTGACATGATGTATGTAACCTACCCTCAAATGGATCAGGGGAAAAAAAAAACAACACCTGCTCTGTGTGTGTGTGTGTGTGTGTGTGTGTGTGTGTGTGTAACGATTACAAGCCAGTGAGAGAGAGGGAAAGAATAAGTGAATAAGTGACAGTGGGGGAGCATGTACAAATATTAAAACTCAAGAGGTAAAATATTAACAATAAGTAAATCTGGGTAAAGGGTATATTGGTGTTTTTGTACTGTTTTTACTTTTGCGACTTTCTGTAAGTTTGAAACTATTTCCAAATAAGATAGAAAGGGAAAGCTAATTCTAGGTTCCTCCTCTGCTCCTCCAGGTGTGTATCCTTCCATACCTTCTCCTCACCCATGCAGACATATACTAATATTATACCCTTCGATGGGATTTTGTTGTTTTATAGAAATAGGCTCATTCTTTGTGCATTAACTATTGTGCAACTTGATTTTCTCCCTTAATACATCATAGAGATCCTTCCAGGTCAAAAAGTATAGGTTTAATTTACTTTTAAACAGAGCTGCAGAACATTACATAGATGTATCACTATTACATACAAGTATCACTATTTCTTCAACCACCTACCTATTGAGATATTCTGGCAGTTTTCCGTTTTGGGCCACTACAAACGAGGCATCAAAAACCATACTTGTACATATAATACTGGTGCTGAATACTCTGGAAGTCACTTCTGAAATTAGAATTTCAATAAGAGTCCAGTATCACCACAAATTCTTCTAGTCCATTATGTTCAGATCTCTTCTGCAGTGGGAGTAAGGCTGGTCTCTGGAGGCCATCTGCTCACACCTCATGTCCAGTAGCATGCAAGCCTGGCATTTTCCAGAGTGGGATGGAAACATCCTCTAGGAAGCTGGCCACACCACGTTTCTCTTTCAACACGAAGAGACTGTTGCAACCTGTCTGCTGTCTTGTGGCAGATGCCTCATCTTTATATGGCAGATGAGTCCAGCATTACCACATGTTGACCAAACTTCACACATCTCTTCTCAGCTAGTTCATGGGTGCCTGCTAATTATATACTTTAGAAAGGTTTGTTTAGAAATTTAGGTAGAGCCCAGGCTTCTGTAGGTGGAGCTACATATGGTCCACAGGCAGCCAGTTGGATGCTCAGGTTGAGACAACTTCTAGCATAGATAATTTGTCTGAGATCATAATTTTCATCTTCACAAGAGACACAATGCCTTACACCAAGAATAATAGTTAACATTCATGGAATGTTGTTTCATGTCAGGTACTGAATTAAATACTTTTACATAGACCACCTCATTTAATTCCCTCCACAACTCTGTTGCATAATTCTGGTCTGTCACTTACCTATTGCCATTTATAATTCTGCATAAAACCATGCCAAAAATTGTGGCCTAATACAGCCATCATTATTTGCTTGTGATTCTGTGAGTGAATAATTTAGGCTGGGCAGTCCTTTTGTCTCATTTGGGCACCCTTATGGATCTGGTCAGCTGCAGGTCAACCAGGGAGCTCAGCTTCTGGTAGTTGGCTGACTGTTGACTAGACCAATAGGGATTTAAAAAAAAAAAAAATGTTTTTCTATTGTTGACACTATTGCAGATGTCTCCCATTTTTCCTTCCTTTGCCAAACTTCACCAGCCTTCGTGCCCCCTCCCTCTGCCCTCACCACACTATTATCTGTGTCCAGGAGGTATGCGTACATGTTTTTTAGCTAATCCCTTCACCTTCCTTTATTTAATCTCCCTTAGCCCCCTCCCTTTGACATTTGTCAGCCTGTTCCATGTATCTATCCATGCCTCTGGTTCTATTTTGTTCATCAGTTTATTTTGTTCAGTAGATTCTACATATTAATGAGATCATATGGTACTTGTCTTTCTCTGACTGGCTTACATTGCTTAGCATAATAAACTCCAGACCCATCCATGCTGTCACAAAGGAGTTACTTTTTTTTTTTTTTTACAGCCCTGTAGTATTCCACTTTGTAAATGTACCACAGCTCTTTTATCCATTCATCTCTTGATGGGAATTTGGTCTGTTTCCAGATCTTGGTTATTGTAAATAATGCTGCTGTAAACATTGGAGTACATATATTCTTTCTGATTGGTGTTTTGGGATTCTTTTTTGTTCATTTGTTTTGTTTTCTGTTTTGGGATTCTTAAGATATATGCCCAGAAGTAGGATTGCTGGGTCAAATGGCAGTTCCATTTTTAATTTTTTGAGGTAACTCTATATTGTTTTCCACAGTGGTTGCACCAGTCTGCATTCCCACCAGCAGTGCACTAGGGTTCCCTTTTCTCTACACCCTCACCAGCATTTGTTGTTTGTTATTAATAGTAGCCATTCTGACACCATGTGAAGTGATACCTCATTGTGGTTTTAATTTGCATCTCCCCGATATTAATGACCTTGAGTATGTTTTCATATATCTAATGATCATCTGTATATCCTCTTTGGAGACATGTCTATTTAAGCCCTTTGCCTATTTTTTAATTGGATTGTTTGTCTTCCTGGTGTTGAGTTGTATAAATTCTTTATATATTTTGTAGATTAACCCCTATCAGATGAATCATTGGTGAATATGTTCTCCCGTATGATGGGTTCCTTTTTCATTTTTTTGATGGTTTCTTTTGCTGTGAAGAAGCTTTTTAGTTTAATGTAGTACCATTTGTTTATTTTTTTCATTTTTTTCCCTTGCCCTTGGAGACATATTTGCAACTATGTTGCTGCGAGAGATGTCTGAGATTTTACTGCCTATGTTTTCTTGGATTCTTCTGATTTTGTGACTTACATTTAAGCCTTTTATTCATTTTGAGTTGATTCTTGTATATGGTGTAAGTTGGTGGTCTTGTTGAAGTTTTTGCATGTACTTGCCCAATATTCCCAATACCATTTACTAAAGAGACTGTTTTTATTTATTTATTTATTTTATCCTCACTCGAGGACATTTTTCCATTTTTTGATCAGATAGAGTGGGAGGGAGAGAGAGAAAGAGAGAGGAAGAGAGAGAGGGAGAAAGAAACATTGATGTAAAAGGGACACATTGAGTGGCTGCCTCCCGCACAACCCCACCAGGGCTGGGGACAAATTGCAACTGAGGTACATGCCCTTAGTGGGAACCAGCAAGTCTCTCTGGACTGCAGGCCGACACTGTAACCGCTGAGCCAAACTGGCCAGGGCAAAGAGACTGTTTTTACTTCATAGTATGCTCTTGCCTCCTTTGTCAAATATTAATTGACCATAAATGTGTGGGTTGATTTCTGGGCTCTCTGTTCTGTTCCATTAACTGTTCTTGTGCCAGTGCCAGGTTGTTTTGATTACAGTGGCTTAGTAGTATAACCTGATACCCAGTATTGTGATCTCTCCAACTTTCTCATCTTTCTCAAGATTGCTGTGGCTATTTGGGGTCTTCTTTTGGTTCCATGTAAATTTTTGGCATATTTGTTCTAGATATGTAAAATGTACCATTGGTATTTTAATAGTAACTGCACTGAATCTATAGATTGCTTTGGGTAGTATGGATATTTTAATGATGTTAATTCTTCCAATCTATGAACATGGTATATGCTTCCACTTGTTTGCATCATCCTCTATTTCTTTCTTCAATGTCCTATAGTTTTTAAGTACAGGTCTTTTACCTCTTTGGTTAAGTTTATTCCTAGGTACCTTTTTCTTTGTTGCAATAGTAAAAGGGATTGTTTTCTTGGTTTCTCTTTCTGAGACTTTTTTATTAGTGTATAAATACGCCACTGATTTCTGGATGTTAATTTTGTATTTTTCTACTTTGCTGAATACATTTACTAGATCTAGTAGTTTTTTGGTAGAGTCTTTAGGGTTTTTTATGTACAATATCATGTCATCTACAAATAATGGCAGTTTTACTTCTTACTTTCTAATTCGTATGTCTTTTATTTTTTCCTCTTGTCTAATCCCTGTGGCTAGGACTTCCAGTACTATGTTGAATAAGAATGGTGAAAGTGGACATCCCTGTCTTGTTCTTAATCTTAAGGAAAACACTTTTAGTTTTTGCCCATTGAGTATGATATTGAATATCATATATGACTTTTATTTTGTTGATGTATGATCCCTCTATTCCCACCTTGCTGAGAGTTTTTATCATAAACGGGCACTGGATTTTATCAAATGTTTTTTCATTGTTATGATCATGTTTTTGTCTTTTGTATATGTGATGTATCATATTTATTGATTTGTGGATATTGTACCAGGTTTGCATGCCTTGAATAAATATCACTTGGTCATGGTATATGATCTTTTCATTTTTTAAAAATTGATTTTGAGGAAGGAAGGAAAAAAGAGAAACAGAAACATAGCTGTGAGAGAGAACCATTGATCAGTTGCCTCTTGCACATGCCCCAACCAGGGATCAAACCTGCAACATGGATATGTTTCTTCCCCAGAAATCAAACCTGCCTCCTTTTGATGTATGGGATAATACTCCAAACAACTGAGCCACACTGGCCAGAGTTGATCTTTTAAATGTTTTGCTGGATCTGGTTTGCTATTTTGTTGAGGATTTTAGCCTCTATGTTCATCAGAGATATTGCCTATAATTTTCTTTTTTTTGTAGTGTCTTTATCTGGTTTTGGAATTAGGATAATGCTGGCCTTGTAAAAAGAGTTTGGAAGTCTTCTCTCCTCTTGAATTTATTGGAATAGTTTGAGGAGAATAGGTGTTGGTTCTACTTTGAATGTTTGGTTAATTCTGCTGGGAAGTCATTTGGATCAAGACTTTTGTTTACAGGGTGGTTTTTCATTACTGCTTCAATTTCATTAGTTGTTATTGGTCTACTCGGGTTTTCTGATTCTTCCTGATTCAGTTTTGGGAGATTGTATGTTTCTAGGAATTTGTCCATTTTGCCCAGGTTGTCTAATTTTTTGGCATATAGTTGTTCATTGTATTTTCTTACAATCCTTTGTATTTCTGTGATGTTAGTTGTTACTTTGCCTCCTTCTACTTTTAAATGTGTTTTTATTGTAGAAAGTATCATAGGTGTCCTCCCCTTTTCCCCCCATTAACCCCCTCCTCCCGACTCCCACCCCCTTACCTTCACTACACTATTGTCTCTGTCCATTGGTTATGCATGTTTGTTCTTTGATTTATCTCTTCATACTCCCCCTCCTCCCTTTCCTCTGAGGTTTGTTAGACTGTTCCCTACTTCTATGTCTCTGGATCTTTTTTATTTGTCAGTTTATTTTGTTCATTAGATTCCACATATAAGTGAGATCATGTGATACTCATCTTTCTCTTACTGGCTTATTTCATTTAGCATAGTACTCTCTACCCATCCATGCTGTCTCAAAGGGTGGGGATACTTCTTTTTGGGGTCCTGTCTCTTTGTTTATTGGTGAATCTGGACAAAGGTTCATCAATCTTGTTTATTTTTTCTTGTTTATCTTTTGGTTTCATTGATCTTTTGTGGGTTTGTTGTTGTTTTTTTCAACTCTATGTCATTTATTTTGCCCTGACCTTTATTATTTCCTTCCTTCTGCTTACTTGGGCTTTTCTTGCTGTTCTTTTCCTAGTTCTTTTAAGATGTAGGGTTAGACTGTTTGTTTGACATTTGTCTTGCTTCTTGGGGTAGGCCTGTAATGCTATGAACTTCCCTCTCAGGACTGTCTTCTCTGTGTCCCATAGATTTTGGGTTGTTGTGTGTTCATTTTAATTTATTTCAAGGTAATTTTTTATTTTTTCCTCAATTTCCTTGGTAACCCACTCATTGTTTAATAACATGCTATTTAGCTTCCATGTGTTTGAGTGTTTTGAGTTTTATTTTTCTATTGTAGTTTATATCTACTTTCATGCCATTGTGATCTGAGAAGATGCTTGGTATGATTTCAATCTTCTTGAATTGGTTAAGACTTATTTTGTGTCCTATCATGTGGTCTATATTTGAGAATGTTTCATGTGTACTTGAGAAGAATGTATATTCCGTTGCTTTGGGATAAAATGTTCTATAAAAGTCAATTCAATCTATCTGATCTAATGTGTCATTTAAGGTTGCTGTTTTCATGTTGATATTTTGTCAGGAAAAGCCCACCATTTCATCTAGCACTTTCCACCAAGCTTGTTTTGCAGATTACTCAGGAAGGCACCAGAGAGAAGATGGTGAGATACAATTTAGTATGTAAATCTGGGTCTGATCTTAGGAGGCCATGGGTTTACTGGGACATCACTCAAGAACTTGCAGAGAATCCCATGATGTTATTCCTGGCAACAGACCCACCCACAAGTCACAAGATCCCTTAACAGGCCTCTGCCTTCACAAACTCGCTCATGACTTTGGCCCATTTCTTGGGTCCCATTGTCTTACCTCAGGGAAGGCATGCAGGGAGGAAAAGGACAGATGACCTTAGCATTCCTGTGGAAAAATCCACTCAGATATCATTGGTTTGTGGGATGGATTTTAGAACAACATTTCTGGAAAGCAAATTGGCAATATGTATCAAGAACATTAAAATAGTCATGGCCTTTGACAAAGTCTGCCAAATTATACTAATGAAATGACCCCTCTGTCAGTCAGTTATTGCATAATCATGCTGTGTAACAACCACCCCCTATACTTAGTGATTCATAATAATAAACAGTTTTCTAGCACATGAATGTCAAGAACTGTGATGGGTAGAGATTTTATCTTATTTCCAAGTTAACAAATTAGCCTGAGTTTCATGGAGGCTAGTAGGAGACCTGAGTCTTCAGAGTCAAAGATTAAGGACAGTCTTTTAATCACAGTGATTGCAGTAGCCAGAGTATCAGTGTTTTCACCAGTTCTTAAAGTTCCAGTTCTCATAGGGTAACACAGTTAGGGCTAGGTGATACCTAAACATATAGTGTGTTGCAGAGAAATGCACAAAAATCAATTCAAGGTGGATTATAGACAGAAATGTAAAAGGCAAAACAATAAAGCTTCCAGAGGTAATCTTGAGATAGGTAAAACAAAAAACAAAAACATTAAGCATAAAGGAAAAATTGATTAATTGGACTTCATTAAAATATATTTGGTGTAGCATAATAACCTTTCTAATTTTGCTGGTGGGGAACAGGGATTCTGAAATATTTCAGGAGTTGAAGAAACACATAGAGAAGCCTTTTAATAAATTAATCAGGCAGTACTGGAAAAACCATGAACTGGCTCTTGGCTTCCTGACTGCTGTCTAATGCTCTCCCCTCTGGACCATGAGACCACAGTGAGAAAATGGACTGCATGTGGAATCAAACACCTGAATTTGAGACCTGAGTGTATTATTTACTAGTTGTTAACTAGCAGGTTACCCTGGAAAGTTACTTAACCTTGGCCAACTTTAGTTTCCAGTGCACACAGCAGCAATATTAATACACAGTTCTATGATTATTGTCAGGAATAAATGAGACGATGTAAGGAGGGCTCATGACACATTGTTGGGCTCAATGTGTGAATAATAATAACAATAATAATAATATATGAGCTGTCCCCTTCTTAGCCCCTCACCAAATTGGAGTGTTGCTGGCTACAGATAATCATAGGTACCACTTGTTGATGACTCATCTTTTTTGTGAGATCTTTCTGGTTACCTATATTTGGCTATCAATCACTCTGATTATTAGCACATCTATTTTAGCACATTCCCCCAGTGACTTCCTGGTGCCCCTCCAGGGCTAGGGATGCCAACTCTCATGTAACCTGATGTCATTCTCTTATCCAGAGTTCAGGGTGCACACCATCTTCCTCCTTACCTTTTCTTTCTCCCTAATGTCTCAGGGCTTAACCATTCACTACTCCACCTGCAGTTCCTCAAGCCTTTGATGAATGAAGTATTTCTGTCATTTGTAGTTGGTGCATTCATAATGGTTGCCCCACTTGCCCAGGAGATTCCTGAGAGCATAGAGTGTCCCTTCTCTTCCCTCCACTCCCCATCCTTCAAGCAGAGCCTCCACTCCACACTTGATGGTCTCAACTGTTGATTTCCTCACTGACTTGATTTTATCTAAAGATACTTTATTTTTGACCACTGGTTTCCCAAACACCCAAGGCCACAACATAATCCTTAAATGATTTCAACCAACTGTGACAGGGCCATAAGGTAGAATGTGCTTTCTGAAAAGAACCTCATGCCTCAGCACCAGACATACCTGAAGTTGTTCACTGGAGATGGTTTGTCATAGGACTTTCCAGAGTGGGCCTTGTCCAGGGCTCACACTGTGGTCTTCCATGATTCTTGTACTTTAAACATTTCCTGGTCATGCAGAAACAGCCCTGATGGTCTATTCAGAACTAATCATTGTGGTGGATATACAGTCTCTCCTAGTATACCTTGAAATACCTAATACCTAATAAAATAAATCTCCACTGCTGAACCTCTAAGAAGTAGACTGACTGATGGTTACATTTTTGTTGTTAATTTTCACCCAAGGATGGAGATTTTATATATATATATATAATTTAAATCCTCACCTGAGGATATTTTTACATTTATCTTTAGGTAGAATGGGAGGGAGAGAGAGAGAAACATTGATGTAAGAGAGACTCATTGACTGGTCGCCACCCACACAATTTCAACCGGGGCCCGGGACAAACTGCAACTGAGGTATGTGCCCCTAGTGGGAACTGAACCGGGGTCTCTCTGGTCCATGGGCTGACGCTCTAACCGCTGAGCCAAACTGGCTAGGGCCCAAGGATATTTTTTCCATTGATTTTTAGAGAGAGTAGAAGGGAGGGAGGGAGAAGGAGGGAGGGGGGGAGAGAGAGAGAGAAAGAGAGAGAGAGAGAGAGAAACATACATGTGAGAGAGAGATATTGATTGGTTGCCTCCTACACCCACCCTGACTGGGGCTGGAGATCTAAAAGTGTGCAGCCCCACTTCTCCTCCTAGTGGAGACCTCAAGGGCACTATATTAATAATGATTCAGGAGGCAATAGTGCTAGGTACCTGCAACATCACTAGAAGACTTCGAGTTCAACAAGTTGGTCAGCGGGATATAAGCAGATAGTTAACTGAAATTTGACTCACACTCAAGAACTTTCCACCACAGTTTCCAACATAATTTCAAAGAGAATAATAAACTCACAGGCTGGAAGAGAGCATTACAAGTCAGGACTGAAAACCAAGACTAGGACAGTATGTAACAGTATCTCACATGACTTGGTATCTCTCTGTCATTTTTCACAACTGGATAAACCAAGGCACTAGGAGACTATGTGAAGTCAGATGGACCAGGCTCCTTCCCAGTGGTGTTAACATCTGGGTACAACTGTATAGTTTTCTTTCTGCATTAACTTCATGGATTTATTTCAATGGGGAATACAATGGGTCTCTCTTCTCTTATTCATCTTAACAGTTCTAATAATGATGAAAACAATTCGTAATATCACCAAAGCCATGGATTTGGGAGGCCCATGGCAAGGTAAACTCTTGAGCTAAAAAAAAAAAAATGTATTATTTATAAATATTCTATACTAGGCAAAGCAATGGTCAATTGTTTTACTAAGATTTAGAAATGAGAAGCAAATAATTCTTTTATTATGATTGAAATGAGCTAAAACTTTTCTTAAATCCTTGGCTTATGTGCACTTTCCTGCCTATTGTCCTTGCTATAAAAACTATCAACCTTTAGCAATTAATGTAAAGATTTTTACTATCTTTATTGAGATCTAATTTACCAATTTAAAGTGTACAATTTAATGGTTTCGAGTACATTTAACGAATTGTGCAATCATCACCATTATCCAATTTCAGAACATTTTCATCAGCCCCTAAAGGAGCTGTACACCCATTAGCAGTCACTCCCCATGACTACCCCAATCCCTCAAGTAATATAATACTTTTGACTAGTCATTCAATCTATTCCCCATTTTTAATTAAATGGCATAATGATGATCACAATATTGAACAAAACTTCCATCTGAAAGAGACAATGAGACACAAGCTGAAACCCTCAGAGAGATTTGCTCTTTGGTTGCACTTACTTCATTAAGCAACCATTCAGTTACAGAGACTCTTCCTTCTCCTGTCATTCTGACTTCCTTCAGCAAGAGTGTGTTTTAGGGCTTCAGGATTACAGACTATGGTTGTTTCCACTGCCACAAAATATTTTTACTGCTGAGTCCCACTTGCCCAGGCTCAGGTGAGCATGAGTGTGTGTATACATGTGCAGACATATGTGCAAGGTCTTCAATAGCCAGCAGCACAAATATCCACGTCTAATGTGAACCTTGTGGCCTCCGATATTTATTACCAGGAATCTGAAATGTCACAGAAGAATTTTGATTAGCTAATCTTTATATTAAATCTAAATTTATCTTCACTTCAAATGCTGGTTGCTGAAAGACTGAAGGAAGCAATCTAGATAGCAGGAGACATTACTTTTAGTATGTTGTTGTCACTGAATCCCAAGGGTGACTGTGAGGTGGTTCTGGGACCACCATTCCTCTGTTCTTAACATAGAAATAATACCCACCCCATCTCTAGTTCCCTGGGAAGCCACAAGGAGGACATAGGTCAACCAAGGACTCTAAGCCTCTCAGAAGATGCCAGTCCAGGATGCACACCCATCACTCTAGGATGATTACCTTGGAACAAGGTACTTTGATCAGTAAACTCCCAGTAAGGGTTTAAGGAAACCTGGAAGTAACAAAATCCATAAGAATGTCAGCTCCATGAGGGCGAAGGCCTTGATTTCTTTTGTTTTATACCCAGCACCTAGAAGTGTGCCTGGTATGATGTGTTCAAAAACAATTGTTGAATTGGTGAATAATTTCTGATACTTATCCTCCAAAAGCAAATGAGGAAATGAAGACACAGAGCTTCCCTCCCTCTTTTTCTCCTGAGCACACCATCACAGTCTACCCTGTGTACTGGATTCTCTGACTCAGCCTCTGCTCTGGGCAACTTAATCAAACATAGCATTTACTCCATTGAGAGTTTTCAAGAAGATTTCATATGCATTTCTCCATTTGATATGCCCAACCTCCCTATGAGGGTTCACAGATCTATCCTCATCTTATAAATACTCATAACACCTTGATGGGAACATATCAGGACACAATAAATGTTCATTGTTCCTTTTACTTGTCTTCTTTCCTATGCATACCCAATCACCAAGATGCAATAATTAATCTTGGCATAATTCTGACTTTTTGTCTAATTAAAGTAATGCTGCAAATATTAATTAATTAATGTTTCTTATACATTTATGGGATATGGGACAACACCCCAGCCACCACATAAGAGGACACATCAGGAGAGACATGGCCACAAAATTTGATTTATTTTATATAAGGCAAATAGTTAAAAAACAAAAACCAAATATTTTTTATAACAATCAGATGGCATATCTGTGATACATCTAGTCTTTCTCAAACCTAGATGTACCACAGATATGTCATCTGGATGTGGGGAGCACTAATAAACCCAAAAATACAGTGCCACCTGGGTGGGTGATAATTTTTGTTATTGCTGAATTTTTCTTTCCAGCAAGCTGGCTTCTCCAAGCTCAATTTTTATCTTATGCCATGTAATTTCTCCTTTATATGGATCTTATGGAAGTATTTCTATACAGTAATAACCCACAAATCACTGTTTTAGTCAACTCCCAAATGAATAACTTCTGAAAATTCTACTTGTGGGGTTGGGGGGTTGGAAGATGGACTTTTTTTAACCTTGTGTTAAACACTCTCAACCTTGTGTTAATGCATTCTCGGAATCCTAGCCCAGGGGGAAACCTGGCCCACCCAGGTGTGTTGGGTGCTTCATTTGCATGTGAATAAGAGTTTGTTATCTTTTGGCTTCAAGGTCTCTTCCCATAAAAAGCAAGAGACAAAGCTAGGGTGTATGCAGTAATGCCATCTCAAGGAAATAATTTACTTAAATCCACTTGTAACCTGGGGGTACAAGTTTGCAAATAAATGGGACTGCATCCAGAGATCTGGAGCTTTTTGCTACCTTGCAAAACTCCCCCTCACTCCAAGCAGCATGTGCTTGTAGTTTCATTGCATTGTACTGATCCTAGCAGGTCAAGAGATGGCATCTACTTATTTTGTTTGAGACTTGAATATAGCCTGATGTTGTCTTTATAAACATCATAATTGATAATAAAAAAAAAAATACTATTATAAAAAGTTGCCTAGAAAAATCTAAGTTTCTAAATTCTAAGTTTAATAAAATATTTCATTAAACCAAAAATGTGCAAGAAAAGAGAACTAAGGAACAAAAACCAAATGAGACAAATAAAAAACAAATAGCAAAATGGTAAACCCAAATCTTACAATATTAGTAATTATATTAAATATAAATAGACCAAATACTTCAATCAAAAGATAGAGGTCATTGAAGTTCCAGATTTTTGGCAGCAGACAGGACCAGAGAGAGGGTGCATGCATGAGAGAGTGAGCTAGTGTGTGAGAGAGTATGAGTGGACATGAAGGTGGACGACCAAACTTGTGCAGTGCAGAGACATGGAACAGAAGGTTCCTGTGCTGTAGACAAAGAGCAGCCAGCTACCGTGGTAAGTGACTATTCAGGGTGCTTCTCCCTGCACTGCAGGGAGTTCCCACCATTTTGGAAGATCTTGGGTCTTCCCTAGGAGGAGGCAGTGGGAGCACATAGGGCCCAGCAACCTGAGCCTACCAGTGCAGCATCGAACCAGTGGATACCCTGTGTCAACACAGACTAGTGCACAGTAGCTGAGCTGTCAAAGTGCCTGCTGTGGAAGCCACAAATGGCCAGAGGCCAGCACCATCCCCCACAGTAGCAGCCTGATCAGAGTCAAGATAGCCCCCAGCATTGGAGGCTGGGGAGCAGACATACATCCCCAGGCATCAGAAGAACAGATCACAACTGAGGCCCATCCCCCAAAACTATAGCAAAGCCCCACTGGGCAACAGCACTCCCCAGCCGCCAGCACTGGGACCAGGGGCTCCACAGGGGCCTGGGCAACACAGCTGCCCACAAGAGTGATGAGGAGCCAGGGCACCAGACAGACTTCTCTAATCCAGTGGTCCACAAGAGTGGTGTGAGGCAGGGCTCAAGAGGGACCAGTGCAATCCAGCTTCCTGTGGATCTGTGGGGAGCTGGGGGCACCAGAGAGGCCTGTGCGACCCAGCTGCCCACAAGATAGGCATAGAGGTGGGTCTCCAGAAGGAACTGTGCAATCCAGCTCCCCATGGAGTCAGGGAGAAGCAGGGACTTCAATGGGGTTTGTACAACCCAGCTGCCCACAAGATCAGCAGGAAACCAGGGCTGCAGTGAGACCTGTGCAACACAGCTGCCCACAGTGTGGGCAGGGAGCATAACTCCAGCAGGGCCTGAGCTATACAGCTACAGGTGACACCAGTGACCAGCTGGTAACACAGCTACAGAGGGGCCCACATGATCCAGTAGCAGCACCTACCAGGAGACACCAATACCAGCCCCTAGTAGTCATTCCTCCAGGATCCACAGCAGGCAAGAGGCGATATGCAACAAAACAGTCTGGGAGGCACAGTAGCCTTATTTGATATACAGTGGGCTGCCTACACATCCAAACATCCCTCACCGGGTCTAGAGCTATGAGATGGCTAAAATGGGGAGACAAAGAAACAACACCCCCCCAAAAAAGAAAAAGATAAATCACCAGAAAAGGAACTACAGGACATGGAAAACAGCAACTTGTTAGATCAAGAACTCAAAGCAATGATTTTAAGGGTGCTCAAATAATTTGGTGAGAACTACAAGCAACTTAATAAGAATTATGAAGAACTCACTGGGAACTACTTCAGCTTAAAAAAAGAGGTAGAAGCTACACATAAAGAGGTAAAAGCTATGCATAAGAATCAAGAATGACATAGCTGTTATGAAAAATACCTCAGAAGGGTTCAATAGTAGATTAGAAGAAGCTGAAGACCAAATCAGTGACTTAGAAGACAAGGTAGAGAAAAAACACCCAAATAGAGCAGCAAATGGAAAAAATAAATAAAGCAGGAGGAGAGTTTAAGGGAGCTGTGGGACAATATAAAACACAACAATATTTGCATTATAGGTATACTGGAAAGAGAAGAATCAGAGAAAGAAATAGAGAACATGTTTGAAGAAATAATGACAGAAAACGTCCCTAAACTGATGAAGGAAAAAGTCACACAGGTTCAGGAAACACAGAGAGTCCCAAGGAAGATGAACCCCAAAAGACCCATGGCTAGACACATCATAATAAAAATGGCAAACATTAAAGACAAAGAAAGAATCTTAAAGGAAGCAAGAGAGAGACAGAATTACCTATAAGGGAGCTCCCATTAGACTGACAGCTCAGTTCTCAATAGAAACACTGCAGGCCAGAAAGGAGTGGCATGAAGTGTACAAAGTAATGCAAGGCAAGGGTCTGAATCCAAGACTACTCTATCCAGCAAGGCTATCATTCAAAATTGAAGGAGAAATAAAGAGCTTCACAGATAAAACAAACAAACAAACAAACAAACAAAAAACAAAAGGAATTTACCACCATCAAACGAGCACTGCAAGAAGTGCTGAGGGGACTATTGTAAAAAGAAGAAACAGAGAGAAAGGAAGAGGAACACAGGCATAAAATTAAAATGGCAACTAATAACTATCTATCAATAATAACCTTAAGTGTAAATGGTTTAAATGCTCCAATCAAAAAATGTCGGTACCTGATTGAATAAGAAAACATGACCCATATATATGCTGTCTATAAGAGACCAACCTCACAACAAAAGGCTCACTCTAGATGAAAAGAAGGAATAAAAATTTTCAAGCAAATGGAAATGACAAAAAAAGCAGGTGTAGCAATACTCATATCTGCCAAGATAGCCTTTAAAACAAGGGCTATAACACACAAAGAGGGTCACTATATAATAGTAAAAGGATCAGTCCAACAAGAGGATATAACACTGGTGAACAAATTCGCACCAAATGTGGTAGCACCAAAATATAAAACTTCTGGAGGACGTTAAGGAAGAGATCAATAGCAATATGATCATAGTGGGGGTTCTTAACACTTTACTGACACCACTGGATAGATCTTCGAGACAAAAAATTAACAAGGACATAGAGTCCTTAAATGACGAACTAGATCAGTTGGACTTAATTGATATTTAAAGAACATTTCACCCCAAAGCTGTAGAATATACATTCTTCTCAAGTGCACATGGGACATTCTCAAAGATACACCACATGTTATGACACAAAGTAAGTCTCTACAAATTCAAGAAGACTGAAATCATATCAAGCATCTTCTCAGATCACAGTGGCATGAAACTAGAACTCAATTACAGTAAAAACACGCAAAAACATTCAAACACTTGGAGGCTTAATAGCATGTTATTAAACAAGGAATAAATCACTAACAAGATGAAGGAAGAAATGAAAACTTTCTGGAAACCAATGAAAATGAACATACAACAAAACAAAATCTATGGGACACAGTGAACGCAGTCCTGAGAGGGAAGTTCATAGCACTACAGGCCTACCTCAAGAAACAAGAAAAAATTCTAATTGACTTTCTAACTCTACAATTTAAAAAACTAGAAAGTAAACAAAAGGAAAAATTCAGAGCTAGTAAAAAAAAGGAAATAATAAAGTTCAGAACAGAAATAAACTAAATAGAGACTAAAAATAAAATAAAAAATCAATGAAACAAAAAACTGTTTCTTTAGAAAGATAAACAAGATTGATGGACCTTTAGCAGACTCACCAAGAAACAAAAAGAGAGAAACCAAATAAACAAAATCAGAAATGAAAGAGAAGAATTAACAGCTGACACCACAAAAATACAAAGGATCATCGAAACATACTATGAACAATTATACGCCAACAAAATGGACAATCTAGAAGCAATGTACACATTTCTAGAAACACACAGCCTCCCAAAACTAAACCAGGAAGAGAGAGAAAACTTGAACGGACCATTAATGATTAAGGAAATTGGAGATATAATTAAGAAACTCCCAGCCAAAAAAATCCCAGGTCCAAATGGCTTCACAGGGGAGTTTACCATATATTCAAAGAAAATCTAAAACCCATTCTTCTCAAACTATTTCAAAAAATCCAAGAACAGGACACTTTCAAACTCATTTTATGAGCCCAGTATAACTCTCATTCCAAAACCAGAAAAGACACCACAAAGAAAGAAAATTACAAACCAATATCCCTAAAGAAAATAGATGCCAAAATCCTGAACAAAATATTAGAAAATTGGCCCTGGCCAGTTTGGCTCAGTGGTTAGAGTGTCGGTCTGCAGTCCAGAGATACCTGGGTTCAGTTCCCACTAAGGGCACGTACCTCGGTTGCAGTTTGTCCCCAGCCCTGGTTGGTCGTGCGGGTGGCAACCACTCGATGTGTCCCTTTCACATCGATGTTTCTCTCTCTCTCTCTCTCTCTCTCTCTCTCTCTCTCCCTCCCTCCCTCCCTCCCTCCCTCCCTCCCACTCTATCTGAACAAAATATCAAAACATGTCCTCGGGTGAGGATAAAAAAATATATATATATTAGAAAATTGGATCCAACAATACTTCAAAAAATTATTTATCATGACCAAGTGGGATTCATTCCAGGCAGCAAGGATGGTACAATATTTGCAAATCAATAAATGTGATACACCACATAAACAAAATGAAAGATAAAAAGCATATGATCATATCAATAGACACTAAAAAAGCATTTGACAAAATCCAACACCCACTTCTGATAAAAACACTCTGCAAGGTAAGAATAGAGGGATCATATCTCAACATAGTAAAGGCCATATATGAAAAACCTACAGCCAACATTATACTCAATGGGCAAAAACTAAAAGTATTCCCCTTAAGAATGGGAGCAAGGCAAGGATGCATACTTTCACACTCTTATTTAACATAGTACTGGAAGTTTTAGCCACAGCAATTAGACTTGAAGAAAAAATAAAGGGATCCAAATTGGAAAGGAGAAAGTGAAACTGTCATTATTTGCAGATGACATGATATTGTACATAGAAAACCCTAAAGACTCTATAAAAAATCTACTAGACTTAATAAATAAATCTGGCAAAGTAGCAGGATACAAAATTAACATCAAAAAATTGATGGCATTCTTATACTTCAATGATGAACTCACAGAAAGAGAAACTGAAAAAACAATCCCATTTACCATCGCAGCAAAAAAATTAAGATACCAAGATTTCCAAAATGGCGGTGGAGTGAATGGAAGTTACACAGATCATCTTACAGGACCAAACTGGAATTACAATTAAAATAAAGACAATTGATCAGAAAAAAGCAACAGAAAAGTAGCTTGCAAGGACCATTTTACCAGGAACACTGAATTGATCCTAGTAGGATTGTGGAGGCACCAGAGTGGGGCTGGGAGCCCATAGACAGCAAAGGTCTTAGCTGTGAGCAGCACCCTCAGAATTAAACTCCCAAGCCCACTGCACAGTGCAGACAGCCAGGGAAGAGTGCTAAAATAGTCACAGCCACTCACCTGGGGCACTGGCAGAGGGAGGGTGGACGAGACTGGACTGGAATTGTGTGGGGACACTCAGGATTTGCAGGGTGCTCAGAGCTTTTGTTGAGTTGCAGCCATGTAGGACAGTGGCCATCTTACTCCTTCCCAAGGCTCTAGGGAGAGGCAATGGCTCCTCCCATAGAGACTCAACCTCACCCAGTTAGGCGAAAGATATGCAAATTGAGGCTCATTAACAAACACCATCTGCCCCACCTTCCTGAAATCCCCGTAAACTGAACACTTGAGGGAGTTTTTTATTCAACTGAGAACCGAAGGCTCTTCAAGTAACCATGACTAATAGCCTGCAGCCAAAAAGCTAGAGAATAACTGAACCTTTCCTGGGCTTACACTCTACCCAGAAAAGTAAGACTTGACAGTGGTGTTTAACGTGGGTCCTACCTCGCTCATCCAAAACCAGCAGAGGGAGCCACAAACAGCAGAACACCAACACCCACAGGGAACATTTGACAGGCTTCAAAACCCACTGAGATAGCCAAAATGGTGAAACAAAAAAACAAATCCCAAATAAAAGAACAAGAGACTTCTACCAAAGATGAGATATATGAAATGTAGTTAAGCAAGTTAACAGAGCTAGAATTCAGTGCCATGATCTTGAGGAAGCTCAACACCATGAGTAAAGACATAGAAACATAGAAAATCAACCAACTGGAAATGAAAACCACAAAGAAGAAATAAAGAATGACATAGCAGAAATAAAGAACACATGAGAAAAACTAAACAGCAGAGTAGAGGAAGCTGAGGACTGGATCACTGAATTAGAACAGGATAGAAAAAAATCAACCAATCAGAAAACCAAAAGAAAAAAAAAACAATTAAAAAACAGGAAGAGCCCTGGCCAGTTTGGCTCAGCGGTTGGAGCATCAGCCTGCAGACCAGAGAGTCCTGGGTTTGGTTCCTGCTAGGGGCACAAATCAACAAACAAACAAACAAAACTGAAAGACAGCTTAAGAGAACTGTGGGACAGTTGGAAATGTAATAATATTCAAATCATAGGAGTATCAAAGAAAAGAAAATGAGCAAGGGTTAGAGAACATATTTGAAGAAATAGTGACAGAAAACTTCCCTAGAAAAATGGCAGTGGAGTGAATGGAAGCTACATAAACTGTCTCCCAGGACCAAACTGGAATTACAACTAAAACACAAACAAATCAACGGGAAAAAGCAACCAAAAAGCAGCTTGCCAGGACCATATAAACAGGGACACTGACTTGATCCTGGTAGGAGTGTGAAGGTGCAAGAGGGGGGCTGGGAGCCCACAGACAGGAGCTGCCTCAGCTGTGACCAGCACCCTTGGGTTAAAGTCCCAAGTGGCTTCAAACCACAGAACCGGGACAGAGGTTAAATAGCCACAGCCACTCACCTTGGGCTCCTGCAGAGGGAGGGCAGAATGGACTGGACAGTGTGGGGACACTCGGGATTTGGAGGGCACTCAGAGCTTTTGCTGAGTTGCAGCATGCAGGACAGTGGCCAACTTGTTCCTTCCCTGGGCTCTGGGGAGAGGCAGTGGCCCCTCCCTCAAAGATTCAACCCCACCCTGTGGGCCATTGAAATGCAAATTCAGGCTCACTAACAACCAGTATCTGCCACACCCTTGGGAAATCCCCTTGAGCTGAACACCTGAGGGACTTTTTAAATCAACTGAAAACCCAAAACTCTTCAAGTAACCTTGACTGCTAGCTTCCAGGCAAAAAGCTACAGGATAAAAGTACCATTCCTGGACTAGCAACTCTAACCAGGAAAGTAATACCTGACAGTGGTGTTTAATGTGGATCCTCGCTTGCTCATCTAAACCGAGGAGAGGTGCCACAAATAGCAGAACACTAATACCCACAGGAAAAACTTGGCAGGCTCCAAAACCCACTGTGATAACCAAAACGGTAAAACACAAAAACAAAAGCCAAATGAAAAAACAAGAGACCTCGACCGAAGATGAGATTAATGTGGAGCACTTAGGCAAGTTAACAGAGCTAAAATTCAGAGCCATGATCCTGAGGATGCTCAACAGCATGAATGAGGACATAGAGATGGTGAAAATCAACCAATTGAAAATAAAATACCACCAAGAAAAGATCCAGAATAACATATAAAAAATAAAGAAGACATTGGAAGATCTAAAGAGCAGAATAGAGGAAGCTGAGGACCAGATTAGTGAATTAGAAGACAGGGTAGAAAAAAAATCAACGAATTGGAAAAAACAATAAAAACAACAACAACAGGAAGACAGCTTAAGAGAACTGAGGGACAACTGGAAAGGTAATAATATTTGCATCATAGGAGTCGCAGAAGAAGAAAAGGAGCAAGTGTTAGAAAATGAGCAAGCATATATGCAAAGAAATAGTGACACAAAACTTCCCTAAATTGGTGAAGGAGGAAGGCATTCAAGTTCAAGAAGCACAGAGAGCCTGAAGTAAGAAGAACCCAAACAGGCCCACAACAAGACACATAGTAATTAAAATGCCAAAAATTAAAGACAAAGTGAGAATCTTAAAAGCAGCAAGAGAGAAGCAACAGGTTACCTACAAAGAAAACTCCATAAGGCTATCAGCAGACTCCTCACAAGAAACACTACAGGCCAAAAGGGAATGGCGTGAAGTAATCAAGGTCATGAAAAACAAGGATCTGAATCCAAGACTACTCTACCCAGGAAGGCTGTCATTCAAGATAGAAGATCAAATTAAGAGCTTCACAGACAAAAAAAAAAAGGGATAAGGGAATACATTAGCACCAAACCAGCACTGCAAGAAATGTTAAAAGGACTGCTGTAATTAGTAGAAGAAATAGGAAGAAAAATATAACCAATCTAAACAAAAATGGCAATAAATAAGTACATTACAATAATCACCTTAAATGTAAATGGACTGAATGCTCTGATAAAAAGACACAGAGTAGCTGATTGGACAAGAAAGCATGGCTCATCTATATGTGGTTTACAAAAGAGACCCACCTGACAACAAAAGACTCACATAGGTTGAAAGTGAAGGGATGGAAAAATATCTTCCAAGCAAACGGAAAGCAAAAAAAAGCTGGGGTAGCAATACTCATATCTAATGAAATAGACGTCAAAATGAAGGCCATTACTACAGACAAAGAAGGCCACTACATAATATTGAAAGGATCTATCCAACAGGAAGATATAACCTGGATAAACATATATGCACCCAATATAGGAGCACAAAAATATATTAAAAATCTTCTGGAGGACTTCAAAGGACATATGGACAGCAATACAATCATAGCAGGAGAATTCAACACCCCATTGACACCACAGGTTAGATCCTCTAGACAAAAAATTAACAAGAAAACAGAGACTCAAAATGAAGCACTAGACCAAATGGATTTAATAGATATCTACAGAGAATTACACCCCAAAACTACAAAACTCACATTCTTCTCAAGTGCACATGGGACATTCTCAAAGATAGACCATATGATAGGACACAAACTATATCTCTACAAGTTCAAGAAGACTGAAATCATATCAAGCATCTTCTCAGATCACAATGGCATGAAACTAGACATCAATGGCAACAAGAACATGCAAAGACATTTGAACACATGGAGGCTAAGTAGCATGTTATTAAACAATGAATGGGTTACCATGGAGATCAAGGAAGAAATTAAAAACTTCCTGGAAACCAATGAAAATGAACTAACAACAACACAAAATCTATGGGATGCAGCAAAAGCAGTTCTGAGAGGGAAGTTCATAGCACTACAGGCCTACCTCAAAAAACAAGAAAAATTTCTAGTTGACTGTCTAACCTCACAACTTAAAGAATTAGAAAGCAAACAAAAAGAAAACCCCAGAGCAAGTAGAAGGAAAGAAATGGTAAAGATCAGAGCAGAAATAAATGACATAGAGTCCAAAAAACAATTCAAAGGATCAATGAAACAAAGAGCTGGTTTTTCGAAAAGATAAACAAGATTGATAGACCCTTAGCTAGACTCACCAAGAAACAAAGAGGGAGAACCCAAATACACAAAATCAGAAGTGAAAGAGGAGAAGTAACAATTGACACCACAGAAATACAAAAGATCATTGACAACTGCTATGAACAATTATTTGGCAAAAAATTCAACAATCTAAACAAAATGGACAAATTTCCAGAAACACACAGTCTCCCAAAACTGAACTGGGAAGAGATAGAAAACTTGAGCAGACCAATAACAACAAAGGAAATTGAAGAGGTATTCAAGACTCTCCCAGCAAACAAAAGCCCAGGCCTGGATGGCTTCATGGGGGAGTTTTACTGAACATTCAAAGAAGAACTAACACCCATTCTTCTCAAACTATTTCAAAAAATTCAAGAAGAAGAAAGAATTCCAATCTTGTTTTATGAAGTCAGCATAATTCTAATTCCAAAACCAGAAAAAGACACTACAAAGAAAGAAAATTATAGGTCAATATTCCTGATGAACATAGATGCAAAAATCCTGAACAAAATACGAGCAAATCGGATCCAGCAATACATCAAAAAAATTATTCACCATGACCAAGTGGGATTCATTCCAGGGATGCAAGGCTGGTACAATATTTTCAAATCAATAAATGTGATACACCATATAATCAAAATGAAGCATAAAAACCACATGATCATATCAATAGATGCCGAAAAAGTATTCGACAAAATACAGCATTCATTTATGGTAAAAACGCTCAGCAATGTGGGAATAGAGGGATCATATCTCAACATAATAAAGGCCATATATGAAAAACCTACAGCCAGCATCATACTCAATGGACAGAAACTAAAAACATTTCCCTTATGTACAGGAACAAGACAGGAATGTCCACTTTCACCACTCTTATTTAACTTAGTCCTGGAAGTCTTAGCCACAGCAATCAGATGGGAAGAAAAAATAAAAAGGATCCAAATTGGAAAGGAGGGAGTAAAACACATTATTTGCAGATGACATGATATTATATATAGAAAATCCTAAAGAGTCCATCAAAAATCTATTAGACGTAATAAATGAATTTGGCAAAGTAGCAGGATACAAAATTAATGTCAAGAAATCGATGGCATTCTTATATACCAATGATGAACTCACAGAAAGAGAAACTAAGAAAACAATCCCATTTACCATTGCAGCAAAAAATTAAGATACCTAGGAATAAACTTAACCAAAGGAGTAAAGGACCTATTTGCAGAAAACTATAGAATATTGAAAAAAGAAATAGAGGAAGATATAAAAAAGTGGAAGCACTTACCTTGTTCATGGATTGGAAGAGTTAACATTATTAAAATGTCCCTATTACCCAAAGCAATCTATAGATACAATGCAATCCTCATGAAAATACCAATGACATATTTCACAGAACTAGAACAAATACTTCAAAAGTTCATATGGAACCAAAAAAGATCTTAAATAGCCACAGCAATTTTGAAAAAGAAGGACAAAGTAGGTGGGATCACAATACCAGATATCAGGTTATACTACAAAGCAACTGTAATCAAAACAGCCTGGTACTGGCACAAGAACAGGCATATAAGAACCCAGAAATGGACCCAAGGCAATATGAGCAATTAATATTTGACAAAGGTGGCAAGAACATACAGTGGAGTAAAGACAGCCTCTTTAATAAATGGTGTTGGGAAAATTGGAGAGCTACTTGCAAAAAAAAAAAAAAAAATGAAACTAGACCATCAACTTATACCATACACAATAGTAAACTCAAAATAGATAAAAGGCTTAAATGTGACCCGTGAATCCATAAAAATTCTAAAAGAAAATGTAGGGAACAGAATTTTCACTGATATATCACCTAAGGCTACAGAAACAAAGGAAAAAATGAACACATGGGACTACATCAAGCTCAAAAGCTTCTGCACAGCAAAAGAAACAACCATCAAAATGGAAAGGCAACCGACTCTATGGGAGAGCATAATTGCCAATGATACATCAGATAAAGCGTTAATTTCCAAAATATATAGAATGCTCGTATAACTCAACAAAAGGAAGACAGAAAACCCAATTTAAAAATGAGCAGAGGAGCTAAATAGACACCTCTCCAAACAGGACGTACAAATGGCCAAGAGACACATGAAGAAATGCTCAACATCACTAATCATCAGAGAGATGCAAATTAAAACAACAATGAGGTATCACTTCACACCTGTCAGAATGGCCGCCGTCAACAAATCATCAAACAACAAGTGTTAGCCGGGGTGTGGAGAAGAGGGGAGTCTAGTACATTGCTGGTGGGAATGCAGACTGGTGCAGCTACTATGGAAAACAATATGGTGTTACCTCAAAAAATTAAAGATTGAATTGACATTTGACCCTGTGACACCACTTCTAGGACTATACCCTAAGAAGCCTGAAACACCAATCAAAAAGAATATATGTACCCCTATGTTCATAGCAGCACTATTTACAATAGCTAAGATCTGGAAACAACCCAAGTGTCCATCAGTAGATGAGTAGATAAAAATGCTGTGGTACATGTACACAGTGGAATACTATGCAGCCATAAGAAAGAATGATCTCTTATTCTTTGAGATGACCTGGATGGACCTGGAGAGTGTTATGCTAAGAGAAACAAGCCAAGCAGAGAAAGACAAATATCACATGATCTCACTTATTTTTGGAATATTATGAGCTAAGCAAACTGAGGAACAAAATTGACCCAGAGACATAGAGGTGGGGTACAGACTGACAAACTTCAGAGGAGGGAGTTTGGGGGGGAGAGATAAACCACAGAACTTATATGCACGTATGCATGACCAATGAACATAGACAACAATGCTGGGGATGGGGCAGGGGAGATGTAGAGGAGGGTGTCAATGGGGGGGGGGAGAAACATCTATAACAAAAACAAATTAATAAAAAAAATTTGAAAAAGATAAAAGTTGTCAGATTAAATATAATAGCAAGACCCAACTATATCCAGTTTACTAAAGGTACAATTTAAGTTTAATCAGCCCACATGGCTGGATCTTCTCACCTAGCAAAGATAGCCTTGGGTGGCCAAATCTTGAGAATTAAGGGACAAGTTATCAAAATAGAGCTGGTTTCTCTAAAAATGGCAAGAGTCAAGAGGAGGGGACATAGAACTTAATGGGAAGAGATTAAAAATCTGGTGGCCATTTAAAAATTTTTGTTATTATTTCTCTTGCTTTTATTTCTATTTTTCTGTGGCCATTTTTAAAAACAGTCACAAGAATAAAACTACCTATCCTGTAGGTATGTTATTAGGATCAGAGTTGAACATAATGCAGATATTGGGCATATAAATAAGTAGTTACCAGTATGATTATTATATCTGCTAAAATAGAATGTGCAATCTGATTAGTTCTTTTAGCTCTGATCATCAGAACTTAATTATCATGTGGCATTTCTGCATGAGATATTCAGAACCTTATTGTCAGGAATCAGGTGCCCTTATAGCAGCCCCTGTACTGACAGCTTGAGTGTAAGTGATTTATTAAGGATGTGCTCACTCAAAAGATTGGTATGGGAGTAAAAGCAGCACAGAAAAGGGTAAGCAACTCTGTTCTCTTCAAGTTAAGTTCCGTGGTTTCTGCCTGGGGGAGTTTCCTTGACTCAAAGGAAAGAAACTCCGGCATCCTTCAGGTCATAGTCATGGGCTGCACTGGGTTGAGGGTATTAACTCCCAGGCCTTTTATTAAACTGAGTGTGGAAGAAATAGCTCTAGTATCCTGAAAACAGGTCTGCAATGAAGAGTCTCAGGTGTGAACCACTGGAAGAACAGTCAAGGGGGTAGCCAAAACATTTATAAAGGGATCCAAGGAGGTCTGGGCAGAGCCCTAATAGGATAAATAGACATTAGGCTCTCAGCTAACACCAGTTCACCTGCTAGAGGGTGGATCTTCTTCCATGTTTATTAGAAAAGGAACCATCATCTGTTGAAAAGTCACCATGTGTAAGGCCCACAATAGATACTTTTTAAAAACATTACTTTGTTTAGTCTTTAAGCTGCCCTAGAAAGACGTTTTTATTAGCCTCACTTTAAGGATGAAGAGTTTCAGAGAGATTTAGGAGATTTCTCAAGGTCACTCAGCCATATATCTGTCTCTCTAGCTGCTTCCTAAGGTTTACTTGGGAAATAGGTGATCGTTGGAAATCCTCAAAGAGCCTGGAAACTGTCTTATCTACATAATTTTATAACAGTGAACTTTCAGCTTTCCAATGCTGCTATATATGTTTCCTAAGGCCACAATTACTAATCACCATAGATGGTGTGATTTAAAAATAACAGAAATTTATCATCTCACAGTTCTAGAGGACAGAAGTGTGAAATCAAGGTGACAGCAGGGGCATGCTCCCTTTGAAGTTCTAAGGAAGGAACTATTCCATGCCTCTCCCCTAGCTTCTGGTAGCTCCAGGTGTTCCTGGGCTTGTAGATGCATCACTCCAGTCCTCCTGCTTTACATGGCATTCTCCTTGTGTGTCTTAATGTTATCTTCCTTCTCCACGTGTCTGTGTCTGAATTTTCCCATATTATAAGGACATCAATGGCCTCATCTTAAAAATTTTTTTCTTTATTGATTTTAGAGAAAGAGAGGGAGAGATAGAAACATTAATGAGAGAGAACATCAATTGGCTGCCTCCTGCATGCCCCCATTGGGGTTTTGGCCCACAACCTGGACATGTGCTCTGACCAGGAATTGAACTGACGATCTTCTGGTGCATGAGTCAATGCTCAACCACTGAGCCACACCAGCTGTGCAAATGGCCTCATCTTAACCTGGTTAAGTCTGTAGATGCTATCTCCAAATAAGGTCATATTCTGAGGTCCTGGGGATTAGGCTCCAACACATCTTTATGTGAGGCAGACACCATTCAGTCCATAACAGCTGTGCACACTTTCAATGATTTTAGTACATTTTTTTCATCTGGTTCCAGTTTCCTAGAAATGAAGATATAAAAGACTATAGAGAAGTAAATAAACACAGGAGTTCTTTTATACTTCTTTAAACAATTGAAACAATACTTTCTTTGCAGCAAGTCTCTCTCAATGGCTAGGAAAATAGTACCTCTACCAAAAGCCCCATGTATAAGTCTATTTTAAACTTGCCCTGATCCATCCTGGATGGTTTGGCTCAGCGGTTGGAGTGTCGGCTTGTGGACCAGAGAGTTCCGGGTTCAGTTCCTGCTGAGGCCCTAGCGGCTAGGGTTACGTACTAAAAAAAAAAAAAATCTTGGCCTGATTCTAGGAATCTATATTCTTGCTATGGGACTTTTTATTGGCTAACAGGACCCCCCAAAATAAGTTTCAGGGACCCAGAAAGTAGGTGGTATTTTTGTGTCAGCCTGGCTTTATGCCCCCTCTTAGTCCTGTGTTGACTTATGGGGATGGTTCTCCAACCTCAGGGTTTTTTTGTTTTTGTTTGCTCTGCTTTGCTTCTTGTTGACCACCACCTGGTTCTTCTGCTGGCTCCCACTTCTGACAAGTGTATAGGAAGAGCAGCAGGCTGAGGAGCCTCAGGAGAGAATAAACCAACCTCTAACTTCTTCACCTCTGCCTTCAAAATAAGAAAATCTCAGTTGAAGGGTGGCAGGTCTTGGATTATCTACATTTTTCTTGGGTGGGTGCCAGAGCCAAGAAACATCAGGCAATGCATGCAGAGGAAAATCTCTATGTTTGCTTGCTTTGTTTTCTTATTCTTTCTCATCAAAATTTAAACAGTGGTGGGACTGAAGATGAGCAGATACACAGAAAAACAGCAACACCACCACCTGGAAAATGAGTTTGTGAGGCCCACTGGCTGGTCTGGGAAGCTTGGAAGCCCTCCAGAGGTGGTGACTTTTGACTTGTGCTCAAATCCCTCCTGTGTTTTGCCATCTCTTCCTTGACTTTTACCATCCTGTTTCTGCAATTCAGGTTAAAATTGAGGGCTGTTCTGAGCATAAGATCTGAGGTGGGCAGAGATGTGCTCTAACCATCTTTCCAGTAACCTAAAGAAGAGAAACCCATATTCAGTTTTGTAGATAATTCTTCTGAGGTTAATAAAGAAAAATTCTAGTATGAAACATGCACCCTCAGAGCTGTGATGTTATGATCTACTCTGTCAAGTACTGTTCTAGAAGTTACTTAAATGAACAAAAAGGTAAAATAAAACCACAGTATCTAAACTAATTACAAGGTTTCTAAATGGTGGTGATATAAAATAATATCTGGGATATTATTTTAGTTCTATCATGCAGATATCAATAATTATATTTGGTTTAATTCATGGTTAATTAGACAACAATATCATTCGTGTTTCTCTTCCAAGGCTGGAGCAGGAGAATGAAGTATCCTGTGGTGTCATTAAATAAGAAAATACATGAAAAGGGTGGGGACATATGAAAAGGCACAAGGATCAACCTGAATGAAAGAGCTCCTAATGGCCAAAGCTGGAGCCATTGAAGAAACAAAATAAATCACAATAGGACTTCCGGTCAAGATGGCGGCGTAGGTAAACGCGGTATCACGTCCTCCCACAACCACATCAAAGTTACAACTAAACTACAAAACAACCATCATTCAAAACCACCTGAAGTCAAGCTGAATGGAAGTCCTACAACTACGAAATTAAATCAGCAGCCACATCCAGACTGGTAGGAGGGGCGGTGGGCGCGAGGGGCAGTGGTGGCACGGCAGCGCGACTGGGCTGGTCCCACACCCAAGTGTAGCGGATAAAAATCAGGAGGCTCCCGCGGCTGGGAAGGTCCTTCCTGAGGACTGAGGGGTCCCCGTCCCACACCAGGTGCCCCGCTCAGGGTTCCAGTGCCAGGAAGAGAAGTCCCCATAACTTCTGGCTGGAAAAACCAGCAGGAACTGAGGCTCAGGGAAGCTGATGTGGTTGGAGCCCCAGGCGGCTCCTTAAAGGGCCCGCGCACAGACTTATAGGACTCTCTCCCTCTGAGCTTGGAGGGGAGAGAGCTCGAGGGGCACCAGAGACATACAGGGAAGAACTGAGCTGTTTGGAACTGGAGCGAGGGCTGGAAAGGGGGCTTTCTCGGGGACAAACGTGCTGTAAGAGGCCTTTGTTCCTTTGGTGAGCCCTTCCCGGGGGCAGCAGACAGTCTCCATATCTGGGACTCCAGCAACCTGGCTCACACTGGCAGCCCCGCCCTGCCCCACCCAACTTTCAAGCCCACCCAAGCTGTTGCTACTTGCTTAACCATAGGATTGGCCTGTCTTGGATCCTGCTTCAGGTTTTTCCTAAATTCTTTCAAACGAGCAGCATCTGGTCTCAGCGAGCCTCATACCTCTCATTAAGTAATACACTGAAACAAACACTGGGAGGCAGCCAAAATGAGGAGACAAAGAAACAGGTCACAAATGAAAGAACAGAACAAAACCCCAATAAAAGAACTAAGCGAAATGGAGATAAGCAACCTAACAGATACTGAGTTCAAAATACTGCTTATAAGGATGCTCAATGAACTTAGTGAGAACCTCAGTGAACTTAGTGAGGGCCTCAAGAGCATAAAAAAGGACCAGTCAGATATCATGGATACACAGTTAGAATTGAAGGAGGCATTAACTGAAATAAAGAATAATTTACACAGCTTCAATAATAGAGTATGTAAATCCAAAGAGCAAACCATCGATTTGGAATATAAGGAAGTAAAAAATCCCCAATCAGAACAGCAAGAAGAAAAAAGAATCCAAGAAAATGAGGAGAGTGTAAGGAGCCTCTGGGACAACTTCAAGCGTGCCAACATTCGCATCTTGGGGGTGCCAGAAGGAGAAGAGCGAGAACAAGAAATCGAAAACCTGTTTGAAACAATAATGGCAGAAAACTTTCCTAACTTGGTGAAGGAAACAGACATACAAGTCCAGGAAGCACAGAGAGTTCCAAACAAGATGAACCCCAAGAGGCCCACACCAAGACACATCATCATCAAAATGCAAAAGGTTCAAGACAAAGAGAGAATCTTAAAAGCAGCAAGAGAAAGGCAGCTGGTTACCTACAAGGGAGTTCCCATAAGGCTGTCAGCTGATTTCTCAAAAGAAACTTTGCAGGCCAGAAGGGAGTGGCAAGAAATATTCAGAATGATGAAAACCAAGAACCTACAACCAAAATTACTCTATCCTGCAAAGCTGTCATTTAGAATCGATGGCCATATAAAAACTTTCCCAGACAAGAAAAAGTTAAAGGAGTTTATCACTACAAAACCATTATTATATGAAATGATGGTCTTTTTGAAGAAAAAGATAAAATGTATGAACAAACAAAATGGCAATGAATACATATCTATCAACAATGGAATCTACAAACAAAATGAACAGGAAGAACAAAACATTCTCATAAATACAGAGAACATTTTTTTGGTTGCCAGTTGGGAGGGGGTTTGGGGGAATGGGTGAAAAAGGTGAAGAGATTAAGAAGTACAAATTCATTGCTAGACTGACAAACCTCAAAGGGAAAGGGGTTGGGGGGGGGGGTTGGGAAGAAATAAACCAAAGAACTTATATGCATAACCAATGGACACAGATAATAGTGTGGGAAAACGTGGGAGGGGGGCTGGAGTGGGGAGGATGGGGTCAATGGGGGAAAAATGTGGAACATCTGTAATACATTTTACATCCAACAATAAAGATTTGAAAAAAATAATAAAATAAAATAAAAATAAAAACACAAAACAAATGAGTACACAAAACCAAACAGAAACAGACCCACAGAGGCAGAGAACAAACGGATGCCTGCGGAGGGGAGGGGCAGGGGCAGGTGGAACAGGGGGACGAAATAAGGTCTGAACTTTCAGTCAGAAGGAAATACACGTAAGGGGAAGTCTACACAGCACAGGAAAACAGTCAATTCTATTGTAACAACTGTATGACAGATGGTTAACAGACAGAATGTGGTGATCACACCACAGGATACATAAATGCCGAGTCACTAGTGAAAAAAATACAATATTGCATGTCAACCCTAATAAAAATAGAGTAAATAAATCAAGTAGAAAAAAGTCCAGCTTTATCTTTTAGATACAAAAAAAAAAAAATCACAATAATATTGAATTGTAACACATACATTAGAATAATCATCCATGAGTACATACAGATCAGCAGGTAAATAAATGAGGGATAAAGGAGTTCTTCATTCTAGAAGAATTCTAATTAATAATTGTAGAAGGGATGAGGAAAATAGAAAATTACCTGAGGAAACTATAGCAATAATTGTCAGATTGACTGATGAATGCTAAAAGTAGTTATCAAAAGTATGAGGGAAAAAAACAGAATATTTGCAGTCCTAAGTATCTCCCCCAAGAAACTTATTACTGAGAGAAAAAAAATGGTGGCAGAGTGAATGGAAGCTACACAGACCATGTAATTCCAGGACCAAACTGGAATTACAATGAAAAAAGAGGCAAATCGTCAGGAAGGGGCAACTGAAAGGCAGCTTGGAGGACCACATAACCAGGGACACTGACTCAATCCTGGTAGGCTTTGATGATGCGAGAGGGGGCCAGGAGCCCACGGTCCGCAGTGGCCTGGGCTGGGACCTGCTGCGGCCTCAGCTGGACCAGTAGCTGCCTCGGCTGGGACCTGCGGCCACCTCAGCTGGGTCCTGCGACCTTGGCTGGGTGCTATGCCCTCGGCTGGGAGCTGCCGCAGCCTAGGCTGCCCTTAGCTGGGAGCAGCACCCTTGGGTTAAAGTCCTAGGCAGTACCATGGCGCAGAGCCCGGACAGAGCCTAAATTGGCAGCAGCCACTCACCTTGAGCTCCAGCGGGAGGAGGGTGGACTGGACTGGAACTGTATGGGGATGCTTGGAATTTGGAGGGTGCTCTGAGCTTTTGCTGAGTGCAGCCACGCAGGACTGTGGTCATCTTACTCCTTCCCAGGGCCCTGGGGAGAGGCTGCAGCACCTCCCTTAGAGATTCAACCCCACCCGGTGGCCACTGAAATGCTAATTGAGGGCCATTGACAACCAGTATATGCCCCACCCTCTGGAAATCCTCTTATACTGAGCACCTGAGAGAGTTTTTCAGTCAACTCAGAAACCAAGGTTCTTCAGGTGACCGCTACTAATAGCCTCCAGGCAAAAAAGCTAGAGGATAACTACCATTCCCTGGGCTATCAACTCTAACCAGGAAAGTTAAGACTTGACAGTGGTGTTTAAAGTGGGTCCTCCCTGCCTCATCGAAACTCAGGAGAGGGATCCACAAACAGCAGAACACCAACACCCACAGGGAAAATTTGCCAGGCTCCAAAGCCCACTGTGATAGCCAAAATGGTAGAAAACAGAAACAAAAGCCAAATGAAAGAACAAGAGACCTCTACCGAAGATGAGATAAATGAGGTACAGTTAAGCAAGTTAACAGAACTAGAATTCAGAGCAATGATTATGAGGAACCTTAACAGCATGTGTAAGGACATGAGCACCATGAGTAAAGACATAGAAATGTTGAAAATCAACCAGTTGGAAATTAAAAACCACCAAGAAGAAATGAAGAATGACATATCAGAAATGAAAAACACATTGGAAGGTCTAAAGAGCAGAGTAGAGGAAGCTGAGGACCAGATCAGTGAATTAGAAGATAGGGTAGAAAAATCAACCAATCAGAAATCCAAAAGGAAAAAAATAATTAAAAAACAGGAAAACAGCTTAAGAGAACTGTGGGACAACTGGAAACATAATAACATTTATATCATAGGAGTCCTCAAAGAAGAAGAAAATGAGCAAGGGTTAGAGAATATATTTGAAAAAATAGTGACAGAAAACTTTCCTAATTTGGTGAAGGAAGAAGGTATTCAAGTTCAAGAAGCACAGAGAGACCCAAGTAAGAAGAACCCAAACAAACCCACACCAAGACTCATAGTAATCAAAGTGCCAAAAATTCAAGCCAAAGAGAAAATCCTAAAAGCAGCAAGAGAGAAGCAACAGGTTACCTACAAAGGAAACCCCATAAGGCTCTCAGCAGACTTCTCACAAGAAACACTACAGGCCAGAAGGGAATAGCATGAGGTAATCAAGGTCATGAAAAACAAGAATCTGAATCCAACACTACTCTACCCAGCAAGGCTATCATTCAAAATAGAAGGTTAAATAAAGAGCTTCTCTAACAACAAAAAAGGCTAAAGGAATACATTAGCGCGCACACACACACACACACACACAAAACACTGCAAGAAATGTTAAAAGGACTGCTGAAATTGGCAGATGAAATAGAAAAAAATATATAACCACAGTAAACAAAAATGGCAATAAATAAGTAGATTACAATAATCACCTTAAGTGTAAATGGATTGAATGCTCCCATAAAAAGACAAAGAGTAGAGAATTGAATAAGAAAGCATGACTCATTTATATGTTGTTTGCAAGAGACCCACCTCACAACAAAAGACTCACAAAGGTTGAAGTGAAGGGATGGAAAAAAATCTTCCAAGCAAATGGAAAGCAAAAAAAAAGCTGCAGTCGCAATACTCATATCTGATAAAATAGACTTCAAAATGAAGACCATTACTAGAGACAAAGAAGGCCACTACATAATATTGAAAGGATCTATCCAACAGGAAGATATAACCTGGATAAACATATATGCACCCAATATAGGAGCACAAAAATATATTAAAAATCTTCTGGAGGACTTTAAAGGACATATCGACAGCAATACAATCATAGCAGGGAACTTGAACACCACGCTGACACTACTGGATGGATCCTCTAGACAAAAAATAAGCAAGGAAACAGAGACTCGAAATGAAGCACTAGACCAAATGGATTTAATAGATATCTACAGAGAATTACACCCCAAAACTACAGAATTCACATTCTTCTCAAGTGCACATGGGACATTCTCAAAGATAGACCACATGTTAGGGCACAAACTAAGTCTCTACAAGTTCAAGAAGAGTGATATTATATGAAGCATCTTCTCAGATCACAACGGCATGAAACTAGAAATCAATTGCAAGAAGAACATACAAAGATATTTGAACACATGGAAGCAAAATAGCATGTTATTAAACAATGAATGGGTCACCGAGGAGATCAAGGAAGATTTCAAAAACTTCCTGGAAACCAATGAAAATGAAGACACAACAACACAAAATCTATGGGATGCAGCGAAAGCAGTTCTGAGAGGGAAGTTCATAGCACTACAGGCCTACCTCAAAAAAGAAGAAAAATCTCTAATAGACTATCTAACTTCACAACTTAAAGAACTAGAGAGCAAACAAAAAGAAAACCCCAGAGCAAGTAGAAGGAAGGAAATAGTAAAGATCAGAGCAGAAATAAATGACATAGAGACCAAAAAAACAATTCAAAAGATCAATGAAACCAAGAGCTGGTTTTTCGAAAAGATAAACAAGATTGATGGATGCCTAACTAGACTCACCAAGAAACAAAGAGAGAGAACCCAAATACACAGAATCAGGAATGAAAGAGGAGAGATAACAGCTGACACCACAGCAATAAAAAATATTGTTAACAACTACTATGAACAATTATATGGCAACAAATTTGACAATCTAAGCAAAATGGACAAATTTCTAGAAACACATAGTCTCCCAAAACTAGATCAGGAAGAGATAGAAAACTTGACCAGACCAATAACAACAGAAGAAATTGAAGATGTAATCAAGACTCTCCCAGCAAACAAAAGCCTAGGCCGGATGGCTTCACAGGGGAGTTTTACCGAACATTCAAAGAAGATCTAATACCCATTCTCCTCAAACTATTTCAAAAAATTCAAGAAGAAGGAAGACTTCCAAACTCGATTTATGAGGCCAGCATAATTCTAATTCCAAAACCAGAAAAAGACACTACAAAGAAAGAAAACTACAGGCCAATAAGCCTGATTGAACTTAGATGCCAATATCCTGAACAAAATACTAGCAAATCGGATCCAGCAATACACCAAAAAAATTATCTGCCATGACCAAGTGGGATTCATCCCAGGGATGCAAGGCTGGTACAATATTCGCATATCAATAAATGTGATACACCACATAAATAAAATGAAGAATAAAAACCACATGATCATATCAATAGATGCCAAAAAAGCCTTCGACAAAATCCAGCATCCATTTCTGATAAAAATGCTCAGCAGTGTGGGAATAGAGGGATCATATCTAGACATAATAAAGGCCATATATGAAAGACCTACAGCCAACATCATACTCAATGGGCAAAAACTAAAAGCATTTCCCTTAAGAACAGGAACAAGGCAAGGATGCCCACTTTCGCCACTCCTATTTAACATAGTCCTGGAAGTCTTAGCCACAGCAATCAGACAGGAAGAAAAAATAAAAGGGATCCAAATTGGAAAGGAGAAAGTGAAACTGTCATTATTTGCAGATGACATGATACTATATGTAGAAAATCCCCAAGACTCCATCAAAAATTTCCTGGACTTAATAAATGAATTTGGTAAAGTAGCAGTATACAAAATTAACGTCAAGAAATCAATGGCATTCTTATACACCTATGATGAACTCACAGAAAGAGAAACTAAGAAAACAATCCCGTTTACCATTGCAGCAAAAAAATTAAGATACCTAGGAATAAACTTAACCAAAAAAGTAAAGGACCTATTTGCAGAAAACTACAGGACATTGAAAAAAGAAATAGAAGAAGACATAAAAAAGTGGAAGCACATACCTTGTTCATGGATTGGAAGAATTAGCATCTTTAAAATGTCCATATTACCCAAAGCAATCTATAGATTCAATGCAATCCCCATCAAATTACCAATGGCATACTTCACAGAATTAGAACAAGTACTTCAAAAGTTCATATGGAACCAAAAAAGACCTCGAATAGCCACAGCAATCTTGAAAAAGAAGGAAAAGTTCCAGGGATCACATTACCAGATTTCCAGTTGTACTACAAAGCCACTGTAATCAAAACAGTCTGGTACTGGCACAAGAACAGGCATATAGACCAGTGGAACAGAACAGAGAACCCAGAAATGGACCCAAGGCAATATGCTCAATTAATATTTGACAAAGGTGGCAAGAGCATACAGTGGAGTAAGGACGGCCTCTTTAATAAATGGTGTTGGGAAAATTGGATAGCTACTTGAAAAAGAAAAGAAAAGAAAGAAAATAGACCATCAACTTACACCCTACACCACAATAAACTCTCAATGGATAAAAGACAAATGTGATTCATGAATCCATAAAAATCCTAAAAGAAACTGTCGGCACCAAAATTTCAGACATTATACACAGCAAAAATTTCACTGATACATCACCTAAGGCAATAGAAACAAAGGAGAAAATGAACACATGGGATTACATCAAACTCAAAAGCTTCTGCACAGCAAAAAATACAATCATTAAAATGGAAAGGCTACCCACTGTATGGGAGAGCATAATTGCCAATGATATATCAGATAAGGGGTTAATTTCCAATATATATATAGAGTGCTCATACAACTCAACAAAAGGAAGACAAAGAATCCAATTAAAAAATGGGCAGAGGAACTAAATAGACACCTCTCCAAATAGGACATACAAATGGCTAAAAGACATATGAAGAAATGCTCAACATCACTAATCATCAGAGAGATGCAAATTAAAACAACAATGAGGTATCACCTCACACCTGTCAGAATGGCCGCCATCAACAAATCATCAAACAACAAGTGTTGGCGAGGGTGTGGAGAAAAGGGGACTCTGGTACACTTCTGGTGGGAATGCAGCTTGGTGCAGCACTATAGAAAACAATATGGTGTTACCTCAAAAAATTAAAAATTGAACTTTCATTTGACCCAGTGATCCCACTTCTAGGAATATACCCTAAGATGCCTGAAACACCAATCAGAAAGAATATATATACCCCCATGTTTGTAGCAGCGCTATTTACAATAGCTAAGATCTGGAAACAGCCCAAGTGTCCATCAGTAGACGAATGGATCAAAAAGCAGTGGTACATATACACAATGGAGTACTATGCAGCTGTAAGAAAGAAAGATCTCTTATCCTTTGAGACTACATGGAGGGACCTGGAAATTATCATCCTAAGTGAAACAAGCCAAACAGAGAAAGACAAGTATCATATGACTTCACTTATTTGTGGAATATAATGAACATAACAGTCTGAGGAATGGGGTAGTCCCAGAGACATGGAAGTGGGGTACAGACTGACAATCCCCAGAAAAGGAGTTGGTGGGGGAGAGATAAACCACAGAGCTTATATGCATGTATGCATGAACAATGGACATGGACAACAAAGCTGGGGACAGGGCAGGGAGGGAGAGGAAGGGGGAATCAGTGGGGGAAAAAGAAGAAATATCTGTAACAAAAATTAATTAATAAAAGTAAATAAATTTTTTAAAAAGAAACTTATTACTTACAAAAGGGAAAACATGTAATTTTATAGCAGACAAATCCAGCAGACACCATCTGGACCAAGTGATCAAAGGCAACTCATTTGTAAGAAGTTATGGCAACATGATGTTCCCTAAGTCTGATGCACTGAGAAGGACACAATGTCACAAAGGGTATTCATGTCAAACATACATCGCATCCATCTGATCCTGAGACAAACCCAAATTAGGAGATATTCTACTAAATAACTGAACAGTACTTTTTTTAAAAAACTTATTTTTATTGCTCAATGTATTACAGATGTCTCCCTTTTCTCCCCATTGACCCTCTCCTACCCACTCCCACACCCCTCCTGCCTTCCCCACACTATTGTCTGTGTCCATTGGTTATGCAAATATGCATATAAATTCTTTGGTTTATCTCTTCCCACCCACTCTTCCCTTTGAGGTTCACCAGTCTAACAACCAATTTGTACTTTTTAGTCCCTTCACCCTTTTCACTCCACCCCCCAACTCTCCTCCCTTCTGGCAACCAACAAAAGTTCTCTGTATCTATGAGTCCGTTTCTGTTCTCCTTGCTAATTCTGTTTGTAGATTCTGTTGTTGATAGACATGTATTTATTGCCATTTTATTGTTTATGTTTTCTTATTTTCTTCAAGAAGACCCTTCAACTTTTCATATAATACTGGTTGGGTGGTGATGAACTCCTTTAGCTTTTTCTCATCTAGGAAACTCTTGATATATCCATTGATTCTAAATGATAGCTTTGCAGGATAGTGTAATCTTGGTTCAGGTCCTTGCTTTTCATCACTTTAAATATTTCTTGCCACTCATTCTGGCCTGCAGAGTTTCTTTTGAGAAATCAGCTGAGTCTTATGAGAGATCCCTTGTAGGTAACTCACTGCTTTTCTCTTCTGCTTTTAAGAGTCTCTTTGTCTTTAACCTTTTGCATTTTGATAATTGTATAGCTTATTAATGTGGGCCCCTTTGGGTTCATCTTGTTTGGGAATCACTGTGCTTCCTGGACTTGTATGACTGTTCCCTTCACCACGTTAGGAAGTTTTCTGTCATTAGTTTTTCAAATAGTTTTTCAATTTCTTGCTCTCTCTCCTCCTTCTGTTACCCCATGATGCTAACGTAGGTCTTCTTGAAGTGGTCCCAGAGGCTACTTACACTATCCTCATTTTTTTTTTTTTTATTCTTTTTTCTTTTTGCTCTTCTGATTGGGTGTTTTTTGCTTCCTTATATTCCAAATTGATGGTTTGCTTCTTGGCTTCAACTACTCTACTATTGATTCCCTGTAAATTATTATTTATATCAGTTAGTGCATCCTTCATTTCTGACTGGTCCTTTTTTATGTTGTTGATGTTCTCACTAAGTTCCTTGGTGTTTTCATTAAGTTCCTTGAGCATTCTTATAACCAGTGTTACGTGCTTTGCATCTATTGGATTGATTATCTCCATTTTGTTTAGTTCTTTTCCAAGAGTTTTGTCCTGTTCTTTCACTTGGGACGTGTTTCTTTGGGACGTGTTTCTTTGTCTTCTCATTTTGGCTGTCTCCCTGTGTTTGTTTCTATGTATTAGGTAGAATTGCTATGTCTCCTAGGCTTCCTAGGGTGGCTGATTGTAGTAGATATCCTATCGGGCCCAGTGGTACAACCTCCTTGATCACCCCCACTGGGCCCTTGAAGTGCATCCCTCATGGAAACAGTACACCCTTATGCTGTAATTGAGTCTTAACTGCTGTTGGCACGTCAATGGGAAGGATTTACTCAGGCTGATCCGGTACAAGGAATGGCTGTGCCCACTGACCACTGACCTCTGACTACTTTGGAGGATCAGCTGTGCAGGGGCCTACCACATAGAGCACGATTTAGTTCAGCAGGACTTTGGTACCCACTGAGTCCACTCCTTGAGTGTGTCACTTAGGGAGGTGGTTGGGTGGTGGCACTTTGCTGTGGTCTGAAGCTGTCCATTGGGTGTGCTGGCTCTGGGACAAGTTCAGCTTCTGCCTGTGTTCTACCCAGGGCCACCAGGCATAAGCTACAAAATAATCTGCAGATGACTGACTGCTTCTTGTGCTGGGCTTGGAGGTGCCCAGGAAAAGCCAAGTTGTGAACCAATGCTGGCTGCTTCTAGAGCCAGGCTTGGGGCCACTTAGTGAGAGGTATGGGGCTCACTGAGGCCAGATGCTGCTTGTTTGAGAGAATTTAGAAAAATCTGAAGCAGGAACCAAGACAGGCCAATCCTATGATAAAGCCACTGGAAACAGCTTGGGTGGGCTTGAAAGTTGGGTGTTGCAGGGCCTCAGAAAATCACTGGGGTGGGATAAACAGTGTGAGCCAGGTTGCTGGAGTCCCAGATATAGCACCCTGTCTGCCTGCCTGGTGGGGGAAGGACTCACCCAAAGGAGCAACGGCCTCCACCAGCATGTCTGTCTGGGAGAAAGCTGCCTCTTTAGCTCTTGCTCTGATGCCAAACAACTCATTTCTTCCTCATATGTCTCTGGTGCCTTTCAACCTGCCTCACCCACACTGGTGCTTGGAGGGAGCCATTCCAAGTAAATCCGTGTGCAGGCCCTTTAAGAGGTACTTCCCGGGACTCTAACAGCCTCAGCCTCTCCAAGCCTCAATTCTACCTGGTTTTTACAGCCAGAAGTTATGGGGACTTCTCTTCCTGGCACCTGAATCCTGAGCTGGGATGCCTGTTGTGGGACAGGAATCCCCTTGCTCCTCAGCCGAGGTATCTCTCCTGATTTTTATCTGCCACACATGGGTATGGAATCAGCCCGTCCAAAACTCCACCCCTCTTACCAGTGTCAGTGTGGCTTCTTTAATTTAGTAGTTGTAGGACTTCCATTCAGCTCAATTTCAGGTGGTTCTGATTGATGGTTGTTCTGTAGTTTAGTTATAATTTTGATGTGGTTGTCAGAGGAGGCGGGTACCACGTTTACCTACACTACCACCTTGACTGGAAGTCCTTGAACAGTACTTCTTAATAATGTCAACATCATGAAAGATAAGGAAAGACTGGGGAACTGTTGCAGATTTCTGCAGATTAAAGATACATGACATCTGTATCCTTAGTGGTTGAGCATTGACCCATGCACCAGGAGGCTGCTGGTTTGATTACCAGTTGGGGCACATGCCCAGGTTGTGGGTTGGTTCCCCAGTGTGGGGCAAGCAGAAGGCAGACAATTGATGTTCTCTCTCATCAATGTTTCTGTCTCTTTCTCCCTCTCCCTTCCTCTCTCGCTAAAAAAAAAAAAAAAAAATCAATAAAGAAAAAAAAATTAAAGAAAAAAAAGAGATACATAATATCTGAATGCAATGGTGGGAAAACTGATGAAATCCAGATTGGTTAAAAGTATTGTACCAATGACAATTTTTTTTTAACTTTATTGTTGATAGTATTACAGATGTACTGCCTCCTTACCCCCCTGCCCTATTACCCTTCCACCCCACCCTGGGCCTTCACTACCCTATTCTTTGTGTCCATGAGCAATGTATATATGCATGTAAATTCCTTGGTTAATCTCTCCCCTCTCTGAGATTCATCAGTCTGTGTCTTGTTTTTATGCTTCTGGTTCTATTTCTATTCATCAGTTTATTTATTTTATTTATTATTCATCATTCGATTCCTCAAATAAGTGAGATTATATGATATTTCTTTTTCTCTGACAGGCTTATTTGTCTTGGCCTAATCATCTTCATGCCCCTCTATGTTGTTACAGTGGATAATAGATCCTTCTTTTTTGCACCTACATAATATTCCATTGTGTAAATGTACCACAGCTATATTATCCACTCATCTACTGATGGGCACTTGAGCTGTTTCTAGATCTTAGCTATTGTAAATACTACTTCTGTGAACAGAGGGTGCATATATTCTTTCTGGTTGGTGTTTTGGGATTCTTAGGACATATTCCTAGAGGTGGAATTACTGGGTCAAATGGCAGTTCCATTTTTAATTTTTTGAGGAAACTCCATATTGTTTTCGACAGTGGTTGCAACAGTCTACATTCTGACCAGCAGTGTGCTAGGGTTTCCTTTTCTCCACATCCTCACCAGCACTTTTTGTTTCTTGATTTATTTTTCATTTATTTTTGTTTTTGTTTGTTTTTATTAATTTGTTTTGTTACAGATGTTTCTCCTTTTTCCCCATTGACAGCCTCCTCCCCATCCCCCTGCCCCATCCCCAGCACTGTTGTCTATGTCCATTGGTTATACATACATACATATATGTTCTGTGGTTTATCTGCCCCGCACCTTCCAGGGATTGTCAGTCTGTACCTTACTTCCACATCTTTGGGACTAACCTGTTCTTCAGACTGTTATGTTCATTATATTCCACAAATAAGTGAGATCATATGATACTTGTCTTTCTCTGTTTGGCTTGTTTCCCTTAGGATAATACTTTCAAGATCCCTTCGTGTCATCTCAAAGGATAAGGGATCTTTCTTTCTTACAGCTGCAAGGCACTCCAAAATGTATATGTACCACAGCTTTTTTATCCATTTGTCTACTGATGGACACTTGGGCTGTTTCCAGATTTGAGCTAGTGTAAATGATGCGTCTATGAACACGGGGCTGGATATATTCTTTCTGATTGGTGTTTCAGGCTTCTTAGTGAATATTCCTAGGAGTGGGATCACTGGGTCAAATGGCAATTCAATTTTTAATTTTTTGAGGTAACACTATAGTGTTTTCCATAGTGGCTGCACCAGTCTGCATTCCCACCAGCAGTGTACTAGAGTTCCCTTTCTCCAACACTTATTGTTTAATGATTCATTGATGGCGGCCATTCTGACAGGTGTGATATGATATCTCATTGTTGTTTTAATTTGTATCTCTCTGATGAGTAGTGATGTTGAGCATTTCTTCATATGTCTCTTGGCCATTTGTATGTCCTGTATGGAGAGGTGTCTATTTAGTTCCTCTGCCCATTTTTTAATTGGGATCTTTGTCTTCCTTTTTTTTGAGCAGTATGCGCACTCTATATATGGGAAATTAACCCCTTATCTGATGTATCATTGGCAATTATGTTCTCCTATAGAGTGGGTTGCCTTTCCATTTTGATGGTTGTTTCTTTTGCTGTGCAGAAGCTTTTGAGTTTGATGTAGTCCCATGTGTTCATTTTCTCCTTTGTTTCTATTGCCTTAGGTGATGTATCAGTAAAAATTCTGCGGCATATGATGTCTGAAATTTTGTTGCCTACATTTACTTCTAGGATTTTTATGGATTCATGAATCACATTTAAGTCTTTTATACATTTTGAGTTTATTGTGTGTGGTGTAAGTTGATGGTCTAGTGTCATTTTTTTGCATGTGCTGTCCAATTTCCCCAACACCATTTATTAAAGAGTCTGTCTTTACTCCACTGTATGCTCTTGCCATCTTTGTCAAATATTAATTAAGCATAATGTCTTGGGTCAACTTATGGGTTCTCTGTTTTGTTCCACTGATCAATATGCCTGTTCTGGTGCCAGTACCAGGCTTTTTTTTTATTACAGTAGCTTTGTAGTATAACCTGATATTCCAGAATATCAGGTTATACTCACCTGTAATCTCACCTACTTTGTTCTTTTTTTTCAAGATTGCTGTGGCTATTCAAGGTCTTTTTTGGTTCCATATAAACTTTTGAAGTATTTGTTCTAGTTCTGTGAAATATGTCATTGTTATTTTGATGGGGATTGCATTGAATCTATAGATTGCTTTGGGTAGTATGGACAGTTTAATGATGTTAATTCTTCCAATCTATGAATAAGGTATGTGCTTCCATTTTTTTATATCTTCCTCTATTTCTTTTTCCAATATGCTGTAGTTTTCTTCAAATAGGTCCTTTACTCCTTGGTTAAGTTTATTCGTAGGTATCGTTTTTTTGCCACGATAGTAAATGGCATTGTTTTTTCAGTTTCTCTTTCAATGAGTTCATCACTGGTGTATAAGAATGCCATCAATTTCTTGATGTTAATTTTGTATACTGCCACTTTGCCAAATTTATTTATTAAGTCTAATAAATTTTTGATGGATTCTTTAGTGTTTTCTATACACAATATCATGTCATCTGCAAATAAAGACAGTTTTACTTCCTCCTTCCCAATTTAGAATTTTTTTATTTTATTTTTCATGTCTGATTGCTGTGACTAGGACATCCAGAACTATGTTAAATAATAGTGGCAAAAGTAGGCATTCCTGTCTTGTTCCTGTTCTTAAAGAAAATGCTTTTAGTTTTTGCCCACTGAGTATGATGTTGCTTGTAAGTTTTGCATGCATGGCCTTTATTATGTCGAAATATAATTTCTCTATTCCCAGATTGCTGAGCTTTTTTTTTTATCAGAAATGGGTGCTGGATTTTATCAAATGCTTTTCAATGTCTATTGATATGATCATATGATTTTTATCTTCCATTTTCTTTACATGGTGTATCACATTTATTGATTTGCAAACATTGTACCAGTCTTGCATCCCTGGAATGAATCCCACTTGGTCATGGTGGATAATTTTTCTGATGTATTGCTGGATTCAATTTGCTAGTATTTTGTTCAGGATATTGGCATCTAAGTTCAATCAGGCTTATTGGACTGTAGATTTCTTTCTTTGTAGTGTCTTTTTCTGATTTTGGAATTAGGATTATGCTGGCCTCATAGATCGAGTTTGGAAGTCTTCCTTCTTCTTGAATTTTTTTAAATAGTTGGAGGTAAATGGATGTTAGTACTTTCAATATTTGGTAAAACTCCCCCATGAAGCCATCTGGGCCTGGACTCTTTTTTTGCTGAGACAGTCTTGAATACATTTTCAATTTTCTTAGTTGTTATTGCTTTGTTCAAGTTTTCTATCTCTTCCTGGTTTAGTTTTGGAAGACTATGTGTGTCTAGAAATTTGTCCATTTTGCTTACATTGTTGAATTTGTTGTCATATAATTGTTCATAGTATTTATTGACAATTCTTTGTATTTCTGTGGTGTCAGCTGTTAGTTTTCCTGTTTCTTTTCTGATTTTATGTATTTGGGTTCTCTCTCTTTGTTTCTTGATGAGTCTAGTTAAGGTCCATCAATCTTGTTTACATTTTTCAAAAACCAGCTGTTTCATTGATTCTTTGAATTGGGCTTTTTTTTTTTTTTTTTTTTTTGGTCTCTATGTCATTTACTTCTGCTCTGATCTTTACTATTTCCTTCCTTCTACTTGCTCTGGGATTTCTTTTTGTTTGCTTTCTAGTTCTTTAAATTGTGAGGTTAGGTAGTCAATTAGAAAATTTTCTTGTTACTTGAGGTAGGCCTGTAGTGTTATGAACTTCCCTGTCAGAACTATTTTCACTGCATCTCATAGATTTTCTGTTGTTGTTAGTTCATTTTCATTGGTTTCCAGGAGGTTTTTAATTTCTTCCTTGACCTCCTCAGTAACCCATTCATTGTTTAATAACATGCTATTTAGCCTTTATGTGTTCAAATGTTTTTGCATACTCTTGTTGCAATTGATTTTTAGTTTCATGCCATTGTAATCTGAGAAGATGCTTAATATGATTTCAATCTTCTTGAATTTGTAGAGACTTAGTTTGTGTCCTAACATGTGGTCTATCTTTGAGGATGTCCTATGTGCACTTGAGAAGAAGGTAAATTCTGAAGTTTTGGGGTGTAATTCTCTGTGGATCTCTATTAAATCCATTTGATCTAGTGCTTCATTTAGAATCTCTGTTTCCTTATTAACATTTGTCTAGAGGATCTATCCAGTGATGTCAGCGTGGTGTTGAAGTCCCCTGCTATGATTGTATTGCTGTCGATTTCTCCTTTGAAGTCCTCCAGAAGATTTTTAATATATATTGGTGCTCCTATATTGGGTGCATATATGTTTACCAAGATTATATCTTTCTGTTGGATAGATCCTTTCAATATTATGTATTGGCTTCTTCGTCTTTTGTTATGGCCTTCATTTTGAAGGCTATTTCATCAGATATGAGTATTGCTACCTCAGCTTTTTGTTTCTTTCCATCTGCTTGGAAGATTTTTTTCCATCCCTTCACTTTCAACCTATGTGAGTCATTTGTTGAGAGGTGGGTCTCTTGTAAACAACACATATGTGAGTCATGCTTTCTTATTTAATCTGCTACTCTGTGTCTTTTTATGAGAGCAATCAATCCATTTACATTTAAGATGATTGTTGATATGTAGTTATTTATTGCCATTTTTGTTTAGTGTGGTTATACTTTTCTTCCTATTTCTTCTACTAATTATAGCAGTCCTTTAACATTTCTTGCAGTGCTGGTTTGGTGTTAATATATTCCCTTGGCCTTTTTTTTTTTTAGTCTGGGAAGCTTTTTATTTGATCTTCCATTTTGAATGATAGCCTTGCTAGATAGAGTAGTCTTGGATTCAGATGCTTGTTTTTCATGACCTTGATTACTTCATGCCATTCCCTTCTGGCCTGTAGTGTTTCTGTTGAGAAGTTAGCTGAGAGCCTTATGGGGGTTCCTTTGTAGGTAACCTGTTGCTTATTTTTTGCTGCCTTTAGGATTCTCTCTTTGTCTTTAATTTTTGGCATTTTAATTACTATGTGTCTTGGTATGGACCTGTTTGGGTTCTTCTTACTTGAGGCTCTCTGTGGTTCTTGAACTTGAATGCCTTCTTCCTTCACCAAGTTAGGGAAGTTTTCTGTCACTATTTTTTTTAATATATTCTCTAAACTTTGCTCATTTTTTTTTCTACTTCAGGGACTCCTATGATGCGAATATTATTATGTTTCCAGTTGTCCCACAGTTCTGTTAACCTGATTCCTGTTTTTTTTTATTGTTTTTTCATTTTGGTTTTCTGATTGTTTGATTTTTTCTACCCTGTCTTCTTTTCTTTTTTTTTGTTAATACTTCAAAAATGCCAACTTTATTTTTTTTCCTTTTTTTAAAATTTATTTACATTTTATTATTAATTTTTGTTACAGATGTTTCTCCTTTTCCCCCACTGATTACCCCCTCCCCCTCCCTCCCTGCCCTTTCCCCAGTTTGTTGTCCATGTCCACTGTTCATGCATACATGCATATAAATTCTGTAGTTTATCTCTTCCCCACCACCCCCCTCTTTAGGGGATTGTCAGTCTGTATCCCACTTCCGCGTCTCTGGGACTACCCTCTTCCTCAGACTGTTATGTTCATTATATTCCACAAATAAGTGAGATCATATGAAACTTGTCTTTCTCTGTTTGGCTCGTTTCACTTAGGATGATACTTTCCAGGTCTCTCCATGTAGTCTCAAAGGATAAGAGATCTTTCTTTCTTACAGCTGCATAGTACTCCATTGTGTATATGTACCACTGCTTTTTGATCCATTCGTCTACCGATGGACACTTGGGCTGTTTCCAGATCTTAGCTATTGTAAATAGTGCTGCTACAAACATGGGGGTACATGTATTCTTTCTGGTTGGTGTTTCAGGCTTCTTAGGATATATTCCTAGAAGTGGGATCACTGGGTCAAATGGAAGTTCAATCTTTAATTTTTTGAGGTAACACCATATTGTTTTCCTTAGTGGCTGCACCAGTCTGCATTCCCACCAGCAGTGTACTAGAGTCCCCTTTTCTCCACACCCTCGCCAACACTTGTTGTTTGATGATTTGTTGATGGCGGCCATTCTGACAGGTGTGAGGTAATACCTCATTGTTGTTTTAATTTGCATCTCTCTGATGATTAGTGATGATGAGCATTTCTTCATATGTTTCTTAGCCACTTGTATGTCCTATTTGGAAAGGTGTCTATTTAGTTCCTCTGCCCATTTTTTAATTGGATTCTTTGTCTTCCTTTTGTGGAGTTGTATGAGCACTCTATATGTATTGGAAATTAACCCCTTATCTGATATATCATTGGCAATTATGCTCTCCCATACAGTGGGTAGCCTTTCCGTTTTGATGATTGTATCTTTCACTGTGCAGAAGCTTTTGAGTTTGATGTAATCCCATGTGTTCATTTTCTCCTTTGTTTCTATTGCCTTAGTGATGTGTCAGTAAAAATTCTGCTGCGTATGATGTCTGAAATTTTCTTGCCAACAGTCTCTTCTAGGATTTTTATGGATTCATGAGTTACATTTAAGTCTTTTATCCATTTTGAGTTTATTCTCATGTAGGGTGTAAGTTGATGTTCTAGTTTCATTTTTCTGCAAGTAGCTGTCCAATTTTCCCAGCACCATTTATTAAAGAGGCTGTCCTTACTCCACTGTATGCTCTTGCCACCTTTGTCAAATATTAATTGAGCATATTGCCTTGGGTCCATTTCTGGGTTCTCCGTTCTGTTCCACTGGTCTATATGCCTGTTCTTGTGCCAACACCAGGCTGTTTTGATTACAGTGGCTTTGTAGTATAACCTGAAATCTGGTATTGAGATCCCTCCAACTTTGTTCTTCCTTTTCAAGGTTGCTGTCGCTATTTGAGGCCTTTTTTGATTCCATATGAACTTTTGAAATAATTTTTCTAATTCTGTGAGGTATGCCGTTGGTATTTTGATGGGGATTGGTTGAATCTATAGATTGCTTTGGGTAATATGGACATTTTAATGATGTTAATTCTCCCAATCCATGAACAGGGCATGTGCTTCCACTTTTTTATATCTTCCTCTATTTCTTTTTTCAATGACCTGTAGTTTTCTGCAAATAGGTCCTTTATTTCTTTGATTAAGTTTATTCCTAGGTATCTTAATTTTTTTGCCGCAATGGTAAATGGGATTTTTTGCTTAGTTTTCTTTCTGTGAGTTCACCATTGGTGTATAAGAATGCCATCGATTTCTTGACGTTAATTTTGTATCCTGCTACTTTGCCAAATTCATTTATTAATTCTAGTAAACTTTTTATGGAGTCTTTGGGGTCTTCTATGTACAGTATCATGTCATCTGCAAACAATGACAATTTCACTTTCTCCTTTCCAATTTGGATCCCTTTTATTTTTTCTTCCTGTCTGATTGCTGTGGCTAAGACTTCCAGGACTATGTTAAATAGGAGTGGCGAAAGTGGGCATCCTTGCCTTGTTCCTGTTCTTAAGGGAAATGCTTTTAGTTTTTGCCCATTGAGTATGATGTTGGCTGTAGGTCTTTCATATATGGCCTTTATTATGTCTAGATATGATCCCTCTATTCCCACACTGCTGAGCATTTTTATCAGAAATGGATGCAGGATTTTGTCGAAGGCTTTTTTGGCATCTATTGATATGATCATGTGGTTTTTATTCTTCATTTTATTTATGTGGTGTATCACATTTATTGATATGCGAATATTGTACCAGCCTTGCATCCCTGGGATGAATCCCACTTGGTCATGGCAGATAATTTTTTTGGTGTATTGCTGGATCCGATTTGCTAGTATTTTGTTCAGGATATTGGCATCTAAGTTCAATCAGGCTTATTGGCCTGTAGTTTTCTTTCTTTGTAGTGTCTTTTTCTGGTTTTGGAATTAGAATTATGCTGGCCTCATAAATCGAGTTTGGAAGTCTTCCTTCTTCTTGAATTTTTTGAAATAGTTTGAGAAGAATGGGTATTAGTTCTTCTTTGAATGTTCGGTAAAACTCCCCTGTGAAGCCATCGGGGCCTAGGCTTTTGTTTGCTGGGAGAGTCTTGATTACATCTTCAATTTCTTCTGTTGTTATTGGTCTGGTCAAGTTTTCTATCTCTTCCTGATCTAGTTTTGGGAGACTATGTGTTTCTAGAAATTTGTCCATTTTGCTTAGATTGTCAAATTTGTTGCCATATAATTGTTCATAGTAGTTGTTAACAATATTTTTTATTGCTGTGGTGTCAGCTGTTATCTCTCCTCTTTCATTCCTGATTCTGTGTATTTGGGTTCTCTCTCTTTGTTTCTTGGTGAGTCTAGTTAGGCATCCATCAATCTTGTTTATCTTTTCGAAAAACCAGCTCTTGGTTTCATTGATCCTTTGAATTGTTTTTTTGGTCTCTATGTCATTTATTTCTGCTCTGATCTTTACTATTTCCTTCCTTCTACTTGCTCTGGGGTTTTCTTTTTGTTTGCTCTCTAGTTCTTTAAGTTGTGAAGTTAGATAGTCTACTAGAGATTTTTCTTCTTTTTTGAGGTAGGCCTGTAGTGCTATGAACTTCCCTCTCAGAACTGCTTTCGCTGCATCCCATAGATTTTGTGTTGTTGTGTCTTCATTTTCATTGGTTTCCAGGAAGTTTTTGAAATCTTCCTTGATCTCCTCGGTGACCCATTCATTGTTTAATAACATGCTATATTGCTTCCATGTGTTCAAATATCTTTGTATGTTCTTCTTGCAATTGATTTCTAGTTTCATGCCGTTGTGATCTGAGAAGATGCTTCATATAATATCACTCTTCTTGAACTTGTAGAGACTTAGTTTGTGCCCTAACATGTGGTCTGTCTTTGAGAATGTCCCATGTGCACTTGAGAAAAATGTGAATTCTGTAGTTTTGGGGTGTAGTTCTCTGTAGATATCTATTAAATCCATTTGGTCTAGTGCTTCATTTCGAGTCTCTGTTTCCTTGCTAATTTATTGTCTAGAGGATCTATCCAGCGATGTCAGTGGAGTATTGAAGTCCCCTGCTATGATTGTATTGTTATCGATTTCTCCTTTGAAGTCCTCCAGAAGTTTTTTAATATATTTTTGTGCTCCTATATTGGGTGCATATATGTTTATCCAGGTTATATCTTCCTGTTGGATAGATCCTTTCAATATTATGTAGTGGCCTTCTTTGTCTCTAATTATGGCCTTCATTCTGAAATCTATTTTATTAGATATGAGTATTGCTACTCCAGCTTTTTTTTCTTTTCTGTTTGCTTGGAAGATTTTTTTCCATCCCTTCACTTTCAATCTATGTGAGTCTTTTGTTGTGAGGTGGGTCTCTTGTAAACAACATATAGATGAGTCATGCTTTCTTATGCAATCAGCTACTCTGTGTCTTTTTATGGGAGCATTCAGTCCATTTACATTTAAGGTGATTATTGATATGTACTTATTTATTGCCATTTTTGTTTAGTGTGGTTCTATTTTTCTTTCTATTTCTCCTGGTAATTACAGCAGTCCTTTTAACATTTCTTGCAGTGCTGGTTTTGTGCTAGTGTATTCCCTTAGCCTTTTTTTTGTCTGGGAAGCTCTTTATTTGACCTTCTGTTTTGAATGAGAGCCTTGCTGGGTAGAGTAGTCTTGGATTCAGATCCTTGTTTTTCATGACCTTGATTACTTCATGCCATTCCCTTCTTGCCTGTAGTGTTTCTTGTGAGAGTCAGCTGAGAGCCTTATGGGGTTTCCTTTGTAGGTAACATGTTGCTTATCTCTTGCTGCTTTTAGGATTCTCTCTTTGTCTTTAATTTTTGGCAGTTTGATTACTATGTGTCTTGGTGTAGGCCTGTTTGGGTTCTTCTTACTTGGGGCTCTCTGTGCTTCTTGAACTTGAATGCCTCCTTCCTTCACCAAATTAGGAAGTTTTCTGTCACTATTTCTTTGAATATATTCTCTAACCCTTGCTTATTTTTTTCTTCTTCAGGGACTCCTATGATGCGAATATTATTCCGTTTCCAGTTGTCCCACAGTTCTCTTAAGCTGTCTTCCTGTTTTTTAATTGTTTTTTTCCTTTTGGTTTTCTGATTGGTTGATTTTTTCTAGCCTGTCTTCTAATTCACTGATCCGGTTCTCAGCTTCCCCTACTCTGCTTTTTAGGCCTTCCAATGTGTTTTTCTTTTCTGATATGTCATTCTTCATTTCTTCCTGTTGGTTTTTAATTTCCATCTGGTTGATTTTCAACATTTCTATGACTTTACTCATGGTGCTCATATCCTTACACATGCTGTTGAGTTTCCACAACATCATGGCTCTGAATTCTAGTTCTGTTAACTTGCTTAACTGCACCTCATTTATCTCATCTTCTGTAGAGGTCTCATGTTCTTTCATTTGGCTTTTGTTTCTGTTTTTCACCGTTTTGGCTATCACAGTGGGCTTTGGAGTCTGCCAAATTTACCCTGTGTGTGTTGGTGTTCTGCTGTTTGTGGTTCCCTCTCCTGGGTTTGGATGAGCCAGGAAGGACCCACTTTAAACACCACCTTCAAGTCTTAGCCTTTCTGGTTAGTGGTACTAGCCCAGGGAATGGTAGTTATCCTCTAGCTTTTTTTTTTTTTTTTTTGCCTGGAGGCTATTAGTAGAGGTCACCTGAAGACCCTTGGTTTCTGAGTTGCCTGAAAAACTCCCTCAGGTGCTCAGTGTAAGAGTATTCCCCAAGGTTGGGGCAGCTGATGATTGTTAATGGGCCTCAAGTAGCATTTCAATGGCCACCAGGTGGGATTGAATCTCTAAGGGAGGGGCCTCCGCCTCACCTCTCCCTAGGTCCCTGGGAAGGTGTAAAATGACCACAGTCCTTCGTGGTTGCAGTCAGCGAAAGCTCTTAGCACCCTCTAAAACCTGAGTGTCCCCACACAGTTCCAGTCCAGTCTGCCTTCCCTCTGCTGGAACTCAAGGTGAGTGGCTGCTGCCAATTTAGCCTCTGTCTAGACTCTGCGTCATGGAGCCGCCTGGGACTTTTAACCCGAGAGCGCTGCTTCCTGCCAAGGGCAGCCAAGGCTGTGGCACCAGCAGAGGGTTTTGCACTCAGCAGAAGCCTCAGGACTGAGCTGTGGTAGCGGGACACTGCCAGGGTGGCTGCAGCTTCCAGCAGATTTCCCTGGTGCCTGCAAGTCTGTGCGGCACCAGGCGAGGGCTTAGCACGCAGAGTTCACAGGAGTCAGCCTGGGTAGCAGCGTCCAGTTGAGACTCCTGGTCGGAGCCAGTCCGTGCCAGCCCTTGTAGCACCAGCTGAGGGCTTAGCAGGTAGCAGGGTTCACAGGACTCAGGCAGGGGTGTCACAGGGGAGGCTTTAGCAGCAACTTCCCACCGCCACCGAGTTCCCTGGCCCCAGGGAGTGCATGCCGCACCAGCCAAGGGCTTGGGAGGCAGCACAGTTCGCAGGACTGGGCAGGGTCGTAACAGAGGCTTTAGCAGCAACTTCCGCTGCCGCCGCCGAGTTCCCTGGCCCCATTGAGTCCATGGGGCCCCAGCCGAGGGTTTGGGAGGCAGGAGAGTTCCCAAGGGAGAGTTCGCAGGACTGGGGCGGGGTGGCAGTGGAGGCTTTAGTAGCAACTTCCTGCCGCAGAGTTTCTCCTCCCTGCCCTGGCCGCAGAGGGTTTAGTAGCAACTTCCCGCCATGGAATCCCCTGGTCCCTGCCCAGGCCGCTGTGGACCGTGGGCTCCAGGCCCCCTCTCGCGTCCTCGCAAGCCTACCAGGATTGAGTCGGTGACCCTGGTTAAGTGGTCCTCCAAGGTGTCTTTCGGTTGCCCCTTCCTGACGATTTGCCTTATTTTCATTGTGAATCCAGTTTAGTCCTGGGAGATGGTCTGTGTAGCTCCATTCACTCTGCCGCCATTTTTCCTATCCTGTCTTCTAATTCACTGATTTAGTCCTCAGCTTCCTCTAATTGATTTTTAGTCTTTCCAATGTGTTCTTTATTTTTGCCATGTCATTTTTTTATTTCTTCTTGGTAGTTTTTCATTTCCAATTGATTGATTTTCAGTGTTTCTATATGTTTACTCTTGGTGTTGATGTTCTTACTCATGCTATTGAGCTTCCTCAAGATCATGGCTCTGAACTCTACCTCTGATAATTTGCTTAACTACATTTCAATTATTCCATCTTCAGTAGAAGTCTGTTGTTCTTCCATTTGGGATTTGTTTTTTTGTTTCACCACTTTGGCTATCTCAGTGAGTTTTGGAGCCTGCCAAATTTCCCCTGTGGGTGTTTGTGTTCTGCTTTTGTGGCTCCCTGTACTGAGTTTGAATGAGCGTGAAGGGACCATGTTAAACACCACTGGCAAGTCTTAATTTTCTGGGTAAATTTGCCAGCCCATGAAAGATTCAGTTATCCTCTAGCTTTTTGTCTGGAAGCTATTAGTCGTGGTTACTTAAGAGCCTTGGGTTCTCAGTTGAATGAAAAACTCCCTCAGGTGTTCAACATAAGAGGATTTCCCGAGCATGGGGAAGATGCTGGTTGTTATTGAGCCTCAGTTTGCATTTTTTGGCCCAGCTGGGTGGAGTTGAGTCTCTGAGGGAGGGGCTGCTGCTCCTCTCCATAGCTCCAGGAAGGGGCAAGATGGCCACCATCCTTGGTGCCCACAACTCAGCAAAAACTGAGTGTCCTCCAAATCCCAAGTCTCTTCACATAGTTCCAGTTCAGTCTGCCCTCTCTCTGCCAGAGTTCAAGGTGAGTGGCTATAGTAATTTAGTGCTCTGTGCCAGTTTTCTGTGCTCTGGAGCTGGCTTGGTATTTTGACCCTGAGGGTGCTGCTCACAGTTAATGCTGCTGCTGTCAGTTGGCTCCCAGCCCCCTTCTCATGCTTCCGCAGACCCACTAGGCTCTATTCATTGTCCCTGGTTATATGGTCCTCTCAAGCTGCTTTTTTGTTGCTTTTTCCTGAAAACTTGTCTTTGTTTCAGTTGTCATTCCAGTTTGGTGTTGGGAGATCCTCTATGTAGCTTCCATTCACTCTGCCACCATTTTGGTATCCTTCCAGGTTATAATTCTTATTAAGTTTCTTGTAGTTTTCAATAAATTGTTTGAGCACCCTTAACATCATTGCTTTGAATTCTTTATTTGACTAATTGCTTGATTCCATTTCACGCAATTCCTTTTCTGGTGATTCCTCCTTTTCTTTCATTTGGGTGTTGTTTCTCTATTTCCCCATTTTAGCAGTCTGGTAGTTCCAGGTCCTGTGAAGAATGTTGACATATGTAGGCAGGTCAGTGTGTATCAAATAAGGCTGCTGTTCCTCCTAGACTATTTTGGTGCATAGCACCTCTTGCCTGCTGTGGGTCCTTAAGGATTGACCACTGGCAACTGGTATTGGTTTGTCATGGTAGGTTCTTCTGGGGTTCATGGGTCCTGCTAGTGCACTGCTGGAGTGTGCTGCTGCCTGGTGGGACTCAGCTCCTGATCAGTTTCTGCTGATGCTGCTGGAGCAAATGTTGGCTCCTGGTTTTCACTGACACTGTTACTGCTGTTGCCAGGGGGTGCTCTCAGCTCCCAATCCTCTGCTGCTGTTGAGGGCTGAGGAAGCTCATTTCCCAGGACTTTGTTGCTGCTGGGGGAGGGGCTCCACTCCAAATCCACTGCTTCAGTTGTCATGGGTGGGTCTCGGCTGCTTGAGCTGGGGCACTGCTCCTGATCAGCCTCTGCTGGGGATGGGTCTTAGCTGCTAATCAGTGCTGATGCTGCCTGGGGATGGATCTCTTCTCCTGAGTCTCTGCTGCTGGGGTGTATCTCAATTCTGGAGCCTCAGTTGCTGTTGGGGTAAAGTGCTGGGCTCACAAGGTGGTGCTACTGCTGCTGGGGGTTGTGCTCGGCTCCTATCTGGCTGCCGCTCTTGAGGGTGTTGCTCTGCTCCTGAGATGGTGATACTGCTACTACTACTGCTACTGCTACTGTGGCTGCTGTGGGGGATGGTGCTCAGCTCCCAGCAGTTGCTGCTTCCAGGAGGAGGCACCTTGACAGTGCTGCTACTGTGCACTGGTCCACATTGACACAGTGGGGTTCACTGGTCTGGTGGTGAAAGGCACACTGGTGGGCTCAGGTCGCTGGTCCCTAGCTGCTCCCTGCTGCCTCCTCCCAGAGAAGACCAGCAGATCTTCCAAATGGTAGGGCCTTCTGGCTGAGCAGGGAGAAACATCCTGACAAGCCATTTACCATGGTAGCCAGGTACTCCCTAGTCTACAGCACTGGAACCCTCTGCCCCACATCTCTGCACTGCTCAAGGTTGCTCATCTACACTCATGTCTACTCACACTCTCTCATACACTCACCCTGGCTCTGGTCCTGCCCACCACCATCTTTTCACTAGCTCTCTCTTTTTTTATTTAAGTAATTGGGCCTTTTTATATGAGTAGCAAATATTTTTTCTATATTGGTTGAAAAACTTTTAAAATAAATATTTTTTCCCTAAATAAACCTTATTTATACATAAATGTAGCAGACTTTTTCTTTATGGCTTGTGGGTTTTATGGCTCAGAAAGATATCTACCTGGAGATTTTTTTTTTTTTTTTTTTAAAGCACTTGAGTTTTCTTCTGGTACTTTTATGTTTTAAAAAGTACTTTCATCCATCTGGAATTGACTTTGGTGTAAGGAGTAAGGTATGGCTCCAGGTGGCACTCAGCAGTCCCAAAGCCATTTATTGAAAAATACATTTTTCCCCCACTGCTTTGAAATGCCATCTTTCCATATGTATTTGGGTCTATTTTGGGGTTCTCAAATTTGTTCCATTGATCTAAGTATACATTCATATGCTATTTCATGCTTCTTTAATTAAGTTCTATCGTTTTTTAACTTATCTTTATTGTTGAATGTATTACAGATGTCCCCCCTTTTTTCTCCTAGTGACCCCCTCCTCCCCAATCCCACCCCCCTCCTGCCTTCCCCACATTATTGTCTGGGTTCATTAGCTGTACATATATGCATATAAGTTCTTTGGTTTATCTCATCCCCCCCTCCCTCCCCCCTTCCCTTTGAGGTTCATGAGTCTAACAGTGAATTTGTAATTCTTAATTTCTTCATCTTTTTCACCCATCCTCTAAACCCCCTTCCATCTGGCAAGCAACAAAAAGTTCTCTGTATCTATGAGACTGTTTCTGTTCTTCTTGCTCATCTTTTTTTTGTATATTTAATTGTTGATAGATATGTATTAATTGCCAATTTTATTGTTCATATTTTTGTTCTTCTCCTCCTTCAGGAAGATCCTTCAGCATTTCACATAATACTGGTTTGGTGGTGATGAAATCCTTTAGCTTTTTCTTGTCTGGGAAACTATTTATTTATTCTTTATTGATTTTAGAGAGAGGAAGGGAGAGATAGAAAAACTGCTGTGAGAGAACATTGATTGACTGCTTCCTGCATGCCCCCCTCTTGGCATTTGGCCCACAATTTGGGCATGTGCACTGACTGGGAATTGAACTGGTGACCTCTTAGTGCATGGGGTTGATGCTCAACCTCTGAGCCACACAAGCTGGTCTAGGAAACTCTTGATATGTCCATCGATTATAAATGATAGCTTTGCAGGATAGTGTAATCTTGGTTGTAGGTCATTGCTTTTCATCACTTTGAATTTTTCTTGCCACTTCTTTCTGGCTTGCAAAGTTTCTTTTGAACATAAGCAGAGTCTTAAAGGAGTCTTGGTGTGGACCTCTTTGGGTTCATCTTGTTTGGGAAATTCTGTGCTTCCTGGACTTTTATGTCTGTTTCCTTCAAGTTAGGAAAGTTTTCTGTCATTATTTTTTCAAATAGGTTTTTGATTTCTTGTTCTTTCTCTTCTCCTTCTGGCACCCCCATGATGTGACTGTTGGTCTGCTTGAAGTTCTCCCCAAGGCTCCTTACACTATCCTCATTTTTTTTTATTCTTTTTTCTTTTTGCTCTTCTGATTGGGTGTTTTTAGCTTCCTTATATTCCAAATTGATGGTTTGCTTCTTAGCTTCACTTACTCTACTATTGATTCCCTGTAAGTTATTCTTTATTTCAGTTAATGCATCCTCCATTTCTGATTGGTCCTTTTTTATGTTGTTGATCTTCTCACTAAGTTGGTTGGTGTTCTCCTTAAGTTCCTTGAAGGTCTCATTAAGTTCCTTCAGCATCCTTATAACCAGTGTTTTGAACTCTGCATCTGATTGATTGCTTATTTCCATTTTGTTTAGTTATTTTCCTGGAATTTTGTTCTCTTCTTCTCTTGGGACATGTTTCTTTGTCTCCTCATTTTGGCTGCCTCCCTGTGTTTGTTTCTATGTATTAGGTAGAGTTGCTATGTCTCCTAGGCTTCGTAAGGTGGTCTATTCTTGTAGGTGTCCTGTAGGATCCAATGTACAGCCTCCCTGATCACCCCAACTGGGCCCTTGGGGTGTACCCCTAATGTAAACTGCACACCCTTTTACTGTAATTGAGTCTTGACTGCTGTTGGCACATCAATGGGAGGGATTTACTCAGGCTGATCAGCTGCAGGGATTTGCTGTGCCCACTGACCAGTGGCCTCTGATTCCCTTGGAGAATCAGTGGTATAGGGGCCCAACACAGATCAAGACTTACTTCAGCAGGTCTCTGGTACCCACTGAGTCTACTCATTGAGTATGTCACTTGTGGAAGTGGTTGAGTGGTGGTGCTTCAATGTGGTCTGAAGCTGTCCACTGGGCATGCTGGCTCTGGGGCAATATAAGCCTCTGCCTGTGTTCTGGCTGGGGCCATCTGGCATAAACTACAAAGTGATCTGCAGATGGCTGCTCCTTGTGCTGGGCTTGGAGGTGCCCAGGAAAAACCAAGTTGTGAACCAAGGCTGGCTGCTTCTAGTGCCAGGTCTGGGGCCACTTAATGAGAGGTATGGGCTCACTGAGACCAGGTACTGCTTGTTTAAGAGATTTTAGAAAAATCTGAAGCAGGGTCTAAGAAAGGCCAATCCTATGGTAAAGCCATTGGAAATAACTTGGGTGGGCCTGAAGTTCGGATGGGGCAGGGCCTCAGGGAATCACCAGGATGGGGCTAACAGTGTGAGCCAGGTTGCTGGAGTCCCTGATATAGCTGCTGTCTGCTGCCCCAGGGAAGGGCTCACCAAAGAAACAATGGCCTTCACCAGCATGTCTATCCAGGAGAAAGTTGCCCCTATAGCTCTTGCCCCAATGCCGAATGATTCAGTTCTTCCTCGCATGTCTCTGGTGCCTTTCAAGCTGCCTCCCCAATGCTGGAGCCTACAAGGTAGGAGTCTGATTAAGTCTACAGCCCTTTCAGAGGAACTGCCTGGGGCTCCAGAAGCCTCAGCCTCCCTCAGCCTCAGTTTCTGCTGGTTTTGTAGCCAGAAGTGATGGAAACTTCTCTTCCCAGCACTGGAAACCTGAGCTGGGAGCCTAGTGTAGGATGTGGACCCTTCACTTCTCAGAAAGGACCTTCACAGCTAAGGTAACCCTTCTGATTTTTATCCACCACATGTGGGTATGGGACCAGCCTGTCCGTTCTTCTACTACTCCTACCAGTCTCAATGTGGCTTCTTTAATTTCATAGTTGTAGGATTTCCATTCAGCTTGATGTCAGGTGGTTCTGAATGATGGTTGTTCTGTAGTTTAGTCATAATTTTGATGTGGTTGTGGGAGGAGGCAAGTACTGCATTTTTCAAGTTCTATAGTTCTATAATGCTTTTATTATTTGGAAAGAACAGTCTCTCCCTAGTAGCCTTCTTTTATAACAATTTTGTACCTATTCTTATATGTTTTACTTTTCACATGAACTTTAAAATCAGCTTTTCTAATTAAAAAGTAGATATTTTTATTGACTTTGCATTAAGTTTTTAGATAACCTTAGGAAGAAAAAATATATAATATTAGTTTTTCCTATTTAAAAAAAATGGTGCGTCTTGCTATTTGTTCAATTTTTTTTAAAAATTGTTTGCAAATACTTTAAAGTTTTGGTTGATATAAACTGTTTCTTTTTCCCTTTTTATTGATTTTAGAGAGAGAGGAAATGAGAGGGAGAGAGATAAAAACATCAATGAGATAGAATATTGATCGACCACTTCCTGCCTGCCCCCCAACAGGGATCAAGCCCACAGCCTGAGCATGTGTCCCGACTGGGAATCACACTGGCGACCTCCTGGTGCATGGGTCAACACTCAACCATGAGCCACACTGGCCAGACCAAATAAATTCATTTTAATTGACTTTATTTCTAGGTATTCTGTCTTTTGTGAGCTTGTTAACAGGATTTTTCTTCTATTATAGTATTCTAACAGGTTCTTTGCGCATCAAAAAGTGATTTTCTTTTGCATATTAAATTTTCAATTAGCCACATTTCTGAATTTTCTTATTTCTATTCATTTTTCAGTTGATTCTCCTGGGTTTCTCAGATATACAATCGCTTTACCTGCAAGTAACAATTTTACTTTCTACTAAAAGTTAATTACATGTTTACTTTTACAATAGGATTTCATTGTAGGTCCATGCAAGGAGCTCCTAGTTCTTCCCTTCTAGAAGTCTATGTCTACAGCTGGTATATACCAGCTCCAAATGGCTCTTCTCTCCATTTTGGGTCCCAGTGGCTGATTTTCCACAAGCATAAAGCTTAGCAGAAAGGAGTTTTAAGCAGAGGAATGAAAGTTACATATCTGGAGTTAGGAAAACCACTCTGGCCATAGAGTGAACAGACTACCTAAGGGAAGGGCAGAGAAAGAGGACTGGTGAACAGACCAGCACATCCCTCATGATGAGAGAACCCAGCAGCTGGGATATGCACAGAGGCCAAACCTGAGTGAGAATAAGGAGGTAGAATTGGTTAAAGTTGTTATTATATGTCACATGTTAACACTTGAAGCCCAGCTATCTTAGAATCATTTCTCATCAGATGGAGAAACTGGGGCTTAGAGCAGTAACGTGCCCCAGGTCTCTTGGCTAGCAGGTGGTTGTGCCCATATTGGCCTTGGCTGTTGAATTCCTGTGTGGCACTAAAGGGCAAAAGAAAGAATCACTGAAGGCTGGGGGCTTTGGGGGTTGCCCCTCAGCAGGATAGCTGGCAGGAGCTGGGGAGGAGTTCTGAGGCTGGGGAGGAAGATTTTCATTCTGGACATGCTGAGTGGACAGTCTGACAGGCAGTGGGGTCTCTACTGGGTACTGAGATACCCATCCTTTTTAAAGCCCTGAAGATAGCTAACTCAAGGATTATATGTCACTCAAGGTCAGCAGTGGGAGACTAACTTCTCCATGACAGGCTATTTCTCCTGCAACATGGCCTGGGTGCTGCTCCATCTGCCACACTGACCTTCCTTATTGCACCCATCCTGACCACTCTGCCACTTACTATCTGGGAGACTGTGGCCATGCTTTTTAACCTTTCTGTGCCTTAGTCTCCTTATCTGTATAATGTGTATGCTAATGGCACCTCCCTCAAAAGGTTGTTAGGAGGATTAAATGAAATTAACAATAATGAATATGTTACGTGCTATTTAAGTGTTTGTTAAGTAAATACGTGCAAGAAAATTTTGTATGGGATGTATTCTGAGTATTAAGGAAGAAGGTCAGTTTTAATTGGGGGTTGGGATGGTGTCAAGAAAGATGATTTTTGAGTGCTCCCATACCTAGACCTCCTCGCTACGGGCCAGCTAGACCCAGAATTCACCTCTGCTTGACAGCCCAGTGTCTATGGGGAAGTAGGCCATTTGATGATTCTAATTTTTTAGCTTCTTCTCATACTAATAGCTATGTCAGGTCTTTTGTAATTATTTGTGTGGTTTTTTTGTTTGTTTGTTTATTTTAATATTGTAAAATGCTGCTCAAGGAATATAATTTGCTTTCCATTTACTAATAGTTAAAGAAAGAAGAGAAGTTAACTTTTTGACCCAAAGACCCAGAGAACAATGTAAACTAGCATTTTTAAATCACTCTTCACTGTGTTCACTATCAATGAGAACAGCGTGCTGGTCAAGATCTGGGGCTCTGGAGAGAGCTTTTTGTGTATAGGTGCTGACTGCCCCACCAGCCAGCTGGCATCCCAGTGCAGGGGATTTGACCCTTTGTGCCTCTTTGTCCTTATTTTTAAAATGGGGAAACAATGGTACCTACTTCATAGGATGGTTAAATGGGATTTTCTATGTGGGATCCTTAAAATAAGGCATGACATATCATAAATGCTCACTAAACATTAGCAACTGTTGTTTTGATATCCTCACAAGAGGATCAATAATTTAAAATAAGATTCAAGGCAAAATGGATTAAAACAATGCTGTTAGCTGCTTTGCTTATTACCACACCAACCTCTCCTAGCGAGAGCCCAGTTACACTCAGAAACACCACCTGAGAGAGCAAACACAGTGGGTTATGAGAAACCAAGTCTCCACACTAAGGCTCAAGTTCAAGACTGAAGCATAGCTTCATTCTAGCATGGACGGTGGGCCCCAGAGTAACTGGAACAAAGGTTCAGCAGCCTGCTGCCACAAAAACCAAACTTGTAAGACAGATGCTAGTGAAAAAGGTAAGAGGTTTATTCAAGTGCCATTCATCTGAGAAGATGGGGGACTCTTGTCACAAAGCCCATCCCAACATCTCAGTGTAGGCGAAGTTTTTATAAAGAGGGAGAGGAAAAGCAGAACAAAGAAATCAAGGGAAGGGTGTTGAAAAATTTTCTGTGTGCAGGCCAGCACAGTCCATTCCAATAAGGATCTCGAAATTCATCAAGTGATGGTCTGGTGTGTGTCATTCTGGTCTTCTGCATCCTCATTCTTTGTCATCCTGGTCCTATGTTTCAAGGTCAGCAAATCTGGTACTGGGATGACTGAAGGTCAGAGTCTGCATCTTCTGAAGTTAGTTCTAGGATTCTTATAAAAACACACTGCTTATCTACAAGCTACATATTAGTTAGAGCAGCATTTACAGAAATAATGATCAAAAATGGTAGCGTAGGTTACAATTTCCCATTATTACACAAATCTGGCGAGCCGCTTATGTCAGCCAACTGCTATTAGGGGAGAAGGAGGGCTGCTGCCAGCAGGTCCCACCCAGGAGGTGTGACCAAAGAATCACAGGAGCAGAGGCAGAACAAATGAGAAAAATTAATAAGACGTCAGTCAGCTCAGATTTTTATGTAGCAAGGCCCTGAAAAGATTTCCATCATAGCAGAGAACAGTAACTGACATTTTATGTGGTAATCCCAAGGCATCAAGAAACAGACAAAAATATGTCAACTATAATTAAAAATAAAGAGGGTGCCTGGGGGGGGGGGGAACATCTGCAACAAAAATAAATTAATAAAAATTGAAAAAAATTCATTAATTAAGAAAAGAAAGAAAAAGGCAAATAGCATTCCCTACCCTCTGTCTACAACATAAACAACAGATTTTTTTTTTGGATAAAGAGAATTTAGGATTTTTCAACCCTATAAGAGAAAAAAAAAGAGATAAAGGATAAAGTTTAGATTAGGGTACTTAAATATCATATCACGCCCTGGCTGATTTGTCTCAGTGGTTAGAATATCAGCCCTCGAACCAAAGGGTCACGGGTTTGATACTGGTCAAGGGCACATACCTTGGGTTGCAGGTTCAATCCTCAGGCCTGGTTGGGATTGTGTGGAAGGCAACCAATTCATGTGTCTCTCTCACATCAATGGTTCTCTCTCTCTCTTTTCCTCCCACCCTCCCTTCTACCCTCTCTGTGATTCAATAGAAAAATATTCTTGGGTGAGGATTAACAACAACAAAATTATATCACAATTGCAAAATGAGGTCCTTATTTGAATCTTGATTCTTTTTTAAAAATCTGCTAAGAAATGTCAAAATTTGTGACACAATTGAAAATGTGAACACAGATGGACATATGATATTGAGAAATTATAATTTTTACGTGTAGTAACATGAGGGCAGTTATATTAAAAATAATTTTTTCTTTTAGAGATATATACAGAAATATCTAGAAGCAAAGTAATATAGTGTCTGGGATTTGCTTCAGAATTAAGTGGATGGAGCATCACTGAGTGGGCGATGGAGGGGCAGGACAGGCCTCTGCTGATGGAGGCTGGGGCTGGGTGATGATACTGTGGAGTCATTCAACTACAAACTATTTTTGTGTATCTTCAAAGTTCCTCATAATATAATTTTTTAAAATCTGCTCCAAAAGAAAAAAGTAAGAAGTTTGTAATGTATTTTTAAATTGTTTTTCCATTAAAATTGCTTTAAAAAATGAAATACAGCCCTGCTGGTGTGGATTAGTGATTGAGCATTGATCCATGCACCAAGAGATTGCCAGTTCGATTCCCGATCAGGACACATGCCCAGGTTTGGGGCCCAATGCCCAGTGGGAGGCATGCAGGAGGCGGCCAATTAATGTTCTCTCTCATCAGTGTTTCCATCTCTCTCTCCCTGTCCCTCCCTCTCTCTCTAAAAATCAATAAAGAAAAAAATGTTTTTAAGTAAAATAGAAAGAAAAAAAGAAAGAGAAAGGAAAGAATTTAGGAAGGAAGGAAAGAAAAGAAGAATGTAGAAAAAAATGTATTTTACAAAAATATTAATCAGAAATATAATTGAGGAAGTTTTTGCCATATGGAGAAGTAGGGATTGAAGTCATCAGCAACCTAGAAGAACTATTTGATGAGCTCATTCCTCCATCTGAGATTTTTGGGTAAACAAATGTTGATGGATTTTCAGGGTCCCAGGCTCTGGTCACTGAGGATTGCCCCGCTTCTGCTGCACATCTGTGACCATGTTGCTAACTTTCTTCAGGTAGTAGATCAGCACCCACTTAGCTGTGTTATGAAGAATAAAGAGAATGATGAATGAAGGTGCTCTTGCTTCATGTAGGAAACCAAAAGGGGCATGGAAACAAATTTGCTTTTGGAATGATGCTCTGAGCAGGCAGGGCAGCAAAAAGCAATTTTGTTTTTGTATTTATTTATTAAATTTTATTTTTCTTTTTTTTTTTTAATTTTATTTTTCAATTACAGTTTAAATTTGATATTACTTTGTATTAGTTTCAAGTGTGCAAGTACAGTGGTTAGACAATCATACTGTATAAAGTGGTCCCCCTGATATTTTAAGTACCCACCTGGCATCATACATAGTTATTACAATATTGACTATATTCCCTATGCTGTACTTTACATCACTGAGACTATTTTGTGACTACCAATTTGAACTTCTTAATCCCTATTTCAAGTACTCTCTGGCAATTCTTTTACAGAAGCACACAGAATTCTAGTATGTTCCAAGACTCCAGTGGATGCCCAAAATTGCCTGAAACTGAACCTTATATGTACTATGTATATGGGCCCCTTAAGTATTTCTGCAGACAGGCTTACATTTGCAAAATGGCAAGACTCTGCCATGGATAGCTTGAGCACCTTTTTGCCAATTGATTCAGGCTGCACCTAATCAACTTAGTTAGGAACTTGGAATTTCAAAATGATCAAATAGACTTTTAATAGTGCATTTATAGTTCACATCCAAGGTGATGTGTCACTGTGACACACACCTCCATTTCTTCCTCTGTTAAATGGGTACACATCATTAAGGTGGTAGAAAGATGATGCCACTCTGTTGTTAATATGGAGAGGTCCTTGAGATTCCAAAAGGCTATGGAGTGAATGGAAGCTACACAGACCATCTCCCAAGACCAAACTGGAATTACAACTAAAATAAAGACAAATCATTGGAAAAAAGCACAAGAAAAGCAGCTTGTGAGGGCCATATAACCAGGGACACTGAACCTATCCTGGTAGGATTCCAGAAATGCAAGAAGGGGGCTGTGAGCCCACGGACAGCAACAGTCTTAGATGTGAGCAGCGCACTTGGAGTCAAACTACCAAGTGGCTCCACAGCGCAGAGCCAGGACAGAGTACTAAAATAGCCACAACCACTCACCTTGAGCTCTGGCAGAGAGAGGGCAGACTAGACTAGAACTGTGTGAGGACACTCAAGATTTGGAGGGTGCTCAGAGCTGTGCTGAGTTGTGATCATGCAGGACAGTGGTCACCTTACTTCTTCCCAGGGCTCTGGGGAGAGGTGGCAGCCACTCCCTCAGAGATTTAACCCCATCTAGCTGGGCCATTGAAATGCAAATTGAGGATCATTACCAACCAGCATCTGCCCCACCCTCAGGATATCCCCTTACCGAAGGAAGTTTTTCATTCAACTGAGAACCCAAGGCTCTTCAAGTAACCACTACTAATAGCCTCCAGGCAAAAAACTAGAGGATAACTGAACAATTCCTGGGCTTGCAACTCTACCCAAGTGGTGTTTACCATGGGTTTTTCCTCGCTCAACCAAAACTAGTAAAGGGAGCAACAAAAATCAGAACATCAACACCCACAGGAAAAATTGGCAGGCTCCAAAACCCACTGAAATAGCCAAAATGGTGAAACAAAGAAACAAATCACAAATAAAAGAACAAGAGAACTCTACCAAAGATGAGAAAAATGAAATGTAGTTAAGTAAATTAAGAAAGCTAGAATTCAGAGCCATGATCTTGAGGAAGCTCAACAGCATGAGTAAGGATATCAACACCATGAGTAAAGACATAAAACATCGAAAATCAACCAATTGGAAATTAAAAACTACCAAGAAGAAATGAAGAATGACATAGCAGAAATAAAGAACACATTGGGAGGACTAATCAACTGAGTTGAAGAAGCTGAGGACTGACTGGATCAGTGAATTAGAAGACAGGGTAGAAAAAAATCAACCAATCAGAAAAAAAACAAATAAATAAAAAAACAGGAAGACAGCTTAAGAGAACTGTGGGACAACTGAAAACGTAATAATATTCACATCATAGGAGTCCCTGAAGAAGAAGAAAATAGCAAGGGTTAGAGACTATATTTGGAGAAATCGTGATGGAAAAAATTCCTAATTTGGTGAAGGAAGAAGGCATTCAAGTTCAAGAACCACAGAGAGCCCCAAGTAAGAAGAACCCAAACAGGCCCACACCAAGACACATAATAATTAAAATGCCAAAAATTAAAGAAAAGGAGAGAATCCTAAAGGCAGCAAGAGCTAAACAACAGGTTACCTACAAAGAAACCCCGATAAGGCTCTCAGCTGACTTCTCAACAGAAACACTACAGGCCAGAAGGGAATGGCATGAGGTAATCAAGATCATGAAAAACAAGGATCTGAATCCAAGACTACTCTACCTAGCAAGGCTATGATTCAAAATAAAAGGTCATATAAACACCTTCCCAGACTAAAAAAGCCTAAGGGAATACATTAGAACCAAACTAGCACTACAAGAAATGTTAAAAGGACTGCTATAATTAGTAGAAGAAATAGGAAAAAATATATAACCACATTAAACAAAAAATGGCAATAAATAACTACATATCAACAATCACCTTAAATGTAAATGGATTGAATGCTTCCATAAAAAGACACAGAGTAGCTGATTGGATAAGAAAGCATGACTCATATATATATTGTTTACAAGACACCCACCTCACAACAAAAGACTCACATAGGTTGAAAGTAAAGGGATGGAAAAAAAATATTTCAAACAAATGGAAAGGAAAATAAAACTGGGGTAGCAATACTCATATCTGATAAAATAGATTTCAAAATGAAGGCCATAACTAGAGACCAAGAAGGCCACTACATAATATTAAAAGGATCTATCCAACAGGAAGATATAACCATGGTAAAAATATATAGACCCAATATAGGAGCACCAAAATATATTAAAAATCTTCTGGAGGACTTCAAAGGAGAAAGCGACAGCAATACAATCATAGCAGGGGACTTCAAGATCCCACAGACATCACTGGATAGATCCTCTAGATAAAAAAATTAGCAAGGAAACAGAGACTCTAAATGAAGCACTAGACCAAATAGATTTAATAGATATCTACAAAGAATTGCACCCCCAAAATAGAGAATTTACGTTCTCTCAAGTGCACATGGGACATTCTCAATGATAGACCACATGTTAGGACACAAACTAAGCCTCTAAGAGTTCAAGAAGATTGAAATCATATCCATCTTCTCAGATCACAATGGCATGCAATGAGAAATAAACTGCAACAAAAACATGCAAACACATTTGAACACTTGGAGGCTAAATAGCATGTTATTGAACAATGAATGGGTTACCGGGGAGATCAAGGAAGAAATTAAAAACTTCCTGGAAACCAATGAAAATGAAGTAACAACAACACAAACTTTATGGGATGCAGCAAAAGCAGTTCTAGAGGGAAGTTCATAGCACTACAGGCCTTTCTCAACAAACAAGAAGAATTTCCAATAGACTATCTAACCACACAACTTACAGAACTAGAAAGCAAACAAAAAGAAAACCCTAGAGCAAGTAGAAGGAAGGAAATGGTAAAGATCACAGCAGTAATAAATGACATAGAGACCAAAAAACAATTCAAAGGATCAATGAAACAAAGAACTAGTTTTTAGAAAAGAAAAACAAGATTGATGGACCCTTACTAGACTCACCAAGAAACAAAGAGACAGAACTCAAATACACAAAGTCAGAAATGAAAGAGGAGAAATAACAACTGACACCACAGAAATGCAAAGGATTGTTAACAAATACTATGAACGATCATATGGCAACAAATTTGATAATCTAAGTAAAATGGACAAATTTCTAGAAACACATAGTCTCCCAAAACTGAACCAGGAAGAGCTAGAATACTTGAACAGACCAAAAACAACTAAGGAAATTGAAGAGGTAATCAAGACTCTCTCAGCAAACAAAAACCCAGGCCCGGATGGCTACTCCGGGGGTGGGGGTGGGGGGGGTATCAAACATTCAAAAAAAAAACTAACACCCATTCTCCTCAAACTATTTCAAAAAAATCAAGAAGAAAAAAGATATCCAAACTTATTTTATGAGGAGAGCATAATTCTAATTCCAAAACCAGAAAAAGACACTACTAAGAAAGAAAACTACATGCCAATATTCCTGATGAACATAGATGCCAAAATCTTAAACAAAATACTAGCAAATAAGATCCAGCAATACATCAGAAAAATTACTCACCATGACCAAGTGGGATTTATCCCATGGATGCAAGGCTGGTACAATATTCGCAAATCAATAAATTTAATACACTACTTAAACAAAATGAAGAATAAAAACCACATGTTCATATCAATAGATGCTTTAAAAAGCATTGGACAAAATCCAGCATCCATTTCTGATAAAAACACTCAGTATTGTGGGAATAGAGGGATCATATCTCAACATAATAAAGGCCATATATGAAAGACCTACAGCCAACATCTTACTCAATAGGCAAAAACTGAAAGCATTTCCCTTAAGAACAGGAATAAGACAGGGATGCTCACTTTTGCCACTCTTATTTAACATAGTACTGGAAGTCTTAGCCACAGCAATCTGACATGAAGAAAAAATAAAAGGGATGCAAATTGGAAAGGAGGAAGTGAAACTGTCATTATTTGCAGATGACATGATAGTATACATAGAAAACCCTAAAGACTCCATCAAAAACCTACTAGACTTAATAAATTGATTTGGCAAAGTAACAGGATACAAAATCAACATCACGAAATTGACAGCATTCTTATACACCAATGATGAAGTCACAGAAAGAGAAACTAAAAAACAATCCTATTTATCATTGTGGCAAAAAAATTAAGAAACCTAGGAATAAACATAACCAAAGAAGTAAAGGACCTATTTGCAGAAAACTACAGGACATTGAAAACAAAAATAGTGGAAGATGTAAAAAATTGGAAGCACATACCTTGTTCATGGATTGGAAGAATTAACATTATTAAAATGTCCATACTACCCAAAGAAATCTATAGATTCAATGCAATCCCCAATGACGTATTTCACAGAACTAGAACAAATACTTCAAAAGTTCATATGGAACCAAAAAAGACCTCAAATAGCCATGGCAATCTTGCAAAGAAGGACAAAGTAGGTGGGATCACAATGCCAGATATCAGGTTATACTACAAAGCGACTGTAATCAAAACAGCTTGGTACTGGCACAAGAACAGGCATATAGACCAGTGGAACAGAACAGAGAACCCAGAAATGAACCCAAGACATTATGCTCAATTAATATTTGACAAAAGAGGCAAGAGCATACAGTGGAGTAAAGACAGCCTCTTTAATAAATGGTTTGGGAAAATTAGACGGCTACATGCAAAAAAAATAAATAAATAAACTAGACCATCAACTCACACCATACACAAGAATAAACTGAAAATGGATAAAAGACTTAAATGTGACCCATGAATCCATGACAATCCAGAAGAAAATGTAGGCAACAAAATTTCGAACATCATACGCAGCAGAATTTTCACTAATACATCACCTAAGGCAACAGAAACAAAGGAAAAAATGGACACATGCAATCACATCAAACTAAAACGCTTCTGCACAGCTAAAGATACAATCATCAAAATGAAAAGGCAACACACTATATGGGAGAGCGTAATTTCCAATGACATAACAGATAAGGGGTTAATTTCCAAAATATATAGAGGGCTCATACAACTCCACAAAAGGAAGACAAAGAACCCAATTCAAAAATGGGCAGAGGAACTAAATAGACACCTCTCCAAACAGGACATACAAATGGCTAAGAGACATATGAAGAAATGCTTAACTTCACTAATCATCAGAGAGATGCAAATTAAAACAACAATGAGGTATCACCTCACACCTGTCAGAATGGCCGCCATCAACAAATCATCAAACTAGTGTTGGCGAGGGTGTGGAGAAAAGGGGACTCTAGTACACTGCTGGTGGGCATGCAGACTGGTGCAGCCACTATGGAAAACAATATGGTGTTACCTCAAAAAATTAAAAATTGAATTGCCATTTAATTCAGTCATCCCACTTCAAGGAATATACCTTAAGATGCCTGAAACACCAATCAGAAGAAAAATCTGTGCCCCCATTTTTATAGCAGCACTGTTTAGAATAGCTAATATATGGAAATAGCCCAAATGTCCATCAGTAGATGAATGGATAAACAAAAGCTGTGGTACATATACACAATGGAGTACTATGCAGCTATAAGAAAGAAAGATCTCTTATACTTTGAGATGACATGGAGGACCTGGAAAGTATCCTAAGTAAAACATTCCAAGCAGAAAAAGACAATATCACATGATCTCACTTATTTGTGGAATATAATGAACATAACAGTCTGAGGAATGGGGTAGTCACAGAGTCGTGGAAGTGGGATACAGACTGAAAACCCTCAGAAGAGGGGGTGGTAGGGGGAGGGAAGAGATAAACTACAGAACTTATATGCATGTACACATAACCGATGGACACAGACAACAAAGCCGGGTATTTGGTGGGGTGGATGGGAAAAAGGGTGTCAATGGGGAAAAAAAAGAAGAAATATCTGTAACAAAAATAAATTAATAAAAAATTAAAAAGAAAATATGGAGAGGTCCTTGGTAAGATATTCCAGGAAGCCGGCCCTGGGTAATTCTTCTTCTTTTTGGGTGTGCCCCAGAAACTTCTGCTCCTGCCTTTCTCGCTGTGAGGTACTGGATGATTCACCAGGTTAATCTGGGAGCAGTGCCGAGGGTCCAGCCCATCTTCCCAGACAAACAAGATCCAAGGTTCCATTCTCTAAGTCTTGATGTCCTTAGCCAAAGTTCCTGCAAACTGTGGGAGAGTGGAGCACACACTGGTTCCTTTTAGTGGGGCATTGTTAGGGCATTAGTTACCAAGAAAGCCCTTGATCATTTGTTTGTTAATGTAGCAACAAAAAATGTTCCGTGCCGGCAACTTCTTTGGTATTCCAAACTCTGTCACCTCCAGAAAGCCTCATTGAGCCATTGCCATTTACTCAAAAGTACAGTGCCTATAAAAACATAGTGCCGGAACATAGGCTGCATGCCTGGCTCTGCTGCATTGTATAAGCACATGAAAAGATTACTCTTTATTTCAAAAGCCCTCCCAAATTGTTTGGGCTCAGGATGTCACTCCTTGGTCACACCTAGATTCTTGACTAATTTACTAAGTTTTATGGGGAAAGGTTTTTCTCTGTTGTTTGCTTGGCTCCTGTTCAGAGATGATTATAAGAAGTATATGTAGAAGAAATGGAGGTTTGAGGAGGAGGCTCCAGTCACAGGTGGTCCCCAGAGCTATTCCAGCAGTTTTCCAAAGCCTGAGGAGCCGGGTTGGGGTATATGAGGCTGGGTTGGGATGAGTCATTTACCTAAAGGTATGGACACATGAGCAAATTGAGGATAGTGCTGGACATTCCCACAGACCAGGCAATGGAGTGTTGGGGACTGTGGTGAGCTGGAGAATGCAGGCCTCTTCTAGAGAGCAGCCCCCACCCCTGACATTGCCTTGTGGGAATAAGTTCCCAGTGTTGCCATATATATTTTTTTTTCCTATTTATCTTCAGATAGAGTGGGAGGGAGGGAGAGAGCAGGAGAGAGAAAGAAACATCGATGTGAGAGGGACACATCGACTGGTTTATTCCCACATGACCCTGACTAGGGCCGGGGACCGAACTGCAACTGAGGTTCATGCCCTTGATCAGAATCAAACCCAAGACTCTTTGGTCTGCGGGCTGACAGTCTAAATACTGGGCCAACCCGGCCAGGGCTGCCAGATCTTTTGATTTATTAAAAGAGGCCAGGAATTTTAAATTGTGGAATTTCCAGATTTTTCATGTTGGCAATTATTAAAAATATATATATAATTAATATATAATTATAATTTAATATATAATTATTTATATATATATATTACAAGCACACAAAAAGATGCTCAACATCACTAATAATTAGGGAAATGCAAATCAAACTACAATGGAATACCACTTCACGGCTATTAGGATGATTTTTTTTTTTAAGTGTTGCTGAGAATGTAGATAAATGGAGCCCTTATGCACTATTGATGGTAATGCCAAATAGTACAGCTGCTGTGGAAAACAGCTATTTATCAAAAATTAAAAATAAAATTACCTTATGACCCAGCAATTCCATTGTGGGATATATATTCAAAAGAATTGAGAACAGGGTCTAGAACAGTTATTTGTACATACATCTTTATAGCAGGATTATTCACAATAGCTAAAACATGGGAGCAACCCAAGTGCCCACTGATGGGTAAACAAAATGTGGTACATATATACAATGGAATATTATTCAGCCTTAAAAGGGAAGGGTATTCTAGCACATGCCACAACATGGGCAACCTTGAGGACATCATGCTATGAGAAATAAGCCAGTCATGCTGTATGATTCTATTTATAGGAGGTACTATACTTAGAGTTGTCTAATTCATCGAAATTTTACAGAAAGTATAGTGGTTGCCAGGCACTGGGGGAGGGGAGAGTGAGGGACCTAGTGTTTAATGGGCAAAGAGTTTCAGTTTGACAAGATAAAGAGTTCTGGAAATGGATAATCATGATGGTCACACAATGTGAATGTACTTAATACTATTGAACTATACACTTAAAATGGTTGAGATATAAATTTTAAGGTATATGTACTCTACAACAATAAAAAAGTTTTAAGTACAGTGAAGGCCAAACAAAACTTTTCTTTGGCCTTAGCTGAGCCCCAGGCTGCTAGCATGTCCCCTCTGCTCCATGTGATCCTCCACATCAGCCCACTCACTGGACCCACTTTCCTGCCCAGCCCAGCTCTTCACAATCTCAGGGGCTGGGCACACCTGGGTTTGAATCTGGATCTGCTTCCTACCAGTCATGAGATGGCAGATACTTCTATGGGTAGGTTGGGGATTATAAAAACTTTGTATGTTCATGTTTGTTTCTTACCTGAAGGCTTCTGGAGGTAGTGACACCAAATGCTTCAGCCCAGATGCCCTGGATTCACTGGTACAGGTATGACACATTGCTGATTGGAATACACCCCATAGGATACTAAGGTTAGCTCAGTTTCTTGCCACATGAACTGGTTACCAACACACTGATTTGAAACTGTGCTTTAGAATTACAAACTCTCTTTGAACCTGTTTAACAGTTTAAGAGTCGGGCAGCAAAACCTCCAAGGCAGGCTGAAGGTAGATGTTCAATGGGACCGATGAAACATTGTGAAAAAAAAGAGGGAGAGTATGTATCAGCAAAACAATTTAAAAATAATTTCTCCTCACAGTTTTCTTGTAGAGTTTAAAATGCTCATCGTTGCCTGTTTTCTTTGAGGATTTCCAACTGACTTGCATTTCCTGACAGTTTAAAATAAAACTTAGTAAAAGCAAGTTAGAACTTTTTAGGTAAAAGTACATTTTTAGTTATATTCTTAAAATGTCCATATTTTCTTGGACAGGTACTGAGGATTCAAAAACAAGTTAGTTGTGCAGGGTCCTGGTCCTCAAGAAGACTACAGTCTACAGTAAAGACAGAAAATGAAATGTAACTATTTTTTAGCAAGAGGATGTGATGAGGGATACTTAGGATGGGTAAATGACCTAGCTGGAGGAGAGAGGTCAAGGGAAGTATCTGCTGGAGAGGATGCCAGAGCTGACAAATAAAGGGTGACCAGGAGTTATTCCAGAGAGCCAATGGGAGGGGGGAGATGGAGAGGTGCACAGAGAAGAAATCCTGATGCCTGCTATGTAAGGCCAGAATTCAGGGGCCAATATTAGGTGCTGCTTTGACATCTGGTGAAAACTGGGAAAGCCTCAAATGCTCTAACCACAGGTTCCCCTCCACACTCTGCTCCCAAGGAAAAAGCCCCATGCAAAACAATCCTCCCTGTCAAGGGGACCAGTTACAGTTCCTGCTTATCTCTGAGCAATGGGTTTCGGTTTCCTGTCAGGCCCTGGAATAGTTCATACAAGCTAATCACATTCTCCTGTGTGAGCCAGAGGTCACCCCATCCTTTTGATACTACAAAGTTAACCTCCTCAGAAAACAGGTTGTTCACTATGTTTCCAAATGCAGTCCTTGTGTGTCCCTGAATACTGTTGGTGTTCTCCTCCCTGTGTTGTGAGTATATGTGACCAATAAACTGTTAGTCTCATCTGTCCAGTGCCATATGTGTACTTGGCCATGTCTATAACTGTTACTGGAGAGCTGCCTGAGTCATAGAGGGCTCTCCCCTCCTCTGCTTTTGTCCCATTCACAAGAATTCAGATGAGTGACAAAAAGCAGTGTTGAAGCAAAGAAGCCAATTTGTTAAGGAAGCAAAGCAAGTGAATTTATCAAGAATACACTTGGCATAAAGCATGACCGGGCATCTCAGCTTGTCTGAGCACCCTGCCTGGTAAAGTTTCAAGGGTTTTATACTCCCCTCTTCCCCAGTAGGTTTCAAGGTTCCCCTGCCAGATGCATTAGATTTCAAGGTATCCCCTTTACATTGTTGTTGCTCATGAAAGTCCTAGTACCTTTAACTGCAAAGCGTGGGTCATAGTGGCAGGAGCCTCTGGAGAGTTGAGCAGGATTGCGAACTGGTCATATCTGAGTTTTAAATTGTTGACTCTGGCCACTGTGTGGGCTGGGTTTGAAAGGGATGAGATTAGAGGCTGTAACCTGATTAGAAAGCTACTGCAGACACCCAGATAAGAGCTAATGAACATCTCAATTAGGACTAGGAGTGTGGGATGGAGAGGAAGAGAGTGCCTTGGAAAGTGTTTATGATGTAGAAAATGTAGTCAGTTTGGCCCCATTTAATTAAAAGGCAGCAAATATATATGAAACCAATTAGTGAATGAATGAATATTAATCAAGCTCTTGATGGGTCCCAGAAGTACTGCAGGGTAAGGTTGTACAGGGTGAGTACTCCCCAAGGGAAGCCAGCCTTAAGATGAGTGAGGGCTGTGGGGCCCACCTATCACTGCACTCACAAAGCATAATTGGGAAGTTTCTAGGAGGTAACTAGGAGATCTGAGTCAAAGATATGTCCTCCACACCAGGCAGTTTGCAACTTTGATTTGTAAACCCAAAAGGTGACTGTGATCACATGCAAATTGCTGGTTCAGGCTGGGTGTGTAGAGTTATGAAAACACAAAATGCCATCTCTGTTTTCTCACATGAGATAAGAGTTGGCTTTTTTGAAAATAAAACAAAACCCAACAACTTTCATTTTTCCCTTGGGTAAGATTAACCTTCAAACATGTTGACTCAAGTGTGAATCAACCAATAGATTCAAATTTAGGATTTTCTTTTATTAAGTCTAGGGATTGTTACCAGGTCACTCTAGATTGTGATTTCAAAAAAATTTTAAAAGATGAGAAATGCAGTGAATGAAACACTAAAAAACTTTGTGCCAATGGTTCTGAACCCTGCCATTAGGAACATCTAGGGAGCTTTTTAAAATACTTGAATCTAGCTCCATACCCAGAGGTTGGAATACAGTTAGAGGGGGAAGGCCCCAACATCTGCATTTATGTTATCACCCTCAGAAGAGCTCTAGAAGAGGTGCCTGCAAAGTTGTTAGCTCAGGCACTGATGAAGAGAAAAGGCATATTGTGAAACCAATAAGGAACATTTATTAAAGGACTTTACAAATCACTAACTTCCACTACCTCATTTTGTTCACATATTATACTAAATCAGTGCTCAAAAGTCTTGCTCATGTTCTCAAACCAAGCAATTAAGATTTAAGGACAGGAAAATGTCAGGTTGAAAAAAATAAATTCAGGACTGTAAGACTGAAGATGGCGAGGGGCAGGATCGGAGTGTGGGTGAGTGTGTGGGTGTGAGAGAGTGCGAGTGAATGTGAACATGGAAGACCAATCAGAGACATGGGGCAGAAGGTTTCTGTGCTGTGGACAGAAAGCAGAAGGCTACATGGTAAGCGGCAAGCCAGTGAACTTTCCCCAGTGTGGCTGGGAGGCCCCGCCATTTTGGAGGATCCCGGGTCTTCCCTGGGAGGAGGAAACGGGGAGCAGCTGGCACCCAGCAACCTGAGTCCACTAGAGGGTCCTGCACCATCCGTCCAGTGAACTTATATGTGTTGGCAGTAGGTGCCTGCCTGAAACCAGCTAGGAGCCAGAGCTCCACCCCCAACAGCAGCAGCAGCTCACCTAGACCTTCAGCGGCAGTGGCACTGTGGCCCACAGGCTCCAGGCTCTCAGCAGCCTCAGGCTCCAGATTCCAGGCCCAGAGAGGCATGCACTCAGCCCAGGACCCAGGACCCAGGCTAAAAGCAGTGGGCTGGCCAGCCCAGGCCCCAGGCCCCAGACCTGCAGCTGTGAGCAGGCCAGCTCAGGCCCCAGGCTCCAGGCCTATGGCAACACATCATCAAAGACTGATCAAGAGCACTGCCCCAGACCAAGCAGCAGGGCTAGAACAGCTGAGACCTGCCCCTGACCACTGTAGCAGAGGAGCTGGTGTGGAGTCCTTCCCCCCAGCAGCAGCAAAATCCAGGTGCAGAGCATCCTCAGTCCCCAACAGCAGTAAAGGCTTAGGACCTGAGAGCACCCCCTGGCAACAGCAGCAGTAGCAGTGTGACCCAGGAGCTGACACTCACCCCCAGCAGCAACTGCTCAGGAGCTGAGACCCACCAAGCAGCAGGGTCCCCCAAGAGTACACCAGCAAGACCCACACACCCCAGGAGCATACCAGAGGGACCCACAAACCCCAGAAGTGCACCAGTAAAACCCACAAACCCCAGCAGCATACCAACAAAACCTACAAACCCCAGCAGGACACCAGCTGGACCCACATGACCCAGCAGCATACCAGAGGGACCCACAAACCCCAGAAGCATGCCATTGGAATCCACACACCCCAACAGTATACTAGTGGAACCCCACATACCCCAGCAACATACCAGCAGGTCCCCTATACCCCAGCAAAACACCAGACAAACCCACACACCCCCTGGCAGCAGCAGCAGCACATATTGGCAGCTAAGACCCATCCCCAGCAGCATCAGCAGAAGCTGATCAAGAGCAGTGCCCCAGCCCAAGCATCAGTGAATCTCAGGGAGCTGAGACCTGTATGACAGACCAATTCCAGCCGCCAGGTGTCAACCCTCCAGGACACACATCAGACAAGAGAGCCATACACAAAAACAGGCTGGGGGGCACAGCAGCCTTAATTGATATACACTGACCTGCCTACACATTCTAACATCCCTCAACTGGCTTAGAACTGCCAGATTGCTAAAATGATGAGACAAAGAACACCCAAATGAAAAAAAAAAAGAGGAATCACCTGAAATGGAACTACAGAAACTAAAAGAAAGCAACTTGTCAGACAAAGAATTCAAAGCAATTATTATAAGGGTGCTCAAATAATTTGGTGAGAACTACAAGCAACTTAATAAGAATTATGAAGAGCTCACTGGGAACTACTTCAGCTTAAAAAAAGAGGTAGAAGCAATGCATAAAGAGGTAGAAGCTATACATAAAAATTAAGAGGAAATAAAGAATGACATAGCTGATATAAAAAATACCTTAGAAGGGTTCAATAGTAGATTAGAAGCTGAAGATCTAATCAGTGACTTAGAAGACAAGGTAGAGAAAAACACACAAAAAGAGCAGCAAATAAAAAAAAAATTAAAAAGCAGGAGGAGAGTTTAAGGGAGCTGTGAGGTAATACAAAATGTAACAACATTCGCATGATAGAGATACCGAAAAGAGGAGAATCAGAAAAGGAATAGAGAACTTGTTTGAAGAAACAATGACAGAAAACTTCCCTAAACTGGTGAAGAAAAAAGTCACACAAGTCCAGGAAACACAGAGAGTCCCAAGCAAGATGAATCCCAGAAGACCCACAGCTAGACGCATCATAATAAAAATGGCAAATTTCAAAATGGTAGAGGAGTGAATGGAAACAACACAGACCTTATCCCAGGACCAAACTAGAATTACAACTAAAACACAGATAAATCATCAGGAAAAAGTGACTGAAAATCAGCTTGCGAGGACCATATAACCAGGGACACTGACTCAATCCTGGTAGGACTGTGGAGACGGCGGTTGAGATTCCACAGACAGCAGCGGCCTTAGCTGTGAGCAGTGTCCTCGGGTTAAACTCCCAAGTGGCTCCAAAGCACAGAGAGGGGACAGACGCTAAAATAGCCATAGCCACTCAACTTGGGCTCCGGCAGAGGCAGGGCGGACTAGACTGGAACTGTGTGGAAACACTCAGGATTTGAAGGGGGCTCAGAGCTTTTGCTGATTGCAGCCACTCAGGACGGTGGCCATCTTGCTCCTTCCCAGGGCTCTGAAGAGAGGCAGTGGTACCTCCTTCAAAGATTCAACCTCACCCAGGTGGGCCATTGAAATGCAAACTGAGGCTCACTAACAACCAGCATCTGCCCCAACCTCGGGAAACCCCCTTACACTGAGCACCTGAGGGATTTTTTCATTCAACTGAGAACCCAAGGTTCTTCAAGTAACTGCTACTGATAGACTCCAGGCAAAAAGCTAGAGGATAACAGTACCATTCCTGGGCTAGCAACTCTAACCAGGAAAGTAAGACTTAACAATGGTGTTTAACGTGGGACCTCCCTCACTCATCCAAACCCAGGAGAGGGAGCCACAAACAGCAGAACACCAACACCCACAGGGAAAATTTGGCAGGCTCCAAAGCCCACTGTGATAGCCAAAATGGTGAAGCACAGAAACAAAAGCCAAATGAATAAACAAGAGACCTCTACCAAAGATGAGATAAATGTGGAGCACTTAGGCAAGTTAACAGAGCTAGAATTCAGAGCCATGATTTTGAGGACATTCAACAGCATGAATAAGGACATAGAGATGTTGAAAATCAACCAATTGGAAATAAAAAACCACCAAGAAGAAATCAAGAATGACATATCAGAAATAAAGAACACATTGGAAGGTCTAAACAGCAAAGTAGAGAAAACTGAGAACCAGATCAGTGAATTAGAAGACAGGGTAGAAAAAATAAACCAATCAGAAAACCAAAAGGAAAAAATGATTAAAAAATAGGAAGATAGCTTAAGAGAATTGTGGGACAAGTAGAAACGTAATAATATTCACATCATAGGAGTCCCTGAAGAAGAAGAAAATGAACAGGGGTTAGAGAATATATTTGAAGAAATAGTGACAGAAAACTTCCCTAATTTGGTGAAGGAAGAAGGCATTCAAGTTCAAGAAGCACAGAGAGCCCCAAATAAGAAGAAACCAAACAGGGCCACACCAAGACACATAGTAATCAAAATACCAAAAATTAAAGACAAAGAGAGAATCCTAAAAGCAGAAAAAGATAGCAACAAGTTACCTACAAAAAAAACCCCATAAGGCTCTCAGGTGATTTCTCAAAAAAAACAAAACAAAACAACAACAAAAAAAACCACTACAGGCCAGAAGGGAATGGCATGAAGTAATCAAGGTCATAAAAAACAAGGATCTGAATCCAAGACTATTCTACACAGCAAGGCTGTCATTCAAAATAGAAGGTCAAATAAAGAGCTTCTGAGACTAAAAAAGGCTAAGGGAATACATTAGCACCAAACCAGCACTGTAGGAAATGTTAAAAGGACTGCTGTAATTAGTAGAAGAAATAAGAAGAAAAATATAACCAAACTAAACATAAATGGCAATAAATAAGTACATATCAATAATCACCTTAAATGTAAATAGACTGAATGGTCTGATAAAAAGGCACAGAGTAGCTGATTGGATAAGAAAGCATGACTCATCAATGTGTTGTTTACAAGAGAACCACCTCACAACAAAAGACTCACATAGGTTGAAAGTGATGGGATGGGAAAAAAATATTCCAAGAAAATGAAAAGCAAAAATATGCTGTGATAGCACTACTCATATCTGATAAAACAGATTTCAAAATGAAAGCCATAACTAGAGACAAAGAAGGCCACAACATAATAATGAAAAGATATATCCAACAAGAAGATATAACCTTAATAAACATATATGCACCAAATATAGGAGCACGAAAATATATTAAAAATCTTCTGGAGGACTTCAAATGAGAAAACGACAGCAATACAATCATAGCAGGGGATTTCAACACCCTGTTGACACCACTGGATAGATCCTGTAGAAAAAGAAAAAAAAAAACTTACCAAGGAAACAAAGACTCTAAATGAAGCACTAGACCAAATGGATTTAATAGATATCTACAGAGAATTACACCCTAAAACTACAGAATTTACATTCTTCTTAAGTGCACATGGAACATTCTCAAAGGTACACCTCATGACAGGACACAAACAAAATCTCTACAAGTTCAAGAAGACAGAAATCATATCAAGAATCTTCTCAGATCACAATGGCATGAAACTAGAAATCACTTGCAACAAGAACATGCAAAGACATTTGAAAACATGGAGGCTAAATAGCATGTTATTAAACAATGAATGGGTTACCACAGATATCAAGGAAGAAATTTAAAAATTCCTGGAAACCAATGAAAATGAACTAACAACAACACAAAATCTATGAGATGCAGCAAAAGCAGTTCTGAGAGGGAAGTTCATAGCACTACAGGCCTACCTCAAGAAACAAGAAAAATTTCTAATAGACTGTCTAACCTCACAACTTAAAGAATTAGAAAGCAAACAAAATGAAAACCCCAGAGCAAGTAGAAGGAAAGAAATAGTAAAGATCAGAGCAGAAATAAATGACATACAGACAAAAAAAAAAAAAACAATTCAAAGGATCAATGAAACAAAGACCTGGTTTTTCAAAAAAATAAACAAGATTGATGGACCCTAGCTAGACTCCCCAAGAAACAAAGAGAGAGAACCCAAATATACTAAATCAGAAATAAAAGAGGAGAAGTAACAACTGACACCACAGAAATACAAAAGATCATTCACAACTACTATGAACAATGATATGGCAACAAATTCAACAATCTAAGCAAAATAACAAATTTCTAGAAACACACAGTCTCCCAAAACTGGACTGGGAAGAGATAGAATACTTGAACAGACCAGTAACAACTAAGGAAATGGAAGAGGTCATCAAGACTCTCCCAGCAAACAAAAGCCTAGGCCCGGATGGCTACTTGGGGTGGGGGTGGGGGGTTATTGAACATTCAAAAAAGAACTAACTCCCATTCTCCTCAAACTATTTTAAAAAATTCAAGAAGAAAAAAGATATCCGAACTCATTTTATGAGGACAGCATAATTCTAATTCCAAAACCAGAAAAAGACACTACTAAGAAAGAAAACTACATGTCAATATTCCTGGTGAACATAGATGCCAAAATCCTGAACAAAATACTAGCAAATAAGATCCAGCAATACATCAGAAAAATTATTCACCATGACCAAGTGGGATTCATCCCAGGGATGCAAGGCTCGTACAATATTCGCATATCAATAAATGTGATACACCACATAAACCAAATGAAGAATAAAAACGACATACTCATATCAATAGATGCTAAAAAAAAGCATTTGACAACATCCAGCATCCACTTCTGATAAAAACACACTCAGCATTGTGGGAATAGAGGGATCATATCTCGACATAATCAAGGCCATATATGAAAGACCTACAGCCAACATCATACTCAATGGACAGAAACTAAAAGCATTTCCCTTAAGAACAGGAACAAGAACGGGATGCCCACTTTCACCACTCTTATTTAACGTAGTACTGGAAGTCTTAGCCACAGCAATCAGACATGAAGAAAAAATAAATGGGATCCAAATTGAAAAGAAGGAATTGAAACTGTTATTATTTGCAGATGACATGATATTATACATAGAAAATCCTAAAGAGTCCATCAAAAATCTACTAGACTTAATAAATGAATTTGGCAAAGTAGCAGGATACAAAATTAATGTCAAGAAATTGACAGCATTCTTATACACCAATGATGAACTCACAAAAAGAGAAACTGAAAAAAAAATCCCATTTACCATTGCTGCAAAAAAATTAAGATACCTAGGAATAAACTTAACCAAAGAAGTAAAGGACCTATTTGCAGAAAACTATAGGACATTGAAAAAAGAAATAGAAAATATAAAAAAGTGGAAGCACATACCTTGTTCATGGATTGGAAGAATTAACATTATAAAAATGTCCATATTACCCAAAGCAATCTATAGATTCAATGCAATCCCCATCAAAATACCAACGATATATTTCACAGAACTAGAACAAATACTTCAAAAGTTCATATGGGACCAAAAAAGAACTCGAATAGCCACAGCAATCTTGTAAAAGAAGGACAAAGTAGGTAGGATCACAATACCGGATATTGGTTTATACTACAAAGTAACTGTAATCAACACAGCCTGGTACTGGCACAGCAACAGGAATATATACCAGAGGAACAGAATAGAGAACCCGGAAATGGACCCAAGGCAATATGCTCAATTAATAGTTGACAGAGGGGGCAAGACCATACAGTGGAGTCAAGACAGTCTCTTCAATAAATGGTGGTGGGAAAATTAGACAGCTACATGCAAAAAAAAATGATACTAGATCCTCAACTTAAAACCATACACAAAAATAAACTCAAAATGGATAAAAGACTTAAATGTGACCCATGAATCCATATAAATTCTAGAAGAAAATATAGGCAACAGAATTTTGGACATCATACGCACCAAAATTTTCACTTATACATCACCTAAGGCAACAGAAACAAAGGAAAAAATGAACACATGGGACTACGTCAAACTCAAAAGCTTCTGCACAGCTAAAGATACAATCATCAAAATGGAAAGGCAACCCATTCTATGGGAGAACATCATTGCCAATGATACGTCAGATAAGGGGTTAATTTCCAATATATATAGAGTGCTCATACAACTGAACAAAAGGAAGACAAAGAACCCAATTAAATAATGGCCAGAGGAGCTGAATAGACACCTCTCTAAACAGAACATACAAATAGCCAAGAGACATATAAAGAAATGCTCAACTTCACTAATCATCAGAGAGATGCAAATTAAAACAACAATGAGGTATCACCTCACACCTGTCAGAATGGCCACCATCAACAAATCATCAAACTAGTGTTGGCAAGGGTGTGGAGAAAAGGGGACTCTAGTACACTGCTGGTGGGAATGCAGACTGGTGCAGCCACTGTGGAAAACAATATGGTGTTACCTCAAAAAATTAAAAATTGAACTTCCATTTGACCCAGTGATCCCACTTCTGGGAATATACCCTAAGAAGCCTGAAACACCAATCAGAAAGAATATATGTACCCCCCACGTTTATAGCAGCACTATTTACAATAGCTAAGATCTGGAAACAGCCCAAGTGTCCATCAGTAGATGAATGGATAAACAAAAGCTGTGGTACATATGCACAATGGAGTACTATGCAGCTGTAAGAAAGAAAGATCTCTTGTCCTTTGAGACGACATGGAGGGACCTGGAAAGTATTATGTTAAGTGAAAGAAGCCAAGCAGAAAAAGACAAATACCACATGATCTCATTTATTTATATTATATAATGAACATAGCAGTCTGAGGAATAGGGTAGACCCAGAAACGTGGAAGTAGGGTACAGACTGACAACCCTCAGGAGAGGGGGTGGTGGGGGGTGGGAAGAGATAGACCACAGAACTTATATGGGTGTATGCATAACCAATAGACATGGACAACAAAGCCGGAGGTGGGGAGGGGGAGATGGGGAGGAGGGTGTCAATGTGGTAAAAAAGGAAAAACATCTGTAACAAAAATAAAATTAAAAATAAAAGAAGAATAATAGAACAATAAATAAAGTAAAATAAAATAAAAATGTTTAACATTAAAGACAAAGAAAGAATCTTAAGGGAAGCAAGATAGAGACAGAAAGTTACCTACAAGGGAGTTCCCATTAGACTGTCAGCTGATTTCTAATAGAAACACTGCATTTGAGATGACATGGAGGGACCTGGAAAGTATTATCCTATGCAAAACAAACCAAACAGAGAAAGACAAGTATCATATGATCTCACTTATTTGTGGAATATAAGGAACTTAATAGTCTGAGGAATAGGGTAGTCACAGAGACGTGGAAGTGGGGTACAGACTGACAATCCCCAGAAGAGGTGGTGGTGGGGGAGAGATAAACCACAGAACTTATATGCATTTATGCATAAACAATGGACATGGACAACAAAGCTGGGGACAGGCGGGGAGGGAGTGGGAGAGGGGAATCAGTGGGGGAAAAAGGAGAAACATCCATAATAAAATTAAATAAATTTTTTTTTTATCGTCACCCGAGGACATTTTTCCATTTTTTGTTCAGATAGAGCGGGAGGGAGAGAGAGAGAGAAACATCGACGTGAAAGGGACACATCGAGTGGTTGCCACTCGCTGACCCAACCAGGGCCGGGGACAAACTGCAACCAAGATACGTGCCCTTAGCGGGAACCGAACCCACATCTCTCTGGACCGCAGGCATACGTTCCAACCACTGAGCCAAACCGGCCAGGGCAAAAGTAAATAAATTAAAAAAATAAAATGCAATGTGCCATAATTTATGGAATGCATTTAAACTAGTGCTTAGAAGGGAAGCCTATAGCATTAAATACTCATAGTATAAAAGAAGGCTCTCAAATTAATGATATAAGCTTCCACTTCAAGAACCTTGAAAAAGAACAACAAATCAAACTCCCCATAAACAGAAGGAAGAAAATAGTAAAGAGCAGAACAATAATCAATGAAATAGAAAACAAAAAATACTAAATACACAAAGTTATAAAACCAATAAAATGCACAAAGTTAATTCTTTGAAAAATCAATAAAATTGATAAATGTTTAGCTAGACTGACCAAGAAAAAAAGATTGAAGACTTAAATTCCCAAATCAGAATGACAGAAGATACCTCACTACATGCTCTAAATCATAAAATTAAAAGAGAATATGATTAACAACTTTATGCCAACAGACAAAATAGATAAAAAATAATAAATTCCTAGCAAGAAATGACCAAAACTGACTAACAAAGTAATATAAAATTTGAACAAATTAATATTGAAGACATTAAATTAGGAACTTAAAATCTTTTCACAAAGACCGGGCTCAGGGGGCTTTCCTGGTGAATTCTATCAAACATTTAATGAAAATGAATAAGATAATACAATTCTACACAAATTCTATTTAAGAAAATAGAGCCCTGGCCAGTTTGGCTCAGCGGTTAGAGCGTCGGCCTGTGGTCCTGAGAGACCCTGGTTCAGTTCCCACTAAGGGCACGTACCTCAGTTGCAGTTTGTCCCCGGCCCTCGTTGGTCGTGTGGGTGGCAGCCACTTGATGTGTCCCTTTCACGTCGATGTCTCTCTCTCTCTCTCTCTCTCTCTCTCTCTCTCTCTCTCTCTCTCTCTCTCTCTCCCACTCTACCTGAAGAAAAAAAAGAAAGAAAATAGAAAAGAATAATTTCCAACTCATTTTATGAGGCCAGTATTACCCTAACACCAAAGCCATACAAAGGTATCACAAGAAAAGACTACATACAAATATCCCTCATACACAAAGACACAAAAATCCTTAATAGAACGTACATTAGCAAATCAAATCTAACAACATATAAAAAGAAATGATGGTTGCTTATACCTTTGACTGTTTTCCATAGTTTCAACAAAGTTGATTCTATCAGTTTTGGGTCAATTTTTTAGTGTTTCTCTAGAGGGACAGGTCTTTGGAAACACCTACTTTGCCATTTTCACTGATGGCACTGCCCTGTTTGATGACTTAACAGTAACTGCATGAAAGATTTTGATCCATCTAGCTAAGCCACTCCCAAATTCATGACCCACAGAGACGAAGCTGTTAGATAATAAATGTTCATTATTTTAAACTAAATTTATATTAGGGTTCACTCTTTGTGTTTTATAGTATAGAACTGTAGGTTTTTGCTAAATGCATAATGTCATGTATCCACTATTACAGTTTCAAAGAGAATAGTTTCACAGCCCTAAGTATCCCCTGTGCTCTATTTATTTCCAGCCCCAACCCCCAAACCTCTGGCCACCACTGATCTCTATAGTTTTGCCTTTTCCAGAATGTCATAGAGTTGGAATCATATAGTATGCAGTCTTTTCAGGCTGGCTTCTTTTGGGTAGCAATATGCCTTTAAGTTTCTTTCATATCTATTTGTGGCTTGATAGTTATTTGTTAACAAATAATATGTCTTTGTATAGATGTAGCACAGTATGTGTATTCAGTCACTTATTGAAGGTCATCTTGATTGCTTCTACTTTTTGGTGATTATGAATAAAGCTGGTGTAAGTGTAGATTTTAGTGCAGACATAGGTATTCAACTCATGAGGGCAAATACCTGGAAGTGTGATAGTTGAATCATATGATAAGAGTGTGTTTCGTTTTGTAAGCAACAGCCAGCCTGACTTCCAAAGTGGCTATACCATTTTGTGTTTCTACCAGCAATAATAGAGTTCCTATTGCTCCACATCCTCATCAGGATTTGATGTTTTAGATTTTAGCCATTCTATCAGGTTTGTAGGTAGGGGTATCTCACTGTTGATAAATGCCTAATGTCATGCATTTACAATTTCTGAGTGATGTATGATGTTGAACATCTTTTCATGTTTATTTGTCATCTGCATATCTTCTTTGATGAGATGTCTGTTCAATTCATTTGCCCATTTAACATATTGGGTACTTTGTTTTCTTATTATTGAGTTTTAAAGAATTCTTTGTATTTTGGATTATAAATCTTTATCAGATATGTGTTTTAGAAAGATTTTCTCCCAGACTGTGATTTATCTTTTCTTTCTCTAAACAATATCTTTTAAAACGCAATTTTTTTATTTTAATGAAGTTCAATTTATAAATTCTTCTTTCATAGATGGTCCTTTTGGTGTTGTATCTAAAATCATTGCCAAACACTTAGCTTAATACCCTCAAGGTCCTCCTATGTTATTGCAAATGGTAGGATTTCTTTTTTATTTTATTTTTAATTCTCACCGAAGGATATTTTTCCATTGTTTTTTTTTGTTTGTTTTTTTTTAGGTAGAGTAGGAGGGAGAGAGGGAGGGACAGAGGGAGGGAGAGAGAAAGAGAGAAACATTGATGTGAGAAAGACACATCAATTGGTTGCCTCCCACATGACTCTGACCAGGGCTGGGGATCAAACCTGAAACCCAGGTACATGCCCTTGACCAGGAGTCGAACCCATGACTCTTTAGTCCACGGGCTGATGTTCTAACTGCTGAGCCAAACCAGCCAGGGCATAATTTCCTTATTTTTTATGACCCTAAAATATTCTAGTATAGGATTTCCGGTCAAGATGGCGGCATAGGTAAACGCGGTATCGCGTCCTCCCACAACCACATCAAAGTTACAACTAAACTACAGAATAACCATCATTCAAAACCACCTGAAATCAAGCTGAATGGAAGTCCTACAACTACGGAATTAAAGCAGCAGCCACATCCAGACTGGTAGGAGGGGCGGAGGTGGATGGGCTGGTCCCACACCCATGTGTGGCGGATAAAAAGCAGGAGGACACCTCGGCTGGGAAGGTCCTTCCTAAGGACTGAGGTGTCCGCGTCCCACACCAGGTGCCCCGCTCAGGGTTCCAGTGCCAGGAAGAGAAGTCCCCATAACTTCTGGCTGGAAAAACCAGCGGGAACTGAGGCTCAGGGAAGCTGAAGCGGCTGGAGCCCCAGGCAGCTCCCTAAAGGGCCTGTGCGCAAACTTATCAGACTCTCTCCCTCTAAGCTTGGAGGGGAGGCAGCTCAAGGGGCACCAGAGTCATACAGGGAAGAACTGAGCTGTTTGGCACTGGAGCGAGGGCTGGAGAGGGGCCTTTCTCCGGAACAAACGTGCTGTAAGAGGCATTTGTTCCTTTGGTGAGCCCTTCCCGGGGGTGGCAGTCACCATATCTGGGACTCCAGCAATCTGGCTCACACTGGCAGCCATGCCCTGGTGACTCCCTGAGGCCCCGCCCTGCCCCACCCAACTTTCAAGCCCACCCAACTTTCAAGCCCACCCAAGCTGTTGCTACTTGCTTAACCATAGGATTGGCCTGTCTTGGATCCTGCTTCAGGTTTTTCCTAAATTCTTTCAAACAAGCAGCATCTGGTCTCAGCGAGCCCCATACCTCTCATTAAGTAATACACTGAAACAAACACAGGGAGTTACCAAAATGAGGAGACAAAGAAACAGGTCCCAAATGAAAGAACAGAACAAAACCCCAGGAAAAGAACTAAGCAAAATGGAGATAAGCAACCTAATAGATGCTGAGTTCAAAATACTGCTTATAAGGATGCTCAATGAACTTAGTGAGAACCTCAGTGAACTTAGGGAGGGCCTCAAGAGCATAAAAAAGGACCAGTCAGAAATCATGGATACACAGTTAGAATTGAAGGAGGCATTAACTGAAATAAAGAATAATTTACACAGCTTCAATAATGGAGTACGTAAATCCAAGGAGCAAACCATCGATTTGGAATATAAGGAAGCAAAAAATGCCCAATCAGAACAGCAAAAAGAAAAAAGAATCCAAAAAAATGAGGATAGTGTAAGGAGCCTCTGTGACAACTTCAAGCGTGCCAACATTCACATCTTGGGGGTGCCAGAAGGAGAAGAGCGAGAACAAGAAATCGAAAACCTGTTTGAAACAATAATGGCAGAAAACTTTCCTAACTTGGTGAAGGAAAAAGACATACCAGTCCAGGAAGCACAGAGAGTCCCAAACAAGATGAACCCCAAGAGGCCCACACTAAGACACATCATCATCAAAATGCAAAAGGTTCAAGACAAAGAGAGAATCTTAAAAGCAGCAAGAGAAAGGCAGCTAGTTACCTACAAAGGAGTTCCCATTAGGGTGTCAGCTGATTTCTCAAAAGAAACTTTGCAGGCCAGAAGGGAGTGGCAAGAAATATTCAGAGTGATGAAAACCAAGAACCTACAACCAAAATTACTCTATCCTGCAAAGCTGTCATTTAGAATCAATGGCCATATAAAAACTTTCCCAGACAAGAAAAAGTTAAAGGAGTTCATCAACACCAAACCATTATTATATCAAATGATGAAGGGTCTTTTTGAAGAAAAAGATAAAATATATGAACAAACAAAATGGCAATGAATACATATCTATCAACAATGGAATCTACAAACAAAATGAACAGGTAGAACAGAAACATTCTCATAGATACAGAGAACATTTTGTTGGTTGCCAGTTGGGAGGGGGGTTGGGGGAATGGGTGAAAAAGGTGAAGGGATTAAGAAGTACAAATTCATTGGTAGACTGACAAACCTCAAAGGGAAAGGGGTTGGGGGGGGGGAGTGGGAAGAAATAAACCAAAGAACTTATATGCATAACCAATGAACACAGACAATAGTGTGGGGAAATTGGGAGGGGGGCCGGAGGAGGGAGAAGGGGGTCAATGGGGGAAAAATGTGGAAACATCTGTAATACATTTTACATCCAACAATAAAGATTTTTTTAAAAAATTAAAATAAATAAATAAATAAATAAAATAAAAAAGGAAACTCTGAGCCACTGTGGAAATCAGTGTTAACTGTTAACAGTACTATTCATAGAGACTAAAGAACAAACAAAGCATCTGGTGATGCCCACAGTCAAAAGCTAAAGGGAAATTACACATAATTTTAAACATCATTTTTAAAGATTATGTAAATTCCATCATCTTGAGATTGTGGAGAACTCATTCACAAAAAGGTTATGCCTGAAGAACACAGAGGAGTGAAGATGGAATCCCAAACTAGAACCAAGGGCATGAATGTGCTCACAGAGAAACACCGGGTATTATAAATGCAGCAACCCAGAATCTTCTCTGAAACCCCCAGCTAGAAGAAATCATAATTATCTAGCAGGAGAGCTCTCTTACATCTTTGGAATTTGAATTGGTGACATTCTTACATCCCTCTCTTACTAGGGTGTCAGGAGGATTAATTAACAGCTTTCTGCAAAGTGTTATATGTTCTCTTTCTCAGGAGGCAGATTAATGAATAATTCCACAATTTATCCTGAAGGGAAGATTATAGCAACTACCAAAATCCTGCCTTAGAGAAGTGCATTGTATTTGCTTATCTGAAAGCAACTGGGAGTAAGGGACAGGGGGGATGGATGAGATGAAGCAAAGAACTTAGATGCATGTATGCCTAACCAATGGACATAGACAACAATGCTAAGGGGATGGGAGGGTGGGGGTGGAAAGAGGGGGTCCAGGGAGGGGAGGAGAAACATCTGTAACAAAAATAAATTAATAAAAATTGGAGAAAATATAAAATAAAATAAAATAAAATATTCTAGTATATCACATTTTTTTTCTTCATTACATGTCTTGGCTATTGTGCATAATGTTGCAATAAATCATGGCAGTGAAACATATCTCTACAAGATTCTTTCCTTTGTATGTATACTCAAAAGTGGGATTACTGAATCATGTGGTAGTTTTATTTGTAAATTTTAGGGGGACTGCCATACGATTTTCCATAGTGGCTGTACCAATTTACATTTCTACCAAAAGAACACTATCTTTGTTGCACTATCCAGTTTAAACTATCCTTGCACCCTGGGGATAAATCCCATTTGATCATAGTGTATGATCCTTTTAATGTGTTGTTGAATTTAGTTTGCTAGTTGAGAGTTTTTACATCTACATTCATCAGGGATATTGAATGCCTGTAGTTTCTTGTAGTGACTTTATTCAACTCTTACTTTTATACTAATCAGGATAATGTTGGCCTTGTAAAATAAAAGTGAAAATATCCCCTTCTCTTTAATATTTTGGAAGTTTAAAAAGTACTAGCATTAATTTCTCTTTAAATTTTTGGTGGAATTCATCTGTGAAGCCATCTGATCTTAGGATTTTTTTTGTTGGGAGGTTTTTTTATTGCTGATTCAATTTCCTTACTCATTATTGGTCTGTTCAGATTTTCTATTTCTTCATTTTTCAGTCTTGGTAGGTTGTTTGCTTCTAGGAATATATCAATTTCCTGTAGGTTGTCCAATTTGTTGGTGCATAATTGCTATTGTGCATAATGTTGCAACAAATCATGGCAGTGAAACATATCTCTACAAGATTCTTTCCTTTGTATGTATACTCAAAAGTGGGATTACTGAATCATGTGGTAGTTTTATTTGTAAATTTTAGGGGGACTGCCATACGATTTTCCATAGTGGCTGTACCAATTTACATTTCTACCAAAAGAACACTATCTTTGTTGCACTATCCAGTTTAAACTATAATAATGTTTTATGGTTCTTTGTATTTCTATGGTATCTGTTGTAATGTCTCTTCTTTCATTTATAATTTTCTTGGCAGATTTAGCTAAAGATTTGTCAATTTTCTTTTTCTTTTTAAAAAAACCAACTCTAAGTTTCATTGATCTTTTCAATTAAATTTATTGGTGCGAGCCCTGAATTGGCTCAGTGGTAGAGTGTCGGCCCACAGACCAATGAGTCGTGGGTTCGATTCCGGTCAAGGGCACATACCTTGGTTGTGATTCATTCCCAGTCCTTGTCCAGGTCATGTGGGAGGCAACCAGTCAATGTGCCCCTCTTATATCAATGTTTCTCTCTCTCTCCCTCTCTCTACCTCTCACTCTATCTGAAGATAAATAGAAAAAATATTCTTCGGTGAAGATTTTTTAAAAATGTATTGCCCTGGCCTGTTTGGCTCAGTGGTTAGAGCGTCGGCCTGTGGTCCAGAGAGATCTGGGTTTGGATCCCACTAAGGGTACATACCTCCGTTGCAGTTTGTCCCCAGCCCTAGTTGGTCGTGCGGGTGGCAACCGCTTGATATGTCCCTTTCACGTCAATGTTTCTCTCTCTTCCTCTCTCTCCCTCCCACTCTATCTGAACAAAAAATGGAAAAATGTCCTCGGGTGAGGATAAAAATAAATAAAATAAAATAAAATGTATTGGTGTAATATCAGCTAATAAAAGTATATAGGTTTCAAGTGTACCATACAACTCAACAAAAGGAAGACAAATGAGCCAATTAAAAAACAGGCACCTGAATAGGCACTTCTCCAAAGAGGACATACAGATTGTCAATAGGGATATGAAAAAATGCTCAACATCACTAATCATCAGAGAGATGCAAATTAAAACTACACTGAGGTGTCACCTTACACTTGCCAGAATGGCTACCATTAATAAATCAACAGACAACTGCTGGCAATGATGTGGAGAAAAGGGAACACTAGTACACTGTTGGTGGGAATGCAGATTGGTGCAGCCACTATGGAAAACAGTATGGAATCTACTGAAAAATTTAAAAATGTAACTGCCATTTGACCCACTAGTCCCACTTCTAGGAATATATTCTAAGAAGCTCAAAACACCAGAGAGAATATATGAACCCCTATGTTCATAGCAGCACTATTTACAATAGCTAAGATCTGGAAACAGCCCAAGTGCCCATTAGTAGATGAGTAAATATAAAAAAACAAAAAACAAAAAAACAAAAAAACACTGTGGTACGCTTACAAATGGAATACTATGCAACTATAAAAAAGAAGGATTTCTTACTCTTTGCGACAGCATGGATGGACCTGGAGAATATTATGCCGAGTTGAATAAGCCAGTTAGAGAAAGACAAATATCACATGACTTCATGTATATGTGGACTCTAATGAACTGATGAACAAAATAGGTCCAGAGGCATGGATGCATGGAACAGACTGACATATCTCAGAGAAGAGGGGGTGGAGAAAGGAAGAAATTAATCAAAGATCTTATATACATATATGCATAGCCAATGGACACAGACAATAGTGTGGTGAAGGTCTGTAGTAGGGAAGGGATGAGAAGAGGGAGGCAAAGGGGGGAGGGAGAATTGGGGGACAATTGTAATACTGTTAACAATAAATAAATAAACCAACTCTTCTATCTGCTAACTTTGCCTTAGTTTGTCCTTCTTTTTCTAGTTCTTTGAATTGTAAAGTTAGGTTGTTTATTTGAGATGTTTTTCATTTCTTAATGTAGACATCGTTATAAAGTTCCTTTTCAGGACTGCTTTTGCTTCAGCCTATACATTTAGGTATATTGTGTTTTAATTTTTGTTTCAAGATGTTTTTAAAATGTTTTTTATTGATTTTTTTTGGAAAGAGAGGAAGAGAGTGAAAGATAGAAACATCAATGTGAGAAAGAAATATCAATTGGCTGCCTCCTGCACGCCCCCTACTGGGGATTGAGCCCACAATCTGGGCATGTGCCCTGACCAGGAATCCAACCAGTACCTCTCAGTCCATGGGACGATGCTCAATCTACTTCGCCATACCAGCCAGGCTCAAGATGTTTTTTATTTCTTCTTTTACCCATTGGTTGTTCAGAAGTGTATTTTTTAATTTCCACATATTTCAGAATTATCCAGTTTTCCTCCTGTTAATTGGTTTCTAATTTCATGCCATTGTGGTTGGAAAAGATAGTTGATATTATTTCAGTCTTTTAAAATTTGCTAAGATTTGCTTTGTGGCCTAACATGATCTATCCTGAAGAATGCTCCATGTGCACTTGAGAAGAACGTGTATTCTGATGCCTTTAGATGAAATATTCTGTATATATCTGTTAGATTTATTGAGCTAAAGTATAGTTCAAGTAAAGTTTTTTCTTATCAATGTTAAGTTTGGATGATATATCCATTGTTGAAAGTGGGGTAATGAAATCCCCTGCTATCATTGTATTATTGTCTATTTCTTCTTTCAGATCTGTTAGTTTTCCTTAATATATTTTTCTTAACATACATTTTCTTAAATATATTTTGGTGCTCTAATGTTGGGTGCATATATATTTACAATTGTTAATGATGTCTTGATGAATTGACCTCTTTATCATTATATAACAACCTTCTTTGTCTCTTGTTACAGCTTTTTGCCTAAAGTCTATACCTACCCTTGCTCGGTTTTGATTTCCATTCACATAGAATATCTTTTTCCATTCCTTCATTTTAAGTCTACATATGTCCTTAAAGCTGAGGTAAGTCTTATAGGCAGCATATAATTGAGTCTTGTTCTTTTTTATCCTTTCAGATACTCTATGCTTTTTGATTGGACAATTTAATTAATTTACATGTAAAGCAATTATTGTCAAGTATGGACTTACTAATGCCATCTTATTATTGTTTGTTGGCTGTTTTGTAGTTCTTTCTTTCTTTTCTTCCTCTCTTGCTATCTTCCTTTTTTTATTTAATGATGATTTTTCATAGTGATAATGTACTCTGATTCTCTTCTCTTTATCTTGTATGTATCTACTGTAGATTTTTGGTTTTTGGTAACCTTGAAGCTTACATAAAGCATCCTATTGATATACCGTCTATTTTAAGCAGATCACTTAACATTGATGGAATATCAAATATCTACCTTTTATTCCCCACCCATGTTTTGTGTTTTTGATGTCACAATTTACATTTTATATTGTGTATACATTAACAAATTATTGTGGCTATAGCTATATTTAATACTTCTGTCCATTAACCTTTAGACTAAAGTGATTAACATTGCACTCTATTATAGTGCTAAAGTATTCTACATTTGACTATATGCCTACCTTCACCAGTATGTTGTATATTTTCGTGTGTTTTCATATTATTAATTAATGGCAAGGGGAACTTCTTCAATCTAGGGAGTTCCTATTGGCACTGAGAAGTGCTGGCCTGAGAGATGAGATGATGTGACAAAATGAAGCTGTTCTTCCAACTATTTTTATGCAATTCTTTTTTTTTTTCATTCCACCGTGTTACTGAAGCTTCTTAACTGTACTCCTGAACTCTCCCAGAGCTACTTTTGTTCATGGATTGCTGTCTAGTTGTTGATTTTGTTGAGGGATGTAGGCTGGGGTTTCCTATTCTATCATTTTGGTTACCTATACATATACTTTAAGATATATATATATATATATACACACACACACACACACACTAATTTTTTCACTTAATAAATTACACACACAGAAATTTAATTTCAGATATTATTCATTTAATAGATATTTACATATTTCTTCGTTTTGTTTGTTTTTTATCCTCACCCGAGGACATTTTTCCATTTTTTGTTCAGGTAGAGTGGGAGGGAGAGAGAGGAACAGAGAGAGAGAGAGAAACATCAACGTGAAAGGAACACATCGAATGGCTGCCACCCGCACGACCGACCAGGGCCGGGGACAAACTGCAACCGAGATACATGCCCTTAGCGGGAATCGAACCAGGGTCTCTCTGGACCGCAGGCCGACGCTCTAACCGACGCTCTAACCACTGAGCCAAACCGGCCAGGGCTTTTTTTTTTTTTAACTTTTTTTTTTTTTTAATCCTCATCCAAGGACATTTTTTCCATTTTTTGTACAGACAGAGTGGGAGGGAGAGAGAGGAAGAGAGAGAGAGGGAAACATCGATGTGAAAGAGACACATCGAGTGGCTGCCACCCGCACGACCAACCAGGGCCGGGGACAAACTGCAACCGAGGTACACGCCCCTAGCGGGAACCGAACCCGGGTCTCTCCGGACCGCAGGCGGACGCTCTAACCGCTGAGCCAAACCGGCCAGGGCCATATTTCTTATATATTACTATATGCAAGTAGAATAAAGAAAACAGATGACTAATGTATAGGTACCAAAAAGCCTAAATCCTCACATAAGTTTGGCCTATAACCTGCTGTGAATTAGGATAAGTGATATCATTGTGCTATGTTAGTATTTTTAGTGCTTATTTTAATCTGTCTATAAAAGTCTTAATTAAAAACATTAAAGCAATTATACTACTTATTCCTTAATTTCTCTTTCTGTGTAACCACTATTAAGGCAGAATATCTTTCTCAGGGCATGATAAAAGATAAGCAAAATATAGATAATAGTGCAAGATATAAAATACCAGAATAATTAGGTTTCAAACTTTAAATTTAAAATTTCATTCTCATTTTGGAATTTACTTGGGGAAGCAACAAGATGCAGTTAAAAGAGTGACTTTTAGCCTGGCTGGTGTGGCTCAGTGGACTGAGTGTCATTCCATGGACTGAGAGGTCACAGTTCAATTCCCGGTCAGGGTACATGCCCAGGTTGCAGGCTCAATCCCCAGTAGGGGGCATCAATGTTTGCCTCTCACATTGATGTTTCTCTCTCTCTCTTTCTCCTTTCCCTTCTCTCTAAAAAAACAATAAAAACATATTTTTTAAAAAAGAGTGACTATTACAAAAAGACCTTCATTTGCATCAAAACAGTCTCAACAACTAGCTGGCAACCTCATCATATTTCTTAACCTATCAATGTAAAGGACTTTATGGTTAGTCTGGATTTCCTATGCTGCTATGTATGAAGGTCTATTTTCTGTGGAAGGCCATCCTGTGGATGACCAGAAGTTCTGGCTAGGAGTTTCATAGAAGTCCCAATGCTTACTGATGGGCAGTTTTTATTCCCTAAGGTAAAGGCTGCAGATGTTCCACATACTCAAATCACGAGAGCTCTGCCCATATAGCAGTAGTCTTGACCTTTTCTGAACAGTCCACCAATTTTTGTGAGAAAAGAGTACTTGTTATATTTTCTTCACTTAGGTTTCAATTTCTTCATCAGTGAGATGGGGATAACAGCCCTCATTTGTCAAGATGGTTGTGAGAAGAAAGACAGTGCCTGGCACAGAGTAGGTGATCATTAAGTGGATCAGTAAGTGATGAGCTCGAATTTATCATCATATAATTTTATTAGGAAAACATGGTGCACCAGGGTTGTTAAAGATGCTTTCTCAGTGACACATGCTCACAACTCACCCTTGGTGAAGGTTCAGTGTTATCTCAGCAGTGGTCTTTTCAAAAGGCCAGCCTGTACATTAAGGCTTCTGATGCTGCTGCCAGAGGTGGTGCTTTTGCAGAGAATGAGCTGCTACTACTAACGACATAAGGTAGCAGACTGGAGGTACAGAGAAGGTGGTGATACTCCAATGAGAAGTTTGGGAAGAAGCAGAAAGTTGAAGAAATTAAGTTAATGCAGGTCTTTTCTTTTCAGTTATTTCAAGATCCCTCTGGAGAAGACTAAGCTGGGCTTACTCAGCTCTGCCTTCTGAATAACCCACAGGACTGGGAGCTGTCACTTAAGTTGCAAGCATTAGAGAGCCAAGGTGCTTTCCAAATAAGTTTGGGGATTATAAAGAAAGGACAAGATGAGACTCTGACATTCTCACCTTCTTTTATTTATAGAGGGCAGGAGCTGGGTCTTCTGGAAGGTCAATGTGGTAGCTTTAAAGTTAAGTCCACAAATTATTTTAAATGCCTCCTCTTAGAAGGTGGACCTAGTCCCCTCCCTGCCCTTGAATTTTGGCTGGACCTAGCAACTTGTTTCTAATTTACAGAATGTGGTAGAAGTGATGGTCTGTCACTTTTGAGACCAGGTCATACAGCTTCCCCCTGGCTCTCTCCTTTCTCACTCTTGGAACCACCATGTTGTAAAGAAGCCCAGGCCACATGCAGAGGGAATGTGTGGCTGTTCAACCAGCAGTCCATTAGACCTTCAGCCCACATCCAGCATCAACCACAAGACATGTGAGTGAAGGAGCCTTCAGATGACTCCAGCCCCAAACCTTTGAGTCTGATAAACCGTTCTTTGTGCCCTGCCTGAATTCCTATCCCTCAGAAACTGAGAAATAAGAAATAATTACTGTTTCCTTAAGCCACCAAGGTTTGGTGAAATTGGTTACACAGGAATAGATAAGGAATATAGCCAGGTTGTTATGACAAGTTAGAGTACCTTTAAAGCAATTTCACGATCAGACCTACTTACTGGTATTTAGACACAGGTTGCAGATGACTGTCATGTCATCCATTTTTTTTCCAAAGGCCCTGAAAGTCTAGACAAGAAAGGCATTTTTCAGTTTCATAAGATAAAGCAGTGATTCTTCACAGGGTACCATTCTCCGAAGGCATTTTGGGAATTTGTGGAAGACAGGGATGGAGCCAGGGATTCTAGATATGCAGCAATGTGCAAGGTAGTCCTGCAAAATAAAGAATCAGCCCATATCTCACACAGTTTCCAAATGTTCTTTGCCTCCTGGTTTCTGTTGGCCAATGTGAGGCCCTGAGAGGAGAGTGGAGGGTAAAGGGAGAGAGGTCAGGACACTTACTATCTCAGTTTCCTCCTCACCTAGCAGTGGGTCAGCAGTGTTACAGCTCTGGTGGGGGACCCGCTCCTTCAGTTCCATGACTTACCAAAGTTCCATCAATTGCTGCTTCCCCTTGAAACTTCAGGAATTGCTAGCCCCTCAAGAGCCTCACCCTTCCTGATGGTTTCCCAACTATACCTCCATGAAACATTCTCCACTTCCTCCTTCAAGCATGCCAACTGTTTCCTGCTGGGGAGTCCACTGATTCTTCATTTGTCCAACATTTCCCCTCTTCAGAAGTACATTTGTCCTAACATATTATCCTTACTTATGTTAAAATTATTTCCCTATTTTTCTTATCATATGCAAATAAGTCTGGCCTACCTTATCTGATGTTTTTAGTCTATCCTCCACTCTTTTAAAATTTTCTGTATTTCTCATCTGATCTGAGCTTCTTGCTTACTTTTAAATCAAACTTATTAATAAGTAGATATAACTGTCTATCTTCTACACACAAGTGCAAGCATTTGCTCTTTAATTATGTTTTTAGTGTAGTCATGCTAGCGCAATTAATGCTCTTTTAATTCTTTATATAATTTGGAAATATATATGTGCACATCATATATATGATGCATATATATGGTGTATCTATACATATATAATATAATGTGTACATATGTATGTATTCAATTATATATGTTTAGGGAGGCATATTACCTATAAATTTCATTTCCAGATAGTAAAGGGGATTTACCTAGTATTAATTATAATAGGGTTGGGGACCTCTGACATAAGTACTCCACAGTATTTGAAAAAGATTTAACAAAGTGTCCTCCATGAGGTTGACCTTGACTATGGCACAGACCCCTCGAGAAACTAAGATTTTGTGGCCTCCCAGAGAATAGCAATTGATCAACCCACAAAAAGCACTCTCACCTGGCCAGTTGGTTCAGTTGGTTGGAGTGCCATTCCCTCCACCAAAGGGTTGTGGGTTTGATTCCCCATCAGGGCACATATCTAGGTTGTGGATTTGATTTTTGGTTGGGGTGCATGTAGGGGGTGCATGAGGAAGACAACTGATCAATGTTTCTCTCTCTCTCTCTCTCTCTCTCTTCCTTCCTCTCTCTCTGAAATCAATAAAAACATACCCTCTGGTGAGGATTGAAAAAAAAAAAAGCTCTCTCAAGTGCAAGAAGTTTTAGTTTGAGCCCCTTCCCCCTTGAATGGTCCAAAAACATGGTGGGAATTGTAAAACCCACCTAACTACCTGGAAGCTTTAGAATTGCTCAAGCTGTTGAAATCAAATTCTCCCATGGTGGAAATGGACAAACAATGTAGCTTCCTCTGCCCATATTTACTTATCTTGTTCTCCACTTCCCAAGACATTGGATATACACAGTACAGTGATATAAACAATGTCATGAGGACTCTCTGAAATAGATTGCTCAAAACAGGAATGATCACACTGTGACACACCAGTGCCTCTGGAGAGAACCAGTTGTAAGAAAAATGCATCATTATAACACATCATCCTACACATTGACTGGCGTTCTTAATTCTCTTATCCGTCTATGTCCTCATAGAAAAATCCTATCGTGATCTCCTTTAGAAAGCAACTGGTTATAATGAAAGCAGGCAGAGACAAAGTATACTAGAACAAATTGTACTAAAAACAATGATTGCTGTAATCATTGTGACTCCATAAATCATCTTCTTCCAAGGAGCTGAACTGAGAATCATTTGCAGACATGACCTCATTTATATGAGAAACCTATCCATAGGTGAGGTATTATCATCCTATTATGCCTTTGCAGTTAAGACTGTCTCAAGATCACCTGGGAAATTGGCCATAAAGGTGAGACTGGAAACTTAGTGCTGCAGTTTTTACTTCCATTTTGGACCTGTTAGAGCTTGTTGCCACTAGCTGCAAGGAACAGGAGACATTTGGAAAAATGCATATTCATGTTGCCATCCAAATGATGTTGCCAACAGCAACATCAAAGCCTGGGTGCTTGAAACACTCTCCAAAAAAGAAAACAAAAAAGATTCTAACACCTCACTAAAAGAAACTGTAGAATATCTCTGGCTAACACACATGCCAAAAGCACTTGGTTCTTCCAAGTGTCACACTGTGAAAAGAAAAAGATATGAATAATAATAATAAAAAAAAAGATGAAATCAAGAAACATTCTTGTTAGCAAAATAGTGCAGATATGGAAGAAAGTTTCCTTTTGGAGTCCTCCGCTACCAGAGGTGCTATAATACTCATATATGAGAGGGAACCAAAGATAGGGGAAGACATACATTGAAATAATTTGCGTTTTTGTTGTTAATCCCTCATTTGAGGATATTTTTTCTTGATTTTCAGGGAGAGTGGAAGGGAGGGAAGGGGAGAGAGAGAGAGAAAGAGAAACATTGATGTTGGTCGCCTCCCGCCCAACCCTCACTGGGGTCAGGGATCAAACTTGCCACCCAGGTAGGTACCCTTGACTGGAAATCAAAACTGCAACCCTTTGGCCTGACACCTGCTCTAATCGTTGAGCCAAATCACCAGGGCTAAATTACCTTTTTAAGACATCTAATTTCAATCTCCATTTCACTGCAAGTTTCTTCCTATTTGGTGTATCATTCAGTGACAACCAAGAATCTGAAAAGTCTCAGGGTCTTCTCATTTAATGCATATACCCTCAACACATGTGATATATGCATGATCTTATGTGGTTGACATAAACATCTACTTTGAGCTGAAAATATCCCAGCCTATTGTTAATATGAAGCTACTTCTTAAATCAGAAAAGTTAGTTAACTAGAACTCTAATATAACACAGTTTTAAAATAAAATTGAAAGCATCTCTAATGTACCAAGTTAAGAGTTTGATTTCCACCTGGCCCAGTAATGCAAAGCTATCCCAACCCACCCTCCTAGACTTTAGGATGTCTTGTGGAGTGGGATAGAGCACTACACCTGGCTTGGAGGACAGGCACAGTGCATTGCCTCAGTGACTTTGTACATAAACCACAACTACTAAGCCTCACACTTTCATTGTAAAGAAATAGGACCAAACCAGAAGACCCCAGAAGCCTTTCTTTTTAAAAAAAATTATTTCTCTTCTTTTTTTTTTTTTTAAATTTCTCACCTGAGGATATTTTTTCCATTTATCTTCAGATAGAGAAGGAGGAAGAGAGAGAGAGAGACAGAGACAGAGACACAGAGAAACATCAATGTGATAGAACCACATTGACTGATTGCCTCCCACACGACCCGCCCAGTGCTGGGGATGAACAACATCCAAGGTACGTGCTCTTGACTGGAATTGAACCCGTGACTCATTGATTTGTGGACCCATGCTCTAATCGCTGAGCCAAAGCAGCTAGGGCAGAAGCCTCTTGAGCTCACATCTGCTTATACATGAATTTGTTTGATTAGACTGTACACTTTTTGGAGGGGCCAGCTTGTGTCCCCTTGTGATGTGTAATTCAGCATTGCCAGAGAATTATCTAATTGAACTTTGTGCACCAACAGAATGTTAAAGACCTTTCAATATTTACATGAATATTTTTTTATTAAATTGGTTTATTACTGATGTCCCTCCTTTTTCTCCCATTGACACCCTCCTCCTCGCTCCCAACACTGGAACCCTGAGCTGGGGGGCTTGGTGTGAGAGGGGGACCCCTCACTCCTCAGGGAGGACCTTCAAAGCTGAGGTAGCCCTCCTGAATTTTACCTGCCTCACATGGATGTGGGACCAGCAAATCTGTGCCTCCACCGCTCCTACCAGTGTTGATGGACTTCTTCTTTAATTTTATAGTTGTAGGACTTCCATTCTGCTCAATTTAAGGCAGTTCTGAATGATGGTTATTCTGTAGTTTAGTTGTAATTTTGATGTGGTTTTGGGAGGAGGCAAGGACTGCATTTACCTATGCCACCATCTTGACCAGAAGTCTATTTACTTTTTTAATGTATTTATTGCCTGGCATTCCCCCGGGAAATTATAAGCTCCTGAGAAGGTAGACACTCTGCCTTGTTTATTATCAAATCCTCAGTACCTAGAACTGTGCCAGGCAAATAGCTGCTGCTGAATATTTTTCTTTCTTTTCTTTTGGCTAAGAAAATTTACTCAGCCTTGTAAAACCAAGATTTAAAATAATTTAGTCACAGTGAAAGAAATCAGGAATTGGGCCAATTTAAAACCACTATGGAAAACAATATGGTGTTACCTCAAAAAATTAAAAATTGAACTTCCATTTGACCCAGTGATCCCACTGCTAGGAATATACCCTAAGAAGCCTGAAACACCAATCAGGAAGAATATATGTACCCCCATGTTCATAGCAGCACTATTTACAATAGCTAAGCTCTGGAAACAGCCCAAGTGTCCATCAGTAGATGAATGGATAAAAAAGCTGTGGTACATGTACACAATGGAGTACTATGCAGCGGTAAGAAAGAAAGATCTCTTATCCTTTGAGACGACATGGAGGGACCTGGAAAGTATTATCCTAAGTGAAAGAAGCCAAACAGAAAAAGACAAATACCACATGATCTCACTTATATACGGAATATAATGAACATAACAGTCTGAGGAGTACAGTAGACCCAGAAACATGGAAGTAGGGCACAGACTGACATCCCTCAGAAGAGGGGGTGGGGGGTGGGGGTGGGAAGAGATAAACCACAGAACTTATATGCATGTATGCATGACCAATGGACATGGACAACTAAGCCGGGGACGGGGCGGGGGTGGGGTGGGGAGGGGGGTGCCAATGGGGTAAAAAAAGTAAAATATCTGTAACAAAAAAATAAATAAAAAATTTATAAAAAAAATAAAAAATAAAATAAATAAATAAATAAAACTATAATAATAATATGTTGATAAGCATGGTGAATATTTATTGAGCAATTACTATATGCCAGGCCACTATTCTAATGGCTTAAATGTATGGACCTACTGAATCCTCACATGACCCACTGAAGGTAGATTAAGAAATTTCCTTAAAGTCAGCCAGTTGGTGAGTGGCAGGGCTGGCATTACAACTTGGACAGCCTAATTCTAGAACTTAGGCTGTTCATTATAATTGACGATGTAGCTGCCATGGTTACTCTGAAAACTAATATCCTTCCACCCAATTACTCCCCTGAGATTGATATACACAAACCGAGCTGGCTTTCTTGTCTAACTTCCTTTCCAGAATGTTGTATCTATACATTTAACTCATTCAACAGTCATTTACTCAATTACCCCATTTTGCTGGGGGGGGGGGGGTGGCGGGTGGGGGGGGATTCCTAAAAAGATAGCTGATTTCCTATACCCAGAGTAATTTCATTTGGATACCATATGGTGGTGTTTTTAAGAGACACACTCTTGTTTAGACACATATAAAATGCTTTTTATTTCAGCCCACCATCTTAAAATGCTCAGAGTGTAAACTTTGATGGGGGCAAAGGCTTTCTTTTGTTAAATCTGTAAACAAGCAATGTTGACACATAACAGATCCTCAATAAATATGAATGAATGAATCAATTCATGCTCTGAGAATCCTTGGACATTTTGTGAAAAACCTAACCCTGCCAAATAACTATGTTAATTATCTGTGTTTGATTTTAAAGCAGTAAATTACCCTAGATTACAAAAATATGAGTCATTTTCTTTAACGTTATCTGTACTTAAAATACAACTAAATGTTTCACTCACAAATATTTGGAAAGATACAAAATCAATGAATTTCTCTGAGGCCTTGGCTACCCATTTTGTTTAGGAAGAAGACTGGCCTCTGGACAACTGAACCCTGACTTCTGAGAAGTTGGCCTGCTCCTATTCTCCACCTGAATGTCTGTCAGAAGTGGCTGGAGGGAAAGGAATGGCTTATTGTGTTTAGAGTGCCCCCTGCTGTTCAATGGTGTTGAGGCTACTTGGAAAATGGGCAGGGATTTCAATGGATGAGTATCTTTGGTCAAAGGTCAGAGAACTACCTACTGTACTTTCATTCCTGGATAGGACCTGAGAGGTGATTAGTTCAAGCACACATATTAGAAATGGGGAAACTGGGGCTCAAAGAAGTCAAATGTCTCATCCATGGTCACACAGCTGGTTAAATCTCAAAAAGAAACTGTATTCCCTGATCTGTGCCTCCCATCAAAAGAAACAGAGTTCATAATTCCAGTCTCTTCTGCCTTTATAAAAATTAAGACAATCACCCTGGCTGGTTTGACTCAGCGGTTAGAGCGTCGGTCTGTGGTCCAGAGAGACCCAGGTTCAGTTCCCGCTAAGGGCACGTACCTCAGTTGCAATTTGTCCCCGGCCCTGGTTAGGTTGTGCGGGAGGCAGCCACTCAATGTGTCCCTTTCACATTGATGTTTCTCGCTCTCTCTCCCTCCCACTCTATCTGAACAAAAAATGGAAAAATGTCCTCAGATGAGGATTAAAAAAAATAAATAAATTAAGACAATCACAAATATTACTTGCTGAAATCCAGCCAACAAAATCATTACATTAATGAAGAACTTAATAAATGGAATATTAATAAGCATAAGATCCAATTTAATATAGATCTAAGATTAAGCATTCATAGGAATTACAGCATAATTTATAGAAAGTAAACTATGTAAACCTTTCCAGAATAAAAATAGTTCACAAAAATTGAGTGTTGGGGAAATATATATATACAAATATAAATAAATAATAACAAAGTGGTTCAGTAAATTATTGATTCAGATTGCTAGTGTGACCCTGGGAAGATTACTCACTGCTTTGTGTCTGAGTTCATCTATAAAGTGGGATTAATTGTCCTTGGTTTATGGCTTACAAGTTGTTCATATAAAGTTCTTAGTACAGGGCTCAAATGTTAGCTATAATGATCTCTCATTCTATCTCTGTTATTCATAAAGATGTTATTCATACCTGTGAATAATATTCAACAAATATTAATGAATATTGTTTCTGGGTAATGGGATTTGAGGTGATTTCTTTCTACTTCATGAAATTCTGTATTGCTTGATTTTCTTTTTTACAGTGAATAACATAAAGTAGTTCCTTAAAAAAATAAAGTGAAAATATAAATTTAAAAATTAAGAATGACTAATTATAAATTTCTTGTGCCCATTTCTTATTTATACCTTCAACTTCCTATAATGTGAGCTACTCATATTTTCAATACATGATTTTTAAAAATCAAACAATTTTAAAAATCATCTATTATTTTTGGATCCCAAGGGTTCCCCAGGAATAATTTTCCTTAATAACTAAAGAGAGGCTTGCCTCTTTGTAACCTAGACATTTCTTCCATTATTTTTCTTTTATAGGCCTCATATTTTGAATACTTTTAATCTACCAAACCATGCTTACACATTTAGAGAAAAATGGGTTTTCTCGCTTTAAGTATAGACACAACTACCATGTCCTAGAGCTTATGCTACTGACTGATATTATCAAATGAAACTAGATGTTGTGAACCCTGAGAAAGAAGACATCTACTAAGAAGGGCTCCTGGGAGGCTCAAATGTAAAAAACAAACAAACAAAAAAACAGATCCTAGCAACCATTTCTACACAGGGGCTTCTCATGCAAATGCAAACTGCACTTCAGGGAGAAGTCTGCACTGAACTACTTGCCTCTGCACTGAACTGTCTGCCTGCACTGTGTTCCTGCCATCTGAGCCAGCCATTATAAAGGAGTTCCTGAAATCCTATTTCAACCAATAGGACTGAGATTTTCCCAGTCCAGATAGAGCTGCACAGCTTCAACCAATCAGAGCAGCTCTATTCTGACCAATCAGGAAAGTGCCATTTGTACCAATCAAACTGTGAGGATTTGGAGTCCTCATTTGCATGAGGACAGACCAGTCAGGGGTGGGGACTTCTGTCCATTTAAGCCAGCTCCCCTCAGCCTCTGAGAGTACACTTTTTCCCCACCCCATGGCTGAGCTGAAACACCATCACTGCAGCTTAAAATAGACCAGGACAGATGAGGGAAGACAAGTGAGGAGCAGAGCTCTCTAGCTGGAGAGAGGCCTGTCCTCAGATCTGCTTCACAGCTGAGCTGTTTTGCAATGAATAAAGTTTTGTTCTTCACTGCACTCAAAATTGAGGATTCCTGTTGGTGTCCAATCGGCACCAACCACCATTGGTTGACAATGTGTAAACCACTTAAAACAGTGACTGACAAGCAAACACTGATTATATAGGGCCAAAGCCAAGGAGGTAGAGCAAAGGTATTTTTGTCAGTCTATGTTGCCTTGTGGAAAATAAATGTATCATTAAAAATAATAAGGGTTTGCCCTAGCTGGTTTGGCTCAGCAGTTAGAGCATTGGCCCGTGGACCGGAGAGTCCCGGGTTCGATTCCCACTAGAGGCACGTACCTCAGTTTCAGTTTGTCCCTGACCCCAGCTGGCATCGTGTGGGTGGCAACCACTCAATGTGCCTCTCTCACATTGATGTTTCACTCTCTCTGTTCCTCCTTCTCTCTCTCCCGCTCTATCTGAAGATAAATGAAAAAAAATGTCCTCGGGTGAGGATAAAAATAATAATTGTAGTAGCAGCAGCAGCAGCAGTAGTAGTAGTAGTAATAATGATTCAAAGGCAAGTCTTAGCTCCAGGTTGGAGCCAACCGCTGTGAGCCATTGAATTCCCCACCCTGAGAGTCACTCTACTCTCCTGTGGGACTATGATGCTCCTTGATAAAGTGTGTTAATGTGTGTACCTTGGTGTGAAGGTGTACTCATGCAACACTGCAACTCTAGTTAATGATATGCATACTTAAGTGTTTAGGGGTAAACCGATATCTGAAAATTTGAAATGTATTTAAAAATTAGATCGATAGAGGGATGACAGAAGTGTGTAACAAAAAATACAGTGTATGTTAACTGTGATGGGTATCTGGATATTCACTGTATGATTCTCCCAACTTTTATGTTAGAAAATTTTTCATAATAAAACTTTGGGAGGAAAAGAATTAAGGTAGATTCAATCATTTATTATCTTTAAATACATGTTACTCCAGCTTACTCAACTTTCAAGATTCTACTTTGCAAAAGGGAATTTATTATAGTTCTAACCAAAGAAGGATAGTGGAAAGCTAATACCTTTGTGGTACATTTATTTGTCTACTAACATGGCTGGATGATAATTACTTGCAGACAAATTCTTTTCCCTATTTGTCTGTGCCGAGGAAGGGCAGGGAGTGCAATGCATTCATTTAATGAGTCCTGTGCATGGTGTCTGGTGAGCACTCAATTAATTGTAAGAATGGGTTCTGGAGCCAGACAGGGATTCAGATTTGGGTTTTGCAACTTACTGGCTACGTGACCTTGGGCAAATTACCCACCAGCACTGAGCTTCCATGTTCACATACATAAAAAGGGGGTAATCTTCATTTTGATGTTCTGTAGGTTCAATGACATGTGGGTAAAGCACAGTATCTTTCTCCTGAAAGAGCTTAAAAAATAGTCGCTCATATCTGAGACTGTGTCATACCTGAGTCATCTGGCCCTCACAGAACTACTAGGGACCAAAATTCCAACAGAATCACTACATAGTCACCATTCATTTTTATCGAGACTGCAGTATCTTGTCAACCCATTTTCAAGACAGGCCTCACTTGCCTGCTCCTCCAGAGTTCACTTTATCCACACCTCCCAGTCATTTACAATGTGACTCCTTGAAACTAACCATCCTTAGTGTGGGCCCTGACCAGGAGCATCTTCCTTACAAGGGAGCTCTGATCTCCAAATTACAGTCTGCATCTGATCGGGATCTCCAGCATTTCCAAGTTTGAGAAGTCCTAGTTTACATTAGACGGGTTTTCTGATGACGCCTGTTTATCCATGAATATTAAATCTCACTAGTCTATACCAGAACTACCACCAGATCTTTACTCATTAACTTCTTATTGCCCCTTATCTCTTTATTCTCCTCACTGCTGATTATTGTTGTTGTTTTTTAAATGATGCTCTCAGTCTTGTTTAACTATAATATGGTGAAAATTTAACTTAAGGGGCAATCAGCTTTTCTGAAAATATCAATATATGGGTACATGGATGCATTATAGAAAAATTAACATAGCGCTAATGTTCCTTTTCTCAGCAATTAAGTTTTGTGTTGTTACAACTTCATAAGTTCACCAATGTGCAAGATGGAGTCTGGACATGGATTCATGGAGCCCCAACCTCCCTCAGCAGCCTTGCCTTATGCCACTGCCCACCTCATGCTCCATTCTCCAAGCCTTCACATCTCTCTGTATCTCTGCATAGCCCCAGTGACATTGTGATTAGGAATTCACACATTCATACCTCACTGTTACCTGCAAGTACAGTATTTTCTCTTTTAAAATAACATCCTTGCCCTGGCCAATTTGGCTCATTGGTTAAAGCATTGGCCTGTGGACCAAATGGTTGTGGGTGGGATTCCCAGTCAAGGGCACATACCTGGGTTGCAGGTTCAATCCCCGGCCCTGGTCAGGGTTGCGCAGGAGGCAACCAATGTGTCTCTCCCACATCGATGTTTCTCTCTCACTCTCCCTCCCTCCCTTCCACTCTATCTAAAAACTAATGAAAAAATATCAAGTGAGGATTAACAAAAAAATTAAAATAATAAAAATAAAATCCTAGACCAGATCCTGTACTAGAGGGGCAAATGTTATATAATACATTACTGGTCCATTGCCAAGTTGAAATATGAATGGCAGGTTATGTAAAAGCATTACATTGGTGTCAATTTATTGAACCAGGTAACTATTGTGGTATACACAGACATATAGAAGGATCAATGATATATGCAACATACAAATGGTTCAGAAAAAAAAAAGCATATATATATATATATATATATATATATACACTTTATATATATATATATATATATATATATATATATAATACATATAAAATAGCCCTGGCCAGTTTGGCTCAGCGGTTAGAGCGTCAGCCTGCAGTCCGGAGAGACCCGGGTTTGGTTCCCGCTAAGGGCACGTACTTTGGTTGCAGTTTGTCCCCGGCCTTGGTTGGTCGTGTGGGTGGCAGCCACTCGATGTGTCCCTTCACGTCGATGTTTCTCTCTCTCTCTCCCTTCCTCTCCCTCCCTCCCACTCTATCTGTACAAAAAAATGGAAAAAATATCCTCGGGTGAGGATTATAATACATATAAAATATAAAATATATGGATATATAAAATATATGAATATATGGGGAGGGAGAGAGAGAGGGATGGAGAATGCTTGCTCACCCAAACAAATAAGAGTATTTGCAGCAAAAATGTTAGCAATAGGTGAATCTGGGTAAAATATGTATTGGTATTCTGTGTACTATTTTTACAACATTCTGTAAGCTTAAATTATTTCAAAATAAAAAGTCTTAAGTTTGCCCTGGCCAGTTTGGCTCAGCGGTTAGAGCGTCGGCCTGCGGTCCGGAGAGACCCGGGTTCGGTTCCCGCTAAGGGCATGTACCTCGGTTGCAGTTTGTCCCGGGCCCTGGTTGGTCGTGCGGGTGGCAGCCACTCGATGTGTCCCTTCACGTCGATGTTTCTCTCTCTCTCTCCCTCCCACTCTATCTGTACAAAAAATGGAAACGTATCCTCGGGTGAGGATAAAAAAAAAAAAAAAAAAAAGTCTTAAGTTTAAGGACTTCCGTTCAAGATGGTGGCGTAGGTAAACGCAGTATTGCATGCTCCCACAACCACTTCAAAGTTTCAACTAAACTACAGAACAACCATCATTCAAAACCACCTTAAATCAAGCTGAATGGAAGTCCTACAACTACAGAATTAAAGAAGCAGCTGCATGGAGACTGGTAGGAGGGGCAGAGGTGCAACGGGCTGGTCCCACATCCACATGTGGCGGATAAAAATTAGGCTGGGAAGGTCCTCCCTGAGGAGTGAGGGGTTCCCGTCCAATACCAGGCACCCAGCTCAGGGTTCCAGTGCCAGGAAGAGAAGTCCCCATAACTTCTGGCTGGAAAAACCAGTGGGAACCAAGACTCAGGGAGGCTAAAGCGGCGGGAGCCCCAGGTAGCTCCCTAAAGGGCCCACACACAAACTTATTTGACTCTCTCCCTCTAAACTTGGAGGGGAGGCAGCTCCAGGAGCACCAGACACATACAGGCAAGAACTGAGCTGTTTGGCATTGGAGTGAGGGCTGGAGAGGGGGCTTTGTCTGGAACAGACGTGCTGTCAGAGGCCTTTGTTCCTTGGTGAGCCCTTCCCGGGGGCCGCAGACAGCCGCCATATCTGGAACTCCAGCAACCTGGCTCACACTGGTTGCCCCACCCTGGTGATTCCCTGAGGCCCTGCCACACCCAACTTTCAGGCCCACCCAAGCTGTTGCCAGATGGTTAACTATAGGATTGGCCTTTCAAACAAGCAGCATCTGGTCTCAGATAACCCCATACCTCCCGTTAAGTAATACATAGAAACAAACACAGGGAGTTACCAAAATGAGGAGACAAAGAAACAGGTCCCAAATGAAAGAACAGAACAAAACCCCAGGAAAAGAACTAAGCAAAATGGAGATAAGCAACCTAACAGATGCTGAGTTCAAAATATTGTTCATAGGGATGCTCAATGAACTTAGTGAGAACCTCAGTGAACTTAATGAGGGCCTCAAGAACATAAAAAAGGACCAGTCAGAAATAAAGGATGCACAGTCAGAAATGAAGGAGGCACTAACTAAAATAAAGAATAATTTACACAGATTCAATAGTAGAGTAGGTAAAGCCAAGAAGCAAACCACTGATTTGGAAACTAAGGAAGCACAAAACAATCAGAACAGCAAAAAGAAAAAAGAATCCAAAAAAAATGAGGAGAGTGTAAAGAGCCTCTGGGATAACTTCAAGCGTGCCAACATTTGCATTTTGGGGGTGCCAGAAGGAGAAGAGCGAGAACAAGAAATCGAAAACCTATTTGAAACAATAATGGCAGAAAGCTTCCTTAACTTGGTGAAGGAAACAGACATACATGTCCAGGAAGCACAGAGAGCCCCACACAAGATGAACCCCAAGAGGCCCACAACAAGACACATCATCATCAAAATGCAAAAGGTTCAAGACAAAGAGAGAATCTTAAAAGCAGAAAGAGAAAAGCAATTAGTTACCTACAAGGGAGTTCCCATTAGAGTGTCAGCTGATTTCTCAAAAAACACTTTGCAGGCCCGAAGGGAGTGGCAAGAAATATTCAGAGTGATGAAAACCAAGAACCTACAACCAAGATTACTCTATCCTGCAAAGCTGTCATTTAGAATCGATGGCCATATAAAGTTTCCCAGACAAGGAAAAGCTAAAGGAGTTTATCACCACCAAGCCATTATTATATGAAATGTTGAAGGGTCTTCTTGAAGAAAAAGGTAAAAAATATGAACAGACAAAATGGCAATGAATACACAGCTATCAACAATTGAATCTACAAACAAAATGAACAAGCAGAACAGAAACATTCTCATAGATACAGAGAACATTTTGTTGGTTGCCAGATGGGAGAGGAAATGGGAGAATGGGTGAAAAAGGTGAAGGGATTAAGAAGTACAAATTGGTTGCTAGACTGACAAACTTCAAAGGGAAGGGGGGTTGGGGGGTGGGAAAAAATAAACCAAAGAACTTATATGCATATATGCATAATCCATGGACACAGACAACAGTGTGGGAAAAGGCGAGGGGTGGGCAGGAGTGGGAAGGATGGGGTCAATGGGGGAAAAATGAGGAACATCTGCAATACATTCAACAACAAAGATAAAAATAAATAAATAAATAAATAAATAAATAAATAAATAAATAAAGTCTAAAGTTTAAAAATAAATATTTCTTTCCAAATCAAAAAAATTCTACACACTGACATGTTTCTCTAAGCAAAGGAAAACCACACACAGGAAAAAAAAAAAAGTGCAATAAAGCTGGTGAGAAACCACCTGGTAAAAGGCTGGAGATTAGAGGGGAATATGGAAGCAGCAGTTATGAATTCTAGATAACAGGTACTGAGCCCTCACTTTGTGTCAGGCACTCTATCCACTTCACAAGATTTATCACAATTTACATGTCATTCATTTATGCCTTTGTTTCTTTTTGATATTTTTTTCTAACTTGGGTTGAAAGCTTTATTTTCTTACTTTTTAAAAATCCTTTCAGTAATAGCCATTTATTACAAATTTTCTATGATCTAAATCATGGTTTCCATATATAGTATTATTATTATTATTTGTTGTTGTTTCTAATGTAAAACAAAAACTACTAGGGTTTAAGGGGGGAAAAAAAGGCTGAGTTTATTAAATGCTATACATACCACTGAAAAAGTTTCCCAAATGGCTCATTGAGGGGAAAATTTCATGTTTTAGAATGCTAAAAAGTAAAAAGAATGTTTCATTGTGGCTTGGAAGCTAGCACTGTGGATAGATCAGAATGAATCCATAGAACTGTTCATGATTGGTTGAAAGAGGTTCCATTTTTCAGAGGTCAAGAAAAACTCCTGAATCAGATCCAAGATGTTTTTGGCCTAATGGGGTCATTCAAGGTTTATGGTTCTTAACAGATTTAGATGAAGGAAAACAGTATTGTTTTATTATCTTCTAAGTATGTGCTGCTATAAATGAAATACTTTCTTTTTACTGTCCCTTCGTTTGGGTTCTTTCTTTTCCTAAAATAATGGGGTGAACACAAAAATTGCCAAATTATCAGGTTTTTGGTTCTACATCTCAATACTGTTTTCAGTGTCACTCTCATAAGATTTCTTTGTTATTTGATCAGGCACTTCAGTTTCCTTCTGATGTAGAATCACCTGTGGTCTGAACCAATTGGTTGGTAGCTCTGTCAAAGTATTTAATATCTTGGCAACAATATACATGGCAGCAGCAACAATTAGGAATAACAGACAAAAAAGCCTAACTAACATTTGTAGAGAATCCTTCAGCCAACTTCCTATTTGGCCAAACCATATCACGTAAAAGAAAATTTGATGGTTGAGTTTATCCCACCTGGGATAACCAACTGGCTGAACTTTGTTATTCACAAGCATTTATCCAAATACCAACAAAAGTGATAGCCAGAACACAAATGCCAACTTGTTTGGTTCAAATATATCCCAAAGCAATTCCTTGTGCAGCATCTTTGCAGGAAATGACTTTAAGCTTTTCTGTTGAGTTTGTTTAGCAGACACAGATTACAAGGGTCACAACTGCCATCATAAGGGACAGGTGTCACATGTATCCTACTAACTTCAAGCACTCAAAACCTAGGGAGAAACCTGGACACAAAGCAATGGAAACCAGTTATCTCCAACTCCCCTGGTAAGTGTGCACTTCAGCAGGCACACTGATGAGAGATTAAGTCATTTGAGATCTCAGCAAGGACTATAGTCACATTAAATGTAAAACCATTTAGAGATATAAAACCATTCCTCAGGGGCAGATGCTTTCCTCTCTCCAATGTCACAAAATATGCCTAAAGTTATAATTTAAAGGTATAATTAATTCAACCAAGACAAGGACATTGAATGTTATGAGTGTAATTAGTTATGTCCTGTAATTTATGCTAGCACAATTATGTATTACAAAGTTCTACAGAAAAGCTAAAATACCAGAAAGCTGAAATATTCATGTTGCATTTTCAAGGATAACAGTAATAATACCAACCACATACCTTTAAGACTTTTAATCCATTTTATTTTACGTTAAACTGTCACTGAATTTCATATTTACCTGTAAGGTATATTTTTGTGAGTCCAGGAGAAACATAAATTAACTTTTTTTTTTTTTATCCTCACCCAAGGACATTTTTTCCATTTTTTGTTCAGATAGAGTGGGAGGGAGAGAGCGGAAGAGAGGGAGAGAGAAACGTGGATGTGAAAGGGACACATCAATTGGCTGCCCCCCCGCACAACCCAACCAGGGCCAGGGACAAACTGCAACGATGTATGTGCCCTTAGTGGAAACCGAACCCAGGTCTCTCTGGACCACAGGCCAATGATATCTAATCATTGAGCAAAACCGGGCAGGGCAAATTAACTTTCTTAATGGATAAATCTTATCACAATAGCTGAGAGCTTTTTTATTTTTATTTTATTTTTTATCCTCACCCGAGGACATTTTTGTATTTATCTTTAGATAAAGCAGGAGGGAGAGAGGGGGGAAAAGAGAGAAAGAAACATCGACATGAGAGAGACACATCGAGTGGTTGCCACCCACACTACCCCAACCAGGGCCGGGGACAAACTGCAGCCGAGGTTCGTGCCCTTAGTGGGAACCGAACCCTGGACTCTCTGGTCTGCAGGCCAACGCTCTAACCACTGAGCCAAACCAGCCAGGGCAAATTAACTTTTTTAATGGATAAATCTTATCACAATAGATGACAGGTTTTTTTATTTTTATTTATTTATTTATTTATTTATTTATTTATTTATTTTTTAATCCTCACCGAAGGGTATTTTTCTATTTATCTTCAGATACAGTGGGAGGGTAGAGAGAGAGGGTGAGAGGAAGAGAGAAACACTGATGTGAGAGAGACACATTGACTGGCTGCCTCCCACAGGACCCCGACCAGGGCTGGGGAAGAACTGCAACAAGGTGCATGCCCTTGACCAGAATCGAACCTGAGACTCATTGGTCCAACGTTCTAATTGCTGAGTCAAACTAGCCAGGTCTAGCTGATGTTATTTTTTTTTTAATAGAGTATCATAATAAAAGAGTACCTATCAAATTGATATTCAGAGAACGGGTGACAAACCCAACACTTAGTTAATGTTCTTTATGCAGCTGTGGCCTTAAAAATCCTTTTCCCTTCACCTTTATTGAGGTACCATTAGTATACAGAAAACTGCATATAATTAATATATACAATTTGGTGTGTTTGGACATATGTACATACTCATGTTACTATCACCACAATCTAGGTAATAAACCTATTTATCATCTCCAAAAGTTTTCTTGTGTCCTTTTGTGTGACTGTGTGTGGTAAGAGCACTTAACATGAGATTTACCCTCTTGGCAATCTTTTGTTTGTTTGTTAATCCTCACCTGAGGATATTTTTCTATTGATTTTTTAGAGAGAGTTGGGGGGTGGAGAAACATCAATGTGAGAGAGACTCATTGATTGGTTGCCTCCCATAGGACCCTGACCTTGGCCAGGGATCAAACCTGCAACCCAAGTGTTGGAATCGAACCCTTGATGGGAATCGATCCAGTGATCCTTCAGTCCTCAGTCTAACCACTGAGCCGAACAGGCCAGGGCCTCTTGACAAAATTTTAAGTACACAATACCTTATTGTTGACTATAGGCCCTATATTATTTGGCATATCTCGGGAACTTACTCATCTTGTATAACTGTAATTTTATATGCATTGAACAACTCCCCTACCCTCCTTCCTCAGTCCCCTAGTAATCATCATTCTATTGTCTACTGCTATCCCTTTGACTATTTTAGTTGCCTCAGATGAGAGAATCCACGAAGTATTTGTCTTTCTGGGACTGATTTATTTCATGTAGCATAAGGTTTTCCTAGTCTACCCATGCTGAGCCATGAGTTTAGGTTTGGAAAAATGAAATTCCTGCTTATAGGAAAAGAAAATGAGGTGATTTTATGTTATGGGCTTAAGGTGCCATTTCAGAACTCAAAGCTAAACTGGATGGGGAAACCCAGAATATGGCCATAAAGGACCTCTGAAGAGTAAACCCTCAGCAGTAGAAATGGGGATGAGTAAGGAAAGGGAACCTCAGATCAGCAAGACAGCACATTAAGTCTACTCCTTGCTAGGTGGATGAAAAATATACCCTACTTGAAACAAGAATATCTAGGAAGAGAATCCAGCGTAAAGAAAAGACCTGGCCCTGGTCGGTTTGGCTGAGCTTTGAGCACTGGCCCAAGGACCAAAGGATCACAGGTTTAATTCCTGGTCAAGGGCATGTACCTGGGTTGCAGGTTTGATCCTCAGCCTGGGCTGGGGATGTGCAGGAGCCAACTAGCGGATGTGGCTCTCTCACTCTCCCTCTCTCTCTCTCCCCCATCCCCACCTCTCTCTCTCTCTTTCTCCCCCACCCCCACCTCCCCCTCTCTCTTTCTCCCCCACCCCCACCTCCCTCTCATTTCCTTCCACTCTATCTAAAAAACTCAATGGAAAAATATCCTTAGGTGAGGATCAACAACACCAACAAAAAAGCAAAAGAAAGATCACATTGTTGTTGTCAAGTCCAATCTAAAGGCAAAGGTCAGCTATGCCTGGCAGCTGCTCACCCATCATTGCCTTTTCTGCATTTAAGGGATTTAAGCTTCTCAGTGAGTCAGATTTTAAGTTGTAAGGGAAGCCATTTTTACCCAGTGAGACGAGCCTGCTATAGTTCTCCAGTATCACCCCTTTGTATATGTTCTTCTGTGCAGAACTCTATAGCCTCCACACTTCCTACATGGAACCCATAGCCACATTCCTAAATGCCATAAAAGCCTGCTGTGCGAAGAAACACAGCTCTCCTCACTCTGTTGCCAGCTTTGCCCACAGCTCAAAATGAGGAAGCAAGAAGACTGCCCTGAAGAAGGGCAAATGCCTACCTCCTGCTGCTTGGATTACAAAACCCCTAACTTGACCAACCTGGAGAAGGCAAGCACTTGTCCATCATCACATAGCCTACTGGGACCAAATGTTCCAAGCTAAACAGTCTCTCTCCAACCAGTATCACTTGTCTAATCTAGGTCCTAGTCTGGCTATTACAGGGTTTACAAGCAAAAACAGAATTCTTAACATATTTTAAAGGTGTTTTAAATTGATAAAAACTACACATAAAAACAACATATAGTCACAGTCTTTCTCAGTTTTAGGAATTTGGAGTTAGTTAATTCAACTGGATTAGCTTTAAGGATCTGAGCCCTGAATGAATTAAATCTTTGCTGCCTAATGTGGTCTGAAGACAAATTTAATCATTATCATCTGGAAGCTTGTTAAAAATGCTGATGCTTGGGTTCCATCACAGGGATACTGATTCATAATCTGCATGTTTACAAGATCCCAGGTGATATGCATGCACATTAATACTTGAGCAGCACTGGGTTAACTGACATGCCCGCCTATGCAGTTCAGTAATAGTAACAACTATGCAATAATTAAACTTCTGATTTTCTAAAACAGGTGTTTTCTCTATGTTTCATGGGGTGAAAGCAGCTTTGTTATGAATAATGGATGCCAGGGCCTCAACCCAAACTCATAACCTCCTGATGGTGGTGTTCAGGTACTATATTTTTAAAGGTTCCAGGTACAGCCAGGATTAGAGGAATCTCAAGAAGTCATCATAGGACAGAGATCAGGGTAGGTTTCATGAAAGTGAGCTGAGAGTTGGGTCTTGAAGGACGGAGAGGATTTGAAGAGGCAGAGAAGAGCAAGCAAGGTATTCCAGATGAGGGGTAGAGTGGGTTGGGGAGTCCTATAGGGAAGGAGGAGATGGAGAAAGAGGCAAGGAGTGTTTTTAGAAAGCAGGCAACCCAGATTTCTATATGGAAACTCCTAATTATTGAATGCTGAGAACTCTTTCAAATGTGAAACATGAGGCTGGCCAAACCAAACACCTGTATGCCTTGTTACACAGCTAGATGATACCTTTGCCTATATGTGCAGAAAATCAGCGGGATGCAAGATCGTTTGCTACTGAAAACTACCCTCACTGAAACCAGGGCAATCTTTCCAGTGGCTCAGACCCTGAGACTGGCCTTTCTCCAACTCTTCTTCTCACCTATTCCCCCCAGGGGAGCTCAGACAGACCTTCATCTTGGAAGTCTTACTTTTGTCTCTTATCATCAGGATCCGGAGGTCCCTGCCTTTCACATACAAGCTTCACTAGACACTTAAACATGGACATCCCACACTGTTACTTTAACCTTCGCGTGTTAACAGCTAATTTCTAGGTAAACGACTGAGTCACAGGTGGGACTGTGACAGAGACCTGAGAAGGTTCTAAGTAAAACTAGACACTTATCCAGGGCCAGGACTTAACTGAATTCACTACAAACAACGCAGCCTGGGGGCAAGAGAAGGGAATGTATTCATCCTGCAAGAGCTAAGAAGAAATTTTAGAAAATTCTCGTCTCGTCCTGGTTCTCTGAGACACAGAGAAATTTTCTTGGTCTTCCTAGAAAAGGGGTTTCTGAAAGCCTCCCTAAGGAAGGTAAAGAGAAGCAAGCGAGTGTCCAGATGGAAATGCCCTTCCACAAGTAAAGTGGGCTTGCTCTCCGGCCTCCCAGTTGAGGTGTCCCAGCTGGCACCAGCACAGCCCTGTTCTCAACCAGGGCCCCGAAAATGACCCAGACCGCCAAGCTGACAACAGGCTCAGCCCCACGCCACGGTCTACGAGTTCCTCTCCCCCAGGAGGTAAATGTTCGCCTATAATTTGTGGACTCCAATAGAAGAAAAATGGCCTCCGGGCACCCGCAGCGGAGTGTCTGGGTCGAGGACTTGTGCTCAGACTCCGGGTCTACTGGCTCTGATGAACGCCCGGGAAGAAGGCAGTCTCTCTCCCCGCGTCGGCCTCGCCATGGGTTTCAGTGAAGTTAAAAGGGTGTGTGAACTGGACGAGACCACACCTCTCCTGAGCTCGCGGAATACCTGGTACAGATGTTTCACTGCAGGAGCTGGGAACCTTGGCCGCGAAACCACCTCCCACCGCCGTACACTCCAGAATCCGAAAAGCGGACTCCGCTGAAACGTCATTTCCGCGCACCGAGGGGTGGGCCAGTACCGGATGCGGAAGTCACTGCAGGCGTCACTGGGCAGTGTAGTCTTTCAGGCGAAGGCCTTAGCGAAGGGGTCCGGGCCCTACCGAGAGCTGCACCCATGGTCCGTACATGTTTGGTGAACGTGGTTTGAAGAAAAAAGAGGGGAAATCCAGGTGCCACAGTGGTCATTCTCCAGTGACCCGAGCAAGTCATCGAGAACCGGCTCCCTGGAGGCAATGGGAGCCGCGGCCGGCCAGCGCTCTGGATACGCCGAGCATCCTGGGAGGTGTGGTCCCGGCGCCGCTCCGCGGATTTTGGGTAGTGTAGTTCGGCCGCGCTGCTGGAGTAGGTCCCCAGCTGGTGGCTGGATTGACCCCTTGTTGTTTGGTGGCGCTGGTGAGTGACGCTCCGCGGCACCTTGCCGCAGCGGTGCCCTTCCCTGCTCAGAAAGGTAGGTCTGAAAGGCTTGTCTGTGGGCCAGGACTCTGGATGGTGCAGATGGTGGGGTGAGGAGGTAGTGGGGACGCGCTGTGGTGGCTCAGGCCGTACTCTACCGGATGTCTTATTTGGGGGTGTGGGCGCGAATCTCCGACAGGGATGAAGCTCAGCCTTGAATCCCGGTGGTGGTGGGTGCTGGGCCCCCGCCTTTCGTCCTAGGGTTGCTGTAGGTTGGGACATTTCAGCCTTGACCGAAATAGTGATCTTGGGAGAGGGGGTCGCTCATGCCACAAGTCCCCGGGTTTCAAAAGGTTGAGTAAGTAGGCTTGCGGGGGGGGGGGTAACATTTCCCAAGTGATGGAATGGGAGATGCCACTGGAGTTTTGGTGGGTGGGGGCTGATAGTCTTGCTTCGAGCCCCACTACCCCCCCCCCTTCCTTTGCGGAGGCGAAGTGTGGGGCCTGCAGGCTTGGCAAACCGTCCTTGTCTTGGACTAGGTGTTGGAATGGCCATTTTTGGTGCGATCTTAGGGTCCCTGGGTTGGGGCCTTGGAGGAAGAAGTGGGGCTGAGGCCCACTGGGCAAGTTTTTCAGAGATCCGGAGTACTGTCACTGACCACAGGAATCACAAATTCCCACATCTCTAGTGTGGCCAGACTTTGGGATTTTAAGTTTCATTTTAACTTTTAATAACGGAAAAATTTAAGACAGAAGTAGACATAACTTCATAGACCCATCATTCAGATTCAGTCAATGCTTATCACCTAGAGACCACTCTTGATTTCATCTTAGAATGGTACATTGAGAACCCTTACAATCCACGGTGCTTTCTGATCACTGCCCTGTTTAAGAGCATGATCTCCACAGCCAGATCTCATCCAGGCTCTGTCACTTTATAGATGTGTCGCCTTGGCCAAGAGACCGACCTCACTGTGCTTCAGTTTTCTCATATGTAAAATGAAGATAATAAATTGTACTTCATTGAGTTGGGAGGATAAAATAAGGTAAAACGTGCAGTTCCTGGAACAGTCTCTGGTGTATACTAAGTGCCTGGTAGTATTCAACTTCTTTATTAAGAGCAAAGGTGAGAGAGGATCAGCTCAGGTTCAGCATCAGTAACATGTCTGAACAGGCAATGTTCACAGCCCACATATCAGCTCTGTTCCCAGCAAGCTGCCCACGGTCTTTTCTAATGTGACAGATTCATTCCTAATGCTTTTAAGGAAGAGGAAGCCCTACCCTGTAGGAGCTTGAGGGTTTCCAGTGACTGCCCTGAAACTTTTTGTTCTTGTTCTGCCCAACTACGGCTCCTGCCTGCCTAGAGAGGACTGTCTAGTGGGCAAAGAGAGGACTCCGGGGCTCCTGACAGCCCAGCTTCAGGTAGAGTCCCATTTAACCTTTTGCATGCTGAACCACTGGTGGGTTTCTTTTGCTTAACTTTGACATCTTGTACCCTCCTGTGTCCCATTCAGTGATCAGAGCCCCATCTGGTTTCCACAGGAAACAAGGCCTGTTGTAAGGGTGATGATTTTCACAGGACTGTTCTTCAGACCTGGTGTCCTCATTCATGACCTCTTCGTCCTTGCTCCAGCATTTCTTTTCTCAACATTTGTTCAAACTGCTCACTTCCAGGGCTTTTCTGCTTATGAAGTTATCAACATTCTTTTCTTTTTCCATCCAGTGCCCTCATTTACTCTTTTGCCTGCTAGAATGGCATGCAACAAATCGTCATATCATTTCACCTTAAAATACTTCAGTAGGCATCTGTAACACATAATTTTTTGTTGTTGTTAATCCTCACCTGAGGATATTTTTCCATTGGTTTTTAGATAGAGTGGAAGGGAGGGAGGGAGAGAGAGAGAGAAACATCAATGTGAGAGAGACGTATTGATTGGTTGCCTCCCTCACAACTCCAACCAGTGCCAGGGATTGAACCTGGAACCCAGGTACATGCCCTTCGGTCTGTGGTCCAACGCTCTAACCCCTGAATGAACCAGCCAGGGCAGGCTAGGTTGTATTATTTTAACACAACCACAATTTTATTGTTATATCCAACAAAATTAATATTTCTTTCCTCGGTTTATTTTATGTTTGTCAGAACAGCCCTTGTCAGAGGTGGAAGAGGAAGACATATCTGGAATTTAGCATGGTGGTTTTCTCTGTCTCTGCCTCTGTTTCCTCCCATTTCTTCTGATCTTGCTGAGCTTGGTTTATAGCTGCAACTGCTACCAGTGGTGCAAGCTGTGCCTCTTTGAGTTTTCCTTTGCCTTTTTCTTCTTTCCATACCTACCTCCCATTTGATTGGCTTTTGTGTCCTCTCAATTCTACCTAAATGGTACCCCTTAATTCCTCCTCCTTCCTTTTGTCTCTACTCCGGCACCACCCTAGCTTTCTCTATCTTCTCCACCTTACTGTCCCTCTTTCCCCCCTCCTCTTGAGTTGGGCATCTAAAGTATAAATATGGTGGGGGCAGGGAAGAGATAAACCACAGAACTTATATGCATGTACGCATAACCAATGGACATGGACAACAGGGCTGGGGATTGGACAGGGGGAATGGAGAGAGGAGGGTGTCAATGGGGTAAAAAAGGAGAAACATCTATAAGAAAAATAAAATAAAATAAAAAGTATAAATATAGTCATGCACTGCTTAACAATGGGGATATATCCTGAGAAATGCATTGTCAGACGACTTTGTCATTGTGTGAACATTATAGAGTACACTTACACAAACCTTGATGGTATAAACCTACTACACACCTAGGCTATATGGTATAGCCTACTGCTTCTAGGCTATAAACCTGTACAGCATGTTACTGTATTGAATACTATATAAAATTGTAACCAAGTAGTATTTGTGAATATGAACATATCTATACATGGAGGAAGTACAGCAACAGTACAATATAAAAAAGGTAGAAAGTGGCACACATGTATTGGACACTTACCATGAATAGAGCTTGCAGGATTAGAAGTTGCTATGGGTGAGTCTGTGAGTGAGTGGATGTGACAGCCTAGGGATCCACTACTGCAGACTTTATAAATAATATATACTGCCTGGCCAGTGAAGCTCAGTGGATTGAGCGTCATCCCATGGACTGAGAAGTCCTGGTTTGATTCCTGGCCAGGGCACATGCCCAGGTTTTGTGCTCGTTACTTTTCATATAACCTGCTAGAAAGAGACCTTTTTAATAATCTGTTTAGCTTCTGTTCAAACTGTAAAGTCAGACTGCCCAGCTTCAGATCTCAGCTTCACCATATTCTAGCTATGCAGTCGTGAGCATGTTACTTTACCTCTGTGAGCCTTCTTTTTTCCTCATCTGTAGAATGGGAGTTATCAGTGGTATCCAATTAACAGGGATGTTGGTGTGATAACACTTGTGATGAGGTTAAAGGACCTGGTACCTAGGAAATACTAAATAATTGTTAGTTAGGATTATTATTATTGCTTCCGGCTTCTCCTGCGAGTCATCTTTTCGGTCTCCTCCCCTGCACCCATCCTTGTCAGATCTTGTTTTACAGCTGCATTGAGCTCAGATGTGATCCCACAGTAGAACATTGCTGGATTTCCCCAGGCAGTATTCTCAGTCTCCTCAGCAGCAGAACACTTGATGCATCAGGACTCCAGGGCTCTCAAGCTGCATCATTACTGTCTGACTGTCCCACTGAACTGTGAGGTGGTTCTTTGAGGGTCGGGCCCCTCATTTTTTTTAAATTTTTTTATTTTTTAGAGAGAGAGGAAGGGAGAGAGAGACAGAAACATCAGTGTGAGAAACATCTGTTGACTGCCTCCTCCACGCCCCCTACTGGGAATGGAGTCTGCAAGCCAGGCATGTGCCCTGACTGGGAATCAAACGGATCTCTCCGTTTATGGGATGATGTTTAATCCACTGAACCACACCAGCCGGGCAAGGGCACCTCCTCTTGTTCCTCTTGGGTCACTGATACAATTCTTGGCACCTGGATAGACTAACTGGGTGTTGCAGTGTAAAGACACAAGTCATCTTTGCTGGCTAGGAGGGAAGTTCACATGGGCAGTCTGATTGGAAAGGTATATGTTGGGCATTATTGGAGTGAGGCCTAAATAACAAGTTAGTGATTGTGGACTTGATCTACGGGTGGGAAGGACCCACTCAGGGGTTTCCAGGAGAGCAGTGACCATGACTTTCCCCTCCAGGTATTGCCCTGTGTCTTTCTTCCCCTTTAGAGATAAACTCCTTGAAAGAATTATCTATAATTGCTGTCTCTATTTCTATCCTTCCACTGTCTTTTAAATATTACAATGAGGCTTTTTACCTCTACCCACTAAAAAAATATTCTTGTCAAGGTCACCACGAATGATCTCCCTGTGGCTAGATGCCAGTGACATTTTACATAGTTGCATACTTCCTTTTTCTTAAAATATCCTTTCACACAGTTGCTTCTGGTTTCTAAGTTTTCTTCTTACCTCATAGTTTGCTCCTCCTCTGTCTCCTTTGCTAGCTTCCCTTCTTACAAATCCTATTGTGAAAGGTCCTGGTTCAGTTCTTAGAACTCTCTTCTCCAGCTATACTCCTTCCTTGGGGGCCCTATTCACTCTCAAGGCCTTAAATGCCATCTCTCTGAGGTTCAGCCTAGACCTCTACCTTCGACTCGACATTCAAGTTTCCTACTGGCTACTTCATATTTCCACTTTGATATCTCATGGACGTACCACACCTAATGACTTCAACCACAAACTGATCATCTCCTCCAGACTTGTTCCACCTTAGTAGAACACAGACAATTCTTTCAAGAAGTTTAGCTCTAAAAGGGAGCAGAGACATGGCAACTCCTTCCTTCAGATTACTCAGGGTCAAAACCTTGGAGTCATCTTTGACTTCTTTCTTGCTTTATCTCTAATAAGCAACTATGGACTCTTAACAATCTCCAACCTCTGCTGCTTCCACCATGGCCAAGGGCACCATCTCACCTGGATGAGCAATCTCTTTGTTTCTTCCCTTGTCCCCCAAGGTATATTAATCAGTACAGTAACCAAAATGTCAAATCCTGTCATGCTCAAAACCTTCCAGTGGCCTCTTGTTTCAAAGTCAAAACCAGTATCTTACAAAGCTAGATAGGATCTCCCCCCACATTGACTCTTGAACCTTATCTCTACCACACTGTCTTAGTCATGCCACACCAGCCTCAGTGAACTGTCTCTGTACTTTGACCGTGCCAGGATGACTTTTGCATCATGGCCTTGGCCCTGGCTGTTTTCTTTTTTCTTTTTTTGGTACATGCCCCTAGCGGGAATCAAACCCGGGACTCTCTAGTCCTCAGGCCAATTCTCCAACCGCTGAGCCAAACCAGCCAGGGCGGCCCTGGCTGTTTTCTTGCCTGCAGTGTGCTCTTTTCAAAGTTACTGACTTGGCTCATTCCCTCACATCCTTCAGATTTTACTCAATCACCCCTCAGTGAGGTCTTCCCTAACCACTATGTAAAATTCCAAAACCTACTCAACTGTTTTTTTGCATTCCCGCTATATTTCTCTTCATCTCACCCATCAGTTTCTAATGTACTGTGTGTTTTACTTATTAATATATCCATCCTAATTCCTCATAACTTTAATATCATTGAGAGAGATGTTTTTATCTGTGTTAACCTCTCAATCCCTTGTCTAAAATAGAGCCTATCACACAGTAGGAGCTTAGTAAATATTTACTGAATGAGTGAATAATTCAACCATGTGGATCTAGAGCTATTCTAGGAGGAATGGATTAGGCCAACTGGGATTTTGGGAGATAGTCTCAAGACTGTCAGGAGGGATTATTGCCAGCTGATGTGGTATGGAGGAATTGAGAGAATTCTCAGCGGTGGAATCAGTAATTGGCCTTGGCAGTTGGTTTAATATTGCAAGTAGGGAAGTAGTATGGTACCTGAGTACACATGTAGATGATAAGGAAGGTGCTTCTGTCATTAAGAAAGCTGAGGATTGAGAAGGCGGAGTATATCTGGAAAGGTTCTGATCATTGACTACTGTACAACAAACCACCCCAAAACTTAGTGGCTTAGAAGAACCAGCATGTTATAATCTCACAATTCCTTGGGTTTACTGGGATCAGCTGGATGGTTTTACTCCGAGTTATAGATCTGACTTATAGATGAATATACAATCTTAGATTCATAATCTCTTTCTTTAAGTTTCTGATAAATGTAGCTCCAGAGTTGCGTTGCTTTGAATGATGATTTTTTGTTTGCCGTATCTTTTTTTTTAATGTGGTAAAGTATACACAACATAAAATGTACTATTTTAACCATTTTTTAGTGTATAGTTCAGTAGCATTAAGTAGATTCACATAATTCTACATCCATCCCTACCTTCCATCTCCAAAACTTTTTTTATCTTTCCAAACTGAAATCCAGGACTCGTTAAACAGTAACTCTCATATTTCTTCTTCCTTTAGACTCTTTTGATCATCACTCTACTTTCTGTTACATGAATTTGATTGGTCTAGTTACCTCATATAAGTGGAATAATACAATATTTGTCCTTTTGTGTTTGGCTTTTTTTTTTTTTTTTTAAGAAAAATTGGGTTAATTTAAAGAAAAGGGGGTGGGGTATGGGGATATCCAAAGGGAAGGGCTACACATCACTGAGCCATGGGATATTGGGTCAATGATGACAGTCTGGTTTATTTCACTTAGTATAATGTCTTTAAGATTTATCCATGACACATGCCGTATGTTGTAAGCGAGAGTGTTCTCTTAGTTTCTCTTTCTGCTAGTTCATTATTGGTGTATAAAATTCAACCGATTTCTGGATATTTATTTTGTATCCTGCTATTTTACTGAATTCATTTATCAGTTTTAGTAGGTTTTTGGTGGAATCTTTAGGGTGGGCCTGGGGCAGAGTGCAGAAAGAGACTAAATTTTTTTACTTTATAATCTTCAGACTGCTCTGGAGTCGTTCTGTACTAATGAGCATGCTAATTACATGTATAGTTATTTAAAAATTAAACCATAAAATAAATTTTTGTATAACTAATTCTTATTTTTCATATATTTTTATTCCAAGTACTATCTCTGGTACATTAAAGAGGCTCAGTTAATGTTTCTTAAATGAACAGAGATGGAGGAGGGATATTTGACAGTTATTGGTCAAGAGAACTATTTCTGATAAATATCAAAATACCATGTTTTCTTCCTAAATTAGAATCAAGAACCACAATGACTCACCACAAAAGACTAGAAATGTATTACACACATTTACTAAAATATTCAAAGAATACATTTCTTGAAAAGTCTTCTGATTTCCCTTATGAATGATTTAGTTTTATTTTTCTTTCTCAGCCTCTTCATTGAAATTATAATATTTCTGAGTTTAATCTGAGTTATCATAATTCATTATTTCAAAACTGATAATTGATTCTTCTGCAGTTTTTGCTTGTGATTATTGCTTTAGGTTATACTAGTTTTGTTCTCAATTCAGTGTTTTCTTTGTCCTGGCTACCCAATGAAAAATTGTATATTTTGGATCGTTAATGAAAAAAATCTCAAAAATGAAGGAGACAATAGCATAATGAAAATTGTAATGTATATTATCTTGATTTAACACTTCTTAATATTTTACCATATTTATTGCATGTGGGTGTGGGTTGTTTTTTGTGGTTTTTTTGTGACATGTTTAAGAATTTTTAAATATTTTTTATTCATGGAAAATTTTCAAACATACAACAGAGACAAGAAAAGCATAATAAAGCCCTAGCTTTAACAGTCATCACCATGTAGCAGTGTTGTTTTATTTTGTTGTCCCATTTTTTCCCAAAATGTTTCAAAGCAATTTCATGGGAAGTGTAAAAGAGGAAGGAGTGGAGGGTTGCTCAGGTGACAGGGTGTGGTCTGTGAGGGAGAAGGCAAACAGCAAGAGGAGGGCAGAGAGACACACTGGGACAGAGGAGGCAGTGAGACACGTGCCTGCATCACTCAATGCAGTGACAGTGAGGAGTGTAGCACAGGGCCAGGTGGCGAGAAGAGTTACCCATCCTCGCAAAGTGCAGCCCAGCTCGCAGCTGCACCAGTGCCTTCTTCCAGGGCCCACAATGCCAAGACACTTGCTAGGTCTGGTTGAATCTTCAGCCCCAAAAAGCTGGGCTGCTTTACCTATATAATCTCATTTATTCCTAAAAGTATCCTTAAATTTAAAAGGTTCAAATTATTGAGCTAATTGAGGATAATTGAAGCTTTGCTTGGCCTGCAAATCTTCCCAGGAATGTAATACTAGACATTGGTATTTAATGTGGTCCCTTCCATCCTCATAGAAAACCAGTAGAGGGAGCCACAATCAGCAGAACACTGACACCCACAGGGAAAATTTAGCAGGCTCCAAAACCCACTGAGACAGACAAAATTGTGAAACATAAACAAATCCCAAATGAAAGCATGAGAAAATTCTACAGAAAAAAAGCATAAATGAAATGGAATTAAGCAAATTATCAGAGGTAGAGTTCATAGTAATGATTATGAGGAAGCTCAAAGTATGAATAAAGATATAGAAACAATGAAAATCACCAATGGAAAGGAAAAACCACCAAACGGAAATGAAGAATGGCATGGCTTAAATAAAGAACACTGTGGAAGGAATAACCAGCACATTAGAGGAAGCTGAGGACCAGATCAGTAAATTAGAAGTCAGAGTACCAAAAAATCACTGAATCAGAACCAAGAAGAAAAAACAATTGAAAAACAGAACAGTTTAAAAGAGCTGTGGGACAACATGAAAGGCAACAACATCTAAATTATAGGTGTTCCACAAGAAGAAGAAAGTGAGCAAGGGTTAGAGAATATATTTGAAGAAATAATGGCAGAAAACATCCCTAACTTGGTGAAGGCAAAGGACATACTAGGTGAGGAAGCACAGAGAGTCCCAAGTAAGAAGAACCCAAACAGGCCCACACCATGACACATCATAATTAAAATGCCAAAAATTAAAGACAGAGAATCTTAAAGGAAGCAAGAGAAGAGCAACAGGAAAGGAGCACCCATTAGGTTATCAGCTGATATCTCAACAGAAACACTATAGGTCGGAAGGGAATGGCATGAAGTATTAAAGGTAATGAAAAACAAGGATCTGAATCCAGCAAGGATCTCTATCCAGCAAGGCTATCATTCAAAATAGAAGGTGAAATAAAGAGCTTCCCAGACCCCTCCCCCCCCAAAAAATGGCTAAGAGAATATATTAGCACTAAACCAGCACAGCAAGAAATGTTAAAAGGACTGCTTTAATAAGCAGAAGAAATTGAGAGAGAAACATAGCCATAATAAAAATGGCAATCAATAAGTGCATATTAGTAATAATCTTAAATATAAATGGATTAAATGCTCCAATCAAACGACACAGAATAGCTGAATGGATAAGAAAGCATGTCTCACATATATGCTATCTACAAGAAACCCACCTCAAAACAAAAGACACACAGGCTGAACGTCAAGGGATGGAAAAATTTTTTCCAAGGAAATATAGAGGTTAAAAAAAAAAACTGGAATGTAGAAATACTTATATCTGATAAAATAGACTTCCAAATGAAGGCCATAACTAGAGACAAGGCCACTAGATAATATTTAAAGGATCTATCCAACAGGAGGATACAACCTTGGTAAACATATATGCACCCAATATAGAACCAAAATATATTGAAAAGACGGGAGGACTTCAAAGGAGAAATCGACACCAATTATAGCAGGGAACTCCAGTACCTCGTTGACATCACTGGACAGATCCTATAGACAAAAAATTAACAAGGAAACACAGACTCTAAATGATGCACTAGATCAAATGGATTTAATAGATATTTACAGAGAATTACACATCAAAACTGCAGAATTCATTCTTTTCAAGTGCACATGGGACATTCTCAAAGATAGACCATGTGTTAGGACACAAACTAAATCCCTACAAGTTCAAGAAGATTGAAATCATATCAAGCATCTTCTCACATCACAATGGCATGAAACTAGAAATTAATTAAAATAAAAACACTGAAAAATATTCAGACACAAGGAGGCTAAATAGCATGTTATTGAACAATGAATGGGTTAGCAGGGAGATCAAGGAAGAAATTGAAAACTTCCTGGAAATCAATGAAAATGAATGCACAACAACAAAAATCTATGTGACACAGCAAAAGCAGTCCTGAGAGGGGAATTTACAGCACTACAGCCCTACTTCAACCACATCAAAAGTACAACTAAACTACATAATAAACATTCTTCAGAACCCTCTGAAATCGAGTTTAATAGAAGTCCTACAACTACAAAATTAAAAAGCCATACCAAGACTGCAGTCAAGACTCAATTACAACAGAACAGTGTACAGTCCACATGAGGGGTACACCTTGAGGGCCTGGCTGGGTGACTAGGGAGGCTATACCACTGGATCCTACAGGATACTTACTACAACAGGATACCCTAGGAAGCCTAGGAGACATAGCAACTCTACCTAATACATAGAAACAAACACAGGGAAGCAGACAAAATGAAGAGACAAAGAAACATGTCCCAAATGGAAGAACAGAACAAAACTCCAGGAAAAGAACTAAACAAAATGGAGATAAACCATCTAACAGATGCAGAGTTCGAAACACTGCTTATAAGGACGCTCAATGAACTTAGTGAGAATTTCAAGGAACTTTGTGAGAATGTAAAGGAACTTAGTGAGCACCTCAGTGCATAATACAGGACCAGTCAGAAATCAAGGATGCACTACCTGAAATAAAGAATAATTTACAGGGAATCAATTGTAGAGTAGGTGAAGCCACGGAGCAACCTGTCGATTTGGAATATAAGCAAGCAAAACATTACCCATTCAGAACAGTAAAAAGAGAAAAGAATAAAAAAAAAAATGAGGATAGTATAAGGAGCCTTGAGGACAACTTCAGGTGTACCAAATGAGTGCCAGAAAGAGAAGAGAGTGGGCAAGAAATTGAAAACCTATTTGAAAAAATAATGACAGGAAACTTCCCTAACATAGTGAAGAAAACAGACATCTAAGTCCAGAAAGCACAAAGAGTCCCAAACAAAATGAACCCAAAGAGGCCCACACCAAGACACATCATCATCAAAATGCCAAAAGTCAAAGACAGAGAATCTTTAAAACAGCAAGAGAAAAGCAGTTACTTATGTACAAGGGAGCTCCCATAAAGCTGTCAGCCGATTTCTCAAGGTAAACTTTGCAAGCCAAAAGGGAGTGGCAAGAAATATTTAAAGTAATGAAAAGCCAGGACCCACAATCAAGATTACTCTATCCTGTAAAGCTATCATTTAGAATAGATGGCCATATAAAGTTTCCCAGACAAGAAAAAGCTAAGGGAGTGCATCACCACTAAACCAGTATTATATGAAATGTTGATGGGTCCTTTTGAAGAAAAAGAACAAAAATATGAACAATAAAATGGCAATAAGTATATATCTATCAGCAATTGAATCTACAAACAAAATGAGCAAAAGAACAGAAACAAGACTCATAGATACAGGGAACTTTTTGTTGGGTGCTAGATGGGAGGAAGTTTGGACGAAAAAGATGAAGGAATTAAGAAGTACAATTTGGTTGTTAGACTGACAAACCTCAAAGGGAAGGGGTGAGGTGGGGGAGGAGGGAAACCAAAGACCTTATAAGTATGCATATATGCATAACCAATAGACACAGACAGTACTGTGGGGAAGGCAGGAGGGGGGTGGGAGTGCGGAGAAGGAGGTTAAGGGAGGTAAAAAGGAGGGACATTTGTAATACATTAAGCAATAAAGATAAGTTGTTTTTTGTTTTTGTTTTTTAAGAAATAAGAACAATTTCTAAGAGACTATCTACACCTACAACTTAAAGAACTAGAAAATAAACCAAATGAAAAACCCAGAGCAAGTAGAAGGATAGATAATAGTAAAGGTCAGAGTAGAAATAAGTGGCATAGAGACTAAAAGAACAAATCAAAAGATCAATGAAACAAAGAGCTGGTTCTTTGAAAAGATAAACAAAATTGATGAACCTATAGCCAGGCTTACCAAGAAACAGAGAGAGGTCCCAAATAAACAAAAATAAAAGCAAAAAAGGAGAAGTAACAACTGATACCACAGAAATACAAAGGATTGTTAAAAAAACAAACAAACAAACTATGAACATTATACACCAACAAATTGGACAATATAGGTGAAATGGACAAATTTCTTGAATCCCACAGTCTCCCAAACTGAAGGAGTAAGAAATAGAAAACTTGAACAGACCAGCAGCAACTAAGGAAATTGAAGATGTAATCAATAAACTCCCAGCAAACCAGTGCCAGGGCTGGGGTGGTTTCATGGGGGATATTTACTGAGCATTCAAGAAGAAATAACACCTAGTCTACTCAAACTATTCCAAAAAATTCAAGAAGAAGGAAAACTTCCAAACTTGTTTTATGAGGCCAGCATAATTCCAATTCTAAAACCAAACAAAGACACTACATAGAAAGAAAACTACAGGTCAATATCCCTGATGAACACAGATGCCAAAATCCTTAACAAAATATTAGCAAATTGGATCCAGCAATACATTTAAAAAATTATTCACCATGACCAAGTGGGATTCGTCTCAGCAGTGCAAGGGTGTTAAATTATTTGCAAATGAATAAATGTGGCACACCACATAAACAAAATTAAAGATAAAAACCATATGATCATATCAATAGATGCTGAAAAAGGATTCGGCAAAACCCAGCAAGCATTTTTTATAAAAATGCTCAGCAATGTGGGAATAGAGGGATCATATCTCAACATAATAAAGGCCATATATGAAAAACCTACAGCCAACATCATACTCACTGGACAAAAACTAAAAGTATTTCCCTTATGAATAGGAACAAGACAGATGTCCACTTTCACCACTCTTATTTAATATGGTACTGGAAGTCTTAGCCACAGCAATCAGACAAGAAGAAAAAAATAAAAGGGATCCAAATTGGAAAGGAGGAAGTAAAACTGTCATTTTCAGACGTGATATTGTACATAGAAAACCCTAACGACTATCAAAAATCTACTCGATTTAAAAAATGAATTTGGCGAAGTAGCAGGGTACAAAATTAATATTCAGAAATTGATGGCATTCTTATACCGATAATGAATACTCAAAAAGGAAAAAACCAAAAAACATTTACCATTGTTACAACAAAATACCTAGGAATAAATTTAACCAAGGAGGTAAAAGAGCTGTTCTCAGAAAAATACAGGCCATTGAAAAAAGAAATAGAGGAAGATATAAAAAAGTGGAAACGTATACCATATTCATGGATCAGAAAAATCATTAAAATGTCCATACTACCCAAAGCAATCTACAAATTCAATGCAATCCTTATTAAACTACCAATGGCATATTTCACAGATCTCAAACAAATACTCCAAAAGTTTATATGGAACCATATTAGATCTCGAATAGCCACACCAATTTTGAAAAAGAACAAACTGGGAGGGATCACAATACCAGATATCAAGTTATACGACAAAGCCATTGTAATCAAAATAGCCTGGTATCAGCACAAGAACAGATATATAGATCAATGGAGCAGAACAGAGAACTTAGATATTGACCCAAAACAATTAATATTCAACAGAGGAGGCAAGAGCATACAATAGAGAAAAGACAGTCTCTTCAATAAATGGTGCTGGGAAATTGGACAGCTATGTGTAGAGAGGGAGAGAGAGAGAGAGAGAGAGAGAGAGAGAGAGAGAGAGAGAGAGAGAGAGAAAGAAACTAGACTAACAACTTACACTATACACGAGAATAAACTCAAAATGGATAAAAGACTTAAATGTAACCCATGAAACCATAAAAATCCTAGAAGAAAATGTAGGCAGAAAACTCTGAGACATCATATGTAGTGGAATTTTCAGTGATACATCACCTAGGGCAAAAGAAACAAAGGACAAAATAAATGGGACTATGTCAAAACTTAAAAGCTTCTCCACAGCAAAAGAAACCAGCATCAGAATGAAAAGGGAACCTACTCTCTGAGATAACATATTTTCCACCAATACATTGGATAAGGGGTTAACATCTAAAAAATACAGAGTACTCATACAACTTAAAAAAAGGAAGACAGAGTCCAACTAAAAAATGGGCAGAGGACCTGAATAGACACTTCTGCAAACAGGACATACCAATGGCCAGTAGACATATGAAGGAAAAAAAAAAAAAAAGCTCAATATCTGTAATCATGAGAGAGATGCAAACTAAAATGACTATGAGATAACACCTTACACCTGCCAGAATGGCAGCCATCAACAAATCCTCAAATGATAAATGCTGGCAAGGATGTGAAGAAAAGGGTACTCTAGCACACTGCAAATGCTACAGAAAAAAATATGGGGGTTCCTCAAAATATTAAAAATGGAACTGCCATTTGACCCAGTGATCCCACTTCTAGGAATATGTACTAAGAAGCCTGAAACACCGACCAGGAACAATAGATGCACCCCTATATTCATAGCAACACTACTTACAATAGCTAAGATATGGAAACACACTGTGTCCATCAGTAGATGAGTGGATAAAAAAGATGTGGTATATTTACACAATGGAGTACTATGAAGCTCTAAGAAAGAGAAACCTCTTACCCTTTGAGACAACATGGAGGGACCTGGAGAGTATTATGCTAAGGGAAATAAGCCATTCAGAGAAAGACAAGTATCACTTGATCTCACTTATTTGTGGAACATAATGAATAAAATAAGCTGTCAACCAAAGAACCAGAATCATAGAAGTAGGGAACAGACTGACAAACCTCAGAGGGATTGGGGGTTGGGCGGGATGGGAAGAGATAAACCAAATAACTTATGCACAACCAATGGACACAGACATTAGGCTGGGGAAGGCAGGAGGGGGACAGGAACGGGAAGGATGGGATCAATGGGGGGGAAAGGAAGACATCTGTAATGCTTTCAACATTTAAAAAGTAAATATCTAGGAATCATGAAAAAGAAAATAAAGCAATTTCATGAATCATTTTCATTTATCTATCTATCTATATCTATATCTATACACTTTTTTTTTCTTTGAAAAACAACCCCAGGGGCGGGGGGATTAAAGTGTCTGTGGTGTAACTGGACACTAAATGTTTTTGCTCGCAGCCATAGACCAGATTTACAGCCAAACTATTGTGTAATCAGGTGGAAAAAAACAAGAGAAGTGTAGCTAGATGGACATACATTGTCTAAGGAGCAATGAAGAAACAATGTAGAAGCTGGTAAGGGGGTTGGAGTCATGGAAAGGGGGAGCTCCCACCTCCCTATAGCAGGTGCTCAGCTGACAGGCCTGAATGATATTGGCTGCAAAGCTTTCTCCTCTTGGGGTATGGGGTTTTATGCATATACAGGGATCCCAAATCCTGAAAAGCAGAGACTGGAAGATCACACATAGCATTGAGCAGAGGGATCCAGGGGAACTCACTCTCTGGGTCTGTACCTTCTCAGTGTAAGAGCGTGCCTAATGGCAGCAGCCCCAGTAGGAGAGGTGCACCCCAGTATCTGACTGCTGTAAAGGCTGTGACATAGTGTATAGCTCTAGAATAAAAATGGGCCTGAGGTTTGCACCCAATGGTGACTTAAAGGGACCCTCTACTTTCCTGAAAGGCATTGCACAGAGCCCCCAATAGCAAATAGACTGTGTGGCACTCTCCCACCACCAGAGTGGGTTTGGGATCCCTGCCCTCAACTGTGGAGTGTGCAGGCTGCTCCATCCTGTGGTGCTGGTGGCAGGCCAGATCTGGGGTTTTGGGCCCACAATGAGGAGAGTTGAGAGCACATGTAGAGCTGGGACTCTCAGCCCAGCTTTATTGAGAACAGCTGTGCACAGAGAGTAGAGTCCTCTGTGGAGCTGACTTTGTAACCCTTCTGCTTGGACCTATCGTGTGGGGCCCTGGGTCCTTGCAAACCAGCGTTTTTCTTTGTTTTTATTCCAGGAAAGCATCCCAGGTCATCACCTGGGAAGGCTTATAATGCAGAAACAGAGATGGGTTTCATGACTACATTGTGGGGAGGCTGAACTAGGCGCCCTGTGAGTTCAGCCCACCAGTACTGGAAAGGGGTATATCTACCCCTTCTACAGACTGGGGACACCACCCCAAACAAGAAACTGTATGGATACTATACGTAGAAAACCCCAAAGACTCCATCAAAAATTTACTAGACTTAATAAATGAATTTGGCAAAGTAGCAGAATACAAAATTAACATCAAGAAATTGAGGGCATTCTTATACACCAATGATGAACTCACAGAAAGAGAAACTAAAAAAAACAATTCCATTTACCATCACAGCAAAAAAAAGATACCTAGGAATAAACTTAACCAAAGAAATAAAGGACCCATTTGCAGAAAACTACAGGTCATTGGAAAAAAAATAGAGGAAGATATAAAAAAGTGAAAGCACATATCTTGTTCATGGATTGGAACAATTAACGTTATTAAAATGTCCATACTACCCAAAGCAATCTATAGATTCAATGCAATCCCCATCAAAATACCAACGACATACTTCACGGAACTAGAAAAAATACTTTGAAAGTTCATGTGGAACCAAAAAAGACCCCCAATAGCCACAGCAATCTTGAAAAAGAATAAAGTTGGAGGGATCACATTACCAGATTTCAGGTTATACTACAGAGCCACTGTAATCAAAACAGCCTGGTACTGGCACAAGAACAGGCAGATAACCAGTGGAACAGAATAGAGAACCCAGAAATGGACCCAGGACAATATGCCCAATTAATATTTGACAAAGGAGGCAAGAGCATACAGTGGAGTAAAGACAGCCTCTTTAATAAGGTGTTGGGAAAATTGGACAGCTACATGCAGAAAAGTGAAACTAGACCATCAACTTACACCCAACAGAAGAATAAACTCAAAATGGATAAAAGACTTAAATGTGACTCATGAATCCATAAAAATCCTAGAAGAAAATGTAGGCAACAAAATTTCAGACATCATACGCAGCAGAATTTTCACTGATACATCACCTAAGGCAACAGAAACAAAGGAAAAAATGAACACATGGGACTACAACAAACTCACAAGCTTCTGCACAGCAAAAGAAACAACCACCAAAATGGAAAGGCAACCCACTGTATGGGAGAGCATAGTTGCCAATGATACATCAGATAAGGGGGTAATTTCCAAAATATATAGAGTGCTCCTACAACTCAACAAATGGAAGACAAAGAACCCAGTTTAAAAAATTGGCAGAGGAACTAAATAGACACCTCTCCAAACAGGACATACAAATGGCCAAGAGACATATAAAGAAATGCTCAACATCAGTAATCATCAAAGAGATGCAAATTAAAACAACAATGAGGTTTCACCTCACACCTGTCAGAATGGCTGCCATCAACAAATCATCAAACAAGTGTTGGCGAGGGTGTGAAGAAAAGGGGACTCTAATACACTGCTGGTGGGAATGCAGACTGGTGCAGCCACTATGGAAAACAATATGGTGTTACCTCAAAAAATTAAAAATTGAACCGCCATTTGACCCAGTGTTCACACTTCTGGGAATATACCCTAAGATGCCTGAAACACCAATCAGAAAGAATATACGTAACCCCCCTTTTTTTTAATCCTCACCCAAGGACATTTTTCTATTTTTGTTTAGGTAGAGTGGGAGAGAGAGAGAGGAACAGAGAGAGAGAGAAACATCAATGTGAAAAGGACACATCAAGTGGCTGCCACCCACACAACCAACCAGGGCTGGGGACAAACCGTAACTAATGTGCCCTTAGCGGGAACCGAACCCAGGTCTCTCTGGACCACAGGCTGACGCTCTAACCGCTGAGCCAAACCAGCCAGGGTGTACTCCCATTTTTATAGCAGCACTATTTACAATAGCTAAGATTTGGAAACAGCCCAACTGTCCATCAGTAGACGAATGGTAAAAAAGCTGTGGTACATATACACAATGGAGTACTATGCAGCCATAAGAAAGAAAGATCTCTTATTTTTTGAGACAACATGGAGGGACCTGGAATGTATCATCCTAAGCAAAACAAGCCAAACAGAGAAAGACAAGTATCGTATGATCTCACTTATTTGTGGTATATAATGAACATAACAGTCTGAGGAATGGGGTAGTCCCAGAGATGTGGAAGTGGGGTACAGACTGACAATTCCCAGAAGAGTGGGTTGGGAGGAGAGATAAAACACAGAACTTATATGCATGTATGCCTGAAGAATGGACATGGACAACAAAGCTCATGACAGGGCAGGGAGGGGTGAGGGGGGAGTCACTGGGGGGAAAAGGAAAAACATTTGTAACAAAATTAAATAAATTAATTTTTAAAAAAAGAAATGGTATGTATCAGCTCTCTGAAACTGTGGATACCCCTGTGGAACACAGTTCTGTGAAGGTAGAGAAAACAGTTCAGAGGAGGGTATTCCAAGAATAAATCCTTCGGAGGGTATTGTCTGGGACCAAAAGGAAATGCTTAGACCCCTTCCTGTGGGCTGGGCAGGCAGCAGACTCACTAGAGACTCTAGATCAATCCCACTGAGTCCAGGGAAGCTGAAATGTCTACTGCAGAAAAGGCAGCGGGCTGTATCTAACCTGAACCTGAACCAGTCTATCTTAAGGGGAATTAGAGTTGGAGGATAAGGCAGAATCTGAGGAGTTTGGCTTTAAAGCAGAATTTTATTTCCTCTCAAGTGCCTGATGGTGAAATCTCTAAGTAGGGGTGCCACTCGCTAGCTAAACTAGCCTGGCTTCACCCTAAAAACTCTTTTTCAGCAGACAGTGGAGGAAGGTCAGGCAATCTCAGGGGGTAGAAGTGGAGTAGCTGATGGTAGAGGTGTTCCTCAGCCTCAAACGGACCACAACTCTAATAGGATGCTGAGAGCCAAATTTGGACAGCTCCTGACAATGTTGGACACAAAAGTACCTCCTGGGAGGCCTCAAATAATCATACAAAACAGAGCCTCAAACAACATAAGTGGCCCAGACGATTTTCACTTGGCTGGCTTTAAAAAAATATTTATTTCTGCTTTGTTTTATTTTGGTTTTTGTTCTTTTTTCAACATTTTCTTTTTTTGTTGTTTTTTGTCTGCTTTAATAATATTGTTAAGATATTTGCTGTTTTCTTTCTTGTTTCATTCATATCTCTTGTTGGCTTCCTTGCTTTTCTTACTCTATTTTTTCCCCTTTTTCTTTTTTTTTTTTTTGCTTTATCTTTCTCTCTCTGTTTACTTTTGCATAACCATTTTTTTCTTACTTTCCCTGTCTTGTCTTTTTTTTTCTATCCTGTTTCTTTTCCTACTTTCTACTCTTATTTTTTTCTCTCCCTCTTTTCTTTCAGAATATTTTTTCTTCCCTTTTCTCTTCTAGTCTCCTTTTTCTTTTTTAATTTACTATTAACATTATTTTCTTTTTTTTGTTGACAATTCATGTTCTCTTTTCTTTTGTGGTTATTTTTGTTGTTGTTGGGATCTTTGGTATATTCATGTTTATTTGGTTTTGCTTTGTTTTGCCCTGTCGGCACACGATGTAGTACTGGGTAAGCCTTACAGTTAACCAGCCTAGAGGAGAGCCGATCCATGAATAGGACAACAACAATCAAGACCAAATTACAACAGGAGAGCCCAAATAACCCAGTCATGCTTATAGCATATAGCTCAGTAGTACAAGAAAACCACATTATTGGTTTCCACAGGACATTTTCTACAGAAGCCCACTCTGTGAAGATTGGTAGCCATAGCAAGTATATCTAATACACAGATACAAACATGAAGAGACAGCTAAAATGGGGAGACAAAGAAACAACACCCAAAGTAAAGAAAAGGAAGAATCGTCAGAAAAGTATCTAAATGACAGTTCAGTGTAATGGTTATAAAAATGTTCAAAACACTTAAGTGAAAACTTAAATTTAATTGGCACTACAAGGAACGTAGTGGGAACTATAAGGAATTTAGTGGAAGATATATCAGCATGAAAAAACATGTAGAAATTATGAATAAGACCCAGGCAGAAATGAAGAATCCTATATCTAACATTAAGAATACACTGGAAGGAATTAAAAGCAGGCTTGTTGAAGCAGAGATTGAATAAGTGAATTAGAAGACAAGGTAGAAAACAACACTCAATCAGCAGCAAAAAAGAAAAAATACTTTAAAAAGCATGAGGACAGTTTAAAGGAACTTTAGGACAATATGAAACAGAACAACATCTACATCATAGAGGTATCAGAATGAGAAGAAATTGAGCAAGGGATAGAGATCCTGTTTGAAGAAATAATGACAAAACTTTCCTAAGCTAGTGAAGGAAAAAGCTACACAAGTTCAGGAAGCACAGAGGATACAAATCAAGATTAACCTAAAGAGACTCACTCCAAGACACATCATAATTAAAATACCAAACACTAAAGACAAAGAGAGAATCTTAAGGGCAGCAAGAGAGAGACAGTGACCTACAAATGATCTCTCATAAGTCTGTGAGTTGATTTCTCAACAAAAGCACTACAGGCCCCAAGAGCGTGGCATGAAGTATTTAAAGTAATGAAAAGCAAGGATCTAAAACAAAGACTACTCTATCCAGCAAGGCTATCATTTATAATTAAAGGTGAAATACCAAGCTTCTGGACAAAAAAGGCAAAAGGAGCTTATCACCACCAAACCTGCAATGCAAGAAATGTTAAAGTGACTGCTGTAAGAAGAAGGAGAAATAGAGATAAGAATATACACATAAAGAATGAAAATAGCAATAATTAAGTACCTACCAATAATAACCTTTAATGTGAGTGGCTAAAAAATACATAAATCAAAAGACATAGGGTAGCTGAATGAATAATATATATATATATATATATATATATATATATATATATGCTGTCTGCTAGAGACCCACCTCATAACAAGACTCACATAGGGTAAAAGTGAAGGGATGGAAATAATTTTTTATGCACATGGAAAAAAAAAAGCAGGGGTAACAATACTTTTATCTGACAAAGTAGACTTCAAAGAAAAGGCCATAACAAGAGACAAAGAAGGCCACTAATATAGGAACACCTAAATATATATTGAAAAAGCTCTTGGAGTACTTTAAGGGAGAAACTGATAGCAATACAGTCACGGTAGGGGATTTTTAACATGCCACTAACATCACTGGATAGATCTTCCAGACAAAAAATCAACAAGGAAACAGAAACCTTAAATGACACACTAGGTCAGATGGATTTAATTGACATTTATTGAACATTTCACTGCAAAGTTGCAGAATATGCATTTTTATCAAGTGCACATCAAAGACAGACCATGTGTTATGGCACAAACTAAGTCTCTACAAGTTCAAGAAGATTGAAATCATATCAAACATCTCAGATCACAGTGGCAAGAAACTACAGGTCATTTATAATAAAAACATTCAAAACATTTAAACATATGGAGGCTAAATGGCATGCTATTAAACAATGGGTTACCAATGAAATCAAGGCAGAAATAAAAAACTTTTGAGACAAACAAAAATAAACACACAACACAAAAGCTGTGGGGCACAGCAAAAGCAGTCCTGAGGGAGAAGTTCATAGCACTATAGGTCTACCTCAAGAAATGAAAAATTTCTGCCCTGGCTAGTTTGGCTCAGCAGTTGAGCATCAGCCTGTGGACCAGAGAGTCCTGGGTTTGGTTCCTGTTAGGGGCATGTACCACAAGAAAGGGAGAGAGAGAGAGAGAGAGAGAGAGAGAGAGAGAGAGAGAAACAAAAAATTTTCAATAAATTATCTTACCTTACAACTAAAATTAGAGAACAACAAGGAAAGTCCAGATTAAGTAGAAAGAAGGAAATAATAAAGATCAGAGCAGAAATAAATGACATAGAGACTAAAAAAAATACAAAAGATGAATGAAATGAAGAGCCGGTTCTTTGAAAAGGTAAACAAGATGATACACCTTTAGTCAGATTCAAGAAACAGAGAGGACCCAAATAAATAAAATAAGAAATGAAAGAGTTGTAGTAGCAACTGACACCACTGAAGTATAAAGGATTGTAAGGAACAACTACAAACACTATCTGCTAACAAATTGGACAACCTGGGAGAAATGGACAAATTCCTACAAACATGCAATCTTCCAAAGCTTAATAAAGATTAATCAGAAAACCTGAACAGACCAATAACAACTAACGAAATAGAAACAATAATAAAAAGACTCTCAGCAAACATCATGGACCAGATGGCTTCCCAGGGGAATTTTACCAAATATTCAAAGAATTCACACCTGTCCTCAAACTATTCCAAAAATTTGAAGAGGAAGGAAGACTGACTTTCAAGCTCTTTTTATAAGGCTAGCATTATCCCAATTCCAAAACCAGATAAAGACACTATGAAGAAAATTATAGGCCTGTATCCTTGACGAACATAGATGCTAAAATTCTCAACATAATATTAGCAAATAAGATCTAGCAATACATGAAAAATATCATACACCATGACCAAGTGGGATTTATTCCAGGGATACAGATTTGTACAATATTCATAAATCAATAAATGTGGTATATCACATTAACAAAATGAAGGATAAATATCACATGATCATATCAGTAGATGCAGCAAAAGCATTGAACAAAATTCGGCACTCATTTTGACAAAAACTGTCTGAAAATTTGGACTAGAGGGTTTATACCTAAAAATAATAAAGGACATATATGGCAAACCTAAAGCCAACATCATACTCAATGGGCAAAAACCAAAAATGTTTCCCTTAAAAACAGTACCAAGACAGGGATGTTCACTTTCACCACTCTCTCTCTCTCTTTTTTTTTTTTTTTTTTTAATTTTTATATTTTAGGGAAAGTAGAAGGGAAGGAGAGAGGAGGGAAACATCAACGTGAGAGAGACACATCAATTAGTTGACTCCTGCATGACACCAACTGGGGCTGAGGATTGAACCTACATCCCAAGTACTTGGCCTTGACTGGAATGAAATCAGGGACCTTTCAGTTCGAGGACTGATACTCTAACCACTGAGCCAAACTGGCCAGGGCCACTTTTACCACTCTTATTCAAAATAATACTGGAAGTCTTATCCACAGCAATCAGAGAAGAAAAAAATTGAAGGCATTCAAATTTGAAGGGTGGAAGTAAAACTGTCATTATTCACAGATGACATGATATTGTACATGATAGATGAATTCAGCAAAGTATCAGGATACAAAATTAATACAAGAAATTGATGACATATTTGTACACCAATAATTAACACTCAGAAAGAGAAATTTTAAAAATCAATCCCATTTACCATTGCAACAAAAGATACGTAGGAATAAACTTAACCAATGAAGTAAATGACCTGTTCTTTAAAACTAGGACATTTTAAAAAAGTAGAAGAAGATACAGACAAGTGTAACAATATACCATGTTCATGTATTGCAAGAATTAATATCATTAAATTGTCCTTACTGCATTAAAGCAATCTATAAATTCAATGCAATTCCTATTAAAATACCAATGGCATATTTCACAGATCTAGAAAAAAATACTCCAAAAATTTATATGGAACCAAAAACGATCCCCAAAATTGAAGCAATCTTGCAAAAGAAGAACAAAATTGGAGGGATCACAATGCTGGATATCAAGTTATACTGCAAAGCCATCATCATCAAAACAGCTTGGTACTGGCACAAGAACAGACATATAGATCAATGGAATAGAACAGGGAACCCAGATATTGACCCAAGACAGTGTGCACAATTAATATTTGTCAGAGGAGCAAGAACATAAATGGAGAAAAGACAGTCTCTTTAATAAATGGTGTTGGGGAAATAGAACAGGTACATGCAAAAAAAAAAAAAAAATAAAAGAAACTAGATCATCAATTTACACCATACACAAGAATAAGCTCAAAATGGATAAAATGCTTAAATGTAAGTCTTGAAACTATAAAAATCCTAGAAAAAAAATGTAGGCAGCAAAATCTCAGTCATCTCACATGGCAGAATTTTCACTGATACATTGCTGAGGGCAAGAGAAACAAAGGAAAAAATAAACAAATGGGACTATATCTAACCATAAAGCTTCTGCACAGCAAAATAAACAGGCATCAAGATGGAAAAGGGGACCCACTATATGCGAGAACATATTTGTCGATATACATTTTATAAGGGGCTAATTTCCCAAATTATATGAAGGATTCCATACACTTCACAAAGGAAGACAAACAATCCAATTAAAAAGTGGGCAGAAGACCTGAATAGACATTTCTCCAAAGAGTACATACAAATGGCCAAGAGACATATGAAAAAAAGCTCATCATCAGTAATCAGATATGCAAATTAAAACAATGAGGTATCCCCTCACACCTGCTAGAATGGCTACCGTCAACAAATCAACAAATGACAAGTGACGAGGATGTGGAAGAAATGGAACCCTAGTACACTGCTGTTAGGAATACAGCCTGGTGCAGCCACTATGGAAAACAGTATGGAGTTTTCTCAAGAAATTCGAAATGGAACTGCCATTTGACCCTGTGATCCCACTTCTGGGAATTTATCCTAAGAATCCTGAAACACCAATCAGAAAGAATATATGCACCCTTATGTGCATAGCAGCACTATTTACAACAGCTAAGATCTGGAAACAGCCCAAGTACTTATCAGTAGATAAGTAGATAAGAAAGCTGTGGGATACTATTTACCTGTAAAAAAAGGTTTGATATTCTACCCTTTGAGACTGTGAAGTAGAGAATATTATGCTAAGTGATACAAGCCAATTAGAGAAAGACAATTATCACATGATCTCATCTATATGTGGAATCTAATGAACAAAATTAACTGATGAACAAAATAGATCCATGGACATGGAAGCATGGAACAGGCTGGAAACTTCAGAGGGAAGGGGGGTGGGAAGAGGTTAACCAAAGGTTATATGCATATATCCATAACTCATGGACACAGAAAATAGTGCAGTGAAGGCCAGCAGGGGGATGAGAGTGGTGTCAAGGGGATCAGTGTGGGAGAAAAAGGGGGACATTTGTACTACTTTCAACAAAGAAATTTAAAAAGAAAAAAAAAACATTTTTAGAACCCCTCAATGTGTCATCTGCTGTCAAGTAAATGGCCTCAAAAATGTCCTTCTACATTAAGTTTGCTGAAATCTAGAGATTTTGGGATTGAACCTGCGAAAGGCTTGGCACTCTGGACATTTTTCCAGGTCCTCGTAGAGAACCAGACTCATACATTCCCCGTATCATGTCACCCCTTCCTCCAGTTGTAGGGTTTGAGAGCAGGCTGTGCCTCATTCTTGGGAGGAGCATTTCCACCTGACACCCTTTCATTTCTGTTTTCCTTACCCAGATCAGCTTTCTGAGGTGTTTTTTAGGGTACCAGGAGAAATGATCACAGGGTCCTGGAAAGCCAGGGTAATGGTGAATATTTTCTGGATTTTCACCCTGGCTGTCACAGGATAGACACATTCTCCTCTGTCTAGACTGCCTCGTTTGTACCTGATAGAGCTCTAGCCCTTGGAAGTGTGACTTACCTTACCTACATCCTGTTTAATCCATGACTTGGTCAATCACCAGGTAGTCAACTCTGAAAAACAATACTGCAGCAAAGGATAAAATATACATTCCTTTGTTCAGCTTGAAAACTTCTACAGGCTGAGAATCACATCAGAGAAAACAAAGTAGGAAGCACCAGAAATCTGTCTTCTCACTAGGCAGCAGTTGTACTGGCAGAATCTCTTACTTGCAGCTTCCAGGGGAAGGGTTGGAACAATTATTTTTGGCCCTTAGTTCAGTAGATGCTACCCATCACCCACCCCTCAGCTCCATGGCAGACAGCTATGCATGTATTCTTGGAGTGGCTTACACATGGCTTGCAGTAGCCAGTAAGGACTTCGTTCTCCAAATTTTGAGCCTCTGTGTTCTGACTGATGCACCTGATCATAGAAATGGACCACCATTGTTACAACCCTCACTGGTTGAAGTAGGGAATTTAAAGAACCAGATCCTGGGGTTTGTTCCCCTTTTTATCCTTTTAGGGGCCAGACATGTCAGGACCTTGAAAAGCAACTACATATATGAGGGAATTCAGAAAGTTACCATGCATGGTCATGGAATGCCTCAGGATAAAAAAATAAAATAAAAAACATAAGAAAGGCCTGAGAAAACTGTAAGTTTAAACCTTAGGCTGAACCCTGACAGAGACACCCTACAACAATTTTAAAACCCAGCTAATCCTGGAGAATCTTGAGTTCCTGAGATGCTACATAACAATGTACAGCTGTCTAGATTTCAAAGAAAAAAATCATGAGTCATATAAAGTAACAGGACAGTATAGCCCAGTCAAAGGGAAAAAAATCAGAAACCATCCCTGATGCAGGTCAGATTATGTACCTGTTAGACAAATACTTTAAGAACAGCTGTCTTAAAGATTCTCAGACAGAGTTAGAGTAAGATCCACACAAAATCAAGAAAACTGTGAGAACAAAATGAAAATACTAAAGAGAAAACAAAAAGGAACCAAGAAGCTCAACAAACTCTCAGTAGGTTAAATTCTGAGACCCACACTAAGATACATTGGACTCAAACCCTTGAAAGCAAAAGGCAACAGAGACTTTTTAAAGCAGCCAGAAGAAAGCTATTGGCACATGCAGTGGGTCCTCTAAAACTGGCAAATTTTTAATCAGAAACTTAGGAAGGCAGAAGATAGCAGATTGATATATTTGAAGTGCTGAGGAAAAAATTGTGGACCAGGAGTTCTATGTCTATCAAAACCATCTTTCAAAGGTAAGGGCAAAATTAAGACATTGCCAGAAAAACAAATGGTAGACTTACCTTGTGAGAAATGTTAATGGGAGTCTTTCAGGTTGAAATGAAAGGACACTAAACGCTTACTTGAAGCCATATGAAGAAATGAATTTCTCTAGTCAAGGTAAATAAATGGGCAGTTATATAAGCTAGTGTTATTTTCACTTTTGTCCCTTCCACTTGTTTTTTTTTCTGAGATTTGAGAGACTAATGCATTAAAAAACAACTATTAGGCTGGTTTTGGACAAACAATGCATTAGGTATAATTTTGTGACATTAATAACTGACAAGAGGTGAGCATTGAGCTGTTTAGGAGAATTTTGTATGCTATTGAAGTTAAGCTGATATAAATTCAAGAATTTATTTCTTGAATAAATTTAACTTTAAAGGAATAAGTTTAATTCCTATGATAACCACAACGGAAATAGATGTGGAATATACACAAAGGAAATGAGAAGGGAATTTAAAAGTTGTGCTAAACTACAAAAGAGTAAGGAGTACTACCTGAAGGGCAGGAAACCCTTTCACTGACAGCCCCAAGGTGGAGAAGGAACAGGAGGAGGCCAAGGGCAGCACCCTGGACGAGGGACCACTTGTCAAAGCAGTAGGGAGCACAGAAGGTGTCGAAAGCATGCCAGCACAGCCCCCGGTGCTCCCAGAGCTGGCCCCTGGGGCCTGTCACCCCCACCGTTCTGGTGGAAGACGAGGAGGCCATGCCCAGGCTAGGCGGAGCACTGCAGCACCAGATCCCTGGCATCCTAGGTCTCAACATGGAGGAGGAGGGCAGTGGGGGTGCCCTATGACTAGGATCAGGGCTGGGTGCAGGGATTAATGCGACAGAAGCTGGAAGCCAAGCTTAATGAAGTTATTCTCACCCCCCCCCCCCTCCGCAAAGAGGATTGAAAGAAATGAAGGACAAAAAAGCTACAATGCATGTAGAAAACAAATGGCAAAAGGGCAAAAGTCCCTCACCAGAAACTACCTGATATGTAAATGGATTAAACTCTCCAATCAAAAGACAGAATTTTGCACAATGGATAGCAACAAAAACAAAATATCATGACCCACGTATACACTATCTATAAGATACTATAAATACATTGAAAACAAAAGTATGGTAAAAGATATTTTATGCAAAAAGTAACCAAAAGAGAGTAGAGATGACTACTAATATCAGACAAAATACATTTTAAACCAAATATTATAAGACACAAGGAAGACATATATTAATGAAAGGTACAGTACAGCAAGAAGGTATAAAAATTATCCATATACACCTACATACCTAATAACAGACCCTGAAAATATTTGAATCAGAAATTAACAGAATTGAAGGGAGATATAGACAGTTCTACAATAATAATTGGAGAGTTCAGTATTCCATCTTCAATAATTGGTAGAACAACCAGACAGAAGTAAAGAAAAAGAGGACTTGAGGAATATAAGAAACCAACTAGACCTGAAAGAATTATACAGAACATTCCACTCAACACAAAGTACGCCTGTGATATTCACCAGTAAAGACATTATGTTAAGCCACAAATTAAGTCCCAATGATTTAAAAAGATACACATACAGAGTTCTCCCACAAGGGGATGAAGTTAGAAACCAATAACAGATGAAAAAAGAAACCCACAAATATGTGGAAATTAAACAATACACATAAACAACCAGTGGAACAAAGAAGAAATCATAATGAAAATTAAAAAATAAAGACAAATGAGAACAAAATAAAACATGCCCAAGTTATGGGTTGCAGCAAAAAAAGTGCTAAGAGGGATATTTATAGCTATAAACATACTGAAAAAGAAAAAAGATCGCCAGGCAACAATCTAATTTTACAACCTGAGAAACTAGAAAAAGTGCAAACTAAATCCAAGCTAGCAGAAGGAAAAATAATAATAAAGATTAGATTAGAGTTAAATAAAGAATAGAAAAATAATAGGAAAAAATCAACAAAACCTTTTGCTATCTTGATTTAAGAACGCAAGACTCAAATTACTAAAATCAGAAATGAAAATGAGGACATTACTACTGATTCTACAAAAATTAAAAGGATTATAACAACGTTATGTGCTATTTTACACCAACTAACTAGATGACCTAGATTAAATGTAGTTTCTTAGAAATGAAAACCTATCAAGAGAGAATCAGCCCTGGCCAGTTTGGCTCAGCGGTTAGAGCGTCGGCCTGCGGTCCGGAGAGACCCGGGTTCGATTCCCGCTAAGGGCACGTACCTCGGTTGCAGTTTGTCCCCGGCCCTGGTTGGTCGTGCGGGTGGCAGCCACTCGATGTGTCCCTTCACGTCGATGTTTCTCTCTCTCTCTCCCTTCCTCTCTCTCCCTCCCACTCTATCTGTACAAAAAATGGAAAAGTGTCCTCGGGTGAGGATTAAAAAAAAAAAAGAAAAAAGAGAGAATCAGAAAGAAGTAGAAATTCTGAGTAGATGAGTAATCAGAAATCAAGAACCACCTGACAAAGAAAAGACCTGGCTTCACTGGTAAATTCTGCCATACAATTAAAGAAGTAACACCAGTTCTCAAACTTTTTCCAAAAACATTGAAGCGCTAACACTGCTTAGCTCATTCTATAAATCCAGCATTACCTTCTTATTAAAGACAGTTAACTGTCCAATATCCCTATGAACACTGCAAAACTCCTCAACACAGTACTAGCAAACCAAATTCAACAGTATATTAAAAGAATTATACACTAAAAACTATTAAAATAATTCTATACATTGTATAGAATTATATAGCATATTAAAAGAGAGAGAAAGAGAGAGAGAAAGAAAAAGAAAAGGCCTGTAAATTGTAAAGGAAGTGTAAACGTGTCTGTTTGAAGATGATACGGTCTTATATGTAGAAAAGATTCCAGATACACACACACACACACACAAATCTGTTAGCGCTAATATATAATTCAACAAAGCAGGATAGCATTAAAAATCAGTTACATTTCTATACAATAACAACAAACAATCTGAAAGGAAATTAAGAATATAATTTCACTTACAATAGTATAAAAAAGAATAAATTACTTAGAATTTAATGTAAGCAAGGTGGTGAAAGATTTGTACATTGAAAACTACAAAACAGTGCTGAAAGAATTAAAGAAGATACAAAAAAAAAAAATTAGATGGAAAGACATTACATGTTTTTGGATTAGAAAACTTAATATTGCTAACATGACAGTAGATTCCAAACCAATGCAGTGTGATCACTACCAAAATCTCAATGACTTTTTTTTTTTCCCTCCCAGAAATAGGAAAATTTATTTTAAAATTTATATGGAATCACAGGGGATTCTGAATAATCAAAACAATCTTGAAAAAGAACAAAGTTGGACAACTAACAGTTCCTGACTTCAAAATTTACTGCAAAGCTACAATAGTACAAACTGTGTGATACTGTGATAAAGACAGAGTTATGGACTAAGAAAATAGAATAGAGAACCCAGAAGTGAACCCTCACATAATGATCAAATGATTTCGGACAAGAATACCAAGATTATTTGATGTGGAAAAGACAGTCTGTTCAGTGGGTATTGCGGGGCAAACTGTATGCCTTCATGCAAAAGAATGTTAATTGGACCATTACCTTACACCAGTGATGCTGCAAGAATTTTTAAAACATGCAATACCTATTTGTCAGGGGCACTGACCTCTTTCCCCTTAGATTGTCAAATTTAAAAAGTGACAACAGCCAACACAACAATAGCCACCCAGTGTAAATGAATCAAAATTATACTTTTTTTTTTTTTTTGTCAGATTGGCAAAAAAATATATTTCTTGGTGTGCTGCAGAATTTTAGTCATTAGTTTATGTGTGCCATGGGATGAAAAAGGTTGAAAATCACTGCCTTACATTAAATACAAAAATTAACTCAGAATAGATCAAAAACTTAAATAGGTAAGAGCTAAAATGATAAAACTCTTAGGGGAAACATAAACTATAAAAACAGAAAAATTTTATGAAGTTGAGTTTTTGATGACTTCTTGGATATTATACCAAAAGCCCAGGAAACAAAAGAAAAGATAAATTGGACATCAAAAATAAAAATCTTTTGTGCATTAAAGAGAGAGGATATATTTGCAAATCACTTATCTAAGTGGTTCATATTCAGAATCTATATAGAATTCCTGTAACTCAACAACAAAAAATCCAAACAGTTCAAGAATGGGCAAAGAACTTTAATAGACATTTTTGTAAAGAAGATATACAAATGTCTAACAATCACACAAAAATATCCTAACCATCACTAATCACTAGGGAAATCAAGACTCAAGATTTCACATTACACCCATTAGGATGACTATTATAAAAACAAAAAAACAAGTTTGGGTAAGGATGTGGAGAAATTAGAACTCTTTTGCACTGTTAGTGGGCATGTAAAAATGGTCTTGTCCCCACTACTAGAGCAGTTAATGACAAAAAATAAATGTAAGATTACCATTTAGTATAGCAATTTCACTTCTGGGTATATTCCCAAAAGGACTGAAAGAAGAGAGTCAAACAGATAAGTATATACCAGTTTACTATTATTCACAGTAGTTGGAAGGTAGATACAAACCAAATGCCCATTGATGGATGAATGATATATACATACAACTGAATATTTTTTAGCCTTGAAAAGGAAGGAAATTCTGAGTACATGCTTCTACATGAATGAATGTTGAAGACATTATGCTAAGTGAAATTAGCCAGCCACAAAGGACAAATATTATACATTTCCACTTATTTGCAGAATATAGAATAGCCACATATGTAGAGATGGAAAGTAAAAATGGTGGTTAGCAGGGTTTTGGGGGGAGCGGGGAATATTGCTTAATGGTTACAAAGTTTCAGCATGGGGTGTTCTGGAGATGGATGGTGTGATAATTACACAACAATATGAATATACCTAATCCTACTGAAATGTACACTTAAAATGATAAAAAAAAAAAAAGTAAAATTTTTGTTTTATATATTTTACAGTAAAAATTGAAAACCTACAGTCTGCTATACTCTACCTATGCTATATTTTACCACTAGGTGCCTTTTATTCCTCCCAGGTAGTCCTCCTTGTCCACAGTGCGGCTTCCTCTTTCCTTTGCTCACAGTGTCCTCTTCTTTGCTTCCCTTATCTGGAATACCTAGCATTTTTCTCTTGCTGTGATTCTGGCCATCCTTCAAGACCAAGTTCTTAGGCCTCTCCCATGAAATCTTTCCTGATGTCTGTATTCCAGTGTACCCTCCATTTGAAATAGTTTAAAGATATGAGTAGAACTGGGCAGCGGGGTGAGAATGGGATACAGAAATAAATTTTTAGATTGAGTGGCCAAGTTCTGTCCTGAGCATCCACAGTATGGGGCTGTAAATCTCTTGTTATCCACATTTCATAGTTAAGAAAATCAAGGCACTAGCTGATGGCAGAATTGGGCCCCAAACCCAGGCAGTTTGATTCAAGTCCCTGCTCTTCACCACTTCCCACTTGTGCCTCTCAAGCCTGAGAAGGCTGAGGAACCATGGGATTTAGGGGATGGACTGAGTTGCAGTTTATTCTATACCATTATTGAATTATATGAACTTTAGTCACTTAGATGCTTTAATATTGATTCATTTGGCTATGCTATTTAATCTTTAAAATTCTTAAAACTCAGAAAGTCTGTTATGCTTTATTGTTTAATTTTTATATGTTGTCTGCTCTTCTCTCTTCCTAGATGAAAAGTTCCTGAGAGTTAGGGACTCTTTTTTGCATATATTCTTGAAACAGCTCACCCATGATCTTGAATTTATAGATTCACAAGTGCTGCTGGCTGGATAGCCACAGAGATTTAAAGGTCTTGGAACACATGGCAACAAGGTCACACATGGTCAAAGGCAGGATTTAGATATTTTGCCTGCCTCCCCAAGAGAAGCCTTTTCCCTGCCCCTCACCCTGAGTCAGGGACAAGGCTGACTCCTTGGTGACCAGGCTGTGTTTTATGTTACAGGCACACATGGCATTCAGGGATGTGGCTGTGGATTTCACCCAGGAAGAGTGGATATTGCTGAGCCCTGCTCAGAGGTCCCTGTATAGGGAGGTGATGCTGGAAAACTACAGCAACTTGGTCTCACTGGGTAAGCCTGGCATCTGTTAGGATTCCCATTTATGCTGCTGGGCATTTTAGTATATGCTTGAAGCAGCCATCTTGCCTTCTGACTTGGCCCTTGTGTCCATAACCTGCAGCCAACTTGTTTTCTTTTCCTGTGAGCAGGAATTCCATTTTCTAAACCAAAACTCATCAGCCAGCTGGAGCAAGGGAAGGAAACCTGGAAAAAGGAGAGAAAATGCCCACCTGACACCTGTCCAGGTGAGTAGGGACCACTGAGCAAATGGATCATAGAGCTGTGGGCAGCTCAGGGGGTGAGGAAGAGGAAGCACTGCTCAGGTGCTAGAGAGAGAAGCTATACTACTCACTTCCTGGGCTGCTATTTGCATTGCCTGGCATGACCTCCCTTCCAGACCTTCATCATTAATCTAGTACAGGGCTTTTCTGGTGTGTCTTCCTCCACTACAAGTCTTTCTTCCTCCTACTGAGTTTGCCCTCTCTCCCTCACTCAGTTCTCTTCTACATTCATAGGCTTCTTTCTCTTGTTACTATTAAAAAGAAAAAGATCAAGCAAGAGCCCTGGCTCAGTTGGTTGGGCATTGTTCCATGCACCAAGAACTTCCTGGTTGGATTCTTGGTCTGGGCATATGCCAGGTTGTGGGCTTGATCCCCAGTGGGGAGCACGCAGGAGGCAGCCGATTGATTTTGTGCTTGCACATCAATGTTTCTTCTCCCTCAGTAAAAACTAAAAAAAAAAAGAAAAAAAGATAAGCAAGAATGTGGGCTGAAGAAATAAGGGCCCTGGGTGGTTAGAGCGCCAACCCATAGACCAGAGTTGCGGTTCAATTCTGGTCAAGGGCATGTACCTTGGTTGCCATTCAGTCCTCTGCCCTGGTCAGGGTTGAGCGGGAGGCAACCAATTTGTGTGTCTCTCACATTGATGTCTCTCTCATTCTCTCTGTCTCTTTCTCTCTCTGTCTCTCTCTCTCCTCCTCTCCCCCTCCCACTCTCTCTGAAGAGAAATGGAAAAGTATCCTCGGGTGAGGGAGGAAGGCTAAAAATCCAACTGAGAAATTGAAATAGAATTTTTTTTAAACTGTGAGCCAAAAGTAGTTTTTACAGTTTTAAATGTTTATATGAGTAACTATATAATACCCTTAATTTTACCTCTTAGACTCAAAACTTAAACTATTTGCTATCTGACCATTTAAGAAAAAGTTTACTGACCCATGCTCTAAGGAATTATGATATACAGCCCTAACTTTTCTTATCCTACTTATTCTGGCTACCACTTTATGTAAAAATGTAAGAACATTGCACTTGCACAGTTCCAATTACCTCTTCCCCCAACATCCTTTATTCTATAGTTGTCATTTGTATTACACCTATACACATTGTGAATTCCCTAATACAATATGTACTTCTTTTTTTTATTTTTGTTACAGATGTTTCTCCTTTTTGTCTCCATTGACACCCTCCTCCTCATACCCCCCACCTTGCCCCAGCTTTGTAGTCGTATCCATTGGTTATGCATACATGCATATAAGTGATGTGGTTTATCTCTTCCCTCCCACCACCACCCCTCTTCTGCGGGTTGTCAGTCTGTACCCTACTTCCATGTCTCTGGGTCTACCCTATTCCTCAGACTGTTATGTTCATTATATACCACAAATAAGTGAGATCATGTGGTATTTGTCTTTTTCTCCTTGGCTTGTTTCACTTAGTATAATATTTTCCAGGTCCCTTCATGTCATCTCAAAGGATAAGAGATCTTTCTTTCTTACAGCTGCATAGTACTTCATTGTGTATACATACCACAGCTTTTTTATCCATTTGTCTACTGATGGACAGTTGGGCTGTTTCCAGATTTTAGCTATTGTAAATAGTGCTGCTATGAACAAGGGGGTACATATATTCTTTCTGATTGGTGTTTCAGGCTTCTTAGGGTATATTCCTAGAAGTGGGATCACTGGGTCAAATGACAGTTCAATTTTTAACTTTTTGAAGTAACACCATATTGTTTTCCATAGTGGCTGCACCAGTCTGCATTCCCACCAGCAATTTACTAGAGTATACTTTTCTCCACACCCTCACCAACTTGTTTGATGATTTGTTGATGGTGGCCATTCTGACAGGTGTAGGTGTGTTGTTTTAATTTGCATCTCTCTGTTGATTACAAATGTTGAGCATTTCTTCATGTCTCTTGGCCATTTGTATGTCCTGTTTGGAGAGTTGTCTATTTAGCTCCTCTGCCCATTTTTCAATTGGGTGCTTTGTCTTCCATTTGTTGAGTTGTATGAGTACTCTATATGTTTTGGAAATTAACCCCTTATCTGTTATATCATTGGCAACGATGCTCTCCCATACAGTGGGTTGCCTTTCCATTATGATGGTTGTTTCTTTTGCTGTGCAGAAGCTTGTGAGTTTGCTGTAGTCCCATGTGTTCACTTTTTCCTTTGTTTCTGTTGCCTTAGGTGATGTATCAGTGAAAATTCTGCTGCATATAATGTCTGAAATTTTGTTGCCTACATTTTCTTCTAGGATATTTATGGATTCATGAGTCACATTTCAGTCGTTTATCCATTTTGAGTTTATTCTTGTGTATGGTGTAAGTTGATGGTCTAGTTTCAGTTTTTTGCATGTAGCTGTCCAATTTTCCCAACACCATTTATTAAAGAGGCTGTCCTTACTCCATTGTATGCTCTTGCCTCCTTTGTCAAATATTAATTGAGTATAATGTCTTTGGTCCATTTCTTGGTTCTCTGTTCTGTTCCACTGGTTATCTGCCTGTTCTTGTGCCAGTACCAGGCTGTTTTGATTACAGTAGCTTTGTAGTATAACGTGATATCTGGTATTGTGATCCCGCTTACTTTGTCCTTCTTTTTCAAGATTGTTGTGGCTGTTCAGGGTCTTTTTTGGTTTCATATGAACTTTTGAAGTATTTGTACTAGTTCTGTGAAATATGTTGTTGGTATTTTGATGGGGATTGCATTGAATCTATAGATTGCTTTGGTAATAGGGACATTTTAATGATGTTAATTCTTCCAATCCATGAACAAGCTATATGCTTCCACTTTTTTATATCTTTCTCTATTTTTTTTTTCAGTGTCCTGTAGTTTTCCGAAAATAGGTCCTTTACTTCTTTGGTTAAGTTTATTCCTAGGTATCTTATTTTTTTGCCATGATGGTGAATCGAATTGTTTTTTTCAGTTTCTCTTTTTGTGAGTTCATTATTGGTGTATAAGAATGCCATCGATTTCTTGACGTTAATTTTGTATCCTGCTACTTTGGCAAATTCATTTATTAAGTCTAGTAAATTTTTGATGGAGTCTTTTTTTTTTTATATTTTCTTTATTATAAGAACAGAGTAAATAGTAGGTATAACATACAAAATATATGTTAATCAATTGTTCATATTATCAGTAAGGCTTTCAAACAATAGTAGGCTATTAGTATTTAAGTTTTGGGGGAGAGAAAATTTATATGTAGATTTTCAACTGCATAGGTGTGGGGGATTGGTGCTCCTAACCCTCATGCTGTTCAAGCATCGACTGTATTATTGTGTTACATTTTTGTCAGGACAAGAAGGGTTATTCTGATGACTTCTCCATGTTGCTTTATGATGACCAATTTTGGACTCTTCTGGAAAGTTTTTTGGTGGCTTGGAAAGTAGTTAACAGTCATCAGAACATAGTCATTGTGAGCTGTTACTGGCTACCAGCCTGTAAAAGTCAGGCTATAAAACTTGGTTTAGCATCAGAACCTGATACCTAAGGATGTCTGTTTGGGTTGTGCAAAAACTCAGTCTTTGCATATTGAGAGAATGAAAATGTTTAACCCATTCATAAATTCTATATTTCATAAATATTGTTATAATTGCACCCGAATCAACTTTAAGTTTGGAAAATTGCCCATGAGTCAGAACTACGGGATATGAATGTGAACGCCATGGTAACTTTCCTGTAACGCAGTTTGTTAAACATTCTCCCCCTTAGCACTCATGATCTTCCATCTCCCCTTCTTCCACTCTCACTCCGTGGCACTGTGCATTCTGGCTGTTATGAGCACTTTCATATTCTTGCACTGATGAGTTTATAATTGAAGAAACCTTCATGAAGGTGTTATTACACGTGGCACTGTTCTAGATGCTGGCATAAACAAGGTGAACTTTGTACAGGCAATATTCTTAAAGTGCTCATGGTCTTGGGCTTCAGCAGAGGGAGGGTGGACTAGACTGGAACTGTATGGGGAAACGGGATTTGGCGGGCACTCAGAGCTTTTGCTGAGTTGCACCATGCAGGACTGTGGTCATCATACTCCTTCCCAGGGCTCTGGGGAGAGGCAGCAGCCCCTCCCTTCTTGATGGAGTCTTTAGGGTTTTCTATGTATAATGTCATCTGCAAATAATGAGTTTCACTTCCTCCTTTCCAATTTGGATCCCTTTTATTTTTACTTCATGTCTGATTGCAATATGTATTTCTTAATCAAGAAAAAAAATATTATTTTATATGCATTCAGATAATTTACCATTTTGTATACACTTCATTTTTTTCTGGAGATCTGAGTTTCCACCCGGTATTTTTCTTTAGCCTAAAGTGCTTGTGTTCAGCAGTGCTTATGGTGCAGGTGGCAGTGTACTTGCTTATATTTTGTTTTTCTGAGTGTGTCTTTAGTCTTGAAATGTGTTTTTACTGGATATAGAATTCTAGATTGGTTTATTTATCTTTTTAACACTGTTAAGATATTGTTCCCCTGTTCTGGCCTCCATTGTTTCTGATGAGAAAATCAGTTGTCATTTCTATAATTGTTACTCAGTTTTTTTGTTACCTTTTCCCCCCTCCTCTGGCTACTTCCAAACTTTACTCTGTATTTTTTGTACTCAGCTGTTTGTCTATGATGTGACTGTTTGGGCATGCTTTTCTTTGTATTTTACCTGCTTCTGAGTCACTGAGATTTTTGAATCTGTAAACTTATGGCTAGATCCAAATTTGGGAAATTTTTGGCCATTGTTCTTTCACATGCTTTTTTCTGCTCCATTCTCTCTCTCTCTGTTGGGGACTACAATTAAATATGTATTAGTCCTTTTGCATTGTCCCACAGATTATGGAGCCTGTCCATCTTTTTTCTCTCTGTTACTCAGATTGGATGATTTCTTTTGATCTGTCTTTAAGTTTACTGTCTCTTCTTATCACCTCTGATATGCTGTCAAGCCCTGGCCAGTGCATTTTTCATTTCAGATATTGTATTTTTCAGTTTTGTCATTTCCATTTACTTTTATTATAATTTTCTGCTTTTGTATTTCTATTTTCTATCTGTTTATTAATGATGAGCAGATTTTTTTTTACCTTCTTTATCAGAATAACTCAGATACTTAATGGATATATTATTAAATGAAAAGTTACGGAATAGTGTTGTTCAGTTTTTTGTTAAAAAAGAGAAGTATGTGAACATAGAAGTCTGTATTGTTATTTACCATGACTAGTGATTACCACAGGGCGGGGATAGAATTGGAGAGATTGGGCAGGTGTTTCTGGGAATTATTTTTTCTACTTGGGATTATTTTTAAATGATAGAAGTATAGATAATTTTGAGGAATTATGTGTGTCTTTTAATTTTTAAAATACTTTTGACAGTTTTATAAATGATTCATGCATGGAGAAGTGTATGTGTTTTTTTATGTAAGAAATTTCTATTTCTCTGTCTTATTAAATTTAAAAGAGAGCCTTACAATTAACTATCCTAGAATCAAGGGATTATAGCATGTATAATAGAAATTATTTATATTTTTAAAGTTATATCTTTATTTTTTATCTCCTAGGAAGAGTCATAAAGCTCCACAGTGTCATTGTAATTTATATCAAATCCTGCATTTATTTCTAAGTTTTTGCCTTACATTTTACTTTAGTAAACTGTTAGATGTAAAAAGATTTATCACAATTTAATCACATTTATTAATAAAGTTTTTTTTTTTTTTTTAAGTATTTATTTATTTATTTTTTTTTTTTTAAATCCTCACCCGAGGACATTTTTCCATTTTTTGTACAGACAGAGTGGGAGGGAGAGAGAGGAAGAGAGAGAGAGAGAGAGAGAGAGAAACATCGATGTGAAAGGGACACATCAAGTGGCTGCCACCCGCAGGGCCAACCAGGGCCGGGGACAAACTGCAACCAAGGTACATGCCCCTAGCGGGAACCGAACCCGGGTCTCTCCGGACCGCAGGCGGACGCTCTAACCGCTGAGCCAAACCGGCCAGGGCATTAATAAAGTTTTTAACATTAAAATTCTCTTTATTCCATGTGATACTTCTTTTAAATTTTTTTCTGGCTAGTCTTAGCGCTCACTTTCTTGTGTATTTTTTGGTAAAGTATTTCTGTGTTCATTCTTTTATTTTTAAATAAAAATAATGTGATTTGGGTATTCTACTTTTAAGCAATAGCATGCTACTGGAATTACATTTTATGCCCAAAACAAGTATTATCTTTTATAATAGCGACTATGGCCCTTTCTCATTTACTGTTATTGATAAGTTTCATAGGACTTACTTAGGGGCTGACTATGGGGCAGATACATAGATGCTTGATTACAGTAATAGGAAAAGTCAGGGCAAAGGAAGTAAAGGCTGCCAAAACAAAATGCCACAGATTAGGTGGCATAAACAACAGAAGTTTATTTTCTTACAGTTCTGGAGATTTAGAATTCTTGGACAATCAATGTGTCAGCAGGTTTGGTTGCTCAGGAGGCCTCTCTCCTTGGCTTGCAAATGATTGCCTTCTTACTATGTCCTCACATGGTCTTTCTTCTGTGTGTGCACATGTCTATTGTCTCATCCTCCTCTTGTAAGGACACCACTTACATTGGATTAGGGCCCCACCCTTATGAGCTCTCTTAACCTTAATTACTGCTTTAAAGCCCCAATCTCCAAATACAGTAGCACTTTATATAGGATGGAATGATTCTGGAACTTAAAAACAGTTGGATTTTAAAAGTTCAGTTCACTGATCAAGGAAAGAATGTTAAGGTAGAACCAGTAAGAGCTGTACTTGGTTGTTCAAAATGTGTGATCATTTATTGCCTTCAGCTGACTAGAACCAGTTGTGATGAAACAATACTTTTAATGTTGACATCTCCTACACAAGAGGTACTATAAGAAGAACATTTTTCTTAATTTATATTGATATCTGGGGAAATTTATGTATTTTTTAATTCTTGCCCAATAACATGTTTAAGAGAGGGAGAAAGAGAGAGAAAAAAAAAAAATCAATGTGAGAGAGAAACACTGGTCAGCTGCTCTCTACATATGCCCCCAACCAGAATTAAACTGGCAACTCAGGTATGTGCCCTAATGGGGAATCGGACCGGCAACCTTTCTGTGCACTGGACAATGCTCTAACCAACTGAGCTACTCTGGCTGGGGCTGGGAAATTTTTTATTTAGATTAATTGTAGAAAAATTATCAGGGCTTGAACTGGTCAGAAGCACCAGAAGGAGCATCTCTTAAGGCTCTTTGTGTTGCCTATTGCTATAAACCCACCACCTTGTAAGAATTCTGGCACAAAGTAATCCTCCAGTAAATATTTGTTAGTGAGTGGGGAAGCTAGTTAGGCATCTAACACATGATCTGTTTAGCCACATTTTTGTGCTGCATCTTATACTAGGAGTTCTCCGGTCTGAATGACTGTTCTTTCAGTCTGTTCCCTTGTCACCACAGGGAAATAGTGAAAGATATGACATTTCTACATGGGTCCTCTGGTGACAGATCTCTCAGTTAAAGAAAATGCTTGTGGACACAGTTTATAGTAGTGGGGATGGTTGTGAATTAGAAGATAATTGTAGTGGTGAGGGGAAAGACTTGCATATTGGACCTATTTATACAGAACTGATACTGCCTGTGATGCTTTATAGTCTGATACATCAAATAGGTGTATGAGGTGAGTTTTCTGGATTGTAGTGGAAATTGGAAGATGTTGTCATGGGCTGAAAAAGTGGTCATGTCAAGGAAGGTTTTGTTTCTGTAGCACTTAAGTTTTAAGCATTTTGAAGAACAGGATATTGAATCTCACTATTAGACTTGACAGAATTACTTGGGTTGCCCCACTGAGTTTCATTTCTGATTCTGACTCTTCTCTCTGCAGGAGAACCAAAGCCAGAACTCCACCTCTGTGCTTTCTGCCCTATGGATTTCTCTGGTCAGAAGTTCCATGTGCAGCATATGCTGTGTAATCACCCGCCCTGGATCTTCCCATGCTTGTGTGCAGAAAATCACATCCAGCCAGGGGATCTGTGCCAAGGGGACCAGAAAAAGCATCAACAAGCCTCTGACCCCAGTTCCTGGAGTGATAAAGCAGAAGGGCAAGAGAGAGAAGTCACCAAGCCTTCATTTGGAAAGACAAAGAAAAGAACTTCAGCAGCATTCTCCAAGCCACCACAAAGGCAGCCAGTCAGCTCTAGGAATGGCATCAGAGGGGTAGAAATAGATGCAAGCCCTACTCAGATGGGGAATCCTGAGGAAACAGACCAGTTGTTGAAGAGGATACAAGACTTAGGATTTGGAACAGTTAATTGTGGAGAGTGTGGACTGGGCTTCAGCAAGATGACAAACCTGCTTAGTCACCAGAGGATACACTCAGGGGAGAAGCCATATGTGTGTGGGGTGTGTGAAAAGGGCTTTAGTCTAAAGAAAAGCCTTGCCAGGCACCAGAAGGCACACTCAGGGGAGAAACCTATTGTGTGCAGAGAGTGTGGACGAGGATTTAACCGGAAGTCAACACTTATCATACATGAGAGGACACACTCGGGCGAAAAGCCTTATATGTGCACTGAATGTGGGCGAGGCTTTAGTCAGAAGTCAAACCTCATCATACACCAGAGGACACACTCGGGGGAGAAGCCCTATGTGTGCCGGGAGTGTGGGAAAGGCTTTAGCCAGAAGTCAGCTGTCGTTAGACACCAGAGGACACATTTAGAGGAAAAGACAATCGTGTGCAATGATTGTGGACTAGGCTTCAGTGATAGGTCCAACCTCATCTCACACCAGAGAACGCACTCAGGGGAGAAGCCTTATGCCTGCAAGGAGTGTGGGCGATGCTTTAGGCAGAGGACAACCCTTGTCAACCACCAGAGGACACACTCAAAGGAAAAGCCTTATGTATGTGGAGTGTGTGGGCACAGCTTTAGCCAGAATTCAACCCTCATCTCACATAGGCGGACACACACTGGGGAAAAGCCTTATGTGTGTGGGGTGTGTGGGCGAGGCTTTAGTCTGAAGTCACACCTCAACAGACACCAGAACATACACTCAGGGGATAAGCCCATCGTATGCAAGGATTGTGGGCGAGGCTTTAGCCAGCAATCAAATCTCATCAGACACCAGAGGACGCACTCAGGGGAAAAGCCCATGGTATGTGAGGAGTGTGGGCGAGGCTTCAGCCAGAAGTCAAACCTCATTGCACACCAGAGGACACACTCAGGGGAAAAGCCATATGTGTGCAGGGAGTGTGAACGAGGCTTCAGTCACCAGGCAGGTCTTATCAGGCACAAGAGAAAACACTCGAGGGAGAAGCCTTACATGTGCAAGCAATGTGAACTAGGCTTTAGCAATAAGTCAGCTTTAATCACACATAAATGGGTACATTCGAAAGAGAAATCCTGTGTATGCAGAGTGTGTGGCCAAGGCTTTATCCAGAAGTCATACCTCATCTTACATCAGATGACACACCAGGAGGAGAAGCCTTAGGTGTACAAGACATGTGCACCAGGCTTTAGCCTGAAGTCTCACCTCAACAAACAGGATGAAATCTCTCCAGCACAAACCTCCGCTCCAGACTGATTTTGAGACCTGTTTGGGGCAATCTTCTGACCTGTTACATTCTGAAAGTCAAGATGGTGGCAGACTAAATAATCAAAATTTTTACACTTTGATGAGATGGAGTAGAAAAATGCATTTCGTAAGTGGTCGAAGGACATTTGGCATAGTTTACTTTCTTCACACTAAGTCTTTATGTTTTATCGCCTTTTGTTCCAATAAACTTTGCTTCTTTACAACCTGTAACCTTTGCTGTGTTCCTCATTTACTCACCTGTAAAGATAGAGAATAAGGAGTGATACAGATATCTGGAACTCCTAAGTCCACTATTCCACAAGAATTTAATTCCTTGGAAGACGTAGGAACCAAGTCACTAGTATATTTATCCAGAAAGTCTAGTCCCTGATATAGGGAGAAAATTTAGGAATTGTATTCAGAGATTTCAGGTGAGGGGAGGAAATTTTTCAGGTTTCTTCTAAAGATATGGCTTCCACTTTCACCTGGAACTACCCTCTTCTTTTGGCTTCTGTGACAGCTCCCCTTCTTGCATCTCTTAGCTCTCAAATGTCTATTATTGTCTTTGCTGAATCAGCTCCTAATCACCTTTCTTGCTTTTTGTCAGGCTTTAGTCCCTAGTTATCCCATCATAGAGCCTCCTTAACAATACATTGTTCTCAGCACTCCATTTTCAGGGGGTCTTTCAGCTGTGATCAAACAATTCTTTAATGTCAGAGCCTGGGTTCCAATCACACCCACATAGGACCACCCTTGCTACACCTCTTTATCAGCACTCTAACAATGTAATGGTATTTAACCACGTTCTCTCCTCAGCCCTACATTAACAGGGATAAGACTCTTTTTTTTTATTTTATTTTATTTTTTTTATTTTTTTTATCCTCACCTGAGGACACTTTTTCATTCTTTGTTCAGATAGAGCAGGAGGGAGAGAGAGAGAGAGAGAAACATCGATGTGAAAGGGACACATCGAGTGGCTGCCACCCGCACGACCAACCAGGGCCGGGGACAAACTGCAACCGAGGTACATGCCCTTAGCGGGAACCGAACCCGGGTCTCTCCGGACCACAGGCCGACGCTCTAACCGCTGAGCCAAACCGGCCAGGGCAACAGGGATAAGACTCTTGAAGCCACACTCCCAAATCAGTCATGAAATATAAGGGCTTAGAACTTAAAATCATGCTCCTCAGCACTCCATCTGAGGCCCAGTCTCTATGCCAGCCATCTAATAACTTCACTAAGGTCCCTTAGCCATACACTCTAAATAGTTCTCCAATTACAAGGCTGATATTCAACCATGTTTAAAGATTTTTAACCATACCTCGTCCATTGTATTTCAGTCTAAAGTTTTTGCCCAAAACAAGTGGGCTTCAAGGTAATCATCTCAAGGATGTGGGAGTAACACCCTTTTTTATGACTTCAAAAGATTTGAGTGTACAGTTCCTAGACCCTCTCTCAACCACACAGAATGGTTTCTGTGATTTTTAAGGATATCATCCTATAGCATCCTGACATTCAACCCAAACCATAGGAGGGATTGATTTGAAGAGCTTTGTAGATGTGGATTTATCTAGTGAAATGAACTACAAGAGCCATGGGCAACCCATGACATTTGTAATAGAAACACCAGCTTAGTCTGGAAAGGAAAAAGAAAAATCCCTTTAGGCAGGGAGACGGGCTAAGAAATGTACCATTTTGCAGATATCATTTGCAAAAATTTGAAAATATTCTTTTGTAGACTAGAAACAGATACACTTATCATTAATCTTGGAAATATAAATTGATATAACTCCTATGGTGGACAACTTAGTATTTTTACCAAATTTTAAAATTTATGTTCCCCTTGAGCCCATAATCTCATTTAATGGAATTTATTCAATAGCTATACATGTTCATGTGCAAAATGGTTTATATTTTTGGTGCAGTAGTAATTTCAAATTTTAGTAAGGAAAAATGTACACCAATAGAGAAACTCATTCAATAAAAGTCAATCATGCAATATGTTGCTGTTATATTGTCAAAGAATGAGAGGATTATCTCTGTGTACTTAAATGAGAGGATCTCCAAAATTAATCAATAGGGAGAAGGTTGGAGTAAATAATCTGAGAATGCCATGTCCAGTGTGCCATTTTAGGTATAAAAGAAGCAATAGAAGAACATATTTTTAGAAGAACTAATTAGAAGAACTTATATTTCCCAATTTCAAAACTTACTAAAGCTATACTAAGCAACTAATCAGTGGAGTTTCTTGATCAAAAGCCCTATAGCAGAATTTTCTTCCATAATAGCACAAGAAATTCATTTTTTAATCTAAATTTAAAGTCTAAGTTTTGCACCTAAACTTTACACACTGATTTTTTTCTTCAAAAATGGCCCAGACTTTTTTTTTAAACCAAATTGGCATAATTGGGATTTTCTGACTATAATACCACACTAGTCTTGAAAAATCAAATTTTTACCCAAATTCACTAAGTCTTAGGGTTTTTGGAAATAATTCTTATGCTGGGTTTTTCTAAGATGATCCAAATATGTGATTTTTCATATCTATTGCTCAAATTGTTACAGTGGTATGGTTATAAATTCAATGCTACATTATTTTACAAAATATATACTTTTTTATCCAAATTTATTCAAATCATTGGTTTGAGGGTGCACAAATCCTTTGTCCAATATTCCCCCAAATGGACAAAAAACATGATTTAAAATATATAATTTTATATAAATAGTGGAGTTTGGGAAATAAGTCATATGCCAACTATTTGTCCCCAGATGCCCTGACACTGTGATATTTTCAACCAAATATACTCAAATTTGGGGGCTTATTAGAAGTAGGTCCTAAAACAGATTTTTCTGTTCTTCTAAAATAAGCAGAAAGTATGATTTCTTATCCAAATTCACTGAAATCTTGGCATCTTTTGGACATAACTCCTATGCAAGATTTCTCTTCCAAATAGCCTAGAAATTCAATTTTTCAGACTGGCTCAAATGGGTTTTTGGAGTTCTTGGACATAATTTCTATGCCAGACTTTCTTTCAGAGTGGCCTAAAAATGTGATATTTCATGTTCTGAAATAATGTTCTGAAATTGTGGAGTTTTGGTAAGCTCTGTGATAGAGTGTTCTTTGAAAATGTCCATAAAATGTTACTTTTTGTTAAAAATTTACTAATATTGTAGGGTTTTTTAGACATAAGTCTGTGCCAGATTTTCTTCCAATATGGCCCCTAAACATGATACTTTTTAAACCCAAATTTATTCCGAAATGCAGTTTCTTAGATGTAAGCTCTATGCCAGCTTTTTCCCCCCATTAAAAGTGGATTTCTTTAGATATATCCCATGTGTTTTTTTTTTCTTCCAAAATGGTTCCGAAGGAGGTTTTTTTGTTTTATTTTGTTGTTGTTTTTTTTAACATAGCTATATGCCATAGTTTTCTTCCAAAATGCTGTGAAAACAAAATATTTTATCCAAATCTGCTAAATATTGGTTTTAGACATGAATCATCCACCATAATTTTATGTCCAACATGGCCCAGAAATGTTTTTTTTAATCCATATTTAAATTGTGAAGTGTTTTGGACATAAATCTTAAGTTTTTCTTCAAAATGGCCTGAAATAAGATTTTTCATTCAAACTTGCCTCAAACTTTAGGTTTTGGATGTAAATCCTCTGCCAGATCATTCTTTCAAAATGGCCTGAAAATATGATTTATCTCCATCAAAAATTACATGAATCATAAATTTTTTAGGGTTTTTTGTTTTGTTTTGTTATTGTTTGATAGTGTTTAAGTCCTGGCACAGTAAATTACAGTTCAGTACAGGTGAAAAAAAAAAGTGTACAAATAAATATACACCATATATCCCAATATAAATGGTTCTCAGTATCTGAAAATGTCTTTACTAAGGGAATTAATACCTAAATATGTGTACAGTTGAACATCTATTCCAATGAGAGTCCTTTTTATATACTCTTAACATATAATATCTATTCTTTGGCTTGAGGCTTGAGTTTATTTCATTTTTCTAGAGTCTGGTATTGTTTCTTGTTTTCTCATATTTCTTCAGCAATATCAAAGACATAGTTCATGAAAATATTTTCATACTAAAATTAATCCAAGAGTATCTCTGGTTCTTACTTTGTACCATTTTTCTGAGTTTTGTCTTTAAGGGAACAGCACACTTAAAACCTATCCATATAGGGTGTGATGTCACTGAAAATGGTAGAATAGGGGACTATAAAACTCTTCCTCTCCACAAAAGCAAAGAATAAGTTGGCAAAAACTGTTAGAATCAACTTTTTCAGAACTCTGGAATCTATTTTTTTAAACCTACAACCAGGGGATGCTAAATGGAGAAATGAGCAGTTAATCTTTGGTAACTGAGTGCTGTGATATTAAATCTCATCTGCCTAACATCTCCCACCCCATCTCAGCAGCAGCCATATTCTGAGTGAAGGTTATTAGTACCAGAGGGAGAAATGTGGACCTTCTTCCCAAGGAATCATTACTGCATATTTGATCCATTTGGTGACTCCATGAAGGATTGGCTTAGGGATTTGCCTTTGTTTCACCTAACTTAGAAATTCCCCAGGGCAGAAGCAGCTTCTCAGGTGGCATTTATTGAAAGCATTTAAAGGTAAATATATTAACCTCAACCACCTGAGGCAACAGATAACAGATGGGGAAAGCAATAGACAGGCAAAAATTCTGCAAAGTTAGAAAAGGAGATACATGTGGACAAATGAGGACTTTTAAAGGCCTACATATATACCAGGAATCTAGAAGATGACCTCTATACCCAGGGATGGACATATGCTCATAAAAGACCTGAAAAGACCCTAATCTTTTACTTATGGCTGACTTTCAGGGTCCACATATAGAAGAATAAAAGCAAAGGCAGAATTTTAAATAGGTTAAACATTGATGGAGTGCCCCATACAGAGCCAACCTGTAAAACTGGGAGAGTATTTTGAATTTCTGGTTCTAGGTGTTTAACAAAATCACTGTCAAATCATTAGCTGACTAGTAAGCTAACAGAACAGAGACTTTAATAGCTACACATGACAAAGAATACAGTCTTTACAAAAAATGGTTTAGAAAAGTCACTAAACAAAAACAACCCATAACAAGCAACAACAACAAGACCTGAGAGGGAACAGCCTCTGATTTGTACAGGTCCACATTATAGTATGCAAAACTTTCGGTTTTTAACAAAAAATTATGAGGCATGCAAAAAACAAAACATTATGAAAATTCACAGAGATGTAAGTTAACAGAAACTGTCCCTGAGGAAGACCAGACATTGGACTTACTAGATCAAGATTTTAAATAAGCTGTCCTAAAATATGTTCAAAGATACTGTCAACAATAAAAAAATAAGTAAATCAAAAAATATGTTCAAAGAGCTAAAGGAATCCTAAAAAAAAGAAAGAAAAAAAGAAAACCAAGAGAACAGTGTGTCACAAATACAGAATATCAATAAAGATATAGACATTATATCATGGAACCCAACAGAAATTCTAGAGCTGAAAAGTACAATAATTGAGATGAAAAATTAAATAGAGGGGTTCAATAGCAGAAAAAAAGAATTGGCAAAATTGAAGCAGGTCAATTGAGATTATCAAGCATGAGAAGCATAAAGAAATAAGAGTAAAGAAAAATGAACAGAGCCTCAGAGTACACCAACATACACGTAGTAGGAGTCTCAGGAGAAGAAAGCAGAGAAAATATTAAAGAAATAATGACCACAGATTGTCTAGATGTGATGAAAGACATAAATATATACATGCAAGAAGCTTTGTAAACTCCAACTAAAATAGAGATCTACACCAAGACACATTATAGTCAAATTGTCACACACACACACACACACACACACACACACACACACACACACAGAATCTTGAAAGCCGCAAGAGAAAAGAGACTTCTCATATACAAGAGATCCTCAATATGATTAAGAGCCATTTTTTCATGAATTCCAGAAGATGGTAGGTGCTAAAAAAAAAGGGGGGGGGTCAATCAAAAATTTTATATCTCAAAAGATTAAAAGAGAAATAAAGGTAATTCCTGATAAACAAACTGAGTGAGTTCATCACTTAGTAGACCTATCCTACAAGAAATGTTAGAGGTTGCCCTGGCCCATGTGGCTCAGTTGGTTGGGTACTGTCCCATGCACTGAGGGGTTGCTGGTTCGATTTCCAGTCAGAGTGCATGCCCAAGTTGTGGGCTTGATCCCTAGTGTGGGGCATCCAGGGGGCAGCCAATCAATGTTTAGCTCTCACATCAATGTCTCACTCTCTTTCTCTCCCTCTCCCTTCCTCTCTCTCTAAAAATCAATTTTAAAAATCTTTTTTTTAAAAAGCCCTGGCTGATGTGGATTAATTAGTTGGTTGTCATCCTATGCACTAAAATGTTGCCAGTTCACTTGGACACATACCCAGGTTGTTGGCTCAATCCTCAGTGCAGGGCATTCAGGAGGCAACAGATTAATGTTTTGTTCTCATATCACTATTTCTCTCTCTCTCTTTCTCTCTCTAAAAATCAATTTGAAAATCTAAAAAAAAAAAAAAAACCCACACAAAGAAATGCTAGGGGCTGAAAGGACACTAGACAACAAGTTGAAGCCATACAAATAAATAAAGGTGGCTGCATAGTTAAGTATAAAGTCAGTATTATTGTATTTTGGGGCTGTAAATTCTCTTTTTTTCCTAATATGATTTAAAAGGCAAATGAATAAACACTAATTATAAACCTGTGTTAATGAGCACATGATATGGAAAGATATGATTTGTGACAATAACATGGGGGGTGGTGAAACTATATAGGAGTAGAATTTTTGTATATTATTTAAGTTGGCATTAATTCTAACTAGATTGTTATAAATTTAAGACAATAGTTATAATCCCCAGAATAATGCTAAAGAAAAAAATAACTAGAAAAAATACAGAAATGTATTCTGTACATATATAAATATGTATACAGAGAATATATATTTTGAGAAGGAATCAAAATAATACACTTGAAAAATCAAATTAAAAAAAAAAAGTCACTATTCAAAGAATTAGGGGACACAAAAATATATAAGCTACATAGAAAACAAATACAAAATTTGCAAAAGTATGTCCTTTATCAGTATGAATAATTGTATGTCAAGAAATTAGTTAAGTTAGATGAAATTGTTAGAAACAACCAAATTACAAAATAATCATGAATAAATACAAAATCTGAACAGACCAATAATGAGTAAGGAGATTGAATCAGTCATCAAAAACATTCCAACAAGGAAAATCCCAGGACCAGATGGTTTCACTGGTGAAACCTACCAAATATTTAAAGAAAAATTAACACCAATTTTTCTCAAACTCTTCCAAAAAAAGAAGCGGTAACACGTCCTAACTCTTCTGTGAGGCCAGCAATACCTTGATTGCAAAATCTAACAAAAACATTACAAAAGATTCAGCTACAATTTTCCTTATACATATATATAGAAAAATCCTTAACAAAATACTAGCAACTGAATCTAGCAGTATATTAAAAAGATTTTACACCATAAACAAACAGGTTTCTAATTTAACATATGAAAATCAATTTAATACACCACATTAATAGAATGAAGGGGAGGAAAACACATTCCATTTGTATGAGATATCCAGAATAGGCAAATTCATAGAGACAGAAAACATATTAGTGTTTGCCAAGGGCTAAAAAAAAAAAGGAGAAATAGGAGTGACTACTCTTTGTTAATTATACAAGGTTTTGTTTGGGGTATTAAAAATGTTCTGGAATTCGATAGTCATAATGGTTGCAAAATATTGTGAATGTGCTAAAAGCCATTAAATTGTACACTCTATGGAAAACAATATGGTGTTTCCTCAAAAAATTAAAAACTGAACTGCCATTTGATCCAGTGATCCCACTTCTAGGAATACACCATAACCAATGGACATAGACAACAGTGCTGTGAGGGGTGAGTGGGATCAGGAGAAGGGTGACAATGGGGGGGAAAGAAGAAACATCTGTAACAAAAATAAGTTAATTAATAAAAATAACAATAAAAAATAAATATGATACACTACATTAACAAAATGAAAGATAAAAGTCATATGATCTTATCAACAGATGTCGAAAAAGCATTTGAGAAAATCCAGCACCCATTTCTGGTAAAAACACTTAGCAAAGTGGGAATTAAGGGATCATATCTCAACATGATAAAGACCATATATGTAAAACCTATAGCCAATAATACGTTCAATGGGCAAAAACTAAAAGCATTTCCCTTAAGAACAGGAACAAGACTGGGATGTCCCCTTTCACCACTCTTATTCAGCACAGTCCTGGAAGACTTAGCCACAGCTATCACAAAAGAAGAAAAAATAAAAGCCTTCCAAATTGGAAAAGAGGAAGTGAAACTACCATTATTTGCAGATGACATGATATTATACATAGAAAACCCTAAAGATTTCACCAAAACATTACTAGATTTAATAAATAAATTTGGCAAAGTAACAGGATACAAAATCAACATCCAGAAATTGTTGGCATTTTTATACACCAATAATGAACAAACAGAATGAAAAACAATCCCATTTACCATTGCAACAGAAAAATTAAGATACCTAGGAATAAACTTAACCAAGGAATTAAAAGACCTGTTCTCTAAAACTACAGGACATTGAAAAAAGTAACAGAGGAAAATATAAAAAAGTGGAAGCATATACTATGTTCATGGATTGAAAGAATCAACATCATTATAATGTCCATATTACCCAAAGTAATCTATAGAGTCAATGCAATCCCCATTAAAATGCCAATGGCATATTTCAGAAATCTAGAATAAATACTTCACAAGTTTATGTAGAACCAAAAAGATCCCAAATAGCCACAGCAGTCTTGTAAAAGAAGATCAAAGTTGGAGAGACCACAATACCAGATATCAGGTTATACTACAAAGCCATCGTAATCAAAATAGCTTAGTACTGGCACAAGAATAGGCATATAGATCAATGGAACAGAACAGAGAACCCAGAAATTGACCCAAAACATTATGCCCAATTAATATTTGACGAAGGAAGCAAGAGCATACAATGGAGTAAAGACAGTTTCTTCAATAAATGGTGTTAGGAGAATTGGACAGGTACATGTAAAAAAATGAAACTAAACCACCAATTTACACCATAATAAGAATAAACTCAAAATGGATAAAAGATTTAAATGTGATTCATGAAACTACAAAAATCCTAGAAGAAAATGTAGGCAGCAAAATGTTAGACATCACATGTAGCAGAATTTTTACTGATACATTGCCTAATGCAAGAGGAAAAAAAATTAATACATGGGACTACATCAAACTAAAAAGCTGCTGCACAGCAAAAGAAACAAGCATCAAAATGGAAAAGGAACCCACTATATGGAAGAGCATAATTGCCAACGATACATCAGATAAGGGGTTGGTTTCCAAAATATATAGAGTACTCATGCTACTCAACAAAAGAAAAACAAAGAACCCAACTAAAAAATGGGCTGAGGACCCAAAGATACACTTCTCCAAACAGGACATACAAATGGCCAAGAGACATGTGAAAAAATGCTCAACATCACTAGCCATCAGAGAGATGCAAATTAAAATAACTATGAGGTATCACCTCACACCTGCCAGAATGGCTGCCATCTACAAATCATCAAACAACAAGTGCTGGCGAGGATGTGGAGAAAAGTATACTCTAGTAAACTGCTGGTGGGAATGCAGACTGGTGCAGTCACTCTATCTAAAAAAACAAACAAAAACAAAACAAAAAATCAATGGAAAATTATCCTAGGGTGAGGATTAAAAAACAAAAACAAAAATCCTTTCCAGAATATTGAAGAAAATATAAGGTTATAACATTGTGAGCCTAACATTATACTGGTTCCAAACAAATAACAAAATGATAAGTATAGGTCAACTTCATTTATTTAAAAGACCTGTCAGAATGGCTGCCATCAACAAATCATCAAACAAGTGTTGGCGAGGGTGTGCAAAACAGGGGACTCTAGTACACTGTTGGTGGGAATGCAGACTGGTGCAGCCACTGTGGAAAACACTATGGTGTTACCTCAAAAAGTTAAAAATTGAATTGCCATTTGACCCTGTGATCCCACTTCTAGGAATATACCCTAAGAAGCTTAAAACACCAATAAGAAAGAATATATGTACCCCTATGTTCATGACAGCACTATTTACAATAGCTAAGATCTGGAAACAATCCAAGTGTCCATCAGTAGATGAGTGGATAAAAAAGCTGTGGTACATATACACAATGGAGTACTATGAAGCTGTAAGAAAGATCTCTTATCATTTGAGACGACCTGGAGAGAATATTATGTTAAGAGAAACAAGCCAAGCAGAGAAAGACAAGTATCACATTATCTCACTTATTTGTGGAATATAATGAACTAAACAAACTGATAAACAAAACTGACCCAGAGACATAGAGGTAGGGTACAGAGTGACAAACCTCAGAAAACGGGTGTTTGGGGAAAGAGATAAACCACAGAACTTATATGCATGTACACATAACCAATGGGCATAGACAACAAAGCTGGAGATGGGGTGGGGGGGATGGGAAGGAGGGTGTCAATGGGGGAAAAAGGAGAAACATCTGTAACAAAAACAAATTCATAAAAATAAGTTAAAAATTTAAAAAAAATAAAAGACATAGCTCTAAACAGGTTGAAATGAAACTCAGGAGTGGAATGTAGTAAGAATATGTTGTATTTATCCCAGGAATGGAGGCATAATTCAAAAACATATATTATCAATGTAATTAATTCACTAATGAGAAAAAAAACTTATTTCAATGGGTGCCAAAAATCATTTGCATAGTTTTAATTCCTGATATGTTAATAACATTAGGAATAAGTGGAAACTAAATTTCGCAACTAGGAAATTTACACTTACATATGTGGCTGGTGTTACATTTCTATTATATTGCGCTGCTCTGGACTCTAGAAGATACTCTGCTTCTATAGGACAAAAAGAACTTCTCCAAATCAATGAGAAAAATATAAGGAACTCAGTTGGCCAATAGACAAGTAGGAACTCACTCACCTTGATGGTAAGGAAGGAATGGCACACTTCAGGCCACTGGAGCCCTGTGGGGATGTGGGATGAAGGCATGAAGCAGCAACCAGGTTTTAGGAGGAGATGGCAGTGGGTCCAGATGCAGGGAGGACATGGTGGTCTGAGCCACCAACCACTGGAAATTCAGCTCCTAGGGCCCAGGCCTTCCCACCTAGAACCCTGAGCACCAACTACAGGGCCTGAGTTGAGACTGCAGGGTGGGGGTTCAAAGGGTAGCGTCCTGCTTCCCTCCTGGCCTCTGGGTGCTGGCTCTCAGGTGGGTATGAGCAGCTCCCACTAGACCTCCTCCTCCAGCTTCTAGTGGTTGGTCAGGAACATATGCAGCTCCAGGGCACACACAGAGGTGCACCACGCAGATGCCCCTATAAGGCAGGGTGGCTGCCTCGTTGTGGAGAAAGCGGGAGCAGACCACCTCTGGCCATTAGCAACTTCAGAGTATGCCTTCCCTCAAGTCACCTTTCCTGGGGTGGCTCTTACCTGGTGACTGAGCTATAGCTATCAAGGCACAGGGGGACACTGATGGACGTCCTCCTCTCCAGTGTCCCATGCCAGAGATGGCTGAGAGTTTGTTGGGACTGCATCACTGATGTCTTCCTTTGCACAATCTCCCTTCTTCCTTTCACACGTGTTGATCCCAAATAAACACACATTCTCTTCCATCCCAACAGTCTCAGCAAATGTTTCTGGAGAACCCAGCCTGGCGCATGCTCTGTGGTGAAGGGCACCAGTGTCTCCTGCAAGTACCCTGTGACCATGAGGAGGAAAGGCGGGGGGGGGAGATGTGTCCCTGTGGGTTCCAGTTTGTCCTCACTTATCCCCACCTCCTGCCCATCTTTTCTTCCCCACTGGGGCCCTGCTGAGCTACAGTGACTTCAGGCCCACAACCAGCCTCACTCACTCCCACAACTGCGTACAGTCCAATTCCTTTAACAAACCTCTTAAACAATATCACTTATAGTGGATTTGCTCTCCCATCAAGCCCCTGATATAGTGTCATTAGGAAAAGAAAAGTAAGCTTCATGAAGAATAAGAAATAGAATACTTGGCCGGTGTTGCTGAGTGGTTAGAGCATCAGCCCATGCACTGAAGGGTTGTGGATTCAATTCCCAGTCAAGGGCATGTACCTGGGTTGCAGGTTTGATCACCAGACCCCACTGGGGTGAGTGTGGTAGGCAACCAATCAATGTGTCTCTCTCACATCAATGTTTCTCTCTCTCTCTCTCTCTCTCTCTCCCCCCTCCACCCCATCCCCCTGGATTTGAACCTGTGTTCTTGCTTCTTAAATATTAAGTTACCTGTTCATATTTTAAATGAGGTTTGATCTGAAAAAGTGAAATTCGAGGGTGATTTGTGCTGGCCGTAGGCTTTAGTGAAAGGAAAGAGACCTAGTGTGAGATGTCAGGTGTGTGCTTTGCCTCTAGGAGATGGAGGGCAGGACCCTCCAGTGTGGAAAACCCAAGGAACAGTAAAGACATGATCCCTGCACTCAGGGTATGAAAGTTACCCCCAAGAGCTATGATATGACCATGTCTGGAACCCATGGGGCCCTTCGTACTCCCTGAGGACTGGAGAAAATGGTCTTGAACTCCATACCCTGCTCCCTGTCTGTAGATGATACCAAAGCCTGTGAGGTCTAAGCGGTAGCAGCATCTGGTGCCCTAACCCACCTTCCAAGTGTTGTGGCCATTGTTTTACTTCCACCTTCTAAATCTCGAATTCTGTGCAGTTTCTCTTGTACCCAACCCTGAGCTGAGCCACAAAGGAAGAGAACTCTGGGAAAGGTTGTCCCAGCTAAGCAAAGTTGACACAGTGTGATCTCTCTTCCACACCCAGACACCAAACCAGACAATCACGCTCCATGGGTCTCTCCAGACACTGGCTACCCTTGCAGAGTCCTAACAAAGACTGGGAGCTTGGATGCCAAGGACTGAGCCCGTCCTCCCTCCAGACAGTCACCCACTCACAAAAATAAAATGCAGGTAGTGATGATAGCAACCACTTAACAAAGTTGGTTATTTAATTTGCTAAATTAGTTATTTTAAATTAATGAATATTCTAATTATATACATTAAGAAAAACAACTTAGGAACTCCAGGATTCAATCACCAAAGACTGAAATAACATTCTGAAAAAAGAAATGTCAAAATTAAACATTCCTGCAAATAGTTTATTCAAAATTTGTCATGAAATAACAAACCATAACAATAGGTATATCGATGTATTCAGCATAAGAAAAACATTTTTAAATAAACTCAATATTTATATACTAATTTGGGAACATCTATAAGATATATTAAGCAAAAGAACAAGATGGGTCAGTATATAATTTGCTACAACTTGTCTTAAAAGAGGGGAAGTAATACATATGTATGGTACCTATATTTACATGTATGTATACTCTATCTATGTGCATAGAGTGCATGCATGTGCTTATGTAGTCCTATACTATTTCTGGGAAGACCCAGATTGCACTAGTATCACTGGCTGCCTCTGGGGAGGGGAAGTGGGTGGCTGTGGAACAAGGATGGAAAGCAGATTTTTTACTATATAATACTTTATACTTTTTTAGGTTTGAATTATGCATAACTATTATCTATTGAAAAATAAATTTAAAAGAAATTCTAAACTTAGCAGCAATAAAACATGCATTAAGTTTATCACCATCCAGGGCACATTAGGAAATGCCCATGTGGTATTTGTAGCTCACACTGTCATATAATTAAAAGAAAAAAAATCTTATGAGTCTTCTTCACCTCAATTCCCAAATCTCAAATACATATTTCACAAAGAAACAAAGACAGCCAGAGTTGGATGGTTTCTTTAAGTAAAGCCCCGCAGAGGCCTTAAGGTCTATCAGTCAGCAAGGCCGAGCTTAGCAGTGAAGAGCGAGGTGATGAGATCATCCCCAATTGTCAGAGCCAGGTCATGGGCTGTCTGGCCTCTAGTATTCTTCTTTCGGATGCTTGCGTTACATCTGGGAAGGGAATGGCAGTGAACTGAAGGACGTAGGCACTTGGACCTGAGCACTTGTCTCTTACCTGACATGGAGACCAGTCTGGGAGCCTCCTGGTCCCACCTTCCCAAACCTGTCCTCAAGAGGCCACCATGACCCCATTCTCAAGGGTGGCTCTCAAAAGGGCTTTCTGATTTCAAACGTTCAATTGTCAGTCCTGGCTATTGGTCCCCATTGCATCAATGTCCTACAACCAAGTGAGTTTAAGAGAGGGGCAATATTTTCATTGTGTGTTTAAAAGCAACCTAGTGCCCAAAAGCTATGGTGAGACAGTGGCCTCCATTCACTAGATTAAGTATATATTCAGGCACCAGGGCCCTCTGAAATCACCCCAGGTCCTCAAAAGTCTCCCTAAGAGGCCAGGGAACTTACCCCAATAAAGTAGTGATACACTCTCTTCCTGCCAGGCCAAGCAGAGTTGCTTCATGAAGAGCTGTATTTTGGAACCTGTTTGGAGAAAAAAAATCATCCTGGCTAAAGAAACTGGAGAGGGAGCACGTGACCAAAGGGGCCGTTTCACCCACTGACCTATTTAACAAATAGGGATAATCTCTTGAGTCTCCCCTCACTGCCGCTTCCTTTAGAGAAATACTGTGATGGTGGCTAAGCTATGATGTTAGAAAGTGAAAGGTCTATGAACACATTCATTTTTTAAAGTAAGAAACCTCACAAGCATCTGGTTTGTAGGTGATTCAACAAATGCAGTTTATGGAACATATTAGACATAGTCTTAACACTGGCTTGGAACTCTTGGCCATTGTCTATATAATAACCTTTCTGGACTGAGGCTACTATTCTTGTGTAGGAAAATGACTTTGGCTTCAGTGAGTTGGGTTTGTATAATATGAAAGTACACAACAATCTTAGAACCCACACAGCAAGGCCTAGAGGTCATTCAGAGCATATTTTACTGCATGCCAGACTGTCTCTACCTTGCCTGGCCAAATTTGGCCTGGAGAGAGAGCAGTGGATGGCTGAAATGGAGGATGGGGTGGTACCTGTATTCTAGAACTCATGAAAGTCTCCTGATCAGAGATGGCAGGAGTGATGATACATGGGAGTCATGACTGAAGTAGAAAGGGGATGAGCAATTGAAGTTCTGCATTCTCCCAGACCTGCTCTTTCCCTTGACATCACCACTCCATCTCCTGAACCTGCAGATATACCTGCAGCCATAAATGTATCCCAATGAAGAGAAAAATGTGATGGCCTTTTTTTCTGAAAAAGATAAATGGAGCCTCTGGTGAAAATCAGGTAAGCAATTGCCATGCCCAGACGGCAATCTTCCACTCGTCCCAGACTGACAGCAGCTTCATCCACCCCTCGAAACTCTCCAGTTGACAAACTCCACTCATGTACACAAAATCCCACTCATCTAGCACATTTCCTATTTTAACATGGACAGACAACAAAGGATCACAGACATTTCAGAAAAAATAAGTCATGCAAACATAAGAAAATTTTAAAAGACAAAACCTAGCCTGGCCAGTGTGGCTCAGTGGTTGAACACTAACCCACACACCAAGAGGTTGTCAGTTCAATTACTTATCAGGGCACATGCCCAGGTTATGGGCCCAATCCCCAGTGGGGGGCATGCAGGAGGTGGCCAATTGATGTTCTCTATCATATGTGTTTCTATCTTTCTCTCCCTTTCCCTTCCTCTCTCTAAAAAATCAATTAAAAAAATTAAAAAAAAAAAAAAAGACAAAACCTAACTGGTATCTTCAGAATGACTGAAGACAGTATCAGACTAAAACATGAGGCCATGAAGAAGAAACAATGAAAACAAATGGTAGCTCTTAGAAAGTAAACATATGACTGTTGAAATAAAAAGAATTACATAGGAGGATTAAGAAAATTTCTTAAGCCTGGCCGGTTTTACTCAGTGCTAACTGAGTTGAGGGTTCGATTCCAGTCAAGGGCATGTACCTCAGTTGCGGTTTGGTCCCTGGACCTAGTCAGGGTCATGTGGGAGGCAACCAATCAATCTCTCTCTCCCTCCCTCTCATTCTATCTGAAGATAAATGGAAAAATGTTCTCGGGTGAGGCTTAAAAAAAGAAAAGAAAAAAATCTTTTAAAACAGAGAGGAAAAGGGAGATGAAAAATATGGAAACAAAGAAAGATATAAGGGATCAATGAAACAGGTTTACTATCAAAGTAATAAGAGTTCTAGAAGGACAGAATAGAAAAAATAGATAGGAGAAAATACCAAAGAGATAATAGAAGAAATTTTTCTTGAGCTGAAGAAAGACATGACTTTCAGACTAAAAGGGCCAATTGGATGAATGAAAAACAGTACATCAATAATAATAATAATACCCTTGTGAAATTTCTGAACATCAAGGATAAATGCTTCCAAAAGAACAAATAGGTCACAAATAAACAAAAATTTGCTGTAGAATTTTCATGTGCTATGCGGGATGCTAGAAATCAAGAGAGCAAGGCTTTCTAAGACTTGAGGAAAATTCATTTTGAATACAGAAATTAATATTAGTCAAAGTATTAATCAAGAGTGAAGACCAAAGAAAGCCATTTTTAGGCCAGTCAAGGACTCAGACAGTTTTTCCTACACACCCTTTCTAAAGAAGTTACCCGAGGCCACACTTTATCCTGACAAGGGTCAAAACCAAGAAAAAGGAAAATGTGAACAATAACTATAGCTGGATTCCAAAGAAATAAAAACTCATAATGACCATTGTACAGCAGGGCTGAAAAGCTATCAGGCAAAATCCAAATAGGAAGTATACTCCAAAAAGAATGTCTCTAAGAACAATAACATTGAAAAAGTAAGAAAATAGATAGGATTATGAATTTGGTAAAGCCATGTTCTTTTTCAAACCAGAAAAAAAAACAAAGGCAATCAGAAAGCCCAGGAAAAGCAAAGATGCAAAAATTATATAAGTCATTCATAGTTTATGAAGGAATATGAATGTGACAGGATTTTGAATAATTCGTTGTGTATAAAGAGAATGCATTTGACATTTCTGGTAAGAATATTCTATTTTGAGTGGCCTAGGGGATCATTATCTTGATCCACAAAGAAGAAAATGTAATCACAACATACCGCATAATTCTGCATAAGTATTATAATGCAGTTGCTCTGTGTTTTTCAACTATTGAAATCAACTATTAGAATCAATTATAATTATGACATCTAATCATAAAGAATGGAAGTCTTCACAATAGTGTGGGAAAAGGTGGGAGGGGGGCGGGAGTGGGGAGGAGGGGATCAATGGGGGAAAAATGTGGAACATCTGTAATACATTTTACATCCAACAATAAAGATTTGAAAAACAGTAAAAAAAAAAAAAAAAAGAATGGAAGTCTTCATTATATTAACACAAGAATATATATCTGTGATCAGCCTTATAAAAACCAAGCACACACATGTTAAACCTCAGTTCTCAAACATCTCCCATCTTGAACAATTTGTTTCTCAACCTGACAACCCTTTCATGCTTATACCTGTATGATTAGTCACATGTCTCTCAGGTGACAAACAAAGGAGAGAATGTACTGATATGAGTCAGTTTACTGCTGTTAACATTTCAGGAAATTGTGCTGTATTTTCATGTTTCTTTGCTTTTATTGCTGCTTATTATTATTCAATTTTCATTTTTTCTGTACATTTCATTTCCTTTTTGTTAAATTTTCATTTATATTTCATGACTTTTCTGTTTTTAAAGTGTTTATTTCTAGATTAAACAGTACATCAGACATGTACTGTATATAAGAAAGGTTAAAACAGGAAATCATTTGAGGGTCTGGAACAGAGTAATTTAATTTACACTATTTCTAATGGGAAAAAATGCTTCAGTTTTCAAACCGCTTTCCAGAATAAATTAAGTTCAAGGACTGAGGTCCCAGGGCATATAGTAAAGAGAAATTGTGAGATGGAAGGGGAAGAAGAGGTAGAGGTAAAGATAGGGAGCAGTATTATATGGTTATATGTACTTATATACAAGGCAGTCAAGAGATATAATTTAAAGACAATGCTCAAGGCCTTGGCTGGGTAGCTCGGTTGGTTAGAGCATCATCCCCATATGCCAAGGTTGTGAGTTCATACCCTGGTCAGGGTACATACAAGAATCAGCCAATGAATGCATAAATAAGTGGAAAAACAAATGTCTCTCTCTCTCTTTCTCTCTCTCTCTCACTCTCGCTCTCGCTCTCTCCTTTCCTCTGGCTCTAAAATAAATTTTTTAAAAAGATAATGGTCAAAATATGAGTGTAGGGACATTATTTATAACAGTAATTAATTTAAAAATCCCAAAATAGTAATATAATAATTAAAACATAAATATGAGGATAGAAATAATTAGGTGGGGTCAGTGAGCCAAATCATCATCTATCATGGCAAGAATCAATAAATAATAAGTATGCTAAATCAGAAATTATCCGTTTAAATGTATTATTATTATTTTAAATGCTTTTATTGATGTTTTCAGAGAGAGAGGAAAGGAGAGGGAGATAGAAACATCAATGTGAGAGAGAAACATTGATCGGGCCTCCTGCATGCCCCCTACTGGGGATCCGGCTCGCAACCTGAGCATGTGCCCTGACTCAAAATCAAACTGGGATCTCTCAGTCCATGAGATAATGTTCAATCCATTGAGCCACACCGGCTGGACCTTTTTTTTGTTTTTTATCCTCACTGGAAGATATATTTTTGCATTTATCTTCAGATAGAGCAGAAGAGGGGGGGAGAGAGAGGAACATTGATGTGAGAGAGACACATTGAGTGGTTGCCACCCACACGACCCCAACTGGGGCGGGGACAAACATGCCCTTAGTGGGAACCGAACCTGGGACTCTCTGGTCCACAGGCCAGTACTCTAATCACTGAACCAAACTGGCCATGGCCCGGACCTTTTTTTAAAATAATTTTTTAGATGTTTTTTTAAGTGATTTTTTTAGAGAGGGAAGAAGGGAGAGAGAGAGACAGAAATATTTATATGAGAGAGAAACATCAATTCACTGCCTCTTGCACACCCCCCAACGGGGATCAAGCCTGAAACTGGGCACATGCCCTGACCAAATCGAACTGGGACCTCTCAGTCCATGGGACAATGCTCAGTCCACTGAGCCACACAGGTGGGGCTACTAAGCATATTATTTAGATACAGAGATGTAGTTGATTCCCAGAGGATTTAAAAATAGTTAAATGTAATTGTCCCTGGGGACAAGAAATGGGGATTAAGAAGTGAGGGCAGAGGAGGACTGCTAACCCCTTCTGTAGGATTTGACTTTTCAATCATGTGCCTGTCTTACTTTGATACAATTAAAAAGTTACTTGATGTGAGAGAATTGTTTTCAATAAACAAATATAAATTTAAAAAACCTTTCTGCCAGACTATTCATAAATAAGGCAGTCTCACATTAAACCAAAAATAAATGAAGCTTGTAAAACCTCTCCAACAGTCCTCTGCACCTAAAACAAGTGAATTCCAGACTAATTTTGTGTCTCTGGTCCCAGGGGGAAGATGTGGGGCCTTTCCTGACCATACCCTCTATTCTTATACCTGGCTCTATTATCTTTGCAGCAATTATTCTCTGAAATTACTTCTTCATTCGATCACTTGTTTATTGTCTTTCTCCTCCACTAAACTGAACTTCATGTGGGAAGGAATTTTCATCACTGCTGTATATCTATTACCTAGAATGGTGACTGGCACATAGTAGGTGCTGGATAACCACTAGTAAAATCAGCACATCAATGGAAAGAATGAACAGACAAACAAATTAGGGAAAGAGGTATTGCCTCCAAAATGGAAGCCCATATGAGTTGCAAGAATTTCAGGTAAATATGACTATGACCCTCCCCATCCAATTGTGGAAGGGTAATCCTCGATTTGGGCACCAGAATCTGAACTATCCACATAGATGGCTGTCCATTTTCCAAACTAAATGAGAAACTTAGTATTTTCACTGATTTTCACTGCAACAGCACTCTAAAAGCACCAAACACCCTAATGATTTTAGATTTATCTAGTTTTAAACCCTATCATTCACATAATTTCCATTACCTAAATAACTTATGTGGTCAAGGCTCCTGATGTCAAACAAATCTGAATGGTGTTTTTTCTCATATTTTCCTAGAGGCAATAGATGGAAATGTCAAAGCAATGTGCTTTATAAAAGAATTTTCATGAATTTCAAAAGGTCTGTCTATTGGTTCTATATAGTTTCTCCAAGCAACTAAGATAGGAGGGGTGAGCCTTCATAGCATTGTTAGTGGTGATGATATTATTATTGTTATCATCATCAGATCAACACAATTGACTACTCAGGTACAGGAAGGAAATCCAGGGTTCAATAGCATTATGAGGCCATTTTCTTACCAATGGCCATGTTAGGCTTTCTTAAAAGCACAACATAGACCTCACTGGTTTGGTTCAGTGGTTAGAGCATTGGCCCATGGACCAAAGTGTCATGGATTCTATGTCTGGTCAGTACCTGGGTTGCAGGATCAATTCCTAGCCTTCATCAGGGTCATGGAGGAGGCAACCAATCAATGGGTCTCTCTCACATTGATCTCTCTGTCTCTTTTCCCCTCCCTTCTACTCTATCTAAAAATTAATGGAAAAATATTCTCTGGTGAAGATTAACAACAACAACAACAACGCAATTTTTTGTAAAATGTTTTATTTATTAATTTGTTTTTGTTACAGATGTTTCTCATTTCCCCCCCCTTGATACCCTCCTCCATTTCCCCCCTGTACCATGCCCAGGTTTGTTGTCTATGTTCATTGGTCAAGCATACATGCATGTAAGTTCTGTGGTTTGTCTCTTCACCCCTCCACAAACCACCCCTACTCTTAGGCTTGTCAGTCTGTACACCATCTCTATGTTTCTGGGTTAATTTTGTTCAGTAGTTTGATTGGTTCATTATATTCCACAAATAAGTGAGATCATGTGATATTTGTCTTGCTCTGCTTGGTTTGCTTTGCTTAGCATAATACTCTCCAAGTCCTTCCATGTCATCTCAAAGGATAAAAGATCTTTCTTTCTACATCTGAATAGTATTCCACTGTGTACATGTACCACAGTTTTTCAATCCACTCATCTACTGATGGACACTTGGGTTGTTTCCAGATCTTACATATTGTAACTAGTGCTGCTATGAACATAGAGGTACACATATTCTTTCTGATTGGTGTTTCAGTCTTCTTAGGGTATATTCCTAGAAGTGGGATCACTTGGTCAAATGGCAGCTCAATTTTTAACTTTTTGAGGTAACACCATAGTGTTTTCCACAGTGGTTGTACCAGTCTGCATTCCCACCAGCAGTGTACTAGAGTCCCCTTTTATCCACACCCTCTCCAACACTTGTTGTTTGATGATTTGTTGATGGCGGCAGTTCTGACAGGTCTAAGGTGATAGGTTGTAGTTGTTTTAATTTGCATCTCTCTGATAATTAGTAATGTTGAGCATTTCTTCATATTTCTCTTGGCCATTTGTATGTCCTTTTTGAAGAGGTGTCTATTTTGGTCCTCTGCCCATTTTTTAATTGAGTTCTTTGCCTTCTTTTTGTTGAGTTGTATAAGCACTCTACATATTTTGGAAATAAACCCCTTATCTGATGCATCATTAGTGATTATGCACTCCCATAGTGGGATCCCTTTCTGTTTTGATGGTTGTTTCTTTTGCTGTGCAGAAAATTTTTAGTTTGATGTAGTCCATGTGCTCATTTTTTCCTTTGTTTCTGTTGCCTTAGGCAATGTATCAGTAAAAATTCTACTGCGTATGATGTCCGAAATTTTCTTGCCTAAATTTTCTTCCAGAATTTTTATGGATTCACAGGTCACATTTAAGTCTTTCATCCATTTTGAGTTTATTCTAATGTATGGTGTAAGTTGGTGTTCTAGCTTCATTTTTGCAAGTAGCTGTCCAATTTTCCCAGCACCATTTATTGAATAGACTATCTTGACTCCACTGTATGCTCTTGCCACCTTTGTCAAATACTAATTGAGCATATTTCCTTGGGTCAATTTCTGGGTTCTCTATTCTCTTCCACTGGTCTATATGCCTGTTCTTGTGCCAGTACCAGACTGTTTTGATTACAGTCGCTTAGTAGTATAACCTGATATCTGGTATTGTGATCCCACCTACTTTGTCCATCATTTTCAAGATTGCTGTGGCTATTGGGGGTCTTTTTTGGTTCCATATGAACTTTTGAAGTATTTGTTCTAGTTCTGTGAAATATGTTATTGGTACTTTGATGGGGATTGCATTGAATCTATAGATTGTTTTGGGTAGTATGGACATTTTAATGATGTTAATTCTTCCAATTCATGAACAAGGTATATACTTCCACTTTTTTGTATCTTCCTCTATTTCTTTTTTTCAATGACCTATAGTTTAATGTGAAGAGGTCATTTACTTTTTTGGTTAAGTTTATTCCTAGGTATCTTAATTTTTTTGTCACGATGGTAAATGGGATTGTTTCTTCAGTTTCTCTTTCTGTGAGTTCATCATTGGTGTATAAGAATGCCATTGAAGAGATTCCAAATTGCAGCAGAGGGAATGGAAGCTACACAGACCATCTCCCAGGACTAAACTGGACTTACATTTAAAACACTGACAAATAGACAGGAAAAAGCAACAGAAAAGCAGCTTGCAAGGAAGATATACCCAGGGACTCTGACTCAGTGCTGGTAGGATTCCGAAGGTGTGAGATGGGGGCTGGGAGCCTATGGTCAGCAGCTCAGCAGGGATTTTAGTTGTGAGTAGTGCCCTCGGGTTAAACTCCCAAGCAGCTCCACAGTTCAGAGCCAGGATAGAGGCTAAAATAGCCATAGCCACTCACCATGGGCTCCGGCAGAGGGAGGGCAGACCGGAATGAAACTGTGTGGGGACACTTGGGAGTTGGAGGGTGCTCAGAGCTCTTGCTGAGTTGCAGCAATGCAGGACAGTGGCCATATTGCTTTCTCCCAGGGCTCTGGACAAAGTCAGCAGCTCCTCCCTCAGAATTTAAAACCCACCTGTGAGCCATTGAAATGCAAATTGAGGCTTACTAACAACCAGCATCTGCCCCACCCTCAGGAAATCCCATTATGCTGAGCACCTGAGGGACTTTTTCAATCAACTGACAACCCCAAACTCTTCAAGTAACCTGGACTGCTAACCTCCAGGCAAAAAGCTAGAGTATAACAGTACCATTCTGGGCGAGCAATTCTAACAAGGAAAGTAAGACTTCACAGTGGAGTTTAACATGGGTCCTACCTCGCTCATCAAAACCCAGAAGAGAGAGTCACAAACAGCAGAACACCAGTACCCACAGGGAAAACTTGGAAAACTCCAAAGCCCACTGTAATAGCCCAAATGGTGAAACACATACATAAAAGGCAAATGAACGAACAAGAGACCTCCACGAAGATGAGATCAATGTGGAGAAGTTAGACAAGTTAACAGAGCTAGATTTCAGAGCGATGATCTTCAGGAAGCTCAATAGCATGAGTAAGGACATAAAGACGCTGAAAATAAAACAACTGGAAATTAAAAACCAACAAGAAGAGATCAAGAGTGACATATCAGAAATAAAAAACACATTGGAAGGTCTAAGAGCAGAGTAGAAGAAGCTGAGGATGGGATAAGTGAATTAGAAGAAAAGGTAGAAAAAAATCAGCCAATCAGAAAACAACAACAACAACAAAAAAAACAATTAAAAAACTGGAAGACAGCTTAAGAGAGCTGTGGGACAATTGAAAATGTAATAATATTCGCATCATAGGAGTCCCCGAAGAAGAAAAAAATGAGCAAGGATTAGAGAATATATTCAAAGAAATGGTGACAGAAAACTTCCCTAATTTGGTGAAGGAAGAAGGCATACAAGTTCAAGAAGCACAGAGAGCCCCAAGTAAGAAGAACCCAAACAGGCCCACACCAAGACGCATAGTAATTAAAATGCCAAAAATTAAAGACAAAGAATCCTAAGGGCGGAAAGAAATACGCAACAGGTTACCTACAAAAGAAACCACATAAGGCTCTCAGCTGACTTCTCACAAGAAACACTGTCCACCAGAAGGGAATGGCATGAAGTAATCAAGGTCATGAAAAACCAGGATCTGAATCCAAGACTACTCTACCCAGCAAGGCTGTCACTCAAAATAGAAGGTCAAATAAAGAGCTTCCCAGACAAAAAAGGCTAAGGGAATACATTAGCACCAAACCAGCACTGCAAGAAATATTTAAAAAACTGCTGTAATTAGTAGAAAAAATAGGAAGAAAAATATAAACAAACTAAACAAAAAAGCAATAAATAAGTGCATATGAATAATCACCTTAAATGTAAATGGACTGAATGCTCTAATAAAAAGACACAGAGTAGCTGATTGGATAAGAAAGCATGACTCGCCCTGGCGGGTTTGGCTCAGCGGTTAGAGCATTGGCCTGTGGTCCAGAGAGACCTGGGTTTGGTTCCCGATAAGAGCACATACCTCAGTTGCAGTTTGTCCCCGGCCCTGGTTGGTCGTGTGGGTGTCAGCCACTCGATGTGTCCCTTTCACGTCGATGTTTCTCTCTCTCTCTCTCTCTTCCTCTTTCTCCCTCCCACTCTATCGGAACAAAAAATGGGAAAATGTCCTTGGGTGAGGATAAAAAAAAAAAATAGCATGACTCATCTATATGTTGTTTACAAGAGACCCACCTGACAACAAAAGACTAACATAAGTTGAAAGTGAAGGGTTGGGAAAAAAATCTTCCAAGCAAACGGAAAGCAAAAAAAAAGCTGGGGTAGCAATACTCATATCTGATAAAATAGACTTCAAAATGAAGACCATAACTAGAGACAAAGAAGACCACTACATAATATTGAAAGGATCTATCCAACATGAAGATATGACCTTGATAAACATATATGTAGCTAACACAGGAGAACCAAAATATATTAAAAATCTTCTGGAGGACTTCAAAGGAGAAATCGACAGCAATACAATCATAGCAGGGGACTTCAACACCCCGTTGACAACACTGGATAGATCCTCTAGACAAAAAACTAGCTAGGAAACACAGACTCTAAATGAAGCACTAGAAAAAATGGATTTAATAGATATCTACAGAGAATTACACCCAAAAACTACATAATTCACATTCTTCTAAAGTGCACATGGGACATTCTCAAAGATAGACCACATGATAGGACACAAACTAAATGTCTACAAGTCAAAGAAGACTGAAATCATATCAAGCATCCTCTCAGATCACAATGGCATAAAACTAGAAATCAATTGCAGCAAAGACATTTGAACACATGGAGGCTACATAGCATGTTATTAAACAATGAATGGGTTACAGAGGAGATCAAGGAAGAAATTAAAAACTTCCTGTAGACCAATGAAAATGAACAAACAACAATGCAAAATCTATGGGATACAGCAAAAGCAGTTTTGAGAGGGAAGTTCATAGCACTACAGGCCTACCTCAAGAACCAAGAAAAATTTCTAATTGACTGTCTAACCCCACAACGTAAAGAATTAGAATGCAAACAAAAAGAAAACCCCAGAGCAAGTAGAAGAAAGAAAATAGTAAAGATCAGAGCAGAATTAAATGACATAAAGACCAAAAAAACATTTCAAGAAATCAATGAAACAAAGAGCTGTTTTTTTAAAAAGATAAACAAGATTGATGGACCCTTATCTAGACTCACCAAGAGACAAAGAGAGAGAACCCCAATGCACAAAATCAGAAATGAAAGAGGAGAGGTAACAACTGTCACCACAGAAATACAAAAGATCATTAACAGCTACTGTGAACAATTATATGGCAACAAATTCGACAATCTAAGCAAAATGGACAAATTTATAGAAACACACAGTCTCTCAAAACTGAACTGGGAAGAGATAGAAAACTTGGACAGACCAATAACAACAAAGGAAATTGAAGAGGTAATCAAGACTCTCCCAGCAAAGAAAAGCCCAGGCCCAGATGGCTTCACAGGGGAGTTTTACTGAACATTCAATAAAGAACTAACACCCATTCTCCTCAAACTATTTCAAAAAATTCAAGAGGAAAGAAGATTTCCAAACTCGTTTTATGAGGCCAGCATAATTCTAATTCCAAAACCAGAAAAAGACACTACGAAAAAAGAAAACTACAGGCCAATATCCCTGATGAACATAGACGCCAAAATCCGGATCAAAATACTAGCAAATTGGATCCAGCAATACATCAGAAAAATTATTCACCATGACCAAGTGGGATTGATCCCAGGGAGGAAAGGCAGGTACAATATTCGCAAATCAATAAATGTGATACACCACATAAACAAAGTGAAGAATAAAAACCACATGATCATATCAATAGATGCTGAAAAAGCATTCGACAAAATCCAGAATCCATTTCTGATAAAAAATGCTCAGCAATGTGGGAATAGAGGGATCATATCTCGACAGAATAAAGGCCATATATCAAAGACCTACAGCCAACATCATACTCAATGGGCAGAAATTAAAAATATTTCCCTTAAGAACAGGAACAAGACAGAGATGTCCACTTTCACCACTCTTATTTAACATTGTACTGGAAGTCTTAGCCACAGCTATCAGACATGAAGACATAATAAAAGAGATCCAAATTGGAAAGGAGGAAGTGAAACTGTCATTATTTGCAGATGACATGATAGTATACATAGAAAACCCTAAAGACTCCATCAAAAATCTATTAAACTTAAGAAATGAATTTGGCAAAGTACCAGGGTACAAAATTAACATCTAGAAATTGACGGCATTCTTATATACCAATGATGAACTCACAGAAAGAGAAACTGAAAAAACAATCCCATTTACCAACATGGCAAAAAAATTAAGAGACCTAGGAATAAACTTAACCAAAGAAGTAAAAAACGTATTTGCAGAAAACTACAGGACATTGAAAAAAGAAATAGAAGTAGATATAAAAAGTGGAAGCACATATCTTGTTCATGGATTGGAAGAATTAACCTTACCAAAATGTCCATATTACCCAAAACAATCTATAGATTCAATGCAATCCCCATCAAAATACCAATGACATACTTCACAGAACTAGAAAAAATACTTCAAAAGTTCATATGAAATCAAAAATGACCCCCAATAGCCACAGCAATTTTGATAAAGAAGGACAAAGTAGGTGGGATCACAATACCAGATATCACGTTATACTACAAAGGGACTGTAGTCAAAACAGCCTGGAACTGGCACAAGAACAGGCAAATAACCAGTGGAACAGAACAGAGAACCCAGAAATGGACCCAAGGCAATATGCTCAATTAATATTTGACAATGGTGGCAAGAGCATAGAGTGGAGTAAAGACAGACTCTTTAAAAAATGATGTTGGGAATATTGGACCGCTACATGCAAAAAACTGAAACTGGACCATCAACTTACACCATACACAAGAATAAACTCAAAATGGATGAAAGACTTAAATGTGACCTGTGAATCCATAAAAATTCTAGAAGAAAATGTAGGCAACAAAATTTCAGACATCATAGGCAGCAGAATTTTCACTGATACATCACCTAAGGCAACAGAAACAAAGGAGAAAATGAGCACATGGGACTGCATCAAACTCAAAAACTTCTGCACAGCAAAAGAAACAACCAACAAAATGGAAGGGCAACCCACTGTATGGGAGAACATAATTGCCAATGATACATCAGATAAGGGGTTAATTTCCAAAATATATAGAGTACTCATACAACTCAACAAAAAGGAAGACAAAGAATTCAATTTAAAAATGGGCAGAGAATCTGAATAGATCTTCTCCAAACAGGACACACAAATGGCCAAGACACATATGAAGAAATGCTCAACATCACTAATCATCAGAGAGATGCAAATTAAAACAACATTGAGGTATCACCTCACACCTGTCAGAATGGCTGCCATCAACAAATTATCAAACAACAAGTTTTGGCGAGGGTGTGGAGAAAAGTATACTCTAGTAAATTGCTGGTGGGAATACAGACTGGTGCAGCTACTATGGAAAACAATATGGTGTTACCTCAAAAAATTAAAAAATGAACTGCCATTTGACTCAGTGATCCCACTTTTAGGAATATACCCTAAGAAGGCTGAAACACCAATCAAAGTACATATGTACCCGCATGTTCAGCGCAGCACTATTTACAATAGCTAAGATCTGGAAACAGCCCAAGTGTCCCTCAGTAGACGAATGGATAAAAAAGCTGTGGTACATATACACAATGGAGTACTATGCAGCTGTAAGAAAGATCTCTTATCCTTTGAGATGACATGAAGGGACCTGGAAAGTATTATGCTAAATGAAGCCAGCCAAACAGAGAAAGACAAGTATCATATGATCTCACTCTTTGTGGAATATAATGAACATAACAGTCTGAGGAATAGGGTAGACCCAGAAACATGGAAGTAGGGTACAGACCGACAACCCTCAGAAGAGGGGGTGGTGGGGAGTGGGAGGAGATAAACCACAGAACTTATATGCATGTATGCATAACCAATGGACATGGACAACAAAGCCAGGGATGGGGCAGGGGAGATGGGGAGGAGGGTGTCAACGGGGTAAAAAAGAAGAAACATCTGTAACAAATTAAATTGAAAAAATAAAAATAAATTTTAAAAAAGTAAACAAACAAACAAACAAAAAGAATGCCGTTGATTTCTTGATGTTAATTTTGTATCCTACTATTGAAGTCTAGTAGATTTTGGATGGAGTCGTTAGGGTTTTCTATATACAATATCATGTCATCTGCAAATAATGACAGTTTCACTTCACCTTTTCCAATTTGGATCCCCTTTAGTTTTTCTTCATGTCTAATTGCTGTGGCTAAGACCTTCAGTACTACATTAAATAAGAGTGGCAAATGTGGGCATCCCTGTCTTGTTCCCGTTCTTAAGGGGAATGCTTTGTTTCTGCCCATGGAGTATGATGTTGGCTATAGTTTTTTCATATATGGCCTACATTATGTTGAGATATGATCCCTCTATTCACACATTGCTGAGCATTTTTAACAAAAATGGGTGCTGGATTTTGCCAAATGCTTTTTTAGCATCTATTGATATGATTATATGGTTTTTATCTTTCTTTTTGTTTATGTGGTGTATCACATTTATTGGTTTGTGAATAGTGTATCTTTGTTGCATGCCTGGGATGAAACCCACTTGGTCATGATAAATAATTTTTTTTTTTGATGTATTGCTGGATCCGATTTGCTAGTATTTTGTTCAGGATTTTGGCATCTGTATTCATCAGAGATATTGGCCTGTAGTTTTCTTTCTTTGTAGTGTCTTTTTCTGGTTTTGGAATTAGGATTATGCTGGCCTCATAAAATGAGTTTGGAAGTGTCCCACTGTCTTGGATTTTTTGGAATAGTTTGAGTAGAATGGGTATTAGATCTTTAAATATTTGGTAAAACTCCCCCGTGAAGCCATCTCGGCCTGGGCTTTTGTTTGCTGAGAGTTTCTTAATTACATCTTTAATTTCCTCTGTTGTTATTGGTTTGTACAAGTTTTCCATCTCTTCCTGGTTCAGTTTTGGGAGGCTGTGTGTTTCTGGAAATGTGTCCATTTCTCCTGATTGTGCAATTTGTTGGCATATAATTGTTCACAGTATGTTTCAATGATCCTTTGTATTTCTGTGGTATCAACTACTTCTCCTCTTTCATTTCTGATTTTATTTGGTTTCTCTCTTTTTGTTTCTTGGTGAGTTTGGCTGAAGGTCCATTGATCTTGTGTATCTTTTCAAAGAACCAGCTTTTTGTTTCATTGATCTTTTGAATTGGTTTTTTTGTTTTGTTTTGTTTTGTTTTGTTTTGTTTTGTTTTGTTTTGTTTAGTCTCTATGTCATTTATTTCTGCTCTGTCCTTTACTATTTCCTTCCTCCTACTAGCTCTGGGTTTTGCTTTTTGTTTACTTTCTAGTTCTTTAAGTTGTGAGGTTAGAAAGTCAATTAGGAATTTTTCTTGTTTCTTGAGGTAGGCCTGTAGTGCTATGAACTTCTCTCTCATGACTGCTTTCACTGTGTCCCATAGATTTTGTGGTTTGTGTGTTCATTTTCATTGGTTTCCAGGAAGTTTTTAATTTCTTCCTTGATCTTGTTAGTAACCCATTCATTGTTTAATAACATGCTATTTAGCCTTCAAGTGTTTGAATGTTTTTGTATGTTTTTATTGTGAGTTCTAGTTTCATGCCACTGTGATCTGAGAAGATGCTTGATATGATTCCAATTTTCTTGAATTTGTAGAGACTTGCTTTGTGTCCTAACATGTGGTCTATTTTTGAGACTAACCCATGTGCACTTCAGAGGAATGTATATTCTGCAGCTTTGGGATGAAATATTCAATTAAGTCCAACTGATCTAGTTTGTCATGTAAGGACTCTATGTACTTGTTAATTTTTTGTCTCAAAGATCTATTCAGTGGTGTCAGTGGCATTTTAAAGTCACCCACTATGATCTTGTTGCTATTGATCTCTCCCTTGAAGTCCTCCAGAAGTTTTAAAATATATTTTGTTGCTCCCGTATTTGGTATATATATGTTTACCAGGGTTATATTGTCTTGTTGGATTGCTCCTTTTAATATTATGTAGTGACCTTCTCTGTCTCCTATTATGGCCCTTGTTTTGAAGTCTATCTCATCAGATATGAGTATTGCTTCACCAGCTTTTTTTTTCATTTCCATTTGCTTGGAAAAAATTTTTCCATCCCTGCACTTTCATCCTGTGTGAGTCTTTTGTTGTGATGTGGGTCTCTTGTAGACAGCGTGTATATAGGTCATCTTTTCTTATCTAATCAGCTACCCTATGTCTTTTGATTGAAGCATTTAAGCCATTTACATTTAAGGTAATTATTGATAGATAGTTATTATTTGCCACTTTAATTTTTTGCCTGTGTTGCCCCCCCCCTCCCCCCATTACTACTTCTTACAACAGTCCCTTCAGCATTTCTTGCAGTAGTTTGCTGGTGGTAAATTTCTTTAGCTTTTTTTTAAATCCATGAATCTTTTATTTCTCCTTCAATTTTCAATGATAAGTCTGTGTGTGGGCCCTTTAAGAGGAACTGCTGGGGCTTCCACAGCCGCAGCCTCCTTCTGCCTCAGTTCCCACTGGTTTTACAGCCAGAAATTATGGGGACTTTTCTTCCTGGCACTGGGACCCTGAGCTGGGTGCCTGGTGTGTGATGGGGACCCCTCACTCCTCAGGGAGGACCTTCCCAGCTGGGGTACCCTCCTGATTTTTATCTGACACACGTGGGTGTGGGACCAGCCTGTCAGCGCCTCCACCCTCCTACCAGTCTTTGTGTGGCAGCTTCTTTAATTTTGTAGTTGTAGGACTTCCATTCAGCTGGATTTCAGGTGGTTCTGAATGATGGTTGTGTTGTAGTTTTGATGTGGTTGTGGGAGGAGGCAATACCATGTTTACCTACACCACCATCTTGACCCCAGCCCCCTTGTTTTCCCCAAAAATATTTTTAAAGCTCTATGTATATCAAGAATAGTCTCGAGCCCTGGCTGGTTTGGCTCAGTGGTTAAAGCGTCGGCCTGTGGACCAGAGTCCTGAGTTCGGTGCCCACTTAGGGCACATACCACGGTTGCAGTTTGTCCCTGGCCTGGGTTGGGGTCGTGTTGATGCAACCACTCGATGTGTCTCTCTCACATTGATATTTCTCTCTCTTCCTTCCTCTTTCCCTCCCACTTTATCTGAAGATAAATGCAAAAATGTCCTCAGTTGAGGATTTAAAAAAAGAAGAAGAAGAACAGTTTCTATATCCTTGCTACTCAAACTGTGGTACCGGGACCACTGGCATCTCCGGAGAGCATGTTAGAAACACAGAATCTCAGGCCCATCCCTCAGGATCTACTGCATATGGATTTTATTATTATTATTTAATCCTCACCAAGGATATTTTTCCAACGATTCTCACAGGGGTGGAAGGGAGGGAGAGAGAGAAAGAGGAACATCAATGTGAAAGATACACATCAATAGGTTGCCTCCTGCACGACCCCAACCAGGGCCGGGAATCAAACTTGCAACCCAAGTATGTTCCCTTGAGTGGAATTGAACCCAGAACCCTTTGGTCCATGGGTCAATGCTCTAACCGCCAAGCCAAACCAGCCAGGATTACTGCATATGCATTTTAACAAGATCCTTGGGTGATTCATACACACATTAAATTATGAGAAGCAATTATCAAGTTCATCTTCTTAGAATTTGATATATTAAAAACTATATCATGCCCTTTCTTTATTATGAAAACTCAGGTTTAGGAAGACCTGATGACATCTATTGATAGTAATAAAACATAGAACTTAAACTAACTTGAATTTTATTAACCAGGTCTAACACCTTTTAATCTGGGTTTCTGTTATTTAAGGCACCATACATGGCTCTTCTCCCAGGCCCAACTCATGCTCATTCCCATATACTATCTCAACCATCATGCAGTCAATATTTTCCATTTAAGCCTGGTCATCTTTTTTATGATAATTACCTTAAATGCTACCATTTATTTTTTATTTTATCCTCGTCTGAGGACAATTTTTTTTTTTTTTTTTTTTTTTTTACATTTATCTTCAGATAGAGGGGGAGGGAGGGGGGGCGAGAGAGAGAAACATCGATGTGATAAAGATACATAAACTGGATGCCACCCACACGACCCTAACTAGGGCCAGGGACAAACTGCAACCGAGGTACATGCCCTTAGCAGGAACTAAATCCGGGACACTCTGGTCCGAAGGCTGACACTCTAGCCGCTGAGCCAAACTGGCCAGGGCACTACTACCATTTATTAATGTCCAATTATTAGGCTCTTCATAGGAACTATAAATACATGGCCTCATTTTCTCCTCCAACCAATTCTATAACATAAGTATTATTATCTCCATTTTACAGATAAAAAGACCCAGCAGGAAGAATATGTTCATTTTCCTCTCTTCTGCGTCTAATCTGTCCTCCAAGAGTCTATTTTCCCCTCTCTCAATCAGCAGAATTTCCGGTGCTCACCTTCTAAGTTTACATTTTTCATGAGGTCTTTTGGATTACCTCTGCCTGGGTCTCAATCACTCTGATTATTCATCTATTCACACATATTTGAGTGCCAGCCTGATTTCCCCATTTGTGGTAGGGCCGGGGTCACCATATCACATGTGACACAGTGTTTGTTCCTCTCTCTGGAAGGGACTCAGGAAGCCAGATGTAAATGCAGGACAGAGAGGTACAAAGAATGCTACAAGAGCACTGACAAAGGATGTCTCAGTCACCGATGACAGCAATCTCCTTATCTTTCAGCTTTCCTTCCTCCCTCGTGGCATATGGCTTAACTGTTTGTCACTTCACCCCTCAAGTTTATTGGTCTTTATAAGGTTTTTACCATTTGAACTTAGATGTACCGATGGAGTCGCCACATCTCCTAAGTAGACATATGACCCTCTTTCTTCACAACTCTCCCCAAACTAAGAGCAGAGTGTGTATTCTATTTACAGTTTCATTTTGAAAAATGATGAATTGTGACTCTACCAATTCTAATTTTGAACACTGCTCATCAAACAACTTAACTCAAATATGGAAAGTGACCTCCTTTTCTAGGACCCCATGCTTCAGAGTAGTTTGTGAGTTTGTTCCTCTGAATAGCGGTGTTACCTCATCAGACCTTCTAAAACATGTTTTGTACAACAGTTATACCTTGGTGTTCCTGGAATTTATATTTTAAAGAAATTTTACTATTAATGTGCAAACAACTCAAACTCTTTATTCAAATCTAAGCATTATGATGAATTAAGGTTACATTGTCTTTGTAAATCTTGAATTACCTAATAGAATAAATCTCCATAGCTGAATCTCTAAGAAGGAGACTAATGGTTGCAATTTCTTCACCTGGGGCAGAGCTAAGCAATTAAATGTTTGAAACTCCAGTGAAGAAGAGCAGGTATTGTCCAAAAGCAAACAGCACTTCTCTGTGTCCTCTCAGAGAGACCCTGAATCTGTGTTTCTGAAGTCTGCTGGTAACAGGTTACCAGCTTTGGTGGAGGATTTGTACTTAGCCAATTCCTTTCTGTTGAATATAAGTCTATTCTGCTAGAAATGATATAAACATGGTAAATAGTAACATTAGGAAGGGCCTCCACTACCTGCCAACATACTTAATAAAAGTTACCTCAAGTGGAAACCAATTTGCTGCTTCCCTCCACTAGTAAACATGCCTGAGTGGGGTGAGCATTTTAATCCTGGTGTACTGAGGGACAATTCACTGAGCTTCTTTTCCAGGAAAGCCAGATCTCTAGGTGGCTTATATCCAAAAAGTAATAGAATGTATAGAAACTGAAGTCATTTTCCTGGATCTACAGTAGTCCAGCTGTGGGCCAGAGGGCAGGGTGACCGAGGCCTAAATAAGAAATACTTCAAACTGCCCTGGCTGGTTTCGCTCAGCAGTTAGAGCATAGGCCTATGGTCCAGAGAGACCCTGGTTCGGTTCCCGCTAAGGGCACGTACCTCGGTTGCAGTTTGTCCCTGGCCCTGGTTGCTGGTTGGGTTGTGTGGGTGGCAGCCACTTGATGTGTCTCTTTCACATCGATGTTTCTCCCCCCCCCCCCCACTCTATCTGAACAAAATATGGAAAAATGTCCTCAGGTGAGGATAAAAAAAAAAAGAAATACTTCAAACTAACAAATATAAACCAGACTTTTCAGAATTTAACTCTCAGTGAAAAAAATCTGCTTTCCTTTATTGGCGTAAACTGAAAAGGAAGAAGAGATCTCTGTGCTCTATTTACGGGAAAGGCATCCAGTCTAACTTTCCTCCCCCATTCCCATGTGAGCTAAATTCTGCTAAATAGTAACCATGATAACTCAGTGAGAATGACAAAGGGCTGTTATACACCATTTGGACAGATGGCATAGGCACATTGTCAGATTTAGTAGAAATGCAACGAGATCATATGTAGATAAATGTTAATTATAGAATGGTGATAAAGCAAAAATGGAAACTGAAGAACACACACAAAAAAAACCCAGTTAATCTGTTCCATGTCCAGAGTACTTTCATCCTCTTAGCTGGGCTTTTCATAAAGCTAAGACTTATCATACTTAAGTATCAATTCAAAATGGGCTCAAGTTATTTTTGTATCAACCACAACATACTTAAGTCTATAAGAAAGCTTGTCTGAATTATACAAATATAAAGTATACCTTAACACAAAACAAGGTAGCATTAATTTTACTGATAATGATAATACAAATGTGGGATAAATAAAGAAGCTGACAGAATATGATGAACGTGAACCCTAAGAAAACTTGAGAAAGTTAATTCTAGCCATCAAATCTTTATACCAACATGCCAAACATCCTTCTGTAAAATAAAAGTAATAAAGGGTCACGTCTACTGGTATAGCTGTCTTATTGGAGAGAAACTTATAAAAATTCACATAAAAAATTAAGAGGATCTGCCCTGGCCAGTTTGGCTCAGTGGTTAGAGTGTCAGCCTATGAACCAGAGAGTCCCAGGTTTGGTTCCCGCTAAGGGCATGTACCTTGGTTGCAGTTTGTCCCCGGCCCCAGTTGGGGTTGTGTGCGTGGCAACCAGTCGATGTGTCTCTCTCACATCGACGTTTCTCTCTCTCTCTTTCCCCCTCTCTCCCTCATGCTCTATCTGAAGATAAATATAAAGAGAAAAAAATAAGAGGATCCTATTTTGAATAAAAACACTAGAGGAAAATTTGAAACAGAAAAACAGAAACAAAAATATTTAACTTTTGTCCCCTATGCTGGCTTGAGTACTCAGCAGTATGATTCACTGACCTGGGTTTCGACCCTGTCTTAGTGATATTTCAGGAGGTAGCAGTGTTAGATACCCGTGATACCCCTCAAAGCTTCTAATTCAACAGCTTGATCAGTAGGATAGGCAATTAACAGAAAGGACCCATACTCAAGGAACTTTCAACCCCAAGTTTCCTGCTATTTGCAAGAAAACAGAAACAAGGCTGGGAGAGGTCAAGAGGCAGGAAAGCATCAAGACTAAGACAGTATCCCATACGACTTGGTATCTCTCTCTCCTACTTCACAGCTGGGGAAAACAAGGCACGAGAAGATTATGTGGTAAGCTCACAAGAACCAGTTTTGTCCACAATGATGTTAGCATCCAGAGATGACTGTATATCATTTTCATTGTGCATTAACTTCATGGGTATATTTCTGTAGGGCGCTCTTCTCATATGGGCCTTAACAGTTCAGATCGTGATGAAAATATTGCTTAACACCCTAAGCACTAAGAACTTACCAGCCCCATGTTACTATAAATTAATGGATTAAGTACTTATCGGAAGAAGATGGGGGCAGGCAGGACCAGAAGGAGGGTGTGTGTGTGAAAGAGTAAGCAAGTGTGTGAGAGAGTGTGAGTGGACGTGAAGGTGGATGACCAAACCTGAGCAGTGCAGAGCCGCGAACAGAAAGTTCCTGTGCTGTGGACTGAGCAGCCGGTTACCGCGGTAAGTGGCTCTTCTGGGTGTTTCTCCCTGTACCGCGGGGAGGTCCCACCATTTTAAAAGATCCCGGATCTTCCCTGGGAGGAGCCAGTGGGAGCAGCTGGGGCCCAGCAACCTGAGCCCACGTACACACTTGGCACCATCAGGCCAGTGGACACTCTGTGTCAACACAAACTGGTGCACAGTAGTGGAGCTCCCAAGTTGCCAGTCACGGAAGCCGCAGATAGCCCAGAGCCCAAGACCATCCCCCATAGCAGCAGTCTGATCAGAGTCGAGATATACCCCAAGCAACAAAGGCTGGGGAGCAGACATCCATCCCCAGGCAACAGAAGCACACACCAGCAGTTGAGACCCATCCCAAAAAACTACAGCAAAAGCTGAGCAGGAGTTGAGCCCCACAGGGCAACAGCACTCCCCAGCCACCAGCTGCGGGACCTGGGGCTCCACAGAGGTCTGTGCAGTCCAGCTGCCCACTCCCGGGAACTGCAGGGTGCAGGGGCACCAGAGAGGCCTGTGCAACCCAACAAAGACTGTGATTGAGTTACCCACTGGAACTGCGGGGTGCTGAAGCACCAGTGAGGCCTGTGCGACCCAGCAGGGACTGTTCCATCCAATTACCCATGGGACCTGTGGGGTGCTGAAGCACCAGAGAGGCCTGTGCGACCCAGTAGCCCATAACATAGGCATAGAGCCAGGTCCCCAAAGGGACTGTGAAATCCAGTTGCCCATGGGACCTGCAGGGCACAGGGGCACCAGAAAGGCCTGTGTGACCCAGCAGCTCACAAGATAGGGGTAAAGGATGTGAAAATGGAAGCGGAGTGACTAGAAGCTACACAGACGATCTCCCAGGACCAAACAGGAATTACAACTAAAATAAAGAGAAGTCCTTAGAAAAAAGCAACAGAAAAGAAGCAGGACAGCACCATATAACCAGGGACACTGGTAGGATCTGTGGAGGCGCGAGAGGGTGGCAGGCTGGGAGGCCACAGACAACAGCAGTCTTAGCTGTGAGCAGCGCCCTTGGAGATTAAAGACCAAGCCCGCTCCACAGTGCAGGGAGCCGAGACAGAATGCTAAAATATCCACAGCCACTCACCTAGGGGCTATGACAGAGGGAGGGCAGACTGGGCTGGAACTCTGTGGGGAAAACCAGGATTTGGAGGGCACTCAGAGTTTTTGTTGAGTTGCGGCCAAAAGGGACGGTGGCTAGTGTGCTCCTTCATGGAGCTGTGGGAAAAAGCAGCAGCCTCTGCCCTCCACCTCCCCTCGGAGATTCAACCTTTCCCAAGTGAGGCAAAGAAATGCAAATAGAGGCTCATTAACAAGCAGCCTCTATCCCACCCTCTGGAAATCCCCTTATGCATAACACCAGGGCTACAATCCAAGGCACTGAGTAACTGAGACTACCAGCGACTAGGAAAAAGCTAGAGGATAACTGAACCTTTCCTGGGCTTGCAAATCTACCCAGGAAAGTAACACTTGACAGTGGTGTTTAATGTAGGCCTACCTGGGCTAATCCAAACCCACTAGAGGGAGCCACAAACAGCAGAACACCGACACCCACAGGGAAAATTTGGCAGGTTCCAAAATCCACTGAGATGGTCAAAATGGTGAAACAAAGAAACAAATCAAAAATGAAAGAACAAGAGAACTCTATCGAAGATGAGATAAATGAAATGCAACGAAGCAAATTATCAGAGATAGAGTTCAGAACCATGATCTTGAGGAAGCCCAAAAGCATGAGTAAGGACATCAGCACCATGAGTAAAGATATAGAAACACTGAAAACCAATCAAATGAAAATAAAGAATGACAAAGCAGAAATTAAGAACACATAGGAAGGACTAACCAGCAGAGTAGAGGAAGCTGAGGTCTGGATCAGGGAATTAGAAGACAAAGTAGAAAAAATCAACGAATCAGAAAACCAAAAAAATAAAAATAAAACTATGAAGAAACAGGAAGACAGCTTAAGTAAACTGTGGGACAACTGGAAACATAATAACATTCGCAAGAAAATGGGCAAGGGGTAGAGAATATATTTCAAGAAATAGTGACAGAAAACTTTCCTAACTTGGTGAAGGAAGAAGGCATTCCAGTTCAAGAAGCACAGAGAGCCCCAAGTAAGAACCCAAACAGGCCCACACCAAGACACATAGTAATTAAAATGCCAAAACTTAAACACAAAGAGAGAATCCTAAAGGCAGCAAGAGATAAGCAACGGGTTACCTACAAAGAAAACCCCATAAGGCTCTTAGCTGACTTCTCAACAAAAACACTACAGGCCAGAAAGGAGTGGCATGAGGTAATAAAGGTTATAAAAAACAAGGATCTGAATCCAAGACTACTCTATTCAGCAAGGCTACCATTCAGAATAGAAGGTCAAATAAAGAGCTTTCCAGACAAAAAAAGGCTAAGGGAATATATTAACACCAAACTAGTACTGCAAGATATGCTAAAAGGACTGCTGTAATTAATAGAAGAAATAGAAAGAAAAATAGAACCACACTAAACAAAAATGGCAATAAATAAGTACATATCAATTATCACCTTAAATGTAAGTGGTTTGAATGTTCTGATAAAAAGACAAAGAGTAGCTGACTAGATAAGAAAGCATGACTCACATAAATGTTGTTCACAAGAAACCCACCTCACAACAAAAGACCCATATAAGTTGAAAGTGAAGGGATGAAAAAAAATCTTTCAAGCAAAAAAAATCTGGGGTAGAAATACTCATATCTGATAAAATAGATTTCAAAATGAAGGCAATAACTAGAGACAAAGAAGGCCACTACATAATATTGAAAAAATCTATCCAACAGGCAGATATAACCTTGGTAAACATATATGCACGCAATGTAGGAGCACCAACATATATTAAAAATCTTTTGGAGGCCTTCAAAGGAGAAATCAATAGCAATACAATCATAGCAGGGGACTTCAATACCCCGCTGACAACACTGGATAGATCTTCTATACAAAAAATTAACAAAGAAACAGACTCTAAATGAAGCACTAGATCAAATGGATTTACACTCCAAAATCGCAGAATTCACATTCTTCTCAAGTGCACATGGGACATTCTAAAAGACAGACCACATGTTAGGAAACAAACTAAGTCTCTGCAAGTCCAAGAAGACTGAAATCATATCAAGCATCTTCTCAGATCACAATGGCATGAGACTAGAAATCAACCGTAACAAGAACATGCAAAGGGATTTGAAAACATGGAGGCTAAATAGCACATTATTGAACAATGGAGATCAAGGAAGAAATTAAAACTTCCTGGAAACCAATGAAAATGAACATACAACAACACAAAATCTATGGGATGCAGCGAAAGCAGTTCTGAGATGGAGGTTAATAGCACTACAGGCCTACATCAAGAAACAAGAAAAATATCTAGTAGACTATCTAACCACACAACTTAAAAACCAGAAAGAAAACTCCAGAGCAAGTAGAAGAAAGGAAATAGTAAAGATCAGATAAGAAATAAATGACATGGAGACCAAAAAAACAATCCAATGGATAAATGAAACAAAGAACTGGTTCTTTGAAAAGATAAACAAGATTAATGGACCCTCAGGTAGACTCACCAAGAAACAGAGACAACCCAAAAACACAAAATCAGAAATGAAAGAGGAGAAATAATAACTGACACCAGAGAAATACAAAGGATCGTTAACAAATATTATAAACAATTATATGGCACAAATTCGACAATCTAAGCGAAACGGACAAATGTCTAGAAACACATAGACTCCCAAAACTGAACTGGGAAGACTTGAACAGACCAATAACAATAAAATAATTGAAGATGTAATCAAGACTCTCTCACCAAACAAAAGCCTTGGCCCGGATGGCTTTACAGGGGAATTTTACCAAACATTCAAAGAACTAAAACCCATTCTCCTTGGACTATTTCAAAAAATTCAAGAGGAACAAAGACTTCCAAACTCGTTTTAGGAGGCCAGCATAATCCTAATTCAAAAAGCCAAAAAGAGACACTACAAGAAAAGAAAACTACAGGCCAATATCCCTAATGAACATAGATGCCAAAATCCTGAACAAAATACTACCAAATCGGATCCAGCAATGCATCAAAAAAATTATTCACCATGACCATGTGGAATTCATCCCAGGGATGGAAGGCTGGTACAATATTCGCAAATCAATAAATGTGATACACCACATAAACAGAATGAAAGATAAAAATCATATGATCCTAGCAATAGACGCTGAAAAAACATTTGCCAATATCCAGCACCCATTTCTGATAAAAACACTCAGCAATCTGGGAATAGAGGGAACATATTTTGACATAACAAAGGCCATATATGAAAGACCTACCACCAACATCAAACTCAATGGGCAAAAATTAAAAGCATTTCTCTGAAGAACACGAACAAGGCAAGGATGTCCACTTTCACCACTCTTATTTAACATAGTACTGGAAGTCTTAACCACATCAATCAGACATGAAGAAAAAATAAAAGGGATCCAAATTGGAAAGGAGGAAGTGAAACTGTCATTATTCAGATGACATGATACTATACGTAGAAAACCCTAAAGGCTCCATCAAAAATTTACTAGACTTAATAAATGAATTTGGCAAAGTAGCAGGATACAAAATTAAAGTCAAGAAAACGATGGCATTCCTACATACCAATGATGAACTCACAGAAAGAGAAACTATAAAAACACAATCCCATTTACCATTGTGGCAAAAAAAATTAAGATAGATACCTAGGAATAAACTTAACCAAAGAAGTAAAAGATCTTTTCACAGAAAATTACAGGTCATTGAAAAAAGAGCCCTGGCCAGTTTGGCTCAGCGGTTAGAGCATCAGCCTGTACTTCAGAGAGACCTGGGTTCGGTTCCCACTAAGGGCGTGTACCTCAGTTGCAGTTAGTCCCCAACCCTGGTTGGTCATGCTGGTGGCAGTGACTTGATGTGTCCCTTTCATGTAAATGTTTCTCTCTCTGTCTTCCTCTCTCTCCCTCCCAGTCTATCTGAACAAAAAAAATAGAAAAATGTCCTTGTGTGAGGATAAAAAAAGAAAAAAGAAAAGAAATAGAGGAAGATATAAAAAAGTGGAAGCACATACCTTGTTCATGGATTTAAAGAATCAACATCATTAAAATGTCCATACTACCCAAAACAATCCATAGAGTCAATGCAATCCCCATCAAAATACCAATGACATACTTCACAGAACTAGAACAAATACTTCAAAAGTTCATATGAAACCAAAAAAGACCCCCAATAGCCACAGCAATCTTGAAAAAGAAGAACAAAGTTGGAGGGATCACATTACCAGATTTCAGGTTATACTACAAAGCCACTGTAATCAAAACAGCCTGGTAGTGGCACAAGAACAGGCATATGGACTAGTGGAACAGAATAAAGAACCCAGAAATGGACCCAAGGCAATATGCTTAATTAATAGTTGACAAAGGAGGCAAGAGCATACAGTGGAGTAAAGACAGCCTCTTTAATAAATGGGGTTGAGAAAATTGGACAGCTACTTGCAAAAAAATGAAACTATACCATCAACTTACACCATACACAAGAATAAACTCAAAATGGATAAAAGACTTAAATGTGACTCATGAATCCATAAAAATCCTAGAAGAAACTGTAGGCAACAGAATTTTAGATATCATACGCAGCAGAGTTTTCACTGATACATTACCTAAGGCAACAGAAACAAGCAGAAAATGAACACATGGGACTACTTCAAACTCAAAAGCTTCTGCACAGCAAAAGATACAATCATTAAAATGGAAAGGCAACCCACTGTATGGGAGAGCATAACTGCCAATGATATATCAGATAAGGGGTTAATTTCCAACATATATAGAGTGTTCATACAACTCAACAAAAGGAACACAAAGAACCCAATTAAAAAATAGGCAGAGGAACTAAATAGACACCTCTCCAAACAGGACATACAAATGGCTTAGAGACATATGAAGAAATGCTCAACATTATTAATCATCAGAGAGATGCAGATTTAAACAACAATAATGTATCACCTCACACCTGTCAGAATGGCCACCATCAACAAATCATCAAACAACAAGTGTTCGCGAGGGTGTGGAGACAAGGGGACTCTAGTGCACTGCTGGTGGGAATGCAGACTGGTGCATCCACTATGAAAAACAATGTGGTGTTACCTCAAAAAATTAAAAATTGAACTGCTATTTGACCCAGTGATCCCACTTCTAGGAATATACCCTAAGAAGCCTGAAACACCAATCAGAAAGACTATATGTACCCCCATGTTCATACCAGCACTATTTGCAAGAGCTAAGATCTGGAAATAGCCCACATGTCCATCAGTAGACAAATGGATAAAAAAGCTGTGGTACATATACACAATGGAGTACTATGCAGCTATAACAAAGAAAGATCTTTTATCATTTGAGATGACATGGAAGGACCTGGAAAGTATTATCCTAAGCGAAACAAGCCAAACACAGAAAGACAAATATCATATCATCTCACTTATTTGTAGAATATAATGAATATAACAGTCTGAGGAATGGGGTAGTCCCAGAAACGTGGAAGTGGGGTACAGACTGACAATCCCCAGAAGGGGGGTGGTGGGGGAGAGATAAACCAAAGAACTTATATGCATGTGTGCATGAACTATGGACATAGACAACGAGGCTGGGGACAGGGCGGGAAGGGGGGGTCGAGGGGGGAATCAGTGGGGGGAAAAAGGAGAAACATCTGTAATAAAAATAAATTAATTAATAAAAATAAGTTTAAAAAATTCATGTATTAACAAAATGTATCATCAATTATAAAAGCTACTAAAATTTTGATAATCCAACAGTCCATTTTGAAGACTTCGTTTTACCCAGATTTAGAAAATAGGAGCAGCTGTGTCTCTTACCAAGTCCACAGTGGGTTCCAATGGTTATTAAGTGGGTCACATTGAACAAGGCATGCATGTAGACTGATCCTGCTGCAGCAGAGCTCCTGAGGTACCAGCTGGCTGTGCCACGGCACCAGAACTCTCTTTTCATCATGTTTCACTTACAGTCCCCACTGCTGGTCTATGTCTGCTCCTCTCTGCACGAGAACTGGGATCGCTTCATGGTGCTTATTGATCACAGCCACGGTAATAACGGGTCGGCCTTCATTATCACTGCAGTTGGGGTCTGCTCCCTGCAGCATATGGAAAAAGACAAACCTGCCACAATCCTGCACTCAACAGCATCTAACAAACACGAACAAACATCCTCAATCGAACAAAATGTTTTAAATCCAAAGAGAAGAGAATCAGGAACCACAAGACACAACATATAACAAATTTGCCATGTCATTCAGGTGATAAAACTTCTGTTTCCACATCAGAAGGGGCAGGCACCACCCAGACACCCTTTCTTCTTTAGGAAACATGAAGGTCATGTGGGGTCTCACAGGCCAGGGATTCTGTCCACCTTCATGCGTGCTATTTGGACTCATGTGCACTTTACTGCCTATTTTCTTTGCTATTAAAACTAACAACAGGTAACAATTAATGTAAAGATTTGGACTCGTAATTTAACCCATTCCCAACATTTAAAAAAATTAAATGGCCCTTGCCCAGCCTATGTGGCTTAGTGGTTGAGTGTCAACCCATGCACCGAGAGGTCACTGGTTCAAGTCCCAGTCAGGGCACATGCCCAGGTTGTGGGCCAAATCCCCAGTAGGGGGTGAGCAGGAGGAGGCCAATCAATGTTCTCTCTCATCGATGTTTCCATTTCTCTCTCTCCTTCTTCCTTCCTCTCTCTCTAAAATAAAGAAAAAAATTTTTTTTATTAAATGGCCCTGTGATAATCACAATATTGAACAAAACTTCCATCTGAGACAATGAAACATAGGCTGAAACTCAGAGAGAGATTTGCACTCTAGTTGCACTTACTTCATCAAGTAACTGTTCAATCACAGAGACTCTTCCTCCTCCTCTCAGTCCGACTTCCTTCAGCAGGAGTATGTTTTCAGGCTGCAGCATTATAGAATGTGGTCATTTCCACTGCCACAAAATATTTTTACTGTTGAGTCCCACTTGCCCAGGCTCAACCCTCAAGGTAAATGTTTCCACTCCAACGTTAAGTTCTGAGCCCCAGGGACAGGTGAGCATGAGAATAATCGTGTGTGTGCGTGCATGTGTGTGTGTGTGTGTGTGTGTGTGTTGTCTTCAACAGCCAGCAACACCGATAACCCCATCTAATATAAATCTTGCTGGTCTTTGAAACATTGCCTTGATGTACACCACACTCACATTGTTTTATACTATTAAGAACAGGGATGCAATGAGAAATATCACCAAAACCCAGAAACACCACACTAGTTTTACTATGAATATTTCTAGGAAAAGCAACCAGGTGAATCATAAAATTTAGTTTGCATGCTGTATTAAACTGTTTAAAGTTAGCCTAAGTATGACAGTTAGAATACATGCTCAACTGAGGTGTGAGTGAACCAATAAGGTCGACCTCTTACTTGGGGGGGAAAAAAACAACTTTCATCTATCATCAGAAATCTGAAAAATTTTATCTTTTATATGTTCAAAATGCAATTAAATGTATCTTTATATCATTTTTCCTTATACACAAAGGGTTGCAAATGCTGGGTACTGGAAAACTAAAGGGAGCAGTCTAGAAAGCAGGAGACATTACTTTTAGTATGTTCCTGCCACTGGATCCCACCCAGGGGTGACTGTGGGGTAGTACCAGGACCGCCATTCCTCTATTTATAAAGTGGAAGTAATACCACTCCTCCCGGGCTCCCTGGAAAGCCATGAGGATGAGTATACTGGCCCAGGCCTCTAAGCCTTTCAGAAAAAGATGCAGGGTTCACCCTGTGTCCTCCCAGTGAGTAGCTTGGAACAAGGTGCTCTAATCAGTTAAACTCCCCCGTCTTTGGGGGACAGTGCAGTTGCTTATACTTAATTCCATTCCTTATGAAAAAAATGTACTAGAATGCACTAGAATGTCAACTTCAGGAGGTCTGAGATCTTTATGTCTTTTGTTTATTTTCAACATCCAGAACTGTACCTGGAATATATGTGCTTAAAAAATAATCACTGAATGAATGAACAGATGATATAATTTCTGTTACTTATCACCACTAAATGTGAATGAGAAAATAAAGGCATATTACAATGGGGAATTCAGGTCATGTACAGAATAAGTAGGTAGGGTCTCCAAAATAATAAAATTGTTATTAAATTTATGGAACCCTACACTTCTTTTATATTTACTGACAATATTTCAATCTGGGAGAACATATAGAGTACAAGGAAGCAATTACATTTAAAATAATTCTCTGGTATTCTTCCCAAATTTATTAATGTTAATGACACAAGAGGAGAAGCAGAGTCCCTGCCTCCAGAGAAATCACAATGCAAGCTAGGTGGCAGGTATGTGCATCCCTGAGGAAGCCCTAAGGGCCTGGATTAACTGAAGATGGAAGGAATAATTGACACTGTGTCCATCTCCATTACTGGCCAGAGATCAGGCTTGTTGCTAAGTACCTCTCCTCTCAGCTGCAGCCAGAGGACTGACTACAACAGGAGGTAGTGGACAGAGCAAGGATACCCAATGTCTCTTTCTGCAAAGCTCCTGTTGAAATTATTCAAACTCTAACAGCTGTGGAAATTCTGAAAAGATGCCCTCAGTGAATCAGAAATGATGAGGAATCCCAGCGATCGAAAGTAGATGGAATCTAACTGACAGAAAAACTAAGCAAAGAAAAAATCCAGCCCAGCAGGTGTGGCTCAGTGGTTGAGCATCGACCCATGCACCAAGAGGTCGCCAGTTCGATTCCTGGTCAGGGCACATGCCCAGGATGTGGGCCCAATCCCCTGTAGGGAGCATGCAGGAAGCGGTCAATTGATGTTCTCTCTCATCGATGTTTCTCTGTTTCTCTCTCTCTCTCTCTCTCTCTCTCTCTCTCTCTCTCTCTCTCTCTCCTTTTCCTGTCCTCTTTCTCTAAAATCAATAAAGAAAAAAAAATTTTTTTTTTTCAAGAAAAAACCCAGATGAAAATAGCAGGGTATGAGTGTGTTTTCTTTAGGGAACCCTGCAGATGCTCAAAGTTAATCAACAAGGAGGACAGAAGCTGGGTGCAGGCTGAATACACGAGTGTATCATTGGAAGGCTTTATTGTAAACAGCTGAGATGGGTGGTGTTCTCCTCTCTTCCATGCAAGGACAGCAAGCTTTTGCTCTCTGGTTAAACCCTGATAACCATTTTCCAGAGAGTTCATGATATGCCTAGTTAAGGCTTCTCCTAGAAACACTGGGGGCCCAAGAAGGACAGAGCCCTGACCTCTGTGACAGACCCAAGGAAGGGTTTGGAAAGATAGCTCACACCAGAGCACTTCACAGCACCACCCTCACCACCAGAGGAAAGGCCTTCTTACACTGGCAACTTACAGGACCCAAGGCTTTCTCCTGTCCTTTGCCCACACACCCTCCAGGGAAGTCTGCCCCAAGCACGCCTATCCACCCACACAGAGACCCCAGGCCCACATACCCATGCTGAGCACCCATGCCAGGGACTTGTGATTATCAAACTAGCCCTTCATTTGTTAATGTGACCTGACAAACAAGGATCATCACATCTGAGACAAATCAAAAACAAGAATGAGAAAGATGAGCACACAGAACTGACTCCAGAGGAAACAGAGGTGATTCAGGACACTGTTGAGAATTTTTAAATAATTCTAATAATTTTGAGATATTTTAAAGGATTCCAAAAAATAAAAATATACTGTTGTATAAACAAGAAACAGAAAATAGAAAAAATATTCTTCCATTAAAAAAAAATCTGAAAATAAAACATTATATAGGCCAAAGAAGACAGCTGTAAAGACCACAGGATACACATACTGTAAGCTGCTCCTTCTTTTCTTGAAATGTTTTGGTCTTGAAAGTCTTCATCCTCTTGATTTTTTCAGTGGTATCTGAGATGCTCTGGCTGCAGTCACTCACTGGAATGACAAAGAGTTGAGGACCAAGATGCCCCCCCCCACACCAGGTAAAGAGCTAGAGTCTAGCCTTGGCTGGTTTTGCTCAGTGGTTAGAGTGTTGGCCTATGAACCAGGGAGTCCTGGGTTCGATTCCGACCGAGGACGCGTATCTCGGTTGCAGTTTGTTTCCAGTCCAGGTTGGGGTCTTGCAGGTGGCAACCAATCGATGTCTCTCTCACATCAATGTTTCTCTCTCTTTCTCTCTCTTCCTCCCACTTTGTCTGAAGATAAATGTAAAAGTGTCCTTGGGTGAGGATAATAAAAAGAGCTAGAGTCCAGTGCCATGCCCCTCAAGAGGTCAAAAGGATAAAATGGGTTTTGTAGAAAATTCTGTTTGATTAAAGCTGCCAGGAAGGACTCCTGTAGCCACTCTTCTCAGTCCAGGACCAGAGGATGGGAGGGAAGGAGGGGAATAGAAGTGACTACAGTTTGTAGGCCCCAAAGAGCACCCCACCCTCAATGTATCTCCCCGAGCCTGCAAAATACTTCACAAGTCGCACCTCTGCCTTTAGGGAAGCCAGAGGAATAAAATGGCTGGCACATGAAAGTAAGACATGTGGTTGGGCTGGCAAATTTTGCCATCCTTGCAAAGTCAGTGTATTCCTGTTTAATGGCTTTAAAATCAATGGAAGGGCACAACTCACCCAAGCTGGACCTGCTGCCGAATAGGCCATTACCACCCTCGGTGACACTGCTCAGAAAGTGGTCGCTGAAATTCACCGTCTTACTGAGGTCAAGGTTCTGGTCAATAAGAAAATTCAAGCACCATGAATGATGAGGCTGCTGTGTCCTAACAAACTCCCTGCCAACCTGCTCTTCTTTCTGCTCATGACAACTCTGTCCACACAGACAGTCAAGACTGAAACCTGGACATCTTTCCTACAGCTCCCTCACCCACCAGGATGTTTTGTTTATTCAGCCTCTTAAACAGCCCCTCAGTTTGGCCCCTCCTCTTGGTCACTAGAGCCTCAACCTCCCTCCTCACACAGGATCATTACAACAGCCTCCCCACAGGTTCTGGCCAGCCCACCTACCATGTGGCTGCCCCAGTCACCTTTTGTATAAGTAACTGTGTCCTACCTGCTTAAAACCCTTCTGTGCCTTCAAATTAGGGTGGTATAATGGGGAGGCTCAGGCTGTCAAGTTTAAATCCTGGTTCTGTCACTTACTAGAATAGAGACATTGGAAGAAGCAAGATGCTTAACTTCTCTGAGCCTCTCAGTTCCCTCACCTATAAAGTGGAAATATTATGACCTACTCAAAGGGATGTTATGAAAGTAAACTGAGATGAAACAGATGTTTATAAAATGAGGATAGATAATACACAGGCCAGACCTGAAATCCTGTCTCCACTTGGACTGATGCCAGACCTGCCATACCCTCATATGACTGCCAGCTCCTGCCATAGAAAACCACCTGCTACTTCTGAACACTAGAACATGCAGGCTAAGAAAAAAATCAGTGAACTCGGGGATATTTACTCCCCTTCTACTCGATAGATTGCATATTGTAGATGCTATTGGTGCCCATGCAGTTCTCCTTAACTGCTCAGCTGCTGTGTTGGCTGCTAATAGCTCACAGCTGACCCCCTTCTCCAGCCACCACCCTCAGTAGTTGCGTGTTGCCTGGCCCTAGAGGTTATGCCCCTCCCCTCCCTGCCTCAATCAGGGACAACAGATTGTGTGGTGTCATTCACAATCCAGAGCTCCTCATGTATCCGGCTAAAGCTATATATTACTTGTAACCACTTGCTCATTTAGCCCCTTCCCCTGCCTTGTCCCATGTCCTTCACTTCTTTTATCTTGAAGTACCTCCTGACCCAAGCTCTGCTCCAGCCACACAACTGGCATGACATTTCATGCTTTCCTTGGTTTCAAAGCACTTTCATGTGTATTATCCCCTTGGATACACCTAGTCTCCCTTTGAGGTAGGCAGGGTTCATGAATCTATATTAATTTTAAAGACACTGTTAACACCCTGCTGGGCACATGGCCAGGACCTAATAAATGGTAGGTCCTCTCCTTTTCCTTACCTTCTTTATCCATCTTCTCAATCCATTGATTATTATTTTGTATATTTTGACTTCTTGTCCAATGACACTAAAGCTGTCAATATCAATGTTTGTTTGTTACACACTTACAGACTCTGTGCCAATGCCCCAGTCACCATACAAGAGGGTAGGACAAGGGGGACATGCCACAGGATTCGGTTTATTTTTTATAGGCAAATAGGTCACAGTACATATCAGCAAAAACTTTTGTCAGTCTTTTCCCAGAGCAGTTGTATCACAGACCTGCCATCAGATGTCAGTGAGCAGAAATAAGCCTGAGAACCACAGGGCCAATTGGGTGGATGACAATTCCTATTCTCACTGTATCACCATGTGCCTGAACGCTAGCTTCTCTCAGGCTTAGCTCAGGTATGTATCTAATTCTGTAAAACTGTTGGCCTACAGTCAAGTTTCATAATATTTGAAACTTTTCCTTTCTGTGGATTATACAGAAACATTGCAATAAATCATAAACCACAATTTACTAATTCAGTCGATTCCCCAATAAATAACTTCTAAAGGTTTCACTCACCTTATTTGAGACTTGAATATAATTCATCCTGATGCTAACTTCATAGCCATCTTCATGGACAGTAGCAGAAATAAGCTTTTAAAAAAGTAGTAGAGAGGATTCACAGCTGTGGGTATGGAACTCAGTGCCATACAAAGAAAGTCTGAGATGTTACACTGTAAATTTTTGTTGCTGCTGTTAATCCTCACCCAAGGATATTTTTTCATTGATTCTCAGAGAGAGTGGAAAGGAGGGAAGGAGGGAGGGAAGGAGGGAGAGCAGGAGAGAGAGAGAGAGAAACATCAATGTGAGAGGGAGAGAGACATTGATTGGTCGCCTCCCGCACGACCCTGACTGGGGCCAGGGATTGAACCTAGAACCCAGGTATGTGCCCTTGACTGGGAATTGAATCCCAAACCCTTCAGTCCTTGGGCTGACACTCTAACCACTGAGCCAAACAAGCCAGGGCTTAAACTGTAAATTTAATCAAACATTTAATTAACACAAAAGAAGGCAAAAAAGAGAAACAGAAGAGCAAAAACTAGATAAAATAGAATACAAATAAAAAAGGTAGACACAAATCTAGCCATATTTATAATTTCATTAATTATAAATGAACTAAATAAATACTCTAATCAAAGAGCACAGACTGCCAGAATGGATAAGAAAGCAAGATCCAAATTTATACTCTCTATAAGAGACATCCTTTAAGTTTAATCAAGCCATATGGCTGGATGCTATCACCTTGGAAAAGGTGCAGGCCATGTATCACCATTGAGCAGCTTTCTCTGTGAGTAGTGGGAGGGATTTAGATCAAACTAGGGATCAGCAAATGCTTTAAGAATCACAAAAGAAGCCCTGGCCGGTTTGGCTCAGCGTTAGAGCGTCCGCCTGCGGTCCGGAGAGACCCGGGTTCGGTTCCCGCTAAGGGCATGTACCTCGGTTGCAGTTTGTCCCCGGCCCTGGTTGGTCGTGCGGGTGGCAGCCACTCGATGTGTCCCTTTCACATCGATGTTTCCCTCTCTCTCTCTTCCTCTCTCTCCCTCCCACTCTATCTGTACAAAAAATGGAAAAATGTCCTCGGGTGAGGATAAAGAAAAAAAAAAAAAAAGAATCACAAAAGAAATATTTTAGGTTTTGTGGACTGTAGAGTCTCTGTCATGAATACTCAACATTGCCATTGTAATACAAAAGCAGCTAAAGAAAATTAATTAATTAATAGTATAGCTATGATCTCATAAAACATTATTTATAAAACTGGATGGCAGGCTAGAATTGTCCCACAGGCAATAGTTTGCAGACCACAGGATTAGGCCAAAAAATTATAAACCATCAAAATAGATTATCAAAGGAAATCGAGCAATTCTTGACAATGAAATAGTTTCAATGTTGGCCTGTTTAGTGGCAAGAGGAGTAGATAAGCTGACTTTCAAAGTTTCCCTCTAGTCTTGTGACAGAGGAACACGTCTTATTACAAAGAGTCTCTTTACAATGGCAGAGAAAGGGCATGGTGTTTGGGATATGACAACCTACTTCAAATCCTGAATTCCTTGAGACCTAGCAGTCCCAAGAAAGTCACCAAACCTCTCTAAACCAGTTTTCCTGGGTGTCAGGTACAGTTTGCTCTGATTATCTACTGTAGTATAAAAAAATCCCAAATTCAGTGGCATCAAAAAGAAAACAAAAACAAAAAACAACCCATTTTTATCATGTTCATGAAATCATCAGGGCCCAGCAGCAGTGACTTGTCTTTATTTCATATGTGTAAGGCCTCAGATACAAAGGCTCAAACAGCTAGAGGTGACTTCATGTTTGGGAACTGAAATGACCTAGTCTTGTCACTCATTGCCTGGCTCCTGAGTTGTGAAGACTCAAGGACTGAATTCATCTGGAGCTGCAGACTGATGCACCTAATGTGGCCACTCCCTGAGGATTGGGCTTCTCACAGCAGGATGGCTGGGCTCCAAGAAAGAGTTTTGAGGTGAGCATGCCAAGCAAAAGGATGCCACGAGCCTACATGACCACACTATGGGGCTCCCATAGCATCATTTCTGACATACTCTTGTCCAATAGCTACAAGCCCACCCAGATTCAAGGTGAAGGGATATAGACTCCATTTTTTGAAGGGAAGACTGTTGAGGAATCTGTGGCCATGTTTTAAAAACTGCCACAATGGTGATACTTTGCAGGTTTGTTTTGAGAACTAGAGATGATAAACATGATACAGATGTTGAGTGAATTGTTAAATGGTTAAATCTTATAATTACTGTTGTTAATATAGTGTAGGATTTAAGTACACAATTTGGCTGGATTAACCTATTCTGGGCCATTTAGCTCTGACCATCAGGATTTCCATAGCATGTGGCATCTAAAAGCATGGGATGCTCACTTTTACTGTCTTAGGTCAGGTGCCCAGAAGCAGACCCTAAGACAAGACTCATGTGCAAGTGACTTTAAAAGCAGTGCCTGCAGGAGAGAAGAGTAAGCAAGTGTAGAAAGCAGGGCAGGAAAGGAAAAGGAGCCAAGGAAAGTGCAATTTCAAGTGAAGTCGGTGGAGGGTAACTTCAGCCTGATCCCATGGGATACTGTGAAGCGGAAGTACCATTCAGAGTTCACTCACCTTTCCCATCCTGGGTTCGGCAATCAAAGCCCGGAATTCGGGGTTGTTCTGAGCATAAGATCTGAGGTGAGCAGAGATGTGATCCAACTGTTTTCTCCAGTATCCTAAAGAAGAAGAGAAACCCATCCATATGGATTCTTCTGAGTCTAAGACAGAAAATGTTGATGTGGATCATGTATTGTCAGAGAGGTGGTTTTCCTTTGCCAAACTTTGTCATGGTTTTTACTTACTTGAACGTCAGCTACATACTAGAGTAAGTTCCATTTTTGTTCCCAGCTTCTTTTTACACATGATTAATCATAGAATATTCTAGAATCTCAAAAGAGCATATTTTGATTGCTGTATATAAGGTCTTTTTCTTTCACTTTTTAAAAATTATTTTTAAATCTACCATATTGTGATATAACATTAGTAAAATGCACCTATTTAAATGTACAATTTGAGCCCTGGCCAGGTGGGTCAATTGGTTGGAGCTTCATCCTGTACACCAAAGTGTTATGGGTTCAATTTCCTGTCAGGGCATATATCTAGGCTGCAGGATTAATCCCCAGTCAGGGTGCGTATGGGGTGCAACCAATCAATATTTCTCTTTTTCATCGATGTTTCTCTCTCTCAAATCAATAAAAATCATATCCTTGGGTGATGACTAATATATATAAAATGTACAATTTGAGCTTTGGCAAGTATATACATCCTCATCAATATGTAGAACATTTCCATCACTCCTAGAAGTTCCCTTGTGTCCCTTTCCAGTCTGCACAGGGTTTAAAACACACTTGAATTAGTTGCCACCATTTAAATCCTGGGAGATTTTACATGAGTCTAGCTTTCTGGTTTCTCATGTGCAGGTGGGAGATGCAATAGTGCTGGGCCTGCCTTCCCACACAGGCTTGGCTGCTGGGGCCAATGGGCAGCTGCCCTCTTTGGACAGGGCACAGCCTCCAGCTGGCCACAGTTCCTACAGGCCCAGTGGCCTGCCTTTACTTCCCAGTTCTGTCCGGTTGGCACTTGAGTCTGCAACCATGCAATAGATCCCACCTCATCATTTTATAATGAGGAAACTAAAGTCAAGAGCAATTAGGTGGCTTGTTCAAGGTAACCCAATGTGGTTTTGTGGAAAGAGCACATGATTTGGAGTTCAGAAAAGCCTACATTTAAATCCTAAATTTACCATTTGTTAGCTTAGTGAACTTAAGCCAGACACTTACATCTTATTAAGCCTTACTTTCCTTACCTATAAGATGGGACTAAAGAGAAAGTCAAACAAAGACCTGCCAAAAATCACTGTCACCCTAAAATGACAGAGTGTATGGTCAAGGCTTCAATTTCCAAGTAGCAACATCAGAGGCTTCCCAGTAGGACAGTTACAGAGTTCATTAAAACAATCCAGTTAGTCACTAAACAGACAAGTAAATAACAATACAAGTCTGGAGAGCAGGTCAGTACCCAGAGTTGCTACAATATATTTAAAATGTCCAGTGCCCAAAAAATGATTACAAGACATGCAACATCATAGGAAACTCTGATTCGTTCACAAAAGAAAAAGCGGGCCACAGAAACTGACAGCAAGAATGATCAGATGCTGGAGATTTAATGAAAACTTCAAAGTATTAAATGTTCAAAGAACAAAGGGAAACTATGCATGAAGAAGTAAAACAAGCTATAATTATAATTCTTCATAAACACTTCCAAAAAAATAGAAGAGGAGAAAAGGCTATGGACTAATATTATCCTGATACCAAAACCTGTCAAAGACATCACAAGGAAAGAAAACTGAAGACTAATTAATATCTCTTATGAATACAGACACAAAAATCTTCAACAAAATATTAGCAAACAAAACCCAAAAATCTATATAAAAAGAACTATATACAACGACCAAGTGGTATTTATCCAAGGAATGAAACACTGGTTTTACATCTAAAAATTAATTAATGAAAAACACCATCAATGAAATAAAAAGCCAAAACCACATGATCATCTAAATAGACTCAGAGAAAGCATTTGACAAAACCCAATACCCATTCATGATTTAAAAAGAAAACACTAAAAAACAGAAAAAGGAAGGAATTTCCTCCATTTAAGAACGAGCAACTATGAAAAACCCACAGCTAATATCATACTTAATGGTTAATGACTGAATACTTTACCCCAAAATCATGAACAAGACAAGGATTCCTGCTCTTACCACTTCTATTTCACATTGCACTGGAGGTTCTAATCAGGGCAATCAGGTAAGAAAATGAAATAAAAGTCTTCCAGATAGTAAAGTAAGAAGTAAAACCATATTTACAGATGACATAATTTGTATATAGAAGATGCTAGGAAATCTATTAAAGGATTATTACAACTAATTAAAAAGTTCAGCAAAGTTGTAAAATATAATATATACAAAAATACACTTGCAATGAATAATTCAAAAATAAAATTGGAAACATGTTTCTATTGACAATAACATAAAAAACAATAACATACTTAGGAATCTAATATTCATGGATCAAAAGACTTAATACAGGTGACTCTTGAAGAACATGGGGATAGGAGAGCTGATCCTCATGCAGTCAAAAAACACTTGTATAACTTAAGCTGGCCTTTCACATATGCAGCTTCCCAACCATAGACGGAAGATACTATTTTCAATCTATGGTTGGTTAAATCCATGCATGCAAAACTGGGGACATGGAGGGTATATTTGTTGCGGAAAAAAATTCACGTGGAAGTGACCTATACAGTTTAAACCTGTGTTGTTCAACAATCAATTGTATTGTTAAGATGGCAATACTCCCCAAAGTAATCTACAAATTCAGCCCAATCCCTTTCAGAATCTCAGCTGGCTTCTTTGTAGAAATTGACTAGCTAATCCTAAAATTCACATGGACACTCAAGGACCCAGAATAGCCAAATCAATCTTGAAAAAAAGGAATAAAGTTGGAGGACCCACACTTCTCGATTTCAAAACCTGCTACAAAGCAACAGTAATCAAAACACCATGGCTCTGGCATAAGGACAGACATACTGATCAGTGCAATAAAATTAAAGTCCAGAAATAAATCCATATATCTACAGTCAACTGATTTTTTACAAGGGTACTGAGACCATTCGACGGGAAATAATAATTTCTTCAATAAATGGTACTGGGACAACTGAATAATTGCATGCAAAACAATGTAGTTGTACATCATATACAAAAATTAACTCAAAATGGACCTAACCTAAATGTAAAACTATAAAAATCTTAGAAGAAAAGATAGAAGTGAGTATCTGTGACCAGGATTTGGCCATGGAGCCTTAGATATGACACCAAAAACACAAGCAACAAAAGAAAAAATAGATAAAAGTTTGACTGAACATTTAAAAATTTGTGCTTCATAGGACACCATCAAAAGTTAAAAAGTTAAAAGCCAACCTATAGAATGGTAGAAATACTTGCAAATTTTATATCTTATAAGTCTAGTATCCAGAACATATAAAGAACTCTCAAACATCTCAATTACAAAAGACAAACAACCAAATTTAAAAATGGACAAAGGATCTGAGTATTTTCTCCAGAGAAAATATACAATTGGGCCCGGCCAGTGTGGCTCCGTGGTTAAGTGTTGACCCAGGTACCAGGAGGTCGCTGGTTTGATTCCTGGTTGGGGCACATGCCCAGGTTGTGAGTCCAATCCTAAGTAGGGGACAGGCAGGAGGGGGCCAATCAATGTTCTCTCTCATCGATGTTTCTATCTCTCTCTCCCTCTCCCTTCCTCTCTGTCTAAAATCAATAAAGAAAGCAAAATTTTACAGTTTGGCTCAGCAGTTAGAGTATTGGCCTGTGGTCCAGAGAGGCCCGGGTTCGGTTCCCACTAAGGGCGCGTACCTCAGTTGCAGTTTGTCCCCGGCCCTGGTTGGTGGTGTGAGTGGCAACCACTTGATGTGTCCCTTTCACATCGATGTTTCTTTCTCTCTCTCTCTCTTCCTCTCTCTCCCTCCCACTCTATCTGAACAAAAAATGGAAAAATGTCCTCAGGTGAGGATAAAGAAAAAAAAAATTTTTTAAAAAAAAGCAAAAATTTTCAAAAGAGAAAATATACAAATGGCCAAGAAGCACATGAAAGACACTCAGTATCATTAGTCATCAGGGAAATACTAATTAAAACCACTTCACACCTACTAGGATGGTGACAGTGAAAAGATATAAGTGTTGGTAAAGTTGGCAAACCTCTTAACAGTGCTGGTAAGAATGTAAAATACTGCAGCCACTTTGGAAAATAGTCTGGAAGTGCCTCAAAATGTTAAACATAATGTTATCATTTGACCCAGCAATTGTGCTTCTATGTATATACCTAAGAGAAATGAGAATATGTCCACAGAAAAATTTATACGTAAATGTTCACAGCAGTATTATTCATAATAACCAAAAGGTGAACAAAGCTCAAATGTCTATTAGCTGTTAAATGAAGCTACAAAGTATCATAAATCCTTATAATAAATATTATTCAGCTATAAAAAAGAATGAAAACCTAAAGCATGCTAAAATACAAATGAACCTTGAAAAAATTATACTAGATGAAAGAAGCCAGTAACAAAAGACCATATATTATGCTTCCATTTATACAAAATGTCCAGAACAGGTAAATCCATAAACACAGAAAGTAGACCCATAGTTGCCAAGCACCTGGGAGAGGAGATGTGGGGAGTGACTGCCTAAAGAGAACAGGGTTTACTCTGGCATGGTGAAAATGTTCTGGGTATAAAGAGTGCTGATGAATGTATAGTATTGCTAATGTACTAAAGGTTGCTAAATTGTACACTTTAAAATGGTTAAAATGGTGAATTGTTATGTGAATTTTACCAGAATAAAATAAAGAGACAGCCCTGGCCAATTTGGCTCAGCAGTTAGAGCGTTGGTCCGCGGACCAAAGAGACCCAGGTTTGGTACACTAAGAGCACATGCCTTGGTTGCAGTTTGTCTCTGTCCCCAGTTGGGGTTGTGTGGGTGGCAAAGAGTTGATGTGTCTCTCTCACATCAATGTTTATTACTCTCTCTTTCTCCCTTCCTCCATCCCTACCACTCTACCTGAAGATAAATGCAAAAATGTCCTCGGGTGAGGATAAAAAATAAAAAAAAGAGAGAAATAGCAAGCAGCAATAAAAACAGATTAACATTTCTGCCATAATAGTAGAAATCCATGCATGCTATTTAATTTACAATCTAGTCTAGGGGGCTGTAAATCAAAACATCACAGTACTAAAAGTTAAAGGAAGAGCTAGTATTCATTCAAATGAATATTACGAGAAAAAAAATAAAGGAACTTATTTCTTATATAAAAATAAATCTAAAAGAAGAAAAATTGAAATGTTCTTTCAAAGAAAGAGTGAGTTCCCTCCTAACAAGAAAGCATATCTTTCTTCTCACCTCTTCCTGGACTGATGGCTGTGAGGACAGGTTTGTGGTCACTCATTTTCTCCTGCCTCTGCTTATGAGAAGCCATTTCTAGTTCCCTTTTTGCTAGTAGGTTGCCAGATGGGTAGAACAGGCCAGCAGTCTGTGTACCTACATCCTTTTTAGTCTCAAAATCAGGTTTGGGTAAAGGGACATTTAGGGACTTCCAGGCAGATCGGGGCTACAAGAAAGGCAGAAACATAAAATATTAGAATAAAATTTAATTAATCCTTCATATTATTCATAGAAAACAAGTATAGTCTCAAAGTAAAAGTATCTTAAAAAAATAACCTGTATTTTGAACTACAAATGGGTTTCTAGCCCTTGCCTCATCTTCCTTGCTTCTGCCTTTCCCAGCAACTCCCAGCTCCATCTCCTTCGCCATTTACTATGTCAAATTCAGCAAATCAAATGATGTTCCCTGTCCTGCCTAAGGCCTAGAAGATATCTATCCTCTCAGCCCCCGACAATCCAGTAAGACATAGCCTTTACTATCCATGAACACCCAGCTACTGGGTACCAACATTTTCTGAAAAACATTCCCCTGCCTCTGGACCTGAGGACCTAAGAGAACCACCATGTAAAGTTATGTAGGTTGTGCACTGCATCTAAAGGGGTACTATTCACATAGTGGACATAATATATTTGCATACTTATTAGGACAATTTTTCTGGTGGATAGAAAATGTCTTTCTAACAAAATTAGTACATTATAGTCAGTTTCCAACAGATGGTATTCAAGTGTCTTGAGGAAAGAACACATTTGCACCAAGGTGCCATGTAGACTACTGGCAGTCTCAGGATGTATGACCTGATTTGGATTAAGAAGATTATGAATTTTCTAAAAATGAACACAAAGTTACTGAGTGCATGTGCATTCTCTGCAATAATTATCAATTCTTCTAATGAAGAGATAAAAAAAGACCTGAAGTATTTATGTAGCTTAGAGAAATTCATAAAAGGCTAATACAAAGCTGGTGTTTAAGTCCTTCTAAAAATAACCTTGTGAGATTTTCCTCAAACTATATCCAGTTGTTATAAATGGAAAAAGCAATTTTATGTACCTGATCTAATTTTTCTCAAATATACAAGAGCCTTGGGGAAAGTTCTTGGTGTGCTACATAAGAAATTCAAGAGAAGTACTTTCTATCTCATGTATTTTAAATCCACTTCTAAGTGAATTGTATCTATCTATTGCTTTGCAAATGCAATTAGGCTTCAACCTATTACAGATAAGTGCATACATATTTGATTTCTGAAAAAAATCACTTGAGTGTTTAAAACCCAAATTAATTCCACACCTAGTTGAAAAATTATGTGAAAGGTATAAATGTTTTGGTTCCCTTTCTCTGGGTTGATTCAAAAAGTAGAGTACACAACTTCAGTTACAATCTCTTCCCAGGCAGCAGTTCTTACCACAATGGAGGCCTCACCTCAGCAACAGAGCCAGGTTCTCCAGCAGCTACAGCCAGGCTGTTGTCCACACTAAGTTTTGCCAAAGACTTCAGGTAAATACCACAGGAGCCACAGAATCGGGCAGATGGGGGATTGCTGGCCCCACATTTAGGGCAAACAGAGTAGCAGGTAGAAATGCCAGGCTAGAGGACAGAAATATTTTTATATTTTCATGAACATAAGAGTCATAATTTTTCCATATAAATTATTCCCATACCAGTCTTCAATATAGTACATGCCCATACTCTCCAACCCTGCAATTCTACCTTCTAGAATAAATATGTACTTTACCCTACAGATGGACAAGTACACAAAGAAGTGTATTCAAAACCATTCCATAAAGAATTGTGACTTTAGCCCTGGCTGGTTTGGCTCAGCGGTTAGAGCACTGGCCTGCGGTCTGGAGAGACCCGGGTTCAGTTCCCGCTAAGGGCATGTACTTCGGTTGCAGTTTGTCCCCGGCCCTGGTCGGTCGTGTGGGTGGCAGCCACTCGATGTGTCCCTTTCACGTCGATGTTTCTCTCTCTCTCTCTCTCCCTCCCACTCTATCTGTACAAAAATTGCAAAAATGTCCTCGGGTGAGGATAAAAAACAAAAACAAAAACAAAAAAAAAAAAGAATTGTGACTTTAGAGAAAATAACTAGAAACAACCTAAATATCCAGCAAGAGGAAATATGGCCTAAATATATATATATATATATATATATATATATATATATATATATATCATGGTACATACAGAGAGTGGAATATTATGAAGCCACTGAAAAAAAAAGAAAATATATTATATATTACTAGGTGCAAAGAATTAGATCAATTTCATATTAAACTACCAGCTTACTTATTAATGCATTGAATGGCTGAGAGAACAGCTTAAAAACTGGGTAACAATGACTGCTTCTAGGGAGAGGAGCTGTGGGACTGGGATAAGAAGAAAGACTAACCTTTCACACTAAATCTTTTGTATTATTTACATGAAACAGAAATAATTTTTAGTGTTTTATTAAGAAGGTAATTAGACAATTAATTCATTTAAAAAAATATCAACAGTCAACAAATAAGTGAAAAAGTTTAACCTCAAAGAAATGCAAATTATGCCCTGGCCGGTTTGGCTCAGCGGTTGGAGCATCGGCCTGCTGATCAGAGAGTCCCAGGTTTGGTTTCCACTAAGGGCATGTACCAAAAAGAAAAAAAAGAAAAAAGAAATGCAAATTAAAATAGCAATGAAAAGACCAGTCTTAATTTAAGGGAATTGATCTCTGTCTCCAGATTCTTAGGAAAATAAGTGGCAGGACCCAAATACCAAGACGTGATATCTGCAAGGCTGTGAAAGATGGGAGCCTGGCTATTTCTAGGGGTGGTGGTGAGGTGCTCTGCTCAAAGAAGCTCAGTTTTAAAATACCCACCGTGGCTCCACACCAATCACAGAAGCAAGCACCCCGGCGATTCCGGCGACCACATTTGGGACAGGAAATGATCTCCCCTTTCAGAGTGGGCGCAGGAGGGGCTTTATCTCCACTGTACATGGACTGGTGAACACAATGGCATTGACAGGCAGATCAATATTATATTCTCGAGTCTCCCTCCCAGTGCAAAAAAGAAAAAAGTCCCAAACAACACAAGACCTAGAAATAAGGTATTTCTGCCCCAAAGAGGAAAACTATCATAAGCTTCTTCAACTAATACATTTGTACATCCCTGGCCAGTTTGGCTCAGGAATTAGAGCGTCAGTCTGGGGACCGGAGTCTTGGGTTCGATTCCTGGTCAAGGGAACATATTGTATCACAGGTTTGATCCCTGGCCCTGCTAGGGGTTGTGAAGGAGGTGACCAATTGATGTGTCTCTCTCACATCGGTGTTTCTCTCTCTCTCTCTCTCTCTCTCTCTCTCTCTCCTTCCACCCTTCCACTCTAAAGGATCAATGGAAAGATATCCTCAGATGAGAATTAACAATAATAATAATGAATAAATAAATAAGTACAAAGAGCATGCATTCCTTCACAGAAAGTCAATGAAATTGGTGCATCACACAACTTAATAGTCTTCAGTATCTTTAATACCAAAGGTAGCAAGCCTACTATTGATTTACTCTACCAATATTAACAAAGAAAGAGTGTAAGAGAGCTTAGCTACCCAAGGTATCAACATTGAGGTTTATCTTCTGGGGTTCTGGTTTCCATCTGGAAATGTGAATTTATTTTCTACTCCTGACACATGAAAAGCATTACTTTTGGGGGAGGGAGATAGGTTTGGTGAGAATTTTTGACTTTGTTAGGCAGACCTGTATTAGAATCTTTGCTTCTCCTACTGACTGGTATTGCCTAGTAAAAGATTTTCTCATTAAAAAAATAGGGATGATATTATTCATCATTGCTACATGATTACCTACTATGTGCAGGCACTGTTCTGAGCAATGCCCCTATACCCTTATATCAATTTGCACAACAGACCTGTGAGGTGGGTGCCATAATCTTCTTTGTTTTATAGAGAGGGAAACTGAGGAACAGACTGAGTAAGACCCAAGATCTGAATCCAGGCCATGACTAAATATGTGTATGGTCACATATTCCACGTATACTACTAAATATGTGCACACTAGGGAAAATGTTTTCTAAGGACAATTTTTCCTCAAACATCAACATTTTAGTTTACGTTATTAGCCCAGCTCTATCCTGTTTTACTTCAGGGACTGTTCTGTTATCCTAAAACAGACAGAGGCCACATCAACCTCTAACATCTACAGAGACCGAGAAAGAAGATCTGTCTTTGTGTACACTTACCCTCAGCCCATTTCAGTGAAGTAGAGGGAGATGCCTAGGGATAAATCAAGAGAGAAACCCTTTGCTTCAGACTTAACTTTATCCTATTGTTAAAATGGGGTTTTGATAAAACTTGCTGACATGGGTTTCTAAATATAAAGCCTTCAGATCTTTCACTTAAATGTATCTAATACTCAAGTGAATTTTTTTTAATCCTTACCCGAGGATATTTTACCACTAATCTTCAGATAGAGTAGCAGGAAGGGAGGGAAAGAGAGAGAAACACCAATGTGAGAGAGAAATATCGGCTGCCTCCTGATGCATGCCCCCTGGGAATATGCCCTAACCACGAATCAAATTGGTGACCCATTTGGTGCATAGGACCATGCTCAACCAACTGAGCTACATCGGCCAGGGCAAGTAAATTTTTAAAAATATAACATTACTTAAAATAAAAAGTAATCTTAATCCATTCAAATTAATGCTGCTAAACAAAGAAAAGATATAAAGCTATCAGATTGAACATATACCATTACTTTAGTGACACTTCTAAACTCATTGTAACATCTAAACTCTGATATACCATTCAGATAGAAATAAAAATTTGAAAACAAATTCTATTTTGTAATTGTTCCTGAAACAATTTTGTTTACAGGTGAGACCCAAGAACAACTACATTGCTGACAAGTCAATATATTTTACTATTTATGTAAAAAGTCCAAAATGCCTGAGAAAATAAATTTTTTGCTTGGCATTTTACTTAAATCTATTTGAAATATCATCTCAAGAATTCCAAAATACCTTTTTTATGTTTTTCTTTTTTATGCTTTTACAATCTCACTATTTTTCTCTTTGGTGCCTTGGAAATTTCATGATGGAAGAGTAACATAAAGTCTGAAGACGTTAAATTAGAGAGATAAACAAATAGTTAACAAAACACTACCCTAAAATTGCATCTGATTTGATTTGAGAATAGATGGGTTTTCTTACTAAATCTGCTGGCACATTAGCATGTTATTAGTACCAGTTCTGGGGGGGGAAAAAATCAAACATGTATTATGAAATCATCTTTGAAAAAAAAACTACAAATTTCCTTCTGGTTATGATAGAGTAAGACCATTCCCAATGACTCCACACAAAAAACAACTCTAAAATCTACTCATAATACATGTCTGTACTGGACAGTAAACAGAAGCAGATAGACTCTTGTAGCAAGTACACATAGGAGGAAGGGGGTTATACAAAGTTAGTTTCCTTTTAGCCTGGGCTAAAGCAGTTCACATAGTACATGTAAAAATGTGGGGAAAGTATTTCTGGCTAGGAGATTAAAAGACTCAAGAGAGGTAATATTTGGCTACTGAAGTGATAGGGAACTCCCAGAAAGAAAAACGACAGAGAAGAGATCCCCAAATTCTTTGGTACTCACATCTCTTACTGACCCATGAATAATACATTCACAGAACACTCAATGCAGGTCAGCTAAAGATGAGATATATGAACAGAGACAAAACTTTCTGTTCCTCTCTCTCTGCCCCACCCCTAAAACAGATTTCTTGGATTTTTAGTATCTTGAGGAATTTTAAATTGTGTTCTAGCATTATAAATGTAAAGTTGGTCACAGCAATCTTGAAAAAGAAGGACAAAGTAGGTGGAATCACAATACCAGATATTAGATTATACTACAAAGCTACTGTAATCAAAACAGCCTGGTACTGACACAAGAACAGGCATATAGACCAGTGGAACAGAACAGAGAACCCAGAAATGGACCCAAGACATTATGCTCAATTAATATTTGCAACATAGGCACCATATTAGGAGTTTAACACAGACCTTCTTGTTCAATCTTCACAACTATTGTATAAGGTATGTACTCTTATTACCCCCATCATTTTGACAAATCAAAAAGAGGCTGTGAGAGTTAAAGCAATTTGCCTAAAGGTCAGCAGGAAGTGTCTGTGGTATGACTGAAGGCACCTTGATTTTATAGTTACTAAAGCAGGGTTTCTTAACCATGACAACATTAAGATTTGGGGTTGGGTAATTCTTCATGGTACCTTGCAGAACGTTAACAGTGCCCTTGCCTCTACCCACTAGAAGTCAGTAGCATACCTCTTCTGCCTCATTGTAACAATTTTTTTGTGTTTTTTTTTTTGGTTATACGTTTTTGTTTTTTTTTATTAATTTATTTTTGTTATAAATGTTTCTCCTTTTTTTCCCCATTGACACCCTCCTCCCCATCCCCCGCGCCCCGTACCCGGTTTTGTTGTCTGTGTCCATCGGTTATGCATACATGCTTTTAAGTTCTGGTACCACAGCTATTTTATCCACTCATCTACTAATGGGCACTTGGACTGTTTCCAGATCTTGGCTATTGTAAATAATTCTGCTATGAACATAAGGTTGCATATATTCTTTCTGATTGATGTTTTGAGATTCTTAGGATATATTCCCAGAAATGGGATCACTGGGTCAAAAGGCAGTTCCATTTTCAGTTTTTTGACGTAACTCCAAACTGTTTTCCAAAGTGGCTATACCAATCGGTATTCTCACCAATAATGTACTAGGGCTCCCTTTTCTCCACAAACTCACCAGCACTTGTTGTTTGTGGATTTATTGATAGCAACCACTCTGACAAGTATGAGGTGATACCTCATTGTAATTTTAATTTGCAGCTCTCTGATAATTAGAGAGCTAGAACATTTTTCCATATGTCTACTGGCCATCTGTATGTCCTCTTTGGAGGAGTGATCAAAATAAATATCTTTAATTGTTTTGTTGTTCCTAATACACACCCAAGGGTATTTTTTTCCATTGATTTTTTTTTCGAGAGAGACACACACACATTGATGTAAAAGAGAAATATCGATTGGTTGCCTCTAGCATGTACCCTTACCTGGGCCAGGAATTGAGCCTGCAACACCAAGTACATGCCCTTGACCAAGGAGCAAACCCATGACCCCTCAGTGCATAGGCATGCCAGCCAGGGAAAACATCTTTAATTTTTTATTCTAATTAGTTATTACTGTATCACATTAGTTAAAATGCAAAAATCTTTCAATTGATTGATATTCTTTTACTTCCATCCTTTATATACATTATAAACAATATGAGAATTTTGTGATTTCTGCTTTAAACAATTACACTGTTCATAAAGAAATCAAGAGGGACCCCTTCAGCTTGGTCTGGTGGCTCGAGGGCAAAAGTGATACACAAAGCTGGAATTTTTGGAATGAATCCTCTGGGGAGGCTTCTGTTGAGGAGACAAATGGGTGAGAGCTAGGCTCTATGACTGCATTGTGGTAAGGCTGATCTGAGCTCCCTGTGAGCCCTACCTGGCAGTCCCAAGGACAGGTAGGGCTTGTACCCTCCTCCTGCAGGCTGCAAACACTACCACCAATAGGAGACTATTTGGTTCAGTCCTGTGAAGTCCTGAATAACACTGCTGGGTGAAGTTCTGTGGGGGACAGGAGAGCAGCTCAGAGTGGGATGTTCAAAGTGTGAGACCCCCCCAACTTTCCACAAGACAAGCATGGAGCCTCGTCCCCAAAAGAACTGAGCAACCCAGCTGCCTGCGGGACCTGCGGGGTGATGGGACACCAGAAAGGCCTGTGTGACCCAGATACCCACAAGATAGGTGTGGAGTCAGGTCTCCAAAGGGACTCTGCAAACCAGCTGCCCACAGTACAGGCAGGGAGTGCGGCTCCAACAGGGCCAGAGCTATACAGTGACAGGTGGCACAGCGACCAACTGGGGAACTCAGCTCCAGAGGGGCCCATGTGATCCAGCAGCAGCACCTATCAGGACACACCAATTCCGGCCACCAGTAGTTAATCCTCCAGGATCCACAGAAGACAAGAGGCGACATGCAACAAAACAGTCTGGGAGGCACAGTAGCCATATTTGATATACAGTGGGCTGCATACACATCCAAACATCCCTCAGTGGGTCTAGAGCTACCAGATGGATAAAAGGGGGAGACAAAGAAACAACACCCAAAGGAAAGAAAGAGAGGAATCGCCAGAAAAGGAACTACAGGAAACCGAAGACAGCAACTTGTCAGATAAAGAATTCAAAGCAATGATTTTAAGGGTGCTCAAACAATTTGGTGAGAACTACAAGCAACTTAGTAAGAATTATAAGGAGCTCACTGGGAACTACTTCGGCTTAAAATAAGAGGTAGAAGTTATGCATAAAAATCAAGAAGAAATAAAGTATGATATAGCTGTTAGGAAAAATACCTTGTAAGGGTTTAATAGCAGATTAGAAGAAGCTGAAAAGCTGAAGACCAAATCAGTGACTTAAAAGACAAGGTAGAGGAAAAATACTCAAATGGAGCAGCAAATGAAAAAAAAAAATTTAAAAAGCAAGAGGAAGTTTTAAGGGAGCTGTATGACCATACAAAATGTAACAACAACCCTGGCCAGTTAAGCTCAGCGGTTAGAGTGTCGGCCTATGATCCAGAGAGATCCAGGTTCAGTTCCCACTAAGGGCACATACATACCTTGGTTTCAGTTTGTCCCCAGCCCTGGTTGGATTGTCTGGGTGGCAACCACTTGATATGTCCATTTCACATCGATGTTTCTCTCTCTCTCTCTCCCCCACTCTATCTGAACAAAAAGTGGAAAAATGTCCTCGGGTGAGGATAACAAAAAAGAAAAAAATTTAATAACATTCGCATTATAGGGATACTGGAAGGAGAAGAATCAGAGAAAGGAATAGAGAACCTGTTTGAAGAAATAATGACAGAAAACTTCTCTAAACTGGTGAAGGAAAAAGTCACGCAAGTCCAAGAAACACAGAGAGTCCCAAGCAAGATGAACCCCAGAAGACCCACAGCTAGAAACATCATAATAAAAATGGCAAACATTAAAGACAAAGAAAGAATCTTAAAGGAAGCAAGAGAGAGACAGAAAGTTACCTACAAGGGAGCTCCCATTAGACTGTCAACTGATTTCTCAATAGAAACGATGCAGACCAGAAGAGAGTGGTATGAAGTGTACAAAGTAATGCAAAGCAAGGGTGTGAATCCAAGACTACTCTATCCAGCAAGGCTTTCATTCAAAATTGAAGGACAAATAAAGAGCTTAATGAATAAAAATAAAAAATAAATAAATTTAAAAAGCTAAAGGAATTTACCACCACCAAACCAGCACTCCAAGAAATGCTGAAGGGACTGTTGTAAGAGGAAGAAGAAACAGAGAGAGAGAGAGATGGGTGGACACAGGCATAAAATTGAATGGCAACTCAATAATTACCTTAAATATAAATGGCTTAAATGCTCCAATCAAAAGACATAAGGTAGCTGATAAGATAAAAAAAACATGACCCATATATATGCTGTCTACAAGAGACCCACCTCACAACAAAGGACTCACACAGGATAAAAGTGAAGGGATGGAAAAAATTTTTCCAAGTAAATGGAAATAAAAAAAAGTGGGCGTAGCAATACTTATATCTTACAAGATAGACTTCAAAACAAGGGGCATAATAGGAGACAGAGAAGGTCACTACATAATATTAAAAGGAGCAATCCAACAAGAGGATATAACCCTGGTAAACATATACACACCAAATACGGGAGCTCCAAAACAAATAAACCAAAGAACTTATATGCATAACCAATGGACACAGACAATAGTGTGGGAAAAGGCGGGAGGGGGGCGGGAGTGGGGAGGAGGGGGTCAATGGGGGGAAAATGTGGAACATCTGTAACACATTTTACATCCAACAATAAAGATTTTTTAAAAAAATAAAAATAAATAAATAAATTAAAAAAACATTTAAAATTTATAAATCTCTAGCTGGAGAGAGAGAGAAATTGAAAGAAAAAACAGTAAGGTGGAGAGAGAACACAAATGACAAATATCAGGAATAAAAGAGTAGGGACGGCACTACAGATCCCACAAACATTAAAATAGTGAAAAGGGACTATCATAAATAAAATACCTGATAATACAAGTGTTGGTGAGGATGTAGAGAAACTGGGACCTTTGTATATTGCTGGTAGAAATACAAAATAGTGTGGCCATTTTGGGAAAAAATGTGGCAATATCTTATGAAATTAAACATGAATTTAGATAGTATCCAGAAACCCTACTCCTAGGAATTTACCCAAGATAAATGAAAACTATGTCCACACAAAGTTTTGTGCATGAATGTTCACAGCAGCTTTATTTATAATAGCCCGAAACTAGAAAGACACAAGTGCTCATTAACTGGTGAATAGATTAATTATTGGTATTATATCCATTCTATGGAATAGTACTCAATGATCAATATAATTAATACATACAACATAAATAAACAGCAAAAACATTGTTCTAGGTGAAGGAAATCAAACACAAAATCTACATACTTCTGTAAAAGGTAAAACCATAGTATGAAAAGAGATCAGCATTTTCTGGTGTCAGTGATCAGAGGAGGAGCTCAACTGCAAAGGGACATGAAAAATCTTTCAAGGGTAATAAAACTGTTGTGCATCTTCATTGTGGTGGTAATTTAAATGATTACATATAATTATTGACATTTATTAACCTGTATAATTAAAATAGGTGAGTTTGCCCAGCCAGTGTGGCTCAATGGATTGAGCATCATCCCATGGACTGAGAGGTCTGGGTTCAATTCCGGGTCAGGGCACATGCCTGGGTTTTGGGCTGGATTCCCAGTAGGGGGCATGCAGGAGGTGTGCAAGAGGCAGCCATTTGATGGATGTTTTATCTCTTTCCCTAAATTAAAAAAAAATTCAATAAAAACATATTTTAAAAAATAGGTGAGTTTTAGTGGATATAAATTATACCTCAATAAAGACTGGAAGAAAAGAGTTCCTTCAAATCAATTAACTTTAAACAACAATGAGATAACACCTCACACCTGTCAGAATGGCTGCCATCAACAAATCATCAAGCAAGTGTTGGCGAGGGTGTGGAGAAAAGGAGACTCTAGTACACTGCAGGTAGAAATGCAGACTGGTGCAGCCACTATGGAAAACAATATGGTGTTACCTCAAAAATTAAAAATTGAACTCCCATTTGACCCAGTGATCCCACTTCTAGGAATATACCCTAAAAAACCTGAAACACCAATCAGAAAGAATATATGTACCCCTATGTTCATAGCAGCACTATTTACAATAGTTAAGATCTGGAAACTGCCTAAGTGTCCATCATAAGACAAATGGATAAAAAAGCTGGGGCACATATACACAATGGAGTACTATACAGCTGTAAGAAAGAAAGACCTCTTATCCTTTGAGACAACATGGAGGGACCTGGAAAGTATTATCCTAAGCAAAATAAGCCAAGCAGAAAAAGACAAATACCACATGATCTCACTTTTATGTGGAATATAATGAACATAACAGTCTGAGGAATAGGGTAGACCCAGAGATGTGGAAGTAGGGTACAGACTGACAACCCTCAGTGGTAGGGGGAGAAAAGAGATAAATCACATAACTTATATACATGAACGCATAACCAATGGACATGAACAACAAAGCAGGGGATGGGGTGGGAGGGGGGTGTCAATGGGGTAAAAAAGGAGAAACATCTGTAACAAAAATAAATAAATAAATAAATAAAATTAAAAACTATCAATTAATTTTAGATTGTCAAGGATTAGACACAATCTTAAAAGATATCTTGTTCAGCTCCCCAGTTATGAAGTTACCAGTGTCTCCTCCAAAGAATATGTTGGAGTCCTAACCCCCAGCACATCAGAATGTGACCTTATTTGAAAACGGGATCTTTATAGAGGTAATCAAGTTCAAATGAGGTCATTATGGTGGGCCTTAATTCAACATGACTGGTGATTTTATAAAAAAGAGAAATCTGGACACAGTGACAGACATACAGTGGGAAGACAATGTGAAGACACACAGACAGAAGGTGACCATGTGACTGAAGTAAAATGTCTACAGGCCAAGGGAAGCTTGAGGCTACCAGAAGCTAGGAGAGAGGCATGAAACAGGACCTTCCCCAGAGCTTCACAGATAGTGTGGCATTGCCAATACCTTGATTTTGGACTTCTGTTCTCCAAAAATGTGACATGATAAATTTTTGTTGTTTTAAGCCACTCAGTTTGTGGTGCTTTGTTTAGCAATGTCAAAAACCAACACACCCCCATTTGATATTAACAATGTTGACCACAGTAATCATCATCATCACCCATTTGTCCAGTTTCCCAAGGAATCTCTCCGAGATGAAAACGAATCCCCTAGTGTCAAATATTATATAATGGCCCCAAGGAAGAAAGTTTTTTTCTTCTACGTTGGCTAGGAAATGCCTACTTCATTTTGGTATTGTTAGGTCCGGGTAAGAATCACCTGAAAGTAATTTGTAAAGCCTCCTCTTCATCAGAAACATTTTATAAACATAAAACAGATCATCTAATCTGAATCCATTCACTCTACTTAAATTGCATATATTCCTAATTCCTTTGCCTTAATCGCTCGAAATAGGCTAGTAGGAAACCCAGAAATGGCTGCCCATAGTGTTCTCAATTTCAAAAAATAGTATGGTACAGTTAATAAAGATATACCTGACTGTAAATGAATGGGTCTATTACCCCAATGGCTGCTACCAGCCTTTCATGCAAAGTTACTAAACAAATTGTACAAAATCATAGATTTTATTGAATCCCCATGAAGATTTTGTATTGGTGAATATATTGAGTTCTCTCCAAATTTAGAAAAGTTGCTTTCAGTTTACCATGAGAGGCTTTTTATGTTGTTGTTCTCTCTCCCTCCTCCCACTTCCTCCCTGCTCTGTAGATTATATTTATTTATTATCATTAAGACTGAACATTTGAACATTTAGAACGTGCTATCAACCTACCTCTTGTGATGAAGGCAGGGTCCTCTCACAGGTGACACAGTATTTCAGGTGAGCAGGATTCCCTGTGCCACAGGTGCGACAGATTACTTTCTCCTTGAAAACAGAAAATAAGAAATTCATGTTCCTCTGAGCAAAGAAAGCAAACAAAAGCATGAAGTCATGTTAAGAACAAGATTAAAAGTCAACATTAATTTCAATGTTCAAGTTTAAATATATTAAGTAAAAAGTGTCAAAGTTAGCTGTAGTGTAATTTGTCCACTAAATCCATGTTCAGGAAACACATATCTATGTTTTCGTCTTTTTTTTTTCCCTAGTTTTTTTACTCTTTTTTTCTCAGTCCCTTCACCACCCCGACAGCTGTCAGCATGCTCTCTATGAGTCTGTCACTATTTTGCTTGTTAGTTCATTTGTTCATTAGATTCCACATATGAGTGAGATCATATGGTACTCAAATTCTCTGGCTGGTTTATTTTCCTTAGCACAGCACTGTCCAGGTCCATTCATGCTGTTGCCAAGGATAAGATTTTCCTTCTTTTTATGGCCAAGTAGTATTTCATCGTGTAAATGTACAGCTTTTTTTTTTTTTATCTTAAAAGAACATATTTTTTTCTTTTTTTGAATTTATTTTTTTATTACAGATATTTTACCTTTTTTACCCCATTGGCACCCCCCTCCCCACCCCACCCCCGCCCTGTCCCCGGCTTAGTTGTCCATGTCCATTGGTCATGCATACATGCATATAAGTTCTGTGGTTTATCTCTTCCCACCCCCCCCCCACCCCCTCTTCTGAGGGATGTCAGTCTGTGCCCTACTTCCATGTTTCTGGGTCTACTGTATTCCTCAGACTGTTATGTTCATTACATTCCGTATATAAGTGAGATCATGTGGTATTTGTCTTTTTCTGCTTGGCTTCTTTCACTTAGGATAATACTTTCCAGGTCCCTCCATGTCCCTCAAAGGATAAGAGATCTTTCTTTCTTACCGCTGCATAGTACTCCATTGTGTATATGTACCACAGCTTTTTTATCCATTCGTCTACTGATGGACACTTGGGCTGTTTCCAGATCTTAGCTATTGTAAATAGTGCTGCTATGAACATGGGGGTACATATATTCTTCCTGATTGGTGTTTCAGGCTTCTTAGGGTATATTCCTAGAAGTGGGATCACTGGGTCAAATGGAAGTTCAATTTTTAATTTTTTGAGGTAACACCATATTGTTTTCCACAGCGGCTGTACCAGTCTGCATTCCCACCAGCAGTGTATTAGAGTCCCCTTTTCTCCACACCCTCGCCAACACTTGTTGTTTGATGATTTGTTGATGGCGGCCATTCTGACAGGTGTGAGGTGATACCTCATTGTTGTTTTAATTTGCTTCTCTCTGATGATTAGTGATGTTGAGCATTTCTTCATATGTCTCTTGGCCAATTGTATGTCCTGTTTGGAAAGGTGTCTATTCAGCTCCTCTGCCCATTTTTAAATTGGGTTCTTTGTCTTCGTTTTGTTGAGTTGTATGAGCACTCTATATATATTGGAAATTAACCCCTTATCTGATATGTACAGCTTTTTTATCCATTCATCTACTGATGGAAATTTGGTCTGTTTCCAGATTTGGCTATTGTAAATAATGCTGCAATGAACACAGGAGTGCATATATTCTTTTGAATTAGTGTTTTGAGTTTCTTCCAATAAATTCCCAGAAGTAGAATTGCTGGATCATGAGGCAGTTCTATTTTTAATTTTTTGAGGAAACTCCATACTGCTTTCCACAGTGGCTGCACCAATCAGCATTCCCACCAAAAGTGCACGAGGTTTCCCTTTTCTCCACATTCTTACCAACACTTCTCATTTGTTGATTTATTGATGATAGCCTTTCTGACAGGTGGGAGGTGATACCTCATTGTGGCTTTAATTTGCATCTCTCTGAGATTAGTGATGTTAAACATTTTTTCATATGTCCATTGGCCAATTGTATGTCCCTTTGGAGAAGTGCCTATTCAGGTCCTTTACCCATTTTTAATTGGATTGTTTATCTTCTTGATATTGGGTTGAGTAAGTTCTTTATAGATTTTGGAAATTAACCCCTTATCAGATGTATTGGCAAATATATTCTCCCATTCATATGTATCAGAAAAAAATACTATGAGAAATGTCTGAGATTTTACTGTCTGCTTTCTTCTAGGATTTTTATGGTTTCACGATTTACATTTAAGTCTTTAATTCACTTTGAGTTAATTCTTACATATGGTTTAAGAAATTGGTCTAGTTTTTGTTGTTGTTGTTATTGTTTTTGCACATATATGCCCAATATTCCCAACACCATTTATTGAATAGATTTTCTTTACCCCATTGTATGTTTTTGCCTCCTTTGTAAAATATCAATTGACTATAAAGGTGTGGGTTTATTTTTGGGCTCTCTACTCTGTTCCATTGAGCTATATGTCTGTTTTTATGCTAGTACTGTTTTGTTTACTATGGCTCTGTAGTATAGTTTGATACCAGATGGTGTGATTCCTCTAACTGTGTTTTTTATCAAGATCACTGTTGCTATTCAGGGTCTTTTGTGATTCCATATAAATATTTGGAATATTTGTTCTAGTTCTGTAAAATATGCCATTGGTATCTTGGTAGGCATTGCACTGAATCTATAGATTGCTTTCAGTAGTATTGACATTTTAATTATGTTAATTCTTCCTATCCATGAACACAGTTAATGCTTCTACTTATTTGTATCTTCTTCAATTTCTTTTTTTGGTGTCATAATTTTCCGAGTACAGGTCTTTTGTATCCTTGGTTAAATTTATTACTAGATATTTTAATTCTTTTTGAAACAATTGTGAATGGAATTATTTTCTTAGTTCCCCCTTTTGATAGTTCATTATTGGTATATAAAAATCCAATTGATTTCTAGATATTTATTTTGTATCCTGCTATTTTACTGAATTCATTTTTCCATTCTAGTAGTTTTTTGGTGGAATCTTTGGGATTCTGTATATACAGTATCATGTCATCTGCAACTAATGAAAGTTTTACTTCTTCCTTTCCAATTTGGATGCCTTTTATTTCTTCTTCTTGTCTGATTGCTGTGGCTAGAACTTCGAGCACTATGTTGAATAAAAGTGGTGAAAACAGACATCTCTGGCTTGTACCCAATCTTAAGGGAAATGCTTTTAGTTTTTGCCCATTGGGTATGATGTTGGTTGTGGGTCTGTCATATATGGCCTTTATTATGTTGAGGTATGCTCCCTCTACTACCACTTTGCTGAGAGATTTTATCATAAATGGTTGCTGGATATGTGTTCCTCTTAATGTTATAGATCCCATTGATAAATTAAACTTTTGGATAGCCTGCCTTTCCAAAAATTAGAGTGGATTTTGTCACAGATATTGGCTTATCAATTGTTAGCCAATTCCAACAGCTGAGGAAAGACAATTAATTGTTCAAACATTACTTTCTATATATACTTATTCATGAATTTACAAAATCACATTTCATTACCTTCAAGCGGAGGCTGGCCTGTGGTTGCAGCTGTAGAGCAAGAGGAGCCTCACACACCACACAGACAGGAGTGTTCATGGGCACCATGCTTTCACATTCTGTACACAAGCCTATCTGTAAAAAAAGAGGTCCAGTTTGTCTTGGGATGCAAAAACTGAAGGTATAAGTAGATCTTAGTATGTAAGGTTTAATTTGCTTTTGTAAAAAAAAAATTTAATAATTACCTTTATTCTTATTTTTTTATATTAAGAGTAAAACTACGTTTATTGTAGAAAACATACATGTAAAAAAAGAAAAAATATCTTCCAGCACAATAGAGTGAGGAAGTTGACAAATACTCTTTCCAAAAAAGCAATTATAAAGTCAGTAAAACTGTCAAAAAACAACCATTTCAGATTCAGAACATCAACCAAAGATAGACAACTGAAAAGTACTGACCTTCAAATAAGAACACTACAAGTCTTTGCAGTTTTTACTTGGGGACACTCTCATTCCCTTCCAGCTTTATCAGCATGATAGCTCTATCCACCAGGGCAGGGCAGGGCAGGGCAGGGCAGGGCAGGGCAGGGCAGGATGTGAAAACCAAAAGCTTTGTAACTACTGATGAACAGGGCTCACTTGATTTGGAGCACTTGTAAGGTTACAATCTCAGTGGCAAGCAAAGAGGGAGGGTCAGTATCTCTACTATTTTGAAATTGTGGTACTGTTTAGGGCAATCAATGGACCAGCAAGTAGCGAGGAACTTAACAGGGAGTTTCAGGAAGTCAGTCAACTATAGGGGACAAGTCAAGGTGTTGGTGAGGCTACAGCTCTCTTTGAAGCTCTAGGGAAAGTACCGTTCCATGCCTTTCTCCTAGCTTCTGGTAGCCTCAAGCTTTCCTTGGCCTGCAGACATATCACTCCAGTCAGTTCTCTACATACTTTTAGTTGACTGGATGCTATGTGCATGAGCAGCCTAAACCAGAGTGGGTCTAAGCCACCCACACATCCCTAGCAGTACATAGAGATACAGTAGAGCTCAGCATAAAGTAAAAGCTGGGGCAGATTTGAAAAGAGCCTGAAGCTTGAATATTCTACCTAGCCCACACATAGATCCATCAGCAGAGAGTGGAAGCCTTATTGGATCAAGATATCTGAGCACAATTTCTGGCCAATTTTCAGTTTAACACTAAATTATGCACACCCAGGGGTGATCCCAGGCTTAAAAATAAAAAAACAAGGACAAAAACAAAAACAAAAAAACCCTGATACATCTGTAGTTGGAAATTGCAGGAAAGACAAACATGAAAGATTTAATGGAAGCAAAAAACAAACCACCACTAGGAGAAAAAGTCCAAATCCAGAATTATTACAATATATTACCTAAAGTGTCCAAAAATTTTAAAAGATCAATGAGACATGCTAATAACAAGAAAATGTGACCCATACTCAAGGAAAAAAATTGCTAACAGAAATTGTCTATGAGTATCCCCAGATGTTGGGTTAGCAGGCAGGCTTTGAAACAGATATTATTAAAAATGTTCAAAGAACTAAAGAAAAACATGTTTGTAAAAAAATGTTTTAAGTATGATAACAATGGTCTGAAAATAAAAATTCTCAAAAAGAAATTATTTTAAAAGAACTAATTCAAACCAATAGGACTATTCGTATTTTATTTGTTGTATTATCTTCTTCAAGGAGTACAAAACATATCATAGAAGTAAATTAAATTAACTTCTACAACATGTCCATTTAACATCATCTGACCCCTTGCTTGAAGCCATAACTCAATTTTATTTTATTAGTTTTTTTCCTTGATTTTATTTTTTTCCTATCATCATTTCTCCTCCCATACTTTTTCCCACCTCTGCCCACTCCCCTCCCCACTTCAATTACCACACCTTTGTCCCTGTCCATGAATTCTTTATCTTTGTTTTTCTCTTCTGATCAATCCCTTCACCTCTCCCCAACACCCTCCCAACCAGAGCTGTCTGCCTGTTCTGTTAGTCTGTCTCTATTTTGCTTGCTAGTTCCGTTTCATTACTCAATTTTAAAACTCTGGACTTTGAACTCACTAAATTAGCCAATTTTTCTTAGTGACTACCTTTCTTAAATAGTTACTTTTCACATTCATGGTCATTTCACAGGTTCTTTTATTTCCCCCCCAAACCCCAAAGTATCAAGTACATAAAAGATGAATATGTTTTGGTGAAGATATTGATTTTTAGTAAGTCAGGTATGTTTTCTAACTACAAATTTAGTGGTAGGATAATATCAATTATTATCTATACTTGGCTAAAACTTATTAATTCAGATATACTGATCTATCTATAGTCTATATAAACAGCATATTTGGACAGAATGATATATCTTATGACTATATATACTTGTAATTAATATATCTCATTTATTCCTAGAATATATCTCCTTATTGTATCCAGGTTATAAACAGAAATATCACATAAATAGGAAATTTATATTTAACCATGCATACGTCATTGAAACAATAAGATTTCACTCTCAGTTTCTGAGCCTGTGCTTCTACAAGGCCAAACACACACACACAAAAATAGCATTGTAAGCCAGTAAGAGAAAGACAAGTATCACATGATCTCACTTATTTGTGGAATATAATGAACAAAATAAGGTGATGAACAAAATAGACCCAGAGACATAGAAGTAGGAATCAGAATGACAAACTTCAGAGGAGAGGGTGGGGAAGGGGGGGTTAATAAACCAAAGAATTTATGCATATAAGCATAACCAATGGACATAGACAACAATGCTGGGAGCAGTGGGTGGGAATGAGAGGAGGGTATCAATGCAGGAAAAAGAAGAAATATCTGAAACAAAAATAAATTAATTAAATAAAAATGAAAAAACAATAGGATTGCAAGCAAGCAAGTTTTTTCATTCCTAAGGAGTCAGATAGTAAGAAATTAATCTGCCAGTAATATTTTCAACCAGTATTTATGTTTGTGGTTTGTGTATGCCAACTACTATGCTACTGCTACAAATAAAAATCAGATTAACCAATGAAAGAAGATTTTAAGGACCATGCTACTCACCTGACCTCCTTCTGGGGGTGGGAGACAACCAAATATGGGTGGGACAGGAAAGCCACATTCTTGACAGAAGCGAACAAAGGGATCAGATGGGCGTGGAGCAAGGCACTGGGCACACCTACAACAGAAGAGGTTCCTGATTGGCCATGTTCTAATGAGTTAATATTAAGAAGTCAGGTGAAAATCTAAAAGTATTCAAGCATTTTTAAAAATAAAATAAAAAACAAAACAAAAAGCAAAACACTCTCAATAGCTATGGAACAAGTTCTCTAGTCACTTTATTACAATGTGGCCTCAAGCTGGAACTACTGTTGCCCTTCACTGGTAGGCCATCTCACTTCCTGAATGCAGCTGAAGCTATTAGCAACCTTGAGCCCACTTCTTAGTGGGACTCTGACTTGTCTTATCACACTGGATTTGGATTGGATTTATGAGGATAAACCTAAGGAATTCTAGGAACGTCTACATTGTACTTTTCTACCTGAGCATTGAGCCCAGTCTGTGTAATTCTCTAGAGAGTCACTGTCAGTCAAGCTCTGCCTTTGTCTTCATTCATCTGGTTAGAGTTCCAAGGCCCTGCCCCAGCAACATCTGTCCCAGTTTCCCAAGCAGATGAATCCCATCATTTAGCCCTCACCCACCTACCTGGGTTCTGAGTATCAGCCAAGGTGAAAGCATTGATAAAATTCAGCATTTTTTTATGATTAAAAGCAGTGAATGAACTAGGAACAAAAGAAAACATCCTCAACATGCTAAAGACCACATACATACAAAAAAAAACCCACAGTGGTGAAAGACTGAAAGCTTTTCCTCTAAGATCAGTAAAAAGACACGGATACCTACATTCACTGTTTCTATTCAACATAGTATTGAAAGTTCTATACAAAGCAATTAGGCAAGAAAGAAAATAAAATAAAAGTTATCCCAAACTGGAAAGAATGAAGTAAGATTATCTCTGTTCACAGATGATATGATCTTATATGTAGAAAACCCTGGAGAATACACACACACAGTAAATTATTAGAGCTGATAAATTTAGAAAAGTGGTAGGATAAAAATATCAACACACAATATCTGTTGTGTTCCCATAAATAATTTAAAAATAAAATTTAAAAGGAAAATAATTCCATTTATAATAGCACTAGAAAGAATAATAGATTTAGGAATCAATTTAAGTAAGGAGGTAAAAGACTTGTACAATGAAAACTATAAAACCTCTCAGAAAGAAATTAAAGGAGGCATAAATAAAAGGAAAGACATCCTGTATTCATGAATCAGGAGACTTAATATTGTTAAGATGAAAATACTACACAAAGCAATCTACAGATTCAATGTAATCCCTATCAAACTCTCAATATTTTTTTTTTTTTTTTTGCAGAAAGAAAACTCATCCTAAATTCATATGGAATCTCAAGGAACCTCAAATTATCTAAACAGTCTTTAAAAAAACAAAAAAAAAGGAAACAAAGTTGGATGATTTAAACTTCCTGATTTAAAATTTTACTGCAAAGCTAAGCAATAAAAAAAGTGTTGTTCTAACACAAGGACAGACATATGGAACAATGGAATAGAAGAGAGAACCCAGAAATAAACTTGCACTTACGGTCAAATGATATTTGGCGAAGATGTGAACACCATTCAATGGGAAAGGACAGTCTTTCTAACAATGGTGCTAGGAACAATGGATATCCACGTGCAAAATAATGAAACTGGACCCTTACCATAAACAAAAACTAACTCAAAATAGATTGAAGACCTGAATGTCAGGGGTAAATCTATAAACCTCTTAGAAGAACCCATAAAGGACAAGCTTCATGTCACTGGATTTGGAAATGATTTCTTGGATATGATACGTGATCAAAATAAAAAATGTCTGTGTATCAAAGGACACTATCAATGGAGTAAAAAGGCAACCTATAAATGGGAGAAAATATTTCCAAATCACATCTCTGATAAGGGATTAATGTGCAGATTATATAAAGAATACCCACTGCTTAAAAAACAAACTACCTATTTAAAAATGGGCAAAAAACTTAAATAGATTTCTCCAAAGAAGATATACATATATCCAAGAAGCACATGAAAAAGGTCAATATCACTTGTCATTAGGGAAATATAAATCAAAACCACAATGATATACTACTTTATACTCATTAGGATAGCAATTATTAGAAAAATAAAAAATAAGTGTTAGGGAGGGTGTAAAAAAATTGAAACCCTGTGCATTTCTGATGCAAACATGAAATGATACAGCTGTTGTAGAAAACAGTTTGGCAGTTCCTCAAAAAGTTACACATAGAATTACCATATAATCCAGAAGTTCCACTCTTAGACAAATATCCAAATGAATTGAAAGCAGAGATTCAAAACAGATACTTGTACACCAATATTCATAACAGCATTATTTGCAATAGAAGAAAGGTGGAAATGACTCTGATATCCATTAACAGATTAACAGAAAATCAAAATGTGGTGTATAAATACAATGAAATATTATCTTTAATAAGGAATGAAGTTCTGATACATGCTATAAAATAGATGAACCTTGAAAACATTATGCTAAGAGAAATATGACACAAAAGAACAAATATTGTCTGATTCCACCTACATGAGATAACTAGAACAGACAAAGTCATAAAAACAGAAAGCAGAACAGAGGTTACTAGAGGTTGGAGGGAGAGAATAACAGAGAGTTACTGTTTAATGGGAACAGGGTTCTGTTTAGAATGACAACAAAGCCCTGGCCAGTTTGGCTCAGCGGTTAGAGCGCCCGCTTGCGGTCTGGAGAGACCCGGGTTCGGTTCCCGCTAAGGGCATGTGCCTCGGTTGCAGTTTGTCCCTGGCCCTGGTTGGTCATGCGGGTGGCAGCCACTTGATGTGGCCCTTTCACATCGATGTTTCCCTCTCTCTCTCTTCCTCTCTCTCCCTCCCACTCTGTCTGTACAAAAAAAAAAATGAAAAAAAAAAAAAAATGTCCTCGGGTGAGGATAAAAAAAAAAAAAAAAAAAGAATGACAACATGGCCCTGGTTGGTTTGGCTCAGCAGTTGGCCGGCAGACTAAAGAGTCCCAGGTTTGATTCCAGCCAAGGGCACGTACCTCAGTTGCGGTTTGTTGGGGTCGTGCAGGTGGCAACCAGTCAACGTGTCTCTCTCATATCAATGTTTTTCTCTCTCTCTCACTCCCATTCTGTCTGAAGGTAAATGTAAAAATATCCCCAGGTGAGGATTAACAACAACAACAACAAAATAGAATGACAAAATAGTCCTGGAAATTAATAGTTAAGATGGTTGCACACATTGTAAATGTACTTAATGCCATGAAATTTCACATTTAAAATGCTTAAAATGGTAAATTTTAGTTATACATATTTAGCCACAATAAAAAAGTATAAAGGACCAAAAAAGATAATTGATTATATGAAATAAAAGCAATAATATATTATGGGGTTCTTATTTATTAAAAATAAAATGTATGACAATAGCATAAAAGCTGTTGGTATTCAGTTATTGGAAATATACTGCATAAAGTTTTTATGCTATTATGAAGTAGTATATTACTTGAAGATAAACTATAAGTTAAAATTGTACATATACTATGAACTACAGCAACCACTAAAATAAGTTATAGCTAATAAGCCAACAAAGGAAATAAAAAATCCAATTAATCCAAAAGAGGTAGGAAAAAAAAAGGCAACAAAGAATAAATAAGATACACAGAAAACAAAGAGCATGATGGCTGATTTAAATTTAAACATATCAATAATCAGAAAAAATAGGCTCTCAACATCTCAGTTAAAATGCAGAGATTGTTAGATATAATTGTTAACAAAGCAAGACCTAACTATATACTGTTTAAAAAAAAAACAATTTTATATAGGGAGACAAAAATAGGTTAAAAGGAAAAGAATTAAAGATACATCATGCAAACACTAATCTTGCTAAAGTAGGAGTGGCCTAAGAACAGGCATACACAGAAATAGGCCCATGCCTTATGGTCAATTAATATTTGATAAAGGAGGCAAGAACATACAATGGAGTAAAAATAGTCTCTTTTATAAATGGTTTTGGGAAAATTGGATACATACAAAAAAAATAAAACTAGAACACCAATTTATACCACACACAAGAATAAACTCAAAATAGATAAAATACTTAAAAGTCACGAAACCATAAAAATCCTAGAAGAAAACAGGCAGTAAAATCTCAGACATTTCTTGTAGCAATATTTTTGCCTATATATCTCCTCAGGCAAGAGCAACAAAGGAAAAAATAAACAAATGGTATTATATCAAACTAAAAAGCTTTGGCAGAGCAAAAGAAACCATCAACAAAATGTACATAAAGGGAACCCACTGTATGGAAGAACATATTTGCCAGTGATACATCTGATAAGGGGTTAATTTCCGAAATCTATAAATAGTCTATACAACTCAACACCAAGAAGACAAAATCCAATTAAAAATGGGCAAAATGCCTGGCCAAGCACCACAGACCAGAGCACCAGAGCTGGGAGGAGGTGCCCACAAAGCATCATGCTGTGAAAAGCAGCGAAGTTTCTGTCTGCCAAGGAGAGGTAAAGTCAGCTGGAGATACAAGCACCCTCTTAAAGGGCCAACACACAAAATTTAATTTGCAGCCACTGACCCTGGGTTCCAATGGAGGAAGGGCAATGTGAACTGGAGTCACCTGAGGGAAGTCAGAGGTTTATGATGCTGGGGAGAGACATAGGGGGCACAGGCACCAGGATCCATGTACTGAGTCATTCCCAGATACTCTAGAAGCCATCTTTCTTGGGAGGAGCAATCCCCTCCAGTGGCATCAACCTAGGGGAAAGCAATTATTCCATATTTCGGAATCCCTCTCGCCCCACCCTGCAGATCTTAAGACCTGTTGAGGAGTCAGTGGCATGGGCTGGGGCATAGAAGTCTGAGCAGACTCAGGAGGTGTTAGTAACTGGCTTCAGGGTGAGGCCATTCCCCCCACTTTCCTGGTGAATTTGACTGGAGCTTCCCCTTCATGGGAGATCTGATAGAAACACACTGCTGATTTCCAATAGACCCAAATTCTGGTTCCAGAGGACCAACCCATCTGATAATTAGGGGCTCCACCCTGCCGAGATCAGGGCAAAATCCAAAACAGACTCAATTGTGTGACTCTGGGGCGAGGGATCAGCCCACCACCTTCCCAGAAGTCTAAATGGCACCTCCCCCTCAGGAGAGATCCACTAGCCCCATCTTCCTCATTCTGCCAGAGGCTCTTTCAGTCACTGAGCCTAACAGGCAGAAAGCAGGCAGATGCAGGCACAGTCAGATTCTGGGGTGACTTATGACGTTTGCGGACGCACCCCAGGGCCCAGTGCTAGTAAAAGCTGACCTTGGACCACAGCTTGGTCCTTCCCAGGTGCAGCCAAGCCCAGCAAAGGCAGCTGCAAACTGTAGATTGTCTGTAGCTTTAAACAGACTGCCACAAGTCAGGCACAGACAGTGTCTAACACAGGAATAAACCAGAGTACCTTCCAACAGGCCCAGAACCAACACACGAAGTAGTCAGCTTCAGACAACATTGGAGGAGGATCTAACAAACTTCACAAACAGCATATTCACAGGGAGATTGCAGTAAGCACTGAACTCTCCTAAGGCAAATTCCATTTTTCTTTTCTTCACTTTTTTTCTTTTTTAATCTTTACTTTTTTTTCTTTTCTCCTTCTGCACTTACTTTTTTCCTTTTATTATTCTTTCTTTCTTTTTCTTTTCTAATTTGTTTTCCTTTTTTTATCTTTTTTTTCCAGTCACCACCTACACAGCACACTATGGTCGGGTTTCAGCCTCACAGTCAGCCAGCCTGATAGTCAATGCCATGCACTAATGGGCCAACAGCAATCAAGTCTCAAGTATAACAAGAGGGCCCACATAATCCACAAAAGGGACATTCCTAGACCACCCAGCTCAGGAGATCAAGGAGACCACACCACAGGATACCTACAACATAAAGACAAGATACCAAGGCTGGGAGTAATAGCAGATCATGTGATATATAGAAACAAATACAAAGATGTAGCCAAAATGGAAATAGAAAGAAACATGCTCCAAATGAAAACACAGGAGGAATCTCCAGAAAGAGAGCTAAATAAAAAGGAGGCAAACAATCTATCAGACATATATTTCAAAGTAATGGTTATAGGGATGCTCAACAAACATAGTGGGAACTACAACTACATGAAAAGGGAAAGTAAAGCCATGAAAAAAAAAAAAAAAACTGTGAGAAATAAACAATACCATATCTGACGACGAGAATACACTGGAAGGGCCCTGGCTGGTGTAGCTCAGTTGGTTGGGCATCATTTCAGGCACAGAAAAAGTTGAGGGTTTAATTCCTAGTCAGGCACATGCCCAGGTTGTGGATTTCATCCCCAGTAGGTGTGCAGGAAACAGCTAACTGATGTTCCACTCTCAGTGATATTTTTCTCTCTTTCTCCCTTCCTCTCTCTATAAAAATCAATAACAAATAGTTTTTAAAATACACTGGAAGGAATAGAAAGTAGGTTGGGCCCTGGCTGGTTTGGCTCAGCGGTTAGAGCATCAGCCTGCAGACCAGAGGGTCTCGGGTTTGGTTCCCGCTAAGGGAATGTACCTCAGCTACAGTTTGTCTTTGGCCCCAGTTGGGGTTGTGTGGGTGGTAACCACTCGATGTGTCCCTCTCACATCAATGATTCTCTCTCTTCCTTCCTCTCTCCCTCCTGCTCTATCTGAAGAGAAATGCAAAAATGTTCTCGGGTGAGGATAAAAAAAAAGTAGGTTGGATGGAACAGAGGATTGAATCAGTGACTTGGAGGGAAAGTTAGAACAAAAACAAACAAACAATCAAAACAGAAAAAAAAAAAACAACACAAAAAATTTCAAAAGAATGAGGATAGTTTAAGGGAAATTTGAGACAACATAAAAAGTAACCACATCCACATCCTAGGAGTACTAGGAAGCAGAGAGCCAAGGGATAGAGAACCTCTTTGAAAAAATAATAACTGAAAACTTCCATAACCTGGTGAAAGAAAAAGACCTACAAGTCCAGGAAATAGAGAGTCCCAAACAACATGAAATCAAAGAGGCCCATATCAAACATATCATAAATTTAAAAAGCAAACGTAAAAGACAAGTGAAATTCTTTAAAGCAGGAAGAGAAAAGAAGTTAATTACTTATAAGAGAGTTCCCATTAGCCTGCCAGGTGATTTCGCAACAGAAACATTTCAGACCAGAAGGAATTGGCATGAAAAATTCAAAGTAAAAAAAGCAAGGACTTACTACCAAGACTACTTTACCTAGCAAGGCTATCATTTAGAATTGTGGAAGAAATAAATAGCTTGCCAGACAAGAAAAAGCTAAAGGTGTTTATTACCACCAAACAAGTAGTATGAGAAATGTTAAAGAGCCTGCTTTAAGAAGAATAAGGAAAAGAATAAGGAGAAAAGAGAAGAAGAAAGAAGAAGGAGAGAGAGAGGGAGAGGGAGGGGGTGGGGAGAGGGTGTAGAAGAAGGCCCTGGCCAATTTGGCTCAGAGGTTAGAGCGTCGGCCCATGGACTAAAGGGTTGCAGGTTCGATTCCGGTCAAGGGCGTGTACCTCGGTTGAGGTTCGTCTCTGGCCCTGTTCAGGGTCGGAAAGAAGGCAGCCAGTTGATGTGTCTCTCTCATATTGATGTTTCTCTCTCTCTCTCTCTCTCTCTCTCTTCTCCTCTCTCTCTAACTTTCCCTCCTTCATTTTCGCTTCCTCTCACTCTCTCTAAAGATAAACAGAAAAATATCCTCGGGTGAGGATTAAAAAAGAAGACAAACAAAAAAACAGAGTTAAAACAATAAAATGGCAATAAATACATAACCTATCAAGAATTACCTTAAATGTAAATGGCTTAAATGCTCCATTCAAATGACATAGAGTAGGCCCTGGCCGGTTTTGCTCAGTGGTTAGAGCATCAGCCCACAGGCCAGTGAGTTGACAGTTCGATTCTGGTCAAGAGCATATACCTCAGTTGCAGTTCATCCCTGGCCCTGGTCGGGTCATGCAGGAGGCAACCAGTCATTCTGTCTCTATCACATTGATGTTTGTCTCTGTCTCTCTCTCTCTCCCTCCCTCCCTCCCTCCCTCCCACTGTATCTAATGCTAAATAAAAAAATACCCTCAGTAATGAAAAAAAAACAAAAAACTGACAAATACTTTTTGAATGATCTACCCCACATCCCCATCGTGTCTTCCACCAGGTTTCTGCACTCTTGCCTTTAACTTCAAAGAGCTAGTGAGTAGAGATTCCAAAATGGCGGCAGAGTAAATGGAACCTACACAGACCATCTCCCAGGACCAAACTAGAATTACAAGGAAAATAAAGACAAAACGACAGGAAAAAGCAACAGAAAAGCAGCTTGTGAGGATCATATAACCAGGGACACTGACTTGATCCTGGTAGGATTGCAGAGGCATGAGAGGAGGGCTGGAAGCCAACAGACAAGTGAGCAGCGCCCTCGGGTTAAACTCCCAAGCGGCTCCACAGGCCAGAGCCGAGACAGACACTAAAAAAGCCACAGTGACTCACCTTGGGCTCCAGAAGAGGGAAAGTGGATGAGACTGGACCTGTATAGGGACATTTGGATTTGGAGGGCACTCAGAGCTTTTGTTGAGTTGCAGCCATGCAGGACTGTGGCCATGTTACTCCTTCCCAGGGCTCTTGGGAGAAACAGTGGTCCCTCCCTCCGAGATTCAACCCTACCCAGGTGGGCCATTGAAATGCAAATTGAGGCTCATTAACAACCAGCATCTGCCCCAACCTCAGGAAATCCCCTTACTCTGAGCACCTAAGGGAGTTTTTCATTCAACTGACAACCCAGGGCTATTCAAGTAACCACTACTGATACCCTCCAGGCAAAAAGCTAGAGGATAACTATACCATTCCTGGGCTAGCAACTCTAACCAGGAAAGTAAGACTTGACAGTGGTGTTTAACATGGGTCTTCCTTCCGTCATCCAAACCCAGCACAGGGACCCACAAACAGAAGAACACCAACACCGAAAGGGTAAATTTGGCAGGCTCCAAAGCCCACTGTGATAGCCAAAATGGTGAAACACAAAAACAAAAGCCAAATGAAAGAACAAGAGACCTCTGCCAAAGATGAGATAAATGAGGTGCAGTTAATCAAGTTAACAGAACTAGAATTCAGAGCCATGGTCTTAAGGAAGCTCAACAGCATGTGTAAAGATATGAGCACCATGAGTGAAGCCATAGAAATGTTGAAAATCAACCAGTTGGGCCCTGGCCGGTTTGGCTCAGCGGTTAGAGCGTCGGCCTGCGGTCCTGAGAGACCCGGGTTCGGTTCCCGCTAAGGGCGCGTACCTCAGTTGCAGTTTGTCCCCGGCCCTGGTCGGTTGTGCGGATGGCAGCCACTCGATGTGTTCCTTTCACATCGATGTTTCTCTCTCTCTCTCTGTTCCTCTCTCTCCCTCCCACTCTACCTGAACAAAAAATGGAAAAATGTCCTCTGGTGAGGATAAAAAAAAAAAAAAAGAAAATCAACCAGTTGGAAATTAAAAACCACCAAGAAAAAATGAATAATGACATAGTAGAAATTAAGAACACATTGGAAAGACTAACCAGCAGACTAGAGGAAACTGAGGACCGGATTAGTGAATTAGAAGACAGGGTAGAAAAAATCAACCAATCAGAAAACGAAAAGGAAAAAACAATTAAAAAACAGAAAAACAGCATAAGAGAACTGGGGGACAAATGGAAACGTAATAATATTCGCACCATAGGAGTCTACAAAGAAGAAGAAAATGAACAAGGTTTAGAGAATATATTTGAAGAAATAGTAACAGAAAACTTCCCTAACTTTGTCAAGGGAGAAGGCATTCAAGTTAAAGAAACACAGAAATCCCCAAGTAAGAAGAACCCAAACAGGCCCACACCAAGACACATAGTAATTAAAATGCCAAAAATTAAAGACAAAGAGAGAATCCTAAAGGAAGCAAGAGATAAGCAACAGGTTACCTACAAAGGAACCCCAATAAGGCTCTCAGCTGACTTCTCAACAGAAACACTACAGGCAGAAGGGAATGACATAAGGTAATCAAGGTCATGAAAAACAAGGATCTGAATCCAAGACTACTCTATCCAGCAAGGCTATCATTCAAAATAAAAGGTCAAATAAAGAGCTTCCCAGGCAAAAAAAAAAAAAGGCTAAGGGAATACATTAGCACCAAACCAGCACTACAAGAAATGTTAAAAGGACTGCTGTAATTAGTGAAAGAAATAGGAAGAAAAATATATATTTAAAAAAAGGCAATAAATAAGTGCATATCAATAATGACCTTAAATGTAAATGGATTGAATGCTCCAATAAAAAGACACAGAGTAGCTGATTGGATAAGAAAGCATGACTCATATATATATATTGTTTACAAGAGACCCACATCACAGCGAAAGACTCACATAGGTTGAAAGTGAAGGAATGGAAAAAAAATCTTCCAAGCAAACGGAAAGAAAAAAAAAAAAAAGATGGAGTAGCAATACTAATATCTCTGGACCGTAGGCTGACCCTCTAACCGCTGAGCCAAACCGGCCAGGGCGGCAATACTAGTATCTAATAAAATAGATTTCAAAATGAAGGCCATAACTAGAGACAAAGAAGGCCACTGCGTAATATTGAAAGGATCTATCAAACAGGAAGATATAACCTTGAGAAACATATTATGCACCCAATATAGAAGCACCAAAATATACTAAAAAACTCCTGAGGACTTCAAAGGAGAAATTGACAGCAATACAATCATAGCAGGGGACTTCAACACCCAACTGACATTACTGGATAAATCTTCTGAATGACAAACTAACAAAGAAACAGAGACTCTAAATTAAGCACTAGACCAAATGGATTTAATATATATCTACAGAGAATTATACCTCAAAACTGCAGAATTCACATTCTTCTCAAGTGCACATGGGACATTCTCAAAGATAGACCACATGATGGGACACAAACTAAATCTCTACAAGTTGAAGAAGACTGAAATCATATCAAGCATCTTCTCAGATCATAATGGCATGAAACTAGAACTCAATTGCAACAAGAACATACAAAGACATTTGAACACATGGACGCTAAATAGGATGTTATTAAACAATGAAAGGGATACCAAGGAGATTAAGGAAGAAATTAAAAACTTCCTGGAAACAAATAAAAATGAACACTCAAAAACACAAAATCTATGGGTGCAGCTAAAGCAGGTGTAAGAGGAAAGTTCATAGCATTACAGGCCTACCTCAAGAAACAAAAAAAATTTCTAATTGATTATCTAACCTCACAACTTAAAGAACTAGAAAGCAAATGAAAATAAACCCCAGAGCAAGTAGAATGATGGAAATAGTAAAGATCGGAGCAGAAATAAAAGACAGACAGACCAAAAACAATTCAAATGATCAATGAAGCAAAGAGCTGGTTTTTCGAAAAGATAAACAAGATTGATGGACACTTAGCTAGACTCACCAAGAAACAAAAAGAGAGAAACCAAATACACAAAATCAGAAATAAAAGAGGAGAAGTAACAACTGACAGAACAGAAATACAAAGGATCGTTAAAAAATACTATGAGCAATTACATGGCAACAAATTAAACAATCTAAGCGAAATGCACACATTTCTAGAAACACATAGTCTCCCAAAACTGTACCAAGAAAAAATAAAAAACTTGAACAGACCAATAACAACTAAGGAAATTGAAGAGGTAATCAAGACTCTCTCAGCAAGGAAAAGCTCAGGCCCGAATTGCTTCACAGGGGAGTTTTACCAAACATTCAAAGAAGAATTAACACCCATCCTCCTCAAACTATTTCAAAAAATTCAAGAAGAAGGAAGACTTCCAAACACGTTCTATTAGGCCAGCATAATTCTAATTTCAAAACCAGAAAAAGACACTACAAAGAAAGAAAATTACAGGCCAATATCCCTGATGAACGTATGCCATAATCCTTAAAAAAATACTAGCAAAATAGATCCAGCTATACATCAAAAAAAATATTCACCATGATCAAGTGGAATTCATCGCAGGTATATGCAAGGCTGGCACAATATTTGCAAATCAATAAATGTGATACACCACATAAATAAAATGAAAGGTAAAAACTACATGATCATATCAATAGACACTGAAGAAGCATTTGACAAAATCCGGCATCCATTTCTGGTAAAAACACTCAGCAATGTGGGAATAGAGGGATCATATCTCAACATAATAAAGGCTGTATATGAAAGACCTACAGCAACATCATATTAAATGGGTAAAAACTACAAGCATTTCCCATAAGAGCAGGAACAAGACAGGGATGCCCACTTTCACCACTCTTATTTAACATAGTACTGGAAATCTTAACTACAGCAATCAGACATAAATAAAAAATAAAAGGGATACAAATTGGAAAGAAGGAAGTGAAACTGTCATTATTCGCAGATGACATGATATTGTACATAATAAATCCTAAAGACTCCATCAAAAATATACTAAACTTAAATGAAATTGGCAAAGTACTAGAAAACAAAATTAATGTCAAGAAATTAATGGTGTTCTAATACACCAATGATGAACTCACAGAAAGAGAAACTAAAAAAAAAAATCCCATTTACCATGGTGGCAAAAAAATTAAGATACCGCCCTGGCCGGTTTGGCTCAGAGGTTAGAGCATTGGCCTGCGGTCCAGAGAGACCAGGGTTCGGTTCCCGCTAAGGGCACGTACCTCGGTTGCAGTTTGTCCCTGGATGGGTCGTGTGGATGGCAACCACTTGATGTGTCTCTTTCACGTCAATGCTTCTCTCTCTCTCCCGCTCCTACTCTATCTGAATAAAATATGAAAAAATGTCCTCGGGCGAAGATTAAAAAAAAAAAAAAAAAAATTAAGATACCTAGGAATAAACTTAACCAAAGAAGTAAAGGGCCTATTCACAGAAAAATACAGGATGTTGAAAAAAGAAATAAAGGAAGATATAAAAAAGTGGAAGCACATACCTTGTTCATGGATTGGAAGAATTATATTATTAAAATGTCCATACTACCCAAAGCAATCTATAGATTCAATGCAATCCCCATCAAAATACCAATGACATGCTTCACAGAACTAGAACAAATGCTTCAAAAGTTCATATGGAACCAAAAAGGACCCTGAATAGCCACAGCAAACTTGAAAAACAAGGACAAAGTAGGTGGGATCACAATACCAGATATAAGGTCATACTATAAAGCTACTGTAATCAAAACAGCCTGGTACTAGCACAAGAAAGGGCATATAGATCAGTGGAACAGAACAGAGAACCCAGAAATTGACCAAAAACATTATACTCAATTAATATTTGGCAAAGGTGGCAAGAGCATACAATGGTATAAAGGCAGCCTCTTTAATAAATGGTTTTCGGAAAATTGGATAGCTACATACAAAAAAATGAAGCTAGACCATCAACTTACACCATACACAAGAATAAACTCAAAATGGATAAAAGACTTAAATGTGACTCATGAATCCATAAAAATCCTGGAAGAAACTTTAGGCAACAATATTCAAACATCATACGCAGCAGAATTTTCACTGATACATCACCTAAGGCAACAGAAACAAAGGAAAAAATGAACACATGGGACTACATCAAACTCAAAAGCTTCTGCACAACAACAACAAAATAAACCCACCAAAATGGAAAGGGAACCCACTGTATGGAAGAGCATAATTGCCAGTGATACATCAAATCAGGGGTTAATTTCCAAAATATATAGACTGCTCATACAATTCAATAAAAGAAGACAAAGAACCCAATTAAAAAATAGGCAGAGGAGCTAAATAGATACCTCTCCAAATAGGACATACAAATGGCCAAGAGACATATGAAGAAATGCTCAAAATTACTAATCATCAGAGAGATGCAAATTAAAACAACAATGAGTATCACCTCATACCTGTCAGAATGGCTGCCATCAACAAATCATCAAACAACAAGTGTTGGTGAGGGTGTGGAGAAAAGGGGACTCTAGTACACTGCTGGTGGGAATGCAGACTGGTGTAGCCACTTGGAAAACAATATGGTGTTACCTCAAAAAATTAAAAATTGAATTGCCATTTGACCCAGTGATGCCTCTTCTGGGAATATACCCTAAGAAGCCTGAAACACCAATCAGAAAGAATATATATATCCCCGTGTTCATAGCAGCACTATCTACAATAGCTAATATCTGGAATCAGCTCAAATGTCCATCAGTAGACGAATGGATAAAAAAGCGGTGGTACATATACACAATGGAGTACTATGCAGCTGTAAGAAAGAAAGATCTCTTATCCTTTGAAACGACGTAGAGGGACCTGGAGAGTATTATCTTAAGCAAAACAAGCCACGCAGAGAAAGACAAATACCACATGATCTCACTTATATGTGGAATATAATGAATATAACAGTCTGAGGATTAGGGTAGACCCAGAAAGACGGAAGTAGGGTACAGACTGACAACCCTCAGAAGAGGGGGTGACAGACATCAATAATCCTAGGAGAGAGGCTCCAGAAGAAACAAACCTCATTAACACCTTGATGTTGGACTTTGCAGCCTCCAAAATTGTAAAAAAATAAATTTTTGTTGTTTAATCCATCCCCGAAAATAAAAAAGAATATTTTTATTAAAAATACACTTCTTTGCCCATGTTTAAAAATAACAGAATTTGAAATAAAGATCAAATTCTCAAAAAACATATACACACACACAAAAGACTGTAAGAAAATATTCCAACTATATACCAAAAAATTGGACAATCTGAAGAAATGAATAAATTCCTAAAATTATACAATCTTCCACCACTGAATCAGAGTCAGAGAATCTTTTTTTAATCCTCACCAAGGATATTTTTCTATTTATCTTCAGACATAGTGGGAGGAAAAGAGAGAGAGGAAGAGAGAGAGAAACATCAATGTGAGAGAGACCAATCGACTGCATGCCTCGTGCACAACCCTGACCAGGGCCATGGATGAACCACAACCAAGGTAAGAGCCCTTGACCAGAATCGAACCCACAACTCATTGGTCCACAGGCCGATGCTCTAACCACTGAGACAAATCAGCCATAGCTAGAGTCAGAGAATCTTGATAGACAGATTAGAATGAGTGAAATTGAAGCAGTAATAAAAAGAAAAACAAAACTCCAAACAAATAAAATTCCTGGCCAGATGCCATCACAGGGTAATTTTTTTAAAAAATTCGAAGAAGTACTAACACTTACCCTTCTCAAATTATATTACAAAAAGTTCAAGAGGAGGAATAACTCTTAAACTCATATTAGGAAGCCATCATTATTATAATTCCAAAACAAGATAAATACACTACAAAGAAAGAAAATTATAGAGCAATATCCCTGATGAACGTAGATGCTAAAATCCTTAACAAAATATTAGCAAACTGGATCCAGCAATACATTAAAAGATCATACACCATGATCAAGTGGGATTTATTCTGAGATGCAAGGTTGGCACAATATCCACAAATCAATAAATGTGACACACCACACAAACAAAATTAAGAATAAAAAGCACATGATCATATCAATAAACACAGAAAAAGCATTTGATAAAATTCAGTACCCATTTATTATAAAATCTCTAGTAAGTGGGAATACAAGGAGCATATCTCAACTTAATAAAGGCCATATATGACAAACCAACAGCCATCATCATACTCAGTGGACAAAAACTAAAAGTGTTTCCCTTAAGATCAGGAATAAGACAGGGAGGTCTGCTTTCACCACTCTTGTCCAACATAGGACAGGAAGTCCTAGCCACAGGGATCAGAGAAAAAGAAGAAATAAAAGGCATCCAAATAGGAAGAGAGTATGGCATGATATTGTACACAGAAAACCCTAAAGACTCCACCAAAAGGCTACTAGATCTAATAAATGAATTCGGCAAAGTAGCAGAATACAAACTTAATATTTAGAGCCAGACCAGTTGGTCGGAATGCCGTCCCATGCACCAGAAGGATGTTGGTTCAGTTCCCAGGTCAAGGCACATACCTAGATTTCAAGTGTGATCCCCTGCTGGGTGAGCATGGGAGGAAACCAATCAATGTTTCTCTCTTACATCAATGTCTCTCTCTCCCACCCCTCCACCCCCCACTTACTCCATCTCTAAAATCAAGTGTATCCTCATGTGACATTTTAAAAAAAGAAAATAAATCAGTGGCATTTCCCAGTATACACCAATAATGAAGTACCAGAAAGAAAAACTAAGGAATTAATCCCATTAACAATTACAACAGAAAAAATGAAGTGCCTAGCAGTAAATTTAACTGAAAGGTGAAAGACATATACTTGGAAAAGTATAGGACATTCAAGAAAGAAACTGAGGAAGTTACAAACAAGTGGAAGCATATGCCATGTTCATGGATTATAGAATTAATATCATTAAAATGTCCCTACTACCCAAAGCAATCTATGGATTCAACACAATTCCTCTTAAAATACCAATAGCATATTTCACAGATCTAGAACAATTATTCCAAAAATTTACAGGGAACCAAAAAAAAAAAAATCCCAGATAGCCTCAGCAACATTGATAAAAAAGATCAAAGATGGAGGTATCACAATACCTGATATCAAACTATATACAAAGCCAAAGTAATCAAAACAGCCTGGCCCTGGCCGGTTTGGCTCAGCGGTTAGAGCGTCGGCCTGCGGTCCGGAGAGACCCGGGTTCGGTTCCCGCTAAGGGCACGTACCTCGGTTGCAGTTTGTCCCCGGCCCTGGTCGGTCGTGTGGGTTGCAGCCACTCGATGTGTCCCTTTCGCATCGATGTTTCTCTCTCTCTCTCTGTTCCTTTCTCTCCCTCCCACTCTACCTGAACAAAATATAGAAAAATGTCCTCAGGTGAGGATAAAAAAAAAAAAAAAAAACAGCCTGGTACTAGCATAAGAATAGGCATATAGGTCAATGGAAAAGAAAAGAGAGTCCAGAAATCAACCCATGCCTATATGATCAATTAATATTTGACAAAGGAGGCAAGAGCATACAATGGGGTAAAGAAAATCTCTTCAATTAATGGTGGAAAAACTGAACAGGTACCTGCAAAACAATATGAACTAGACTACCACTTTACACCATACACAAAAGTAAACTCAAAATAGATAAAAGACTTAAATGTAAGTCATAAAACCATAAAAATCCTAGAAAAAAAAACAAAAACAATGAAATCTCAGCCATCTCTCATAGCAATATTTTTGCTGATATGTCCCCAAGGACAAGGGAAATAAGGGGGAAAACAATAAACAAATGGGACTGCATCAAACTAAAAAGCTGCTGCACAGAAAAAGAAACCATCATCTCTCTGATGATTAGTGATGTTGAACATTTCTTCATATGTCTCTTAGCCATTTGTATGTCCTGTTTGGAGAGGTGTCTATTTAGGTACTCTGACCATTTTTTAATTGGGTTCTTTGTGTTCCTTTTGTTGAGTTGTATGAGCACTCTATATATATTGGAAATTAACCCCTGATCTAATATATCATTGGCAATTATGTTCTCCCATACAGTGGGTTGCCTTTCCATTTTGGTGGTTGTTTCTTTTGCTGCGCAGAAGCTTTTGAGTTTGATGTAGTCCCATGTGTTCATTTTTTCCTTTGTTTCTGTTGCCTTAGGTGATGTATCAGTGAAAATTCTGCTGTGTATGATGTCTGAAATTTTGTTGCCTACATTTTCTTCTACAATTTTTATGGATTCATGAGTCACATTTAAGTCTTTTATCCATTTTGAGTTTATTCTTGTGTATGGTTCAACATCACTAATCATCAGAGAGATGTAAATTAAAACAACAATAAGGTATCACCTTACACCTATCAGAATGGCCCCCATCAACAAATCATCAAAGGGTTGGCAAGGATGCAGAGACTAGTGTACTAGGGGACTCTAGTATACTGCTAGTGGGGATGCAGACTGGTGCAGCCACTATGGAAAACAATATGGTGTTACCTCAAAAAATTAAAAAGTGAACTGCCATTTGACCCAGTAATCCCACTTCTAGGAATATACCCTAAGAAACCTGAAACATCAATCAGAAAGAATACATGTACTCCCATGTTCATAGCAGCACTATTTACAATAGCTAAGATCTGGAAACAGCCCAAATGTCCATCAGTAGACTAGTGGATAAAAAAGCTGTGGTACATATACACAATGGAGTACTATGCAGTTGTAAGAAAGATCTCTTATCCTTTGAGATGACATGGAGGGACCTGGAAAGTATTATCCTAAGTGAAACAAGCCAAACAGAGAAAGACAAGTATCATATGATCTCACTTATTTGTGGAATATAATGAGCATAACAGTCTGAGGAATGGGGTAGTCCCAGAGACGTGGAGTGGGGTACAGACTGACAATCCCCAGAAGAAGGGGTGGTGGGGGAGTAATAAACCAGAGAACTTATATGCATGAACAATGGACATGGACAACAAAGCTGGAGATGGGGCGGGGAGGGAGGGCGAGGGGAAATCAGTGGGGGGAAAAGGAGAAACAGCTGTAACAAAAATTAATTAATTAATTAAAAATAATAAAAAGAAACCATCAACAAGATGAAAAGGGAACCCACTGTATGGAAGAACATTTTTGTCTATGAAACATCTGATAAGTGGTTAATTTCCAAACTCTATAAAAAATGCTATACAGCTCAACACCAGGAAGACAAACAATCCAATTTAAAAATGGGCAAAGGGCCTGGCCAGTATGGCTAAGTGGATTGAGCATTGTCCCATGGACTGAGAGATCCCAGTTCAATTTCCAGTCAGGGCACATGTCCAGGTTGCAGGCTCAGTCCCCAGTGGGGGCATGCAGGAGGCAGCTGATTGATGTAGCTCTCTCACATCCGTATTTTCTATTTCTCTCTTTCTTCCTCTCTCTCTAAAATAATCAATAAAAACATATGGAAATAAATAAATAAAATAAATAAAAATGGGCAAAGGGCTCTTGGGTTCAAACCTAGTTAGCAGCAACATGACTAAACACACCAAGATGGTCGGAATCATTGGTAAATACAGAACCCATTATGGCACCTCCCTCAGGAAAATGGTGAAGAAAATTGAAATCAGCCAGCATGTCAAGTACATTGCTCTGTTTGTGGCAAAACCATGATGAAGAAATGGGCTGTGGGGATCTGGCACTGTGGTTCCTGCATGAAGACAGTTGCTGGTGTTGCCTGGACCTAGAACACTACCTCTGCTGTCACAGTAAAGTCTGACATCAGAAAACTGAAGGAAATGAAAGATCAGTAGAAGCTCCACAGTTTGAAACATTGCTAGCCTAAAATAAATGGGCTAATTTATTTAAAAAATTAAATAAATAAAAATGGGCAAAGGACTGAATAGACACTTCTCCAAAGAGGACATACAGATGGCCAACAGACATATGAAAAAATGCTCAATGTCACCAATCACCAGAGAGATGTAAATTAAAACTACAATGAGATATCACCTCATACCTGCCAGAATGGCTACATCAATAAATCAACAAACAAGTGTTGGCAAGGATGTGTAGAGAAAAGGGAACCCTCATGCACTTTTTGTGAGAATGCAGACTGGTGGAACCACTGTGGAAAATAGTATGGAGTTTTCTCAAAAAATTAAAAATGGAACTACCTTTTGACCCAGCAATCCCACTTCTAGGACTACATCCTAAGAATCCTGAAACACCAATTCAAAAGAATATATGCACCTCTGTGTTCATAGCAGCTTTATTTACAATAGCCAAGATCTAAAAATAGCCCAAATGCCCATAGGTAGAAGAGTGGATAAAAAAAAAAGCTGCAGCACCTGCGGAGTAGCGAAGAGGTGGGGCGGGGGCCTGTGTGGCCTCTTTGCCTCTTTACGCCGCCGGGACACCAGGTCAGCCACCGGCACCATGAAGATCTGGACTTCGGAGCATGTATTTGACCACCCATGGGAAACTGTTACAACAACTGCGATGCAGAAATACCCAAATCCTATGAACCCAAGTGTGGTCGGAATCGATGTACTGGACAGACATATAGATCCTTCTGGAAAGTTGCACAGCCATAGACTTCTCAGCACAGAGTGGGGACTGCCTTCCACTGTGAAATCTCTGATTGGTGCGGCAAGAACAAAGACATATGTGCAAGAGCATTCTGTAGTTGACCCTGTAGAGAAAACACTGGAACTCACATCCACTAATATTTCATTTACAAATATGGTTTCAGGAGATGAGAGACTTATATATAAACCACATCCTCAGGACCGAGAAAAAACTGTTCTGACCCAGGAGGCCATCATCGCTGTGAAGGGCGTCAGCCTCAGCAGCTACCTGGAAGGGCTGATGGCGAACACCATATCTTCAAACGCTAGTAAAGGCCGAGAAGCGATGGAATGGGTCATACATAAATTAAATGCTGAGCTTGAAGAACTGATGGCTTCGGCCAGAGGGAGCATAAGGTCACCGATGGCAGCGGCAGCCTTTGCAGAGAAATGATGCAGGTTGGCACGCAGCCCCCAGCCCCCAGCAGTCTTTGCAGAAAAATGATGCAAGTTGGCACGGCACCCAGCCCCTTGGTCTCTACTAGCTAGCATTATATTTATTTCTTATTTAAAAAGTACAACTATACTTTAGGTAGAATTTTTTTTAAATAAGCTGAAGAACGGCTATGTGACTTGATCAAAACATAGAGTTCGGGGTTTCTAAATAAAAGGGAACATCTGAAATTATTAATGTTGTTTGAAATGACTGTCTGGTTTTGAAGATTCCAGTATCTATGTGAAAATTTAACAATTTTTGAAAAGTACTTGGAAATTGGTATTGGCATATTAAATCTCCTTCAGGTTGAATTTCTAAGCGGTTCAAGCGTGGGAACTGTGCCTGGCTTTGGAGCCCAGGACAAAGCAGAGCCACCTCTAAACAGGCACAGTTGCCCTGCTGCAGTCAACTTTAAGAGGGAGCTCACTTTCAAAGGAGAAATTTTACAGTTTTCAAGGATACTAATTTGTGTACAATAACTTGCTCTGCTAAACCACCACTGAAAACCAGTGTTTTAAATTGGGACATAAATGACATTTTTGGACCGAAAATTCACTCAAGTAATATATAACTGCAAAAAAAATATGATTTTATTATATTAAAGAGTACTGTATTGACTTCCCAAAATTTTGTAACTTAGTGAAGGAATTACCTTCTTTGGATTTGTACTTTATGACTTAGTATGCTGTATCGTGCTGATTATGTGGACAGAAAATAAAGTCATTACCAGAATTTTGCAGAACTAAACGTAAACAGAAGAGCAGCTGTGCACCTCTTTCCGCATTTCAGTTTGCCTAACCTATAAATGGCCATTGTCCGATAGCCTGGGGACTGGCACCAGGCAAAGTGCTCGACCATTGTCTCCTTACTCAGCCTTGCCTCCCACCCTGAACGGCCTGCCTCTAGGCTATAGATTAACTCCCATCTTGCTCTTATCTATTCACATTCCAGAGGCTCCATGCATAACCCCCGCAGGGCCAAACCCTAAGGGACAAATTCCAGATGCAACCGGCAGATATAAAAGACACGAGCCCCTACATTGAGCGCGGCTTCTAGGACTCGACCCCGGAGTCTGTGAACCCGCCCGGAGTGTACCCAATAAAGCCTGATCCCTGTTTATTCGGCTGATTGGCTCTCCAGTCTCTTCTCTGTTTTATTCGGCGGCGCCCCCGATTCCTTACAGCCATGTGTCCGAATCTTGGTTCTGTAATTGCTAAAACATGATCTGCCAGGTTATTTTAATATAATTACTTTTTGAAGTAATTGTGACCACAACACATCTTTTTTTTACATGAAGAGGTGTACCTCATTTCAAATTGCTCAAATGCTATCTTGATCTGAGGTACAAACCCCAGGTACCTGATGTTAATAATAGGGTGCCACTGCAGGGGGGCTGGTGGGGAGGAAGGAAAGAACAACAGAGAGGGAAAGGATTGACCTGAAGTAACCACTACGTGAACAGCTTTGCAGCTTTGATTTATGGGAAGTCCTCATGTTAGGAGCCGGAGTGCAGCTGTACTCGGAAAAACAATGCAGTAAATATATTTTATTTCCTATTTTGTAGCAGTTAATTATCAACCAGTAGAAAATATCTTGGATAAAGCATTTCTGTTAAAAGGCGATTAGCTCTTGCCTTTATCTTACAATGACTAATGTGGTCCAATTCCTGGGCAGGTGCCCATAAAAGAAGCCAGGTGACATGTGTACATCCACTACAGGAACAATCTATTTAAAAATCAGTGTTTTCCTACTTAAAGTACTGTTTTAGCTTAAGACTTGTTAGAGCATTTGTAAAAGCAAGTGAAATTCAATAAGTTTTTTTTATTATTTTTGTAACCAGAGATGGTTCTTACAATTGAAATAACATTTCAGCTAAACAAAACATTGCTAAATACTGATTTTTGATTAAAAGTTGCCTTGTATGATTTCTGTAAATGATACTTGTTCTGACAAAGGTGTAATGAACACCCCGATGATAAAAAGATTTCATAAGTTTCAAAAAAAAAAGCTGCAGTACATGTACACAATGGAATAGTATGTGACCATAAAAAAAGAAGAAGAAAATCTTACCTTTTGTGACAGCATGGATAGTCCTGGAGATTATTATACTAAGCCAGTCAGAGAAAGACAAATACCATATGATCTCACTTACATGTAGAATCTAATGAACAAAATAACTGACTAACAAAATAGAAACAGAGGCATGGATGCATGGAAGAGACTGATAGTTGTCCAGGGTGAAGAGGGCTCTGAATGAAAGGAGGTGAAGGGATTAGCCAAAGAATATATATGCATAATTGATAGACACAGACAAACAGCATGGTGATGGCCAGCGGGAAGTGAGGGTTTTGGAGGCTGTGTGCAGGTGAGCAAAGAGGGGAAAAATAGAGACATCTGTAATCATGTCAAAAAAAAAGGAAGTAGATGTTTGATACATGCAAAACATCGATGAATCTCAAAAAATTAAGTTGAGTAAAAGAAGCTGGCCAAAAAAGGAGTCCATACTGAATCACTCTATTTACATATGGAATAAAAGGCAAACTAAGCTACAGTGACAAGAAGCAAATCAACAGTTGCCTGGGGAGGAGGAGGGGTACAAGAGAGAAATTTCAAAAGGGTACACACTTTTGGAGGTGATAAGATTTGTTCATTTTCTGTGGTAATAGTTTCAAAGTTATATACATATGTCAATTGTACTCATTAAATAAATGCAGTTTATTTTATGCCTATTATATCTTTAAAATCTGTAAAAATTTAAAAAAAAACAAGGGTGGGCAAACACCATTATGTTCCATCCTTAAATTCTTTTTGACCACATTGTGTCTTAGAAGAATTTAAGAAATAGTAAAGAGAATGAAATTACTTACTTGAGAAAGTCTGTCTCCCTTTGAATTCTCATGATCTCTGTGGCTGTCAAACTCTTATGGCCAGTTATGTGCGCAAAGCTAGGGAACTAAAATTAAGAATATAATAGAATCATGGTAAAAGGTGTGGTATAGTAAAATTTCATTAAAAATTAATTGTACTGTTTTGTCTTACATCCAGCAATCAATCCTTTAAAAACCATGATTGGGGAAGTCATAAATAATAACTACCCATCATTAAAACATTAAAGTGCTATACATAATCAGATATGTATATTAAAAACATAAATTTTCAAGAAAAAATATCTGAACTTACCATCAAACAGACCAAATTTTAGAATTTAAAAACCTAAATTAGCATCCATTTTTCTAAAAAATTATATCCCTAGGATACTTAACAGGACTCACCTAAAAGAATAAATGCAGTAACTATCTGCTGCTATCCACAATCATTTAACTCACTTCAACATATTTATTGGAGCATCCACTGTACTAAGCACTGCGTTTGATGCACGGAGGAGACAAAGATAAATATTACAGTACATGGCCTACACTGGGACTCAAGTGGTTTGATGTGCTCTATATGCCCAAGTGGTAGAAGAATGGAACAGAAAGGAAGCTTGGAAAAGGAACATGCAGGGAAGAAGCTAACACTTATAGAGGGTCTGACAGTAGTAAAATGTGCCTGGCATATTTTTAGTCATTATTTCCTTGACATTTCACAATGACTTTATGAGGTGGGTAATATTATCCCCACTTTATTTTATTCTTACAAAATTTTCTTCTGATAATTTCAAATGTACAGAAAAGTTGCAAGAATTGTACAAATAACTCCTATATAACCAGTATGACCAATGGTTCACATTAATGTTTTGCCCCAAGTGCTTTCATTCTCTTTCTCTCTCTGAATCATGGAGAATAATCTGTAGGGCTGGATTCTGTTCATTTTGAAGGCTCAATTCAAATGTCATCTTTTAAAGGAAGCCCTCTCTCATTACCCTAAATTAGAATACTGTTCTTCCTTCATGGTCATTCTCTATCCCAGCTATTCTCAAACTTGAGGATGCATCAGAAGAACTAATTAAAACAGATTAGTGGGTCCTCCTCCAGAGTCCCTAATTCAGTAGGTCTAGGGTAGGGCCTGAAAATTTGCATTTCTAATGAGCACCCATATGATATTGATACTACTGGTCTATGAGGTCCACACTTTGAGAACCACTGCTATATCCCATTACCCAGTGTTATCTTTTTCATGATACTTATCACAATTTTAAATTTTTTGTTTGATTATTTACATATTTATTATCTGCCTACCCCCATCCCCAATAAAGTGTAAATTCCATGAGTACAAGAGACTTTCTTGTCCAATACAGTATTCCCAACTCTGAAACAGGTCCGGGCACATGGTGAAAAGGCTGGGAAACACTGCCTCCAAGTATTTCATGGGATACAAATGGCTAAGAGACATATGAAGAAATGCTCAACATCACTAATCATCAGAGAGATGCAAATTAAAACAATGAGGTATCACCTCACACCTGTCAGAATGGCCGCCATCAACAAATCATCAAACAACAAGTGTTGGTGAGGGTGTGGAGAAAAGGGGACTCTAGTACACTGCTGATGGGAATGCAGACTGGTGCAGCCACTATGGAAAACAATATGGCATTACCTCAAGAAGTTAAAAATTGAGTTGCCATTTGACCCAGTGATCCCACTTCTAGGAATATACCCTAAGAAGCCTGAAACACCAATCAGGAAGAATATATGTACCCCCATGTTCATAGCAGCACTATTTACAATAGCTAAGATCTGGAAACAGCCCAAGTGTCCATCAGTAGACTAGTGGATAAAAAAGCTGTGGTACATATACACAATGGAGTACTATGCAGCTGTAAGAAAGATCTCTTATCCTTTGAGACAACATGGAGGGACCTGGAAAGTATTATCCTAAGTGAAACAAGCCAAACAGAGAAAGACAAGTATCATGTGATCTCACTTATTTGTGGAATATAATGAGCATAACAGTCTGAGGAATGGGGTAGTCCCAGAGAAGTGGAAGTGGGGTACAGACTGACAATCCCCAGAAGAGGGGGTGGTGGGGAAGAGATAAACCACAGAATGTATATGCATGAACAATGGACATGGACAACAAAGCTGGAGATGGGGCAGGGAGGGAGGGGGAGGGGGAAATCAGTGGGGGAAAAAGGAGAAACACCTGTAACAAAAATTAATTAATTAATTTTTAAAAAATAGTATTTCATAAGAAATATTAAAAAGAAAATAGGTATTTAGTACCCTAAAAATTTTCCTTATAAGTTACCTGGGACTGGTGGGTGGGTGGTCTAGTACGTGATTCTTCACAGTAAGCTGGGATTTCCAGGGGACTATCTGAGAAGCGAAGATCTTTCAATGTTTTAGGTTCAGTTCTTCCACCTACTTCGAGCTCTACAATTACATCAAAAACATCATCTGTGAACATCTGTAATTATAGTTGTAATCATGCAAATACATCTTCATAGTTGCAAACCATTTAATGAGGGAACACTGTCATCACAGTCTTTCCCTAAAGTAGCAATTATACAAAGATGCCCCCACTCAGTTGAATTATTACTGAGAAAGAAAAAAATTAGCCCAGACTGAGAAAACTTAAATCTGCCCTGCTACATTCCTAAACATTTCACATCAGGCTGGGAAAATAGATAAATCCAACTGCAAGTTTATAAGGAAATATTTCTCCCCAGGACACAGTGCAGCAGTAAAATGCCCTAACAGCAGCCCCCTTGAGTAACCATTGTTTCTTACCTGCCAAGAAACCTGGTTCTCTAAAATTCAGATTTTCAGAAACTGCTGATTCAAATCGCATTAGTAAAACATCTGACTCTTGTCTGAGGACCTAAGTCTCTTTGACATAGACAAGCAGCCTTAATTTCCAGTTCTAGTGCAGAGCTTCAGAGAAGGGTTTCTGAGCACTACAGTCACATTTACCTTTGTTGTTTCCAAGGTAACAGAACACTGGTTCCCTTAGACAGTCCATACCAGATGGTGACCACTTCGCACTCAGTCAGCCCTGCTGTACTTTGAGACTTTCAAACACTGTTTTCATTTACATTTCACCCAACCTCCACTCTTTCCCCAAACCCTCTACTATCTTTTCCTTTGTTTGGTGATACACCCCATAGGTCCTCTGGTGTGTTGCAAGGAGTCATAAATCTGGCTTTGTTGGATTGCTAAATTAGCCTTCATGAGTAAGCCATTAGCTAAGATAGCACTAAAACTCTAGCTTACTTTACTGTTCCAGTGTTTCTTATTCCAACCCTTCTTCAGACAAAATAAGCTGTGAACCTGTTTGGGGTTTAGAACACTAAATGTTATCCTCATTCTTTGATGTCATACCTAGAAACTTTCTAAGTTTAACATTCCAACCCAGTTTATTTTCAGCATTCTTAGATTTCTTCCTTAGTTTTGATCCAACAAATCCGTTTTTCCATTCCTAGGAATGAAAAGATTGCAGGTCAGTCACTTAATTAGGCCCACTTAGAATGTGAACATTAAAAGTTACATGGTAGAGGCAGTGTCACAGAATGTACTTCTTACTTGAAAGGATTTATAGTAGTTTTTACAAAGTGACCTCTGCTTCACCTTACTCTGGAAACACACAGCTTTGTATCTGGACTGCTTGGTTGGTAGGGTGTCTGGTTGATAGGCCCCACCAGGTCAAGTAAGTGGTCAAGATGAAAGGCAGGTAGCAGCACACATAGGCAGGATGTTGCCATCATGGGAGTCTGAGTAATAACAGAGGGACCACCAGATCCAGGGGGCAAAGACAGGGTGGGGTCAGACCAAGATAGGACGTATGTACACTAAATACCCATATACAGTCCTTAACACTCCGTGGGTTTTCTTCTCCACGGACTCGGTCTCTTATACCTGATCAAGCCTGAGCACCTGCTGACACATGTAGGCTCAGCCTCTGCTAGCTGCCGCTGCCCAGTGTAGATCCTTTCCCTGATCATACTTGAGCCCCATACTCTGCCTACACCCACTGCTTTGGTCCCACAGCCTCCTCTCTGGCCTCTGATCCATTGTTGGGCTAAAGGGACTCCCCAGAAAACTTTATGTCAACCTCCAACAAGACCTCTATGACAGATTCTTTAGTTGGTTGCCTTACCATCGGTTGGCCCATTCTCTGACCTTGGATCTTCTTACTGATGCCCACAACCCAGGGCCTGAAGTTTCAAATGTCCTTTTTAGATAGGTCTAGTTCACTCTCCAAAGTGAGGCTTTGCAGTAATTTGGGAATAAAGATGTCAACATAACAGAAGGTTATGCCCACTGAGGGCCTTTCTACTAGTCCGCAGTGCATCTATTCAACAAATATACACTCACTGCCCTCTCCTTCTTGTCTCTATGCAAGGAAATGAATATGGCAGACATGCTCTCTGCCACGTTGGAACTTACAGTGCAAGGGGATGGCAGACAAGGAGTAAAGTAAGCACATATTCAAAGCACTTTATAAAAGGAGAAGGCCTGGGTACTAGGGGAACAGTGACTGAACACAGAAAACACAGTTTAATTTGGCTGGAGTACATACAGGGGAGTCACAAAGCAAGAAAGGATGACTGAAGACTGAAACTGATCACTTGAGATGCCAGGTTAAAGGTTTCTGTTTCTCCAGTAGGTAAGGGGGAGTCATTGAGGACACTAGAGCATGGGCAGTTATGGTAGATAGGAATTTCTAATGTGCAGGGTAGAAGACTGACCAAAGGGGGGGAAATCAGCAAAGGTACTTTTGCAATGGTTGATAATAACCTCAATTTTAAGACCCTGACTGTGGGTAGAATGACTGTGGTGATTAAATAAAAGGGAAGATGTGGAATACAGTAGACCCAGACACATGGAAGTAGGGCACAGACTGACATCCCTCAGAAGAGGGCATGGGGGGTGGGGGGGTGGGAAGAGATAAACCACAGAACTTATATGCATGTATGCATGACCAATGGACATGGACAACTAAGCCGGGGACAGGGTGGAGGGGAGGTGGGGTGGGGGGTGCCAATGGGGTAAAAAGGTAAAATATCTGTAACAAAAAAATAAATAAAAATTCATAAAAAAAAAAAAAAGGGAAGATGTGATGACTGAGAAAGAAGGAACCAAGAATGTGGTGACTATCTGAAAATATTATAGTTTCATTACTTGCCTGCTTTGAAGAATCTTTGAGAACATTTTCAACACTGTCTTCTGAAGAGACTGTATTTGGTGGTTCATAATCAACCTGAAACACCTTTGTTACTATGCCACTCTGTCTGCAGTCTCTGAAAATTAGTTTTAAAAGAAAGTCTGTGCATTACATAAATATTCCAAAAAACAAACACAAAACTGGCTAGCAATTAAGATAACTCTATTAAAGTCTCTTAGTCTAGCTACTAAATTTATTATATTTTAAATTGGAGAAATAAAAATACAACTTCTATGGTCTTTCTCTACCTTAGTCTTATTTAGATTATCTATTGCTTTGTAACAAACCACTCCAAAACATACTGTCTTAAAACAAATCTGTGAGTTAACCAGGCTCAGCTGGGTAGCTCTTGTCTGTGATCTCTCATGTGGTTGCAGTCAGATATTGGCTGGGGCTGGAGTCAATTGAAAGATCAACTTGGCTGGATGTCCAAAATGGTTTCTTCCCTCATATTTACAGCCTAGGCTAAGATTTCAATTTCTTCTCTCTTGTTAGGTGGTTAATTTGGGCTTCCTTACAGTCTGACTTACAGTATGGAAGTCAGACTTCTGACTTACAGTATGGAAGTCAGACTTCCTACATGGTGGCTGGCTTCAGGACCCAGTGTTTATGCTCCAAGAGACTAGAGCAGAAACTGAAACCCTTTGTGTAATCTAGTCTTAGCATCATTTCTGAAGCATTCTATTGGTCAAAAGTAAGTCATAGGGTCAGCCCAGATTCAAGTGGAGGGGCTACATTGGGCGGCATGGTTCAGTTTTGGAGACTATCTACCACACTCACCATAAAGATTAAGTCTCAATAGTTTGACACTTTAAGCCTCAAACTATCCTAAAACAAAGAGTAGGTTTACCTGTATATCATTTGATATGACTCAAGGAAGTTTTCCTTAGCTCAGCTATCAGTAGCATAATATATGCTGCTCTGATCTAAATTGTTATTCCTCAAATACTACCATGTTTTCAATTTATTCAAAATATTTTACAATAAATCTTTTCCTCTCTGATTTAAAAGTTCCATGAGAAAGCCACACAGAGGTGCCCATAACTAAAAACTGAGGATTTATTCTGAGCAGAGGACCAGCAGCTCACCTATACTCTTTACATTTCAAAACAATTGTATTAAGGTATAATTTCTAGACCATAAAATTCACCTATTTTAAGTATATAATTTGATGATATGTAGTAAAGTTATACAACTGTGCAGTTATCACCACAATCCAGTTTTAAAACACTTCCATCACCCCCCGAAATTCCTTGTGCCTGTTTCTTGTAGTTACTCCTTGCCAGGCAACCACTGATCTGCTTCCTGTTTCGAAAGCTTTGCCTTTTTTAGAAACTTAAAATAAATGTAATTATACAAGTATGTCTTAGCTGTCTTACTTCTTTCACTTATATTTTTCAGATTCATCTATTTTGTTGCATGGATGTATCAGTATCAGTATCGCTTTTAATGTTGAATAATATTCCATTTTATGCATGTACCACAGTTTGTTTATCCATTCCCCAGTTGATGGTCATTTGAATTATTTCCAGTTTTGAGCTGTTATGAATAATGCAGCTATGAACATTCACATAAGTCTTTATGTAAACATGTTTTCATTTTTCTTGGAACTTAGGGTCATATGGGAAGTATATGTTTAACATTTTAGAAACTGCTAAACTGTAGCTATTCATTTTACATTCCCACTGGCATTATCTGAGGATTCCATTTCTCCACATACTTGCCAACACTTGATATTGTCAGCCGTTTTTGATCACCTGTACTCTTGATCATGTTCTCTGTAAATATTTGTTTGATATGTCTCTTGTGTATTAGAACCAAAACAACAGTGGCTTAAATAAGATAAAATCAGCAGGGTGTAATTGGTACCATAGTGATGGGGGGCATGGTATCAAATTTCCACCTTGTTGCTCCACTATCCCTAGATCATTGCACTTGTCCTCATGATCCAACATGGCTAACCACCACATCCACATTCCAGCCAGCAGGAGGCAGGGCCACACCTTCTCTTTTAAGGATACAATCAAGAAGACACACACACACACATAACTTCCATATACATCACACTGGCCACAATTTGATGACATTGCTTTTGTTAGCTGCAAGGAGGATTGGGAAATATCTTTCTTCTGGGCAACCATGTATCTTGCTAAAAATCATGGGCACTATTATCATAGAAGGGAGGCACTGATATCAGGGGATAGGCAGCAGCTAACTTTGCCACATCATCATGATTGCACTTGGTGTATTTATTTGATATGCTTAATTCTCACCCCAACTAATTTGTGTTGAAAGCTCAGAGCTAGAACAGAGGTGATTCTTTTTTTTTTTTTTTTTTTTTTTTTTTAATCTTTATTGTTGAATGTAGAATGTATTACAGATGTTCCTCATTTTTCCCCCATTGACCCCCTCTTCCCCACTCCTGCCCCCCTCCCACGTTTTCCCACACTATTATCTGTGTCCATTGGTTATGCATATAAGTTCTTTGGTTTATTTCTTCCCAACCCCCCCCCCCAACCCCTTTCCCTTTGAGGTTTGTCAGTCTAGCAATGAATTTGTACTTCTTAATCCCTTCACCTTTTTCACCCATCCTCCCAACCCCCCTCCCATCTGGCAACCAACAAAATGTTCTCTGTGTCTGTGAGAATGTTTCTGTTCTACCTGTTCATTTTGTTTGTAGATTCAATTGTTGATAGATATGTATTCGTTGCCATTTTGTTTGTTCATATATTTTATCTTTTTCTTCAAAAAGACCCTTTATCATTTCATATAATAACGGTTTGGTGGTGGTGAACTCTAACTTTTTCTTGTCTGGGAAACTCTTTATATGGCCATCAATTCTAAATGACAGCTTTGCAGGATAGAGTAATCCTGGTTGTAGGTTCTTGCTTTTCATCACTCTGAATATTTCTTGCCACTCCCTTCTGGCCTGCAAAGTTTCCTTTGAGAAATCAGCTGACAGTCTTATGGGAACTCCCTTGTAGGTAACTAACTGCCTTTCTCTTGCTGCTTTTAAGATTCTCTCTTTGTCTTGAACCTTTTGCATTTTTTTTTTCTTATGAATTTTTATTTATTTTTTTGTTACAGATATTTTACCTTTTTACCCCATTGGCACCCCCCACCCCACCTCCCCTCCACCCTGTCCCCGGCTTAGTTGTCCATGTCCATTGGTCATGCATACATGCATATAAGTTCTGTGGTTTATCTCTTCCCACCCCCCCACCCCCCATGCCCTCTTCTGAGGGATGTCAGTCTGTGCCCTACTTCCATGTGTCTGGGTCTACTGTATTCCTCAGACTGTTATGTTCATTATATTCCGTATATAAGTGAGATCATGTGGTATTTGTCTTTCAGAGGTGATTCTTTTTGATCTGTCAAGGTACTTAATGCTTTTTATATTTCCAATTGTTTTGTCCTTATTGATATTAATATTGGTCTTTGATACATTTTTGTTTCCTTAGCAATTCTTTTGCAATTTCTCATATTTCTTACATGCCATTTTTGACATTTCTTAAAATTTTTGAGCCTTGAGGTATAAGATGGCAGCAGAGTATGTAGATCTTTCTCGCACCTCCTCCCTGAACTGAACAGGAAATAAAACTAAGTTGGGGAACAATCACCCTGAATTACCAACTGAAGATTACCTGAAGAGGAGACTTAACCAAGGACTGGCAGAGGAGGCCACCTTGAGACTCTTAGGAAAGGCAGAGACAAAGGGGCGCTGACCTTGCTCCCAAAGGAGTCAGGCCAAGTATATGGAAATATATCTCAGATGTGGGAGGTTCCCCAAGAGGTGTAAAGCCTAGACACCAGACCAGATTCCCCAGTGCAGCATGCCAGAGCCAGGAACAGGTGCCCACATAGCATCCAGCTATGAAAAGCAGTGGGGGGAGGGAGAGGGAGCAGTCAGGTTTCTATCTCCCAAGGAGAGGTGGTGCCCACTGCAGACAAAGCCACTTTTTTAAAGGGCTAATGTGAGAATTGGCCAATTTGGGTCAGTGATTAGAGCACTGGACTGTGGACCAAAGAGTCACAGGTTCGATTCTGGTCAAGGGCACATATGTACCTTGGTCGTAGTTCAGTCCCTGGCCCTGGTCTGGGTTGTGCAGGAGGCAACCAGGGCAACCAGTCTCTCTCTCTCTCTCTCTCTCTCTCTCTCTCTCTCTCTCTCTCTCTCTCTCTCTCCCCTTTCTCTCTCTCTCTCTCTCCCCTTTCTCTCTCTCTCTCTCTCCCTCTTTCTCTCTCTCTCTCTCTCTCTCTCTCTCACTCTATCTGAAGACAAATGGAAAAATATCCTCGAGTGAGGAGTTTTTTTTTAATTAAAAAAATAAATAATGGACTAACATGCAAGAATTTTGTTCACAGCCACTCACCCTGGGCTCTGGCAGAGGGAGGGCAGTACAGACTGGAGTAGCCTGATGAGATCATGGAGTGGGTGGCTTTGAGAAGAGACATAGGGGAGCGGCTATCAGGATCACGGTGCTGGGTCATCCTCCCATATGGCAGCAGCCATTTTCTTGAGAGAAGTAAGCTCTTCCCAGCGGCATTGGTTTAGGGAAAAGCAACTACCCCAACCTCTGGAATCCTGCTGTTCCACCATGGACCTTAAACCCAGCTGAGGAGATAGCGGCATAGGCTGCATCATACAAGGCTGGGCAGACTCAGGGAGGTGCCAGTGACTGGCTATGGGGCAGGGCTATTCTTCCCACTTTCTTGAGAACTGAACTGATGCTCCCCCTCATGGGAGAGCCAACAGAAACACCTCCCGGCTTCCAGAAGATCCAATCTCTGGGCTCCAGAGGCCTCATGCACCAAACTAATAGAAGCTGTGCCCTGCCAAGCTTCAGACAGGTTGCCAAGGTCAAGGTGGAGACAGCATCTGACACTGGCTTATTCCAGAGAACTTCCCAGAAGGCCCAATAAGCCAGCTTCAAACAACAATGCAGCAGAATCCAACAAGCTTCACAAACAGCATATCCAAAGGGTGTTGGAGCAGGCACAAAAATATGCTGAGACCAACCAAATTTTTTTCTTATTTAATCTTTTTTTTTGTTTTTTATTTTCTATGTCATTTTTATCTTTCTTTTCTCTTCCACACTTATTACTTCTCTTTCCTTTTCTTATTCTATTTTTCCCTTTTCTTATTTTTTATTTTCGTACTTTTTATTTTATTTTACATGTATTTTTTTTCTGTTCTCTGTATTCTTTCCTTTCATATTCTCTTTTTCTTCTCTAATTCATTTTTTTCTCTTGTATTTTTATTGTTGTATTTTTGTCTTTATTCTTTTCTTATTATTTTGTTGTTGTTCTTGGTGTTTGTCTTTTTGTGTGTTTTTGTTTTGTTTTCCTCTGTCTTGTTTTGTTCTGTCAGCACATATACAGCAGTTTGTACGATGTGCTTGGGGTTAAGCCTCACAGTCAGTTGGTTTGAGGGTCAAGACCACTCATGAATAAGACTACAGCAATCAAGACCCAATTACAACAGGAGGATCCACATAATCCACAAGTAACATTCCTAGAACACCAACTCAGGAGATTAAGGACACTGCACCACTGGGTCACACAAGACACCACTACAAAAGGCCACTGTCTACAAGAGACCCATCTCAGAGCAAAACACTCACACAGGCTTAAAGTGAAGGTATGGAAAAAATATTCCATGGAAATAAAAACAAATTAAACCTGGGGTATCAATACTTATATCTGACAAAACACACTTCAAAACAAAGGCCAAACAAGAGAAAAAGAAGAATACTAAATAATAATAAAGGAATCAATCCAACAAGGGGATACAACCATGCTAAACATGATGCACCCAATATAGGAGCTCCAAAATAGATTTAAAAAGAAAATCTTGGTGAACTTGAAGGGGGATATTAAAAGCAATACATTCATAGTAAGAGACTTTAACAACCCAATACATCACTAGATAGATCTTCCAGACAAAAAAACCAACAAGGAAACAACAAACATAAATGATATACTAGATCAGATGGATTTAACTGATATTTATAGAACATTTCATCCCAAAGGAACAGAATATAAATTTTTCTCAAGAGCACACGGAACATTCTCAAGGACAGACCACATGTTAAGACACCAAATAAGTCTTAACATATTCAGGAAGACTGAAACCATATCAACAATCTCCTTGGATCACAATTGCATAAAACTAGTGTCTACTACGATAAAGAAAAATTCAAAAACATTCCAATACATGGAGACTAACTAGCATGTTATTAAACAATGCAAGGGTTATCAATAATATCAAGGAAGAAATCAAAATTTACCTGGAAACAAATGAAAATGAACACACAACAACCCCATATCGATAGGCTACAGCAAAAGCAGTCCTGAGAGAGAATTTTATAGCATTACAGGGCTACCTCTAGAAAGAAGAAAAAATTCAAGTAAACAATCTTACCCCACAACTAAAAGAACTAGAAAAAGGACAACAAAAAAACTCCAGAGTGGCCTAGCCAGTTTGGTTCAGTTGGTTGAGCATCATCCTAGACACCAAAACATCACAGGTTTGATTCCTAGTCAGGGTACATGCCAGGGTTGCCATCTCCATCCCTAGTAAGGAGCATGAAGGAGGCAGCCAACTGATGTTTCTCTCTAGCATCAATGTTTCTTTCTCTCCCTCTCTCGTTCTCCCTTCCTTTCTCTCTAAAAATAAATACAGTCATCCCTTGCCACTTCGTACTTCAACTTCCGTGGCTTCACTCTATTGTGCTTTTTTCAAACACTATACTATACTGTATTTGAAAAAACAGGGTAGAGAGAAGCCATGAAAGTTGAAGTGCAAAGTGGTAAGGGATGATTGTGTATAAATAAAGAATACTAGTTCACGGAAATACATTTATCACGGTAGTCTGGAACTGATTAACGGCGATAAACAAGGGCCGACTGTAAAAATATTTAAAATAAGTAAAAAAAAAAATTTTTTTTAAAGTAAGAAAAGCACAGATTAAGTAGAACTAAAACAAGGGTGGAAATGAATGACACAGGACTAAAAAAAACATACAAAAAGATCAATGAAACCAAGAACTGGTTCTTTGAAAAGATAAACAAAATCAATGAACCTTTAGCAAGACTCAACAAGAGAATGGATTCCAAAATGGCGGCAGAGTGAATGAAAGCTAGACAGACCATCTCGAAGGACGAAACTGGATTTAAAATGAAAATAAAGAAAAATCGTCAGGAAACAGGACCAGAAAAGCAGCTTAGAGGACCATATAACCAGGGACACTAACTCAATCCTGGCAGGATTGTGGAGGCACAAGGGGGGGCTGGGAGCCCATGATCGGCAACTTCCTTAGCTGTGAGCAGTGTCCTTGTGTTAAACTCCCAAGTGGCTAAACAGCATAGAGCCAGGACAGACGCCAAAATAGCCACAGCCACTCACCTTGGGCTCCGGAAGAGGGAGGGCAGACTGCAGTGGAACTGTATGGGGACACTCGGGATTTGGAGAGCACTCAGAGCTTTTGTTGAGTTGCGGCCATGCAGGGCAGTGGTCATCTTACTCTTTTCCAAGGCTCTGGGGAGAGGCGGTGCCCCCCCCCCCCCCGAGTCAACTATACCCAGTGGCCATTGAAATACAAATTGAGGACCATTACCAACCAGAATCTGCCCCACCCTCAGGAAATCCCCTTACTCTGAGCACCTGAGGGAGTTTTTCATTCAACTGACAACCCAGGGCTCTTCAAGTAACCACTACTGATACCCTCCAGGCATAAACTAGAGGATAACTATACCATTCCGGGGCTAGCAACTCTATCCAGGAAAGTAAGACTCGACAGTGGTGTTTAACATGGGTCCTCCCACCCTCATCCAAACCCAGGAGAGGGAGCCATAAACAGCAGAACACCAATTCCCACAGGGTGAATTTGGCAGGCTCCAAACCACACTGTAATAACCAAAATCACCAAAATCAACACAGAAACAAAAGCCAAATGAAAGAACAAGAGACCTCTACCGAAGATGAGATAAATGAGGCACAGTGAAGCAAGTTAATAAACTAGAATTCAGAGCCATGATCTTGAGGAATTTCAACAGCATGTATAAGGACATGAGCACCATGAGTAAAAACACAGAAATGTTGAAAATCAACCAGTTGGAAATTAAAAACCACCAACAATAAATGAAGAATGACATATCGGAAATAAAGAACACATTGAAAGGTCTAAACAGCAGAGTACAGGATGCGGAGTACAGAATCAGTGAATTAGAAGACAGGATAGAAAAAATCAACCAATCAGAAAACCAAAAGGAAAAAACAGGAAGACAGCTTAAGAGAACTGTGGGACAAATGGAAACATAATAATATTCGCATTATAGGAGTCCCCGAAGAAGAAGAAAATGAGCAAGGGTTAGAGAACATATTTGAAGAAACAGTGACAGAAAACTTCCCTGATTTGGTGAAGGAAGAAGGCATTCAAGTTCAAGAAGCACAGAGAGCCCCAAGTAAGAAGAAACCAAACAGGCCCACACCAAGACATATAGTAATCAAAATGCCAAAAATTGAAGACAAAGAGAGAATCCTAAAAGCAGCAAGAGATAAGCAACAGGTTACCTATAAGCAAGGAACCCCGATAAGGCTCTCAGGTGATTTCTCAACAGAAACACTACAGGCAAGAAGGTAATGGCATGAGTTAATCAAGGTCATAAAAAACAAGAATCTAAATCCAAGACTACTCTATCCAGCAAGGCTATCATTCAGAATAGAAGGTCAAATAAAGAGATTCCCAGACAAAAAAAAAAAGGCTAAGGGAATACATTAACACCAAACCAGCACTGCAGATATACTAAAAAGACTGCTCTACTTAGCAGGAGAACTAGGAAGAAACATAGAACCACACTAGACAAAAATGGCAATAAATAAGTACATATCAATAACCACCTTAAATGTAAATGGATTGAATGCTCTGATAAAAAGACACAGAGTAGTTCATGGGATAAGAAAGCATGACTCATCTATATGTTGTGTCCAAGAGACCCACCTCACAACAAAAGACTCACATAGGCTGAAAGTGAAGGGATAGGAAAAAATCTTCCAAGCAAACAGAAAGAAAAAAAAAAGCTGGGGTAGCAATACTCATATCTGATAAAACAGATTTCAAAATGAAGGCCATAACTAGAGACAAAAAGGGCCACTACATAATATTGAAAGAATCTTCAAAAGGAAGATATAATCTTGATAAACATATATGCACCCGAAATAAAAGCACCAAAATACACTAAACATATTCTGAAAGACTTCAAAGGAGAAATCGGTAACAATACAATCATAGCAGGGCACTTCAACACCCCAGTGCCATCACTGGAGAGATCCTCTAGACAAAAAATTAGCAAGGAAACAGAGACTCTATATCGAGCACTAGACCAAATGGATTTAATAGATAGCTAAAGAGTATTACACCCCCAAACTACAAAATTCACATTCCTCTCAAGTGCACATGGGACATTCTCAAAGATAGACCACATGTTAGGACACAAACTAAGCTTCTACAAGTTCAAGAAAATTGAAATCATATCAAAGATCTTCTGAGATCACAATGGCATGAAACTAGAAATCAATTGCAACAAGAACATACAAAGACATTTGAACACATGAAGGCTAAATAGCATGTTATTAAACAATGAATGGGTTAACGAGAAGATCAAGGAAAAAATTAAAAACTTCCTGGAGACAAATAAAAATGAACACAAAACAACACAAAATCTATGGGATGCAGCAAAAGCAGTTCTCAGAGGGAAGTTCATAGCACTACAGGCCTACCGCAAGAAACAAGAAATATCTCTAATAGAATCCCTAACCTCAAAACTTAAAGAAGTAGAATGCAAACAAAAAGAAAATCCCAAAGCAAGTAGAAGGAAGGAAATAGTAAAGATCAGAGCAGAAATAAATGATATAGAGTCCAATAAAAAACAAACAAAAACAATTAAAAGGATCAATGAAACAAAGAGCTGGTTTTTTGATAAACAAGATTGATGGACACTTAGCTAGACTCACCAAGAAACAAAGAGAGAACCAAAATACACAAAATCAGAAATGAAAGAGAAGTAACAACTGACACCACAGAAATACAAAAGATTGTTAACAACTACTATGAACAATTACATGGCAATGAATTCAACAATCTAAGCAAAATGCACAAATTTCTGGAAACACACAGTCTCCCAAAACTGGACCAGGAAGAGATAGAAAACTTGAACAGACCAGTAACAACTAAGAAAACTGAAGAGGTAATCAAGACTTTCCCAGAAAACAAAAGCCCAGGCCCGAATGGCTTCACAGGGGAGTTTTACCAAACATTCAAAAAAGAACTAACACTCACTCTCCTCAAATTACTTCAAAATATTCAAGAAGAAGGAAGATTTCCAAACTCCTTTTATGAGGCCAGAATAATTGTAATACCAAAACCAGAAAAAGACATTACAAAGAAAGAAAACTACAAGCCAATATATCCCTGATGAACACAGACACCAAAACCTACAACAAAATATAGCAAATCGGATCCAGCAATACACCAAAAAAATTATTCACCACGACCAAGTAAGATGCATTCCAGTGATGCAAGGCTAATACAATATTTGCAAATCAATAAATGTGATATACTGCATAAATAAAATAAAAAATAAAAACCACATGATCATATCAATAGATGTTGAAAAAGCATTTGACAAAATCCAGCATCCATTTCTGATAAAAAAGCTCAGCAGTGTGGGAATAGAGGGATCATATCTCGACATAATAAAGGGCATATATGAGAGACCTACAGCCAACATCATACTCAATGGGCAGAAACTAAAAGCATTTCCCTTAAGAACAGGAACAAAACAAGGATGCCCACTTTCACCACTGTTATTTAACATAGTACTGGAAGTCGTAGCCACAGCAATCAGACAGGAAGAAAAAATAAAAAGGATCCAGCCCTGGCCGGTTTGGCTCAGCGGTTAGAGCATCGGCCTGCGGTCCTGAGAGACCCGGGTTCGGTTCCTGCTAGGGGCGCGTACTTCAGTTGCAGTTTGTCCCCGGCCCTGGTCGGTTGTGCGGGTGGCAGCCGCTTGATGTGTCCCTTTCACATCGATGTTTCTCTCTCTCTCTCTCTCTGTTCTTCTCTCTCCCTCCCACTCTACCTGAACAAAAAATGGAAAAATGTCCTCGAGTGAAGAAAAAAAGAAAAGAAAAAATAAAAAGGATCCAAATGGGAAAGGAGGAAGTAAAACTCTCATTATTCGCAGATGACATGATACTATACATAGAAAACCCCAAAGACTCCATCAAAAATTAACTAGACTTAATAAATAAATATGGCAAAGAAGCAGGATACAAAATTAACGTCATGAAATCCATGGCATTCTTATACACCAATGATTAACTCACAGAAAGAGAAACTAAAAAAACAATCCCATTTACCATCATGGCAAAAAAATTAAGATACCTAGGAATAAACTTAACCAAAGAAATAAATAACCTATTCACAGAAAACTACAGGGCATTGAAAAAAGAAATAAAGGAAGATATAAAAAAGTAGAAGGACATACCTTGTTTATGGATTGGAAGAATTAACATCATTAAAATGTCCATGCTACCCAAAGCAATCTATAGATTCAATGCAATCCCCATCAAAATACCAACGACATACTTCACAGAACTAGAACAAATACTTCAAAAGTTCACATGGAACCAAAAAAGACTTCAAATAGCCACAGCAATCTTGAAAAAGAAGAACAAAGTAGGAGGGATCACATTACCAGATTTCACATTATAATACAAAGCCACTGTAATCAAAACAGCCTGGTACGGGCATAAGAACAGGCATATGGATCAGTGGAACAGAACAGAGAACCCAAAAATGGACCCCAATTAATATTTGACAAAGGAGGCAAGAGCATACAGTGGAGTAAAGACAGTCTCTTTAATAAATGGTGTTGGGCCCTGGCCGGTTTGGCTCAGAGATTAGAGCATTGGCCCGCAGACCAGAGTCCTGGGTTCTGTTCTGGATAAGGGCACGTATCTCGGTTTCAGTTTGTCCCCAGCCCCAGTTGGGGTCATGTGGGTGGCAACCACTTGAAGTGTCTTTCTAACATCGATGTTTCTCTCTTCCTCTTTCTCTCCCTCCCACTCTATATCTCTAGATAAAATGCAAAAATGCCCTCCTGTGATGATTAAAAATAAATAAATAAATAAATAGTGTTGGGAAAATTGGACAGCTACATGCAAAAAAATAAAACCAGACCATCAACTTATACCATACACAAGAATAAACTCAAAATCGATAAAAGACTTAAATGTGCCTCATCAATCCATAAAAATCCTAGAAGAAACTGTAGGCAACAAAATTTCAGACATCATATGCAGCAGAATTTTCACTGATACATCACCTAAGGCAACAGAAACAAAGCAGAAAATGAACACATGGGACCACATCAAACTCAAATGTTTCTGCACAGCAAAAGATACAATCATCAAAATGAAAAGGCAACCCACTGCATGGGAGAGCATGATTGCCAATGATATATCAGATAACGGGTTAATTTCCAATATATATAGAGTACTCATACAACTCAACAAAAGGAAGACAAAGAACCCCATTAAAAAATGGGCAGAGGAACTAAATAGACACCTCTCCAAACAGGACATAAAAATGGCTAAGAGACATGAGAAACGCTCAACATCACTAATCATCAGAGAGATGCAAATTAAAACAACAATGAGGTATCACCTCACACCTGTCAGAATGGCCGCCATCAACAAATCATCAAACAACAAGTGTTGGCGAGGGTGTGGAGAAAAGGGGACTCTAGCCCTGGCCAGTTTGGCTCAGCGGTTAGAGCGTTGGCCTGCGGTCCGGAGAGACCCGGGTTCGGTTCCCGCTAAGGGCACGTACTTCGGTTGCAGTTTGTCCCCGGCCCTGGTTGGTCGTGCGGGTGGCAGCCACTCGATGTGTCCCTTCACATTGATGTTTCTCTCTCTCTCTCTTCCTCTCTTTCCCTCCCACTGTATCTGTACAAAAAATGGAAAAATATCCTCGGGTGAGGATAAAAAAAAAAAAAGAGAAGGGGACTCTAGTACACTGCTGGTGGGAATGCAGACTGGTGTAGCCACGATGAAAAACAATATGGTGTTATCTCAAAAAATTAAAAATTGAACTTCCATTTGACCCAGTGATACCACTTCTAGGAATATACCCTAAGAAGCCTGAAACACCAATCAGAAAGAATATATGTACCCCATATTTGTAGCAGCACTATTTACAATAGCTAAGATCTGGAAACAGCCCAAATGTCTGTCCATCAGCAGACGAATGAATAAAAAAGCTGTGGTACATATACACAATGGAGTACTATGTACTATAAGAAAGAAAGATCTCTTATCCTTTGAGACTACATGGAAGGACCTGAAAAGTATTTTCCTAAGCGAAACAAGCCAAACAGAGAAAGACAAGTATCATATGATCTCACTTATTTGTGGAAATATAAAGAACATAACAGTCTGAGGAATGGGGTAGTCCCAGAGATGTGGAAGTGGAGTACAGACTGACAATCCCCAGAAGAGGGTGGTGGGGGAGAGATAAACCACAGAACTTATATGCGTGTGTACATGAACAATGGACATGGACAACAAAGCTGGGACGGGGGGGGGGGGGATCAGTGGGGGGAAAAGAAGAAACATCTATAACAAGAATAAATTAATTAATTAAATTTTTTAAAAAAAGACTCAGCAAGAAAAAAAACAGACAGGACTCTAATGAATAAAATCAGAAATGAAAGAGACAACATTACAAGTGACATCAAAGAAATACAAATGGTTGTAAGAATATTCTATGAACAACTATATGCCAACAAATTACACAACTGGGCAATGGACAAATACCTAGAAACAAAGAATCATCCAAAAGTCAATCAGAAAGAATCAGAAACCTGAATAAAGTTATATAACTACTAAAAAAAATTGAAGAATAAAAAAAACTCCCAGCAAACAAAAGTCTTTCTTTTCTTTCTTTTTTAATCCTCACCCGAGGACATTTTTCCATATTTTGTTCAGATAGAGTGGGAGGGAGAGAGAGAGAGAGAAACATCAACGTGAAAGGGACACATCGAGTGGTTGCCACCAATACTACCCAACCAGGGCCGGGGACAAACCACAACCCAAGTACGTGCCCTTAGCAGGATCCAAACCTGGGTCTCTCTGGACCACAGGCTGAGGCTCTAACCGCTGAGCCAAACCGGCCAGGGCCAAAAGTCTTGAACCAATGGCTTCACAGGCAATTTTAAACAAATATTCAAAGACGAACTAACACCTATCCTCCTCAAACTATTCCAAACAATTGAAGAGGAGGGAAGACTTCCAAGCTCTTTTTAAGATGCCGGTATTATCCTAATTCCAAAACCAGATAAAGATACTACAAAGAAAGAAAAGTACAGGCTAATATTCCTGATAAACATAAATGCTAAAATAATCAACAAAATGTTAGCAAATTAGATTCAGGAATTCACTAAAAAGATCATACACCATGACCATGGGGCATTTATTCTGCGGATACAAAGCTGGTACAATATTCACAAAATGTGGTACATCATATATATAAGTGAAGGATAAAAATCAGCTCAGCAGGTGTCACTCAGTGGATTGAGCGTCATCCCATGATTTGAGACGTCCCAGTTCAATTCCCAGTCAGTGCACATGCCCAGGTTGCAGGCTCCATCCCCAGCAAGGTTGTGCAGGAGGTAGCTGATTGATGTTTCTCCCTCACATTGATGTTTACATCTCTCTCTCCCTTCCTCTCTCTCTAAAATATCAATAAATATATTTTTAAATCACATGATCATATCAATAAATGCAGAAAAGCATTCAGTAAAACCCAGTACCCATTTATGATAAAAACTCTCAGCAAAGTGGGAATAGAGGGATCATACTTCAACATAATAATGGTCATATATGACAAACCCACAGCCAACATCATACTCAATGAGAAAAAACTAAAAGCATTTCCCTTAAGATCAGGAACAAGACAGAGATGTCCACTTCCACCACTCCTATTCTTAGTACTGGAAGTCCTAGCCACAGGGATAAGACAAGAATAACTAAAAGGCATACATATTGGAAAAGAGGAAGTAAACCTGTCATTATTTGCAAATAAGATGATATTGTACACAGAAAACCCTAAAGACTCCACTAAAAAACTACCAGATTTAATAAATAAATTCGGCAAAGTACCAGGATACAAAATTAATATCCAGAAATGGGTAGCAGTTTTATAGACTAATAATGAACACTCAGAAAGAAAACAATCCCATTTGCCATTGCAAAAACAAAAAAATAAGATGCCTAGGATTAAAATTAAACAAGGAGGTAAAAGACCTGTACTTGGAAAACTATGGACATTGAAGAAAGAAACTGAGGAAAATACAAACAAGTGGCAGCATGTACCATGTTCATGGATTGGAAGAATCAACATCATTAAAATGTACATACTACCCAAAGCAATCTATAGACTCAATGCAATTCCTATTAAAATACCAATGGTATATTTCACAGATCTAGAATAAATATTCCAAAACTTTATATGGAACCAATAAAGACCCCAAACAACCTCAGCACTGTTGAGAATGAAGAACAAAGTTGGAGGGGTCACAATATCTGATATCAAACTATACTACACAGACATTATAATCAAAACAGCCTGGTACCAGCAGAAGAACAGAAATACAGATCAATGAAACAACAGAAAGCACAGAAATCAACCCAAGCCTTTATGGTCAATTAATATTTGTCAAAGGAGGCAAGAGCACACAATGGAGTAACAAGTCTCTTCAATAAATGGTGTTGGGAAAATTTGACAGGTATATGCAAAAATAAGAAACTAGAGCATCAATTTACACCATAAACAAGAATAAACTCCAAATTGATAAAAGCCTTAAATGTAAGTCACAAAACCATAAATATCCTAGAACAAAACATAGGTAGTAAAATCTCAGACATCTCATGTAGCAATATTTTTGCTGATATATCTCTTAGGGCAAGGGAAACACAGGAAAAAATAAACAAATGGGACTACATTAAACTAAAAAGCTTCTGTATAGCAAAGAAAATCATCGTCAAAATGAAAAGGGAACCCACAGTATGGGAGAACATACTTACCAATGATACTATCTGATAAGGAGTTAATTTCTAAAATATATAAAGAACTTATACAACTCAAGAAAAGTAAGACAAACAATCCAATTAAAAAATGGCCATTGCCCTGACTGGTTTGGCTCAGTGGTTAGAGCGTTGGTCTGCAGATTAAAGAGCTGTGGGTTCAATTCTGGTAAAGGGCACATACCTCGGTTACAGTTTGGTCCAGGGCCCTGGTCAGGGTGTGTGGGAGGCAAACAATCGATATGTCTCTCTCACACAATGTTTCTCTCTCTCCTTTGTCTCCCCCCCTCCCCCTCTCTCCCACTCTATCTGAAAATAAATGGGGAAAAAAAGTATCCTCAGGTAAGGATTTTTTTTAAATGCCGCTGCTGCAGCGGCTGCTGCTTCCTCCTGATGTGGGCTCTGCAGCTTTCTTTACACTGGGTATCTCACCTCCGAAACCTCCCCTGCATCCCCCATCAATGACACTTGGAGTAGACGCTGAGGTGGGTACCCCAACAGCCCCTAGCCAGGAGAAGACTCAGGTGGATGGGTACCTCTGGTACCCAGGGGCAGTGTACCTGATGGCCGGGATGGCACCAGAAGACTGGGACACTGTACGTTCCCAGCCTGACCAGGTACGGAAGGCTTTGGAAACACTGGAACGGAACATTCAAAGGGCCCATTGGGAGGCTGCAGGTCATGTTGCCTGGATGCTCCTGGCAGTCTTGTGTCACGCCAGTTGAGACATCCAGGACCTGAGGAACCAAGCGCACCAGCTACAACGGAAGGAGGTAGCTGAGCGCATGCTCCAAGGTCTGGCAGAGTCAGCTGTGACTTCTCGCGCCAGCAGTCCCGCCGGTCCAAACAACAAGCCCAGCACTTGGTGCCACAGAAGCCAAGGCCAAGGTGGAGGAGGAAAAGGCGGAGCCCGGACAGCAGCAGCTGGCCACCGACCCACCGCCAGGGGTGGGGCGTGGAGCAGACAGGGAGGCAGGCCTGGCCAGGGCCTGAAGTGCCTGCTGAGCCCGCGGCCCACTGGGAGGAGACGGCCAGGGCGATCCTGGCCCATCCCCACTGCCGGCCTTTAATGCATAACAGTCTCATTTAAAATCTTTTGTCTTAAAAAACTAATTATTTTAATACCTTGAAACAGACTTGAATGAAGCAGTGTAATTTCCAAAAAAACCTATTTTATCGCAAATGTATACAAGCACTAATTTTTCTATTGTGTAGAAAACTCATTTTTTTTCTATAAATACTTTCCCCAAACTGAGCACACCTTGACTACTAACATTGCTTTCAGAACAGACAGTGGGCACAGAGCAAGATGGTAAGAAGCATAAAGAATCATCTTATGTTTTATACTCTTTAGAAGCTTTAATTCCTTCAAACTACGTAATTTGCCATTATATTACTACTGTATTTCACCACTATCCGCAGCTTCTAAAGGAGCCTGTCTTAAAGCATTAGGCAGGAGAGTCCTATTTATCTTGTTCATTTTTCATAATTGAGAAGACTTGTTTTGATAGAAGTGTGTTGGCAAGTAGGAAAAATCACAAATTTCAATGTTTTAATAAAGAAGAATAATGTGTACAAGGGGGTTGTTTGGTTTCATTGTTATTTTGTTCTTTAAAAAATTTTTTCAATTTCAAAACAATCTCCAGTGTAGAATTTGTACCTTTCCTTAAAAAGCCATGCAGTAGCTCAGCCACCAGAGAGAGCACTGAGAATCATTTTTTTTTTATCCTCACCCGAGGACATTTTTCCATTTTCTGTTCAGATAGAGCAGGAGGGAGAGAGAGGAAGAGAGAGAGAGAGAAACATCGACGTGAAGGGACACATCGAGTGGCTGCCACCCGCACGACCAACCAGGGCCGGGGACAAACTGCAACCGAGGTACGTGCCCTTAGCGGGAACTGAACCCGGGTCTCTCTGTACCGCAGGCCAATGCTCCAACCGCTGAGCCAAACCGGCCAGGGCTGAGAATCATTTTTAAAGTAGTACCTTGTCCAGCCAAGCATTGGTTTGGGCCTAAAAGTATTCCAAAAATGTGGCCAAAGCTGTCTTACTGCACAAAATGTTTCCTCTATCACAAACTTGCGAAGCAATTGAGTTTTTTCTCTACAACACAAGGTTTCCAAATTAAAACGTGTTTCCATAGTGGTAAAGTGGTAAAAGTCATTGAATAGGAAAGAAAGGACAAAGAGAGGAATAAAATAGCTAATATCCAACAACTGGAAGTAACAGTAGCTTTCAAGGCCAACTAAATCAATACAAAATTAAACAGAGAACAATCATGGTGGTTGAAGGCTGTGTCCTGGGAATAAAGAACTATCCACTAAAAACAGTATTTCCTTCACAGCTTGAATCTCTTCAGAGGTCCCAAACCCTGAAAAGGTTCCTGGAAGTCCAATGTGGATTCAAAATAAAAACAGTATTAATATACATAGCATTTCATTGAGTTGTACTCTATTATTTCTGCACTTTACAGTATATCTCAATAGAAGACAAAAAACAAAAGTTACAGCCCTGGCCGGTTTGGCTCAGCGGTTAGAGCGCCCGCCTGCAGTCCAGAGAGACCCGGGTTCGGTTCCCGCTAAGGGCATGTACCTTGGTTGCAGTTTGTCCCCGGCCCTGGTTGGTCGTGCGGGTGGCAGCCACTCGATGTGTCCCTTTCACATCGATGTTTCTCTCTCTCTCTCTTCCTCTCTCTCCCTCCCACTCTGTACAAAAAATGGAAAAATGTCCTCGGGTGAGGATTAAAAAAAAAAAGTTACAGATATATGCTGAAATTAAAATATTTTGTCTTTAGTGCCTTTCTAGTCCAGCACTGATTCTCACAGAAAGAAATAAAAGTAAAACATCATTATATTGTAAATTATTTTAATCACCATGCTCTTAACTTACTTAGAGACTGCAATAGCTTTAACTTGTATTTTTCCATCAGGCAGACTAATAGGCTTTGTATACTTAAACGTATTATTTTCACCATAACCAATTCTCTTTAGAAATTCAGGCTTGCTGCCATCCAGGGTATAATATATGTTGACATCTGGAGTATCTGAAAAACCCAAAACAGGATAACTATCATTAATACTTAAGTAACAAGTCCTTGAATAATGCCGATAGGTCAGTTATTTAATGAGATTTTTTTATATATTGTAGAAATAAATACCAATAACAATAATTGAATTCCATCTCTATGCTACTCACTGTGCCTTACATGAATAAACTCATTTCTTCTGTACAACCCTATTAGAGAGATCCTATTTTATACCCACTTTATAGATGAGGAATCTGAGTCCCAGAGAGGTTAAGAAATCTGTTAAATAACAGCAGAGTTGTGGTTTGACTTCTGCTCATTTGGATCCATAGCACATGTTCTTGAACCACTATGCTATTCTGCATCTCCAATGGGGCATTGATACAAATAGAGTAGGTGCCTATTTTAAGAAGAGCCATTTACAAAGTAGGAGCTAAATTTTCTTTTTTTGAGCATTGCTTAAGACATGCTTTTATATATTTTTTGGACTTGGTAAATTATTCATTCCTACACTTCTTCGAATATTTTTAAAGGTAATAAATTCATATAAGTCAAGATTCAAAATGTCAAAAAATGATATATAATTAAAGTTCTCCTTCCCACTCCTAACATCAGCTGCCCAAAGGCAATTAATGAAATCTTGAGTATCCTTTCAAAACATCCATAACGGGCATAAATGTATCTTTTTTTTATCCTCACCCAAGGACATTTTTGCATTTATCATCAGACAGAGCAGGAGGGAGAGAGGGAGGGAGACAGAGAGAAACATGGATGTGAGAGAGACACATTGACTGGCTGCCACCCACACGACCTCGACCAGGGCCCGGAACAAACTGCAACAGAGGTACATACCCTTAGCAGGAACTAAACCCAGGACTCTCTGGTCCATAGGCCAACACTCTAACCGCTGAGCCAAATCAGCCAGGGCCCATAAATGTATCTGATTTCCCTTACTCTTTTTATACAAATGTGGCATATCATACCCTGTTCCACACATTTATTTTTTCATTTAACAATATATCTTGGATATTGTTTTATATGCATGTAAAGAGTATGCCTTTCTTTGTTATGGCTGTATCATATTCTCTGGCTTATATAGATAAACCATAATTTAACCAACCCTCTACAGATGGACATCTAAATGTTTTCTCTTTATTTTTCATTACAAGCACTGTAATGAATAACATTGAAAAAACTTCTTTTAAGTATATTTGTAAAATATGTAGAACTAGCACTGTTGAGTCAAAAGATACATGCATTTGTACTTTGGGTTAATATTGCCAAACTTCCCTCCATGGATGCTGAAACAATTCATGAAAGTGCCTATTCACCCACAGTCTCAGCAACTGCATGTGCTGTCAATTTTTATTTTATTTTTGCCAATCTATCAGGTAAAAAAAAAAAAAAAAGTATCTTGTAGTTTTAATTACATTTTGAGTAAGATTCTTTCACTTCTTCAACAGATAGTTACCAAGTACCCATTATGTGCCAGACACTGTTTTAGGCACTGGGGATACATTAGTGAGCAAGGTCCCTGCTCTCAAGGAGCTTCCATTTTAGAAAGAACACACAAATAGTAAACAAACAAAAAAAATGATATACAATCTGTTGAATGCTAAGTAAATGCAATGGAGTAAATAAAGCAAGGGATTAGGTCTGCTCAGCAATAAGTAAAGGGGTAGGTAGAAGCATATTCTCACATGTTTAAGATACACTTATATATCCTTTCCTATAAAATGTCCTTTCACAATCTTTGTCAATTTTTATTGGGTTATTATTACGCTTTTTGTTACTGAATTATAGAACCTCTTATTTATTAGACATTTTAAATATTAGATCATTTGAATACCCTCTTATTCATATCATCACTTGTCAATAACCATCCAACTTCTAAGAGTCATGGGCACATATATTAAAATTTGTATTTTGCTTTGAGAATTTAAAAAAAAAAAATTTTTCTTTATTGATATATTAGAGACACAGTAAGGGAGAGGGAGAGAGAGATGAAAACATCAATGAGAGAGAACATTGATTGGCCACCTCCTACATGCCCCCAAGTGGGGATCAGGCCCACAACCTGGCCATGTGCCCTGACGGGGAATTGAACCAATGATCTCTTAGTGCATGGGTCGATGCTCAACCACTGAGCCACACCAGCCGGGCGTGCTTTGAGAATTTTAAAAACATATTAGTTTTTAAAATAAAGGGAGACATAGCATAATGTAATATATTTTTAGTTGAAACTCTCGGCCTAGGAAGCACAGGGGTCATAACATAAAAACAGATCATTTTTATTCATATCAATTAATAAAGTATATTGGAATCTCAAAGTCTGTTTTAGACAAGTATTTGTTTATATATTTTATCTATAAAACTTTCCCTCCTCCTTATATTATACATGTGCATATGTAAATATATATGTGTATGTATATGTGTGTGTGTATGTGTGTGTGTGTGTGTGTGTGTGTATTCCTACTTCTGGCATTAATAGAAAACATATTCACTGCTTATTTCTATAATAACAGCTAAGATTTATTTTGGCATTACTACATGCCAGACCCTGCATACTTCACATCAACTCATTTAAACCTCACAGTGGCTCTAAGTGGTAAATATTATCATCACTATCTTATGAGAAAACTGAGACTCAGAAGGGCTAAATAATATAGCAGAAATCACAAGAAGTTGTCAAAGCCAGAATTCATTCAATCTCCAATTTGAGTGGAGAGTCTGTGTTAGGTCAGATTTATTATCCCAGCAAATAATGAGCATCCTGAGACTATTTCAGGAAGTACTGGGACATCTTAACCTGTACTAAGGTGAGTCAAGGCATTGCTGCAATTATGTAGCTATACAAATGAAAGGGTAGTCAAAGCTAATCATTTCAATCTAAATATACACCATTCTATAAACCGCCAAGTATAACACTGTTGCAAATTTTGGAAGTTTTATAAACTTGCCAAAGTCCTGATTACAGAAAACATGGAAAGAAGAAAATCAACAATCAGATGAACATAAAGAGTATGGCCATGTTATTTTAAAACATTTCAAGTATGGCCCTGGCTCGTTTGGCTCAGCGGTTAGAGCGTTGGCCTGCGGTCCGGAGAGACCCGGGTTCGGTTCCCGCTAAGGGCACGTACTTCGGTTGCAGTTTGTCCCCGACCCTGGTTGGTCGTGCGGGTGGCAGCCACTCGATGTGTCCCTTCACGTCGATGTTTCTCTCTCTCTCTCCCTTCCTCTCTCTCCCTCCCACTCTATCTGTACAAAAAATGGAAAAATATCCTCGGGTGAGGATGATAAAACATTTCAAGTATGCTTGATTCTTACCTGATTTCATTTCCAAAAGTGTATTGTTACTAATTTCATGGTTGGCTTTTCCAGGCTGAGGCACTCGCAGTGGTATGATCTGAGGAACACACACTGAACCAGCAGTCATTTTCTCTGCTTACATTAAAAAAAAAGATGAAAATAAATGCCAATGGCCACCTATATTTGAACACAGAAGCTGAAGAGAAGCACCTCATTTAAATACATAAAACTAGTAGACTTCCGGTCAAGATAGTGGCGTAGTTAAACGTGGTATCGTGTCCTCCCGCAACCACATCAAAGTTACAACTAGCCTACAGAATAAACATCATTCCAAACTGCCTGAAACTGAGCTGCATGAAAGTCCTACAACTACGAAATTAAAGAAGCAAACACATGGGGACTGGTAGGAGGGATGGAAGCCGGACGGGCTGGTCCCACATCCACGTGTGGCAAGTAAAAGTCAGGAGGGTCACCTTGGCTGTGAAGGTCCTCCCTGAGGATTGAGGGGTCCCCCTCCCATACCAGACCGCTAGCTCAGGATTCCAGTGCCAGGAAGAGAAGTCCCCATAACTTCTGCCTAAAAAAGCCAGCAGGAACTGAGATTGAGGAGGCTGACACTGCTGAAGCTCCAGGCAGGTCCTCTTAAAGGGCCCGTGCACAAACTTACTCAGACTCGTACCCTCCAGGATCCAGCATGGGAGAGGCAGCTCGAAAGGTACCAAAGACATATGGGGAAGAACTGAATTGTTTGACATTGGGGCAAGGCTGTAGAGGCAGCTTTCTCCTAGACAAACATGCCGTCAGAGGCCTTTGTTCCTTTGGTGAGCCCTTCCCCCACAGGCCAGGCAGATGATTGCCATATCTGGGATTCCAGCATCCTGGCTTACACTATTTGCCCCACCCTGGTGACTCCCTGAGGCCCTGCCCCACCCAACTTTCAGGCCCACCCAAGCTATTGCCAGTTTTACCAAAGGAATGGCCTCTCTCTGATCCTGCTTCAGATTTTCCTAAATTCTTTCAAATAAGCAGCATCTGGTATCAGCAAACCCCATACCTCTCGTTAAGTGGCCCCAGGCCTGGCACTAGAAGCAGCCAGCCTTGGTTCACAACATGACTTTTCCTGGGCACCTCCAAGCCCAGAACAAGAAGCAGCCATCTGCAGACTGCTCTGTAGCTTATGCCTGGTGGCCCTGGGTAGAACACCAGACAGTGGTAGACCTGGCTCTGTAAAGGACAAACACATGACCTTGCCCCTGGATTTTAAGGGAATGGCAAGAACTATCTGCTAATAGATAACCACTGCATTGTATAGATAACCATTGCTTTGTACACAGAAACTGATTATGCCCTCAGGCATAATAGCTAACTGCAAATATCTGCTTCTGTGCTTGCTTGCTTGCTAGCATACCCTTAACCCAAATTCCTTAACAGTGGCTAAGTCAACTATATAAGCAACCTACCCCCTGAGCTCGGGGCTGCTCTCTCCTCTGTGTAGGATGGGACAGTCACCACGTGGCTAATAAAGCTCTCTTAATTTGAACCTAGTTCGGAGTACGAGTCTGGTCTGTCTCGTTGGTCTACAACGTTTGGAGGCCCCAGCAAGATAGAAAAATGAGGTCCCCCACTTCGGTGGGTTGACCTCCTCAGACTCCGGGAGACAGATCCATCCCAGGAGCGAACGGGCGGTCTAGGGGAAGGCCTCGGAGAGACATTCCTCCGCGGACGCCATTCTGCCCTGGAATTGTCTCCACTCCAAAATTCCATCTAGAGGGCATCTGGAAACCCTGGGCCCAGGTTCGGTTCAGCAGATGAGACGTCCCTCAGTAAGTCTGTTTCTGAAAAACTCTGCAGAGTAAGGGGAAGTGGATCTGCTGGATGCAGCACATAGATCCAGCCCCAGGGCCATAGTGAGACCTTGCTTTTGGCCCCGGTTCGGTTTGTCTGGTTTTTTTGTCTGTCTTATTTGTCCTTTTGTGTTTTGTGTTTTTGTGCTGTGCCAGCCTGTGTCCTTCAAAATCGGTCAGGGACCTTCAGGACCTAGGACCCCTCTTCAATGTCTCCTTAATAACTTCTCAGACTTTTCCAAGCGCACCTCAGGTTACAGCACTTCAGTAGACCCTGGATTCTTGCGCACTTTGTGTGAATTGGAGTGGCCCACTTTCCAGGTCAATTGGCCCTCCCAGGACACTTTTGACTTAAGCTCTTTGTTTGCAGTTTGAGGCGTCATCTACGGGACTCCCAGACACCCAGACAAAACTCCTTACATTGATATTTGGATTGACATAGCTACTGACAACCCTAATTATATTAAGAAATGTTCGAGCCCTAATAGGGAGAAGATTTTAATTGCCCAGCTTCTGCAGAAGCCTCAGAAGCCCTCGGCTCCTGCTCTCTCCCAAAGGCTTTACCCTGTTCTTTCAGGTCCCCCAGAAGATCCCCTCACTGACCCTGTGGGGCCACCCCCTTATTGGTCTCTGCCACCTGCTGCTGCTGCTGCAGTGGCCGGAGAGGCTGAAGCCCTTCAGCTGCTCAGTCCTTCCCATACACATGGCGGCACCCCCTTATAACCCTCCTCCACAGGCGCCAGACTCCTTGGCTGCCATCCTGCCCCTCCGTCAGGTTGCTCCACCACCAGGTGGAGACCAGACTCGGCCCTTCATGGTTTATGTCCCCTTCTCAACTAGCGACCTGTATACTTGGAAACAACAGAACCCTTCCTTCTCTGATAAACCCCAAGGTTTAATCTCTCTCCTAGAGACAGTCTTCCATACCCATTGGCCCACTTGGGATGACTGTCAGCAATTGTTGCAGGTCCTGTTCACCTCCGAGGAGAGGCAGCAATATCCGTCCTCAGGCCAGACGGCCAACCCCTCACAGATCCGGCCCAAATAGCAGCCTACCTCCCAACTACCCAACCCAATTGGGACCCGAACACTGATCAAGGAAAGGAGGCTTTAAACCGGTATCACTGATCTCTACTTCAGGGCCTCCGTGGAGCAGCCAAAAAGCCAACTAATCTGTCTAAGGCAAGCGAGACTGTTCAAACTGCAGAATTCCCAGCGGCCTTTCTTGAATGTCTCATGGAGGCTTATCGCCTCTTTACTCCCATAGACCGGGAGGCCCCTGAGAATAGACGGGCAATTAATATTGCTTTGTCACCCAGTCGGCCCCAGACATTAGGAAGAAACTCCAGAAATTAGAGGATTTTGAAGGAAAGAATCTTAGTGAGTTAGTTGAAATAGCTCAGAGAGTATTTAACAACCGGGACAACCCAGAAATGGCCAGTACTAAAAAAGTCACAAGAGTAATCATAGCCGCTCTTCAAGAGAATCAAAAAGGGCAACGAGGAAATAGGCCTAAGAACATAGGGCCAACCCCACGGAGACCTAAGGCAACAATCTCGCTACTTCTTGACCCTAACCAATGTGCCTACTGCAAAGAATATGGTCATTGGAAAATGGACTGCCCTAAGAGGGGGGCCCAACAGAAACCTAAGGACCTCATCTGCCAATACCCGATCTCCATAAAGGCCAAACTAGGAATAACTACGCATATTAATAGACTCAGAGAAGCTGGAATTTTAAAGCCTTGCCAGTTGGCCTGGAACACTCCCCTCTTGCTGGTTAAGAAGTTTGGAACTGAGGATTTTAGGCCAGTCCAAGATTTAAGGGAAGTAAACACTTGGGTGGAACCATCCACCCCACGGTTCCGAACCCTTACACGCTTCTGAGCCCAATCCCTCCTAACCGTGTTTACTATACTGTCTTGGACCTCAAGGACGCCTTCTTTTCAATTCCTTTATCGCCTCTCAGCCAATCCATCTTTGCCTTCAAATGGGTTGACCCGGAAAGGGGATTCTCAGGACAACTGACCTGGACCTGACTGCCTCAAGGTTTCAAGAACTCTCCCACCATCTTCGATGAGGCCTTAAGCAAGGACCTCCAACTGTTCCGGGAAAGGTACCAACACGTCACCCTGTTACAGTACGTAGATGATTTGCTTCTAGCAGCCGCTTCTCTTCTTGAATGTGAGGAGGCCTCGAAGGCACTCCTACTAGAGTTAGAACACTTAGGATATCGGGTCTCAGCCAAGAAAGCTCAATTATGCACCACCACCTCAACCTACCTAGGTTATGAACTCAAAGAAAGAAAACGGTCGCTCCCCAATAGCAGGATAGAGGCTATCATGAAAATCCCTACCCCCATGACCAAGAGTCAGGTTCAGGAATTTCTTGGGGCTGTAGGGTACTGCCGCCTCTGGATCTCTAGCTTTGCAGAGATGGCTACGCCTCCCTATGTGAGCACAGGGGGGGGAGACAATGCCTTAATCTGGACTGAGATAGAACAACAGGCCTTTGAGAAACTAAAAATGCCCTTAATGTCTGCATCAGCCCTAGCTCTGCCTGATATCACTAAGCCCTTTCAGCTCTTGTCTCTGAGATTCAAGGCATTGCCAAAGGGGTCCTAACCCAATCATTAGGGCCCTGGAAGAGACCAGTTGCCTACTTATCTAAGAGATTAGACTCGGTAGCCTCCGGCTGGCCCAGTTGCCTGCGGGCCATAGCAGCTACTGCTATTTTAGTTAAAGAAGCATCAAAGCTAACCTTAGGGTAAGACCTCCAGATTATTGGGGCACACTCTGTTGAGGCTCTCCTCAGGAGCCCTCCAGACTGGTGGATGTCTAATGCCCGAATCACCCAATACCAGGTACTCCTCTTAGACTCCTCCCGAATCCAGTTCCTGAAGACCTCTGCTCTCAATCCAGCTACCCTGCTGCCTAACGATGACCCTCAGGCTCCCCTTCGTGATTGCTCAGACATTCTTGAGACTCTAACTAACCTGAGGTCTGACCTAACTGACAACCCTCTCCCAACTCCAGAGCATGCTCTCTATACAAATGGGAGCAGCTTCATCTGGGAAGGAGTCCAATATGCGGGAGTGGTGGTTGTCACACAAGATAAGGTCATCTGGGCCCAGGCACTAGGGCACGAGACTTCAGCTCAGAGGGCTGAACTAATTGCTCTAACTCAGGCTTTAAGATGGGCGAAAGGCAAGTCAGTAAACATCTACACTGACAGCCGGTATGCCTTCGCCACAGCCCATGTCCATGGGGCCCTCTACCAAGAAAGGGGGCTCCTAACCTCAGGAGGGAAACATCAAAAATAAAGAAGAAATTCTTGCCTTCCTAGAGGCCACTTGGCTATCAACAAAAGTGGCCATTATCCACTGCTGGGGCCACCAGAACTCCGACATCCCTGAAGAAAGGGGAACGCATTCGCCGATCAGACAGCCAAGGAGGATGCCCTAAGACCAGTGGGGCCACTAGATCTTTCCAGTCCTTCCAGGGGAAAGTCTCCCCAAAGAGCCCTCCTATACCCAAGAGGAGGAAGAACTTGGACGGAGGCTCAACTGGAACCAGGGGCCTCGAGGCTAGAGGCTTCTCCCCAATGGGAGGATCCTCTTACCTACGGCCCTAGGCGAAAAGCTGATCTCTCGGCTCCATCAGGGCACCCACCATGGCAAGACTAAACTCTTCATTCTCATAGCCTGGAACTTTTATGTCCCAAACCTCAACAGATGGACAGAATCTGAAATAAGGGGATACCCTACCTGTGCCCAAGTCAACTCTCACCCTCGGGAAAAAACAGACCTCGGGACCCAAGAACGAGGCACAGCTCCTGGTGACCACTGGGAGATTGACTTTATTGAGGTCACCTCTGGCCAATATAGCTATAAATATCTGCTTGTTTTCATAGATACCTACTCCGGTTGGACTGAGGCTTTTCCTACCAAGACTGAAACTGCAACCATAGTAGCTTGGTTACTGCTCTCTGAGATAGTCCCCCGATTTGGCATCCCTCTAGCTCTGGGGTCCGACAATGGCCCGGCATTCATTGCTCAAACCACAAAATTGTTAGCTAAAGCTTTAGGGATTACTTGGAAATTGCATTGTGTCAGAGCCCAAGACAGGTAGAAAGAATGAATAAGACATTAAAGGAAACTTTAACTAAGCTCCACCTTAAGACAGGTGATAACTGGGTAAGACTCCTTTCTTTTGCTCTCCTTCATGTGCACTGTACCCCTTATCTTAAGGGTTTTACCCCATTTAAAATCATGTTTGGCCAACCTCCCCTTATTCTACCCCAAATCGGGGATGAGGTCTTAGCCAACCTGGGTAACCATAACCTCCTCAGCTCTTTGCAGGCAATCCAGAAGCTGAGAGAACAGACCCCACAGCTAATCAAGGACACCAGACCCCAACCTGGGGCACCCCAGAAACCACTGCACGACTTCGCCCCGGGTGACTGGGTCTGGGTCAAGAAACATCAGCCTGCTTCCCTCGAGCCTCACTGGACTGGCCTTTTTCCTGTTATCCTGACTATGCCCACCGCTCTGAAGGTAGCAGGATGGAAATTTTGGATTCACCACACTCAGGTAAAGAAAACATACCCTGAGCAAATACCTGAACAATGGGCCTTACAGCAGACCAAGGATCCCCTGAAGATAAAGCTCTCCAGGATTTCCTCCTAGTCTCTTTTCTGACTCTGATTGCCAGTAAAGCACCTATCCAATTTAGATGCACTCAAGGGCGGCCACTGCTATGAAGGTACAGGCCCCCGCCTGACCCTCAGAGTCCTACAAGGACAGGGGACATGCTTCATCATTGGCAACTACAACCTAAGCTCTTCCCCTTATGCAGACTCATGTGGGGATGCTACCACTCTAACCCCATTAAGCCCCTCATCACAAGAGACTTGGGTCCTAACTGCACCCCCTGGGACTTGGTTTGCTTGCGCCTCAGGACTGACTCCCTGCATCTTTCCCATTGGAACCAAAGACTTATGTATTCTTGCTAACATTATTCCACAGGTTTATTTCTTCTCTGTTTAGCCTTAGGAGAAACCTGTTGCTTTTATGCTAACCAATCTGGTATTATTAGAGAAAGCATAAAATTAGTTAGACAGTGACTAGATGAATGAGAACAGGCTCTATCCACCTCTAAGAATTGGTATGAGAACCTCTTTAATTGGTCCCCATGGTTCACTACTCTTATCACTAGCCTTGCAAGCCCTTTAGTCCTCCTCCTATTAATATTAACTTGTGGCCCAATCCTAATTAATCGCTTAATGCCGTTTTTTAGAGAAAAAGTACAGGCTGTTAAGCTTATGGTTCTTAGCACTCCTTATCAGAGGCTAGCCACAGTGAAAGAAATTGAACACACTTTAGAATCAAAGATTTGATTTAACCCTAAGACTAGTGGGGAATGTAAAGGACAAACACATGACCTTGCCCCCTGGATTTTAAGGGAATGGTAAGAACTATCTGCTAATAGATAACCACTACATTGCATAGATAACCATTGCTTTGTGTACACAGAAACTGATTGTTCCCTCAGGCATAACAGCTAACTGCAAATATCTGCTTCTGTGCTTGCTTGCTCACAGACCCTTAACCCAAATTCCTTAACAGGGGCTAAGTCAACTATATAAGCAACCCACCTCCTGAACTCGGGGCTGCTCTCTCTTCTGTGTAGGATGGGACAGTCACCGCGTGGCTAATAAAGCTCTCTTAATTTGAACCCAGTTTGGAGTCTGAGTCTGGTCTGTCTTGTTGGTCTACAACAGCCCAGAGTCAGCATACCCAGTGGACAGCTTCAGAACACTGGAAAGCACAACCACCCAACCACTTCCATAAGTGACACACTTAAGGAACAGACTCGATGGGTACCAGAGCCCTGCTAAAGTAAATCTTGCTCTGTGTTGTGGGCCCCTGCACAGCTGATCATCCAAGATAGTCAGAGATCCATGGATAGAGGACACAGCCAGTCCTTGCAGCTGATCAGCCTAAGTAAAACCCTCTCACTGATGTGCCAACAGCAATCAAGACTCAATTACAACAGAAGGGTGTAAAGTCCACATGAGGGGTACACCTCGAGGGCCCAGTTGGGAGATCAGGGAGGCTGTGCCACTGGACCTACAGGACACCTACTATAATAGGCCACCGTAGGAACTGCGGGAGACATAGCAACTCTACCTAACACATAGAAACAAACACAGGGGGGCAGCCAAAATGAGGAGACAAAGAAACAGGTCTCAAATGAAAAAACAAAACAAAACTCCAGGAAAAGAACTAAGCCAAATGGAGATAAGCAACCTATCAGATGCAGAGTTCAAAATACTGCATAAAGATGCTCAATGAACTTAGTGAGAACTTCAGTGAACGTAGTGAGGGCCTTAAGAGCATAAAAAAGGACCAGTTAGAAATGAAGGAGGCACTACTTGAAATAAAAAATAATTTACACAGACTCAATAGTAGAGTAGGTAAAGTAAAAAAGCAAACCATGGATTTGGAATATAAGAAAGCAAAAAACACCCAATCAGAACAGCAAAAAGAAAAAAGAATCCAAAAAAATGAGGATAGTGTAAGGAGCCTCTGGGACAACTTCAAGCATACCAACATTTGCATCATGGGGGTGCCAGAAGAAGAAGAGAGAGAACAAGAAATTGAAAACCTATATGAAACAATAATGACAAAAAACTTCCCTAACTTGGTGAAGGAAACAGACATAGAAGTCCAGGAAGCACAGGGAGCCCCAAACAAGATGAACCCCAAGAGGTCCACACCAAGACACATCATCATCAAAATGCAAAAGGTTGCCCTAGCCGGTTTGGCTCAGCGGTTAGAGCATCGACCTGCGGTCCGGAGAGACCGGGGTTCGGTTCCCGCTAAGGGCATGTACCTCAGTTGCAGTGTGTCCCCGGCCCTGGTTGGGTCGTGTGGGTGGCAGCCACTCAATGTGTCCCTTTCACATTGATGTTTCTCTCTCTCTCTCTCTCTCTCTCTCTCTCTCTCTTCCCCCCACTCTATCTGAACAAAATATCAAAAAATGTCCTCGAGTGAGGATAAAAATAAAAAATACAAAATGCAAAAGGTTCAAGACAAAGAGAGAATCTTAAAAGCAGCAAGAGAAAGGCAGCTAGTTACCTACAAGGGAGTTCCCATAAGACTGCCAAATGATTTCTCAAAAGAAACTTTGCAGGCCAGAGGGGAGTGGCAAGAAATATTCAGAGTGATGAAAAGCAAGAACCAACAACCAAGATTACTCTATCCTGAAAAGCTATCATTTAGAATCGATGGTCACATGAAGAGTTTCCCAAACAATAAAAAGCTAAAGCAGTTAATCACCACCAAACCATTATTATTGGAAATGCTGAAGGGTCTTCTTGAAGAACGAGAAGACAAAAAATATGAGCAAACAAAATGGCAATAAATACGTATCTATCGACAACTGAATCTACAAACAAAATGAACAAGCAGAACAGAAACATTCTCATAGATACAGAGAACATTTTGTTGGTTGACAGATGGGAGGGGGGTTGGGGGAATGGGTGAAAAAGGTGAAGGGATTAAGAAGTACAATTTGGTTGTTAGACTGACAAACCTCAGAGGGAAGGGGGATGGGGTGGTGGGAAGAAATATGCATAACCAATGGACACAGACAACAGTGTGGGGAAAGGCAGGAGCGGGGCAGGAGTAGGGAGAAGGGGATCAATAGGGAGAAAAAGAGAAACATCTGTAATATATTCAACAGTAAAGATAAGTTTTAAAAAATTTAAAGGGGTCAGGAAAAATGGTGGCAGAGTGAACGGAGCTACACAGACCGTCTCCCAGAACCAAACTGGAATTACAACTATAACACAGACAAATCGACGGGAAAAAGCAACAGAAAAGCAGCTGGTGAGGACCATATAACCAGGGACACTGACTCCATCCCGGTAGGCTTGCGAAGGCAGGAGACGAGGCTGGGAGCCCACGGCCTGCAGGTCCGCAGCGGCCTTAGCTGGGAGCAGCGCCCTCGGGTTACACTCCCAGGCGGCTCCACAGCGCAGCCGGGACAGAGGCTGAAACAGCCACAGCCACTCACCTTGGGCTCCGGCAGAGGGAGGGCAGACTGGACTGGAACTGAGTCGGGACACTCGGGGTTTGGAGGGCGCTCAGAGCTTTGGCTGAGTGCAGCCACTCAGGACAGTGGCCACATTGCTCCTTCCCAGGGCTCTGAGAGAGGCAGCAGCCCCTCCCTCGGAGATCCAACCCCACCCTGTGGGCCATTGAAGTGCTAATTGAGGCTCACTAACAACCAGCATCTGCCCCACCCCCGTGAAAGCCCCTTGGCTGAGCACCAGAGGGAGTTGTTCAATCAACTGACAACCCAAAACTCATCAAGTAACCTAGACTGCTAGCCTCCAGGCAAAAAGCTAGAGGATAACAGTACCTTTCCTGGGCTGGCAACTTTAACCAGGAAAGTAAGACTTGACAGTGGTGTTCAACGTGGGTCCTCCCTCGCTCATCTAAACACAGGAGAGGGAGCCACAAACAGCAGAACACCAACACCCACAGGGAGAACTTGACAGGCTCCAAAGCCCACAGGGATAGCCAAAATGTTGAAACACAGAAACAGAAGCCAAATGAAAGAGCAAGAGACCACCACCAAAGATGAGATCAATGTGGAGCAATTAGGCATGTTAACAGAGCTAGAATTCAGAGCCTTGATCTTGAGGAAGCTGAACAGCATGAGTAAGGACATAGAGACACTGAAAATAAGCCAATTGGAAAATAAAAACCAACAAGAAGAGATCAAAAATGACATATCAGAAATGAAAAACACATTGGAAGGTTTAAAAAGCAGAGTAGAGGAAGCTGAGGACCGGATCAGTGAATTAGAAGACAGGGTAGAAAAAATCAACCAATCAGAAAAACAAAAGGAAAAAACTATTAAAAAACAGGAAGACAGCTTAAGAGAACTATGGGACAACTGGAAATAAAATAATATTCGCATCATAGGAGTCCCCGAAGAAGAAGAAAATGAGCAAGGAATAGAGAATATATTCAAAAAAATAGTGAGAGAAAACTTCCCTAATTTGGTGAAGGAAGAAGGCATTCAAGTCCAAGAAGCACAGAGAGTCCCAAGTAAGAAGAACCCAAACAGGCCCACACCAAGACACATAGTAATTAAAATGCCACAAATTAAAGACAAAGAGAGAATCCTAAAAGCAGCAAGAGATAAGCAACAGGTTACCTACAAAGGGAACCCCATAAGGCTCTCAGCTGACTTCTCACAAGAAACACTACAGGCCAGAAGAGAATGGCATGAAGTAATCAAAGTCATGAAAAACAAGAATCTGAATCCAAGACTACTCTACCCAGTAAGGCTATCATTCAAAATAGAAGATCAAATAAAGAGCTTCCCAGACAAAAAAAGGCTAAGGGAATACATTAGCACCAAACCAGCACTGCAAGAAATGTTAAAAGGACTGCTGTAATTAGCAGTAGAAATGGGAAGAAAATTAGAACCACACTAAACAAAAATGGCAATAAATAATTACATATCAATAATCACCTTAAACGTAAATGGATTGAATGCTCCCATAAAAAGACACAGAGTAGCTGATTGGATAAGAAAGCATGACTCATCTATATGTTGTTTACAAGAGACCCACCTCTCAACAAAAGACTCACATAGGTTGAAAGTGAAGGGATGGAAAAAAATTTTCCAAGCAAATGGAAAGCAAAAAAAAGTTGGGGTAGCAATTCTCATATCTGATAAAATAGATTTCAAAATGAAGACCATAACTAGAGACAAAGACAGCCACTACATAATATTGAAAGGATCTATCCAACAGGAAGATATAACCTTCATAAACATATATGCACCCAATATAGGAGCACCAAAATATATTTAAAATCTTCTGGAGGACTTCCAAGGAGAAATCGACAACAATACAATCATAGCAGGGGACTTCAACACCACGTTGACAGCACTGGATAGATCCTCTAGGCAAAAAATTAGCAAGGAAACAGAGACTCTAAATGAAGCACTAGACCAAATGGATTTAATAGATATCTACAGAGAATTACACCCCAAAACTACAGAATACACATTCTTCTCAAGTGCACATGGGACATTCTCAAAGATAGACCACATGATAGAACACAAACTAAATCTCTACAAGTTCAAGAAGATTGAAATCATATCAAGCGTCTTCTCAGATCACAATGGCATGAAACTACAAATCAATTGCAACAAGAACATGCAAAGACATTTCAACACATGGAGGCTAAATAGCATGTTAATAAACAATGAATGGGTCACCGAGGAGATCAAGGAAGAAATTAAAAACTTCCTGGAAACCAATGAAAATGAATACACAACAACACAAAATCTATGGGATGCAGCGAAAGCAGTTCTGAGAGGGAAGTTCATAGCACTACAGGCCTACCTCAAAAAACAAGAAAAATTTCTAATTGACTGTCTAACCTCACAACTTAAAGAATTAGAAAGCAAACAAAAAGAAAACTCCAGAGCAAGTAGAAGGAAGGAAATAGTAAAGATCAGAGCAGAAATAAATGACATAGAGACCAAAAAAACAATTCAAAGGATCAATGAAACAAAGAGCTGGTTTTTCAAAAAGATCAACAAGATTGATGGACCCTTAGCTAGACTCACCAAGAAACGAAGAGAGAGAACCCAAATACACAAAATCAGAAATGAAAGAGGAGAAGTAACAACCAACACCACGGAAATACAAAAGATCGTTAACAACTACTACGAACAACTATATGGCAACAAATTCGACAATCTAAGCGAAATGGACAAATTTCTAGAAACACACAGTCTCCCAAAACTATTCCCGGAAGAGATAGAAAACTTGAACAGATCAATAACAACTAAGGAAATTGAAGAGGTAATCAAGACTCTCCCAGCAAACAAAAGCCCAGGCCCAGATGGCTTCACGGGGGAGTTTTACCGAACATTCAAAAAAGAACTAACACCCATTCTCCTCAAACTATTTCAAAAAATTCAAGAAGAAGGAAGACTTCCAAACACGTTCTATGAGGCCAGCATAATTCTAATTCCAAAACCAGAAAAAGACACTACGAAGAAAGAAAACTACAGGCCAATATCCCTGATGAACAGAGACGCCAAAATTCTGAACAAAATATTAGCAAATCGGATCCAGAAATACATCAAAAAAATTATTCACCATGACCAAGTGGGATTCATTCCAGGGATGCAAGGCTGGTACAATATTCGCAAATCAATAAACGTGATACACCACATAAACAAAATGAAGAATAAAAACCACATGATCATATCAATAGATGCTGAAAAAGCATTCGCCAAAATCCAGCATCCATTTCTGATAAAAACGCTCAGCAATGTAGGAATAGAGGGATCATATCTCTTGCCCTGGCCAGTTTGGCTCAGCGGTTAGAGCGTCCGCCTGCAGTCCGGAGGAGGGATCATATCTCGACATAATAAAGGCCATATTTGAAAGACCTACAGCCAACATCATACTCAATGGACAGAAACTAAAAACATTTCCAGTAAGAACAGGAACAAGACAGGGATGTCCACTTTCGCCACTCTTATTTGACATTGTACTGGAAGTCTTAGCCACAGCAATCAGAAATGAAGAAAAAATAAAAGGGATCCAAATTGGAAAGGAGGAAGTGAAATTGTCATTATTTGCAGATGACATGATATTGTACAAAGAAAACCCTAAAGACTCCATCAAAAATCTATTAGACTTAATAAATGAATTTGGCAAAGTAGCAGGATACAAAATTAACGTCAAGAAATCGACGGCATTCTTGTACATCAATGATGAACTCACAGAGAGAGAAACTGAAAAAACAATCCCATTTACCATCGCGCCAAAAAAATTAAGATACCTAGGAATAAACTTAACCAAAGAAGTAAAGGACCTATTCACAGAAAATTACAGGTCATTGAAAAAAGAAATAGAGGAAGATATAAAAAAGTGGAAGCACATACCCTGTTCATGGATTGGAAGAATTAACATCATTAAAATGTCCATACTACCCAAAGCAATCTATAGATTCAATGCAATCCCCATCACAATACCAACGACATATTTCACAGAACTAGAACAAATACTTCAAAAGTTCATATGGAACCAAAAAAGACCCCCAATAGCCACAACAATCTTGAAAAAGAAGAACAAAGTAGGTGGGATCACAATACCAGATATCAGGTTATACTACAAAGCGACTGTAAACAAAACAGCCTGGTACTGGCACAAGAACAGGCATATAGACCAGTGGAACAGAACTGAAAACCCAGAAATGGACCCAAGGCAATACGCTCAATTAATATTTGACAAAGGTGGCAAGAGCATGCAGTGGAGTAAAGACAGCCTCTTTAATAAATGGTGTTGGGAAAATGGAACAGCTACATGCAAAAAAATGAAACTAGACCATCAACTTACACCATACACAAAAATAAACTTGAAATGGATAAAAGACTTAAATGTGACCCGTGAATCCATAAAAATTCTAGAAGAAAATGTAGGCAACAAAATTTCGGACATCATACGGAGCAGAATTTTCACTAATACATCACTTAAGGCAACAGAAACAAAGGAGAAAATGAACACATGGTACTACATCAAACTCAAAAGCTTCTGCACAGCAAAAGAAACAATCATCAAAATGGAAAGGCAACCCACTGTATGGGAGAACATCATTGCCAATGATGTATCAGATAAGGGGTTAATTTCCAATATATATAGAGTGCTCATACAACTCCACAAAAGGAAGACAAAAAATCCAATTAAAAAATGGGCAGAGGAGCTGAATAGACACCTCTCCAAACAGGACATACAAATGGCCAAAAGACATATGAAGAAATGCTCAACATCACTAATCATCAGAGAGATGCAAATTAAAACAACAATGAGGTATCACCTCACACCTGTCAGAATGGCCGCCATCAACAAATCATCAAACAACAAGTGTTGGCGAGGGTGTGGAGAAAAGGGAACTCTAATACACTGCTGGTGGGAATGCAGACTGGTGCAGCCGCTATGGAAAACAATATGGTGCTACCTCAAAAAATTAAAAATTGAACTTCCATTTGACCCAGTGATCCCACTGCTGGGAATATACCTTAAGAAGCCTGAAACACCAATCAGGAAGAATATATGTACCCCCATGTTCATAGCAGCACTATTTACAATAGCTAAGATCTGGAAACAGCCCAAGTGTCCATCAGTAGACGAATGGATAAAAAAGTTGTGGTACATATACACAATGGAGTACTATGCAGCGGTAAGAAAGAAAGATCTCTTATCCTTTGAGACGACATGGAGGGACCTGGAAAGTATTATCCTAAGTGAAAGAAACCAAGCAGAAAAAGACAAATACCACATGATCTCACTTATATACGGAATATAATGAACATAACAGTCTGAGGAATACAGTAGACCCAGACACACTGAATTAGGGCACAGACTGACATCCCTCAGAAGAGGGGACGGGGGGTTGAGGGGGTGGGAAGAGATGAACCACAGAACTTATATGCATGTATGCATGACCAATGGACATGGACAACTAAGCCGGGGACGGGGTGGAGGTGGGGTGGGGTGGGGGGTGCCAATGGGGTAAAAAGGTAAAATATCTGTAACAAAAAAATAAATAAAAATTCATAAAAAAAATAAAAATAAAAAATTTAAAAAGTAAATAAATACATAAAAGTAGTAAAAACTAAAGAGAATACTGTTACTATGTCACCTAAAATATTATTCAATTTTTATTTGAAATAATTGCTTCAGCTCTATTTTTGCTGTTGCAGTCTTGTGTGGGGTTTTTATTATCTAAATATCTACCTTACTTTTGGGAAAAGAGCATGAATGAAAGAGCTGGGGGAATGGAATTATTTTAAATGGGAAAAGTAAATAAACACATCAGAACAGAGACCATCACTAATTATCTGGTCAGAGTTTCCTCAAGATCACTATCAGTCTTTCTTGCCTTTTATTCATGTGCTACCTCTCTTGGCTTCAGGGCAAGTCATCATGAAAGAGAAATAGAAGTAACTTTGTATGTAGCATGAAATGTTAATTTGGAGCCAACTCCTTTGGGAAAGCTCCGTGTTCAAGGCCCTGGAATTTTCACCAAGCAATTCTTGCATTTGAGAGCTGCAAAAAAAACTTTAGGATGCCAGAGTATCAAGCCTCTGCTGAAAGAAAGTTGGCACTAATATAAACAGCAACAAAATCAAAAGCTTCCCATTCCATCTAATATATTTATTAATAATTAGGTATAAGTTTGGAGGCCTAACTGATCTTTTTCCTGGGCAGTACCATAATTTTTATATGTAAATGATTCAGAAGGAAAAAAACAACCCTCACCTTAATATAAGAACCATTTACGTCACTCTTTAGCCTATTCAAATTCCAATGATTATGGATACATAGGTTTCACTCAGCTATAATCTATATATTAATTTCATTTTTATAGTGTATTTATTGCACCCTCACTCTATTATTTACTATTTTCCACAGACTTATACAATCTTATTTATCAATTTGTGTTTGGGTATTGAGGATATTACTAGTTTCTTTTAGTTTTTAGTTGTTGCTATTCCAAATAATGTTGCTCTAAACGTCTTGAGTTTTTAGTTTTGTCACAGACTGTATTCCCAAAAGTGAGATAAACAAATGTAGGCCTGACCTTAATGTCTGGTTAGATAGTTCCATGTTGGAGGTCAAGAACTTGAACTGCAAATACTGACAGATCAGTAACCCCAATGAAAAGATGGCTGGACTTGGGGGACTTGCCCATTCTCACATTTCCTTTTATGTGAGAGACAGTTAAAATAAAAATAGTTGGAAAATGAGTTCAAAATAAAAAGTTGGGGAGGGCCTTTGGTCTGCACACCGGAGGGTCGCAGGTTAGATTCCCGGTCAAGGGCATGTGCCTGGGTTGCAGGTTTGACGCCCGGTCCTGGTCCGGGCGCCTGCAGAGGCAACCAATGGATGAGCACATCAATGTTTCTCTCTCTATCCTTTCTCTCTCCCCGCTTCCCCTCTCCCCTCCGCCCTCCTTCCACTCTCTCTAAAAAAATTAGTGGAAAAAGTATTCTCTGGTTACGATTTTTAAAAAGAAAAGAAAAATAGTTGGGGAGGGAGTAATTCGCGCACGGCAACCAAGAGCTACCGGAGGCCCGGGTGGCAAATAGGCCTCAAGCAAAGGGGATCAAGAAGTAGACCAAATAGCAATGGGGGGAAATAGTCCCAAGTGGCAGTGTGGGGGAAACAGCAGTCCTAACCCCCAACTCCATCCTTCCACGCTGCCCCTCCGCAGCCTGGATCCGGAACCCTGTCTGGTCGCGTTCCCGCCCATCAGGGGCAGTCAGAGACTCTCTTCCTTTCGGCAGGAGGGAGGAAAGTCCTCCTCCTCATCTTTCTCCTCCACCTGCGGCCACCGAGCCGAATTGAGACCCCCGAGGTACCTCCGCGGTCCCCAGCCAGGTAACCCACCTCTCACTGCCTCGGGTTCTCCTTCGCCAAGGTCTCGGTTACCACAGACGCTGCAAGTCGCGCCCCGCCTACTGAGAGCTGGGCAGATGATTGGCGGAAACACGGCTTCCTAGCAACCAGCTCTGCCCGTGACGTTTGACTGGGAGGTGGTACCAACCTCCTTTCCTAAGGCTTCACCGTAGGTATCTGAGAATACGCCTTCACAGAAGTTAGAAGATGCTAAAAAGTGGCGTCTCAACTCAGAATGAGGAAACCACGCTCGTTCTTCCGACAGGCACTGGAAAACAAGAATTAATTCTGGAAAACAAGAATTAAAGGTTGTAGCAGCGCCGGGGAGTCAGGCGGAGCAGGCGCGGCTTGGTCACCTCAAGCCGACAGACAAGGAAGGACCGGCTGTGACACGAAGAAGGCCCATCGCCAGGCGGGGCGCAGTCTCCGCCGGTTCTCCAGGTGTGCCGTGTGCTCTCTGACTGCTGCGCGCTTTTCTTCCCCGCAGGGGTAGGAACTGCGTTCTCATGGCTGAGGTGAAGGTAAAGCTGCAGCCACCCGACGCAGATCCAGTGGAAATAGAAAACAGGTAAATCGGTGGCTGAGGTCCCTGGCTCGGGAGCCCCGACTGGTGGCAGGGTCATTTGGTCACCCGCACCCATTCTCCGGGCACCGTCGGGAGATACTGGAACAGGTTCAGTGAGCGCGCAGGGTCGGGGTTGCCGGGTTTGGATCCTCCTCCCCTCCCACCTGGAGAGCAAAAGTCAAGTTCAAAACGACTTAGGCAGTTTGCAATTTTGTGTAGCTGTCCCGATGGGGAAGTTGTGATCATGCGCTGCCTTCCAGCGTTAAGGTGATCGACTCTCACAGAGAAAGTAGAGATTTTACTGTAGTACTTGAGGATACATGTTCTGATCCAAGTTCGCTGTTGTCTCTTTGGGAACACCCGCCACAGGACGTTTGGGCTAAATTACGGTGCAGTTTGTGATTACAAAGCAACATTAAGCCAAAACTGGTTTCAGTGCAATATTTAAGTCAAGATTGTAGGGCGCCTAAAGCCTCTCAATTTTCTCTATCAGTGCACTGCTATTTTTAGGTTACCACATAGTTGTTTTAAAACCCAACTTTTTCAAACTGTTATGAATAACCTACGAGGGTCTCATGACAAAGTGAAGATTTGGGCTTATTTCTGTTTAGTAGGTATGATTCCAAAAGCAGGTTCCAGTTGTGGTTAATTGTCATAAATTTTGGCTTCTCTCCAGAAGTTTCTGATTTGCCTTCTGCTTGCAGACTATGGCTGTCCAATACACTGGATATTAACTTTTGTACTTGTGTCTGAGAAAATTGAAACCGCAGCATTAATATTTTTTCCTGTGTTTTCATTTGACTTTTGTTCTAATTTACAGTTCATATTAGCAAGGAAAAAAGTGGTTTCCTTAAATAATAATATAAACATGTATTTCAAAAACTTTGATTCAGAACCATCATAAAAACCCAGACATCTGCCAAATGTGAAAAAGGACACAATTTTGCCCTGGCCGGTTTGGCTCAGCGGTTAGAGCGTCGTCCTGCGGTCCGGGGAAACCCGGGTTCGGTTCCGCTAAGGGTGTGCACCTCGGTTGCAGTTTGTCCCTGGCCCTGGTTGGTCGTGCGGGTGGCAGCCACTTGATGTGTCCCTTTCACGTCGATGTTTCTCTCTCTTCCTCTCTCTCCCTCCCACTCTATCTGTGCAAAAAATGGAAAAATGTCCTCTGGTGAGGATGAAAAAAAAAAAGGACACAATTTCAAATTGTTCTACTAGTTTTTCCCCCATGGCCTCTTGAAATAAGTAAAAACATGAATAATATTAATACCTTTGTTCCTAGGATTATAGAATTATGTCACCAGTTCCCTCATGGAATCACAGACCAAGTAATTCAAAACGAAATGCCTCATATAGAAGCTCAGCAGCGGGCAGTGGCAATCAATAGACTGTTGTCTATGGTAAGGTGAATCCAACTAATCAATGTAATTACATATTTTGTATTACTTGCTATTATTGATTATAAAAGCACTGGCTGGTTTGGCTCAGCGGTTGGAGCATCGGCCTGTGGACCAGAGAGTCCCGGGTTCCGTTCCCACTAGGGGCACGTACCAAAAAAAAAAAAAAAAAAAATTGGAAAGTATGTTAGGTTGTGACTGATAAGATTCTAAACCAGGGAACAGCTCAGACTGCCAGAACTGAGGAAGGAGGAAATAATTACCAATCATTTTACAAGACAAATGAAATAAATGTATTTTGTTTAAACTGTTTTATTTGTTAATCTAATTGTCATTAAGATGCATATAGGCATAGTCTCTTCTCACCTGTTTTCTTCCTATCCCCCTCATTTTTCTGTGAGTCATCACAGAGCCAACTCAGCCCCCAGTGATAGCAGTGGTTTTTGTTTGTTTTTTTGTTTTTGTTTTTTAGTGAAACCCTTCCACCTATTACCTCTTCTGTTCTGGAGCCCTAATGTCATTTCCCTCTACTGTCCAAAACACCCCATCTAGTAGTACCCCATGCTCTAAATCTACCTGTTTCTTCTTCCTTTCTGCTATCATCAAAATTCCCATGTCCTGAGAGCATTTCAGTTTGTCTTAGCAGAAAGTAAAAGATTGCTATACTAAGGAATCATCTGAAAGCTAATTTGGTTTTTTTGTTTTGTTTTGTTTTGTTTTGTTTTCAGAGAGAGAGAAAGAGAAACATTGATTTCTTGTTCCACTTAATGTGTCATTCATTGGTTGTTTCATATATGTGCCCCAACCAGAGATCGAACCTGCAATCTTGGTGTACGTATCAGGATGACACTCTAACTGAGCTACCTGACCGAGGATGATTTGCTTTTATTTCTGATTTTTAAAATATGCTTTTATTGATTTTTTAGAGAGAGGAAGGGAGAAATAGAAACATCAGTATGAAAGAGAAACATCCATCGGATGCCTCCTGCACGCCCCCTACTCGGGATCAAGCCCCAAACTGGGGCATGTGCCCTGGCCTACACCATCTGGGCCTGATTTGCTCTTTAAATCTTCCAGCTTTGTGGGATTTCTAAGGACTCTGGATATGGAGCTTTGAGGACAGGGGAACTTTCTGTTAAACCGTTCTTTTCGATCTTTTCTCTAGTTCAGGGGTTGGCAGACTTTTTGTATAAAGTGCCAGATAGTATATGTTTTAGGCTTTGCAAGCCATATGGTTCTGTTATAATAGATCAGCTCTTCAAAAAAGTAGCTATGGTCCACATATAAACAAATGGGCATGGCTGTGTCTCAATAAAACTTTTTTTTATAAAAACAAGCAGTGGGCCAAATTACTGACCCTTGTTTTAGCACCAGGAAAAAATGACTGTTGATATCTAGTCAATTCATTATGATGAAGATCTTCAGCTCCAGGAAGGATAGAGGAAGGGATGCTGGGAGGTTATGGCAAGAGAAGATGTTTTTGTCCTATGACCATTCTTTCAACCCTTTCCTTTCTATCTTAAAATCATCCTCAATACCTCCCCCTCTTTCACCATATCTGTGACTGACCCCCACCTACTGCCAGTCCTATTTGTTATAGGCTGTAGGCAATCATGGAGCTATTGAAGAATTTTAAACAAGAGAGTAATTACCATTAAATCACAAATTATTACTGATTTTAGCTCTTAAATAAGTCCCAATTTTGTCCCCCTATTTCCATTCCAACTACCCCTGCATGTGTTCAGGCTCTTGGATTTAACTGAACTATTACAGTGCATCCCAACTGGCTCTCCTGGCTCCAACTGCCTCAGAGCAGACCACCTGAACTGCCTTAAATACAGATCTGACCAAGTCACTTCCCGACCAGAAATGCTTCTTCAGTGCTAGAGATTCAAGTCCAAACTCATATGTTGACCACACTGAGCCTCTACATTCCTTACCTGCCTTATCTTTTGCCATCATTGTGCCTCAAAAGTTAGCTTTCAAAATGAACAGATTTTTTTTGGTTCCCTGCCACATCATGCTGTTGCATCTCTCTGATCCTTTGATCATGCTGTCTTCCCTGCTTAGAAGGTCCTTATTCCCTTTCTTCAAAAACTAACTCCTCATTATTCTTTAAAACTCATCTCTGCTGTTGTCTCTAGGAAGCCTCCCTGAATCCCCAGATTGGGCCAAAGCTTCTCTGATAGCTCATTCCACCCATTACTTACCTCTATTTTGATTCTCTTTTAGAATTCATGTTTGGAGCCGCAAATAATAATTATAGTACTGGTGTTCATTAAATGTTCATAGGTTGAATTAAATGACTGAATGGAGCCTCTAAACTGAGCTTTGTGGTTCAGTTTTGCCACTTAGTGGGTTCAGAGGAACGAGGGTACTACTGTAAACTCATTTCCAAATCATGGATCTGCAAACTCATTTCCAAATCATGGATCTGCCCAGTCTTAATATACGGGAATGGGGTCTCTCTTAGCCATGGCTTCCCCAAACTGCCAGAAACCAAGTGGTGTGGCCTTCTGGGTGCTCCTAAGTTCAGACCCAAGGAAATTCAGAACCATATCAGACATGCTTTATTTTACTTTTGGTTTCTTATAGAAAAACAAAAGTGCAGATCTTTTATTCATTGGTTGACCTTTCTGCCTGGTTTTCATGTAACATAAAAGAAATCACACATATCAGTAAATGCACTATTAACTTTGTAAATTTTATTTAATAGGCATGTTATAGAATGTTTATGCATGTTAATTTTTATTTGAACTTTATATTATGTAAATTATGTTTTATTTGTATTATACTTATTTATATTTATTGAATTTGTTTTAATTTGAATACAGATTTTTATCTATTATTCTAGAGCTGCTTGTTTATAATTCTTTATAATTCATCAGTCATATAACCAAACATATAGGTAATTGTTGGGTATTAATATTTTAGAAAATTATAAGACAAAAAGCTAAGTTTTTAAAAAATGCACTGCAGCCCAGCCCATGTGGCTCAGTGGATTGAGAGGTCCCAATTTCCTGTCAGGGCACATGCCCAGGTTGCGGGCTCAGTCCCCAGTACAGGGTGTACAGGAGGCAGCCGATTGATGTTTCTCGCATTGATATTTCTCTCTCTCTCTTCCTTCCTTTCTCTCTAAAAAGTCAATTATAAACATTTTAAAAATAGTAATAAGCCGTGGCTGGTTTGGCTCAGTGGTGAGAACATTGGCCCGCGGACAAATGAGTCGCGGGTTTGATTCTGGTCAAGGGCACTTACCTCGGTTGCGATTCATTCCCCAGCCCTGGTTGGGGTCGTGGGGGAAGCAGCCACTTGATGTATCCCTTTCACGTCAATGTCTTTCTCTCTCTCTCTCTCTCTCTCTTTCTCTCTCTTTCTCTTTTTCTTTCTTCCCCTCTCTCCCTCCCACTCTATCTGAACAAAAGTGGGAAAATATCCTTGGGTGAGGATTAAAATAAAAGTAATAATAATAAATAAATAATACACTGCATGTGACAGATAATCAAAAACATAAATCTCAAGGAACTGACATAACTATGGGAGGTGGGATATTTTAGTCTGTGTAAAATATTAAAGAATGCATTAACATTTGTCATTGGATTTGATGTATCTTCAAAGTAATTCACTGCTATTTTTTATTTTTTAAAAATTTAGGGTCAGTTGGATCTTTTAAGAAGCAATACAGGCCTTTTGTATAGAATAAAGGATTCTCAGAATGCTGGGTAAGTGCCTACCTAATTATATTAAGAAAACTTTCATTATTAAAAAAGTAATATATATTTTTGACAAAAAGCTGATACAGAATTGCATAATTTAAACCTCTTGCATATCATCCTGCCTCCTGCTGTGAGTTCTATTTCCTAGAGATAACTGCTCATAATAATTTGGTATATATCTTTTCTTCTAGATATATATAAATACATGTAGATGATTATATATTTATATATAATCTCTTTCTCTCTCTTTTTTTTTAACAAAAATGGGATCATTCTATCCATACTGTTTTTCACTTACTCTCTCTTGGACATCTTTTCATTCTGGTACATATAGCCCTGTCTCATTCTTTTTAAGGTAAGTCCTTTTGGTAAATAAGTTAGTGTGACGACCTTGCCTGCTAATTCATTTAAGTAGTTATGTAGATTATTAGATTGTCCTGTACCTCTTTGCCTTTTTAATTCTACTTTATTCCCCTGCAGTAAAATGAAGGGATCAGATAACCAAGAAAAACTAGTATATCAGATCATAGAGGATGCAGGAAATAAAGGTAAGCATGTGAAGGAAGAAGTAGGAAAAAACATTGACTTTAGAACCAGATAGAGGGACTGAGATCCTGTCTTCCAAGGGTATGGATAAGTATGTATGCTACCCTTTATGTGAAAAAGAGAGGAAAATATAACATACTTTCATACAGGTTGCGGCAAAAGTAGGTTTACAATTTTAAGTATGCAAAACAGTTTATTCTTTTATTATTAATTATTGTATTATTTTCCATATGAACTATAAACCTACTTTTGCCCCGCCCTATACTATGCATATGCTTGAAGGACATGGGGAGTAATGTCATTGTTACCTCAAAGGACAGGAATTAGATGACTGTGGGCAAGAATGAAAGAAACTTCCAAATACTGAACCACGTGAATGTATTATCTATTTAAAATAAATGAAAGCCTAAGGTTCTTTTTTGTTGTTGTTAATCTTCACTTGAGGATATTTTTTCCATTGATTTTTATTTTTTTACTATTTTTTTTTTTAATCCTCACCTGAGGACAATGTTTTTCCCATTAATTTTAGAAAGAGTGACAGAGAGGGACGGGGGAGAGAGAGAGAGAAACATCGATGTGAGAGAGACACGTCAATTGGTTGCCTCCCACATGTGCCCCAGCCAAGGCTGGGGATCAAACCTACAACCCTCCAGTACTTGGGCCAATGCTCTAACCACTGAGCCACGCTGGCCAGGGTTTAAGGTTCTTTTTAATTCTCACTCTCTGTACTTTGGAAGTCTTAGTTTCTTCATCTTATCTATAAATTGTGGCTAATAAAGTCTCTTTGGTTTTGAAAAAAAAACAGATATATAGTGTAATATGGCAGTGTCTGACTAGATCATGTCAACAGCTATTTAGTTCCTCTATCTTCATTGAAGAACTATATCTAAATTGCTTAGGATCTATTTGATCTATTAGTTTTAACATTTATAATGTAGTCTGGAACCATGTAATTCTTGTGTTTATTAGAAAGTTCAGGGAACATTTTAAAGACAGACCTACGAGCCAGGCCAGTGTGGCTTATTTGGTTCAGCATCATCCCATGCAGCAGGAGAGCAGGAGGTCGCAAGTTCGATTCCTAGTCAGGGCACTTGCCCGGGTTGTGGCCTTGATCCCTGGTAGGGATCAAGCCAATGCAGGAGGCAACCAATGGATGTTTCTATCTCTCCCTTCCTCGAAGGAAGGAAGGAAGGAAGGGAGGGAGGGAGGGAGGGAGGGAGGGAGGGAGGGAGGGAGGGAAATGAATGTATGTTTCTATCTCTCCCTTCCTCTCTGAAATAAATAAATAGATAGATAGATCGATCTATGAAGTCATACTCTGTTTAAAAAAAAAAATTCTTCCTATCTCATTATGCTTCTGCATTGGAAAGAAAATGTGGCAAAATATTTTTATGTAAAATTTCTTTTTCACAGATAACATTATTTCTTTCTTTGAAAGAAAAATTATACCTTCCTGTGAAGGGCTTTTAGTGGCTGTAAGAACTATAATCTTCCTATTTTCCATCTCCCAAATATAGTGTATAAACAATGGACATAGGTGCTCACATAAAGGCTGTTTTTGCTCTCCCTTGAGGATTGCGACTAAGCATAGCCCAAATTTAAGTTTGTGTTTCACATATACAATCTGAAGTGAAATTTCTAGAAAATAGAGGTTGGGGTGCAGGAGGGGATGGAAGAGACAATACAGTCAAGTACCACTTAACAAACAACAGGGATAAGTTCTGAGAAATGCATTGTTAAGTGATTTTATTGACATTGTGCAAACATCATAGAGTTCACTTACACAAACATAGATGGTATAAACCTACTACACATCTGGGCTATATGGAGCTTATTGCTCCTAAACTACAAGTGTATATAGCACGTTACTGTACAAAATAACACAAGAATCAAGTGCAAGAGAAAAGGATACACTCAAGAGACACAGTAAACATGAGATGTATGAGGTTGGAGATTTGTGAGGCTACTGCAGCATACTGTTTTACAGCAGACTTTTTTTTTTTTTTTGTAAGGAAGAGTATACTCTGAACTCATGATTAAAAGTATAGTATAGTAAATATGTAACATAGTCACTTATCAAGTATTATGTACTATACATAATTGTATATGCTATAGGACTGGCAGGTTTATTTACAGCATCATTACCACAACACATGAGTGATGAGTTGGGCTACAACATCAGGACAGCTGTGACGTCACCAGGTGATAGGAATTTTCAGCTCTATTATCTTATGGAGCCACCAGTATACATGTGGTCCATCATTGACTGAGATGTTAATATGTAGCACATGACTATATAAATTCAATAACATTCAAGACTTTTCTTCCATCACAAAAATGTCCTTTTCAATTGTTTTTTAAAAGGTTCCACACTAGGATTCTAAGAAATTTCCATAGAAAATAGAGCATATAACTTACGTATTGTTTTGCATAATTTTGTTACTTTATGTGAGATTCTTACCTCTAAGTCACTTAATTTTTCCTATAGCTATGCTCTAGGGATATATACTTATATTTTTTGCTGGTTTTGAAATGTGATATGAGTAATGGGATTATAAGCACAATATCTATAGTTTTCTACTTCTTTTTACTTTACTTTCTTATAGGAATATGGAGCAGAGATATCCGATACAAAAGTAATTTGCCATTAACAGAAATCAACAAAATTTTAAAGAATTTGGAAAGTAAAAAGCTTATCAAAGCTGTTAAGTCTGTGGCAGTGAGTAGTGTTCTCTTTTCTTCTCCCAGATGTTGACTCCAAATATATTTCAGATTTGTATTGTTTTTTAAGCTATGTTGTGATTTAAAACAGCTGATCAAAAACGATTTTTAAACATTTAGCTCATACTGGTTTGGAGATGCTGTTTAGATATGTCACTGTCTAGTTAACTCTTATTATCTTGCCCACTCAAAAATCTAAAGCTAATTTACTCTATTCAGGAAAGAATTTTTGGAATCATGAACATTTTTCTTGGATTTTGTGATGTGTAAGAGAATTTACATCATCCTGGTATATTAGATTACTCATTGAACAAATGTCTGTTGTGTGTTTGCTATGTGCCAGGCACTGTCTGGGTGCTAGGAATATATTAATGAACAAATCAGAGAAAGATCCCTGCCTAGGTAGAACATCTGTTCCAGCACATAGCATTTCTGCTCCTCATCCTGCCCTACCCATCACATCCTTGAGGGGCTCCATGCTCCAGAGCTGGGTCCATTAGGGATATCTGCTGCTGACCTCACTGATTTAGGTGTCAGAGGAGCCAAAATTCCCCTAGACTAAAGTTTGCCTGAGCACAAATTTCAGCATATAAGAATTTGATAATTCATGCAAATTGGCACAGCTACTATGGAAAACACTATGGAGGTTCCTCAAAAAATTAAAAATGGAACTGCCTTATGACCCAGCAATTTCACTTCTGGGTATATATCCAAAAAAAAATCCAAAACACTAATTTAAAAGAATATGTGCACCCCTATGCTCATTGTAGCAAATAACAAAGATATGGAAGCAACTCAAGTGCTCATCAGTAGATGAGTAGATAAAAAAGTAGTGGTATAGCCTGGCCTGCATTGCTCAACGATTGAGCATCAACCCATGCACCAAGAGGTCACCAGTTCAATTGCTGGTCAGGGCACATGCCCAGGTTGTGGGCCCAATCCCCAGTGAGGGACATGCAGGAGGCGGCCAATCGATGTTCTCTCTCGATGTTTCTGTCTCTCTCTCCCTCTCTCTTTATCTCTAAAAAAAAAAAAAAAAAAATCTTTTAAAAAAAAAAGCGGTGGTACATTTACGCAATGTAATATTACTCAACCATAAAAAAGAATGGATTTACCATTTGTGACAGCATGGATGGACCCAGAGAGTATTATTCTAAGTGAAGTAAGTCAGAGAGAAAGACAGATATGATTTTACATATATGTGGAATCTAAAGAATAAAATATATGAATAAATAAAACAACATACATACAGAGAACAAATTGATGGTTGCTAGAGGGGAGGGGGATTTGGAGACTTGGTACAAAGGTGAAGGGATTGAGAAGTACAGATTGATAGTTACAAAATAGTTATGGAAGTGTAAAGTATAGCATAGATAGGGATTATAGTTGATAATGTTATATGTATGGTGCCAAGTGGGTACTTGAAATATTGGGGGCATCACTTTGTAAGGTATATGACTATCTAACTACTATGCTTTCTACCTGAAACAAATATAAAATAATACTGGATGTCTACTGTAATTGAAAAAAACAAAAACAAAATATCAGGTGAACTGCCAGAAAAAAAAAGATTTGATATTCATTTGATTTTATTTATCAATGATATTTATGTCATACCACTCCTTACGTTAGACTATAATTTCTTAGTTTGAATTGGTAATTTCCAATATATACAAAAGTAACGAAAAAAATATAATGAATTTCCACATACCCATTATCTAGCTTCATTTTAACCATTCTTCTACATCTTTATTTTTAATAGCTTTATTGAGATATAATTTACATATTATAAAATTAATCCTCTTAAAGTATATTATACATTGGGTTTTAACATACTCACAGAGTTGTGCAACCATCACACTCTTCTAACTTTAGAACATTTCCATTACCTCAAAATGTGACCCCACTAGCAGCCACTTCCCAGCCTCCCTGCCCCCAGACACTGACAATCACTAATATACTTTCTTTTTTTGTTGTTAATCCTCACCCAAGGATATTTTTCCATTGATTTTTAGATAGAATGGAAGGGAGGGAATGAGAGGAGAGAGAGACACATTGTTGTGAGAGAGATACATCAATTGGTTGCCTCCCACATGACCTTGACGAGGACCTGCGATAGAACCTCCAACCCAGGTTCGATGCCCTTGACCAGGAATCGAACTCATGACCCTTTGGTCCGAGGGCCAATGCTCTAACCACTGAGCCAAACCTACCAGGGCTACTAATGTACTTTCTGTATCTATAGTTGCCTGTTCTGGACATTTCCTATAAATGGAATCATACAGTACATGGTCTTTTGGGTCTGGCTTTCACTTAGCATGATGTGTTCGAGGTTACAAAGTAAAGTAGTATAAATATTCATGAATCCATGCCAGTAGATAAATGTTTAGATAAATAAATAAATGGGGCAGGTTAACAAATCTTCTATACAGAAGAATTCCAAATTTATTTAGATACTCCACCCTAAAGGAAGTAGAGCATAATTCCCAATCCTTAACTGTGGGCCATACATGGTGACTTTCTTCCAAGGAAAGGGCAGGATAAAAAGGAACTACAGCCCTGGCTATGTGGTTTAGTTGGTTAAGCATTGTTCCGTGCACCAAAAGATCACAGGTTTGATTCCTAATCAGGGCACATGCCTAAGTTTCAGGTTTGGTCCCCATTCAGGGTGCATGCAGGAGGAAACTGATCAGTGTTTTTCTTTCTCCCTTCCATCTCTCAAATCAATAAAAACATTAAAAACTAACTACAGTGAACAAAATTGTGAACCAACCTTTAGCCAGGTGAGTAAGGTTAATGTCAACACTGGTAAGTCATATTAATGACAACCAATCATCATTTGGTAACAGATACCCTTGACATGATGTGATAAGGTCATTTGATCTCTGTGGTCTTTTTTTCAGTCTAATCAGAAAAACATCATACCAAAATCCCAAATAAGGGCATGCTACAGAATATCTAACCAGTAATCCTCAAAATTGTCACTTTCATCAATAACAACACTTAGAAACTATCACAATTAAAATTTCCCTCAGGAGACATGACAACTAAATATAATCCGTATCTTGAATAGAATCCTGGACCAGAAAAATGACATTACAGAAAAACTAAGGAATATGAAGTGTAGATTTTAGCTCATAACAATATATCAGTATTGGTTCATCAGTTGTAACAAATGTGCCCTGTTAATGTAAGGTGTCAGTAATAGGGAAAACATCACAAAGTAAACGGGAATTCTATACCATTTTCACAATAATTCTGTGAATCTAAAACTCTAAAATATGCCTTGGCCAGTTTGACTCAGTGGTTAAGAGCATTGGCCCTTGGACCAAAAGGTTGTGGGTTCGATTCTGCCAAGGGCATGTACCTAGATTGCAGGTTTGATCCCAGCCCCACTCGGGGTTATGCAGGAGGCAACAAATCGATGTGTCTCTCACATCAATGTTTCTCTCTCTCTCTCTCCCTCAAGTGAGGATTAACAAAAATAAATAAATAAAATAATTTGTTTTCTTTATTAATTTTTAGAGAGGAAGAGAGTCAGAAACATCAATGAGAGAGAACATCGATTGGCCGCTTGTTGCATGCCCCCCCACAGTGGGGACCGGGCCCACAATCTGGGCATGTGCCCTGACCAGGAATTGAACCAGCGACTTCTTGGTGCATGGGTCAACACTCAACCACTGAGCCACACTGGCTGGGCAAAATAAAATTCTAAAATAGAATGTTTTGGGGTTTTTTCCAATCTGTTTTGGGAGACTGTTAGCTTATAACCACAACTGCTGTGCATGTTTTTTTCTAGGCCTCAAAAAAAAAGGTGTATATGCTCTATAACCTGCAGCCTGACCGGTCTGTGACTGGGGGAGCCTGGTATAGTGACCAAGATTTTGAATCTGAATTTGTAGAGGTGCTTAACCAGCAGTGTTTTAAGTTCCTACAAACCAAGGTGAGGCATAATTGAGTAAACAACCACTTCTTTTAAAATTTCTTCATAAACAATGTTTAATTTTTTAGGTCTTGTTTTATAGGAATTAAATTGGTACTTTTTGCTTACCAAAATACGTTCTATTGTTGATTTCACTCTGTATAAACTGTATTTAGAAAACACTAGTGTTCTTGCTGAGATTTGCATTTCTATCCTTATAGGCAGAAACAGCCCGAGAAAGCAAACAGAATCCAATGATACAAAGAAATAGTTCATTTGCTTCATCACACGAAGTGTGGAAATATATCTGTGAACTAGGGATCAGTAAGGTCAGAATTCCATTTCTAATTTTAATCTTATTTTTAAAAACTTATTTATCATAGGGGTATAGTTTATGGTGTATTGCAAACATATTTGACCCAGACCCTTTGTTCAGGTGATAACCTGTGGACATTCTACAGAACCCACTTTGAGAAAGTACTTTCTTTTTTTTTTTTAATTAATTAATTTATTTTTGTTACAGATGTTTCTCCTTTTTCCCCCCACTGATTCCCCCCTCCCTGCCCTGTCCCCAGTTTTGGCCATGTCCATTGTTCGTGCATACATGAGAAAGTACTTTCTTGAGCCAGTTAGGCAAAGTTGGTCATTGCCATTGGCGCTGTCTGAACTATATGTACTTGAGCTTGGGAGATAGAGCAGCAGAGTGGAGGCCTGGTAGTACACTTCACTACCAGAATTCAAAAGTCTCTTTTGACAAGTTCTTGACTTTCTCAGGCACATTTGTGCTAAACATCAGTCATCACATCACTTGTCATTTATTGGTATTTTCCTTCTTAAGAGATATGTGGTGTTATCAGCATATTTTTTGAAGACCTATACATAGGGTCCTCTACATAAGGAAACTGCTGAATGCTTTTCATGGTTAGAGAAGAAACTGAAGTGGACGCTTGGGCAAGTCATTTTTCATTTCCCAAAGTACCTTTCTGTTCAGGCATTTCATAAATCTCCAAGTTCTTGCCAAATAAATGTTACTACAATACTCTAGATTTTATTAAAAGAGGGACAATACTAGAAAGTGTCAAATTCAGTTTAAGATTTCTGTCCCCAGAATTTGAGTGATTTGCGCCAACTTAGACCATTATTCAGCCTCTTTGTGCGTTTGATTACTTGTTTTTAACCTCCTCCAAAAGAATGTCTTCTTATCCTTTTTGTTTTCTTTTTTAATATATCCCTTTTATAGGTAGAGTTGTCCATGGAGGACATTGAAACCATCTTGAATACACTCATATATGATGGGAAAGTGGAGATGACTATCATCGCTGCAAAAGAAGGCACAGTTGGCAGTGTAGATGGACACATGAAACTATATAGGGCGGTCAATCCAATCATCCCACCGACGGGTTTGGTCCGGGCCCCCTGTGGACTCTGCCCGGTGAGTTAAAGTGGCTTCACTTTACACCTGATTGCTACCAAATGCAAATGCCACAAAATGTACCAGCAAGCACACTTAAGTTTTCTATCCCTCAGGGTTGACCAAGAACTACTCAAACCTCCATGTATCCTTGATGACTGATGTTTAATGAACAAATCATTGCCTTACATAAGAAACTTGTGTTTTCTGCTCTTGGCCCTAAAATGGACAATTTTTGACAACGATGAATCATTTAACCTAAGTAGGGTGGGAAATGAGATTTATTTTTATTTATTTATTTATTTATTTATCCTCACCCGAGGACATTTTTCCATTTTTTGCACAGATAGAGTGGGAGGGAGAGAGAGGAAGAGAGAGAGAGAGAGAGAGAGAGAGAAACATCGACGTGAAAGGGACACATCGAGTGGCTGCCACCCACACGACCAACCAGGGCCGGGGACAAACTGCAACCAAGGTACATGCCCTTAGCGGGAACCGAACCCGGGTCTCTCCAGACCGCAGGCCGATGCTCTAACCGCTGAGCCAAACTGGCCAGGGTGGAAATGAGATTTATTGAGAACATGCCATTGCCAGACATGTTTTTAAAAATTTATGTGGTTTCATTTAATCCTCCTCATGTCCCTTTGAGCTAATGGTGTTACTTCCCCTTAAATAGGAGAGAACTTAGGCTAAGGAAGACCTAAGAGCATGTAGTTTAGAAGTAACAACCAGGATTCAAACTCAGAGATAATGTTCGTTCCCCTGCAGCATGTCCAAGCACTCTTCATCCATTCATTTCCCATATAGTTTATGAGTGCCAACTGTATACTATATATAGGTACTGTCCCAGCCCTCATTGCATTTATATTCTTGGGCTGCAAGTCTGTTTTATTCCATTATACTGGCCCTTTCCTATACATTAAGCACTCTATGCCATGGTTTCAATTACTAAAAAAAAAGGCTAGCATATTGGGAATACATTCATTACCCTTCACAAAAAGGAAGGTGGCCAAACATGAAATGTTTGGTTAGTCAAAATTAAGTCAGTCTTTTTTTTTTTTTGGTGGTGCGTGCCCCTAGCGGAAACCGAACCCAGGACTCTGTGGTCCGCTGGCCAACACTCAACCACTGAGCCATACTGGCCAGGGCTAAGTCATTCTTATGTATAGATCTCCATTCTTGTACTCCTGTGTTACTCGCACACAGCCTTTTCCCTAGTGGACAGGCAAACGTGGTCATCTTCATGATGTAGTAAAAGGTTTCCCGTTAACTATATGATCACAGAGCAGGTCCTATTATAGTTATGTTCTTAAATACAGTCCTAATCTCTTTCAGTTTGAAAGTTTTGTTTTTAATAGCACTTTAAATAAATGGTTGTGTCTTGAATATTTTGTTAACATAAATTTGAGTTATAACTGACATTTAATTTGACTTTATTAGTATAATAATTTTTTTAAACCTTCAGTTTGAATATAAACATTTTCTTTTTTAAAGGTTTTCGATGACTGCCATGAAGGTGGTGAGATTTCACCATCTAACTGTATTTACATGACAGAGTGGCTCGAATTTTAATAGAGAGCTATTTAACTCATGATGGAACATCAAATTCCCTTGAAAGGAAACTTCACAATAATGGATACAGACTTGCTGCTATGAAAATATATTTTTTATCTATGAAGACTAAATTTATATTGGTAGAGTAACCAACAGAATGTGAAGCAGATAAGGTTAGTAGTGAAATCCATTCTTCAATAAATAAAATACTCTCAAAATTCTGGAGGACAACACCTGAAGCTTTCAAGACTTGATTGTCCAAGGAAAAAGAAGCCAACAAATGTATATTTACCAATGGATAATGGCTAGAGCCTAAAAATGCTTGTTTTGAAGTTATTAAGGTTACTTCATTGGAAATTGTTTATATCTGGTTCATTATCAACATTTCTGTTTTCTGAATGGTTCCATTGAGAAGAAATCAAAACAGGAAAGGAAGGAATAAAGCAGTCTATGCATGAGTGGAGGAGAGAATTGGAACATCCTTTTTCCACACTCCTAATTCCTTTTCATGTCAGAATTATTCTTTCAGAGGATTATGCTACTGTATTTACTTTAAATCTAAATGACCATTGTCAAGGATATGTTTTCAGTCCATAAATATTAACTATTATTCTCATTCTGAAGGATTCTTTTCACTAGACCTTCTTTGTTAAAGTCTTACGATTTCACTTGGTGGCTCAATTTTATTATTTACTAGAATTTTTTCCTAGATTTTTATTATTTAACTAAAATTAAAACTAAAAATAATCTATTGCCCTCCATTCACACGTTATTTTGGGGAAGGGTACCATTCTTCTGTTCTTGTCTGGTTTTAGATTTGTTTCTTTTCCTTATTCTATTCTAAGAATCATAGTGCGGTAAGTCTAAACTGAGCAGAAAGCCATTATAACTGTCCTCAGTTCTAATAGCATTTTCAATTCCAGTCTTTAGCTATATAGAAAACACTAGCTTATTTGATGTAGTATTGTACAGAATTTAGCTGGAGGGCTTTTTAGGGTCTCAGCTGTTGTATTTTCCCTTTTAACTACATTTAAGTTTCTATGTCACCCTGATTGGTGTGACTGAGTTGGTTGAGTGTCATCCCATGCACCAAGAGGTCACCAATTCAATTACTGGTCAGGGCACATGGCAAGGTTGCAGGCTTTCCCCAGTGAGGGACATGCAGGAGGCAGCTGATCACTGATTCTCATTGATGTTTCTCTCTTCCTCTCCCTCTCCTTCTCTCTCTCTAAAATCAATTTTAAAATATTTTTAAAAAACGTTTCTGTGTCTAGGCCAAAAGCATGGTACCAAAGGAAAGGAATTCAAGCTCAGCTACCCCCTAGGCCTGAGTTCAAACACCGGTTTGGAGATACTCTAAGTGAGCAACCATTAGAATGGTTCTTTTGAGATAAATGGAGCTAGTAAAATAAATTCAGCTCAAAAAACAATTTTTAAGAACCAGATAAATTCTGTGGCCAACTGTATAGAATTAGCATTTGATGACACTGGCTCTTTGAAACAAAGATCACTGTAGGTATTGGATATAAGATACAAAGAATCTGGGAGCCTGCAACTACAGGTTTCTCTTCTACCCCCAGTGAGAGTTGGAAGGATAATATCTGCAGAGGCAGTCTTACTTACTAAGCAAACTGAAGTTGGAGGAGAATTAGAATTGGAGAGCAGGAACCAGTTTTTTTGTTTGTTTTTGTTTTTAATTTTATTTTTATTACAGATATTTCTCCTTTTTACCTCATTGACACCCTCCTCCCCACCCCACCCCCTGCCCCGTCCCCGGCCTTGTTGTCCACGTCCATTGGTTATGCATAGATGCATATAAGTTCTGTGGTTTATCTCTTCCCACCCCCCACCAACCCCTCTTCTGAGGGTTGTCAGTCTGTACCCTTCTTCTGTGTTTCTGGGTCTACCCTATTCCTCAGTCTGTTATATTCATTATATTCCATATATAAGTGAGATCATGTGGTATTTGTCCTTTTCTGCTTGGCTTGTTTCACTTAGGATAATACTTTTCAGGTCCCTCCATGTCGTCTCAAAGGATAAGAGATCTATCTTAGAGCTGTATAGTACTCCATCGTGTATATATACCACAGCTTTTTTATCCATTCGTCTACTGATGGACACTTGGGCTGTTTCCAGATCTTAGCTATTATAAATAGTGCTGCTATGAACATGGGGGTACATATATTCTTTCTGATTGGTGTTTCAGGCTTCTTAGGGTATATTCCTAGAAGTGGGATCACTGGGTCAAATGGAAGTTCAATTTTTAATTTTTTGAGGTAGCACCATATTGTTTTCCATAGTGGCTACACCAATCTGCATTCCTACCAGCAGTGTACTAGAGTCTCCTTTTCTCCACACCCTCGCCAACATTTGTTTGATGATTTATTGATGGCGGCCATTCTGACAGGTCTGAGGTGATACCTCATTGTTGTTTTCATAGGAACCAGTTTTAATTACAGACTTTGCATTATGTCTTTGATAATCAGAGACTGATTTTTTTTTTCAGAGATTGATTTTTAAAGCTTATAATCAATGGCTAAAACAAAAGTATCCCTTGCCTTACTAGAATAAAGAATCTCAACATTTTTCTCATAGCATGTTTTAAAAGTCTGAATATTAACTGAAGGAGAAAAGAGACAATAATTTAAAAATACAGCTACCCTTACGGTAATTGTATATTTATGTACAGGAGTAAACTTTGATCAAAACAAATAGTGGAGCTCTAAACTCATGACAACACCAAAAATCTAGTTGTGAGTGAAGTCCTAATCCTTACAGTTCATTTTCATTTAGTATAAGATATTTTACTCACCTGAGAATAGGAGTCTGTCAAGGCCTTGCTGTGGTTAGTGAGCCATACACAGTCAAACAGATTCATGGCAATCTACGATTTGATGGCTTAAATGAATAGTTGATGTGGGATTCTTCTGTGAAACTACTATGATCTAAGTTTGGTGATGAGTAAATTTTATGGAACCATGATTTTTATTAAGCAAACTAGTCAAACAAGTAATTTCAAGTTGAGTCATTTTTACTTTGAACTATTATTAGATTGTGGATGAAATAGAATATAAAATATATGCCCTAGACTCCAGTCAGTGCTGTCCAGTAGAACTTTCTGTAGTAATGGACTGGGAATTGTTTCAGGCAATACTTAGTGATAGGCAAAAATTGTTGAGAAATGAAAAGGGATTTTTTGATGTATCATGATCAGAAGAAAAATCATGGAGTGATGCTTGAAAGAGATCTAAAAGACCGTGGAAGTTGAAGAACTCTACAGAACAAAAATTTGAGGAATGGAAAGATTATTTTTAAAAATTTGATCTAAATTCAAATTGTTTTCATGATTTTATCCTTTGACATGTTCATTTCTCAGGCTTTGTAGAGAGTTTTTTTTTTTTCCCCCCGCTCTCTATTGATTTTTAGGGAGAGAGAGAGAGAGAGAGAAACATTAATGAGAACATCCTGCATGCCCCCACATTGGGGATTGGGCCCATAACCTGGGCATGTGCCCTGACCAGGAATCGAACCGGTGACTTCTTGGTGCATAGGTTGATGTTCAACCACTGAGCCACACCGGCCGGGCAGTAGAGAGCCCCTGCTTAAGTTAATAATTATGGCAGAGGCCACAAGTGAATGACCTTTGTGTGTGTTGCAGTGTTTGTAAATTTATTATTTAGTTGCCAACTAATTGGTACATATATGGACTGGACATAATGTATATATGGATTTTATATACCTATATATTCCCTGCATACAAAAACCACTGTATAAAGTTTTTTCCTTGAAAAATCAAAAAATTGGCAACACCTTGCTACATTCCCACATGTCATGAGTTCTCTACATTGCCCTTATCCTCACCACTGTAAACCTACACATATAAAGTTGACTGCTCAAATTCCCTCTCAGCCTGTCTGAAGGACTGGGGGTTGGGAGACAAGGTGTCAAAGGTGAAGGCCTCAGTTTGGGTTTAATATCCTGGGCTAGCTCAAAACAACAGCTAGAGTTCTGAGCTCCAGGCCAACACTCTGGATCTTCAGTGATGTTTTCTTTGTCCAACAATACAGAAAAGTTTTACGTCAAAGAGGAGTACAACTCCTATAGCATATGAAATTTATTTAGTTTTAATCTGGGCTGGAAATCAAGAAATCTGGGTTCCATCTCTATCTTTTTTTTTTTCCATTTTTTTGCACAGATAGAGTGGGAGGGAGAGAGAAGAAGAGAGAGAGAGAAACATCGACGTGAAAGGGACACATCGAATGGCTGCCACCCGCACGACCAACCAGGGCCAGGGACAAACTGCAACCGAGGTACGTGCCCCCAACGGAAACCGAACCCAGGTCTCTCCGGACCGCAGGCCGACGCTCTAACCGCTGAGCCAAACCGGCCAGGGCTCCATCTCTATCTTACTTTGGGTGGTAAAGATGTCCTTATGTCCCTTATCATACAGAGAAAATATTACTTTAATTCATAGCAATTTGGAGAGATGTAGATTCTATAGAAAATGGAAATGCTATTTGTAACTTAGTTTGAAAATTGAAACTTTGTTTTTGTCTTTGATCCTTAGAAACTTTTTTATGATTATTTACCTATAATCTGATCATTGCTCTACTATACTGGCATGCAAAATAGCAGAAATCATTCTTTCTGTGCTGGTACTTTCAGCATAGACTTTACCACATTAATCAGTTCAGGAAACTCTGTGTTCTGAAAATGGCCGCGGTCAGTGAATCTGTACAATTTGGCTTCCAACCTATCAGCCACTTCTTGTTGTTCCTTCCAGGGAAGGAAAGGATCGTCAGTGGAGCCAAACTGTACAATGTGAGGGCAGTTGGCTTTGATCTTTTCCCACTGCCAGGGGCGGTTGAAGTAGCCTAAGGAGAAAAATATATATAACCTATCAGTGCCAATGGATGATTTCCATTCTAGCTATTCTAAAATTACTAGTGAAGACCGTAACAGAAACACAAAGAATCAGAACCTAAGTGGTTTTCAGATCTATAGGGTTTGATGCCATAGGTATTAGTGAAGGGGAAGTATGACTCAAATACAGTCAGGCCTTGAGGGTTCAACTCTAGACTATAGACTAGAAATGGTCTATGACCTCTCAAAGTGCCAAACTTATATGTAAAGGTGGGTTGTAAATATTTTTCATCTGTGCCTGGCTGGTGTAGTTCTGGATTGAGCATCATCTCATGGACCGAGAGGTCCCAGTTCAATTCCCAGGCGGGCCACATGCCTGGGTTACAGACTCAATCCTCAGTAGAAGGCATGTAGGAGGCAGCCAATCACTGTTTCTCTGTCACATCAATGTTTCTATCTCTCCTTTCCTCTCTCTCTCAAAAAAAATTCAATAAAAACATTTTTAAAATAAATATTTCATGTGCTATTAGATTTTGTTTTTAGCCTATCCAAAAGACAATGCTGTTTTATAACCTGAACAAGCAGCCCTGTGACCAGAGAAAGAGCTCTTCTGGGGTTTCTGCCTTCAAACTTACCACTTGCACGCTCATTTTCATCTCCTAAGTCTGATGTGTATGCAGACACTAATACAGTCGCATATACTCGATGTGTTTCTGCATACCTGGGGAGAGAGAAATGATAGCAGCTAATATTTAATGTTAAATCTGATCATGAAAGTTAACTACAAAAAAAACTCATTTGGTTTAGCTTACAGGAAGCATGTGCTATATGCTGTTCAAGTTAATATGAAAAATAATAAGGAAACTGCAGAACTACAAGCCCAATGGTTAATCACTTAACCTTGGCTACTTGAGTTTCTACTCATTTTTCAAGGTATCCAAACCTCTTCCGCAATCCTTTCTGAATACACATAAAAAGTGTAATCATTTTTTTTGGTGTGTGCAATCTACCTTTAATATGCATCAGCATTATTTGGTTAATACGTAGATTTCCAGGCTCAGTCCCAGAGCATGATTCAGAAGGTTGGGAATAAGGCCTAGGAATCTGCATTTCAAGGCATGCCACCTCTCCCAACCCAACTATATATATTATTATTTTTTAATCCTCACCCAAGGATATTTTTACATTTACATTCAGACAGTGGGAGGGAGAGAGAGAGAAACATCACTGTGAGAGAGACACATTGACTGGTTGCCACCCGCACAACCCCAACCAGGGCCGGGATGAACTGCAACCAAAGTAAATGCCCTTGGCTGGAATGTAACCGGGGACTCTTTGGTCTGCAAGCCGATGCTCTAACTGCTGAGCCAAACTGGCCAGGGCAACCTAACCGTATTTTAATAAACACTGAACAGCAGAAATGTACCTCTTTTACCACACACTCTATGTTACATTGTATTACTCGTTTGTGTACTATTATTATATTTATTATATTACATATTATATTTATTATATCTATCTTCCTCAATGTAAACAATCAGCTTCTTTGTGACCTTAGTGCCTAGTACAGTGCCTGGTAAACAGTTAACTACTGCAAACAGCAAAAACTAGGCTTAAGGTAAGACAGAATGGTAACAGTTTCAAGGAGCCTTTGTGCCAGAAAAGAGTTAGGGCTGATATTTTGTTCTTGCCCCTAACCTTCTTTCCCCAACCTTTTGTTTTGAACAATTTTCAAATCTATAGAAAATAATAATAAGCACCTTGATTCATTAATTTTGCTACATTTCACCACTAAATACTTCACATATCCCTAAGATTAAGGCCATTCTCATATAACCACAGTACCACTGTTACATCTAGTAAATTTAACATTGAGAGACTAATATTAACTTCTTTTTCCCCAATTCCACCAAAAATGCTTTTTAAAACTGCTTTTCCATCCTAGAGCCAAAGATCATGCATTGCGCCCTGGCCGGTTTGGCTCAGCGGTTAGAGTGTCGGCCTGCGGTCCAGAGAGACCCGGGTTCAGTTTCCGCTAAGGGCATGTACCTCGGTTGCAGTTTGTCCCCGGCCCTGGTTGGTCGTGCGGGTGGCAGCCACTCGATGTGTTCCTTTCACATCGATGTTTCTCTCTCTCTCTGTTCCTCTCTCTTCCTCCCACTCTACCTGAACAGAAAATGGAAAAATGTCCTCGGGTGAGGATAAAAAAAAAAAAGATCATGCATTGCATTTGCTTTTCATGACTCTATGGTCACTTCTAAATCTTTTAAATACATTGACAGTTTTTTAAAATTTAGGCCAGTTGTCTTGTACATTATCCCATAATGTATTTGCCTGTTTCCTCATGATTAGACTGAGGTTAGACATTTTAGGCAAGGTTACTACATAGGCAATGATGTAAACCTCCCAGCCCATCCATTAGGGGCACCTGAAGCCATTTTGTCCTATTATTGCTGAGATTGTTTGATTACTTGCTTATGGCAGCAATCTTCAACCTTTTTCATCTCATGGCAGACATACACTAATTACTAAAACTCTGCGGCACACACAAAAATATATTTTTTGCCAATCTGACAAAATATAGGTATAATTTTGATTCACACTGGACAGCTATTGTGTTAGCTGTTTACTATTATCTTAATCCTCATCCAAGGATATTTTTCCTTTTTTTTTTTTAGATACAGTGGGAGGAAGGAAGGGAGAGAGAGAGAAACATGGATTGGTTACCTCCTGCATGACCCCAACGGACTGGGGGTCGAACCCACAACCAAGGTACATGTCCTTGACCAGGAATCAAACTCAAGACTCTGGTCTGTGGGCCAACGCTCTAACGGTTAAGCCAAACTGGCCGAGGCTGATGTCATTCTGTTATTTGACAATCTAAGGGAAAAGAGGTTAGTGACCCTAAATAGATAGTCAAGTATTGCATGTTTCAAAAATTGTTGCGGCACACCAGTGTGCCTGCTGTGGCACTCTGGTTGAAAATTGCTGGCTTAAACCTGGCTGGTGTGGCTCAGTGGATTGAGTGTCATCCCATGGACTGCGAGGTCCCGGTTCAATTCCTGGTCAGTGCACATGCCCGGGTTGCAGGCTTGGTCCCCAGTGAGGGGCATGAAGGAGGCAGCTGATGGATGTATCTCTCTCATGTTGATGTTTCTATCTCTCTCTTTCTTCCCCTCTCTAATAAAATCAATTAAAAAAAAAAAACATTTTAACAAAGAACATTGATGGCTTAAGGTGATATCTATCAAATCCTTTTATGGTAGAGACACTATTTCCCCTTTGTGATTAACAACTAATCTGTGGGGTGGTCCTCTGTGACTCTGTCAATATCCTGTTCCCGTACAATCCCCGATGGTCTTGGCATCTATTTTTCTCTTTGCCTACCTTAACTTTAGAAGTTAGTCCTTAGAAGGTGGCTGACAATTCTGCAGTAAGTTACAGGGATCTTTAAAAGAAGGCACATCTTTATTAGGCAATGGTCTGAGAAAAATTCAGTTGGCCTTGAGTTGGTACAGATTTCAGCATAAAGGGATTTCTTCATTTTCTAAACAACCCCTGGCAGCTTATAAACATTGGCTGTACTATAATTCTGTAGTTCCATATTGGAAAGCATTATTATTCTTGTAGCTTTGATTACTGTGGTTGAAAGGTTGTAGAATTTGGCAAGATTCTCTCACATGCAATTCATGTGACATCCTGAAGGACTGCTTGTGATCAGACAGCAATCTTTGTCACCCAGCCTGGCAAATATGGAAGAAACCCAACCCCAACAGGCTTATTCAGCTACCCTCTAGGCCTTATAAACCTAAAGGGAGAGTTGTAATGTTCTTTGGAGAGCATCAGGGATATGCCTATGAATCCTAAGGACTGAGGGGTTAAGGAGGGAAGGTAACAGCCTCTAACAACTAAAAAATATTTATTGAACACCTACCATATGCCAGACACTACTCTTCTAGGCACTGGGGTTTCAGAGTCAGAATGAACAAAGTTAACCCTCATGGATCTTACATTCTATTGGCAGGAGAAAGAAAAGAAATGCAACAGTATGTCAGATGGTAGAAAGTGGTATAGATAATAAGGGGGATAATAATGTATCATGGGAATAGGAACCAGTGGGGTGAGGTTGTTTCAAATGGAGTGATTAGACAAAGGGTGCAGTGAAAGGGGACATTTGAGCAGAGCCTAAAAAGGAGAAAAAAAACCATGCAGGTATCTAGGGACAGAGTTCCAGATAGAACAAGAGCAAGCACAGGCATAAGGTAGGTGTACACTTAGCATGTTAAGGAACTGCAATGAAGTCTGTAAACCAGGCTGGGGATAGTGAAGGTAGAAATGACATCAGAGCTTCTGGGAGCCTTGAAGGCTGAGTAGTTTTCCTGAAGGGATAGGCAGCTGCTAGGGTTGGAGCCACAAATGTTTTTAAAAGATCACTATATCCCAGTTAATAAAAGAAAAAAAATTTTCAATCCACTAACCAATCCAGAAAGGGACTAGGATACATTCTGTTACCACTTTTGAGGTCAGCACTGTTTCCTCTACAGTGGAAACCAGATACACCCAAGATACTTCCCAAGCAGACTTGGTTGGAGCCCACACGGGGGTGATAATTCAACAAAGATCGCACCTCATGGCTGCAATGGCCCCGGAACTGTGGCCTATGATGATGGTCTTCTCATCACAATGTAGCACTGTGTCCATGAAAGGCAGCCAGATGCTCTCTTGAGCTGTAACTGAGGTTCAGGGTAAAGAAAGAGTCTGTCATTTGATAGGGACAGCCTTAGTCTAACACTGCCCACCTTTCTAACAGATGACTACTCAGCAGTTCACATCTTTTATTTTTTTAAATCCTTACCCAAAGATATTTTTCCATTTATCTTCAGATAGAGTGGGAGAGAGGGAGAGAGAGAAACATCGATGAGAGAGGAAACATGGATGTGAAAGAGAAACATTGATCAGTTGCCTCCTGTACATGACCTGACTGGGGATCAAACCCGCACCCTTTATGGTGTATGACATAATGCTCCAACCAACTGAGCCACCTGGCTAGGGCCCAAGTGCTTTTCTTGATCCTTACTAGAATTGTCTACAATGTTTTTTGTATCCTCCTTCCCAAACTGTTTGCTATCATTCATTCTTAGGTACATATTCTCTTTGGCTGCTCTACTATGATATTCTTTTATTATTATTAATTTATTTATTTGTGTTACAAATGTTTCTCCTTTTTCCCCCACTGATTCCCCCTTCCCCTCCCTCCCCACCCTGTCCCCAGCTTGTTGTCCATGTCCATTGTTCATGGACACATGAATATAAGTTCTGTGGTTTATCTCTCCCCCACCACCCCCTCTTCTGGGGACTGTCAGTCTGTACCCCACTTCCACAACTCTGGGACTACCCCATTCCTCAGACTGTTATGTTCATTATATTCCACAAATAAGTGAGATCATACGATACTTGTCTTTCTCTGTTTGGCTTGTTTTGCTTAGGATGACACTTTCCAGGTCCCTCCTTGTCATCTCAGAGGATAAGAGATCTTTCTTTCTTATAGCTGCATAGTACTCCGTTGTGTATATGTACAACAGCTTTTTTATCCATTAGTCTACTAATGGACATTTGGGCTGTTTCCAGATCTTAGCTATTGTAAATAGTGCTGCTACAAACATGGAGGTACATATATTCTTTCTGATTGGTGTTTCAGGCTTCTTAGGGTATATTCCTAGAATTGGGATCACTGGGTCAAATGGTAGTTCAATTTTTAATTTTTTGAAGTAACACCATATTGTTTTCCATAGTGGCTGCACCAGTCTGCGTTCCCACCAGCAGTGCACTAGAGTCCCCTTTTCTCCACACCCTCGCCAACACTTGTTGTTTGATGATTTGTTGATGGCGGCCATTCTGACAGCTGTGAGGTGATACCTCATTGTTGTGTAAATTTGCATCTCTCTGATGATTAGTGATGTTGAGCGTTTCTTCATGTCTCTTAGCCATTTGTATGTCCTGTTTGGAGAGGTGTCTATTTAGTTCCTCTGCCCATTTTTTTAATTGAGTTCTTTGTCTTCCTTTTGTTGAGTTGTATGAGCACTCTATATATATTAGAAATTGGCCCCTTATCTGATATATCATTGGCAATTATGCTCTCCCATACAGTGGGTTGCCTTTCCATTTTGAAGATTGTATCTTTTGCTGTGCAGAAGCTTTTGAGTTTGATGTAGTCCCATGTGTTCATTTTCTCCTTTGTTTCTGTTGCCTTAGGTGATGTATCAGTGAAAATTCTGCTGCATATGATGTCTGAAATTTTGTTGCCTACAGTTTCTTCTAGGATTTTTATGGATTGATGAGTCACATTTAAGTCTTTTATCCATTTTGAGTTTATTCTTGTGTATGGTGTAAGTTGATGGTCTAGTTTCATATTTTTGCATGTAGCTGTCCAATTTTCCCAACACCATTTATTAAAGAGACTGTTTTTACTCCACTGTATGCTCTTGCCACCTTTGTCAAATATTGAGCATATTGCCTTGGGTCCATTTCTGGGTTCTCTGTTCTGCTATAATATTCTTGTTCTCTACAAGGAAAATGAAGACCAAAACCTAACAAGATAAGGTTATTTAAAAACACTTTTAATACTTACTTGGATCAGGCATATTTTTAGCCAAACACTGGAAACCAGGTATCTGTGACATGAGGGGGGAAAAAAGAGCTATAATAAGCAGCTTAATTATAACTAATACTTTGCTAATAAAAAATGAGACACCTAATATAATCTTTATTCAATAAGTGTTCTTATGTTATGAAATGAAATGGATTAAGCACTATAGGATTACATATGAATATACAATCCCTCTCATAAACTTCATGTGTCTTTAGTTCTGTAGCCAACTCGGTAGGTCTCTATTTAGAAAGACCTATATTCATAGAGAGGGTATGACTGAATGTGTTCTAGACAGAATGACCTGGAGCCAGACTAGGGGTCAGGGAGTAAGTAAAATGTAGTATAGAAAATTGGAGATCCCATCCTCTTGGACAGCTCCAGCCCTGACCATTTGATTTATAGCTCTAGCCAAGGATTTCAGTCACAACCCAGGGCTTTTATTCCAGAAATCTACTTTAGGGCTCTAGATGACAGCAATTCAGGAAGCAATCTTGTCTGTTTATGGAAGAGTTTTTTTTTTAAATCAAGATGTACAAGACAACCTACAGTAGAATGCCATTTTTATAAAGCTCACAAAGAAGCCAAATTAAACAATATGTTGTTTAAAGAATGCATACATAAATTGCAAAGTGCTTTAACTTTAAAAAGAGGAGCCAATAAAAAAAAATTTTGATGGCAGGGAAATGGGAGGGGGATCCACAGATGGCTTCTAACTGGTAACCTTCTAGATTTTAGTTTGATGATGGATTCTCAGGTAGTGATTACATTTTGATTTATAATTGACACACATGTTACATACATCCTTTGTATATATTAATTAATATTATATGTTGAATTTTTAGAAATCTGAGCCAGGTAGCAAAGAAGACAGCTGTGAAACTTTATGGGGGAGAGGGAGGAGGGCTCCATCTCTGCAGTCCTAAGAGGTGGTGCCCTGTACTCTAAGGACTACGCCTTCAAAGAAGACTCCCAGGCAGTTTTATCTAAGTTCTGACCACTAGTTCTAGAGTTTAAGACAGGGCTGCAGAGCAGAGGAATGAAAATACACAGGGCTTGGGGTTGGGGAGGACTGGGGAAACACAACGTTCAAACTTCAGTCCTCCATCCCTTCCAGCTCCAGGCTGATTTCCCAGCACAGCGAGGTGTGTCTCTTACCTGATCCAATCTCTTTTTCACCCAGCCATACCATCCGTGGGTGGACACATCTCCACCTCCGTTCCCAGGAACAATTACAGCCTTGCTAGGAGAAGCCATGATCGCAGAAGGGCATGCGTAGAGCCCTAGATTGAGTCGCGGAGAGCCTGCACTGCGGCATTCTGGGAATTGTAGTTCTAGGGCGCCAATAGGGCAGGTAGTTCGTGCACTCTGGCCTTCCTTACTCTACAGAGCACCCAATGGAAATCACCTTTTACTTGCTTGTATTTCCACCGCCACTTCACACCCACCCCTTAATTAAGACAGGCTATGACGTGCCAGTGTTATCTCTTTACTAGAATTATTATTATTATTATTATTATTTTTTTTTATCCTCACCCGAGGACATTTTTCCATTTTTTTGTTCAGGTAGAGTGGGAGGGAGAGAGAGGAAGAGAGAGAGAGAGAAACATCGATGTGAAAGGAACACATCGAGTGGCTGCCACCCGCACAACCGACCAGGGCTGGGGACAAACTGCAACCGAGGTACTGCGCCCTTAGCGGGAACCGAACCCGGGTCTCTCAGGACCGCAGGCCGACGCTCTAACCGCTGAGCCAAACCGGCCAGGGCATTTTACTAGAATTAATGATATTTCTTTAGGAAAGTTTGCTTTTAGTTCCAAACATACAGAAGACAGCCTATTTATTAGCTGTGGTTTCCTGGAATCCTTATAATTTTTCCTTCTGATTTCAAAATATTTCTTTGTATAATAGTCAATATCAGCCCTGTTTGTATTTTTTATTTCTTTAAATGCCGTCCTTTAAAAGGTTTCACCCTCTGTGTAGAGCACGTGGATAACATTCATTCTTAAACCGATTTAGAGACTGGGGAAACTGAGATACTGATGAAATGGTTTACCTATTATAATATGGCAGTCCTGAACTTTTAGGAACTGGTCCTATCTTATATATTCAAAGTTTACTGAATTGAGGTGGGCAGAGTGTGCCTTATACATGGGAATGAAGAAGAAAGTCCTTCTTGTTCCTTATTCTTCCCATGGCCTTACTGTGTACATCACATGTGTATTAGCATCTGACATTGAGAAACACTCTTCAGCAGTTTATTTTTTAAACGGGATTGAGTAGATGATCAATGATACACTGCCACACCACCACATTCTTTAGGAAGAGCAAGACACACTTTTTCCTCTTGGACCTTAAACTCTAGATTTTCTTAAAAGGATCAATGTTATTTAACTTTAAATGTAAACTTATTCACTTAAGAAGAAATGAACTACTGACTCACACAACACCATGGATGAGTCTCAAAAGGAGTATGTTGAGTGAAAGATGCCAAACAAAAAATAGTATGTACCATATGATTCCATTTATTAAAACTCTAAACAAAAAAAATATATAAGGAGCACAAGGAAATATTGTGGAGTAAATATATACATTCATTATCTTGTCTGTGGTGGTGAGTGTCAAAACTTAACAAATGGTACACTTTAAACTTGTACATTTTTAAAAAATCCTCACTTGAGGACATTTTTGCATTTATCTTCAGATAGAGCTGGAGGGAGAGAGGGAGGGAGAGAGAGAGAAACATCGACATGAGAGAGACATATCCAGAGGCTGCCACCCACACGACCCCAATCGGGGCGGGGGACAAACTGCAACCAAGGTACATGCCCTTAGTGGGAACCAAACCCAAGCCTCTCTGGTCTGTGGCCAGGGCTAAATTTGTACATCTTTAAAAATTTTTTTTTCTTTATTGAATTTGGAGAGAGAGGAAGGGAGAAGGAGAGAGAGCTAGAAACGTCAATGAGAGAGAACATCAATTGGCTGTCTTTGCATGTCCCCCACTATGGATTGGGCCCACAACCTGGGCATGTGCCCTGACCGGGAATAGAACTGGTGACCTCTTGGTGCATTGGTCTATGCTCAACCACTGAGCCACACCAGCCGGGCTAAATTTGTACATCTTGCCCAGCCATGTGTCTCAGTAGACTGAGCATCTTCCCATGGACTGAAAGGTCCCTGTTCAATTAAGGGTCAGGGCACATGCCCAGGTTGCTGGTTCCATCCCAGTAGGGGGTGTGTTGGAGACAACTGATCAATGTTTCTCACACTGATGTTTTTATCTCCCTCTCCCTTACTCTCGCTCTAAAAAAAAAAAAAAATCAATAAAAAAATATTTTAAAAAAATGTGTAAATCTTGTCCTGGCCGGTTTTGCTCAGTGGTTGGAGCGTTGGCCCGCGGACCAGAGAGTCCTGGGTTCGGTTTCCGCTTAGGGCACGTACCTTGGTTGAAGTTTGTCCCCGGCCTACGTTGGGGTGGTGTGGGTGGCAGCTACTCGATGTGTCTCTCTCACATCGATGTTTCTCTCTCTCTCTCTCTCTCTCTCTCTCTCTCTACCTCCTTCCCATTCTCCCTCCTACTCTGTCTGAAGATAAATGCAAAAATGTCCCTGGGGTGAGGATAAAAAAAAAATTGTGCATCTTATTGTATGTCGATTATCTTCAATAAAGTTGTTTAAAACGTAAAAATAGATTCTGACTTCCTGACCTTGGGCTCCCACTGTCTACTGTCCACAGTCCGTTCCCAGCAGTCAGGTCCGCGCTGAAGCTGCACTTACTCAGGGCCCTAGCCAGCCCGCCTGGCGGCTCTTGGTGCCGAGTGCCCAAATCTGTTCCAAGACCCCCCACCCCCCGCTGCCGGAGCAGCTTGGCACCATGGACATCGACACTGGGCTCACCTCCTGCTTCCTGGGTATATGCTTGCCGGCGGGCTGGATCTTGTCTCACCTGAAGAGCTACAAGAAGCAGGAGTGAAGGGGGCTGTCCTCTTCCTCTCCCTGTGACCTGACCACCCCCCACCTGCCCTGATCATGTCTGCTGCATTCCTGGCTGGCCTCCCCTGGATCATGTCCTTCAGTTACAGTGGCCTCTTCTGCAATCATGACCTCTTGATTTCTTCATTGTGATATCCTGGGTCCACATATTTTGGTTTGTAAGGCCCTGCTTGGTAGGACCCACTTTGTAACAATAAAGACTATTTAAAACTTGCTTCAAAAACAAACAATCAAAAAAATGTAAAAATAAATGAAAACAGCCAGAGGCATTTCTGTAGCTAAGTGGTTGTTTGCTTAGTGGTTTTTAGTTCAAGAAACAATGACCGGGATTTAACAGTAACTGTAGACTGAAAAAGGATCTATCCTTCCTTGGGGTTCCCTTTAAGATTTGACCTTCTTCTAACTCACAAGGTGGTTGGCTCTTCCTCTGAGAAGGAGAAAATTAAGGTAATGGCCTCAACTCTCACTTTTCTCAGATTGTTTACATCAATAATAATTACAGAGATTATATATTTACACATAAATCCACCTTTTCTACTTTATATCTCTTGTACAAGCATTTTCTGAGCTTGTGAAATAGCTTAGTTCCAAAACAACATTTTTATGAATTAAAAAAATCTGAAAGTGCGCAATTTATATTTGGCACATCATTTGTTAATTTTGAAAGAGCTATTCATAAGAACTTGCCATGGAAGTTTTATTCCTTCTAATGGATTCAGCCACCTTCCTCTGAGACCTTCTTTTTTTTTGGTGGTACATACCCCTAGTGGGAACTGAACCCGGGACTCTCTGGTCCGCAGGCCAACGCTCAACTGCTGAGCCAAACTGGCCAGGGCAACCCTTTTTTTTTTTTTTTAATCCTCACCTGAGGACATGTTTATTGATTTTTGACATATGGGAAGGGGGAGAGAGAGAGAGATCAGTTGCCTCCCTATGTGCCCCAACTGGGGATTGAACCTGCAACCCAGGTATGTGTCCTGACCAAGAATCAAACCCTAAACCTTTTGGTGTTTGAGACAATGCTCCAACCAACTGAGCCACACTGGCCAGGAGAGGCCCTCCTTCTGATAAATCTTCCTCTGCTTGAACTTTTGTTTTCAGGTAAGGATCTCTTCTGTAGGCTGGCTGTAAGCTAATCCTTCAAACTCACTTTCCAAGCATTCTCCCCTCTTCTACTTTTCTATTTCTTTCATATTATTTTTTTTAACCATCTTGAGAAGAAAAGGAAATAAAAGGAAAGCTTCGTTAGAGTCTTGAAGGACACATAGGAGTTAATTGGGAAAAGAAGAGAGGTAAGTGGTTCTTAGCAGACAGGAGGGCATGTGAAAGGGCAGAGGCAAGGACACAGCACCAGTGAGATGGGAAAGACAATTGATTCAATGATGTAGGAATGAGGTATGTAAATCATGAAGGCCCTTGAGCACTACAATAAGAAGCTTCTACTTTATCCTGTGAGTTAAAGGAAAACTAAATAAAGATTTAAACAAGAAAATGTCAGAGTCAGATGTCTGATTTCGAAAAATCTGTCTGGCAACCAATGTGAGACTTGGGTTTGGCAAAATTTGGGCAAAGAGATCATTTGGGAGGCTGTGGCAGAATCCAATGAGAGAGGATGAGGGCCTGAAGTAAGAAGATAGGGTCAAGTGATTCATTGTTAGTTTCAGGGGTGAGGAGGTTAGAAATGTAGGGGGAAATATACAGATTTACTTATTATAAATTTTACAGGACGTAGGAGCCTTCATAAGGAAATGAAGACCCAAAGAAGCAGTTAAACCTGACTGTTTTAATGCTAGTTTTGATGAAGTGTGGAAAGTCATGGGGAAATGTGATAGGACAAAAGATATGAGCAGTATGGGGGAACTTAGCAAGACCTCTTCATTCTGTTTCATCTTCAGAAGGAAGAATGTTCCTTTACTCTTGGTAAAGGGAGAGGACCTTTAAAATTAAGATCTTAGAACCTGCTTTAAGGAAGAGAGGGTAGATCAGAGAGCCCTTCCATGCATCTATCATTTCTCAAATTCCTTCAAGTTAAAATATTCAATATGCCAAGGTGGCATATTTTGGGGTAGTGTGTCCTGGAACCCTTTCAGAGGAGGGGCCAAGAATAACACTCTAGTTTTCAGGCTGAGTAACTGGGGAAAAAATGGAATATTCAAGTGAAATAGAACGTACAAGGGACAGAAGGTTAGTTTAGGGGCAAGGGGAAATATAAATTCAGTTTAGGACATAATGAGATTGAGATCCCAAAAATATCCAGAGATATCCAGCATGTTGTTGAATATATGAATCTGATGTTAGAGAAGTATAAGCCAGAAATACAGGATATAGATTATACATGATGTATCATATCTCAGGAAAATTGTGGAAGAATGCTGTGCATTTTTTAAAGGATCCTATGGAATGATCTGATGGTAAGAGATGCATGCCTTTTTCTTTGACTAAACGGTTTTACAATTCTGTAGAGATAGAAATTAACTTATAGAAAATGGACAATAATACAAATGTTTTCTTCCCATAACAATGCAAATGATTACTGTTCACAGCAATGAAAATGAACTTTGCGTGGTAGAGAATGTCTCTATCAATCAAAATTTTCTATGAACCAATTTGAATGTCCTTACTGGTCCTATTATTAATGAATAAGTTATGTAGAATTTTTTACATATTTCATCTTACATTTGTATGAGGGCCATAATTTTACCTTTTTGAAACTTTCTTTAAAAGTTTGGAGGTTTCATCAACATCCCAATCGATTCACCTGACAAAACCAGGGAAATCATGTTGCTGAAGAAGATGAAATCAGGTTAGTACATCCATTGAAGGAGCTCTGTGATTGGCTTGTGAAGACAAATACACTTATATAAATTACCTGTTCTTAAAATTCCCAGGAAATAAGGAAGTTAAATTTCTAATACTTTAAATGTGCTATATATTTTTTAAAGCCTTCTTACAGAAATTTCTAGTACAGAAAGAATCTAGGTTGAAATAATCAAAACATATCTTTGTCCAATTATATATATATATATATATTTTTTAATAATATTATTTTTTTTATCCTCACCGAGGGAAATTTTTCCATTTTTAATTCAGATGGAGAGGGCGGGGGAAAGGAGAAGAGAGAAACAGAAACATCGACGTGAAAGGGACACATCGAGTGGTCGCCACCTGCACACGACCCAACCAGGGCCGGGGACAAACTGCAGCCAAGGTACATGCCCTTAGCCAGAACGAACCCGGGTCTCTGTGGACCGCAGGCTGACGCTCTAAATGCTGAGCAAAACCGGCCAGGGCTATTCAATTATATTTAATGGTTGGTTAAACACACACATCAATGTCTTTCTTCAATGTAAAGTATAATGCAAGTAAAGTATTTTATTTTAGCTTATTCCCTTACTGAGAAAATAACTAATTTGAATTTCCTCAATTTATACAAGTGTAATGATCAAATGACCTAACATTACTCTTACATAATGTTTTGGAACATGAAAATGTAAGTTTGCTCAACAAAACTGAACAATTATTCCGACAAACTTTCTATATTAACAGTAATTGTTTCACAGTACATCAATTTAAACGAATTTCTACGATCTGTAATTTAAAACTCTCTACTAATACTAAATTGAGCTAATTAATTGTAATTCTTGGACGCCTCGACATGTTCTAAGCATAATTTTAAATTTAGATAGTTTTGCTTATTTTTATATGCTACAGAGAGGCTATTTCTCTGGGCCAGATTAATAACCTTAATTTCACGTTGCCACTTATTAAAAGGCGTAAAATCAGTTGTGGTGGCTGCATAAGTTGCGCACTACGTAGTTAGAGGTTTAGTCTTCTCCCGTGCTTGACTATGACAGTTCTCAGTCCTTCACCTCCGGGTGGAATGGCAAGGATGGAAGAGCAGAGGGGAACTGTGCTGTAGTGCCAATCCCCGCAGGCAGCGAGAGACATTAGAGCGAACGAGGGGATGAAGTAGAACCAAGCCTGTGGAATTCACGATGAATCATAACTAGACTCAAACACCCGCCTCCACACAAGCGTGTCCGCACAAGCGTGTCCGCGCAAGCGTCTCCGCACTCCACCGCTCCCACGCTCCCTCCGCCCCTGCCCGCCCCTGCCCGCCCCTGCCGCGCGCTGACGCCTCTTTCCGGCAGGCTTCATTTCCTCCGCGCAGCGCCACTCCTTCTTCCGGAGCCATACGTCATCGTTCTCGCTTCCGGGTAACTAAGGCGATGAGAGGAACTTCCCACTGAGGCGAGCGGACTTCGTTGTTGGGTCAGGGCGAGTTCCTGAGGCGTGCTGCCTGCGCCTAGAAAACAGTCCGGAAAGCTCCGGGGTTTTCTAAAGCGGAAACGTTTAGAGGTGAACGTGGAGAAATATATATTCCAAAGAACTAGGGTTTTGTACAGTGTGGTACGACGGTCTTGCCCTTTTCCAAGATGGCGGCGCGGCTTCCCTGAGTGTCTTACTTCCGCTCGTCTGCCGGGAGGCGCTCTTTATTGGCCCGTGGACGGGCGCTGTGGCTTGATTCACAGGGGCGTTGACCAATCCGCGGAGAGCTGAGCTGGACTTGGCGGTGGGAGCCTGAGTCCGGCTCTTGCTGTTGTGGGCACGGACTGCTACGGCCAGGTGAGTGGGGACCGGAGGTCTGAGCGCACGGGCATGGGTCTGTAGGCGGCGAATGGTTTGCTCCTGGGGTGAGTTCTTTTACGGTCGGGCAGAGGAACTAGGGCAGTTGGTGATCCAGAAGTCTTCCGAGAGGAAAGATTTCCCCTCCAGGCCTGGCATCGGCATGGCTTCTGACTCGGAATCTCTCAGAATGGCGGGGTGCGGAAGGACCCCCAACCTCCTTTTTCATTTGAGGAACTCGTGTTTCAGGTGACATGACTTCTGCTTCCTGAACTCAGGTCTTCTGACTCCCTTAGGTTCAAGCTTTGGTTAGACTTGGTTTCTGTCTTAAAAACGTATACCTTGGTGGGATACGAGTGGTTTCCATTTTTTTTGGCAGATATTCCTATAGAATCGTTCCAGCCCTTTCATTTATTCAGCCTTTAATCTCTTGAGATACCCTTCCTCTTTGAGAATTTGGTGTAAGCCATAGACGCAACTCCCTAGAAAAATGCACATTCGTTCATGCACAGAATTTTGTATAAGTCTCAGGATTATTTGAGCCCGAAGTCCCCAGTGGGTTATGTGCCTAGGGTTAAGAATCTATGCTGTACTGACACACTCATGGGTCAGACTCCCTGAGCACAAAAGTCTGCTAGGGTTGGCTCCAGCATAGCAGCTCCTCTGCTGTAGTCACAGCAGGTCCTCACAGTTGATCAGCTTCGGGGTCAGTCCCTCCTAGTGATGCCAAGAGCAGTGAAGGCTCAAGTATAACAGGAGCTGCACACAGTTCATGGGGGTGGGAGGGTGTATCTGGAGCACCCAGCTCAGGTGAACCAGGAGGTTGTGCCACTGGACCCTACAGGACACCTACTACCCAAGGCCAGGACATGTAGCAGCTGTGCTAATACAGAGAGACAAGCATAGGGAAGCAGGCAAAACGTGGAGACAAACTAACAGATCTCAAATGAAAGAACAGGAGAAATCTCTGGAAAAATAACTAAATAAAATGGATGCAAGCAAACTACCAGACAGAATTTAAAACTGGTTATAAGGATGCTCAAGGAACTTAGTGAAAACTTCAACAGCATGAAAAAGGACATGGAGTCATGACTGATTTGATTCAGCGATTAAAGTGTTGACCCGTGGACCAAACAGTCGTGGATTTGATTCTGGTCAAGGGCACATACCTTTGTTGTAGTTCGGTCCCCGGCCCTGATTGGGGTCATGCGGGAGGCAACCAATCGATGTGTCTCTCTCACATCGATGTTTCTCTCGCTCTTTTCCTGCCACTCTGACGGAAAATAAATGGAAAAATATCTTGGGTGAGGATTTAACAAAAAACGGATATAGAAACCGTAAAAAAGCAATCAGAAGTGAAGGATACACTAAATGAAATGAAGAATAACTTACAGGGAATCAGCAGTAGAGTAGATGAAGCTGAGAATTAAATCAGTGATTTAGAATATAAGGAAGCAAAAAACACCCAATCAGAACAACAGTAAGAAAAACAAATACAGCTCTAGCCGGTTTGGCTCGGGTTAGAGCGTCGGCCTGCGGTCCAGAGAGACCCAGGTTTGGTTCCCACTAAGGGCACGTACCTCGTACCTCGGTTGCGGTTTGTCCCCAGCCCTGGTTAGGTTGTGCGGGTGGCAACCACTCGATGTGTCCCTTTCACGTCGATGTTTCTCTCTCTTGCTCTCCCTCCCACTCTATCTGAACAAAATATCAAAAAATGTCCTTGGGTGAGGATAAAAAAAAATAAAAAAGAAAAACAAATACAAAAAAAATGAAGATAGTGTAGGAAGCCTCTGGGACAACTTAAGGTGATCCAACATTCACATCATGAGTGTGCCAGAAGGAAGTGAGAGAGCAAGAAATTGAAAATCCATTTGAAGAATTAATGACAGAAAACTTCTCTAATGTGGTGAAGGAAATAGACATACGAGTCTAGGAAGTGCAGAATTCCAAACAAGATGAACCCAAAGAGGCCCACACTGAGACACATATTAAAATGCAGAAGGTTAAAGACAGAGCATTTTATTTATTTAATTAATCAATTTATTTATTTATTTATTGTTTGGGTATGTGCCCCTAGTGGGAACCGAACCCAGGACTCTCTGGTCCGCAGGCCGATGCTCCAACCGCTGAGCCAAACCGGCCAGAGCAAGACAGAGCAGTTTAAAAGCAGCAAGAGAAAAGCAGTTAGTTACCTACACAGGTGCTCCCATTAGCCTGTCAGCTGATTTCTCGTCAGAAACTTTGAATGCAGAAGGGAGTGGCAATAAAGTGATGAGAAGCAAGGACCTACAACCAAGATTGCTCTACCTAGTAAAGCTTTCCAGACAAGAAAAAGCTAAAGGAGCTCACCACCACCAAACCAGTATTCCATGAAATGTTAAAGGGTCTTCTTTAAGAACAGGAAGGAGGAAAAAAAAGATAAAAAATATGAACAATAAAATGGCAATACATATCTATCAGCAATTGAATCTAAAAAACAAAAAAAGTGAATAAGCAAAACAGAAACCAACTGGTAGATACAGAAAACATTTTGATGGTTGCCAAATGAGAGGCAGGTTTAGGGGTATGGGTAAAGTTGAAGGGATTAAGAAGTACAGATTGGTAGTTACAGAATAGTCATGTGGATGTAAAGTGCAGCATAGGGAATATAGTCAATAATGTAATATGTATGGTATCAGGTGGGTGCAAGATTTATCAGGATGGTCACTTAGAAAATTATATGATGTCTCATCACGGGGTTTACACCTGAAACTAATATAATTTTATTTGTGAACTGTAACTAGAAAAAGAAAAAAAAAGAATCCATGCTGTAGAAGGTACAAGGGGAAGAGACTTTGGGAAACAGAGAGCAGGTTTTAAAATGTAGATGCTTGAGGATATTGGTTGGAGCCAATACTTTTTAATAATGAACTGTTTTGAGAGGGGAAGCTGTCAATGAAGTCTACTGAGGTACTTGCTGAGAATTGTGCTATTAGAACATCTTCCCTTTGCCATCCAGAAAGCTGCAGAAGTGCCTCCTGTGTACACAGTGCTTCAATTTCCCGCTTTTTCCAGAAATAACAAATACATACCTTAGACTAGAGTTTCAGATGGAGCAAACATTTGGAGTTTTTGTGGGCTGGGATGTGTATAGTAGAGTAATTCATTCATTTGCTTTTCTAGCCATATAATATTATTACCTTGGTTCAAATTATTTACAGTATGGCACTTTTGATGATAACATGGAGACAATTATTATTCAGCTCTGTATGAAATAAACACCAGAGGCCAATAACATCATTGATTCTTCAATTTGCTCCCACCCCCACCCCCATTTTTCTTGATGTGGTTGTTCCCTTCAGGCCTAATAGCTGAGGTGTAGCCTAGGTTTTAGGATTTAAACAGGATGTATAAAACATTCATGGAGTTGGCATCATCGGGGTTTGAAAAGGTTAGTCTGAATGAGTATCTTATTACTGGAGTCATTCAGGGCATGGACATAAGCAACCATGGTGAGGAGAGAAGTCTTGGTGAGGAAGTCACTCAGCATAACAGCAAACTTTCCTTTGTAATTTTGGTTATACCAAGTAAAACACTCAGAACTGGTGGCTTTTCCCATTTTGAGTTGGATTTGCACATCAGTATCCAGTTCTTTTTTCCACAGGTAACAAAGGGAGGAGGGAAAAGGACACAAAAACAAGACCACTTGGAATGTAAAATTTAGTAGTGTTTACTTTAGTAGAGCAAGGAAGGAAAGGGATCAGGGAGGAAGGTAGCTGGATGCTAAAACATAGTTTGATACTAACCCTTGGGCAAGGAGCTGAAATTAGCTTGGCAGAGATGATGAGATGATATGAGGAAGTTTAAATGCAGCTTAGAGATGATCAAATGATTGTAAGCCTCCTCCTTTTTTTTTTTTAAGTTTTAGAGAGGAGAGTTGAGAAAGGAACAGTAGTCAAAGATAACTGTGAAGTTAATCAGCTTTTGGGGGTCAGTGGGAAGCAAGATACTGTCACCCTACAGTGACAGGTTCGTCCAGACTAAGTGTTAAGAAACATTATGTTAGGGGACCATTTTTTTTTGTCTTGAAGTTTAGTTTATAATTTCACATACAATTAAAATTTTATCTTCAGTTTGTTTTTAGACTATGGCAACATATCTGGAGTTCATTCAGCAGAATGAAGAGCGGGATGGTGTGCGTTTCAGTTGGAATGTGTGGCCTTCCAGCCGACTTGAGGCTACGAGAATGGTTGTTCCTCTGGCTTGTCTTCTTACACCTTTGAAAGAACGTTTAGATTTGCCACCTGTACAATATGAACCCGTGCTCTGCAGCAGGCCAACCTGCAAAGCCATTCTTAATCCACTTTGGTATGAATTCTTTTAAAAACTAGTAAATGATGAATATAATAAATTATGATATGTTTTTTTAGGTAGAGTGGAAGGGAGGAAGGGAAAGAGAGAAACATTGATGTCAAAGAGACACATTGATTGGCTGCTTCCAGGAGATGAACCTGCAACCCAGGTATGTGCCCTTGACCGGGAATCGAATCTCTGACCCCTTGGTCCTTGGGCCAGTGTTGTAACCACTGAGCAGACTAGCCAGGGCTAAATTATGACATTTTCTGATTCTCATATAAGTGATTGGATTTTGGCAAGTTGCCAAATTTGTGATTAGTAGATGGTGAGATTCTTAGTTGATGATTACTTTTAGATATCTGGTGCCCTGGCCAGGAAGCTCGGTTGGTTAGAGCATCATCCCGATATGCCAAGGTTGCATGTTTGATCCCCAGTCAGGGCGCATACAACAGTCAACCAGTGAATGCATAAATAAGTGGAATGACTAATCTGTGTTTCTCTCTTTTCTTTCCTCTTTCTCTCTCAAAATCAATAAATAGAATTTTTTTTTTTTTACCTCATGTCCTCCCATTCACAATACAAACCAGGCAAAGGGAGCCCGGGCTAAGGTGTATATGGGGTGGGTTTACTCTACCGCCTCTTTCTGTATAGTCAGTGCAAGAACACAGCCTGTGGTAAGCACCAGGAGGCCAATAGAAAAATTTTTTAAGTGATCTGTTTGGCATAATACTTTAGATAAAGTTAGAATTTATGGGAATGAGATGGAAGTTTTTCCTTGTGTGAAGTATACTAAATTGAAATTTAGTAGTTTCACATATCTGAACAATGAAGATGTTAGAAAAACTACAAAGACTGTTGAAATGACAGGGCAAAAGATGTAACCTGTAATTCATATATGGCATAAAATTTTAAACATTATCCAGGAAATTGGAAAAGAGAAAAAAGGACTTACTAATTCCTCTCTACTGCCTTTGGAAAGAAATTGTTGTACGTAACAGCCAGAACTTTAATTGCAGTGAAGATTTTACATACCTTTATCCATATACCCACACAGAAACATGCCTATGTAATTTACTAAACTTAAAGTTTACATTTGAATGCTTTCTACCTTAAAAATGAAAATGTTACCCAGTTTTAATATTTATTTTTTTCACAGTCAGGTCGATTATCGGGCAAAACTTTGGGCCTGTAATTTCTGTTTCCAAAGAAATCAGGTATGTGAATTATTTTTAAAAATATTTTCCATGTTTGAGTTGTACTGTGAAAAATTAAGTGAGGTTGAATTGTGCCTTGGCTTGCAGCAAGATGATAGCTCTAGTTAAGCATGATATTGAATATTGAACATTTGTGATTTTTCTGTTGAATGATGACTCAGTTGTATTATTTGCATCCTTGTTATTTGCTCTGGAGGAGACATAGAATCTCTTTTCTTGTAAATTCTCTGTAGGCAGTGAATATGTTACCATAAGAAAATAGATAATGCCCTGGCCAGTTGCTCAGTGGTTAGAGCGTCGACCTGCGGACCAAGGAGTCCCAGGTTCGATTCTGGCCAAGGGCACATACCTCGGTTGCGGCTAGTCCCCGACCCATTGGGATTGTGCAGGTGGCAACCAATCTCTGTGTCTCTCTCACATCAGTATTCTCTCTCTTTCTCCCTCCCACTCTGTCAGAAGATAAATGTAAAAGTATCTTCGGGTGAAGATTAAAAAAAAAGGAAAACAGATAAATTGTTTCTGTTTTATTTGACTTCAGTTTATTCTAATTGGATAGTGTATGTTACTGCATTTCCATTTTCTGATCTTTCTAACTTTTAGGGTCCAAGTATTGGTGTAAAGCTTCCTTTGGCTAAGAAGATTTTAAACTACTAAACTAAAAAGAGCTCACAAATCACAAGAAAGACTTCTCTTTAAAATGAATGTGCTACCCTGGCCAATGTGCCTCATTGGTTAGAGCATTGGCCTGTGCACTGAAGGGTTGCAGGATCAATTCTCCGTCAAGGGCACATCTGGGTTTCAGGTTCGATCCCCAGCCCTGTTCAGGGTGTGTGCAGGAGGCTGTGCAGGAAGCAACCAGTGGATGTTTCTCTCTCTCTCTCTCTCTCCCTCTCCCCCCCCCGCCCTTCTTCCCTCCCCCCATTTCCCCCTTCCTCCCTCCATCTTCATCCCCCTCCCACCCTCTCCATCCCCCTCTTCTTTCCCTTTCCCCATTCTTCCCGCTCTCTTTCCCTAAAAATCAATGAAAAAAATATGCCTGGGCTGGCCATTATGGCTCAGTTGGTTGAGCATCATTCCATGTACCAAGAGGTCATGGATAGGATTCCCAGTCAGAGCACATGCCTGGGTTGTGGGCTTGATCCCAGGTAGGGAACATGCAGGAGGCAGCCGATCAGTGTTTCCATCTCTCTCTCTCTGTCTCTCTCTCCCCCTTCCTCTCTCTCTCAAAATCAGTAAAAACATAGTAAGAAAATATGTATACATATAGGTACATGTATCTCCTTGGGCAAGGATTAACAAAAAAAAAAATTTTAAATAAAGTGAATGTGCCTATGATGGAAACATTCTAAAACTGAATTGTGAAAGGAGAAACATTTGTAACAAAAATAAAATAAAAAATAAAAAAAATAAAACTGGATTGTGGTGATCATTGCGCAACTCTATATTTATTAAAAGTCATTGAATTGTACATTTAAAATGGGTGGATTTCTTGGTATATAAACTGTACCTCAATATAGCTGTTAGAAAAAATTTGTACCCAACATAATGTACAGTGCTTTAGCAAATCTTAAGATATTAATAACATGCATTTATTTATTCATATATTTGATCATCATTATAATTAACAGTCTAATTCTTGGAAACAACAACAACCATAAGTCCAGTGGTGAAAAGAATAATGTACAGTTGATGACTAACTATATATAGGCTTGGAAACTGTAAGCTGATACCATTCATGATTTATATCTTAAATCATGATTTAGAAGTATATCTTAAACATTTAAATCTTAAAGACATTTCTACCTCGTAGTATGTTCTGAATTGATGTCTGTGTTTAATATAATTTATTGTGAAAATTCGAGAATATCAAAAGACATTGTCAACAGACTAAAAAGGAGACCCACAGAATGGGTGAAAATACTTGCAAATAATTATCTAAAAAGGCATTAATATCCAGAATATATAAAGAACTCCTAATACACAAGAACAAAAAACCGTCAACCCAATTCAAAAATGGGTAAAGAACTTGAATAGATATTTCTCCAAAGATATGAAAAGATATTTATTAGTGATGCTTACCAAATGACGCAGCATTTCCACTTCTGGATATATACCCAGATGAATTGAAAGCAAAGTCTTAAAGAAATACTTGTACATCCATGTGTTCATAGCAGCATTATTCACAATAGCTAAAGCATAGAAGAAACCCAAGTGTCCATTGACAAATGAATGGATAAACAAAATGTAGTATAACACATACAATGGAATATTTAGCCTTAAAGTGGAATTTCTGACATGTACCACCACTTGGATGAATCTTGAGGATGTTATGCTAAATTAAATAAGCTATTTACAAAAAAGACAAATACTGTATTATTCCACATTGATGAGCTGCTTGGAGTAGTCATATTTATAGTCAGGAATTAGAACTGCAGTTTCTAGGGTATAGGGGGAGGCGATAATAGAGAGTTACTGTTTAATAGATTCCAGATCTTAGTTTTTCAAGATGAAAAGAGTTGCAGAAAATGATAAATGTATTTAACATCACTGAACTGTACACTGAAAAAAGATTAATATGGTGAAATGTATATGTACTTTCCTATAATAAAAATTTGGGAGAAAAATTCAACCTGTAAACTAAGGATTTAAAATGTTAGGAGGGAGTTATAAAAAACAAAAGAAAATGCTTGTGACATGTTCACAAAAAGGTCACAAAATTATATATATAGGGCAACCTAGGCTGTGTGTAAGTCTGAAAGAAAATGCCATGATGTTGACAGTCACTACCTCAAGGTGATAGAATTATGAGGTTTTTCTTTCTGTTTTCTAACATTTTCCTGTACTTGCCAGTTTTTTTTTACAGTGAACATGCATTACTTTATTGATTAACAACTGAAATAATAAACCCAAATGAAAGCTTTGGTCTCCCACATAGGCTGTTGATGAGACAGCTAAAATCTCTGCCTTTAGTTTGCAGGACAATGCTTAAGAAATGGTTTTTTTTTGGTTTGTTTGTTTGTTTTATAAATTTTTTATTTATTTTTTTGTTACAGATATTTTACTTTTTTCACCCCATTGGCACCCCCCCACCCCGCCCCATCCCCGGCTTAGTTGTCCATGTCCATTGGTCATGCATACATGCATATAAGTTCTGTGGTTTATCTCTTCCCATCCCCCCCACCCCCTCTTCTGAGGGATGTCAGTCTGTGCCCTATTTCCATGTTTCTGGGTCTACTGTATTCCTCAGACTGTTATGTTCATTATATTCCGTATATAAGTGAGATCATGTGGTATTTGTCTTTTTCTGCTTGGCTTCTTTCGCTTAGAATACTTTCCAGGTCCCTCCATGTCGTCTCAAAGGATAAGAGATCTTTCTTTCTTACCGCTGCATAGTACTCCATTGTGTATATATACCACAACTTCTTTACCCATTTGTCTACTGATGGACACTTGGGCTGTTTCCAGATCTTAGCTATTGTAAATAGTGCTGCTATGAACATGGGGGTACATATATTCTTTCTGATTGGTGTTTCAGGCTTCTTAGGGTATATTCCTAGAAGTGGGATCACTGGGTCAAATGGAAGTTCAATTTTTAATTTTTTGAGGTAACACCATATTGTTTTCCACAGCGGCTGCACCAGTCTGCATTCCTACCAGCAGTATATTAGAGTCCCCTTTTCTCCACATCCTCGCCAACACTTGTTGTTTGATGATTTGTTGATGGCGGCCATTCTGACAGGTGTGAGGTGATACCTCATTGTTGTTTTAATTTGCATCTCTCTGATGATTAGTGATGTTGAGCATTTCTTCATATGTCTTTTGGCCATTTGTATGTCCTGTTTGGAGAGGTGTCTATTCAGCTCCTCTGCCCATTTTTTAATTGGATTTTTTGTCTTCCTTTTGTGGAGTTGTATGAGCACTCTATATATATTGGAAATTAACCCCTTATCTGATACATCATTGGCAATGATGTTCTCCCATACAGTGGGTTGCCTTTCCATTTTGATGATTGTTTCTTTTGCTGTGCAGAAGCTTTTGAGTTTGATGTAGTCCCGTGTGTTCATTTTCTCCTTTGTTTCTGTTGCCTTAGGTGATATATCAGTGAAAATTCTGCTCCGTATTATGTCCGAAATTTTGTTGCCTACATTTTCTTCTAGAATTTTTATGGATTCACGGGTCACATTTAAGTCTTTTATCCATTTTGAGTTTATTTTTGTGTATGGTGTAAGTTGATGGTCTAGTTTCATTTTTTTGCATGTAGCTGTCCCATTTTCCCAACACCATTTGTTAATGAGGCTGTCTTTACTCCACTGTATGCTCTTGCCACCTTTGTCAAATATTGAGCGTATTGCCTTGGGTCCATTTCTGGGTTTTCAGTTCTGTTCCACTGGTCTATATGCCTGTTCTTGTGCCAGTACCAGGCTGTTTTGTTTACAGTCGCTTTGTAGTATAACCTGATATCTGGTATTGTGATCCCACCTACTTTGTTCTTCTTTTTCAAGATTGCTGTGGCTATTCGGGGTCTTCTTTGGTTCCATATGAACTTTTGAAATATTTGTTCTAGTTCTATGAAATATGTCGTTGGTATTGTGATGGGGATTGCATTGAATCTATAGATTGCTTTGGGTAGTATGGACATTTTAATGATGTTAATTCTTCCAATCCATGAACAGGGTATGTGCTTCCACTTTTTTATATCTTCCTCTATTTCTTTTTTCAATGACCTGTAGTTTTCTGCAAATAGGTCCTTTACTTCTTTGGTTAAGTTTATTCCTAGGTATCTTAATTTTTTTGGCGTGATGGTAAATGGGATTGTTTTTTCAGTTTCTCTTTCTGTGAGTTCATCATTGGTGTACAAGAATGCCGTCGATTTCTTGACGTTAATTTTGTATACTGCTACTTTGCCAAATTCATTTATTAAGTCTAGTAGATTTTTAATGGAGTCTTTGGGGTTTTCTATGTATAATATCATGTCATCTGCAAATAATGACAATTTCACTTCCTCCTTTCCAATTTGGATCCCTTTTATTTTTTCTTCATGTCTGATTGCTATGGCTAAGACTTCCAGTACAATGTTAAATAAGAGTGGCGAAAGTGGACATCCCTGTCTTGTTCCTGTTCCTTTTTTTTTTCCTCACCGGAGGACATTTTTCCATTTTTTGTTCAGGTAGAGTGGGAGGGAGAGAAAGGAACAGAGAGAGAGAGACATCGACGTGAAAGGGACACATCGAGTGGCTGCCACCCGCACAACCGACCAGGGCCGGGGACAAACTGCAACCGAGGTACGCGCCCTTAGCGGGAACCGAACCTGGGTCTCTCAGGACCACAGGCCGACGCTCTAACCGCTGAACCAAACCGGCCAGGGCTTGTTCCTGTTCTTAATGGAAATGTTTTTGGTTTCTGTCCATTGAGTATGATGTTGGCTGTAGGTCTTTCATATGTGGCCTTTATTATGTCTATATAGGATCCCTCTATTCCTACATTGCTGAGCGTTTTTATCAGAAATGGATGCTGGATTTTGTGGAATGCTTTTTCAGCATCTATTGATATGATCATGTGGTTTTTATTCTTCATTTTATTTATGTGGTGTATCACGTTTATTGATTTGCGAATATTGTACCAGCCTTGCATCCCTGGAATGAATCCCACTTGGTCATGGTAAATAATTTTTTTGATGTATTTCTGGATCCGATTTGCTAATATTTTGTTCAGGATTTTGGCGTCTATGTTCATCAGGGATATTGGCCTGTAGTTTTCTTTCTTTGTAGTGTCTTTTTCTGGTTTTGGAATTATAATTATGCTGGCCTCATAGAACGTGTTTGGAAGTCTTCCTTCTTCTTGAATTTTTTGAAATAGTTTGAGGAGAATGGGTGTTAGTTCTTTTTTGAATGTTCGGTAAAACTCCCCGGTGAAGCCATCTGGGCCTGGGCTTTTGTTTGCTGGGAGAGTCTTGATTACCTCTTCAATTTCCTTAGTTGTTATTGGTCTGTTCAAGTTTTCTATCTCTTCCGGGTCTAGTTTTGGGAGACTGTGTGTTTCTAGAAATGTGTCTATTTCGCTTAGATTGTCGAATTTGTTGCCATATAGTTGTTCATAGTAGTTGTTAATAATCTTTTGTATTTCCGTGGTGTTGGCTGTTACTTCTCCTCTTTCATTTCTGATTTTGTGTATTTGGGTTGTCTCTCTTTGTTTCTTGGTGAGTCTAGCTAAGGGTCCATCAATCTTGTTTATCTTTTCGAAAAACCAGCTCTTTGTTTCATTGATCCTTTGAATTGTTTTTTTGGTCTCTATGTCATTTATTTCTGCTCTGATCTTTACTATTTCCTTCCTTCTACTTGCTCTGGGGTTTTCTTTTTTTTTAATCCTCACCCGAGGATATTTTTCCATTTTTTGTACAGATAGAGTGGGAGGGAGAGAGGGGAAGGGAGAGAGAGAGAGAGAAACATTGACGTGAAGGGACACATCGAGTGGCTGCCACCCGCACGACCAACCAGGGCCGAGGACAAACTGCAACCGAAGTACGTGCCCTTAGCGGGAACCGAACACAGGTCTCTCCGGACCGCAGGCCGACGCTCTAACCGCTGAGCCAAACTAGACAGGGCTGGGGTTTTCTTTTTGTTTGCTTTCTAATTCTTTAGGTTGTGAGGTTAGACAGTCTATTAGAAATTTTTCTTTTTTTTTTGAGGTAGGCCTGTAGTGCTATGAACTTCCCTCTCAGAACTGCTTTCACTGCATCCCATAGATTTTGTGTTGTTGTGTATTCATTTTCATTTGTTTCCAGGAAGTTTTTAATATCTTCCTTGATCTCCTCGGTGACCCATTCATTGTTTAATAACATGCTCTTTATCCTCCATGTGTTGAAATGTCTTTGCATGTTATTGTTGCAATTGATTTCTAGTTTCATGCCATTGTGATCTGAGAAGATGCTTGATATGATTTCAATCTTCTTGAACTTGTAGAGATTTAGTTTGTGTCCTATCATGTGGTTTATCTTTGAGAATGTCCCATGTGCACTTGAGAAGAATGTGTATTCTGTAGTTTTGGGGATAATTCTCTGTAGATATCTATTAAATCCATTTGGTCTAGTGCTTCATTTAGAGTCTCTGTTTCCTTGCTAATTTTTTGCCTAGAGGATCTATCCAGTGCTGTCAACGTGGTGTTGAAGTCCCCTGCTATGATTGTATTGTTGTAGATTTCTCCTTGGAAGTCCTCCAGAAGATTTTTAATATATTTTGGTGCTCCTGTATTGGGTGCATATATGTTTATCAAGGTTATATCTTCCTGTTGAATAGATCCTTTCAATATTATGTAGTGACCTTCTTTGTCTCTAGTTATGGCCTTCATTTTGAAATCTATTTTATCAGATATGAGAATTGCTACCCCAGCTTTTTTTTTTCTTTCCATTTGCTTGGAAAATTTTTTTCCATCCCTTCACTTTCAACCTATGTGAGTCTTTTGTTGTGAGGTGGGTCTCTTGTAACCAACATATAGATGAGTCATGCTTTCTTATCCAGTCAGCTACTCTGTCTTTTTATGGGAGCATTCAATCCATTTACGTTTAAGGTGATTATTGATATGTACTTATTTATTGCCATTTTTGTTTTGTGTGGTTCTATTTTTCTTCCCATTTCTACTGCTAATTGCAGCAGTCCTTTTAACATTTCTTGCAGTGCTGGTTTGGTGCTAATGTATTCCCTTAGCCTTTTTTTTGTCTGGGAAGCTCTTTATTTGATCTTCTATTTTGAATGATAGCCTTGCTGGGTAGAGTAGTCTTGGATTCAGATTCTTGTTTTTCATGACTTTGATTACTTCATGCCATTACCTTCTGGCCTGTAGTGTTTCTTGTGAGAATTCAGCTGAGAGCCTTATGGGGTTCCCTTTGTAGGTAACCTGTTGCTTATCTCTTGCTGCTTTTAGGATTCTCTCTTTGTCTTTAATTTGTGGCATTTTAATTACTATGTGTCTTGGTGTGGGCCTGTTTGGGTTCTTCTTACTTGGGACTCTCTGTGCTTATTGAAGTTGAATGCCTTCTTCCTTCACCAAATTAGGGAAGTTTTCTGTCACTATTTTTTTGAATATATTCTCTAACCCTTGCTCATTTTCTTCTTCTTCGGGGACTCCTATGATGCGAATATTATTATGTTTCCATTTGTCCCACAGTTCTCTTAAGTTGTCTTTCTGTTTTTTAATAGTTTTTTCCTTTTGTTTTTCTGATTGGTTGATTTTTTTCTACCCTTTCTTCTAATTCACTGATCCGGTCCTCAACTTCCTCTACTCTGCTTTTTAAACCTTCCAAAGTGTTTTTCATTTCTGATATGTCATTTTTGATCTCTTCTTGATGATTTTTTTTTTTTTTTTTTTATCCTCACCCGAGGATATTTTTCCATTTTTTGTACAGATAGAGTGGGAGGGAGAGAGAGGAAGGGAGAGAGAGAGAAGCATCGACGTGAAAGGGACACATCGAGTGGTTGCCACCCGCACGACCGACCAGGGCCGGGGACAAACTGCAACCGAGGTACGTGCCCTTAGCGGGAACCGAACCCGGGTCTCTTCGGACCGCAGGCCGACGCTCTAACCGCTGAGCCAAACTGGCCAGGGCTCTTCCTGATGATTTTTAATTTCCACTTGGCTTATTTTCAGTGTCTCTATGTCCTTACTCATGCTGTTCAGCTTCTCAAGATCATGACTCTGAATTCTAGCTCTGTTAACATGCCTAATTGCTCCACATTGATCTCATGTTCAGTGGAGGTCTCTTGCTCTTTCATTTGGCTTCTGTTTCTGTGTTTCACCATTTTGGCTATCACTGTGGGCTTTGGAGCCTGTCAAGTTTTCCCTGTGGGTGTTGGTGTTCTGCTGTTTGTGGCTCCCTCTCCAGTATTTAGATGAGCGAGGGAGGACCCACGTTAAACACCACTGTCAAGTCTTACTTTCCTGGTTAAAGTTGCCAGCCCAGGAAAGGTACTGTTATCCTCTAGCTTTTTGCCGGGAGGCTAGCAGTCGAAGTTACTTGATGAGTTTTGGGTTGTCAGTTGATTGATAAGCTCCCTCATGTGCTCAGCACAAGGGGATTTCCGGAGGGTGGGGCAGATGCTGGTTGTTAGTGAGCCTCAATTAGCACTTCAATGGCCCACAGGGTGGGGTTGGATCTCCGAGGGAGGGGCTGCTGCCTCTCCTCAGAGCCCTGGGAAGGAGCAATATGCCCACTGTCCTGTGTAGCTGCACTCAGCAAAAGCTCTGAGTGCCCTCCAAATCCCGAGTGTCCCGACACAGTTCCAGTCCAGTCTGCCCTCCCTCTGCCGGAGCCCAAGGTGTGTGGCTGTGGCTGTTTTAGCCTCTGTCCGGCTCTGCGCTGTGGAGCCGCCAGGGAGTGTAACCAGAGGGTGCCGCTTCCAGCTAAGGCTGCTGCCGAGCTGTGGACCATGGGCTCCCAGCCCCCATCTCGCGCCTTCGCAAGGCTACCGGGATGGAGTCATGGTCCCTCGTTATATGGTCCTTGCAAGCTGCTTTTTCCCATCAATTTGTCTGTGTTATAGTTGTAATTCCAGTTTGGTTCTGGGAGAAGGTCTGTGTAGCTTCCGTTCACTCCGCCGCCATTTTTCATCTCCAAGAAATGGTTTTTAATAGTTTGTTTTTTAATCATTCAGAAACTACAGTGTAACCTAAAACTGCATTAAAAAATGTTATAGTGTGATATAAATATAAGGAATGGTTATAGATTTTAAATTATGATATTTGTATTTTAGGAACACGTTTATTTTGTGTTTTCAGAATTAATATATTGTAATCAACTATTTTTGGAAGTGAAAAATAAAAGGTAAAATGTACAAATATTTCAGCCTTAATAAAACATGGCTTTGTTTTCTTTTCAGTTTCCTCCAGCTTATACAGGCATATCTGAGGTGAATCAGCCTGCTGAATTAATGCCCCAGTTTTCTACAATTGAGTATGTGATACAGGTAACTTGTTTGTCACACATTTAATGAGTAGTGTTAAATACCGAGATTCTCTTGAAAGGCTTTGTCTTCCATATGGAGTTAAAGCGGTAAGAGCAGCAAGATCCTAAACATTAGGTTATGGTGTGTGTGCACTTTCTGGCATTGTTTTCAGGTCTTGGGAGAAGGCTATAAAAAAGGCAGCACTGATTTTTTTATTTATTATTATTTTTTTTTATCCTCACCTGAGGAAATTTTTCCATTTTTTGTACAGATAGAGTGGGAGGGAGAGAGAGGAAGAGAGAGAGAGAGAGAGAAACATCGACGTGAAAGGGACACATCGAGTGGCTCCCACCCGCACGACCAACCAGGGCCGGGGACAAACTGCAACCGAAGTACGTGCCCTTAGCGGGAACCGAACCTGGGTCTCTCCATACCGCAGGCCAACGCTCTAATCGCTGAGCCAAACCGGCCAGGTCAAGGCAGCACTGATTAAATTCAGTTCCTTTCACAGCCTTCTCCATTTCAGTTGATGGTACTCCACCTTCTAGTTGTTCAGCTTAAAAACCTTAAATTCATCCTTCTCTTTCTCTCTCTCTCTCTCTCTCTCTCATCCCATATCTAATTCATTAGGAAATGCCATTGCTTCTGTATTCAAAATTTATCCAGAATTTGTCTACTTCTTTCTTCCCACTGCTCCTATCCTGGGCCATTCACCACCTTTCACTTGAATTACTGGCATAGTCCCAACTATTCTTTCTTGTTTTACGCTTGTCCACTTAAATTTTTATTAACCCAGCAGCCAGAGGAACTCTAAAAACATACCATGTTTCCGGCCAGTGTGGCTCAGTGGTTGAGTGTTGACCCATACACCAAGAGGTCTCCAGTTCGATTCCCAGTCAGGGCACATGCCCAGGTTGTGGGCCTGATCCCCAGTGGGGGGCATGCAGAAGATGGCCAGTTGATGTTCTCTCTCATCGATGTTTCTGTCTGTTTCTCCCTCTCTCTCTAAAATAAAGGAAAAAAAAATTTTTTTTAAACATATCATGTTATTTCTGTATTCAGAAACTTCCAGTGCTAAAAATGGCTTCATTTTCACCCCGAGTAACATACAGTTTTTAGAGCCCTTTGTGAGCCAGCTCTGTGTTACCACTCTGACCTCAGATTTTGCCTGTGTCCTTATTCAGCAAGATGGGCCTCCTTGACTTGCCTCCAGCATGCCAGGAACAAGCATGCCAAGAACAAGCATGCCAGGAGCACTTGTGCCTGTGGGCTTTGCTCTAGCTTTTCTTTAGGCACACTCTTGTGGTCCTCCAGGTTTTTACTCAAATGTTACTTTTTTAATGAGCCTGCCCTGACCTACCATTTAATACTCGAACCTGCCCCCTACCTCCACTTCTGGCATTTGCAGTTCCCTTTCCCTTCTCCATTCCAGAAAGTTAGTTCTTTGAGGTTGGCAGAGGTCTTTGTTGTTTTGGTTCACTGATGTATCCCAGGATCTGGAACAGTGTCTGATGACACTTAGAAGGCTTTCAAAAACATGGAATAAATTGTTAGATACAAATAGTTTTTTCTTTGACTTTATTTTAATAGAACCTTACATTAAATGTCATTTGTTTTAGCTGTTCTTGTCCCCTGACAGTAACTGTAGATGAAGACTTTTTATTTGCATACCTGATTTGACTTAAAAGAGCTGGATATGTCTATCTCTAGATTGATTATAATGTTGTTTTTCTCTGCATAAAGCGAGGTCCACAGACTCCTCTAGTCTTTCTCTATGTGGTTGACACATGCCTAGAAGAAGAAGACCTTCAAGCACTCAAAGAATCTCTACAAATGTCCCTGAGTCTTCTTCCTCCAGATGCTCTGGTGGGTTTGATCACATTTGGGAGGATGGTGCAGGTTCACGAATTGAGTTGTGAAGGAATCTCCAAAAGTTATGTCTTTCGAGGGACCAAGGATTTAACTGCAAAGCAGATACAGGTTTGTGCTTTAAATTTGTTTTTTTTTTTGTTTGTTTGTTTGTTTTTTTTATCACCCGAGGATATTTTTCCATTTTTGTACAGATAGAGTGGGAGGGAGAGAGAGGAAGGGAGAGAGAGAGAGAAGCATCGACGTGAAGGGACACATCGAGTGGCTGCCACCCGCACGACCAACCAGGGCCGGGGACAAACTGCAACCAAAGTACGTGCCCTTAGCGGGAACTGAACCCAGGTCTCTCCGGACCGCAGGCCGATGCTCTAACCGCTGAGCCAAACTGACCAGGGCTGTTTTTTGTTTTTTATAATTCTCGCCTAAGGGTATTTTTCCATTTATTTTTAAATAGAGTGAGGAGTGGTGTGGGGGTGGGAGGAGGGTAGGAGAGAAACATTGATGTGAGAGAGACACATCGATTGGCTGCCTCCCTAATGACCCCAATCAGGGCTGGGGACTGAACTGCAACCGAGGTATGTGCCCTTGACCGGACTGAGCCCATGACTCTTTGGTCTGTGGGCCAACGCTCCAACCTCTGAGCCAAACCAGCCAGGCCTGTGCTTTAAATCGTATACAAGCAGAAGCAAGGGTATTTAAAAAAAATTAAGTAGTCCTTTCCTTTCAGTATTAGAGGAAATGAGTCTTTTTGGTTCTTTTTTAGGATATGCTTGGCCTGACCAAGCCTGCCATGCCCATGCAACAAGCAAGACCTCAACCACAGGAGCACCCTTTTGTTTCAAGCAGGTGAGGTACTGACATAGAGTTTTGCACATACAGTAGTTAGTATACAGGGAAATCCACTCAAGTGAGTAAAGAAAAACATTAGAATTTGTAGTTTCTTATTTTTAGAGAAAAAAATAAATTATTAAGCCTAACCAGTATTTAATGTTTAGTAATGTATTTAGCAACAGAACTTATGTATTAAGTATAACTGAATTATATATGTGTTCACATACATGTGGGGCGGGTTTGTTTGAATGTTTTTCCTGCTAATGTTCTATCATCTCAAAGGTTTTCCAGACCATGGGTTCAGTCATGCCCCTCCTCTTAAACATATGGCTGTTGTCCTTTTTGATTCTGAAGTAAAACTGGGAAAATTGAAAAGGTTTCTGTTGGGTGTCCTCAAACCTGAAACAAGGCACATAGTTCACTCGGCCCCTTGAGTGTCTGGGGCTGCCCTGGCCTGGATTAATATTCAGCAAACATGATAAAATGCATTGCCTGACCTGCTGGGAACAGTCTTGTACCCTGTTAAGAAACCAGTGTTCCCCAGCCAGTGTGGCTCAGTGGTTGAGCGTCGAACCATGCACCAAGAGGTCGCCAGTCAGGGCATATGCCCTGGTTGTGGGCCAAATCCCCAGTGGGGAGCATGCAGGAGGTGGCCAGTTGATGTTTTCTCTCATCAATGTTTCTCTCTCTCTCCCTTCCTTTCTCTCTAAAATCAATAAAGGGGGAAAAATTAAAAAAGAAAGAACAAAAAAAGAAACCATTGTTTCTCTCTATTACTCCCAAGGCTTAAGAGAAACACAAATTATGAATCTTTAGAATGATGAAGGTTATCCACATAATGAACGTTATGATTTGTTCCTATTTAAATTTATTCTTTTCCATGCTACATATATAAATTGCTAGATATATGAGAGAGGGAAGGAGGGAGGGAAAGAGAGTGGGGGAAACATCAATGTGAGATAGATACATCGATTGGTTGCTTCCTTCAGGAACCCAACCAAGGCGGGGATTGAACCTGCCATCCAGGCATATGCCCTTGGCAGACTGGTGCTCTACCAACTGAGCAAAATTGGCCAGGGCTAAGATGTATTTTTGAATAAAATTGCTTCGAGTTGTTTTGTTTTTGTAGTTAGAGATACCTTTGAAGAAAGAAAATTGCATGTTTTTCTATTCTGAAAATTTATTTTGAAGAGCCGTAACTATGTGTTACTTAGGGCTGAAGACCAGAGTACTTTTGTAAACCAGAATTGATGTGTCTATTCAAAATTGCACAGGTTTCTGCAGCCTGTTTACAAGATTGACATGAACCTCACTGACCTTCTTGGGGAGCTGCAGAGGGACCCTTGGCCTGTAACTCAGGGGAAGAGACCTTTGCGATCCACTGGTGTTGCTTTGTCTATTGCTGTTGGCTTGTTGGAGGTAACTGAGACTTTACTGGGACCCCTCAAACCATGCATACTTGGTATCAGAAGTTGTGTTTATTGGCCCTATTTGAAAATCAGTTGCGCCCGGCCAGTGTGGCTCAGTGGTTGATCATCGACCCATGCACTAAGAGGTCGCCCGCCGGTTCATTCCCAGTCAGGGCTCATGTCCAGGTTGTAGGCCCGATCCCCAGTGAGGGGCATGCAGGAGGCAGCCGATTGAAGTTCTCTTTCATCAATGTCTATCTCTCTCTCTTCCTCTCCTTTCCTATTGTCTAAAATCAATAAAGAAAAATTATTTTATTTATTTATTTATTTATTTATTTATTTATTTATTTATTTATTTATTTATATTTTATCCTCACCTGAGGACATTTTTGCATTTATCTTTAGATAGAGCAGGAGGGAGAGAGTGGGGAAGAGAGAGAGAGAAACATCATTGTGAGAGAGACACATCGACTGGTCGTCACCCACACATGATCCCAACTGGGGCAGGGGACAAAATGCTACCGAGGTACGTGCCCTTAGCAGAAACCGAACCCAGTACTCTCTGGTCCGCAGATTGATGCTCTAACTGCTGAGCCAAATCGGCCAGGGCAAGAAAAATTATTTTTAAAAAAAGATCAAGTTCTCATGAGAAACACAAAGTAATTAGGGCAATGGGAAGTGCTAACAGTAATTAATAAAAGTGTACAAAACCTTCAGGTTGGAAGAGAGAAGGCTGCTTCTCTGCATTGTCATCTGTGTTATTCTGTAATATTAGTATTCAGTATAGCTGATGAGAATTCATCTTTGTAGTATTTTTTTAGGGAAGCAGAAACATACTTGGGGTGGAGTTGCCTGCTTTTACAATGTTGCCATTTATTGTTTTAGGGCACTTTTCCAAATACAGGAGCCAGGATTATGGTGTTTACAGGGGGTCCCCCGACCCAAGGTCCTGGAATGGTGGTTGGAGATGAATTAAAGGTTCCTATTCGTTCTTGGCATGATATTGAGAAAGATAATGCACGTTTTATGAAGAAAGCAACCAAGGTAGGTGCTCCTGGATACAGGCTGTAATCAAGTTGTGGTAACCCAGTGTTGGGTTTGGGTTCCTCTGGAGTGATAGCTATTTTGTTGAGGCATGCTTTGTGGTCAGCAAGTTGCTCTTGCTGAGAAGATTTTGGCTGCTGTTAAATTACTACCCTAATTCTGAGAACTTAGAGTGGGTGGCCTTAAAACTGCCAAAAGTATTTTGAGATTGAAACTCCATTTTAATTATTTAAAAAAAATCTTCATATTCCTGTTTTGATTATATCTCTTTGGTATAATGAGGCATACCTAGTGAATAATGTTACTGTTTCATAAAGATGGTTTACTTCTTTTCACAGCACTATGAAATGCTTGCTAATCGAACTGCTACAAATGGCCACTGCATTGATATTTATGCTTGTGCCCTTGATCAAACTGGACTTTTGGAGATGAAATGCTGTGCAAATCTTACTGGGTATGTTGACAGCAAACACTTGGAAGTGTGAGGGTGTTTATTTTAAGAAAAGAGATGTGTGATGGAAGGATAGGAAAGGGGATGGCTGTCTTACATAAGTGTTCAGATAGCTCCAGGCTGTGGCTTCAGTGGCTTAGAAGGTGTGTGGGCCTCTTGGAGGACGAGACAGTGGTGAATAGGAGGTCTCAAGGGTTCACTACGAATAAATCATTCTAACTAATCATTATCAGATTAATTTCATTTATTTTTTTTTTCTTTGAATGTTTTCATTGATTTTGATTTTTATTATTATTTTTGAGAGAAAGAGAAATATCAATGTAACTGAGAAACATCCATCTGCTGCCTCCTGCACATCCCCTACTGGGGATTGAGCCTGCAACCTGGGCATGTGCCCTGACCAGGAATCGAACTGGGACCTCTCAGTCTATGGGACTGACACTCAATCCACTGAGCCATACCAGCTGAGCGTTCATTTCTTTCTTAAAGTTGTTACAGATACCAGAGCAGGAAAGAAAGTAAGTACAGTGTATGTGGCCTTCAGCAAGGTACTTCTTTGTGAGAAGGGGGAAAATTGGGTCTGAATGCTGGAACAATTAAGAGACCCTTCACCTGGCTTTAGTGACCTTTCCTCATGAGTAGCACTGAGCACACGCTAAACCTAGAGGGTGCATCACAGGGTGTGCTGCTGAATTAGAGCCTAAGTCCATAACGTGCACACAGATCACAGTGTAGAGCCATGATTTTCAAAGTGCAGTGGTGTCTGGCCAGCAACCTTCAGGGCTCCTGGAGACTGCTTAGAAATGTATGTCTTCAGGCCTCACTCCAGACCTGAATCAGGAACTGTGGAAGTGCAACCTGACAATTGGTTTTAACTAGGGATTCTGGTGCACATGAAAGTGAGCGAACCACTGATGTACAGCACTGTTCTGAAGCTGGGGAATCACATTAGAATAACCTGAAGAACTTGAAAAACTACTTTTGCTTTGGGTCTTCCCAGAGATTCTGAATTAGTTAACGTGGGTGTGGCCTGGGCATGAGCACTTTTAGTGATTCTACTGAGGAGCAGAATTTGAGAACCACTGGTGTGGACCCTTACTACTCAAAGTGTAACTGAGCACAAGTAGCATCAGCCCACCTGAAAGCTTATTAGGAACACAGCATCTTGAACCTTACCCTAGATCTGTTGACTCAAAACCTGCATTTGAATATGATCCCAGGTGATTTATATGCACACAATAGTTTGAGAAGCACTGGTATAGGGCTTTGTGTGGGCCTGTGTTGCTGCTAGTCCTCACCGAGTAAAGAGAGGAGGGAGGAAGATAGAACCAAGTTACTTGAAGCTGTCTTGGAAAGCAGCAGATGTGTTAGGTGACACTAGCTGTATCAGGTGAACTTCTACAGTGCCCTCCAGGAGTTCATGGAGCAGCCACACAAAAGCTTTAGTGTACTTGTGAACATTCCTGAGTTTGTACACCAAAGTTTATGTGTATGTATATTTTTTCTGTGGAGTGGAACCATCATTTCCATCAGATTTTCAGTTAGGTCTTTGACTCCTGAATGACTTTAGTATTTAGGTCACATCATCTTTTGCACAAATATAGAATCAGGGAGGTGTGTTAGCAGTGATATTTAAAAAAAAAAAAAAAGTAGAGGTTTTCGTAGATAACTAACCTAAAACAAGCCAACAGTTTGGGATGACTTCCAGCAAAGACAAGGTGATCCTATACTGTGTTATAGGAGTTGCTTATCTTCAAAGAAGATCATAGTCTTGATTTCCTTGATGCTTGTCACTCCTTATTTCCATTGTGTCATTTCCCTTTCTGACCATTTTTATTCAAAGTGACATATAGATGAACTGGAGATGTTCAAAAGGGAGCAGTAAGAGTGATGGAGACAGCCTGAAACTATGTTATATGGAGAATGATTGAAGGAGCTAGAAAAGATGGCTAAAGACATATGGGGTGTGAGAACTATTCAATAATTGCAGGCCTGTTCTGTGGAGATGGAATCAGATCTGTATGTGACCATAGGGAAGAACTAGAGTCAGTGCTGGAAGCTGCTAGAAAACAGAATTTTACGGTATAAAGGAAAACCTTTCTTAGCAGTCAGCACTCTCTGAGCTTGGAATGGACTGCATCTCCCGTACTGGAGATGTCTAATCTGGATGATAATTTGGCAGCTGTTTTGGTAGAGGGCAGGTGTGAGTCAGTGTTAGGTTTGTGTGATTGTGACGGAAACCCCAAACAGATTTTTTTCTCTCTCATTGGAGGTAGGCAGCAGCGCAGGAATATTAATTTCATCATTATCAGGAGCTGAGGCTCCTGTGTTGCTCCACCACCTCAATGTGCTGCTAGGTTCTAGCCATGTCTATAGCAGCAGGAAGGAGGAAGGGTTGAATAAGTACACATCCCTTCCTGTCAGAACACCCCCTTCTCCTTAAATCACAAGGGCCACTTCCAATAGGCACAGCTGAGTCACACAGCCATATGCCAAGCAGTCAGGGAAATAGTCTTTATTCCAGGAATCCAAGGATCCCATGATAAGGAAGGTGGGAAGGGTATATATTTGAGGCCAAATAGCAATCACTATCAGTGGAGGAGCTTGACACTGAAATAGCTAGACCAGATTATCTTGTGTTCTTCCCAATTCTGAGATCCTGTTTAATGAATTTGCTGTGCTTGTGTGCCCAAATACATGAAATGACTTTTTTTTCCTAATATGTTTTTATTGATTTTAGAGAGTAAGGAAGGAGGAGGGTGGAGAAAGAGAGAGAAACATCCATTGGCTGCCTCTTGCATGCCCCCTACTGGGGATCAAGCACGCAACTCCCATGTGTCCTGACAGCCATTTGAACAGTACCCTCTAGGTGTACGAGAGGATGTTCATCCAACTGAACCACACCAGCCAGGGCGAAATACTGAAATTCTGAACAATATTTTTCTCTAACTTCAAAAAGAGATGACTATAGCCCTGGCCGGTGTTGCTAAGTGGTTAGAGTGTTGGCCTGCGGACCAGAGAGTCCCAGGTTTGTTTCCCGCTAAGGGCACATACCTTGGTTGCAGTTTGTCCCTGGCCCCTGTTGGGGTTGTGTTGGTGGCAGCCACTCAATGTGTCTCTCTCACGTCGATGTTTCTCTCTCTTCCTCCTCCTCTATCTGAAGATAAATGCAAAAATGTTCTTGGGTGAGGATAAAAAAAAAAAAAAAAGATGAATATAGATATTTATAAGCCAGAAAAAGTAATTCATGTAAAGCCAGAGGTTCACTGTTTTGTGGCAATAAATTAAACTGAAAAGGATTTCCCATAGGCCTGTGTATTTTCCATACCAAAGAAGTATGAGAAGAGTTGGAGATGTTTTCTCAGTAGATGACCTATTAAACCTGCACCTGTGGGTTTATTGATTGGAGGTTTTGGGGGTTTTGTTCGTTTGTTTGTTTACTTTTTATTTTGAAATAATTGCAGATTCACAAATTGTAAAAATAGTACATAGAAATCTGTTTATACTGCTGGTCTATCTACTCCCAGTGGTATCATATGTAAATACAGAGTACACTGTCAAAACTAGGGTATTGACACTGGCACAATACAGTTTGCTCTATCATAGACCTTGCTTGGATTTTACCAGTTTTTATACATGTTTGTGTGTGTGTGTAGTTGTATGAGAATTTTGTTGTCTCTGTAGATTTGTGTAACTGCCACAGTGATCGAGATACAGAACTGTTCAAAAGTATTCTGTTTTTAATATTTTAAAAATAGTGTCTTTCCTAAGTACAAATTGAATTTTCTGTTTCCATTTAAGTTAGTAGCACTTTTATGGACATGGTTTCCTTTTTTCCCTTAATCTTTAAATTATTGTTTGTAAATACTGAGGGAGCATCTGAATGGTTTTCAACCATCCTAAATATTCACTTTTTTTCTTTTCCAGAGGCTACATGGTGATGGGAGATTCTTTCAACACATCTCTCTTCAAGCAGACATTCCAAAGAATTTTTAGTAAAGATTTTAATGGAGATTTCCGAATGGCATTTGGTGCTACTTTAGAAGTAAAGGTACAATAAATTGTTTAAACTTGAGTGGAAGAATAGTGTTCTTCTTTATTTAGTAGTCAGACTTGTGAAAGCCTCAGCCTGCCAGATACAGGTAAATTAAAAGGTTCCCAACAACATGTATTCATTCTAAATCTTTGATTCTTGAGGATGGCCTATATATTTATTAATGTTCTAAACAAAGAGTTGTCTGGCTCCCCTATAGGCTGTACTGTGCTCTGCTGTAGGATAGCAGGCCTTAGAAGGGGTGGTGGGTTGAGCACAGAGGCAGCCACACTGTGTGGAGCATTCTCCCAGCTGTTGGTATGGGTCACTGCATGCACAGAACCTTGGTTTATGTTTAGTGCCAGCCTGAAGTATACCTAGAGTGCTCTAAAACAGTGCAGATTGTGAGTTTGGATTTTGTTTTACCATGTACGGACTGATAGAGCATGATGTTCTTGATTATAAGTCGTTGAGAAAACAAAAGGGGCTATTAGAACATATGATTGGAATTAGTACTTTGAGAGTTAAGTCATCTTGGTTAAACTTCAAACAACATTCTCAAATGTTTGGGGGTGGTTTTTTTTGTTGTTTTGGTTTTTTTTTTTTAATTTTTCTTTATTGAGTTTAGAGAGAGAAGAAAGGAGAGATAGAAACATCGATGAGAGAGAGCATTGACTGGCTACCTCCTGCATGCCCCCCACTGGGAATCGGCCCTGACCAGGAATCGAACCAGCGACCTCTTGATGCATGGAGTGAGCCACACCGGCTGGGCTTGTTTTTAAGATGAAGAGGAGTGGACTTTGCTGAAATGAATTCCATTTAAAAAGTCTTAACTGTGTTTGTTGGCCTTGTCATTGTGTTGGAGTTCATGAATTAAGTTTTTCTTTTCTTTTTTTTTATACTGGTTTTGAGAGTATTTTTTTAATTATTTTATTTTCTGTAGCCTTCTTTTATTTATTTATTTTTATTTAATTTATTTTTGTTACAGATGTTTCTCCTTTTTTCCCCACTGATACACCCCTCCCCCACCCTCCCTGCCCTGTCCCGTTTGTTGTCCATGTCCATTGTTCATGCATACATGCATATAAGTTCTGTGGTTTATCTCCCCCCTCCCTCTTCTGGGGATTGTCAGTCTGTACCCCACTTCCACTTCTCTGGGACTACCCTGTTCCTCAGACTGTTATGTTCATTATATTCCACAAATAAGTGAGATCATGTGATATTTGTCTTTCTCTGCTTGGCTTGATTTGCTTAGGATAATACTCTCCAGGTTCCTCCATGTCATCTCAAAGGATAAGAGATCTTTCTTTGTAACAGCTGCATAGTAGTACTCCATCGTGTATGTGTACCACAGCTTTTCTTTTTTTTTTTTTTTATCCTCACCCGAGGACATTTTTCCATTTTTGTACAGACAGAGTGGGAGGGAGAGAGAGAGAGAGGAAGAGAGAGAGAGGGAAACATCGATGTGAAAGGGACACATCGAGTGGCTGCCACCCGCACGACCAACCAGGGCCGGGGACAAACTGCAACCAAGGTACATGCCCTTAGCGGGAACCAAACCCGGGTCTCTCCGGACCGCAGGCCGACGCTCTAACCGCTGAGCCAAACAGGCCAGGGCCCACAGCTTTTCTATCCATTCATCTACTGATGGGCATTTGGGCTGTTTCCGGATCTTAGCTATTGTAAATAGTGCTGCTATGAACATGGGGGTACATATAGTCTTTCTGATTGGTGTTTCAGGCTTTTTAGGGTATTTTCCTAGAAGTGGGATCACTGGGTCAAATGGCAGTTCAATTTTTAATTTTTTGAGGTAACACCATAGTGTTTTCCATAGTGGTTGCACCAGTCTGCATTTCCACCAGCAGTGTACTAGAGTCCCCTTTTCTCCACACCCTCGCCAACACTTATTGTTTGATGAGAGTGTTTATGACAGCTGGGGACAGTGAAACAAAGATGGGCTTAGGATAGAAGAAGCAATACACAGGATTGCTTTGACTCTTTAGAAGTGTTATAGGAAAGAAATGAGCCCAGACAGGGTTGCTTTGGCTCACTGGAAAGTCAGAGAAAAGGACCTTGGAGAGAGGTTCAGGAGGTTGGCCCAAGACAAGCTATTGCTGCCCATTGCTCCCTTGGTTGCAAGTCTAGTGCAGACCCTAAGAGTTTAGGAGGTGCATACCTGAGAGGAAAGAAAGGTGTGGGCATGTTCCTAAGAGGGAGAGTGCCTGAATTACTTATTTTTAAAGCAACACAAAGCAGTATATTCACTGATTAGAAGTTGTAAGTAATTATGTCTTTGTACGTGGAATTAGAAAAAAATGTAGTATTGTTAGTAGAATTGTTACCTTCTATGTATACAATGATTTAAAAATTGAGAAAGTTGAAAATTCTGCATCCACTGTGGAACAAAGATAATGAAGTTTCTAAGGGAGGATTTTTACTAAAGTCTTAATCAGATCACATTGTCCCTGGAAAAGTTTGTAAGAGCATTTGTGTACCATAATCCATGTGGGATTTTCTCTTGGTGTAATGATAATGCTGCTGTATTTTTCCTCTAAGCTTTAGTTGTGGCCTTTATGAGAGCGGGTTGGTTCTCTGGTTTATAACTATACTCTTATTTAATTCTGTTTTAGACCTCCCGGGAACTGAAGATTGCGGGAGCTGTTGGTCCTTGTGTATCTCTGAATGTGAAAGGACCATGTGTGTCAGAAAATGTAAGGAAAACTTTCTCCATCACCCTCACCTCCCGTACCCTGGGATTAGCCCATTAGAAATGTCAGAGCCTGATGACCTTGCATTGTGTTACCTGTTTGGATGAGTCTGGTGATGGGAGAAGGGCTAATGATGATCACAACTCTGAGAGGTAGTTTTTTTTTCCCTCACCCAAGTACATTTTTGCATTTATCTTCAGATAGAGTGGGAGGGAGGGAGGGAGGGAGAGAGAGAGAGAGAGAGAGAGAGAGAGAGAGAGAGAGAGAAACATCGATGTGAGAGAGTCGCATCAATTGGTTGCCACCCACACGATCCCAACTGGGGTCAGGGACAAACTGCAACCCAGGTACATGCCCTTAACAGGAACTGAACCCGGGACTATCCAGTCCGCAGACCAACACCCTAACCGCTGAGCCAAACAGGTCAGGGCCTGAGAGGTGGTTTTATTTTCATCTGTCCATCTGTCTAAAGGGTCAGAGAGGAGGAAACTGAGGCCGAGAGAGATTAAGTATCTTTTTTTGTTGTTGTTGTTAATCCTCACCTGAGGATATTTTCTTTTTTTATTTTAATTTTTTAATTTTAATTTTTTTAATCTTCACCGAGGATATTTTTACATTTATCTTCACACAGAGTGGGAGGGAGAGAGAGAAACATCGATATGAAAGAGACATATCGATTGGTTGCCACCCACATGACCCCAACCAGGGCTGGAGACTAACTGCAACCGAGGTATGTGCCCTTGGCCGGAATCGAACCCGGGACTCTTTGGTCCGCAGGCCAATGCTCTAAGCACTGAGCCAAACCAGCCAGGGCTCTCCTTTGATTTTTAGAGAGTGGAAGGGAAGGAAGGAATGGGAGAGAAAGAAAGAGAGACATCAATGTGAGAGAGACATGGAAGCCCTGCATGCTTCCCGATGGGCCGGGATCGAACCTAGGTACGTGCCTTTGACTGGGAATCGAACCGATGACCCTTCAGTGTGTGGGCCAACGCTTCAACCACTGAGTCACACTGACCAGGGCAGAGAGGTTAAGTATCATGCTCAGGGTTAAAACTGATATGGAGGAGCTAGAGTCTAGGTCCCCCTAACCCCGCTATCCATGCTTGGGTCTCTGTGCCAACGAATCACAAAGCAGTGTATTCAGCACAAGGTAAGCATTCAGCAATAAATCCATGTGCTTGTTGCCCTTAGAGATGATACCTTTGTCTCAGTTCTCACGTATCATTTTGAGTTGGTTGTGCAGTGAACACTGTTGTATAAGCAGACATCTATGTTCTTTGAGTAAAAGTTTCTAATGTATACACACACACACATACACATATATATACATACATATATCAACAAATATATATACAAACAAAGTGACCACTAGAGGGTGAGATGGCTTTGCTGATGGCCTGCTTCCTCTGATTATACTTCAGTTGCCAAGAGACAAACCATTTATTGTGATGAGGCCTGTTCAGGCTGGCACTGGGCTGGAGTTATCACAACCATGTCTTTCCCTCATTGTCCTCTTCAAAAAAAGGGTGGACGGTAGAGCCAGATGTGGATTCAGTGCACAGGTTTTTGACTGCTAGCTCTGTGGCCTGGACAAGGAACTTAATCAGTCTGGGGGTCCACGTCTTTATCTGGGAAATGGAGATAATATTAGTACCATTCTTTATACTCTTAGAAGGATTAAATGATTTATTTCAGGTAAAGCACTTATAACAGTGCCTGGCACAATGGAAGCCCACTCTAGATTTTATTATTTTCTTCATCAGCAACGAACATTCACTTAGTAAGTGCTTAGATAAAGTTTTTGTTGAGCTTGACAGAGGCAAGCAATTTGAAGGAACATTTGTGTAATATCCTGGGTGAGGCAGGTTGCTGCACCAAAGCCCATCTCATAAGTCACTTTACCCCAGTGTATTGAAGGACTTGTACCCCTATTGCCTGGCGGGGCTTTATGAGGCTGCATAGTTAAAATACTTTTGATAACCTTGAAATCTGCCTGATGAAGACTTCCTGAAGTAGTTTAAGAAGATAATTTTATGAATTAGTACAAGCTGTTTAACTGATCTAGGATCCAATAGGCATTAGCCGTGAAATTTTTGGATGGGGAATAGAGGATGCAAAAAAAGAGAAAAATACAATTTTTAAACATGCAGAGAAGTTTAAGGAAAAGTATAATGAATTCCTGTGTACCCACCATTTAGAATCAATAATTGTTAACTTTCTCTCATAATTGCTCTGTCATCATGATTAGCCACGTGTGCTTTATCCATCTGGTTATCACCTACTTGCCATATTTGCTTTATGATCTGTTTTTTCAGAACCTTTGAAAACAAGTTGCAGACAGACATCATGACACTTCGTCTTTCAGTGCTTCAGTATGCATCTTCTAAAAATAAGGATGTGCAGTACCACATTATTATCAAACTTAAAATAATTTCCTAATATCTAGTCCATATTTTTTCCCTAATATCCCCTCAAATGCCCTCTAACCATTTGGTATTATTATCCTTAGTCATTTTCAATCTAGAATAGTCTTTCTATTGTTTAATTTATGTGTGGCTTTTGTTTTTACTTGGTTTTGTTTTGTTGATTTCTTGAAGAGACAATGCCCAGTGTTTTCTATAATAGAGCATCTCATATACTCTGTATGTCTGATTGTTTCTTCGTGGTGGTGTTTGAGATGTTTCTTTTCTCTCTGTTTTCTTTAAAGTGGAAGTTAGGTTTGAAAGGGTGCTTAGATTCAGGCTGAACCTTTCTGTCCAGCATACTTGGTGAGTGATCTGTATACTTCATGCTGTGTTTCATCAGGAGGCGCTTCAGTCCTGTTATCCTGTGTTAGTGAAGCTGTGTTACATCGTGTGGTGAAGGTGATGACTGTCCCACGTCATTCTATTGTAAGGGCACATTTCCCTTTGCCATTGGCAAGAAAATCTTGTTTGCCTTTCACCTAATGGTTTTAGTGTCCAGTGATTATCCTTACATGAATCAGTGTATTTCATTGGCGATTATAAAATGGTAATTTCCTAATTCTGTCTTTATAGTTCCTCTGATAAAGGCAGGGTAAATGCTTATGTAAGGAATTTGTGTATTATTCAGAAAATGTACCTTTGGAGCTTTGCAGGGTTTGTGGCTACCTGGGCCTCGGAGCTGTAGGGGAAGAAAAAAGTTTTTTTCTTTACCTGTCTTAGCTTCATTGACTTGGGCTCTGAAAATTAGACTGACAAAAGACAGATTAACAAGAGAAAGACAAGCAGAAGTTTATTTACATGTGTACCACACATATACACATCACACCTATATACTCAGTGACGAGCAACTTTCAAAGGGATGGTTAGAACTTGGGACTATAGCTTCTTAACAAAAAACAGTAAATTTGTAGAAAAGTGGAAAGACAGAGGAAAGGGACTTTGAGCTTATAGGGTATTAAATTGTAGAAAAGTAGAGATAAGAGGGAAACTAATGGAAGGTAAGATTATTTCAGCAAGGTTTGTTTTGTAGATTCCTCTGGTGCCTTTTCTGGACTGATAAGCATCTAATGTCTTTGGTGATTAAAAATCATTCTGCCTTTCCTGGTAGAGAGGGGAGGGCAGAGAGTTTTTCTTGTGTCTGCTCTTTTTTAATTGCCTTCAACTCAAAATAATCATTATATGAGGGGTGTATTTTGAGGTTGCATACTCTGAACCCCTGCTCTCCTCATTTGAAACTTTAAGAAATTCCATATATTAAAAATTGAGTTGGTAAGTGTGGAGAGAGATTCAGGAGAATGGGTTAGCAAGGCAAGAAAGGCATGCAAGCTTCTTTTACTTTGCCATTTTTCCTGGGTGTGGCTCTTTCAGCAGATGTTACCTGCTTCTTTTAGAAAAAGCTGCTAAAAGGGAATCCCGTGAATCCATCCATCCCATAGTCTTGCTTTGCTAACACTGATGAAACAGTTTGTTCTCTCCACTCTCCACTTTAGAGCTGTTACCTGATTTCACTTAAGAATCTTCCCTTTCCCCTCTGACCATTGCTTCCCTGAGATTACTGGTTCTGTGGCCAGATATAAAGTTTCCTGACATGGCTTTCTAGAGACCAGACTAACATCAGCTCTACTCAGATGCACTTTGGGTGGATTGAGAGTAACATAGAGGTAATATTATGGAGGAGGGGAGTGCTTCACCCAAGAAAGATGGCCTCTGTGGTGTGGAAGAGGGACTCAGCCCAGGAATCCTGGCAACTGTCCCTTCAGCTCTCTCTCCAGAGCCACAAACCCAGTCTCTCCTCATGCAACTCGAGTCTGTTCTACACTCCTTCCACTGGAGCCCAGGGTCACTTTAGAAAGCTTCCATTTGAGATGATGGACTGAATGTATACTTAAGATTCTACTGAAATGACAGCAAAGGTATAAAGTTATGCAGCTCAACAGGTTGGGAGTTGAGAGAGCGTTCCATCAAGGGACCAGAACATTTAAGGATTTTTTAGAAGGTTAAAAGCAAAATGGTATCAAAGATGGTGGATTGAACATATGCACAAACCTTTAACTCCACCCCAGACCTCTAGAAATAACAGGAAAGAGATGAAAAAATTTAATAATGCTGCTGAATCCTATGAGACCCCTGAAAGAGACATGGGATTGGATGAAAGAGGAAAAGACAGCCCAAAACAAAGGAGGAAGAGGGTACCTATGCTGGGTGGGAAGTGCTTTGAGGGGCTCCAGGGCTCCCTGGCATCTCACAGACAAAGGTGAGGGACGTGCAGGGAGGGGGTTTGTGTGAGGAGGAGGGGATATTTGGAAATGCTCATGCAGGGCTTCAAAGGTCCAGTAGGACTAGGGTGAACCTGAACACCCTGGGGTTCCCCTGTCAACCCAGGACCTCAAACCTCATGTGATACATTTTTCTCTTTGACAGCCTTTTAGCTATGTTCTAATCTTCGTGAACTTCACCCTCATCTCTGTTGACTAAACATTAGCTCTTCTCAGTTTCTTTGCCTCAGCAGGAAGTTACCCAGAAAGTGGCCTTATCTCTGGGGACTCAGAAATTTACTCCTCAGGTGTTCAATTTCTATCATCCCTTATACACTTGCTTCTCTGGTTCCAAATCTAATGAATTTGCCCTTGAACCAGCAACTCCAAATACCAGTACCCCAGAGCTTTCTATAACCTAGGATTGCTGGCTTTTTACAAACTAACAGAGCTTAGCTGAGAGAAAAACTTAATAAAATTTTTTTTGCAAGGAAAAGAAAAATATCATCACTCTTAATGCATAATCACATTACTTTCTAAACATGGTATTCCTCAGTTTGATGAGATATGTTAAAATGTGTAATACTTGCTATCTCTAGAATGATAGAATGCATGTTTCAGAGTCTAGTGATCTCAGTAGGTAATTCTAGGTACCCTAGATCTTTGATACCCACAGCCTTTTCCTCCAGATGGCATGCTTAAAACAGTGATATGCTTACATTTTAGTGAGCCTCATATTTATTACTGGGAGCCATTTAACTACTCAGTAAAAAGCAGCCTTCAGCCCAGCCAGTGTGGCTCAGTGGATTGAGCATTGCCCCATGGACTGAGAGATCCTGGTTCAATTCCCAGTCAGGGCATATGTCCTGATTTCAGGCTTGATCCCCAGTAAGGGGCATGCAGGAGGCAGTCAATCAATGTATCTCTTTCATCAGTGTTTCTATCTCTCCCTCTCCCTTCCTTTCTAAAAAATTAATTAAAATACATATAAAATTAATATTTAATAGCTAACATTCTTAACTATTTCTTATTCTAATAATGATGAAAGAAGTATAAAAACTTTCATGCTTAGCAGAGATAATTCTTTTTCTTTTCTACTGTTTACCTTTTCCCCAACCCTGATTTGATTCTATCATTTGACTTCAGTGTTATGTACCATATGTGCATGTATATGTGTATGTGTAAATATAGAGATATATCTTAGTGATGTAATGAAAATTGATGAGAGTACCAGTATAAAAAGCTTAAAATATTGTAAATACAAATGTTAAACCATATTCTAATCCATAGTTGTACTTTTCAGTTAAATTTTCATTTGGAATGAGATATTCTTAAGTGTCCTATTCTCAGCATCTGTGCTTCTTCATCAGCATTTAACAACAGGAGTAGCTTTTTTTTTAAAATTCCTCTTCTCACCCCTAGGAACTTGGTGTCGGTGGCACAAGTCAATGGAAAATCTGTGGTCTGGATGCCACATCTACACTTGGCATCTACTTTGAAGTAGTCAATCAGGTGAGTTGGATTTCTTCATGAGTATTTATGTCTCAGTGTTGTGTTTTCTGATTTATTACAAGACCCATGGCCTCTGGCTTCTTTCTGCACAAACTGATGCTACTTTGGGCTTATGTTTGCCTGTGACCAGTCTGGCATGGTCTCTTTAATTCCCTCCAGGGTTTGGTCCAAGTTAGACAGAAAGTGTTTTCCTCACTTTATGTTGAACTGACAAGGTCATTAGAAGAGTAATTGCTTTTATCAGTCATTGTTATATTGGTGAATTTTTTAGTGTGTTAATTCCTTCTCCAGTGTTTTATTTTTTAAAAATTCAAACATACAGAAAAATTGAAAGAATTGTATAGCAAAAACCCATACATCTACCACTTAGATTCCATAATTAATATATACTGTATTTGCTTTGTTACATATCTATCCATTCATCATTCCACCTTGTTTTTGATGCATTTCAAAGCAAATTGCCGTCATCAGTGTGTTTCATTCCCAGACACTTCAGTATGCATATCGTTAACTTGATATCAGTAATTATTTGAATTTGTTGTTGTTTTTTTTTAAGGTAAAATGTATATACAGTGAAATGTGCAGATCTTAAATGTACCATTCAGAATTCAAGAACTTACCATCACTGCCATATCAGTCATTTGAGGAAGAGCCCAGTGGGTTCTGACTGTTTTATTTGAGTCATGCCTGTAACAGTGATGCAGTATATGGCCTCTCACCCTGCAGCACAACGCCCCGATTCCCCAAGGAGGCCGAGGCGCCATCCAATTTGTCACGCAGTATCAACACTCCAGCACTCAGAGACGCATCCGTGTGACCACCATTGCCCGAAAGTGAGCAGCCCCAATTTCCTTTCTGTTGATCTACTGATTTATGTTTCGCCCTAGGAAAGATAATTTAACATCTGTTAATTTATCTTTGCAATTCCATTAAATGTTTTTTACCAGTTCTCACTGGCTCATTCAATTGGAAGAAGAGGAATTGTTAGCTAACCCAGTTAGGCTGATGGCACTTGCCCAGAGGAATCATCTTTCAGGAAGAATAAATTCATTCAAAATTATTTTTCTTTGTGTTTTGTTTTTCCATTGGCTTTTTTTTCTTTTTTTCTTTTTTAGATAGAATGGAAGGGAGGATGGGAGGGAGGGAGGGAGGGAGGGAGGGAGGGAGAGAGAGAGAGAGAGAGGAGAGAGAAAAAGCAAAAAACATCAATGTGAGAGAGACACACTGATTGGTTGTGTCCTGCACAACCCCACTGGGGCTGGGGATCGAACTTGCAACCCACGTCCGTGCCCTTGACCATGAACCCACGGCCCTGTGATCCTCGGGCTGCTGCTCTAACCACTGAGTCAACCGGGCCAGGGCCAAAATTATTTTTTATTATTTTATTTATAAGGAACCCATAAATACATCCTTGTAAAAGATTCAAGCAGCACTTAGGTATACAAAGAATGGGTCTTGCCCTGGCCAGTGTGATTCTTGGTTGAGTGTTGTCCTATGCATCGAGAGGTTGCCAGTTCAATTCCTGGTCAGGGCACATACCCAGGTTTTGGGTTTGATCCCTAGTGGGGGTGTGTCCAGGAGGCAACCAATTGATGTTTCTCTCTTTCACATTGATGCCCCACCCTTCTTTTTGTTCTAAAATCAATAAAATACATTAAGTAAAAAAGAATAAATCTTTTCACACACCCTCCCCAGAAGTAAAATGTGATTACTGTACTGGATTTAGCGTCACAGTCCCGTTTCTGTGGAGTTATAATATCATTTGTGTGTGTTATATACATGTATGGCTTCTTAAGTTAACATATTTATGTTTTTTGCAATAATGTGTCAAGGAGCCCTGGCCAGTGTGGCTCAGTTGGTTGAGCATTGTCTATGCACCAGAAGGTCTCCGATTTGATTCCTGGTCAGGGCACATGCCTGGGTTATGGGTTTGATCCCCAGTGGGGGTTGTACAGGAGGCAGCCAACCAATATTTCTCTTTCACATTGATGTTTCTCTCTGTCTCTCTCCCTCTCCCTTCCCCTCTCTAGAATCAATAAAAAAATATTTCAAAAAAAGGACATTGACCTTCCTTAAAAAAAAATAATGTGTCAGTGACATCTTCTATACCTATAACATAATAAGGCTCTATTTCATTCATTTTAATGGCTGTCACATGGTTTGGATGGGATGTACCACTCCTTTACTAAAGGCCATTACAGGTATTATCTTCCTTCCAGCAGTGCTGCATTCATATTTTTAGATCTTTGTGTACATGAGTCTTTCTAGTTACTTCATAAGAAGTGACATTTTGGATAATGCAAAACTAGTGTCCTAGGAAACTACTTTGTATTTTCAATAGTAATGTAAGGAGAGTATCCTGTCTCCTTATTAATAATACTATTATTAATCTTTAACATGCAAATATAGAACAACATATCACTTTTATATGTATTTTCTCATTTATCAATGGGTTGAGCACTTTCCATATTTATTGACCAGATGTATTTCTTCTGTGATAGCCTTTGCCCATTTTATAAAACCTGTTTTTTCCCTTGTTTATTGATTTGCAGGGATTCTTTGTATATTTTCTTGCTTATACCTGTTCCTGTTCTATCTTTTGTCATTTAGCTTTGTTCATATTGTTTTTATTAGTGTGGAAAACTCTTGTATATGTGCAAATTCTCTTTACCCCGATGGAAGACATTTTGCGAATTTTTAAAGGTTTAGATTTTTGTAAGATTGTCTTAGAGGAAGGAACACTGGCTGGAGACTTAGGTACCTTTTGGGTATCTACTTTTTATGATGTCTTGTAGAATATTGGGAAGATCTTTATAATTTTCTTTTGTACTTATAGCTTTTAGAAATCACATGAGGGTAAATGTAAATGTGTGTAAAACTGCTATGATTCTTTATTGACAGCTCAGTTCAAATTTGTGTTGTCTTAGATGAAGGAACAGGACTTACATTTCTTTATCTTAATGAAGAGCTAGCTTTCTGATCTCCTGAATAATAAGCATAGTACTAACTCTGGAATTGTCAGTTGGGCAGATGCACAGAGTCAGTTCAAGCACATAGAAGCAGCATTTGACCAGGAGGCTGCAGCAGTCTTGATGGCACGGCTGGGAGTGTTCCGAGCGGAGTCAGAGGAGGGGCCCGACATACTTCGATGGCTGGACCGACAACTCATTCGACTGGTAATTTGGGAACAGTGACACTAGGTTCCATCTTGGTCTCTGCTCTACTTTTGAGCAAATAAGTCAACAAGAATTTATCAGTTGCTTACTTGATAAATACCAAACACTGGACATTCTGAGAGTGATAAATACTAAATAGGCATTTTTATTCAAGGGCTTATGTTACAGTTGGGAAGAAATGACATGCACAGGACATTTAGAGAATGATGCAAATCTGTGTATTTGAGAGTTGATTTAGATAAGTCACTGAAAGCTGTGTCCTGTATTTTCCATTCAAATCTTGGAGTTTTTTTTTTTTTTTTTTAATATAGGCGTCCATGGCCCAGTGAGTGTAGGGAGATGTATTGATTTAATAAAGAGAGTGAAACCACACGGTAATTTCAACAGGGAAAGATTTATACAAAGAATTACTATTACAACAAGGGATTGGAATAATTAAGATTGGCTAGTAAGATGTAAAGAGAATGCAAAAGAATATAGGAATAGCAGGTAAAAGACACAGCCACTGCTTCTAGGCTGAGATAGAGCACCCAGGGAAGAGCCCCTTTCCCCCCAAGGCTGGTCTAGACCTAGGTGGGAGGGCGGAGGGCATGGCCATGGTTCACTGAGTTTCATGGCAGAGAAGTTGCCATGGTGTTGTGCCAGAGGAACTTGCTAGAAATTCACCCTCTAGAATTAGGTGAAAATCCACACTCTGGTGTGTGGAAGAAAACTGTTCACAGGAAAGTATCTTATCAGAGGCACACAGGTTATGGGGTAGCTGTTGGCTGCCATGTGCTCCAAGAACTGGGCACTGAAGAAGACATAAAGCTGCTGCTGAGTTGAGCACACTAGAACCTAGAAGCAAACACTTGCCTCAAGCACCCTGTACTAACAAAGCTCAACATTGTGCCAGCTATCAAAGGAAAACTTTGAGTCCAGATCTACTTCACAACAGGCAGGAAGAATGAGTTTTGAGCCACAAGGCATAAATCAGTAACTGTCAGACCTCATAATTTTACAGTCTTGGCAATTTATTGCAGGTATTTATGATCAAAGGCACTGAAAACCCAGTAAAGAAAGATAATTAACTTTGTTTAGCTCTGTGTTTGCCTTTGCTGTTTCATGGAACCATTTTTTTTCCTCCAGGGCATATCAACATTTCAAACACAATCTGAAAATTGAGCAGAGGGTCCAAATGGTTGGCTTATGTGGAAAGTGAGCTTTGAATCAAGTCTCTTGAAAATGAGTAGGATAGTAGGGGAGGAGAAGGCAAGTCTTGCTGAGTGGAGGGCCCAAGTCTGTGGGAGGTAGCAGTACTCTCAGCTTATGCTGGGGACAATGGCCAGATCACTGTCACAGAGGCCAGACGTGCAGGGGGAAGAGAGAGGCAGTGAAAGTTATGAAATTTCTTCATTTGAAATGTCTTCATTTTAAAGTTAAGTCACTACCTTGATGTCAGAGAGAAAGGGAACTTAGGTGTGATTTCCCAGCAGGGGTGTGACAGCAGCATGATTCTTATATTTACATTTATTATTGTCATATGAGATAAATTTGGAAAGTGAAAAGGCTACACTGTTAAGACCAAATGAGGGTTTTGCCAGCTCAAGGGGGCTGAGACCAGGGTGGCAGCAGATTCTGGGAGGTTTGGAATCAGGATGAATGTTAAAGGAAGAATTGATAAAACTTGATGAAAATATATGTAAAATCAAAAACCAGAAAAATCAGCACTGACTCAAATTCTAAGTGTGGGTAACTGCAAGAATGACAGCGAGATAGAAAAATGGAAAAGGAGAGCAGCTTTAGGGTGAGGGAAGGTGAATGCTTTTTTTTTTTTAGTGTAAGAGTTTAATTTAGTTTTAATAGGCTGAATGTGAAATTGCAGAAGTATGTCCAAGGAAAGCTATCCTGTAATTAGGTGAAGGTCAGCCCTGGACCTGGAGGAGGAATTTGGATGACATTGGTCTGGCTCTAGATCTGTAGCTGAAGCAGTGAGAATGGGCAGGGGGCTAAGAACTAATCTCTGAGGAGCCCACAGTTAGGAGTAGGAAGATGAGGAGCTTTTGAAGAAGGCAGAGAAGGACTGATTGGAGTTGACAGAAAATAGGAAAGTGCTATTTTAACTGCTGAAGAAGAGAGTTTCCAGAAGTTTGGGGAGTCACTTGGCTTGAGGTGTTAGGAATTTCAGGAAGAGGAAAACAGCAAGGGTATCGGATTTGGTAGGAAGAAGGTGAATGTCAGAGATGGGCTTTCTTTAATTGGTGGGCAGTCTGATTCTCTTAATGGCTAGAGGAAATATGTGAAATAAAAAGGAAACAAAGGCAGGAAGAGAAAACATTGTTCATAAATTTGCCTTTGAAAGGAAGAAGAAAATTGAGTTGGAGAGTGATGGAACATCAAGGCTGATCTAATTGGTAGTATTTTCATGGTCTTAGAGGTGTTATTTTTTGGTTGTTTGTTTTTTTAATGGAAGTTGTGCCTGAGAACTCATCTAGCCCCTCACTAGTCAGAGTGGTTTTCAGCCACCTGGCCTGGGTGCTGGTTAGAATTCAGGATCTCTAGGCCCTCCCCAAGTCTGCCAAATTAGAATTTGCATTTTAACAACACTTTGGGGAATATGTCTGCCTGTCTCTGGCTGAAAAGTGCTGGTCTGGACTCACAGTAAGTCAGTGGCAGAGTTGAGACTGAAATGTAGCTAGCTCTATTGCTCCAAGGACTTTTCTAGGTTTTTTCCCCATTTTGCTGTTTTCTTTCAACAGTGTCAGAAGTTTGGACAGTATAACAAGGAAGACCCCACTTCTTTTAGGTTATCAGACTCCTTCTCTCTGTATCCTCAGGTAAGTAATGTATATTTCTAAAATAACAATAGAAGAATAAATTGTGATGAAAATAAAACTCGCTGGTCTCAGGGCAAACATTTGGTATGTTTTGAGACTCGGCCTATAGGAGATGAAGATTGTTCACTTCAAGACAAATACTCTGTCTCTGAGGCAGTGCCTGAGCCCTATAGAAGACAGGGGTGACATGCAGAAAGGAGAAAGTAACTGTATAAACTTTCATGAAAAGGCAAAACAGGATCATTGCTGTAAGGCCCCAACAAAATCTAATTTATAGAAGTTCTGGGTTGACAGTTGGCTACCTTAGCAGCAAACAAACAAAAAAATGAAGCACACAGGAAGATGAATACAATAAAGGAGACCATGCTCATGGTTATTATACTGTATCGTGACTAGGAAGCAATAGTAATAAGCAGCTACTGTAAATAACTACTTTATGCAGGAACTAAGCATTTGGGACAAAGGAAAGGAGGGGTAAGAGGAGGGAGCCTGAAGGTGCTGTCAGGGATCTGGGTATTTACTTTTCTGAACCTTCATTCTCATCTGTAAATGAGGAAATGAGCTTAGCTGAGTGGGTGGCTGTGAGGATTACATGAGCTGAGGCCAGTTGGGTGTTTAGTTCTTTGTAAATGTGAGCCTATGGCTCTACAGATGGGGCTTGGGACTTGCAGGTTGGGTTCTTCACAAGTGCAGCTTTTCCAGCACTGGAAGCAAACTCAACTTTATTTCCTCTTCCCTCAGAGACATCTTTATGAGGAATAAATAAAAAGAGGACTTAGATGTCTAAAAGTGCATTATCCTTTCATATACTTGCTTTGGAAAGTGGATACAGGTTTTAATTATGAAATTGTATAGATTGGACTCTTAGGGTTAAAAGGGGCCTCAGAGGTCACCTCACTCAACCCCTGGCTCAGGATAGGGTTCTGTTGTACCTGGTGTGTCTCTTCTCCGGCCCGTACCCAAGCAGTTGAGGCTGTGCAGCATTGTAGAAAGAGCCAGAATCGGGGCCAAATTCCAGCATTGGCTTTGATGCTATTGATCTTGGATGAGGTCCTGGACCCCTGTGAATGCTGGTTCCCTCTGTAAAAGGTAGGAGTTGGTCTGGAGAACTGACTGAGTCTTTTTACAACTGTGGAATCCTTTCTTCCAGAGGTCTCTTAAAAGCTAAAGCAGACAAACTTGGGTGCTGCTTTGGTTTTTCCCAGGCTCCACTCCCGCTCACTGGGTCCCACCAAAGCACTCTCCACCACCTCACTCCCAGTACTTTGTGGTTTCACTAAAACTCAGGAGCACAATGTGAAAACCACTGAATGAGATGGGTTTTTTGTTGTTGTTGTTGATCCTCACCCAAAGATATTTTTTCATTGCTTTTTAGGTAGAGTGGAAGGGAGAGAGGAAGATGGGAGATAGAGAGAAACACCCATGTGAGAGAGAGACATCGATTGGTTGCCTCCCACATGACTCCGCCCAAGGCTGGAATCAAACCTGCAACCCAGGCACTTGCCCTTGACTAGGAATCAAATCCATGATTGTCGTCCACAGGCCTACTCTCCAGCCCCTGAGCCAAACTGACCAGGGCTGAATGAGATGGTTTTTAAGATTCCTTCTCTCAGATCATCCAAGGTAGAGGTCAAGAACCCAGTTGCTGGAGCCAGCAGCCTGGATTACAGTCTGATTCTGCCACTCAGTAGCAGGTGACCTTGGGCAGTTGTCTACCCCTCAGTTTCCTGATGTGTAAACTAAGGATGATAAGAGAACCTAGGCCTAATGGGCTTATTGGAAGGATTGAATAAGTCTTGTCAAGTGCCTTATGCCTTGCACATAGGATGCATTGGATGTCAGCCATGATTATTGTTTAGGAACTTATGCTTCAACATGTGGAATCTCGGGATGCTTTATACTTCTCAAGGCAGCTCATTTCTATGTTTTGGTAACTTTTAAAAAATATATGTTTTATTGCCCTGGCCAGTTTGGCTCAGCAGTTAGAGCGTTGGCCTGTGGTCCACAGAGACCCGGGTTTGATTCCTGCTAAGGGCGCGTACCTCACTCGCAGTTTGTTCCTGGCCCTGGTTGGTCATGCGGGTGGCAGCCACTCGATGTGTCCCTTTCATGTCAATGTGTCTCTCTCTCTCTTTTTTCCTCCCACTCTATCTGAACAAAAAATGGAAAAATGTCCTCAGGTGAGAATAAAAAATATATATGTATATGTTTTATTGATTTTTAGGGAAGAGGGTTGGGAGAGGGAGAGATAGAAACACTGATGAGAGAGCAACATCGATTGGCTGCCTCCTGCATGTCCCCTACTGGGGATTGAGCCCACAAACTGGGCAAGTGCCCTGACAGGGAATAAAACTGGCGACTTCTTGGTCTTTGGGTCGATGCTCAACTGGGCTGTTTTGGTAACTTTTTAGAGTAAAAGTATCCCCTACACCTTCTAATGCTTAGGGTAGAAAACATACCTCCAGCATCATCATCTTGTTTCTCTCCTTTACATTCCTCACTCTAATATACTAGCCTGTGTCTGAGCTCTATAAGTTCTCATCTGCTGTTACTGTACCTGGAGTCCCCTACCCGCCTGCCCTCTGGTCTCCTCATGAATATCTTTCAGACTCCAGTAGCTTTGGGAAGTCTCCTGCTGCTCCTCCAGCTCCACTCCATTGTAGCAGTACTTTCCTGTACGGGGGGCCCAAAATATGCTGCCCCAAATGTGCCTTTTCCCCACTGGACTGTGATCTCTTTGAGAGCAGGCATTCTGTCTCTGCAACCCAACCCAGTTACTCCAGAAATAGACGCTTCTTTGCCTTTCCCATTTCATGTGGAATCTTTGACATACCCAAAAGCTCCCCCAACCCTTTAAAATTAATTTTTTAATGTGGTAAAAACACATAAAATTTATTATCCAAACCATTTTTAAGTGTACCTATTGTTCAGTATTGTTAGGTATATTCACATTGCTGTGCAACAGATTTCCAGAATTTTTCATCTTGCAAAACTAAAATTCTGTACCCATTTAACAACTTTCCATTTCCTCCTTTCCCCAGCCCCTGGTTCCAGCATTTTATTCTCTGCTTTATGAACCCAGAGATCTTTTTCTTAAAGTCTGGGTTTTCCTGTTTCAGAGATCTAAAGCAAGTCTACTCTTTGGGTATATAAGAAGGTTACAGCTATATGCATTTGTCTTTTTTTCTTTGTGAATGTAGTTCATGTTCCATCTTAGAAGATCTCCATTTCTTCAAGTGTTTAACAACAGTCCTGATGAGTCGTCGTATTACAGACACCATTTTGCCCGACAGGATTTGACCCAGTCCCTCATCATGATCCAGCCCATTCTCTATTCCTATTCGTTCCATGGACCACCAGAGGTAAGGTTTTACATGAATGCCTTTCTTGGAATTGTCATCACCCTTATATACTACAGTAAACCCTCGATTTTGCTGACCTCAATTTAACGGACTTTGGATTTAACAGACAGAATTCCCGGTCCATTATGTCATATGTGAAAAGTAGCAGTCTGTTAATTTTTCTCTCTTTTTTTTTTTTATCCTCACCCAAGGACATTTTTCCATTTTTTGTTCAGATAGAGTGGGAGGGAGAGAGAAAGAAAAACATTGATGTGAAAGGGACACATCGAGTGCACGACCCAACCAGGGCTGGGGACAGACTGCAACCGAGGTACGTGCCCTTAGCGAGAACCAAACCCGGATTTCTCTGGACCGCAGGCCAACGCTCTAACTGCTGAGCCAAACCGGCCAGGGCACAGTCTATTAATTTTTAAATGCTTTTAACCAAGATTTGCTTATAATTAAATTAACCGGTTATTTTGTTGTTGTTAATTCACTGTTATTTTTAACAAATTTTTGTTAATAGGCCATATGTTGGAAAAAACACTGTAGTAATTACGTAGCATAAATAAATATTCCATATCTACAACTGTAGTCTACATGTTTAAATCCAAGATTCACCACTGGTAAAAACTGTTCAGTGAATAATTAGCACGGAATCACACCACAATGCATATGGTAGTTGGTTATGTTGTTGAGGGGCATGACTTTCTGCAGCAATTTTATTTTTTATTTTCATTTTTCTTTATTGATTTTAGAGAGAGGGAGAGGGAGAAATAGAAAAATTGATGAGAGAGAAATTGATTGGCCGCCTCCTGCATGCCTTCAACTGGGATTGGGCCCATAATCTAGGCATGTGCCCTGACCAGGAATCGAACTGGTGACATCTTGGTGCATGGGTCAACACTCAACTGTAGAGCCACACCAGCCAGGCTCTGCAGCAGTTTTTTTTTTTTTTATCCTCACCCGAGGACATTTTTCCATTTTTTGTTCAGGTAGAGTGGGAGGAAGAGAGAGGAACAGAGAGAGAGAGAAACAACGATGTGAAAGGAACACATCGAGTGGCTGCCACCCGCACAACCGACCAGGGCCGGGGACAAACTGCAACCGAGGTACGCGCCCCTAGCGGGAACCGAACCCGGGTCTCTCAGGACCGCAGGCCAACGCTCTAACCGCTGAGCCAAACCGGCCAGGGCTCTGCAGCAGTTTTAATGGGTGCTAGGCTCATGTTCTGACCTGGGCTAAGCCACACCTCAGCTGTGTGCATTTTTTTACTCAACAGTGACTGGTGAATGCACAAATTAATAGACTTATAAATTTAAAATTACAGTAATACATCTAGAAAACTTTTCTGTTGAATTAAACTTTTCATACATAACTTAATTTTAATTACACAAATGCGTCCACATGAGTAAAATAGGTAAACTGATTTTTGTCCATTTTTTTAACATACACATTCAGAAAACCTGCTTTATTATGTAATGGACTTTCAGCTTTAACGGACACCCCCTCGCCTGAATTAGTCCATTATATCAAGGTTTTACTGTATATTGTTTTTTTCCCAGCAAATTTACTCTTATTGAAAGGCTGTAAAAAAAAGAAAACTTTGAGTCTTTATAGTGCTTAAACATCTGAGTCTTAAAAATATGCATAGGAAAGGTCATGGGCATGTAAAGCTATTATCTGTGGAAGGCAGGATTACAAGTGAAAAACTTAAAAATGTGTAGGTACTTTTTTCACTGTGTTCAGATACTTTGACCCAGTAGTCTCATATCTTGTATTCTATCTGAAGAAAATGTTCCTTTATACAGAAAAGGCTTTGTTCAAAGAAATAGTAAATGAACTATTAGAATAGAAAATTAGAAAACAGCCCAGCTGGTATGGCTCAGTGGATTGAGCGTTGTCCCATGAACTAAGAGATTCCGGTTCGATTCCTGGTCAGGGCACATGCCTGGGTTGCGGGCTCAATCCCCGGTAGGTGACATGCAGGAGACAGCTGATTTATATATCTCTCACATTAATGTTTCTATCTCTCTCTTTAAAAAATCATTAAAAAACGTATCTTAAAGAAAATTTAAAAAAACAAGCCAAATGCTCAATAGTAGGAAAATAAGTAATCTAAGAAACATTCACAGTTTATATAACATAATAAAAATAGATACATCCTAATGTTAAGTTACATGAAAAAAAAATTAAGAGAGAAACTTTGTAAATTATGCTTTCTAAAAAATCTGCAAAATTTAAAAACTATATAGAAATAAACCAAACTATCAATATTTGTTGTCCTTGGGTTCAAGTTTCCTTTAACAAGTATAGATTACTTTTACTACTGAAATAAAAATCATAAAAAATATATTTTGTAGTAAACTTTCCAAACTTGTATTAAAAGCTGTACTTTTTCATATAGCCATCCCTGTGTGTCATCTGCAGTTGTAGGTTTGCGGGACTGTATCTCTGATAGATAAAATACATTTTTAGCCTGAAACAGAATGTTTGGAATACCTTTTGGTTCCTAGAGCAAAAGATATAATTAATCTCCTTTTCCAGTTGAGGAGGGATTGTTTGGAGCCTCTTTCTTCTACAGAGTTGAAACTTAGAACTGCCTGAGTCAGGAAGCACAAAGTGGGAATGACAGTGAAGAGGGGGAGAGCCATTGGTTTCTGTTTTGCCCATGTGGGGAAGAGAGGGAAGACCAATGCCATCTCTTTCCCTTTTTCTCCAGCCAGTACTATTGGACAGCAGCAGCATTCTAGCTGACAGAATTTTGCTGATGGATACTTTCTTCCAAATTGTCATTTATTTTGGTGAGGTAAGATGATATTACTAATTTTTTTTCTTACTATTGTTTTACTTCTTATTAATTTAGCATTTGAAACAAGAATCTGGACTTAGGAAACCCACAGTTTATGGTAATGAGTACAGTATATGTTAGTGAAGAAAATATTTTTTCAGGTTCCTTGAGTATTTGTATAATTTTAATAATATTTGGTATTAGTAAATCTCACCTGGTCCTTTCAAATCACTGTAATTTATTACTTTCTGAGTTGTTAGGCAAGATTGGTTACTTTTCTTCAGTAAATATTTTATATGTACTATTACCCTTTCAGAGTTATGTTAGAGTTAGTAGTAAACACTCATACGTTTAGGGTGATAGTTTTTCTTTGAGATAACGTGGCACAGTGAACCTCACACTGGGTCTGTGGATGTCTAGGATGGCTGTGGATGGTTTTCAGAGCAGAGTCCATCTCTTTCTCAAAGCAGTTAATTCCCTAAGAAAGGGAATGGCTCCTCTGAAGAAAATTCTTTAACTGAGCATTATATTCAGTGATATATTATTTTTTCTTTTATAGTGCATTATCTACCTTCGGTAAGTTTCTTTGATGGTTGACTTGACTCCCTAGTGTCTGTACATTAGAAGTGATTTCAGATATCCTGGAAAATATAAATTGTGTTCCAGAATTCTCTTAATAACTTAAAAAGAATTTATTTTCTAATACTAATGGGCATTTTATAACTTTTCCAGCATATTAACACCGTCTGCTAGCCACTTAACCACATACGGTACACCATCAGTAATGGTCCTAAACCAAAGGCCATTTGTGATCAGCTGCCATTCCTACTGGTTCCTTTAAGAACAGTAATCACAACATAGCTTTATTTGCTTCAGCTCATTCCTTATAGACATCTCGGGCTACAGCCCCGATCCTGTTCATTCATGCATTTATTGAGCACCTTCTGTGTACAAGTGATTGGTTCTAATGACAAAAACAATGACATCATTCTCATCCTCCAAAGCCCTATGGTGTTCTTATGAACTCTTGGACCCTAGTAAGCTTATGGAAATTTCCTCCATTCTACTGGTCAGTAAAAAAATTAAGACCTAGAAAAGGTTATTAGAAACTCTCAGAAGGGAGAAGAGGCTGCAGAAGGAAGCATCTAAAGAGAATCCTCTTTCTGGTATCAGTTAACAGTTCACATGTGATAGCACTTCAGTTTATTTATAAAGATATATTAATCATTCAGTAGATACTTTTTTCCTATGTGTTTAAGATATTTCCTAGATCAGTTGCTGATGGTAATGAAAGAAAGAATGAAAAACAAAGTGTTTATCCTAGTGGGGGAGACAGTCTTTACTTTCCACACTTAGATTGCCTTCTACTCATTGTCTAAGTTTCATATTTTGATTCTTATAGCTTTTATATTCTGTAAAATACTTTCCCACCAGGAATATCCCCAGTCAGAGACCAGGGGAGCATAGGATGGAGATGAGGTCAATCCCACCAGATCTATGTAACTATTATCCCCTGGAAGAGAGGGTATATGACATGTGCTGACTGGAAAGAAAAGGGGGAATGAATTCTATGGAGGCAGTCCACAAATCTCTTTACCTGCCAGATTTAAGGAAATGAAACGCTAGACCAAGCGATGGCAGTGGAAGTGGAAAGCAAGGGAGCCCATAGTTCCTTGGTTCAACTAATCCCTGGAGTTTTAGCTAGTTGGTATGTACAGTGAGAAAGGAATGAGGACGTGTGACTGATGACTCTGATACTTCCAGAAGAACTGTGTGGTTGGGGGTGTCCTGGGTGTACCTCTTTGCTTACTCATACTTCTAGTCAGCTCCACTTTGTTCCCATCTAAAACTTGCCATTCTTAATGTAAGACTTCTTCACTTGAAGCAAGTTTGGGGGTAGAGATGTGGTGTTAGAATCTTAAGTGTCAAAGAAAGCTATTGTTTCAGTGTTTCCACAGTAGTTTTGGTTTGTTTGTTTTGGTGTAGACTATAGCCCAGTGGCGTAAAGCTGGGTACCAGGACATACCTGAGTATGAAAACTTCAAGCACCTTCTGCAGGCACCATTGGATGATGCTCAAGAAATTCTGCAAGCGCGCTTCCCAATGCCACGTTACATTAACACAGAACATGGAGGCAGTCAGGTTGGTTTTGGTATTCAGTTGTTTCTATGATACATCTTTATGGCTATAAATCCAAATAGGGTGGTTAATATTTTTTTAATGATTTATTTTTATGGCTATAAATCCAAACAGCATGATTAATATTTTATGTGGTAACAAATTGACGTACAGATAAACTTCCAAATATGACTTATTTTTAAATGAGTGGTCAGAATATGTTAATATAAAAGTAGAGGATTGCCAAAATAAAATACATTTTATGTTTCTGGAACTCTAATAATTGACCTCTATTGATCTTAAGCTAAAGAAATGGGTTCCTGTGCAATAAAAAGTTCTAATTTAACAAAAGAAATGTAAAAGTTTTTTTTCCTAGTGCACTAATATTCATGCCACTTTAATCTTTAACCTTTTTTTTTTTTGAAGGCTCGATTTCTTTTGTCCAAAGTGAATCCATCTCAGACACACAATAACCTGTATGCTTGGGGACAGGTAAGAAATTGTCAGGAATTTGGGGAGGAGACCAGGCTACATTTTATTTATTTATTTTTTAAACCTCACCCGGGCATATTTTTCCTTTTTTGTTCAGATAGAGTGGGAAGGGGAGAGAGAAAGAGAAACATTGATGTGAGAGAGACACATCAATTGGTTGCCTCCCACACAACCCCAATCAGGGCCAGGGCCAAACCGCAACCGAGGTACATGCCCTTGACTGGAATTGAACCCGTGACTCTGGTCTGCAGGCCGACACTCTAACCATTGAGCAAACCTGCCAGGGCAACCAGGCTACATTTTATTTTATTTTATTAAAAAAATTTTTTTTTTCTTTATTGATTTTAGAGAGAGAGGAAAGGAGAAGGAGAGAGAGATAGAAACATTGATGAGAGAGAACATTGAACAGCCGCCTCCTGCTCACCCCTGACTGGGGATCGGACCCACAACCTGGGCATGTGCCCTGACCGGAATAGAGCTGGTGACCTCTTGGTGCATGGGTCAACACTTAACCACTGAGCCACATCAGCCAGGCCCAGGCTACATTTTAAAAAACTAGTTAAAATTGGAGTCTGTTTGGCCCAGAGACAGAATAACTTGGTTATTTTGCTGGGAAAAAAACTGCAAACATAGCTTGGGATTTGGGAGTGGCTACCCAGTGTGGATCCCTTTCTGCAGTGCACAGCATAATATGACAGGTTCGAGTTGGAGGACAGGACACCATAGTGTGGCCTCCATTGGGTTCTCATAGACACAGCAGCATTGCCCCAAGTCCTCCCTTTCCTTCTTTCTCTCTCTCAAGAGGACAGGGCAAAAACATCTACAAATGCTCACCACTGGTTTTGTGTCCTCTTTACTTTTCAGCCTGATTCCTTCATTATCTAATCATTCCAACCATTTATGTCTCTCTCAAATGAGTTTTTTCTTTCATTCTGTTTTCTTACAACATTTTTAAAATTAAACCTTTTTTTGAGGTAATTGTAAATTCAAACACAGTTGTAAGAAATAATACAGAGATTCCCTATACCCTTTACGTAGTTTCCTCCAGTGGTAACATTTTGTAAAACTGTAAAGCACTATCATAGGATATTACATTGATACAGTCCAGATGCACATTTCCATCAGCATAAGAATCTTTCATGTTACCCCTTTTTCTGTTGTTGTTTTGTTTTGTTAATCCTTACCTGAGGATATTTTTCCAGATAGAGTGGAAGGGAGGGAGGGAGAGAGAAAGGAGGGAAAGAGAGAAACATCAGTGTAAGAGAGACACATCATTAGTTGCCTCTTGCACAACCGGGCCAGGGATCAAACCTACAACCCAGATACATGCCCTTGCTGGGAATTGAACCTACAACCCTTTGGTCTATTGGCTGATGCTCTAACCACTGAGAAACTGGCCAGTGCTTATGTTACCCTTTTATAGTCACACTCACTTCCCTTCTGTCTCTACCCCTTTCTTAATGCCTGACAACTGCTAATCAGTTCTCCATTTCTATAGTTTTGTTATCAAGAATGTTATATGGCCCTGGCCGGTTTGGCTCAGCGGTTAGAGCGTCGGCCTGCGGTCCTGAGAGACCCGGGTTCGGTTCCCGCTAAGGGCATGTACCTCGGTTGCAGTTTGTCCCCGGCCCTGGTCGGTCGTGCGGGTGGCAGCCACTCGATGTGTCCCTTTCACATCGATGTTTCTCTCTCTCTCTGTTCCTCTCTCTCCCTCCCACTCCACCTGAACAAAAAACAAAAAAATGTCCTCGGGTGAGGATTAAAAAATAAATAAATAAATAAATAAGAATGTTATATGTATGAAATCACATGGTATATAACTTTTGGGACTGGCTTTTTTCCATCAGCATAATTATCTAGAGATTAATCCAAGTTGTTGTATGTATTAATAATTTGGTTCTTTTTATTTGCTGAGTAGTACTCTATGGTATAGATATACCATAGTTGTTTAATCATTCACCTATTAAAGGATATCTGGGTGGTTCAGTTTCTGACTGTTAGGAATAAAGCTACCTTAAGTATTAATGTATAGCATTCTTATGAACCTAAGTCTTCATTTCTCTGAAATAAATGCCCAGAAGTACATTTGCTCAGTTGTTTGGTAGTTACATAGTTAGTCTAAAATACTGCCATACTGTTTTCCAGAATGATTCCCCTTGTCCATCCTCACTATCAATGTATGAGTGATCCAGTTTCTCTCCATCCTTGCCAGCATTTAGTATTGTTATTTTACCTTTTCTAATAGCAGTGTAGGTTAACACTGTGTAACACGGTATTACACTGTTTTTTTTGTTGTTGTTTTTTGGGTTTTTGTTTTTGTTTTTTAGCTCTTTTTTTTTTTTCATCCTCACCCGAGGACATTTTTCCATTATTTGTTCAGGTAGAGTGGGAGGGAGAGAGAGGAACAGAGAGAGAGAGAGAGAAACATCGATGTGAAAGGGACACATCGAGTGGCTGCCACCCGCATGACCGACCAGGGCCAGGGACAAACTGAAACCGAGGTACGCGCCCTTAGCAGGAACCGAACCCGGGTCTCTCAGGACCTCAGGCCGACGCTCTAACCGCTGAGCCAAACCGGCCAGGGCTGGAATTTTTTTTCTTTATTGATGTTAGAGGAAGGGAGATGGAGAGAGAGATAGAAACATCGATGAGAGAGAACACTGATTGGCCGCCTCCTGCATGCTCCCCAATGGTGATTTGGCCCACAGTCTGGGCATGTACCCTGACCGGGAATCGAACCAGCAACCTCTTGGTGCATGGATCAATGCTCAACCACTGAGCCACACCGGCTGGACAACTCTGTGGTTTTAATTTACATTTTCCCAGTGGCTAATGATGTTAAACATCTTTTCATATGCTTCTTTTCCATCTGTATATCTTTTTAAAAAAAATATTTTTTTCTTTATTGATTTTAGAGAGAGGGGAAGTGAGAGGGAGAGATAGAAACATCAATGAGAGAGAACATTGATTGGCTGCCTCCTGCATGCCCCCTACTGGGGATCAGGCCCACAACCTGGGCATGTGTCCTGACTGGGATTCGAGTAGGCGACCTCTTGCTACATGGGTCAACACTCAACCGCTGAGCCACACCAGCCGGACTCCATCAGTATATCTTTTTTATTTTTCTTTCTGCCTTGCAAAAGCAAGGCCACCAAAAATTTGGTTGCCTCCCACACGAAAAAATGGGAAAGAGAGGACATCATCTGTATATCTTTTTTGATGAAATCTCTGTCTTTCGCCCATGTTCTCATTGGATTATTTGCTTTTTTATGGTTGAGTTTTGAGTTCTTTATGAACTCAAGATGCTAGTCTTGTCAGTGTGGCGCCGTTCATTGGAGTTGTCTCGTGCACCAGAAGGTTGTGGGTTCTATTCCCAGTCAGGGCACATGCCCAGGTTGTGAGATCGATCCCTGATAAAGGGGGTGTGCAGGAGGTAGCAGATCAATGTTTCACTGTCACATTGATGCTCTCTCTGTCTTCCTCTTCTTCTTTCTCTGAAATCAATAAAAGTATGTCCTTGGGTGAGGATTTTTTTTAAAAGAGAGAGATGCTAGTCTTTTGTTGTATATGTGGTCTGTGTATATTTCTCTCACTTTTAGCTGGTCTGTATGTCTTATTCACAGGGTCTTTTGCAGAGCACAGTGTTTGATCTTTATGAAGTCCACTTTATCAATTTTTTCTTTTATTGATTGTGCTTTTGGTTATCAAGTTTAAGTATTCTTTGTCTAGCCCTAGATCCCAAAGATCTGTGTTTGTCTTCTAATTTTATTTTTATATTTTTTATTTTTATATTTTAGTCCATGAATTAACTTTTGTATAAGATATGAGATATAACTTTATTTTGTGCAAATGGATGTCTCATTGCCCCAACACCATTTGTCGAAAACGGCTATCTTCCACAGAACTGCTTTTGTATCTTTGTCCAAGATTATTTGGGCATATTTTAGTGAGTACATTTCTGGGTTTTCTGCTCTATTTTATTGATCTCTGTTTCTCTCCCTCTACTAACACCACACAATCTCGATGATGACTATCTGTCTTGAAATCAGGTAGACTGATTTTTTTCCCCCACTTTGTTCTTTTTCAAAATTGTCTTAGCTATTCTAGTTCCTTTGCTTTTACATACAAATTTTAGAATAATCTTTCCTATATATTTTTAAAATCTTGTTGGGATTTTGATATAAGAATTTCATTAGCCCTGGCTGGTTTGGCTCAGCAGTTAGAGTGTCAGCCTGTGGACCAATGAATCACGGATTTGATTCCAGTCAAGGGTATGTACCTCAGTTGCAGTTTGTCCCTGGCTTTGGTCAGGGACATGCGGGAGGCAGCCAGTCAGTCAATGTGTCTCTCTCACATTGATGTTTCTCTCTCTCTCTCTCTCACTCTCTCCCTTTCTCCCTCTTTCTCTCTCCCTCTCTCCCCTCCACCTCCACTCCATCTGAAGGTAAATTGAAAAATATCCTCGGGTGAGGATAAAAAAAAAATTCATTAAACCTCTGTATCAATTGGAAATAATTGTCATCTTTACTATATTGAGCCTTCTAATTCATGAACTCACAGTATCTCTCCATTAAATATGTTTTGATTTCTTTCTTCAGTGTTGTATATTTTTACTTTTTTTGGTTTTAGTGACTGTTAATGGTATTGTGATTTTAATTGCAGTTTCCAAGTGTTCACTTCTAGTATATAGAAATACAACTGATTTTTGTATGTTTATTTTGTATCCTGTGAATGTACTAAGTCACTTATTACTTCTGGGAGTTTTTTAATAGATTCTCTGGGATTTTCTATGTAGACAATCATATCATCTGTAAGTGGGGAGAATATCTTTTATTTCTTTTTCTTGTTCTGTTGTGTTTTCCATTTCATTGATTTCTGCTCTAATCTTTATTTTCTTCCTTCTGCTTGCTTTAGGTTTATTTTACCCATTTTCTAAGTTCTTTTTAAATTCTCTTGAGAGTTCTTTGGTTCTTGGAGTATTTGGAACTGTTGCTTAGTTTCCAAGTATTATCTGTCTGTTGTTGATTTCTATTTTTATTGTGGTTGGAGAATACTCTTTATATGGTTTTAATTCTTGTAAATTTATTGACATTTGTTTTATGGCCAAGGATATGGACATCTTGGCATGTGTTCCATGATCATTTGAACATGTATCTTGCTGTTGTTGTTGGATAGTGTTCTATAAATGTTAGATTCTGTTAGTTGATAGTGATGTTGAGTTCTTATCTATCCCTGCTGATTATTTGTCTAGTTGTTCTAACAGTTGTTGAGAGAGGGTGTTGAAGTTTCCAACTCTAATTGTGAGTTTTGTCTATTTCTTCAGTTTTTGTTCACATATTTTGTAGTTTTGTTGTTTGTTGTGTACACATAGGATTGCTATGTCTTCTTAGTGTTGACCTATATTATTTATTATGTTATGTCTCCCTCTATCTTTGGTAATTTTGTTGGCACTAATATATACTTTCTTGGGCATTGGTAAAGTCCTCCCCTTTATTCCTTTTATTTTTCATGCAAAAATAAGTAAATGTTTGCATGATATATTTCTTTTCATCCTTTAACTTTCAACCTGCTTCTTATCAGTGTATTTGAAGTGAATTTCTCATAGACAGCATATACTGGTGTCATTGTTTTTAATCTACTCTGCTAAACTCTTTTAATTGATGTATTTGGACCATTTATATTAATATAATTATTGATATATTAGGGCTTAAGTCTGCCATTTTATTTTTTTGTTTTCTCTGATTTTCATTTCTTTGTCTGTGTGTGTGTGTGTGTGTGTGTGTGTGTGTGTGTGTGTGTGTTTCTTTTCTGCTTTCCTATGAGTTATTTAAACAGTTTTTAGAATTCCATCTGTGTTTATAGTGGTTTTTAGTGTGTCTCTTTGTTGACCTTTTTTTTAGTGGTTACTCCTGGTTGCTGTAGTGTAGAGCATTGTGTTACATAATATGCATAGCTTCTCACTGTTGTCTTTTTGACCAGTACAAGTGAGGTATGCAAAACTTTCCACCCCTTTATGTCCCTCTACCCTACTTCGTTCATAATATAATTGTGTTAAATATTTCCTCTACATTAGTTTTTCCAACCATTAGACATAATTTATAAATCTCAAGAGAAAATGGAAAGCCTGTTATATTTATCCACATTTTTGCTTACTATGTCCTTTATTTCTTCTTAATACCCCAAGGTTCCTTCTTTTATCATTTCCTTTTTGTTAGAGATTTCCTTTAGCCATTCTTTTACAGTAGGTCTACTGGTGATAGAATCTTAGTTTCCCTTCATTTGAGAGTCTTGATTTCCCTTTTATTCATGAAGGATATTTTTCTCTAGATACAGGATTCTGGTGATATTCCTTTTTGTTAAGCATTTAAATATTTTGCCACTCTCTGGCATCTATTGTTTCTGATTAGAAATTCACTGTCATTCTTACTGTTTTTCTTTTGTAGACAAGATAATGTCTGGCTGCTTTCAAGATTTTTTCTTTGTTGTTGCTTTTCAAAAGTTAAAGTACCATGTGTTTTGGGTAGAATTGGATTTAGCCTATTTGGAATTTGCTTAGCTTCTTGATTCTCTATATTTATGTCTCTTGACAAAATTGGGTAGGTTTCAGCCATTATTTCTTTGAATATTTTTTCAGCCTGTCTTCTTTTTTTCTTTCTCTCTGGAACCTCAGTTACATGAATGTTAGTTTTTTAATCTCTAGTTTACTGGTTATTTTCTCTGTTCCCTTTCTGCTTTAAGTTTATACACTGAACTTTTTATTTGTTGCTGTATTTTTTAGTTCTAAAATTTTCATTTGGTTTTTTATGTCTTCTACTTCCTTCCTGAGACTTTGTATTTCTTTGCTAGGCTTTGTTTTCAGTTGTGTTCATAATTGCCCACTGAAGCATTTTTATCATGACTGTTTTAAAGTCTTTGTCAGATAATTCCAACATTGTTGTCAACATGGTGTTAACACCTGTTGACTCTCTTTTTTTTTTTTTTTTTTTTTTTTGAGATTTACTTTGAGATCTTGGCTCTTGGTATGATAAGGATTTTTGAATGAAATGTGGACCTTTTTTTTTTGGTATGTGCCTCTAGCGGGAACCGAACCTGGCACTCTGGTACGCAGGCCAGTGCTCCAACCGCTGAGCCAAACCGGCCAGGGCGAAACATGGACATTTTTATATTTGTTATGAAATTCTGGATCTGTTTAAACCTGCTGTTTTAGCTGACTTTTTGTCATGCTGCTCTGGCAGGGAAGGTGTGGGGTACAGGGGGGATATTATTTTGTTACTGCCACGTGGAGGTAGAAGTCCAGGTTTTCCATTGGCCTCAATTGACACTTCCAGCTCCCGTTTCCACTAATCCTCTTGTGGAGATGGTCTTACTACTGTTGGGTGATAGTGAAAGTGCTGACTCTCCACTAGACCTCCTCTGATGCTACCCCAGTGGGTGTGAGAGGGACATTTATTACTGACATGTGGGGGTAGAAGACCAGACTGCCCCAGTGGTCTCTACTGATACCATAGGGGCAAGGAGACTTATCGCTCGCCACTGGGGATGAAATTCCCAGCGCAATACTTGGCCTTCTGTGTCACCACCCTGGCGGGTTTGTTGGGGTCCTTCCTTACTGCCTTGTGAGAGGGGAGGTCTAAGCTGCCCACTCAGCCTTTGGTGGCATAGATGGGGTGAGGCCACAGTTTTTTCTGTCACCTTTGGCTATAGTACAGTGGTGGTTATCTAACATTTTTCTGCCTTACTAGACTGGCCTGGTCCTTTGGCTAGAGAAGGTGGGCTTTTGTCTGTGCTCAGTGACTGTTTGCCAGCTTCTGTAGCCCCAAGTCTGGGATGTATGAGGCAAAAAGAAAACCCAGGGAATTCACCACTGTGTTGTTCCTTGGATCCCAGGGTCCCTAGTTTGTCTGCTATCTTCTCTCTATGTTTCAGAGTCTTATGTTTGTTTTATATAAAATGTCCAGGATTTTTAGTTATACCTAGTGGAAGGTATATCTTCTTCTTCCTAGAAGTCTTTTTATAAAATTTTAATCATGCTAACTTTTTTCTAATTATAATCATAGTATAATTTTATTCCAGAAAATTTGAATGTGTAAAAAACGATTAAGAAAGAAAATTAAAATGACCTATAGTGCTACTATCTAGAGTTAACCACTTCTGGTTTCTTGCTAGGTGATATAATATGCGTATGTCATGGTTCTAGCTGGTGTGGCTCAGTTGGGTGGAGCATCATCCCATACTCCAAAAGGTGGCACTTTCATTGCCTAGTCAGAGCACATACCCAGGTTGCAGATTTGATCCCTGGTCAAGGCACATGTGGGAGGCAACCGATCGAGGTTTCTCTCTCTCTCTCTCTCTCTCTCCCCCCCAAATAAAAATTAAAATGTTTTAAAAATGTGTAATGTATATATTTTTTTCTTTATTTACTTTTCTTTTACAAATTTGGGGTTTCTATTCAGTTTATTCCCTAACATTAAATAAATCGTAAGCATTTTTTGATATTACAAATATCCATTTGTTCAGTGAAAATAACTGATTCACTCATTTGTGAATATACCATTATCAAGCTTCTGTTGTAAGCAGAGCACTTAAGAGCGTCGGGCTAGGTGCTGTGACAGAGTAGTGGGGAAGATGAGAGGCAGGGTGTGCAGGCCTCCAGAAGTTTATGCCTGGTGAGGAGCCAGATTCTGGATGAATCATTAGAACTGTGGAGAGAAGGGGGATATAGAAGAGCATATGCTCAGAACTGTCTAGTGGCAGGGATGGCTTGAGCTTAGTGGGTCAGGGAAGGATTTTGTGAGGAATTGATTCAGTTGAAAGAATTAGTTAACTAGGCAGAGGATGGGGTTGGCAAGAGTACTCAGCAGCGGGAACAACATGAACTGAGTTGGACAACTTTTATGAATGTCCCGAGTTTTTAATAATTCATGAATTCTAAACAGTTTTAAGGATATCTGCCAATAAACCTTTATCATTTAATTTCAGGAAACGGGAGCACCCATCCTAACTGACGACGTTAGCTTGCAGGTATTCATGGATCATTTGAAGAAGCTGGCTGTCTCCAGTGCCTCTTAAGCTGGGCACATGAGCTGGAAACTAAAGAAAACACTGTCTGTTGTATTCATGATTGTTTATAAAAGCTTAATAACATTCCTTTTGTTTTCTTTTGGATTTAAATAAATAATCAAAGGAAGTATTGTATGTAAGTCTTTATAATTTATTTGTATTATCTGTGCCTCTCCTTGCATCATAAAATTATAAGGTCATAAATGTTTTGGTACTTATACATGTTTATTTACTTTTAGTATACTAATTTTACAGTCTCTGTAAAATCAGAGTTTTGTATTTTGGCAGCCTGCTTAGATGAAAACCATAACGGTCAGAAACGAAATAAATTTGAATGAAGAGAGCATTGGCGAAAATAATGCTAACACAGATCTGATTTTCTGAGGGGGGTGGAGAGTGTGTGTGTGTGTTTGTGTGTTTTAAGTGACTCTCCCTAGAGATATTTCCTGTACTTAATTCTCATTTACTGTCTAAATCAGGAGTGGGGAACATTTTTCTGTCAAGGGCCAGTTGGATATTTATAACATCATTTTCAAGCCATACAAAATTATCAACTTAAAAATTAGCCTGTGCCCTGGCCAGTTAAAAAAAAAAAAGAGTGGCTGATGGGCATATGGTTCTAACAAAATAATAACATTTACCTTGGGCACAAGTAAAATAACTTTACCAGGTACTGCTTTTTAATCAAAGTGTAATATATGCATGGTAAAAAGAAAAAAAATTTAAACTTACTTTATTGTTGAATGTATTACAGATGAAAACAAATGAACTTAACCTAAGGAGCTTATAACAACAATTTTCTCCATTCCCCTAATCCTAGTTAGACCTTATTCTTCAAACTTTTTATTATTGATGTATCATTTTTAAGAATGAGTATTTTAAGACCTTTCTATCGTTTAGTTTTGGTCAGGTATACCTTTATTTTTATATTATCAAGTTTGGTAAAATGTACATTTTGACCTATAACCATAGTTCTATCTTTTGTGTCAAAGTTGATTCTAAAAACAAATAAAGATTATCTACACAGTTGTGATAATGTAAATATTGTTCATGTCTAAGGTAGTACTAAATTTCTCCAGGGGTTCAATGTTCCAGTCTCTATGCCACTTGAAGGACAACATTCCTAATGAGAAAAGTCACTTTTCTTACATTCTAGCATTCCATAGGTTGATTTGCTTCTTTTTTGGATTATGACTTATATTTGCTGTTGTTTTCCCTAGTTTCTAATTTTTGTCATTTTGAGAGAAGATTTTGTTCCCCATTAAGGAATTTCAGCTGCTTCTTCTGAATTCTACTTCTTATTCTTTAGAGTTCACTGATGTTTCCTTTAAACACAGGCCAGTTGCTATGACAGCTGTCATCCAGGAATTTTTTTTGTTTGGACTCCCGGGTTAGTTCTACTCTTTCTTCTATTAAGTCATTTTTTCATCTTACATGACTTTTCATTTAAAAAAAAAGGACATGGAAGATAATTCCCTGAATCTGTTCTGTCTTCATATTTGACTGCTTTGCTGAGTACAAAATTCTAAACCCCAAATAAATTTTGGAGCAACTATTTCATTCATTCAACAAGTAATTCTTTTTTTTTTTTTTTTTTTATCCTCACCCGAGGATATTTTCCATTTTTTGTACAGATAGAGTGGGAGGGAGAGAGAGGAAGGAGAGAGAGAGAGAAACATCGACGTGAAGGGACACATCGAGTGGCTGCCACCCGCACGACCAACCAGGGCCGGGGACAAACTGCAACCGAAGTACGCGCCCTTAGCGGGAACCGAACCCAGGTCTCTTCGGACCGCAGGCCGACGCTCTAACCGCTGAGCCAAACCGGCCAGGGCTCAACAAGTAATTCTTAAGTACTTGCTATGTATGGAGTAGTCTAGGAACTGGGAAGGGTAGCCAATAAGACAAAAATTCCTGCCCTCATGGGGTTTATGTTCTAGACAACAATAAAGAATTAGAAGTAAATTATATAATTTGTTAGAATAAGTGCTATGTAGAAAAGTAAAACTGTTGACTCCTATTAATTGGATGTTGGACCATCTGGATTGATTGATTTTTTAAGAATTTTATTTTCTTTATTGATTTTGAGGGAGAGAGAGAAACATTGATAAGAGAGAACATCAATTGGCCGCCTCCTGCATTCCCCCAACTGGGGTACTGGGCCCACAACCTGGTTCTAGCCACCTCTTGGTTCATGGGTTGACACTCAACCACCGAGTCATACCAGCCAGGCTGGATTGATTCTGGTGCTCTGTCTTTTGAGTTTGTATGTACTGCCTTTTTGCCTCTGCTCTGCATTCTGGAAGGGTTTCCTATCTTAAGGTGTTTAACAGTTACATTTTTTAATTATTTCCTTTATTGATTTTAGAGAGAGAGGAAGGGAGAGGGAGAGAGAGAAACATCGATAAGAGAGAATACTGATTGATCACCTCCTGCATGCCTCCCTCTAGGGATTTGGCTCCCAACTTGGGCATTTGCCCTGACTGGGAATCAAACCGGTGACTTCTTGGTGCATGAGTTGATGCTCAACCACTGAGACACACCGGCCGAGCTAAGAGTTACATTTAAATGCCAAGGGCTTTTATTTCCTGTAACTTTTCCATAGAATACTTATTTTTTAAATATAATTTTTAGTTGAGTTACATCATGTAGAAGAGAACATAAAAGTATGTGTACAGATTAAAGCTGTAACTGTTTCTCTTTAGACCTCTCTCTTTCAAACTAACAGAAGAATGTGATAGACCTAGCTCACTTGGGTGATCTCTCCAAGTGAAATAAGTTGTCCTGGGGGAAAGGGGATATCACTGGGTAACCTAATGTAGAAGATGTGACTATTTCCAGATAGAAATTGGAGGGTGGGGACTAGTGTTCTTTGGAGAGCAGCCACCCCAACAGGTGGACATGGAGACCTATGTGCCTCATGAGGACTCTGAATTCCACATTAAAGGCCAAGAAAGCCTCTGATTTAGCTAAGGGTTTTAAAAACTCTAGGAAAGTGACAGGGGAGAAGGGAGGAGGCTGTAATCCAAGAGAGATTTGGGTTAAAAAAGGTTTAATTGAATTTAGAGAGGAAGGGAGGAGAGAGAGAGAAATATCGATTAAAGAGAACAATTAGTCACCTCCTGCATGCCTGGGCATGTGCCCTGACCAGGAATCAAACACGTGACCTCTTGGTGCATGAGTCAGTGCTCAAGCACTGAGCCACATGGCCAGGCAGAGGTTTGGGTTTAGAGAGAAGTTACAAATGGTATATTTAGGCAAGATGATCAATCCAGGTTTCTGGCTTGGGTAGTCATTCTCTGAGTTACAGAAAAGGAAGTAAAAGTTTCTTTCCTGTTGGGGGGTGGCACTGATACATTTAATTCTGGACATTGTGAGTTTAAGGAGCTTGTGGGATATAACAGTGAAAGTGCCCAGCAGATGACAATAATTATTATTATTTCTTTTTATTGTTGAAAGTATTACAGATGCTCCCCCTTTTCTCCCCCATTGACCCTCTCCTTCCCATTCTATCTTTGTCTTTAATTTTTGGAATTTTAATTACTATGTGTCTTGGTGTGGGCCTGTTTGGGTTCTTCTTACTTGGGGCTCTCTCTGCTTCTTGAACTTGAATGCCTTCTTCCTTCACCACGTTAGGAAAGTTTTCTGTCACTATTTCTTCAAATATACTCTCTAACCCTTGACCATTTTTTTCTTCTTCGGGGACTCCTATGATGCGAATATTATTACGTTTCCAGTTGTCCCACAGTTCTTTTAAGCTGTCTTCCTGTTTTTTAATTCTTTTTTCCTTTTGGTTTTCTGATTGGTTGATTTTTTTCTACCCTGTCTTCTATTTCACTGATCCAGTCCTCAGCTTTCTCTACTCTGCTGGTTAGTCCTTCCAATGTGTTCTTAATTTCTGCTATGTCATTCTTCATTTTCACTTGGTTGGTTTTCAGTGTTTCTATATCTTTACTCATGGTGCTGATGTCCTTACTCATGCTGTTGAGCTTCTTCAAGATCATGGCTCTGAACTCTACCTCTGATAATTTGCTTAGTGCATTTCATTGATCTCATCTTCGGTAGAGTTCTCTTGTTCTTTAATTTGGGATTTTTTTTTCTCACCATTTTGGCAATCTCTGTGTTTTGGAACCTGCCAAATTTACCCTGTAGGTGTTGCTGTTCTGCTGTTTGTGGGTTTGGATGAGCCTGGGTGGACCCACATTAAACACCACTGTCAAGTCTTACTTTCCTGGGTTGATTTGCAAACCCAGGAAAGATCCAGTTATCCTCTAGCTTTTTCCTGGATGTTAGTAGCCTCAGTTACTCAGTGCCTTGGAATGTAGCCCTTGTGTTCTGCATAAGAGGATTTCCAGAGGGTGGGATAGAGGCTGGTTGTTAATGAGCCTCAATTTGCATTTCTTTGCCTCACCTGGGAAAGGCTGAATCTCCGGGTGGTGGTGGTGGTGGGGGAGGGGGGGTTGCTGCTTTCCCCCACAGCTCCGGGAAGGAGCACACTGGCCACCATCCTTTGTGGTCACAACTCAGCAAAAACTCTGAGTGCCCTCCAAATCCTGGTTGTCCCCACAGAATTCCAACCCAGTCTGCCCTCCCTCTGCCCTAGCCCCTAGGTGAGTGGCTGTGTCTATTTTAGGCTCTGTCCTGGCTTTCTGCTCTGGAGCGGGCTTGGTCTTTATTCTCCAAGGGTGCTACTCACAGTTAAAACTGCTGCTGTCTGTGGGCTCCCAGCCTGCCACCCACTTGTGCCTCTGTAGATCCTACCACTGTCCCTGGTTATAGGGTCCTGTCCTGCTGCTTTTCTGTTGCTTTTTTTTCCGAGGATTTGTATTTATTTTCATTGTAATTCCTGTTTGGCCCTAGGAGATCATCTGCATAGCTTCTATTCACTCCACCTCCATTTTCGCATCCTCTACGCTTATCTAGTGCGCAGCTGGGTCCACAGGCCTTTCTGGTGCCCCCACATCTTGCAGGTTCTGCGGGTAACTGGATTGCACAGTCCCTTTGGGGAGCCGGCTCTATGCCTATGTTATGGGCTGCTGGGTCGCACAGGCCTCTCTGGTACTTTAGCACCCTGCAGGTCCCATGGGTAGCTAGATGGCACAGTCTCTGCTGGGTCACACAGGCCTCTCTGGTGCTTCAACACCGCAGGTCCTGTGGGTAACTGGATTGCACAGTCCCTGCTGGGTTGCACAGGCATCTCTGGTGCCACCGCACCCTGCAGTTCCCACGGGCAGGCATCTGGATAGCACTAGTCTCTTGGGCTCTGGCTTTCCACTGCTTTTGTGGGCTAGGGGACTGCACAGGCCTCTGTGGAGCCCCAGGTCCTCCGCTGGCGGTTGTGGCATGCTGCTGCCCCATGGGGCTCAACTCCTGCTCAGCTTTTGTTGTAGGTTTTGGGGATGGGTCTCAGCTGCTGGTCTGTGCTTCTATTGCCTGGGGATGGATGTCTGCTCCCCAGCCTCTGTTGCTGGGGGTATATCTTGACTCTGATGGAGCTGCTACTATGGGGGATGGTGCTGGGCTCCAGTCTGTCTGCAGCTTCTGCAACCGGCACCTTGGGAGCTCCACTACTGTGCACCAGTCTGTGTTGATACAGAGTGTCCACTGGTCTGATGGTGCCAGGTGTGCTGGTGGGCTCAGGTGGCTGGACCCTAGCTGCTCCCACTGCTTCCTCCCAGGGAAGACCCGGGATATCCCAAAATGGTGGGACCTCCCCATGGTGCAGGGAGAAGCGCCCTGAAGGGCTGCTTACCAGGGTCACTGGCTGCTCCCATCCATAGCACAGGAACCTTCTCTGCATCTCTGCACTGCTCGGGTTTTGTCATCCACCTTCACGTCCACTCACACTCTATCACACACTCACTCACTCACTCTCTGACACACTCACTCTCCCTCTGGTCCTGCCCACCGCCATTTTCCGGGATTAAGAAACTTTGCCAAAGTTTAAATTTTAGGAGGCTTTCTAACCAAGAGATGACTGAGTTATAACAATGGGCCCTGGAATACCTCAAGAATTTATTCTCTCTTGTTATAAAGGAAACATTTTCAAACTAACTAGACCTATTTAATATGTTTGAAATTACCTGGGAAGCTTTGCCAAATTAAAAAAAAAACAAACAAAACTGTTCTATTTGTGTATATATGTTTCTTTAAATATTTTTTCTTTATTGATTTTAGAGAGAGAGCAAAAGAGAGGGTGAGAGAGATAGAAACATTGATGAGAGAGAACATTGACTGGCCACCTCCTGCATGCCCCCCACTGGGGATGGGCTTATAACCTGGCCCTGACCAGGATTTAAACTGGTACCCTCTTGTTGCATGGGTTGAAGCTCAACCAGTGAGTCACACCAGCCAGGCTGTATACATACCTTTTTTATTAAAATGTATGTTCCAAAGATTTCAGTCTACCCTAGGAAGGAACTTGGTAAGACTCAACATCAAGTTCAAACAAGGAGCTCCCAGGGGTAGCAGGTGTCCTGTCAGTGAACCAAGTAAGCCAAAAGTAATGGTTTCCTGTGAAGCCATCCGGTAGTGATACTCTGGAAGTTTGTGAACCACACATTGAAAATTTATGAATTATTTTCAGTGCTTAATGCACACTTCTGATAAGCCATGTGCAACATTTTAAAATATTTTTTTATTTTTTATTGATTTATTTTTATTACAGATGTTTCTCCTTTTCCCCCCTAGACACCCTCCTCCCCATCCTGCCTCCCCCACATTTTAAAATCTTGCATATGGGAGAGAAAAAATGGTGATGGAGTGAATGGAAGCCACACAGATGGTCTCCCAGGACCAAATGGGAATTACAATGAAAATAAAAACAAATCATCAGAACAAAGCAACAGAAAAGCAGTGGGAAAGGACCATATAACCAGGGACACTGGTAAAATTGTGGAGGCATGAGAGGGCGGTGGGCTGGGAGCCCACGGACATCAGCGGCCATACCTGTGAGCAGTGCCCTTGGGGTTAAAATCCCAAGTGGCTCCACAGTGCAGAGGGCTGGAACAGAGCACTGAATTAGCTATAGCCACTCACTTTAGGCTCCGGCAAAGGAAGGGAAGACTGGACTGGACTGGAACTCTGTGGGGACACCCGGGATTTGGAGGGTGCCCAGAGTTTTTGCTGAGTTATGGCCACAAAGGATGGTGGCCAGCTTGCTCCTACCCAGCCACACAGGACAGTGGCCAGCTTGCTTCTTCCCAGAGCAGTGGGGAAAACCAGCAGCTCCTCCCTCAGAGATTCAGCCCCTTCAAGGTGAGCCAAAGAAATGCAAATTTAGACTGATTAACAACTAGCATCAGTCCCACCCTCTGGAAATCTTCTTACACAGAATACCAGAGAGCCAAATTCCAAGGATCTGAGTAACTGAGACTAATAGCCTCCAGGCAAAAAGCTACAGGCTAACTGAAACTTTCCTGGGCTTGCAACTCTACCCAGGAAAGTAAGACTTGACAGTGGTGTATAACGTGGGCCCTCCCACACCCATCCAAACCAAGTAGAAGGAGCCATGAACATCAGAACACCAACACCCACAGGGAAAATTTGGCAGGCTCCAAAACCCAATGAAATAGTCAAAATGGTGAAACAAAGAAAAAAATTCAAATGAAAAAAACAAGAGAACTCTACCAAAGATGAGATAAATAAAATGCAGTTAAGCAAGTTATCAGACGTGGAGTTCAGAGCCATGATCTTGAGGAAGCACAACAGCAACACATGAGTAAAGATGGAAACAATGAAAATCAACCAATTGGAAATGAAAAACCACCAAGAAGAATGACATAGCAGAAATAAAGAACACATTGGAAGGACTAAACAGCAGAGTAGATGAAGCTGAGGACTGGGTCAGTGAATTAGAAGACAGAATAGAAAACATCAACCAATCAGAAAACCAAAAGGAAAAAACAATTAAAAAACAGGAAGACAGCTTAAGAGAACTGTGGGACAACTGGAAACGTATAAACAGTTGCATCATAGGAGTCCTCAAAGAAGAAGAAAATGAACAAAGATTAGATAATATATTGGGAGAAATAGTCACAGAAAACTTCTCTACCTTGGTGAAAGAAGAAAGCATTCAAGTTCAAGAAGCACAGAGAGCCCTAAGTAAGAAGAACCAAAACAGGCCTACACCAAGACACATAGTAATTAAAATTCCAAAAATTAAAGACAAATAGAGAATCCTAAAGGCAGCATAGATAAGCAACAGATTACTTACAAAGGAACCACCATAAGGCTATCATCTGACTTCTCAATAGAAACACTACAGGCCAGAAAGGAATGGCATGAAGTAATCAAGATCATGAAAAACAAGGATCTGAATCCAAGAATACTCTGTCCAGCCAGGCTATCATTCAAAATAGAAGATCAAATAAAGAGCTTTCCAGACAAAAAAAGGCTAAGGAAATATATAAACACCAAACCAACACTGCAAGATATGCTAAAAGGACTGCTGTAATTAGTAGAAGAAATAGGAAGAAAAATAGAACCACACAAAACAAATAAGGCAATAAATAAGTGCATATCAATAATCACCTTAAATATAAATAGACTGAATGTTTCCATAAAAAGACACAGAGTAGCTAATTGAATAAGAAAGCATGACTCACCCTGGCTGGTTTGGTTCAGTGGTTAGAGTGTGGGCCTGTGGTCCAGAGACCCAAGTTTGGTTCCTGCTAATGGCATGTACATGATTGCAGTTTGTCCCTGGCCCTGGTTGGGTTGGGCGGGAGGCAGCCACTCGATGTGTCCCTTTCACGTCAATGTTCCTCTCTCCCTCTCTCTCTTCCTCTTTTTTCTTTTCACTCTATCTGAACAAAAAATGGAAAAATGTCTCAGGTGAGGATAAAAATAAATAAATACTAGCAATTCAGATCCAGCAATACATTAAGCAAATTATTCACCATGACCAAGTGGGATTCATCCCAGGGATGCAAGACTGATACAATCTTCAAAAATCAATAAATGTGATACACCACTTAAACAAAATAAAAGATAAAAACCATATGATTATATCAATAGATGCTGAAAAAGCATTCCACAAAATCCAGCACCCATTTCCGATAAAAACGCTAAGCAATGTGGGAATAGAGGGATCATATTTTGACATAATAAAGGTCAGATATGAAAAATGTACAGGCAACATCATACTCAATGGGCAAAAACTAAAAGCATTTTTCTTAAGAACAGGAATAAGACAAGGATGCCCACTTTCACCACTCTTATTTGACATAGTACTGGAAGTCTGAGCCACAGCAATCAGACATAAAGAAAAAATAAAAGGGATCCAAATTGAAAAGGAGACAGTAAAACTGTCATTATTCGCAGATGGCATTATATACATAGAAAACCCTAAAGACTCCATGAAAAATCTACTAGACTTAATAAATGAACTTGGTAAAGTAGCAGGATACAAAATTAATGTCAAGAAATCAAGGCATTCTTATAGACCAATGATGAACCATCATGGCAAAAAATAATAATAATAACTATAAATAAACTTAACCAAAGAAGAAAAGGACAGATTTTCAGAAAACTAGAGGACATTGAAAAAAGAGAAATAAAGGAAGATATAAAAAAGTGGAAGCATATACCTTTTTCATGGATAGGAAGAATTAACATCATTAAAAGATTCATAATACCCAAAGCAATCTATAGAGTCAATACAATTCCCATTAAAATACTAATGACATATTTCACAGAACTAAATCAAATATTTCAAAAGTGTGTATGGAACCAAAAAAGACCTCGAATAGCCACAGCAATCTTGAAAAAAAAAAGTTGGAGGGATTACATTACCAGATTTCAGGTTATACTACAAAGCCACTGTAATCAAAACAGCCTGGTACTGGCACAAGAACAGGCATATAGACCAGTGGAACAGAACAGAGAACCCAGAAATGGACCCACAACATTATGCTCAATTACTATTCTACAAAGGTGGCAAGAGCATACAATGGAGTAAAGACAGCCTCTTTAATAATGGTGTTGAGAAAATTGGACAGCTACTTGCAAAAAAATGAAACAAGATCATGAACTTACACCATACACAAGAATAAACTCTGAATGAATAAAAAACTTTAATGTGACTCATTAATCCATAAAAATACTAGAAGAAAATGTAAGCAATAAAATTTCAAATATCATAAGCTGTAGAATTTTCACTAATACAATACCTAAAGCAACAGAAACAAAGGAAAAATATTAACACATGGGACTACATCAAACTAAAAAGCTTCTGCACAGGAAAAGAAACAAGCATCAAAATGGAAAGGGAACCCACTGTATAGAAGAGCATAATTGCCAATGATACATCAGATAAGGGGTTAATTTTCAAAATATATAGAGTGATCATACAACTCAACAAAAGGAAGACAAAGAACCCAATTAAAAAATGGGCAGAGGACCTAAATAGACACCTCTTTAAACAGGACATACAATTAGCCAAGAGACATATGAAGAAATGTTCAACATCACTAATCATCAGAGAGATGCAAATTAAAACAATGATGAGGTATCACTTCACACCAGACAGAATGCATGCCATCAACAAATAATCAAACAATAGGTGCTCCGAGGGTGTGAAGAAAAGGAGACCCTAGTACACTGCTGATGGGAATGCAGACTGGTGTAGCCACAATGGAAAACAATATGGTGTTTACAAAAAAATTAAAAATTGGACTGTCATTTGACCCAGTGATCTCACTTCTAGGAATACATCCTAAGAAGCCTGAAACACCAATCAGAAAGAACACATGCACCCCTATGTTCATAGTAGCATTATTTATAATCACCATAATCTGGAAATAGGCCAGGTGTCCATCAATAGATGAGTGGATAAAAAAGCTGTGGTGTATACAATGGAATACTATGCAGCTGTAGGAAGGAAGGAAGGAAGGAAGGAAGGAAGGAAGGAAGGAAGGAAGGGAGGGAGGGAGGGAGGGAGGGAGGGAGGGAGGGAGGGAGGGAGGGAGGAGGGAGGAAGGAAGGAAGGAAGGAAGGAAGGAAGTAAGGAAGAAAGAAGAAAGAAAGAAAGAAAGAAAGAAAGAAAGAAAGAAAGAAAGAAAGAAAGAAAGAAAGAAAGAAAGAAAGATCTCTGATCCTTTGAGATGACATGAAGGGACCTGGAGAGCATTATGCTACGCGAAATAAGCCAAGCAGAGAAAGACAAATACCACATGATCTCGCGTATTTGTGGAATATAATGAACAAGGTGGGCTGATGAACAAAATAGACCCAGAGACATACAAAGGAATATGGTTCAGACTGACAAACCTTAGAGTATGGGGGTCGGGGGGATCGATGAGTTGAACCAAAGAATTTATATGTATATACACATAACCAATGGACATAGACAACAATACTATATGGGTAGGGTTGGGCAGGATGAGGAAGAGGGGTCTAGAAGGCGAAAAAGGATAAACAGCTTTAATAAAAATAAATTAATAAAAATTGAAAAACTAAAATAAAAAAACAAAATAAAACGTGAAATAAAGAGCTTCCCAGACAAAAAACAGGGTAAGAAAATATATTAGCACCAAACCAGCATCGCAAGAAATGTTAAAGGGACCGCTGCAATAAGAAGAAATAATGAGAGAAACATAGGCAGAATTAATTAAAATTGTAATAAATAAGTACATTTCAATAATAACTTTAAATATATCTATATTAAATGCTCCAATGAAATGACACAGAGTACCTAAATGGATAAGAAAGCATGAGCCATATATATTTTGTCTACAAGATACCGACCTCAGAACAAAAGACTTGATTTTATGGGACTTCCAGTCAAGATGGCGGCGTAGGTAAACGCGGTATCACGTCCTCCCACAACCACATCAAAGTTACAACTAAACTACAGAACAACCATCATTCAAAACCGCCTGAAATCAAGCTGAATGGAAGTCCTACAACTACGGAGTTAAAGCAGCAGCCACATCCAGACTGGTAGGACGGGCTGCGGCATGAGGGGCAGCGGCAGCAGCGGCATGATGGGCTGGTCCCACACCCAAGCGTGGTGGATAAAAATCAGGAGGATACCTCGGCTGGGAAGATCCTTCCTGAGGATTGAGGGGTCCCCGTCCCACACCAGGTGCCCTGCTCAGGGTTCCAGTGCCAGGAAGAGAATCCCCATAACTTCTGGCTGAAAAAACCAGTGGGAACTGAGGCTCAGGGAAGCTGACGCGGCTGGAGCCCCAGGCAGCTCCTTAAAGGGCCCGCGCACAAACTTATCAAACTCACTCCCTCTAAGCTTGGAGGGGAGGCAGCTCGAGGGGCACCAGAGACACACAGGGAAGAACTGAGTTGTTTGGCACTGGAGCAAGGGCTGGAGAGGGGGCTTTCTCTGGGACAAACGTGCTGTCAGATCCTTTGTTCCTTTGGTGAGCCCTTCCCTGGGGCGGCAGACAGAAGCCGTATCTGGGGCTCCAGCAACCTGGCTCACACTGGTAACCCCACCCTGATGACTCCCTGAGGCCCTGCCCCGCCCCACCCAACTTTTAGGCCTACCCAAGCTGTTGCCACTTGCTTTACCATAGGATTGGCCTGCCTTGGATCCTGCTTCAGGTTTTCCTAAATTCTTTCAAACGAGCAGCATCTGGTCTCAGCAAGCCCCATACCTCTCATTAAGTAATACACTGAAACAAACACAGGGAGGCAGCCAAAATGAGGAGACAAAGAAACACGTCCCAAATGAAAGAACAGAACAAAACCCCAATAAAAGAACTAAGCGAAAAGGAGATAAGCAACCTAACAGATGCTGAGTTCAAAATACTGCTTATAAGGATGCTCAATGAACTTTGTGACAACCTCAGTGAACTTAGGGAGGGCCTCAAGAGCATAAAAAAGGACCAGTCAGAAATCATAGATGCACAGTTAGAATTGAAGGAGGCATTAACTGAAATAAAGAATAATTTACACAGCTTCAATAATAGAGTACGTAAATCCAAGGAGCAAACCATCGATTTGGAATATAAGGAAGCAAAAAATGCCCAATCAGAACAGCAAAAAGAAAAAAGAATCCAAAAAAATGAGGATAGTGTAAGGAGCCTCTGGGACAACTTCAAGCGTGCCAACATTCGCATCTTGGGAGTGCCAGAAGGAGAAGAGCAAGAACAAGAAATCGAAAACCTGTTTGAAACAATAATGGCAGAAAACTTTCCTAACTTGGTGAAGAAAACAGACATACAAGTCCAGGAAGCACAGAGAGTCCCAAACAAGATGAACCCCAAGAGGCCCACACCAAGACACATCATCATCAAAATGCAAAAGGTTCAAGACAAAGAGACAATCTTAAAAGCAGCAAGAGAAAGGCAGCTAGTTACCTACAAGGGTGTTCCCATAAGGCTTTCAGCTGATTTCTCAAAAGAAACTTTGCAGGCCAGAAGGGAGTGGCAAGAAATATTCAGGCAAGAAAAGCAAGAACCTAGAACCAAGATTACTCTATCCTGCAAAGCTGTCATTTAGAATCGATGGCCATATACTTTCCCAGACAAGAAAAAGTTAAAGAAGTTCATCACCCCCAAACCATTATTATATGAAATGATGAAGGGTCTTTTTGAAGAAAAAGATAAAATATATCAACAAACAAAATGGCAATGAATACATATCTATCAACAATGAAATCTACAAACAAAATGAACAGGTAGAACAGAAACATTCTCATAGATACAGAGAACATTTTGTTGGTTGCCAGTTGGGAGGTGGTTTGGGGGAATGGGTGAAAAAGGTGAAGAGATTTAGAAGTATAAATTCATTGCTAGACTGACAAACCTCAAAGGAAAAGGGGTTGGGGTGGTGGTGGAAAGAAATAAACCAAAGAACTTATATGCATAACCAATGGACACAGACAATAGTGTGGGAAAAGGCAGGAGGGGGGCGGAAGTGGGGAGGAGGGGGTAAATGGGGGGAAAATGTGGAACATCCGTAATACATTTTACATTCAACAATAAAGATTAAAAAAAGAAAAAGACCCATTTAAATAGAAGAAAAGACTTATGCAGGTTGAAAACGAAGGGTTGGGAAAAAATTTTTAAGCACATGGAAATGAAACAAAAAGCTGGGATTACAATACTCCTATCTGAGAAAAACAAAACAAAACAAAAACATAAAAAACAAGAGACAAAGAAGGCCACTACATAGTATGAAAAGAATAAATCCAAGAAGAGAATATAACCTTGGTAAACATATCTGCACCCAATATAGAAGCACCAAGCTATATTTAAAAACTAATGGAAGCCTTTAAGGAAGAAATCGACAGCAATAGAATCATAGCAGGGGACTTCTACACCCCACTGACATCACTGGATATGTCCTCTAAAATTAACAAGGAATCAGAGACTCTAAGTAATGCACTATATCAATGGACTTAATAGATATTTATGTAGAATTATACCCCAAAACTGCAAAATATACTTTCTTTTCAATTGCACATGGGACATTCTCAAAGAAAGACCATATGTTACGACACAAACCAAGTTCCTAAAAGTTCAAGAAGACTTGAAATATATCAAGCATCACGTCATATTTCAAGGACATGAAATTAGAATTTAAACATAATAAAAACACCCAAATATTCAAACACATGGAGGCTAAATAGAATGCTATTAAATAATGAATGGGGTACCAAAAAGATCAAGGAAGAAATTTAAAAAAAAAAAAGTAACAACTGTAAATGAACACTCAACAACACAAATTTATGGGATACAGTGAAAGCAGTCCTGAGAGGGAAGTTCATAGCTTTACAGGCCTACATCAAGAAACAAGAAAAATTACTTAAAATATTCTTTAAAAACATTTTTTGATTTTTGAGAGAGAGGGAGAGATAGAAACATCAATCAGAGTAAACATTGGTTGTCTGCCTTCTGCATGCCTTTCATTGGGGATTGGGTCCATAACCTGGGTATGTACCTTGACTGGTAATTGACCCGGTGACCTCTTAGTGCATGAGTCAGTGCTGAACCAGTGAGCCACATCAACTGGGCAAGAAAATATTTCTGATAGTCTATCTTACCCTACAACTTAAAGAACTAGAAAGTAAACATAAAGAAAAACCCAGAGCAAATACAAAGAAATAAATAATAAAGGTCAGAACAGAAATAAATGACATAGAGACTAAAAAAACAATTCAAAAGATCAATGAAACCAAGAAGTTGTTGTTTGGGAAGATGAACAAGACTGATCAAGCTTTAGACAAATTCATCAGGAGACAGAGAAAGAGGATCAAGATAAACAAAATCAGAGATGAAAGAAGAGAAGTAAAACTGACATGACAGTATACAAAGAAGTGATAGAATATACTATGAACAATTACATGCCAACAAATTGGACAATCTAGGTGAAATGGACAAATTCCTGGAATCACAGTCTCCCAAAACTGAATTGGGAACAGTAAAAAAAATTGAACAAACGAATAACAACTAAGACAACTGGAGCTGTAATCAATAAACTCCCAGAAAACACAAGCCTGGGTTCAAACAGCTTCACAGGGGAGTTTTACCAAACATTCAAAGAAGAACTAACACTTATTCTTCTCAAACTATTCCAGAAAGTTCAAGAGGAAGGAAGACTTACAAGCTCTTTTATCAGGCCAGCATAGTCCTAATTCCAAAACCAAATAAAGACACTTCAAAAAAAGAAAACTAGAGGTCAATATCCCTGATGAACCTAGATGCTAAAATCTTCAATAAAATATTAGAAAATTTGATCCAGCAATACATTTAAAAAATAATTCACCATGACCAAATGGGATTCATCCCAGGGATGCATGGCTGGTACACTATTTCCAAATCAACAAATGTGATACACCACATAAACAAAATGAAAGATAAACATCATATGATTATATGAATAGATGCGGAAAAAGCATTGGACATGATCCAGCACCCATTTCTGATAACGCTCAGCAGAGCAGGCATAGACAGTTCATATCTCAACATAATAAAGGCCATAGATGACGAACCTACAGCCAACATCATACTCAAGGGGCAAAAACTAAAAGCATTTCCCTTATGAACAGGAACAAGACAGCGATGTCCACTTTCACCACATTTATTCAACATAGTATTGGAAGTCCTCACCACAGTAATTAGACAAGAAGAAAAAAATAAAGGTATTCAAATTGGAAAACAGGAAGTGAAACTGGCATTTTCACAGATGACATTATATTGTGCATAGAAAACCTAAAGACTTCATCAAACTTCTATTAGATTTAATAACTAAATTTGGCTAAGGAGCAGGATACAAAATTAACATCCAGAAATTGATTGCGTTCTTATACACCAATAATGAACATTTGAAAGGAAAACTAAAAAAAAAAAAAGAAAAAAGAACAGTCCCATTTACCATTGCAAGAACAACAAAAAAATAAGATACATAGGAATATACTTAATCAAGGAGGTAAAGGACTTATTTTAAGGATTTTGAAAAAAGACATAGAGGATGATATTAAAAAGTGGAAGCATGTACCATGTTCATGGGTTGGCAGTATCAACATCATTAAAATGTTTATACTACCCAAAGCAATCTATAGTTTCAATGCAATGCCTATTAAAGTACCAGTGACATATTTCACAGACCAAATATTCTAAAAGTTTTTGTGGGATCATAAAAGACCCCAAATAGCCACAGCAATCTTGAAAAAGAATAACAAGGTTGGAGGGATCACAATTCCAAATTTCAAGTTATACTACAAAGCCACTGTAAACCCAATAGCCTAGTATTGGCACAAGAACAGGTATAAAGAGCAATGGAATAGAACAGAGATCCCAGAAATTGACCCAAGAAATTATGCTCAATTAATATTTGACAAAGGTGGCAAGAACATACAGTGGAGTCAAGACAGCCTCTTCAATAAATGATGTTGGGAAAACTAAAGAGCTACCAAAAAAAAAAAAAAAAATGAAGCTGGACCACCAACGTACACAATACACAAAAATTAACTCAAAATGGATAAGTTTAAATGTAACTAATGAAACCATAAAAATCCTAGAAGAAAGTATAGGCAGCAAAACCTAAGATAGCATACATAGCAGAATTTTTACAGATACATCACCTAGGTAGAGCAAGAGAAACAAAGGAAAAAAATAATAAATGGGACTATATCAAACTAAAAAGCTTCTGCACGTCAAAAGAAACCATCATCAAAATGAAAAGGGAACCCACTCTTTGGGAGAGCATATTTGCTAACATACATCGAATCAGGGGCTACTATTCGAAATATATATAGTACTCATAGAACTCAACAAAAGGAAGACAAAATCCAATTAAATAATGGGCAAGTAGAGAGACACAAGTGGCGATGGGCAGGACCGGAGTAAAGGTGAGTGTGTGAGAGTGTGAGTGAGTGTGAGAGAGACTGTGAGTGGATTTGAGTGTGGACAAGCAACCTTGAGTAGTGCAGAAAAGTGGGGCAGAGGGTTCCTGTGCTGTGGATGGGGAGGAGACAGCTTGTCAGGGTGCTTCTCCCTGCACAGCCAGAAGGACCTGCCATTTTGGAAGATCCCTGGTCTTCCTTGGGAGGAGGCAGTGGGGAGCAGCTAGGGCCGAATGACCTGAGTCCACCAGTGCACCTTGCACCATCAGATCAGTGGACACTACTGTGTCAACTCAGACCAGCACACAGTAGTGGCACTTTGAAGGTGCCCACTGCAGAAGCCTCAACCAGCCCAGAGCCAAGCACCATGCCCCACATCAATAGCGTGATCAGAGCTGAGCACCACCTTCAGCAGCAGTAGCACCAGCTTGGAAGCCCAGCACCTTCCCTCACAGCAACAGTGACTGGGTGGGAGTAGAGCCCCATCCCCAACAGAAGTTGATGCTTGGGAGCTGAGACATACCACCAGCAGCAGAGGCTCAGGAGCAGACATCCATCCCTAGGCAGCACAGCTCAGATTAGGAGCTGAGACCCATCCCCAGCAGCATCAGCAGAGGCTTATCAGACTCACTCCCTCTCAGCTTGGAGGGAAGGCAGCTCAAGGGGCACCAGAGACATACAGAAAAGAACTGAGCTGTTGGCACTGGAGCGAGGGCTGGAGAGGGGGCTTTGTCTGGGACAGACGTGCAGTTATAGGCCTTTGTTTTTTTGGTGAGCCCTTCCCTGGGGTGGCAGATGGCCGCCATATCTGGGACTCCAGCAACCTGGCTCACACTGGTTGCCCCACCCTGGTGATTCCCTGAGGTCTCACCCCACCCAACTTTTAGGCCCACCCAAGCTATTGCCAGTTGCTTAACCATAGGATTGGCCTGTCTTGGATCCTGCTTCAGGTTGTCCTAAATTCTTTCAAACAAGCAGCATCTGGTCTCAGCTAGCCTCATACCTCTTGTTAAATAATACATAGGAACAAACACAGGGAGGCAGCCAAAATGAGGAGACAAAGAAACAGGTCCTAAATGAAAGAACAGAACAAAACATCAGGAAAAGAACTAAGCAAAATGGAGATAAGCAACATAACAAATGCTGGGTTCAAATCACTGCTTATAAGGATGCTCGATAGACTTAGTGAGAACCTCAGTGAACTTAGTGAGGGCCTCAAGAGCATAAAATCAGACCAGTCAGAAATGAAGGAAGCACTAACTGAAATAAAGAATAATTTACATAGAATAGTAGCATAGGTAAAGCCAAGAAGCAAACCATCAATTTGAAATATAAGGAAGCAAAAAACACCCAATCAGAACAGCAAAAAGAATAAAAAAAAAATGAGGATAGTGTATGGAGCCTTGGGGACAACTTCAAGCATGCCAACATTTGCATCTTGGGGGTGCCAGAAGGAGAAGAGAGAGAACAAGAAATGGAAAATCTATTTGAAACAATAATGGCAGAAAATTTCCCTAACTTTGTGAAGGAAACAGACACACACATCCAGGAAGCACAGAGGGTCCCAAACAAGATGAATCCCAAGAGGCCCACACCAAGACACATCATCATCAAAATGCAAAAGGTTCAAGACAAAGAGAGAATCTTAAAGCAGAAAGAGAAAAGCAATTAGTTACCTACAAGAGAGTTCCCATAAGACTTTCAGCTGATTTTTCAAAAGAAACTTTGCAGGCCAGAAGGGAGTGGCAAGAAATATTCAGAGTGATGAAAAGCAAGAACCTACAACCAAGATTACTCTATCCTGCAAAGCTGTCATTTAGAATCGATGGCCATATAAAGTTTCTCAGACAAGGAAAAGCTAAAGGAGTTCATCACCACCAAGCCATTATTATATGAAATGTTGAAGGGTCTTTTTGAAGAAAAAGATAAAAAATATGAACAAATAAAATGGCAATGAATATATATCTATCGACAATTGAATCTACAAACAAAATGAACAAGCAGCACAGAAATATTCTCATAGATACAGAGAACATTTTGTTGGTTGCCAGATGGGAGGGGGTTTGGGGGAGTAGGTGTAAAAGGTGAAGGAATTAAGTAGTACAAATTGGTTGCTAGACTGACAAACCTTAAAGGGAAGGGGGGTAGGGGGTGGGAAGAAATAAACCAAAGAACTTATATGCATATATGCATAACCAATGTACACAGACAACAGTGTGAGGAAAGGCAGGAGGGGGACGGGAGTGGGGAGGAGGGGGTCAATGGGGGAAAAATGAGGAACATCTGTAATACATTCAACAATAAAGATAAAAAATAAAACAATGATAATAAAGAATAAATAAAATACTTAAATGTGACTCATGAATCCATTAAAATCCTAGAAAAAAATGTAGACAACAGAATTTTAGACATCACACACAGCAGAATTTTTATGATGCAATGCCTAAGCCAAGAGAAACAATGGAAAAAATGAACACATGGGACTACATCTAACTAAAAAGCTTCTGCTCAGCAAAAGAAACAAGCATTAATATGGAAAGGGAACCCACTGTCTGGGAGAGCATAATTGGCAAAGATACATCAGATAAGGGCTAATTTCCAAAATATGTAGAGTACTCATACAACTCAACAAAAGTTAGACAAAGAATCTAATTAAAAAATGGGTAGAGGATCTAAATAGACACATCTCCAAACAGGACATACAAATGGCCAAGATACATATGAAAAAATGCTCAGTGTCACTAATGATCAATCAGAGAAATGCAAATTAAAGCAACTAAGAGGCATCAACTCCCACCTGCCAGAATGGTTGCCATCCACAAATTATCAAACAACAAGTGCTGGCAAAGGAGTGGAGAAAAGGGGACTCTCGTACACTTCTGGTAGGAATGCAGACTGGTGCAGCCACTATGGAAAACAATATGGTGTTACCTCAAAAAATTAAAAATTGAAGTGCCATTTGACCCAGTGATCCCACATCTACAAATATACCCTAAGAAGCCTGAAACACCAATCTGAAAAAATATATGTACCCCTATGTTCATAGCAGCATTATTTACAATTGCTTAGATCTGGAAAGTGCCCAAGTGTCCATCAGTAGATTGGTGGATAAAAACCTGTGGCACATATACACAGTGGAATACTATGTAGCTGTAAGAAAGAAAGAGCTCTTATCTTTGAGCAACATGGAGGGACCTGGAGAGTATTATGCTAAGCAAAACAAGCCGATCAGAAAGACAAATATTACATGATCTCACTTATTTGTGGAATACAGTGAACAAAAGAAGCTGATGAACAAAATAGACCCAGAGAAATAGAAGTAGGGTACAGACTGACAAACCTCAGAAGAGGGGGTTGGGGGAGGAGGAAAGAGATAAACCACAGAACTTATAAGCATGTGTGGGTAACCATGGACATAGACAACAATCCTGGGGGAGGGGCGAGATTGGGAGGAGGGTGTCAATAGAAGAAAAATGAGAAACATCTGTAATAAAAATAAAATAAATAAATAAATAAATAAATTTTTAAAACCTCACAAGGTGTTGAAGAGAAAAAAAAAGGACAGAAGATCTGGATAGAAATGTCTCCATAGAGAACATACAAATGGCCAAGAGACATGAAAAATTCCTCAATTTCAGTAATTATCAGAGGCATGCAATTTAAAATGAGGTATCACCTCACACCTGCCAGAATGGCTACCATCAGCTGATGAGATGAGAAAGGGTATTCTAATACCCCAGTGGTGGGAGTACAGACTGGTGTTGCCACTGTGGAAAACAGAGTAGAGTTTCCTCAAAAGGTTAAAATTAAAACTGCCATTTGAACTAGTGGTGCTACTGCTAGGAATACATCCTGGGTATCCTAAAACACCAATCAGAATGAATATATGCACCTCTATGTTCATAGCGGTGCTATTTACAACATATCAGATCTGATAAGAGCCCAAGTGTCTTTCAGTAGATGAGGAGATAAAAAAGCTGTGGTATGCCCTGTCCAGTTTTGCTCAGTGGTTAGAGCGTTGGCTCGTGGACCAGTGTCGAGGGTTCAATTTTGGTCAAAGGCAGGTGCCTTGGTTGCATTTCGATCCTTGGTCCTAGTTGGGGTCATGCGGTAGGCAACCGGTTGATCTCTCTCTCTCTCTCTCTCTCTCTCTCTCTCTATCTCTCTCTCTCCCACTCTATCTGAAGATAAATGAAAAAAATGTATCCTTGGGTGAAGATTTAAAAAAAAAAGCTTGCTACATTTATGCAATAGAATACTAAACAGGTGTAAGAAAGAATGATCTCTTACCTTTTGAGACAGCATGGAGGATTCTGGAGAGTATTATGCTAAGTGAAATAAGCCAGTCAGAGAAAGACAAGTATCACATGATCTCACTTATATTAGGAGGACTGTTGAACAAAATAGATCCAGAGACAGGGAAGCAGGGAACAGATTGTGAAACCTCAGAAGGAAATGGTTGGGGAGTTGGGAAGAGATAAACCAAAGAATTTATATGCATATATGCATAACTAATGGACACAGACAATATTGTGTTGAAGGCAGTGAAAGCAGGGACTAGGAGTTAGGGGTGGGGGGGAAGTGGGTATGTAATACTTTCAACAGTAAAGATGAAAAAAAAAAGACTTGGATCATGGCAGCTAAAACAATTTAGAAATGATTAGAAGTGGGTTACATGGAATCCATTGGTGATAGATTAGGGAAGTGAAAGCAAATGGGGAGGAGAACCTCTGGGACTGGATGAAAAGTGAAAGGATAGACACATACATGTTTTACATAGGTGGGTATAGTTGGCCCTCGTTTATCATGGTTAATCAGTTCCAGACTCTACCGCGATAAATGATTTTCTGCAGAATAGGATTCTTCATTTATAAATCAAATATTTTAGCAGTTAGAGCATAGAAAACCTGTTTATGACTTTCTAAATAAGTTTTTTAACATTATTAGAACCCTCTCATAAAATAACACCCTTTAGTCACCACTACACTCATATTACCCAATAAATTAGAGAAAATAAGACATATTAGATGTTGCAGATATCATATTATTGTACATTTAATTACACACACAGTTCTTACACACAACCACTAACCTATGAAAATAGTGCAACTTGTTTGACGATGAAGCGATGAAGATGAAGAGATGTACTGCACAGCAAAGAAGAGCAAGGCCCTGGCTGGTTTTGCTCAGCGGTTAGAGCATTGACCTGCAGTCCAGAGAGACCTGAGTTTGGTTCCCGCTAAGGGCATGTACCTCGGTTGCAGTTTGTCCCTGGCCCTGGTTGGGTTGTGCGGGTGGTAACCACTCAATGTGTCCCTTTCATATCGATGTTTCTCTCTCTCTCTCTCTCTCTCTCTCTCTCTCTCTTCCTCCCACTCTATCTGAACAAAATATGGAAAAAAGTCCTCGGGTGAGGATAAAAAAGAAGAGCAAGTTTACTGCTCCTCTGAAGGCATGACCTCAACAGAAGAGTCTTCAGGTGGTGCAGTATCTTTAGCAGGTGCGTCGTCATCTTCTTCTGCTGAAGGAGCATTAGGAGTAGGCAGTGGGTGTCTGGGTGCGCGGCTCAAGAACATCATGATAGGCAGTTGCTGACGCTGTCTTTTCATATGTGTGAGGAGGCTTTTGTTGGGTTCTATTGCTCCCTCAAGGGCATTCTGAAACCGCAATTCATGCATCATTTGTGGGTCCCATTTGCCAATTATGTCCTGTACTACCTTAATAGTTCTCACAACTTGCGAGGGAAGCTCAAGTGTAAGGCCAACTTCCTCCTCCTCACCCCCAGGAATCTCTGACTGCTCTTCCTCCTCCTCACTTGCAGACTTAGTCATCTCCACCAGATCCTCGTCAGTTAGGGGATCTGAATGTGTCTCCAGCAGCTCATCCACGTCATCGTCATGGACCTTGGCTTCATCCTTAAAAACGAATGTCTGGGAAGGCATTCTTTTCCAGAACAGTCCTGTTTTGTCCATATTGAACACCTGTTCTGGGTGATACTCACCCTCCTCAAGGATCTTCTGGAATGTGTTTTTCACATAGTCCTCTATTGCAGGCTGGTCAGCAGAGACAGCTTCTCCTTGGAGAATAACACTCTTCAGATGATACCTCTTCTGGAACTTCTCAAACCAACCCTTGCTTGCTGTGAAATCCATGAATGTTGCAAAAGAGGGTCCTGGTTGAGGTTCATCTGCCATAAAGCGCTGATAGAGCTGCCTCGCCTTCTCCAGGATGACCAGCGAATCCAACAGAATGTTTTTCTTGCGGCTGTCGCTGATCCAAATGGCTAGGGCAAACTCCCGTTTTCACTATGAACTTATTACGACTTGTCATGATGTGCTTTGCTTCCTTGTTGAAAGAGACAGTAGCCATTGCATGGATGTTCTTTTCATCTTTACAGATGGAGTGAATGGTAGACTTGTTCAAGTCATAATGAGCAACCTCTATGATTTTCTTGCCATCTTTGTTCATATCCAAGAGTTTCACCTTCTGGATGGTAAGCATCTTCCTCCGGCACTTAATTTCATTGTCAGAAGTCTTAGAAGAAGCAGCACGTTTAGCTTAGACAAAAGTTCTTGGAAATCGCAAACACTTACAAGAACAAAGATGCTTCTGATGCATAGTGATGTAGAAGTGTGTATGAGAGAAACAAACTTGCATGAGGATGAGCTAACCAGTGGCCAGGATAGGAGGACAGAATAGCCAATCAGTGAACAGCACACTCCAATTGGCTTGGTTTCACCACACTCAATTTTTTGGAAAAAAGTTATGGCCCACACACAAGGAGTGGTTGAGTGGTTGCACCTGGTGTTGAAGGATTTGCAAGGGTGCTTGGATACATAGGCCTACAGTCCACATGTACCGTAATTTTAATTTTCATTGTAATACAGGGTGTATAATTGACTCAGACAACCAAGCACGCACTGTATCATTTTCACTGTCTCGACCACTTTTTAATGAATATATTTGAAAAAAAAAAAAACAACCAAAAACCAAAATAGAATGAAGCTGCGAAAGTTTAAGCGCTAAGTGGCAAGGGAGGACTGTATAGGATAGTTAATAGTCAACAATTAATATGATAAAAATAGCAATGAGAGGATTTATGGTCTTTCCCTGGTGCATTGGTTATTCCTGGCTGTGCCCTGAGCAGTCTGGAAAAAAGGGGAGTTACCCTAACATCCCAAAGGTGTGTTATTGTAGATGCAAAAGATGTGAGACAGCTTTAGTGAAGGTAAAGATTGACTTTTGTTAGGGAAGATTATAGCCTGGGGTATGACTACTTGCCATAAACGGCTTTTAGTTAAAAAGTTTTAATTTTAAACCATCTTTTCTGGTTACTTTAGGTTTTGGAGTTTGCAAGACTGCCATGCAGGCCTTCCCTGAGCTTGTCAGGTTAGTATGTAACCCCTTTTGGCCCACGATTCAGAGTTTATTCTGTTTCTGTCAAAACACCATTTACTTGAGAATGGACAAAGTAGAAAGAGCCCTGAAAGATTTGGAAGTTTTGAAGAAAATGTTTTTGTGATATGGTACAGATTTTTTTGTATGATGAAGGGTAAAATTAAATGAAAATGTGTGGGAGGTGGGGAAGAATTAGATATAATTGATGGGTAAGGCCCCAGAGGAAGGAATAAAGAATGGCCCAGAGCATAGTGGAGGGATATGTTTTTTGTTTTGTTTTTCTTTACTGTTGAAAGTATTACAAATGTTCTTCCCTTTTTACTCCATTGACACCCTCCTCCCTGCTCCCTCTCCCCCACCTGTAGTCTGTGTCCACTGACTATGCATATATGTATGTAGTTCTTTGGTTTATCTCTTCCCTCCCCTCTCCCCTTCCCTCTGGGGTTTGTTTGTTCCCTACTTCCAGGTCTATAGATCTTTTTGTTCATTACATTCCACAAATAAGTGAGACCATGTAATACTTGTCTTTCTCTGACTGGCTTATGTTGCTTAGCATAATACTTGAGGGATTCCTTTTGACCTGGAGGAACTCAATGATCACCCAGAGAGGGTTCCAGAAAGGAAAAAGGGGAAGATGAGCATGCCGGGTGAGACAGGTGGTATCTTCGCAAATCTAAACTGGAAGAGGAATGCAATTAACCTTTACAAACACCATCTGATGCCTGTTAAGGCAGGTGTTATAATTTTGCAAGCTACAAGTTTGCCCAGAGAAACTGTCATTTGGTAGGTCATGTGGCATGCAAGGTCCTGCCTTCGCAGCAAAGCAAGGAAACCACCCAATCAAAGCCCCGTGACTTGAGCCCAGTCCCAGGCGCGACTTTCTGAACTATAGGCCCCAGGATGCATCGGGGCAAGCTCCCCATTGGAGGCAGCGGCTATGGTGGCGTCGCGCCGACCGGAAGACCCGCCTACGCCGTAAGTCTCGGAGACTAGAATCCTTACACCGGCGCTACCATGCGTCCGGACCAGGCTGTGTCTTGGTATCGGCGCATGTCCGCTGTCTACGCATTTGGCACCTGGACCCTGTTGGGCTCCTTGATTTTCTTCGGCAGGAAAAAGAGCAATCCATTAGGTACGGCTCTCCCAGACCTTCCACCGGACGTGCAGCCTTCCGTGGGGCGCACTCAGGGGTCATAGGAGCGGCTTCGCTGTGCCGCCTGCCCCACATATACTTCAACATTTGGGAACGGTTGCTTAGTGCCATTGTGTGTAATGGAATATGGCAGGAACTACATTTTAAGTTGTCTTACAGAAACCTTGTTTATATTTTAATGAGGCCATTCCTTATACTAAGAATGGGAAGAATCCGTGTAATGTTCTAGATGTGTTTTCAGACACTGGACAGTGGTGCTTCTGTAACATTAGCCCTTGTCGCATTTTTCGAGCAAACATTTCAGCACTTACACCAGCTAAGGAATGTTAAAACCTTACCAGAAAGGAAATCCCATAGCTTTAAAATATTTGGAAATCTACAGATACTGCTAGTAGATTTGTGGGTGCCCGAGGCTGCATGGGAGGAGTCATGAGTGACAGAAGAGTATGGGATTTATTTTTGTGGAAGAAAATATTGTAAAATTGACTGTTGGGCTGGTTGCACAGATCTGCATATACTAGAAACTATTTAATGTTACATTTTAAATGAGTAATTGTATGATATGTTAAGTATATCTCAGTAAAGCCGTGATGTGGATGTTATGTGGTAACTGCTGAAGATTACATTTGGTGATGAAGTTTATCAGTGGCCCAAAAAGTACACATGTCCAGTATTGAGGGTTTAAAAATATTTCAGTGTTTATAGTGGGCACGTTTTGTTTATTTTTCTTTTTTACAGAAAGAAAATAGTGTCAGGATTCTGAGGGGAGTGGTGTAATTCTTTTATTTTATTTTATTTAAGACTTTACAGATAATTTACATGACTGCTGTTTAAGTTAGATGTTAATTCAGGTATTTTGTTTTTTTAAAGGTGATGAAGTAGAACAAAAAGATGTCTCAACAGATGAATTTCCTGAGCCAAGTAATTCTTAGCTTATTTTATTTTATTTCCAAGACTTTACTAAATAATTTTAATGACTGCTCTCTAACTTAAAAGTTAATAATTCAGGTGTACCATATTTTTTAAAGGTGATGAATTAAAGCAAAGGGATGAAATAACTGAGCCTCCAAAAGGATTTTACGTGGAAACCATTGTCACATACAAAGAAGATTTTGTTCCAATTACTGACAGGATCCTCAACTATTGGAAATCATGGACTGGTGGCCGTGGACCAGAATCATGATTGACTGCAGAATCTGAAAACCAGGGCTTTGTTTCAGGATATAAATTTGATAGATGCTTTGATTTCCATTTTAAGTTTGTGAAAAGTGTATACACTTAATTTTACTGTAAAATATGGTCACTAATAATATGCAATAAATATTTCTTTGAGGAAATGTAAACTTGCATATTCAAGAAGTGACCCTCTCTGCCAGGCTGGTGTGGCTCAGCGGATTGAGCCTCACTCCATGGACTGAAGAGGTACCGGTTCGATTCCCAGTCAGGGCACATGCCCGGGGTTTGGGCTCAATCCCCAGTAGGGGGTGTGCAGGATGCAACTGGTTGATGTTTGTCCCTGACATCGGTGCTTCTATCTCTCCCTCTCTCTCTAAAAAAATCAATAAAATATATTTTTTTAAAAAAAGAAGTGACCTTCTATAGTTACACGAGTGAAAGGTTGAAGTGAAAATTTACATTGAGCTTCCGTATGCTTACTTTCTGAAACTAGCTCATGAATTTTATATTTCTTTTATGCTGTCAGACACAGCTTTAGTGGTCCCTTTAAAGTTAGATTAAGCAAATCTTCATGTTCAGTTTGGGATTTATAGCTGCTCCTTGGGTACTGGGTAAGAATGTTATGAGTTAAATAGACTCAATCCATTCTTTTTTTTTTTTTTTTTTTTATCCTCACCCGAGGACATTTTTCCATTTTTTGTTCAGGTAGAGTGGGAGGGAGAGAGAGGAACAGAGAGAGAGAGAGAAACATCGATGTGAAAGGAACACATCAAGTGGCTGCCACCCGCACAACCCAACCAGGGCCGGGGACAAACTGCAACCGAGGTACGTGCCCTTAGCGGGAACCGAACCCGGGTCTCTCAGGACCGCAGGCCCGACGCTCTAACCGCTGAGCCAAACCGGCCAGGGCTCAATCCATTCTTTAGGACGAGAACAGGTATGGATTAAATTCCAACTGTGACTACCAGTATTCTAGACACAGGGAGTACAAAGTTGGAACAACATGGTTCCTGCCCTAGAGCTGCACTAGTCTCTTTGCTGGTCTCTTTTGGTTGCAAGCTTATAAGTGAGCTTATATGAAGGGGGTATTTATCAAAAATGTGTATGGACACCTCAGAATTAAAGCAGATTATGTTATAGTCTTAGGAAGACCTGGCACCAGGAACCGGAATGCAGGCAGCCACTCACTGAACCTGCCTGCCTCTGGCTCAAATAAATTCTAATAAACTCTTTTTGTTTTGATTTTAGAGAGAGGAAGGGAGAGATAGACAAAAACATCAATTTGTTGTTCCACTTATTTATGTATTCATTAGTTGATTCTTGTATGTGCCCTGACCTGGGATCAAGCCTGCAACCATGGCAGATCAGGACGATGCTCTAACCAACTGAGCTACCTTGCCAGGGTATCTAATAAACTCTTATTACACTTAAAAATGGTTTCCTAAGTCTGGTAATTTGGTAACTTGAAACTAAAGTTTTACTAGCTAAATTAAATGATGAATATTCGTTGAATGTCTAGACCATTTCCAAATAAGATAAAATACTGAAACACGAATGACTGAACATAGGTTTGCCTACCATTTGCTTTTTATAGAGGAACTAAAGATATTTGAGTCTCAGTAAACATGCTTTGTGCCACATTAAAAACTTTTTGTGCCGTGATGAAATACATGTTTCTAGAAATTATAAAATGTGTTTATAAATTTATTACTCTAAAAGAACTGTTGTAACAGTTCACAATAGCTTATTCCTTAGCACTAGAAATTAGAATTTTTAAACTAAGAATTCTAATATGTGTAGTTAAAGGTACAAAAACTAATAATAGGGAAAACGATGATATACACAAGAAAAATAGGATATATTTGGCTTATAAAAGGTATAAGATGTGGAAATGTGTTTTTGTTAAGGGACATGAAGGAATTTTGTTCTGATTATTTCTGAATGGGTTAGAGAACAAGGATACACTAAAAGGGACACTGAAAGTTGAAGAAAGTTGATGAAAAAGGAGTCTTGAGGAAGAAAATTTTGAGAAGTGAAACTGAATACAATTGAAATAAATTTAAATATCAAAACCTGATATAAAATTAGAGTTTGATTTTCTCTCTGCTGAAAAGGACAAAGTTTTATTAGATTATTGGTCTGCTACTGATATTTTGAAAAATTTTCAGCCTAGAAAGCAAAGACTATGTGTTTAGTCAAAATAATTTTCTGTGTTTAAAAAAAATTTTTTTTCATTGTTTTTTAGAGAGAGATGAAGGGAGAGGGAAAAACATTAGTGCAAGAGCAAAGCATTGATTGGCTGCCTCCTGCACACCCTCTACTTGGGATTGAGGCTGAAACCTGGGTATGTGCCCTGACCAGGAATCAAACCAGCAACCTTTCAGTGCACAGGACAACCCCCAACCAACTGAGCCAACTGGCTAGTGCATTTTCTGTGTTTTATGTTGTTGTAATCAGGTCCTTGATTACATAAGAAAACGGAATTTCCTCATTAGTAAGAACTAAGTTTTTTCCCTTGGTTTTTTAAAATTGAATTTATTGGGGTGACACTGGTTAACAAAATTATACAGGTTTCAGGGGCACAATTCCACAACACATCATCATACACTGTATTGTATGTTCACCACCCCAAGTCAAGTCTCGTTCATCACCATTTATCCCGCCTGTACCCTCTTCCACCCTACTCCACAATCACCACACTGTTGTCCCTGTGTAAGAATTTTAAGATTTTCTAACAATTATGTAAACTTGTGTATATGTCTTTGAAAAAAAATGTTTTTACAATGAGGTATCACCTCACACCTGTCAGAATGGCCGCCATCAACAAATCATCAAACAACAAGTGTTGGCGAGGGTGTGGAGAAAAGGGGACTCTAGTGCACTGCTGGTGGGAATGCAGACTGGTGCAGCCACTATGGAAAACAATATGGTGTTACCTCAAAAAATTAAAAATTGAACTTCCATTTGACCCAGTGATCCCACTTCTAGGAATATACCCTAAGAATCCTGAAACACCAATCAGAAAGAATATATGTACCCCCATGTTTGTAGCAGCACTATTTACAATAGCTATGATCTGGAAACAGCCCAATTGTCCATCAGTAGACGAATTTATAAAAAAGCTGTTGTACATATACACAATGGAGTACTACGCAGCTGTAAGAAAGAAAGATTTCTTATCCTTTGAGACTACATGGAGGGACCTGGAAAGTATCAACCTAAGTGAAACAAGCCAAACAGAGAAAGACAAGTTTCATATGATCTCACTTATTTGTGGAATATAATGAACATAACAGTCTGAGGAATGGAGTAGTCCCAGAGACGTGGAAGTGGGGTACAGACTGACAATCCCCACAAGAGGGGGGTGGTGTGGGAGAGATAAACCACAGAACTTATATGCATGTATGCATGAACAGTGGACATGGACAACAAAGCTGGGGACAGGGCAGGGAGGGAGGGGGAGGGGGAATTAGTGGGGGAAAAAGGAGAAACATCTGTAACAAAAATTAATAAAAATAAAAAAAAAATAAAAGAAAAAAAATATTTTTAAATTCCTCACCGGATCATAGTTTTTTATTTATTTTTAGACATGGGGGGAAGAGGAAAGAGAGAGAGAGAAACATCTATGTGAAAGAGACATCGATTTGTTGCCTCCTGCATGACCCCGACCAGGACCGGGGACTGAACAGCAAATAGGTATGTGCCCTTGACCAGAATCGAACTCGTGACTTTTTGGTCCATGAGCCAATGCTTTAACTGCTGAGCCAAACCAGCCAGGGCATCACCATAGTGCTTTTAAGCTGGACTTTATTTAACTGCTTATTTAGTATGGGTTATCAATATGTTCCTGGTGTATGTTTCCTAGATGGGTTAAAGTGGCTTTACTTCCCCTCTCGAAAGGCTGATACCCTCACAGTGGCAAAAACACTGTTAGAAATGTGTTTTTTACTTGATGTATGCCTTCAACAATCTCCAGGCAAATCATACAATCTTTGTTGACCAGCCTTGAAAACTTCTTGGCATTATCACTGACTTTATCACCCTCAATTATCAGGCAAGGTTGAGAGAACTAATGGAAAAACCGAGTCAAGCAGAGCTTTTAATTACATGGGACTGAATGAACTGATGAAAATAATTACAATATTTATGACTTTTTGTTTGAAACAAAATTTTTTCTAAAGCTAGCTATGACTTAGAGCAATTTGGTAAACTATACCTTTGTAAATAGAAACATTTGTCCTTTCCCCCTTACTAGATTCCTCCAGAATTTGGAAACTTGCAGTGAGCATTCTCATTTTCATGGCAATATTGTTATTTGTATAAGTTTAATAAGAATCTATTCTGTCCTGACTGGTTTGGGTCAATGGTAGAGCATCGGCCTGTGGACCAGAGAGTCCCCGCTAAGGGCATGTACCTCGGTTGCAGTTTGTCCTTGCCCCTGTTAGGGTCATGTGGGTGGCAACCAGTCATGTGTCTCTCTCACATCGATGTTCTGTCTTTCTCTTCCCTCCTCTCTCCCTCTGAAGATAAATGCAAAAAAAAAAAAAAAAAAAAAAAAAAGTCCTTGGGTGAGGTAAAAGAAAAAGAATCTGTTCTTATAATAGGAGACAATGGGAAATTAGCTATATTACCAAGGATTTGATTGGAATGTTGTGTGTGTGTGTGTGTGTGTGTGTATATATATATATATATATATATATACACATTTTGTTGATTCTCACCTGAGGATATTTTTTCCATTGATTTTTAGGGAGTGGAAGGGAGGGAGGGGGAGGGGAGAGAGAAACATTAATGTGGAAGAGACACATCTATTGTTTGCCTCTCAAATGTGTCCTGATCAGGCCGGGAATGGAACCTGCAACCCTGATACATGCCCTCGACCCTTTGCTCTGCAGGCCCACGCTCTAATTGCTGAGTCAAACAGGTCAGGCTAGGAGCAGAAACATGCAGTGGTTCTCAACCTTCCTAATGCTATGACCCTATAATACAGTTCCTCATGTTGTATGTGGGCATATCTGCATGTGAGCGGACCCGCCTGGAGACAGAAGAGTGGTGTCTTTGTTCCTAAGACCATCGGAAATATGTGGTTTCTGATGGTCTAAGGCGACCCCTCCAAAAGGGTCCTTCGACCCCCCCAAGGGGTTGAGAACTGCTGATTTAGAGGAACTTATATTTTTATCAGTGATTAATAATGTGTTTGGGTGAGACTTTTACGTAGTCTCTTTTATTTAAATCTTCTAAAAACCAGGGGTGGGGAGTGGGTAGGTGGGGCTAGTATTAGTATTTGTATTGGAGGAAGAATTACAAATGCAGATTTACAGTATACATCTCTGCACTACCATGATATGGTTAAGTCAAATTAATAGTTAAATAGTTAAATGACTATTTTAGGCAGGAACTCCTATAGTGTCTGCTTTCTGAGAAGCCACTGAGTCAGAAAGACAAGGGAAAAACAATTTGGGAGAGTATTGGGGCAGAGGAATGGAAAAGAGGAAGAGGGAATACATTTAGAATTAGGATTCAGGACACAGCTGGGATTTAGAAATGATGGCTCTTAGACCTGGGGAAGTGAGAAAACACAGGTGCAGAAAGCCTGGGCAGAGGTGAGGGATCCAAGGGTGGTTAGCACAGGGTCCAGCTGTGTGTGGAGTAGGACTGAGAATGGGGTGGGCCTATAATTGGTTGAGCCTGATTATAGTTAGGTTTAGTTGGACGACCAATCTCTGGGTGGGCGTGGCCTATATCCACCGGCCGCTGGCAACCTGGCCTGACAGGCGTGCTTCCTAATGTTACCCGTAGAGGGCGCAGGCCGCAGAAGCGCTCTCTGGGTCTCGTGGCCGGAAGGAGTGCGGTACGGCCCTACTCGCCCCAGCAGCCGCCATGAAAGCCGTGGTGCAGCGCGTCACCCGGGCCAGCGTCACAGGTCAGTCGGGCGGGGCCGGGCCGGGAGGAACCGCCCCAGACCCAAGCGCTTGGCCGACCCCGCGACGGTTTCCCCGCACGATCCCCGGGTTTGCTCTGAACCTTGCGGCCCATGCGCGAGCTTTGACCCCGCAGCCTCGAGTCCCTGGCCGGCCCGGGCACCACCGCTCCAGATCGCTGTCCATATGCCTGGAGGATTCCAGCGCGTCCCTGGTTTCAGGATCTCTTTGGGTTCACGAGAAACATGCCTTATTATTCTCTTTATTTTCGTCCTGAGTATCGGGTGGCAAAACCTTCGATCAACCCCATGGTTCGTTCTTCAGTGGAATATTGCACAAACACGTAGGGAGCATTTCTGGAGCAAGAACATCTCTCTTTGTAGCGTTCTATTTTAAATTTCCCATTTTGCCCAGTTTCTTTATGTCCTAATTTTTATGGAGCTTGACTCCCAATAAAATGCACAGATGTGAGGAGTTGTTCCTCTGGATGAGTTCTGACACTTGTGTACGTATACCCACGTGATCAGCCCCCAGGCTAGGTTCAGAACGCTCCCTGCCCCAGGACACCCTCTTCCTCAGTCGCTGAACCCTGCAGCAATGGAGTTAGAATCTAAGGAATTCAGGGTGAAATACTTCTCTTTACCACCAATTTCTTGTGGGCCAAGCCACCTAACCACTAGTCATCAGTAGATAACTATTCTAATTTGAACAGTAATTAATGTTAATCATTGTTAATGGGGTCCAGATGATTAATATACATAAGGTAATTGTTTTAAAAACCTCAAAGCAAGTTAATAAAGATATTTAAAAAATTTTAATGAGTAATTTTGGATTGTTTCCTAGTCTTTTAAGTTTTATTAATTTTTTTGGCCTTTTTAATTTTTATTGGCAGATTTATAATACTGATTCAGTCCTGGTAATTCTAGATATCCTTCAAGCCAGTCTACTAAATATGTGTTCTTGTGCCTGCAAAAGTATAAATCTAAAAACAAAACAACAAAATTCCCTAAGAAACAACCAAACCCAGCAAAATCATATATAGGTATTTGGAGCTGAGATTCAACTTTTCAACCCTGACTAATGACTTCTTAGCTGTTTTGGTAACTGGTTTTGGATATGGCCCTGGAGTAATAGAGACTAGAATGACAGGGATTTATAGAATTTCAAAACAATTAAAAAAATTTCAGTTAATATTTAAGGTCACTAAACTAGAATAATTCATGGATGAAAATAATTTTTGCTTTTTTGAGAAGAATCTTGTAGCTTGCTTTATGTGGTCCTCATCAACAATGACTAAACTTTGGAGAATTTAGGTTCTGATCTTATCTTTCTGAATTCTCCATTCTGGAATATTGAAAACATGTATTCTGTGAAATTTACTGAACAGTTTGAGTGATGTTAGTTTACCATTTAAATTATGTGCTGTTAGTTAAAAACAAACAAGTAAACCAAACTGCTATTATAAAGATAAGTGTTAATTGTGGGAAGGTGTTAATAAAATGGAATTCTCTCAGTGCTAGAGGGACCTGGAGTTAACAAGGCCTTCTAATTGAATTATAATGGAAAGAGATTTTCTGATTGGCTTTGCTGAAATGTGGCTGTAAGTGAATGACATTTTACTTCAGGGGTTCTGAAATGTCACTTCCAATATTATGTTTGGGACAGTAGACTATCAGGAGTCATATGTGGTAGATTCACTTTATGAGGTCGGTCAGGCAAATTTTGTTGCCTTAGTGTGATTATTGTGATAATATAATTTAAAAAGCTTGGTTATGGAACATTTCAAACATATTCATTTGGTTAAACAGGTGAATAGTACAGTAACCCCCATTTCCTGTCACTGAGCTTCAACAGCTAAAATCTGAATAGAATCATAGAATGTTGGGAAGGGGATCTAAATCATTGGGTTTGGCCCTGGCCAGTTTGGGTCTTGGGTTCGGTTCTCATCAAGAGCATGTACCTGGGTTGCAGATTCGATCCCCAGCGGCCATGAAGGAGGCAGCCAATCGATGTGTCTCTCTAACATTGATGTTTCTCTTCTTCTCTACCTTCCACTCCATCAAAAAAAAAAAAAAAATTGTTGTGTGTTTTAATTTGGGAGATTGTTACTTCTCAAAGAAGAGGTTCATGGGTGATGCCACTTGTACATAGCGAAACTGACCAAATATCTCAGGTCTTTTTTAGCCTGGTGACCTTTTGTCTAAAATTCTCAAGTTTTTTTTCTTTGGAAATCCATTTGTTTATAATAAAAGATTCTTTCGGACCTCCTCATTCTTCTACTTGTTCCAGGAGGAGGGGCAAAACAGCTCTAAAATAAGAGAGTAATCTGTGTTATATGTAGGCTTTGGGGCATACTTTGTTATTAAGATAATACTAAATTGTAAAAATGTTGAAACTTCAGATAATGATTTGAATCACTTCAAATAATTATTCTACTTTTGAAAATATAAGAAGATAATCTTAATTATAGAAAACACATTAAGGCAGAGCACAGAGGATTTTTAGGGCAGTGAAACAACTCTGTGTGATACTGTAATGGTAGGTTCATGTTATTATATATATATTTGTCTAAACCCACAGTATGTACAGCACCAGGAGTGAACCCCAGTGTAGGCAGTGGACTCTGGATGATTGTGGTGTGTCATTGTAGGCTCATCAATTGTAACAAGTATACCCCTATGGCAGTTAGTCAGTCCATTGGATGGAATGCAACTGTTTTACCGGATGAGATGTTTAGGAAAAGCTTATAACATGGAAAAATCCTTATGCAATGTTAAGAGAAAGGATGAGACATACAAATTTATATACAATATTTACAACAATATTACAATAATATTATTCTTTTTTCTTCCTATTATATTTTCCAATTTTTCTATAATGTATATTGACTTGAATGGTGGATATAGCTCAGAAATTATTTTTTAAGCCTTTAAAACATACTTTGGGGAAAATTTAGAAAATATATTGACATTATAAGAAAATAATACTTTTTTTTATGGCTGAGTCATATTTTATTGTATATATGCACCACTTCTTTATCCATTCGTCTGTTAGGTTGCTTTCATGTCTTGGCTATTACAAATAACACTGTAATGAACATAAAGATGCATGTCTTTTAGATTTAGTGGTTTGGGTTTCTTCAGATAAATACTCAGAAGTGGAATTGCTGGTCCTTTGTTGTCTCTTGTTATAGCCTTTGTTTTAAAGTCTGTTTTGTTTGGTATAAATATTGCTAACCCAGCTTTTTTTTCCACTTCTATTTTTATGAAATATCTTTTTCCATCCCTTTTAGTCTGTGTGTGTCTTTCGATCTGAAGTCAGTTTCTTGTAGGCAGCCTATCGAAGGGTCTTATTTTTTTTTTTTAAAGGGATGATTCTTGAATGGCAGAATTCAGGTATCATGCCAAAGTTTTATATATTTTAAAATTTTTATTGATTTTTTTAGAGAGAGAGGAAGGGAGAGAGAAATAGAAACATTGATGTGAGAGAGAAACATCAATTGACTGCCTCCTGCACGCCCCCTACTAGGGATTGAGCCTGCAACCCGGGCGTGTGCCCTGACTGGGAATCGAATCAGGACCTCTCAGTCAATGGGATGACGCTCAATCCACTGAGCCACCGGGGCAGGGTCTTATTTTATTACCCATTTAGCCACCCTATGTCTTTTTATTGGAACATTTAAAGTAATTATTGATATATATATATATTTATTGTCATTTTACTATTCATAAAAAAGAATGAAATCTTGCCATCTGCAACATCATGGATGGACCTAGAGAGTAATGTGCTGAGAGAAATAAGACAGAGAAAGAAAAATGCCATATGATATCACTTATATGTGGGATCTAAAAAACAAGACAAACAAACAAACAGACCAGAAACAGACTCATAGATACAAAGAACATTTTGATGGTTGCCAGATGGGACAGGAGTTGGAGAAATGGGTGAAAAAGGTGAAGGGATTAAGAAGTACAAATTTGGATAGAAAACTTGAACAGACCAATAACAACAGAAAAATTGAAGATGTAATCAAGACTCTCCCAGCAAACAAAATCCCAGGCCTGGATGGCTTCACGGGGGAGTTTTACCGAACATTCAAAGAAGAACTAACACCCATTCTCCTCAAACTATTTCAAAAAATTCAAGAAGAAGTAAGACTTCCAAACTCGTTTTATGAAGCCAGCATAATTCTAATTACAAAACGAGAAAAAGACACTACAAAGAAAGAAAACTACAGGCCAATATCCCTGATGAACATAGATGCCAAAATCCTGAACAAAATACTAGCAAATCGGATCCAGCAATACACCAAAAGAATTATCCACCATGACCAAATGGGATTCATCCAGGGATGCAAAGCTGGTACAATATTTGCAAATCAATAAGCATGATACACCACATAAATAAAATGAAGAATAAAAACCACATGATCATATCAATAGATGCCGAAAAAGCCTTCGACAAAATCCAGCATCCATTTCTGATAAAAACACTCAGCAATGTGGGAATAGAGGGATCCTATATAGACATAATAAAGGCCATATATGAAAGACCTACAGCCAACATCATACTCAATGGGCAAAAACTAAAAGCATTTTCCTTAAGAACAGGAACAAGGCAAGGATGCCCACTTTTGTCACTCTTATTTAACATAGTACTGGAAGTCTTAGCCACAGCAATCAGACAGGAAGAAAAAATAAAAGAGATCCAAATTGGAAAGGAGGAAGTGAATCTGTAATTATTTGCAGATGACATAATACTATACGTAGAAAACCCCAAAGACTCCATCAAAAATTAACTAGACTTAATAAATGAATTTGTCAAAGTAGCAGGATACAAAATTAATGTCAAGAAATCAATGGCATTCTTATACACCAATGATGAACTCACACAGAGAGAAACTAAGAAAACAATCCCATTTACCTTTTCAGCAAAAATTAAGATACCTAGGAATAAACTTAACCAAAGAAATAAAGGACCTATTCACAGAAAACTACAGGTCATTGAAAAAAGAAATAGAGGTAGATATAAAAAAGTGGAAGCACATACCCTGTTCATGGATTGGAAGAATTAACATAATTAAACTGTCTATATTGCCCAAAGCAATCTATAGATTCAATGCAATCCCCATCAAAATACCAATGGCATACTTCACAGAATTAGAACAAATACTTCAAAAGTTTATATGGAACCAAAAAAGACCTCGAATAGCCACAGCAATCTTGAAAAAGAACAAAGTTGGAGGAATCACATTACCAGATTTCAGGTTATACGACAAAGCCACTGTAATCAAAACAGCCTGGTACTGGCACAAGAACAGGCATATAGACCAGTGGAACAGAACAGAGAACCCAGAAATGGACCCAAGGCAATATGCTCAATTAATATTTGACAAAGGTGGCAAGAGCATACAGTGGAGTAAGGACAGCCTCTTTAATAAATGGTGCTGGGAAAATTGGACAGCTACATGCAGACAAATGAAACTAGACCATCAACTTACACCCTACACAAGAATAAACTCAAAATGGATAAAAGACTTAAATGTGACTCATGAAACCATAAAAATCCTAGAAGAAACTGTAGGCAACAAAATTTCAGACCTCATATGCAGCAAAATTTTCACTGATACATCACCTAAGGCAATAGAAACACGGGAGAAAATGATCACATGGGACTACAGCAAACTCAAAAGCTTCTGCACAGCGAAAGATACAGTCATCAAAATGGAAAGGCTACCCACTGTATGGGAGAGCATGATTGCCAATGATATATCAGATAAGGGATTAATTCCCAATATATATAGAGTGCTCATACAACTCCACAAAACGAAGATGAAGAACCCAATTAAAAAATGGGCAGAGGAACTAAATAGACACCTCTCCAAATAGGACATACAAATGGCCAAGAGACATATGAAAAAATGCTCATCATCACTAATCATCAGAGAGATGTAAATTAAAACAACAATGAGGTATCACCTCACACCTGTCAGAATGGCCGCCATCAACAAATCATCAAACAACAAGTGTTGGCGAGGGTGTGGAGAAAAGGGGACTCTAGTGCACTGCTGGTGGGAATGCAGACTGGTGCAGCCACTATGGAAAACAATATGGTGTTACCTCAAAAAATTAAAAATTGAACTTCCATTTGACCCAGTGATCCCACTTCTAGGAATATACCCTAAGAATCCTGAAACACCAATCAGAAAGAATATATGTACCCCCATGTTTGTAGCAGCACTATTTACAATAGCTATGATCTGGAAACAGCCCAATTGTCCATCAGTAGACGAATTTATAAAAAAGCTGTTGTACATATACACAATGGAGTACTACGCAGCTGTAAGAAAGAAAGATTTCTTATCCTTTGAGACTACATGGAGGGACCTGGAAAGTATCAACCTAAGTGAAACAAGCCAAACAGAGAAAGACAAGTTTCATATGATCTCACTTATTTGTGGAATATAATGAACATAACAGTCTGAGGAATGGAGTAGTCCCAGAGACGTGGAAGTGGGGTACAGACTGACAATCCCCACAAGAGGGGGGTGGTGTGGGAGAGATAAACCACAGAACTTATATGCATGTATGCATGAACAATGGACATGGACAACAAAGCTGGGGACAGGGCAGGGAGGAAGTGGGAGGGGGAATTAGTGGGGGAAAAAGGAGAAACATCTGTAACAAAAATTAATTAATAAAAAAATAAATTAAAAAAAGAAACATCAATTAGAAAACTAAAAAAAAGAAAGAAAGAAAAAAAAGAACTACAAATTTGTAATTACCAAATAATCATAGTGATGTAAAGTACAGCATAAGGAATGCAGTCAATAATATTATAATAACTATGTATGACATCAGATGGATACTAGAGTTATCAGGATGATCACTTCATAAGTTATATAAATGTCTAATCACAAGGTTATATACCTGACACTAATATAATATTGTATGTCAACTGTAATTGAAAAATATAAAATAGAAAAAAAGAAAATACTATTTATTTATTTAAAGAACAAATAAAGCCAAAGGCTTTTTTTTTTAGTTTTATTTAAATATGTTTTTACTGATTTTTATAGAGTGAGAGTAAGGGAGAAAGAGATAGAAACATGGATGAGAGAGAAACATCAATCGGCTGCCTCCTGCATGCCCTCCATTGGGGATCTAGCCCACAATCCGGGCATGTGCCCTGACCAGGAACCGAAGCGGGACCTCTCAGTCCACTGGATGACGCTCAATCCATTGTGCGACACCAGCCGAACCCAAAGTCTTTTTCTAAAGCAACACAAACGAATAAACAACCCCAATTGTTTACTTCTTATGTTAGGATGAATTTTTTTTTAGTTTTAGCTTTTGATTCAGTGGCTCAAAGAATAGTAAATCACTCATAGTCCATTATTAGAAAAGCAGAACAAAAGAAAATATTAAAATGTTTGTTCTTTTAGTGTAAAACTAAGATAAATTAAGCTTTACAGATATTTCAGGAATGGGTTGATGCTGATGCTCCCCTGGAATATGAATGTCAAGTGGTACCTTGTCAGACACCTGAAAGAAGAGGGGAGTCTCTCACTCCTTCCTTAGCTTGCAGGATATTACATCACTGTGAGATCTGTGATTCTTTGTCATGTATATTTATAGATATTATTATTTGTTAATCCTCATCTGAGGATAATTTTCCATTGATTTTTTTGAGGGAGGGAGAGAGAATCAATTGGTTGCCTCCCACATAACCTTCACCAGGGTAGGTGATCGAACCTGCAACCATGTACGTCCCTTTGACCAGGAATTGAACCCTTGACCCTTCAGTCTGCATGTGGAGGCTCTAACTACTGAGCAAAACTGGCCAGGGCTATTTATAGATATTATTATCTAGCAGAAGCAAACAAGAAAATGGCAGAGTTGACCCTCTTCTAATTGGAACAGTAGGTTAGCACATGATAAAGTAACAAAACATCAATAATCTAATGAGATTTGGCAAAAAATTGGCAAAAACAAATAGAAAACTATGAAGATCAATATTTGAAGTATTGGCTTCGATTTTTTATCATAATGATGCATCTTGGTTAAGTACTATGCCAACACTGTCTAATGGTAGTAGAGTGTACATTATAAATACATAAATAAATGTTTAGAATAGTAATATATGTTCAGATATTATTTTTATGGATGAGGTGCATGATTCAAAAAGATTTTGAGATCATTGGCTTAGAATGCAACATTAGTACTAAACTGGGAAATAATGGAAGTTTGGTGACTTGAAGCTTAACTTTTAAACCATGGTTTTTGTGTATAATATATTTATCTTTTCTGACATAAGTAGAAAAACCATTTCTCTATTTTTATGGCAAAAATGTTTTTCATTTTGTGCTGTATATTGTGTTACCAGATTTGCTGATTCCAAGACAAGCAGGAATCTCTTGAGTATTAATATAGCTAAGCTGGAATCTTTAGGCAGGAAAACTCTTCTGTTTTTACAGATTGGCAAACTCTATCATAGAAAGTTTCAGGTGTCTTACCTAAGGTCACACAGTTGAAAATGTGGCTCTAAAATCCTGCTTAATGGTTGTTCATTTCAGAATTCATTCATTCCAGATATAAAATCAGGATGGACATAAATTAGAATCGTCTTACTGCCTTTACATAATCCTTTCATTTTTGAATACCTGCTGACTGCCAAAGAAGTTATGTTTGATATATATATTTTTTATCCTCACCCAAGGACATTTTTCCATTTTTTGGTTCAGATAGAGTGGGAGGGAAAGAGAGGAAGACAGAGAGAGAGAAACATTGACGTGAAAGAGACACATCAAGTGGTTGCCACCCGCACAACCAACCAGGGCTGGGGACAAACTGCAACTGAGGTACATGCCCTTACAGGAACTGAACCCGGTCTTTCTGGACCGCAGGCCGATGCTCTAACCACTGAGCAAAACTGGCCAGGGCAGGAGTATGTGTGATATTTAAATATTCCTGTGGTTATTTAAAAGTGCTTCATGGGATCTATTTGATTCTGAGTCTTTTTTAATTTTCTTTTTTTTTTTCTTTAGAGAGAGTGGAAGGAAGGAAGGGAGGGGGGAGAGAGAGAGAGAGAATGAGAGAGAGAAATATCCATGTGAGAGACACACGTGGATTGGTTGCCTCCCGCATGCGCCCCTACCGTGACTGGGGATCCAACCTGAAACTCAGTGCCCTTGACCGAGAATCAAACCTGAGACCCTTCGGTGTGCACACCCACGCTTCAACCACTGAGCCACATAGGCCAGGCCCCTGAGTCTTTTTTCCCTTTTGTTTCCTTTCTAGTTGGAGGAGAGCAGATAAGTGCCATTGGACGGGGCATTTGTGTGTTGCTGGGTATTTCTCTGGAAGATACACAGAAGGAACTGGAGCACATGTAAGATGTAGATTTCTAAATCATTGCTCTTTGAAATGGGATATTTGGTAGTTATATCTTATTATATATAAGATATATGTACACACACATACATACCAGGAACTTCTATAGTGTTTTGTTCCTATAAAGTGAGCCCCTGTTACTTTTATCAGTGTAACATTCGATGTAGTATGGTTATCTTCGTGTTTCGGATGAGGAGACTGAGGAAGAGTAATCTGTTAAATGTCACCCACTAAGTGAGCTGCAGAGCAGGAGTACAACTTAGCCTCCATCCCTATTTGCTGCTACATCTGTGAACCATTCTCTTGATGCAAAAACCGAGCCTCTTTTCTTATGACTGATTTCTGTTTTTTAATTTGAGAAATGGGGTCTGGCACTGTTAATGCATTTTTATTTTATTTTATTTTTTCTTTATTGCTCCTAGAGAGAGAGGAAGGGAGAGGGAGAGAGAGACAGAAACATCGACCAGAGAGAACATCGATTGGCTGCCTCCCACGTGCCCCACACTGGGGATCGGGTCCACATCCTGGGCATGTGCCCTGCCAGGGAATTGAATTGGCGACTTCCTGGTGTATGGGTTGATACTCAACCACTGAGCCACACCAACCGGATTGTTAATGCATTTTTAAAATGCCCAGTTGTTCATTGTACACATAAAGATCTGGATCTTAGAGATGTTAAATTACTTGCTCAGCCCTGGCTGGTTTTGCTCAGTGGTTAGAGCATCGGCCTGCAGTCCAGAGAGACCCAGGTTCGGTTCCCGCTAAGGGCACATACCTAGGTTGCAGTTTGTCCCCGGCCCTGGTTGGGTTGTGTGGGTGGCAGCCACTCGATGTGTCCCTTTCACGTTGATGTTTCTGTCTCTCTTCCTCTCTCTCTCCTACTCTATCTGAATAAAAAATGGAAAAATGTCCTCGGATGAGGATAAAAAAAAAAATTACTTGCTCAAAGTCACATACACATAGTTATCAAAACCCAAATTCGAGTTAGAATCTAGGCTACCTGACCTGGAAGCCAGTGCTTCTTTTACTAAAGTAGGGGGGTTTGTCATTGCTGTTGCCTGACTGGCAGCTTCCCCTGCCCCATGTTTACTGCACCCCCTTTCCACCCCAGCACCACCTGACAGATTTACTTCAGATGCTTGGATTCATTTATTCTGCCCTTTGGTGCCCAGAGCCTGGGTATAACCTCACCCAACTGTCCCTTTTGTGTTAAGTTGAAAATCAGACTTGGGATCCAATTCCTGCGAAGGTGTTGATGACTGATAAGTATAGTTCATTACCACTTTAAGGATGTTGGTATTTTAATAATTGTTCCCTGGATACTTGAAATAGTAGAGTGGTATAGTGGTTAAGAACTGGGGCTCTGGGTCTGAATCTCTTTATGGCTCTGACATTCTAGAGAGCTAATACTTATTTTGGTGGTTAAGAGATTTAACTCAACAGAAGACAAACCTTGACTGTGGAGAGGGGGACAAAAAGTACCCACTACAGAGAGTACCCATATTAAGAGCCAGTGAATTACTATTTGTGGAGCCCTTGAACATGTCTTCAACAACATCCAAAAAGGTGGCTTTCTAACGGTGGAATTTCAACTTTCATGCAGGTCGTTCTTTGTCATGCTTTTGAAATCTGGTCTTATAAGCGTTACTTAGTCATCTTCCTTGCCAAGGTGGCTGTCATCCACATGTATAGGGGAAGCCCCTCTAGGACTTAAGGAGCATGTGACATAGTTGTTAAGGTATCTTTGTCCAGATCTTTTTGCATATTTGTAGTAATAAGTTCTCTCCAGGATATTTGCTGAATTGTTCATTTTGAGAAGCTCCAAGAAGGGGTTTAAAAATGGGGTACTATTTATTCTAGTCTAAAGATGGAATTCTTCTATAAGCAGTTAGAATTGGGCCCATGTTTTGACATATTATCCAACTTGAAGGAGCAGATAATGGGTGGCTGGTTGTCTTGGCTCCAGTTTCCACTGACTCTGGCAGCTGCTGTGAATTAGTGGGATGCACCAAAAAAAAAAAAAAAAAGGAAATCTCCAAACAACCCTATCAGCTGGACCACTATTAACCTGTATTACAGATGAGGAACTGAGGCAGAGAGTGGAAAATTAACTTGCCCAAGGTCACATTTTCTGTAAGCGATGTGTGTTTTTTTTGGCAGGATGCTGATGACATTGGAGGATATGAAATGTGTTGGGGGGTGCTTACGATTCTCCAGGTAGCTCTCACTGCCATTTTTCCCCTTAGGGTTCGAAAGATTTTAAACTTACGTGTGTTTGAGGATGAGAGTGGAAAGCACTGGTCGAAGAGTGTGATGGACAAACAGTACGAGGTGCTGTGTGTCAGCCAGTTCACCCTCCAGTGTGTCCTCAAGGGCAATAAGCCTGACTTCCACCTGGCAATGCCCACGGAGCAGGCAGAGAGCTTCTATAACAGCTTCCTGGAGCAGCTGCGCAAGACGTATAGGCCGGAGCTCATCAAAGGTAGGCAGGAGAGTCTCTGGGACACTTCTGGATGGGGGGGAAGAGAATCTGCAATTGTAACCTTTCCTTTGTCACCAAGTTTGTTGTTTATGCTTAAAACAACATAATGGCTGCTGCCACTGCTTGTTGGTGCTCATGTCCTCTGAATGCCCTAGATACCATTTACCTTTCTTTATTCTTTTAGTCACATTTAAAAATACTTAGCAACCCAGAATTGAGTTTGATATAGTGGTGTTTTATTTTGGTACTTACCCTGTCCAACAGAAATACAGTGCAAGCACACATGTGAGCCACATGTCATTTTAAATTTCTAGTAGCCATATTTAAAAAATAAAAAGAAATAAGTGAAATTAATTTTAAATTTATATTTTATTTAGCTTACTATATCTAAAATATTATATCACCATGTAGTTAATATAAAACTATATTAAGATAATTTATATATATATTTTTTGTACTAAAGTCTTCTAAACCTGGTGTATAGTTTATACTTATAGTACATCTCCGTTTGGACCACATTTCAAGTGCCCAATAGCTGTGAGTGTCCAATGGCTGTGATATTGGACATATAGGTTTCGATCTTTGCTTACCTGCCTATTGTCAACCTAGTTTGACTAACCAAGATTTAGTCTAGGAAATGGCTTGATGAAATAGTGGTCCTTTGTGGGAAATTATGAATCTTTTTAAGAAGATCATTCATTTCTAGTCTGTTTTTATTGGGTTAAATTGCATTTAAGACCATGTTTTGCCTTTTTCTTCATTTATTAGAAAAGAATATTTAGCCTTTTTTGGTAATGCAGCTTAATAAGAGATCTTTCTAGGTAGAATGTCTCTTTCTTTTGCTGCCATCATATCCTTTTGTATACATCTAGTAGTTGTGCACAGCAAAAGAAACCAGCATCAAAATGAAAAGTGAACCCACTGTATGGGAGAACATATTTGCCAATTACACATTGGATAAGGAGTTAATTTTCAAAATACATAAAGTACTCATACAACTCAACAAAAGGAAGACAAACAATCCAGTTACTTCTTGAAATGATATGTATTTTATCCAAGTAATTATATGAAGTGCCTGTAGACAATATACTTTTATAATGGATCAGAATTTAAGCTCATGGAATATGATACATTTGATCATTTTGATGAAAAATTGACTTGAATTATACAAAGAGTTTAATTAGCATTTATTTCCAAATCCTTTGGACTTTCATTGCCTCACTTGCTCGTTCAGCTTTTTATCTCTTTATTTGGTCTTCAGTGTAACAAAATGTGTAGAGCATATTTTACACACTTGCTATCTTTTATTTAATTTTGAGATTTTTGTCTTCTATCTCCAATATGGAAAGTTCTGTGTTAGCTGAAAAGATGTTGGAATGCAAATAAGCTGCTAAATATCTTTACTTTTTAAAAATTGATTTTTAAAGATAGAGGAAGGTAGAGGTAGAAGGAGAGGGAGAAAGAGAGAGAGAGAGAGAGAGAGAGAAACATTGATGGGAGAGTGAAACATCAATCAGCTGCCTCTCATGCACCCCTCACTGGGGATCAAGCCCGCAACCTGGGCATGTGCCCTGACTGACAACTGAACCAGCAACCTTCCAGTGCACAGGATGATGCCCAACCAGTTGAGCCACACTGGCCAGGGCCTTTTAAAAAATTTATTTTATTTTTCAATTACAGTTTGCATTCAACAGTATTTTATATTAGTTTCAGGTGTACAGTACAGCAGATAGACATTCTTGTAAGTTATAAAGTGTTTCCTCTGATAATTTAAGTGCCCACCTGGCACCATAGATAGTTACCACAATATTGTTGACTATATTCCCTATGCTTTACCTTTCATACTTGTACCTATTTAATAACTATCAATTAGTTCTTCTTCTTTTTTTTTTGTTAATCCTCACCCAAGGATATTTTTCCATTGATTTTTATTTTTTTTTATTTTTTATTTTTTTATCCTCACCTGAGGATATTTTTCCATTTTTTGTACAGATAGAGTGGGAGGGAGAGAGAGAGAGAAACATCGACGTGAAGAGACACATCGAGTGGCTGCCACCCGCACGACCAACTAGGGCCGGGGACAAACTTGCAACCGAAGTACGCGCCCTTAGCGGGAACCGAACCCGGGTCTCTCCGGACCGCAGGCCGACGCTCTAACCGCTGAGCCAAACTGGCCAGGGCTGATTTTTATTTTTATTTTTATTTATTTATTTTCTTATCCTCATCCGAGGACATTTTTCCATTTTTTGTTCAGGTAGAGTGGGGGGGGGGGGGGAGAGGAACAGAGAGAGAGAGAGAAACATCAATGTGAAAGGGACACATCAAGTGGCTGCCACCCACACAACCGACCAGGGCTGGGGACAAACTGCAACCAAGGTACATGCCCTTAGCGGGAACCGAACCCGGGTCTTTTAGGACCGCAGGCCGACACTCTAACCGCTGAGCCAAACCGGCCAGGGCTCCATTGATTTTTAGATAGAGTGGAAGAAAGGGAGGGGGATAGACAGAGAGAGAAACATCGACGTGAGAGAGTCATTGATTGGTTGCCTCCTGCACGACCCTGAATGGGGCTGGGGTTGAACCTGCAACTGAAGTACATGCTCTTGGCTGGGAATCAATCCTGTAGCCCTTTGGTCCCTAGGCCAATGCTCCAACTGCTGAGCCAAACCAGCCAGTGCCAATTAGATGTTCTTAATCCCATCATCTTTTCTCACCCTGCCCCCTAATATCCCTCTCCTCTGGCATCCATCAGTCTGTTCTCTGTATCATTAAGTGTGTATTTATAAGTCTACTTCTATTTTTGTTTATTCATTTCTTTTGTTCTTTAGATTCCACATATAAGTGATATCATATGGTATTTGTCTTTCACTGTCCAGCTTATTTTACTTAGCATAATACCCTCTAGGTTCATTCATGCTGTTACAAATAGTAGGTTTTCATTCTTTAAAAACATTTTTTTTTCTTTATTGCTTTTTTTTTTATTAATTAATTTTTGTTACAGATGTTTCTCCTTTTCCCCCCCACTGATTCCCCCCTCCCTCTCCCTCCCTGCCCTGTCCCCAGCTTTGATGTCCATGTCCATTGTTCATGCATACATGCATATAAGTTCTGTGGTTTATCTCTCTCACATCACCCCCCTCTTCTGGGGATTGTCAGTCTGTACCCCACTTCCACGTCTCTGGGACTACCCCATTCCTCAGACTGTTATGTTCATTATATTCCACAAATAAGTGAGATCATATGATACTTGTCTTTCTCTGTTCGGCTTGTTTCACTTAGGATGATACTTTCCAGGTCCCTCCATGTAGTCTCAAAGGATAAGAGATCTTTCTTTCTTACAGCTGCATAGTACTCCATTGTGTATATGTACCACATCTTTTTTATCCACTCGTCTACTGATGGACACTTGGGCTGTTTCCAGATCTTAGCTATTGTAAATAGTGCTGCTACAAACATGGGGGTACATATATTCTTTCTGATTGGTGTTTCAGGCTTCTTAGAGTATATTCCTAGAAGTGGGATCTAAAAACATTTTTTTTTCTTTATTGATATTAAAGAGAGAGGAAGGGAGGGGGAGAGAGAGAGATAGAAACATTGATGAGAGAGAACATTGATTGGCTATCTCCTACATGCCCCCCACTGGGGATTTGGCCCACAACCTGTGCATGTGCCCTCACTGGGAATCAAACCGGTGACCTCTTGGTGCATGGGTTGGTGCTAAGATTTCATTCTTTTTAAAGGCTAAGTAGTATTGTATTGTATATATGTATCACAGTTTTTTTTTTTATCTCCTCATCTATTGATGGGTACCCAAGTTGCTTCCATGTCTTGGCTCTTGGTTTAATTAGATTGAACATTTATTTTACTTCCTTTTTCTTTGATGACTTAAACTTTATTTTAAATTTATATTTGTTTTTCTTATTTGTTGTTGAGGATTGAAAAGAGGGAAGATTGTTCTCCCCTTTATGCCTTCTCTTTCTTTCTTCATTGCTCCAACTGGTGCCCATGTGCTTTCAGGCACTTCCTGGGCTAGCTGCAGCTCTTTTGCACAGAGCCAGCCATGGCTTATGTGCTGGACAACAAAATCTCCTGAGCTTGGGCTGCTTGCTGATGTGACCCCAGGCAGTTTCTCTGGGTTTGGTGTGGAATGGGAACCCTGAAAGGCAAGCTAGTTATGGGTTGGTCCTCACATACTTATAAAATAATAATAATAATGATATTAATAATAATAATTATTATTGAAAAGCATGCCAAAGTATATCTGTCAGGGGCTTATTGTGTGCCAGACCTTGTGTATAAGTAAATACTCTCTATTCTTTTTCTTTTCTTTCTATTCTTTATCTAATTAAATCCTCACAGAAACTTTCAGGTGGGTACTAGGATTACCCCCATTCTGCAGATGAGGAAACCGGGGTGCGGAAAGGTATCCTGTGGAAGATCACTCAGCATATGCGTGGCAGAGCCTGGAATGGCACCATCAGCCATCTCTAGGGCCTGAGCTTCACTGACAACTTCGCTTCACTGTAAAATTCACATTCTCTTGACTTACTGGCCTTTTGTTATCCTACTAATTCAGCATGTCTGTTGGGACTTTTCTGCCTTCTCTGCCTTGCTCAGGGAAATCAGCAGACAGGTTTTTGGATCTCAAATAGGTCTGGTAAGAGGCAAGCAGTATAGTCTGAGGCCAGGGGTCCTTCATCTCAGAACAATGATGTTAATTTAGAATTTTAGTCCTTTTTCTTTTGGGGGAGATATTATTGGTTCTACCAAGTTATATTTTTGTGTCTTCTGTATCAGTAAGACACTATTTATTTGCCAGCCCTTATACTAGGTTCTGGGTATATAGTATTGAGCAGGAGAGATGCTGTCCCTGCTATAAAGCTCACACTCTAGTGGGGAAGAGAGAAAGTGAGCAAACATGATTGTTTTGCTATGGAAAGAAACATGTTCCTAAAGAACCTCACATTCTGTAAAACCACCACTAAAACTATCAGGGCTCATGGGCTAACCACTGAAGAACTGTGGCTGGACCAAAAGGGAGCGGGCACTTGTTTTTCACTTTCATAAAATATAGCAAAGGGCTTCTGTTCCCAGTGCTGAAGGCTTTCCCTATTTCTGCTAAAGGTGATCCTTTTCTTTTTATTCCTGTTCTGACTGTCCTTGCTCAAGAAAACCAAACTCTGACCCATGCAGCTTCTGTGGTATGCACACATTCTCTTATTTACCAGTTGTGGATGAGCAAATTCTCATTACAGAACAAGTGTTGGGCTAGAATCTTCTGTAATTGTCAGTGTGATGTATGCTTTGAAAGGAGTATTTGGAGGTGAATAACAGAGGTAGGTCCTAAGGTTATGGTAGCTGATGTGGTTGGGCTTGTTTCTGTCTGTTCTGTATTTGGGTCACATGTTGGACCTTCTTGAGTCATCACACTGATACCTATGTGGGAGATTGTTAACATTTATGTATGAACCTGGGCCTGTACTCTGAGCCCTGGTTAATAGACACTGTGGCTACTAGACAGATAACCTATAGTTCTGTAATCAATACCACAGTCAAGACACAGCACAGTCTCAGCATTCCTCCATATATGTGCTGCCCTTCGTAGTCATCTCTTTACCCCCTCTCCAGCCCCTGGCAACCATGGATCTGTTTTCTGTTTCTATAAATTATTGCACATTTCTGGATGAAGGGTAGAGCTGGGATATTCAGGGTGGTCAGTTACCTTACTGGAGGATAAACTGTATAGACAAATTCTCTTGAGTGCCCATCCATCAAAAAAAATTTAAAAAAAAAAATCTTCACCTGAGGATATTTTTTTTCCATTGACTTTTAGATAGAGTTGGAGGGAAGAAGGGGGAGGAGGGGCGGAGAGAGAGAGAGAGAGAGAGAGAGGTGAGAGAGGTGAGAGAGGCATATTGACTGACTGGCTGCCTTCTGCATGACCCCAGCCAGGGCCAGGGAGTGAACCTGCAACAGAGGTACATGCCGTCAACCAGGAATTGAACCTGAGACTCTACGATCTACAGGCCGATATTCCAGCCGCTGAACCAAACTGGCCAGGGCCATAAAATTTTTATACACGTGAAAATGGGTTAAAAGTGAACATTCAAGGCACATGCAGTTTGAGGGAAGTAATCAATCCCAGACCTTCCTGGGGGAGGAGGGTACTCGCTAGGGCACTTAGGCAATCAGGAGCAGAGCAGTTTAGGGGTATGTGTGAGCCATTTCCCAATAGAGCAGGGAGCACTATGCCCATGTGGGGAATCTGCAGAGTAACTGTGGAGCCTGTACTGGGCCACAGAGTTAAGGGGTCAGACTTGGGATGGACCTAAAGTGAGGGGTGTGTGTCCCAACTGATTACTGTAAAGGTAGCTGAAGCTTCTGAAATGGGTAGAATGTTTCTGAATGCATGAAACAGACAGCCCCATCGAATTGTCTTAAATAACAGTGGGTTTATGATTGCAACACAGAGAGGTGAGGTGAGTTCAAATTCAGCTGGAGCTAGAGATTTCCTCTGTCATTACTGCCGTAACTGTTTCCTTGGGATTCCCTGAGCCCTGCTTTCTTCTGCATGTGTCAGCCTTGTCCTCGGCCTGGCTTTCCTCAGGATGGCAACTGTGGTTGCTCTCACAATTTACCATCCCAGTAAAGAGAATAAGCCTTTGTCTCTGCATTATTCTAAGCAGAAGTCCTCAAGATCACTTGATAGCATGGGTCCTATGTCCACCCTTGACCCGATATGGGATGGATCGCCTGGCTCAGTTTAGGCCATGTGCTTCATAGAGTGTGGAGTTGGCCTACCTGGAGCCACAGTGGTTGTCTGGGTGTGTTGGGGAGGAGGGCGGATAAATGCATGCTGGAAGAGCTATGGGAAAGTGCCACTCTGACCTTGACTTGCTTTAATGGTGGGCTGCTGGGAGTTGCACAAAGACAGTGGCAGTCCTGGGCACTCTGCCTCCATGGGGACAGAGATGGGAAGGGGGCTGTCATAGATGTGTATGTAATTTATGAGGGTATCACTTTTATATGTGTCTCTTTTCAGCAGCTGGGAGGGAAGAGCAAGTGGCATAATTATCCTGAGTGGCACACTGGGGCCTATTCTGCTTCAGTTAGCCTTGACTTAGTAGTTTAAACCAAACAGGCCCACCACATTCCCGTGACCAGAAACCTCAGCATGCTTGGCCTGTTTGGGTACAGTTTGTTGTGAATCCCTGCTTTCGTGTCTGCCCTTGCACTCCTCCCCACTATAGTCCAGTTCTGCCAAGCCCTCAACCCTTTGACAGGGCATCTTCTCTTGGTGAGAACTTGCCTCCCTTGCCTCATTCTCTGATTATTTATTGCTGCATAACATACTACCCCAGAATTTAGTGACTTAAAGATAACTACTGTGTCTTCCTCACAATTTTGTGGGTTAGGAAACTAGGAAGGGCTTGTCTCTGATCCATGTGGCTGGGCTGGGGGATCTGTTTCTAGATTGATGTCTGTGCATCTAGTTCATCCTCTCTCATCCTCATTTTATCCTCCAGGGCCTTACATTGCTTAGGCTTCTCACAGCCTGGTGGTCTCAGGGTAGTGGGATTTCTAACATGGTGGCTGGCTTCTCCCAGAGTGAGCATTCCAAGAGCAGGTGTTCCAAGAGACAGGAAAAGGAAGTGCAAGCCCCTGGGGATGGCTGAGCTTGGAAAGTGGCGTGGCATCACTTCTTCCATAGAATGAGCCAGAGGTTGAGGGTGCTTTATTGGACCCCCAAACTGACTAAGTGGGCCCAGGAGACTGGGTTCAGATGTGGCCCTCTGCAGCTTCCCAGGAATCTCCATCCTTCAGAAAAATGCAGAAGGGATGTTCAGTGGAAGGCCTTACACATTCTCAAAGTTAATTGGTGAGTATGCATTGCTTTTATAGCCAGGAAAAAAGTTATACCAAAATGGATTAGTTGAAAAGAAGGATTTGTGCTCTCAAGATTCTTGTTCCAACTCTGAGCTATTTGTAGTGGGCTCAGGAAGCATTCACCTGTCTGCTTTGTTTAGCAAATCAGAAGCTGCCATGGTATTAAAAAGAGCTCCCTGTATATTCTCTGTGGGGTCTGATCTATCATGGATGGCAAAGAGCTTAAGAAATGTGAAAAGACTTTTAAGGAGCACAGCAGCTTTGTGATTGTATCAGCTCTGTTCACTTTGTGGGACATCCATTATGTTCAAGTCTCCTACAGGTTCATAATGCAAACAGAAGATGCCAGAAAGAGGAAGACAACATCTAGTTTTTGCTTCATGGTTAGTGTTCAGTTTTTATGGATTTGTTTAATTTTCTACTCTTTTCACTACTTAAAACAATTTAGCAGCGTGAGTGAACTTTCGGTGGGAGCCTGTTTTATATGCTTTGGCAAGGGCTGTGTTTAATGTAAATTGAGGAAGTCACAATGTGGGATCACATCTGTATTGCTGAGAAATGGCAAGGCTGGCAGACTGCAGCACAGGCTGATGTTGTACAGAAGTTTGGTGCAGATATGCGACTAATTTTGGCCAAATCAGTTAATATTTTCTGTCCTTTCTTCTTTTCCTTTTATTCTCTTCAGTAATTTGCTTACCAGCTTCCTTACTTATTTCTGCATATGTCTTTTGGGTCTTACACTTAAACTCCATCATCTCTGTGGCTACAATTTATACCTTTCCTCTGCCTAAATAGCAAATGCTACCCATTTTTGTTTTTAAATTCTAGCTTTTCATGATTTCCATAGTTGATTATTTAAGATAAACCTAATTTTACAAGTTCTTCTTTCCTCACCTAAATAGGTGCCTTTGGTCACCCTGTAAAGGGTGTTGTCAGTGGTATGTGGTGGTTCCATACCTTGAGGAAATGAGAGTTATATCATAGATGCTCAGTTATTTTGTGTTGTGAATGCCTCTGGGTCCATGGAGGTGAGGACAGGCTCATTTTGGTGGCTTTGCTGTCCCATCCATTCTCTTCTTCTCTGTACTCCTTCTATTTCTTATTCTTATTCTCCTTCATCTCTTTTATCTCTTTGCCTAAGCTCCTTTCATACTTCTGGTTTTGAATAACAGGATCATCTGTTTCTTCTTCTTCTTTCTTCTCCTTCATTTTTAAAGATTTTATTGAATTTTTTTGAGGGGAAGACACACACACACACACACACACACACACACACAGAGAGAGAGAGAGAGAGAGAGAGAGAGAGAGAGAGAGAGAGAGAGAAACATTGATGTGAGAGAGAAACATAGATTGGTTGTGTGCCCTGACCAGGGATTGAACCCACAATCTGGTATGTGCCCTGACTAGGAATCAAACCTACCACCTTTTGGTATATGGGACAATGCTCCATCCAACTGAGCTACACTGACCAAGGCTCTTCTTGCCTAGCACAGTCTACTGTGGTAATTCAGTTTGGACAAATAAAGCTAATTTTAAACAGAAGATACAGGCATAGGTAGAGAGAAACTCCTTTCACTGTTGTCACAATTCAAAGACATGAAATGACTTGTCTGAATGAAAAGAAAAGTTTGAATCTTTCGGCAGGGGAAGTAGAGTTCAACCCTTATTGTTTCAGGGTATACAAATTCAGAAAAATTGGTAAATTAGCTGTCCTTTAATTATTTTTTAATTAATTGATTTTTGTTAAAGTTCTTTGTCCTTTTACCCTGTAGACACTCTCCTTCTGATCCTACCCCCACTCACATCATTTTTGTCTATGTCCACTGGTTATGCATATATGCGTATAAGTTCTTTTGTTTATCTCTTCCCTCTCCTCCCCCCTCCTCTTCTGAGGTTTGTCAGTCTGAACCCTACTTCTTTCTATGTCTCTGGGTCTACTTCTTTCATCAGCTTATTTTGTTCATTATATGCCACAAATAAATGAGATCATGTGGTATTTGTCTTTCTCTGATGGGCTTGTTTTGCTAAGCATAATACCCTCCAGGTCCCTCCATGTTGTCTCAAAGGATAAGAGATCTTTCTTTCTTACAGCTACATAATATTCCATTGTATATATGTACCACAGTTTTTTTTTTTTTTTCTTTATTGATTTTAGACAGAGAGGAAGGAAGAGGGAGAGAGAGAGATAGAAACATTAATGAGAGAGAACATTGATTGGCCGCCTCCTGCCTGCCCCCACTGGGGATTGGACCCACAACCTGGGCATGTGCCTTGATCAGGAATCAGACTGGTGACCTCTTGGTGCATGGGTCAATGCTCAATCACTGAGCCACACCAGCCAAGCTGTACCACACCTTATTTATCCACACATCTATTGATGGACACTTGGGCTATATCCAGATCTTAGCAATTGTAAATAGTGCTTCTGTGAACATAGGGGTACATATATTCTTTCTGATTGGTGTTTCAGGCTTCTTAGGATATATTCCTAGAAGTGGGATCACTGGGTCAAGTGGAAGTCCAATTTTTAATTTTCTGAGGAAACACCATATTGTTTTCCATAGTGGTTGCACCAGTCTGCATTCCCACTAGTGGTGTACTAGAGTCCCCTTTTCTCCACACCCTTGCCAGCACTTGTTTGATCATTTGTTGATGGAAGCCATTCTGATATGTGTGAGGTAATACCTTATAGTTGTTTTAATTTGCATTTCTCTGATGATTAGTGATGTTAAGCATTTTTTCATGTCTCTTGGCTATTTGATATCCTTTTTGGAGAGGTGTCTATTTAGATCTTCTGCCCGTTTTAATTGAATTATTTGTCTTTTGTTGAATTGTATCAGTACTCTATATATTTTGGAAATTAACCCCTTATTTGATTTATCATTGGTAGTTATGCTCTTCCATATAGTGAGCTTCATTTCCATATTGATGCTTCTTTCTTTTGCTGTGCAGAAGTTTTTCAGTTTGATGTAGTCCCATGTGTTCATTTTTTCCTTTGTTGCTCTTGCCTTAGGTGATGTATCATTGAAAATTCTGCTGCATGTGATGTCTGAAATTTTGTTGCCTACATTTTCTTCTAGGATTTTTATGGATTAATGAGTCACATTTAAGTCTTTTATCCATTTTGAGTTTATTCTTGTGGATGGTGTAAGTTAGTGGTCTAGCTTCATTTTTTTGCATGCAGTTGTCCAATTTTCCCAAAATCATTTCTTGAAGAAGCTCTTTACTCCTTTGTATCCTCTTGCTACCTTTGTCAAATATTAATGGAGCATAATGACTTGGGTCATTTCTGGATTCTCTCTCTGTTCCATTGATGTATATGCCTATTCTTGTGCTAATACCTAGCTCTTTTGGTTACTATGGCTTTGTAGTATAACCTGATATCTGGTATTGTGATCCCTCCTATTTTGTTCTTCTTTTTCAAGATTGCTGTAGCTATTCGGGGTCTTTTTTGGTTCCATATAAACTTTTGGAGTATTTGTCCCAGTTCTGTGAAATATGTCGTTGATATTTTGATGGGGATTGCATTGAATCTATAGATTGCTTTGGGTAATATGGACATTTTAATGATGTTAATTTTCCTAGTTAGTGTACAAGGTATATGCTTCCACTTTTTTGTATCTTCCTCTCTTTCTTTTTTCAATGACCTGTAGTTTCCTGCAAATAGGTCCTTTACTTTTTTGGTTAAGTTTATTCCTAGGTATCTTTTTTTTTATTTTTTTTTTTATCCTCACCGGAGGACATTTTTCCATTTTTTGTTCAGGTAGAGTGGGAGGGAGAGAGAGGAACAGAGAGAGAGAGAGAGAGAGAGAGAGAGAGAGAGAGAGAGACATCGATGTGAAAGGAACACATCGAGTGGCTGCCACCTGCACAACCGACCAGGACCGGGGACAAACTGCAACCGAGGTACACGCCCTTAGCGAGAACCGAACCCGGGTCTCTCAGGACCGCAGGCCGACGCTCTAACCGCTGAGCCAAACCGGCCAGGGCTATTCCTAGGTATCTTAATTTTTTGGTGCAATGGTAAATGGGATTGCTTTTTTAGTTTCTCTTTCTTGAGTTTGTTGTTGGTGTATAAGAATGCTGTCAGTTTCTTGACATTAATTTTGTATCCTGGTACTTTACTGAATTCATTTATTTAGTCTAGTAGATTTTTGATGGACTCTTTAGGGTTTTCTATGTACAGTATCATGTCATCAGCAAGTAATGACAGTTTCAATTTCTCCTTTCCAATTTTGATTCCTCTTATGTTTTCTTCATGTCTAATTACCGTGGTTAAGACTTTCAGTACTATGTTAAATAAGAATGGCAAGATTAGGCATCCCCGTCTTGTTCCTGTTCTTAAGGGGAATGCTTGTTGTTTTTATCCATTGACTATGATGTTGGCTGTAGGTTCTTTATATATGGCTTTTATTATGTCAAGATATGATCCCTCTATGCCCACATTGCTGAGCAATTTTATCAGAAATGAGTGCTGAATTTTGTTGAATGCTTTTTTTAGCGTCTATTGTTATGATCATATGGTTGTCATCTTTCATTTTGTTTATGTGATATATCACATTTATTGATTTGCGAATATTGTACCAGCCTTGCATCCCTGGAATGAATCCCACTTGGTCATGATGAATAATTTTTGTGATGTATTGCTTAATTCGATTTGCTAATATTTTGTTAAGGATTTTGGTATCTGTGTTCATCAGAAATATTGGCCTGTAGTTTTTTTTCTTTGTAATGTCTTTACCTGGTTTTAAAATTATGTTGTCCTCATAAAATGAGTTTGGAAGTCATCAGTATTCTTGGATTTTTTTGGAATAGTTTGAGGAGAATAGGTGTTAAATCTTCTTTGAACGTTCGGTAAAACTCCCCCTGTGAAGCCATTCACACCTGGGCTTTTGCTTGCTGGGAGTGTTTTGATTACCTCTTCAATTTCCTTAGTTATTAGTCTGTTCAAGTTTTCTATCTCTTTCTGGTTCAGTTTTAGGAGACTCTGTGTTTCTAGAAATTTGTGCATTTCCCCTAGATTGTCCTATTTGTTGGCATATAATTTTTCATAGTATGTTTTAATGATCCTTTGTATTTGTGTGGTATCAGTTGTTACTTGTCCTCTTTTTTTTTCTGATTTTGTTTATTTGGGTCTTCTCTTTTTTTGTGTGAGTCTGGCTAAGGGTCCATCAATCTTGTTTATCTTTGCAAAGAACCAGCTCTTTGTTTCATTGATATTTTGAATTTTTAAAAAAATTTCTGTGTCGTTTTTTCTGCTCTGACCTTTACTATTTATTTCCTTCTACTTGCTCTGGGTTTTTCTTTTTGTTTACTTTCTAGTTCTTTAAGTTGTAGGGTTAGAAAGTCAATTAGGAATTTTCCTTGTTTCTTGAGGTAGGCCTATAGGGCTAAGAACTTCCCTCTCAGGACTGCTTTTGCTTCGTCCCATATATTTTGTGTTGTGTGTTCATTTTCGTTGGTTTCCAGGAATTTTTTAATGTCTTCCTTGATCTTCTTGGTAACCCATTTGTTGTTTAATAACATGCTGTTTAGCCTCCATGTGTTTGAATGTTTTGGGGCGTTTTTGTTGTAATTGATTTCTAGTTCGATACCATTGTGATCTGAGAAGATGCTTGATATGAATTCAGTTTTCTTGAATTTGTAGAGACTTACTTTGTGTCCTAACAAGTGGTCTATCTTTGAGAATGTCCAGTGTGGACTTGAGAAGAATGTATATTCTGCAGCTCTGTATATATCAATTAAGTCAAACTCATATAGTTCGTCATTTAAGGACTCTGTGTCCTTGTTAATTTTTTGTCTAGAAGATTTATCCAGTGGTGTCAGTGGGGTGTTAAAGTTACTATGTTTGTATTGCTATTGATCTCTCCTTTGAAGTTCTTCAGAAGTAGTTTTATATATTTTGGTGATCTTGTATTTGGTGTATATATGTTTATCAGGGTTATATCTTCTTGTTGGATTGATGCTTTTAATATTATGTAGTGACCTTCTTTGTCTCTTATTATGGCCTTCATTTTGAAGTCTATCTTATCAGATATGAGTATTGCTGCACCAGTTTTTTTTCCATTTCTACTTGCCTGGAAAAATTTTTTCTAACTCTTCACTTTCATCCTGTGTGAATCTTTAGTTTTGAGATGGGTCTCTTGTGGACAGCACATATATGGACGGCGGTTTTTAATCCAATCAGCCACCCTGTGTCTTTTGATTGGAGCATTTAAGCTATTTACATTTAAGGTTATTATTGATAGATACTTATTTTATGCCTGTGTTTCTCTCTCTCTCTCTCTCTTTCTTCTTCTTCTTACAGCAGTATCTGTAGCATTTTTGTAGTGCTGGTTTGGTGGTGGTAAATTCCTTTAGTTTTTTTTTTTTTTTTTTTTTTGTCTGTGAAGCTCTTTATTTTACCTTCAATTTTGAATGATAACTTTGCTGGATAGAGTAGTCTTGGATTCAGACCCTTGCCTTGCATTACTTTGTACACTTCATGCCACTCTCTTCTGGACTGCAGTGTTTCTATTGGGAAAGCAGCTGACAATCTAATGGGAGCTCCCTTGTAGATAACTTTCTGTCTCTCTCTCACTTCCTGTAAGATTCTTTCTTTGTCTTTAATGTTTGCCATTTTAATAATGATGTGTCTAGCTGTGAGTTTTTTTTTTTTGGTTCATCTTGCTTGAGACTCTCTGTGTTTCCTGGACCTGTGTAACTTTTTCCCTCACCCAGTTAGGGAAGTTTTCTGTCATTATTTCTTCAAACCGGTTCTCTATTCTTTTCTCTGATTCTTGTTTTTCTGGAACCCCTATGATGTGAATGTTGTTATGTTTTGTGTTGTCCCAAGGCTCCCTTAAACTTCCTTCTATTTTTAATTTTTTTTTTTCCACATTTGCTGCTTGATTTGGGCATTTTTCCTCCTACCTTTTCATCTAACTCACGGATTCGGTCTTTAGCTTCTTTTAGTCTACTATTGAATCCTTCTAAGGTATTTTTCATATCAGCTATGTCATTCTCTATTTCCTCTTGAATTTTATTTATAGCTTCTACCTCTTTTTTTAAGCTGATGTATTTCCCACTGAGCTCTTTATAATTCTCATTAAGTTGCTTTTAGTTCTCACTGAATTGTTTGAGCACCCTTAAAATCATTGCTTTGAATTCTTTATCTGAAAAATTGCTTTCTTCCATTTCATGTAGTTCCTTCTTTGGTGATTCCTCCTTTCCTTTAATTTGGGTGTTGTTTCTTTGTTTCACCATTTTAGCAGTCTGGTAGTTCTAGGCCCAGTGAGGGATGTTGGGATGTGTAGGCAGGTCGGTGTGTATTAAATAAGGCTATTGTGCCTTCTAGACTTGGTGTGTGGCACTTCTTGTCTGCTGTGCATCCTGGAGGATTGAGTACTGGCGGTGGATATTGGTCTGTTGTGGTAGGTGCTGCTTTGGTCATGCAGGTCTTTCCAGTGCCGCTGGCTGCTGGGTTGCTTGGGTCCTGCTGGGTTCCATGGGTTTCTCGTTCACGCAGGTCCTGTCCAGTGCCACACACTGCTGGATCACGTGGGTCCCTCTGGTTGTGGCTGGGGTGCCCTGCTACCTGATCATCCTCTGCTGTTGCTGTTGGGGATTGGTCTCAGGTGCCAATCTGTGCTGCTGCTGCCTTAGGAAGAGACTGGGGCCAGGGTCCTGGGGGAGACCTGCAGCTTCTCCAGGGCGCCACCACCGCCTGAGGCTACTTGGCTGCAGCAATCTGGACCGGATGCTGCATCTGCCTGAGCTGCTCGTGCCCCCCATGCTCTACTCAGCTCGCGGCACTCAGACTTGGCTCTTTGAGTTTCTTTTTTCTTTTCTTTTCTTTTTTTTATTATCTGTGTGTTTCTTTAGGTTTGAGGTGGATCTCTTATAGACAACATATATTTGGCCATGGTTTTAACAATTTTTTATTTTGATTTTACTTTATTATTTTTTTGTCCTTTTGAAACACCTCAAGTTCATTAATTATTAGTAGAATATATCTGATTCTTAGTCAGAATATGAAGCTGGAGAGTTGCTCTTTCATACTGGAGAATTAACTACATAATATGGTGTAGTATGTGTAAATGTGTACATTGAAGAACTCTGAAAAAGTTTATTCAAAACCCACTTTCAGTTTATTAAATAATTTCTCAAGAGTACTATTGTGGGAGGTACAGCAACCTCATGACCAAAGCATGAGTCTCTTCAGAATAAATTTTTTTAAAATTTGAAACTGATCTTTATTGTTGAATGTATTACAGATGTCCCCCTTTTTTTCCCCATTGACCCCTCCCCTCCCCAATACCGCACCCCTCCTGACTTCCCCACACTATTGTTTGTGTCCCTTGGTTATGCATATATGCATAGAAGTTCTTTGGTTTATCTCTTCCTGCCCTCCTTCCCTCCTTCCCTTTGAGGTTCATCAATCTAGCAACAAATTTGTATTTCTTAATTCCTTCATCTTTTTCACCCATCCCCCCATTCCTCTCCCATTTGACAAGCAACAAAAAAGTTCTCTGTATCTATGAGTCTGTTTCTATTCTGCTTGTTCATTTTGTTTGTAGATTCAATTGTTGATAGATATGTATTTATTGCCATTTTATTGTTCATATATTTTTTTTCTTCTTCAAAAAGACCCTTCAACATTTCATATAATACTGGTTTGGTGGTGATGAACTCCTCTAGCTTTTTTTTTTTTTTTATCTGGGAAACTCTTTATATGTCCATCGATTCTAAGTGATAGCTTTGCAGGATAGAATAATTTTGAGTGTAGGTCATTGCTCTTCATCACTCTGAATATCTCGTGCCGCTCCTTTCTGGCCTGCAAAATTTCTTTTGAGAAATCTGTTGACAGTCTTATGGGAGCTCCTTTGTAGATAACTAACTGTTTTTCTCTTGATGTTTGTAAGATTCTCTCTTTGTCTTTAACTTTTGGCATTTTGATGATGATGTGTCTTGGTGTGGACCTCTTTGGGTTCATCTTGTTTGGGACTCTCTGTGCTTCCTGGACTTGTATGTCTGTTTCCTTCACCAAGTTGGGGAAGTTTTCTGTCATTATTTTTTCAAACAGGTTTTCAATTTCTTGCTCTGTCTCCATCTGGCATCGCCATGATGTGAATATTGGTACACTGGAAGTTGTCCCAGACTCCTTACACTGTCCTAATTTTTTTGGATTCTTTTTTTCTTTTTGATGTTCTAATTGGGTGTTTTTGTTTTCTTATATTCCAATTTGGTGGTTTTCTCCTTGGCTTCACCTACTTTACTATTGATTCCCTGTAAATTATCTTTATTTCAGCTAGTGCATTCTTCATTTCTGACTGGTCCTTTTTGTTTTTTTATTTTTAATTTAATTTTTGTTACAGATGTTTCTCCTTTTCTACCCCATTGACACCTTTCTATCCAGCCGCATCCCCAGCTTTGTTGTCCATGTACATTGGTTATGCATACAAGCATACAAGTTCTGTGGTTTATCTCCTCCCTCCCCCCACACCCTCTTCTCTGGGGATTGTCAGTCTGTACCCTACTTCGATGCTTCTGGGTCTACCCTATTCCTCAGACTGTTATGTTCATTATATTCCATAAATAAGTGAAAGCATGTGGTATTTGTCTTTTTTTGCTTGGCTTGTTTCACTTAGGATAATACTTTCTAGGTCCCTCCATGTCGTCTCAAAGGATAAGAGATCTTTCTTTCTTAGAGCTGCAGAGTACCTCATTGTGTATATGTACCACAGCTTTCTTATCCATTCATCTACTGATGTACACTTGGGCTGTTTCTAGATCTTAGCGATTGTAAATAGTGCTGCTATGAACATGGGGGTACACATATTCTTTCTGATTGGTGTTTCAGGCTTCTTAGGGTATATTCCTACAAGTGGAATCACTGGGTCAAATGGAAGTTTCATTTTTAATTTTTTGAGGAAACACCACATTGTTTTCCATAGTGGTTGCACCAGTCTGCATTCCCACCAGTAGTGTACTAGAGACCCCTTTTCTCCACACCCTCGCCAACACTTGTTGTTTGATGATTTGTTGATGGTGGCCATTCTGACAGGTGTGAGGTGATACCTCATTGTTGTTTTAATTTGGATCTCTCTGATGATTAGTGATGTTGAACATTTATTCATATGTCTCTTGGCCATTTGTATGTCCTGTTTGGAGAGGTGTCTATTCAGCTCCTCTGCCCATTTTTTAATTGGGTTTTTGTCTTCCATTTGTTGAGTTGTATGAGTACTCTATATATATTGGAAATGAACCCCTTATCTGATGTATCATTGGCAATGATGTTCTCCCATACAACGGGTTGCCTTTCTATTTTGATGGTTGTTTCTTTTGCTGTGCAGAAGCTTTTGAGCTTGATGTAGTCCCATGTGTTCATTTTCTCCTGTGTTTCTGTTGCCTTAGGTGATGTATCAGTGAAAATTCTGCTGCATGTGATGTCTGATTTGCTTGTATTTTGTTCAGAATTTTGGCATCTATGTTCATCAGGGATATTGGCCTGTAGTTTTGTTCCTTTGTAGTGTCTTTTTCTGGTTTTGGAATTAGAATTATGCTGGCCTCATAAAAGGAGTTTGGAAATCTTTCTTCTGGAATTTTTTGAAATAGTTTGAGGAGAATGGGTAGTAGTTACTTTCTGAATGTTTGGTAAAACTCCCCCATGAAGCCATCTGGGCTTGAGCTTTTGTTTGCTGGAAGAGTCTTGATTACATCTTCAATTTCCTTAGTTGTAATTGGTCTGTTCAAGTTTTCTATCTCTTCACGGTTTAGCTTTGGGAGACTATGTGTTTCTAGAAATTCGTCCATTTCGCTTAGATTGGTAAATTTGTTGCCATATAATTGTTCATAGTAGCTGTTAATAATCTTTTGTATTTCTGTGGTGTCAGTTATTATTTCTCCTCTTTCATTTCTGATTTTGTGTATTTGGGTTCTCTCTCTTTGTTTCTTGGTGAGTCTAGCTAAGGGTCCATTAATCTTGTTTATCTTTTCGAAAAACCAGTTCCTTGTTTCCTTGATCCTTTAAATTGTTTTTTTTTTTTTGGTCTCTATGTCATTTATTTCTGCTCTGATCTTTACCATTTCTTTCCTTCTACTTGCTCTTGGGTTTTCTTTTTGTTTGCTTTCTAATTCTTTAAGTTGTGAGGTTAGACAGTCAACTAGAAATTTTTCTTGTTTCTTGAGGTAGTCCTGTAGTGCTATGAACTTCCCTCTCAGACCTGCTTTTGCTGCATCCCATAGATTTTGTGTTGTGTGTTCGTTTTCATTGGTTTCCAGGAAGTTTTTAATTTCTTCCTTGATCTCCATGGTAACCCATTCATTGTTTAATAACATGCTATGTAGCCTCCATGTGTTCATATGTCTTTGCATGTTCTTGTTGCAATTTATTTCTAATTTCATGCCATTGTGACCTGAGAAGATGCTTGATATGATTTCACTCTTCTTGAACTTGTAGAGATTTATTTTGTGTCCTATCATATGGTCTGTCTTTGAGAATGTCCCATGTGCACTTGAGAAGAATGTGAATTTTGTAGTTTTGGGGTGTAATTCTCTGTAGATATCTATTAAATCCATTTGGTCTAGGGCTTCATTTAGAGTCTCTGTTTCCTTGCTAATTTTTTGTCTAGGGGATCTTTCCAGTGGTGTCAACGGGGTGTTGAAGTCCATTTTGTATTGTTGTCGATTTGTCCTTTGAAGTCCTCCAGAAGATTTTTAATATATTTTGGTGCTCCTATATTGGGTGCATATGTTTATCAAGATTATATCTTCCAGTTGGATAGATCCTTTCCATATTATGTAGTGGCCTTCTTTGTCTCTAGTTATGCCTTCATTTTGAAATCTATTTTATTAGATATGAGTATTGTTACCCCAGTTTTTTTTGCTTTCCATTTGCTTGGAAGATTTTTTTCCATCGCTTTAGTTTCAACCTACGTGAGTCTTTTGTTGTGAGGTGGGTCTCTTGTAAACAACATACAGATGAGTCATGCTTTCTTATCCAATCAGCTACTCTGTCTTTTTATGGGAGCATTCAATCCATTTACATTTAAGGTGATTATTGATATGTACTTATTTATTGCCATTTTTGTTTAGTTTGGTTATGTTTTTCTTCCTATTTTTTCTACTAATTACAGCAATCCTTTTTAACATTTCTTGCAGTGCTGATTGGTGCTAATGTATTCCCTTAGCCTTTTTTTTTTGTGTGTGTGTATGGAAGCTTTTTATTTGACCTTCTAGTTTGAATGACAGCCTTGCTGGGTAGAGTAGTCTTGGATTCAGATCATTGTTTTTCATGACCTTGATTACTTTATGCCATTCCCTTCTGGCCTGTAGTGTTTCTTGTGAGAAGACAGCTGATAGCCTTATGGGGGTTCCTTTGTAGGTAACCTGTTGCTTATCTCTTGCTGCTTTTAGGATTCTCTCTTTGTCTTCAATTTTTGGCATTTTAATTACTATGTGTCTTGGTGTGGGCCTGTTTGTATTCTTACTTGGGGCTCTTTGTGCTTCTTGAACTTGAATGTCTTCTTCCTTCTCTAAATTAGGGAAGTTTTCTCTCACTATTTTTTTGAATATATTCTCTAACCCTTGCTCATTTTCTTTTTCTTTGGGGACTCCTATGATGCCAATATTATTGTTTCCAGTTGTCCTGCAGTTCTGTTAAGCTGTCTTCCTGTTTTTAAATCGTTTTTTCCTTTTGGTTTTATGATTGGTTGATTTTTTTCTACCTTGTCTTCTAATTCTATGATCCAGTCCTCAGCTTCCTCTACTATGCTATTTAGACCTTCCAATGTGTTCTTTATTTCTGATATGTCCTTTTTGATTTCTTCTTGGTGGTTTTTAATTTTAATTGGTTGATTTTTAGCATCTGTAAGTTTTTACTCATGCTGTTGAGCTTCCTCAAGATCATGGTTCTGTATTCTAGCTCTGTTAACTTGGCTAACTACTCCATATTTATCTCATCTTCGTAGAGGTCTCTTGTTTTTTCATTTGGTTTTTGTTTCTGTGTTTCACCATTTTGGTTATCACAGTGGGCTTTGGATCCTGCCAAGTTTTCCCTGTGGGTGTTGGTGTTCTGCTGTTTGTGGCTCCCTCTCCTTGGTTTGGATGAGTGAAGGAGGACCCACATTAAACACCACTGTCAAGTCTTACTTTCCTGGTTAGAGTTACTAGCCCAGGAATGGTACAGTTACCCTTTATCTTTTTGCCTGGAGGCTATCAGCAGAGGTTACTTGAAGAGTTTTGGGTTGTCAGTTGGTTGAAAAACTCCCTCAGGTGCTCAGTGTAAGGGGATTTCCTGAGGGTGGGGCAGATGCTGGTTGTTAGTGAGCCTCAGTTTGCATTTCAATGCCCCACAGAATGGGGTTGAATCTCCAAGGAAGGGACACTGCCTCTCCCCATGGCCCTGGGAAGGAGCAAGATGGCCGTTGTCCTGCGTGGCTGGAACTCAGCAAAAGCTCTGAGCCCCCTCCAAATCCCGAGTGTCCCCACACAGTTCCAGTCCAGTCTGCCCTCCCTCTGCTGGAGCCAAAGGTGGGTGGCTGTTGCTATTTTAGCATCTGTCCTGGATCTGCGCTGTAGAGTCGCTTGGAAGTGTAACCCGATGGCGCTGCTCACATCTAAGGCTGATGCTGTATGTGGGCTCCCAGCCCCCCTCTTGCGCCTCCACACTCCTACTGGGATCGAGTCAGTGTCCTTTGTTATATGATCCTTGTAAGCTGCTTTTCTGTTGCTTTTTCCCGTCGATATGTCTGTGTTTTAGTTGTAATTCCATTTCGGTCCTGGGATATGGTCTGTGTAGCTTCCAGTCATTCTGCCGCCACTTTGGAATCTCTCCAGAATAAATTCTTATAAAGGCAGTTTTCATTATGTTGATCCAAGTAATGCAGTGGTGTCAGGTAATGGCAGTGTTTTATTTTTAGTTTCCCCAAATGCTGTCTCCCTTGATTTAGGATGGCCTGGGAATACCCAAGAATTATCTTCCAGAGAATTTTTGCTGTTAAGAGTTGTGTTCTTGAAAGTTTGTATAGTCATGAGGAATGAGTCTCTCGTTATCTGTTCGTGATTAGAGAATTGCTTTGTCTGATAAAACCTTTATATCTCCTGGGAGAGGGGAAGATGTGGTATGACAAAGGGTTTTGCCATTTGGTGAGAGAGGGGAGTATCTTTCATATGTTGCAGTGAAATTTGTGAAGTGCAGTTTTGTGCTGTCTTTTCCTAGGTCTTCCATGCATCCTATAGGAGCACAGGCTTTCTTGATTGCAGTCGGGGTTTTCAGTTTTCTTAGTAGTTCAACTTGTACTTGAATCACCAGATATAAATTAGATATTTCTCTCTTCAGTTTCCAGTATGCATTTTGCATATTATCACTTGAAATTCTTAGTCTTTCGAGATCTCTGCTGTGCAGATTGTCTTTCGGAGGTGGATCCCTTTGTTTGGCTGTATATAGCTATATTTTGAGATTGTTACATTCTTTCCTCATCAGTTGTAGTTCTTGTTCTGAGCCATGGATCTTCAGGTCACAGTTCAAGTTTTCTACCACCCAGTTTGATGAAGGTGGATTCCGTATCACCTGCTGAATTTCCACCTCTGTCCTTGGAGGAGGTCTACTTCATTAGACTGCAGTTGTTTACTCATTACTTTCAAAGATTGAGCGTTGTCTTTGTTCATTTTATCCAATTTGCTTTTTAAATTATCTTTATTAATGCAAACCTCTTGATATGCACGATAGACCTTATTTACTTGTTCTCTTCCCACAGAAGTTGTTCCTTCATCTAATCTAACTCCTGTCAGCTTTTCTTTAAAAAATCTTACTCTTTATTTTAGGAAAGAGTTCACTTTTTCTGAATCCTTGAGTCGTTTTTTGATGTCTTCATATGAAATGACAAGGGCAACATATGAATCAACAGACTTATCTGAATATATTGAGACTAGAGTCACTGTATCTCTCCTGTGGGCTTTTTCATGATTTAGAATGCAGATCTCATCTTCTACCAGTGTATCCATGACAACCCAAAGACAGGCTACGTAAGGCCACCAAGTTTTGATTCCCCAGTGTTGGGAAATGGACTGAAAACAAACCTGAGTTGCCAGGGGTCACCATGGGCTCTCTCAGTTTTTTTCTAAGACACTGCAACTTCCCCAGCAAAGGCTGCTTCTCTGGTTATACCGTGGAGGGATTCCTATTTCTTTTGCCTCGGCTGCACTAGGTCTGACTGTCCCTGCCAGTTCTGGGTATTGTTTTCTTACCCATTGAGCTACCCTCTGTCTTTTGATTAGAACACTTAATCCATTTACATTAAGGTGATTATTAATAGGTATACATTTATTGCCATTTTTTCTTTATAACTATAGTCTTCTTTTTCTTTCTTTTCTTAAAGAAGGCCCTTTAACATTTTTTGTAATACTAGTTTTATGGTAATGAACTAATTTAGCTTTTTCTTGTCTGGGAAACTCTTTATTTCATCTTTAATTTTGAATGATAGCCTTGCTGGGTAGAGTAGTCTTGTTTATATGTACTTGGTTTTCATCACTTTGAATATTTCATGCCAGTCCCTTTTTTTTAATCCTCACCTGAGGACATTTTTGCATTCATCTTCAGATAGAGCAGGAGGGAGAGAGGGAAGAAGAGAGAAAGAGAAACATCGACGTGAGAGCGACACATCGAGTGGCTGCCACCCTCACAACTCCAATCGGGTCCAGGGACAAAGTGCAACTGAGGTACGTGCCCTTAGCAGGAACTGAACTCGGGACTCTGGTCCACAGGCTGACGCTATAACCGCTGAGCCAAACTGGCCAGGGCTATGCCAGTCCCTTTCGACTTTAAATGTTTCTGTTGAGAAGTCAGCTGACAGTTTTATGGGGGCTCCCTTGTAGGTGACTGTCTTTTTGTTGCTGCTTTTAAGATGTTCTCTTTTTGTTCATGTTGTTTTCTCTTTAGGTTCATGTTGTTTATGACTCTGTGCTTCCTGGACCTGCTTGTTTTTCTTTTACCATATTAGGGAAGTTTTCAGCAAGTATTTCTTCAAATAAGTTATTCATTTCTTGCTCTGTCTCTTCTCTTTCTAGTACCCCTATGGTTCGGATGTTGTTATGCTTCATATTGTTTCTTGGGTCTCTTATACTCTCTTCATTTTTAAAAATTCTTATTTTCTCTGATTGGGTGTGTTTTGATACCTTGCCTACCAAATTACTGATTCAATCCCTTAGTTCACTTAGCCAGCTGTTGATTTTTTTCTAGTGTATTCTTCATTTATGTTATTATATTCTTCATATCTGAGTGGTTCTTTTATTTATTTATTTTTGGTTAATCCTCACCTGAGGATATTTCTCCACTGATTTTTAGATAGTGTGTAAGGGAGGGAGGGAGGGAGGGAGAGAGAAGCATCAATGCAAGAGAGACGCATTGATGTGAGAGAGACACAGTGATTGGTTGCCTCCTGCATGACCTCAACCAGGGATTAAACCTGCAACCCAGGCATGTGCCCTTGACCAGGAATCAAACCTGTGACCCTTTGATCAGCAGACTGATGCTCTAACTGCTGAGTCAAACCAGTCATGGCTTTGAGTGGTTCTTTATTATGGTTTTTATGTCTTTTTCATGTTGTTAAAGTTCTCGCAGAGTTCTTTGAGCATCCTTACAACCATTGTTTTGAACTCTGTATCTAGTAACTTACTTGCCTCTATTTCATTTAGTTCTTTTTCTGGAGATGTATCCTGTTCTTTCATTTGGTCATATTTCTTAGTTATCCCATTTTGGCTGCCTCTCTATATTTGTTTCTGTGTATTTGGTAGATCTGCTTTGCTTTGATATGGTGGCCTAGATGTCTTGTGGAGCTCAAAGTTGTGGTCTTCCTAATTGCCTGTGCTAGGTCGTCCTGGAATGTCCCATGTGTGGTTATACGAGCCTTCCTGTTGTGGTTGAGTCTTGATTGCTGTTGGCCCATCTGTGGTTGGTGTTACCCCTCTATCTGGCTATGAGGATTGACCTCGTTTTCATTGTATGAGCTGCTGTGTGGGGGCTGAATTTGCCCCAACAGGGTCTGGTGTCTGCCGAGATCTTTTGCTTGTGCTGCTTGTGGAGCTGCTTGGGTCATGCTCTAATGTGGGCTGAACCACTGCTTGTGGTGGTTCTGGGGCCCCTTAGGAGGGTATTCAGTGCTGATTGATGTCAGGTGCTGCCAGTTGAGGCCCTGGGCTACCTGTTTGGAGTTATAAAGTGATCCACAGTTTGTGGCTGCCTCTGCTGGGCATGGGCGTGGGTTTGTGTGCAAGGGGCCTAACTGCACACCAAAGCTGGTTTCCACCAGTTCTGAGTCTAGGGGCCTGGTCAGCAAAAGGCCCAAGGCTCCCTGAGACCCTTCTCCTGTTAGCTGCCTATTAGACTCAGTTACTGAAAGAGCCTCTGGCGGTATGTGAGTTGCTTGAGGGAGGCTCTCAGTGAGTCACCAGGTAGGTGCAAGTAGTGTTCACCAGACTGATATAGATTCAAACTCTGTGCCAGTGCTGGTTTGGTTCAGCAGTTAGAACATTAGCCTGTATACTGAAGGGTCGTAGGTTTGATTCGTGGTCAAGGGTACATGCCTGGGTTGCACGTTCGATCCCTGGCCCTTACTGGGGTCATGCAGGAGGCAATCAATTGATATGTCTCTCACATCAATGTGTCTCTCTCACATTACTCATCGGGCCCACTCAGACCAAGGTTTGGCCTTGTGTAGGGAGGGTTCTGCACAGGACTGTTAGTCTGGTATATGCTGCAAAAAATGGCCCTGCTGAAGAGCCACATAACTCAGTTCTTTCCAGACTGCTAGAGTCTGCCTGGACCTACTAGAAAGTCAGAGTCTTTTGCAAGGGGATTGGAGATGCGTTGGCCATAGGTGACTGACAATGCTGTGGAGCACAAGCTCAGTAAGGCAGGGGCCACTGGGAGTTGGAAGGTGGAGCTAATGCTTTTCCCCTCTTGAGGATAGTGGATCTACCATGGGGGTTCTGGACACTGCCACTTTGGCTACTGAGGGCCCCTCTGGGCTAATGCTGAGGGGCTATTATGGTCTTGGGGGATGGAGCACTCTGGGTAACACTTCGAGAGTCTACTATGGCTGCTCCAGTGGGCACTCTGGGCTGGTTCTTAGACGGGTTACTATGACTGTTGAGTGGGGGGTGTTCCAGGCTCGTTCTTGGAGGGGCTACTATGGCTGCCTGGTATGTGGCACTTCGGGCTGGTGCTTGGAGGAACTGCTATGTCCAGCAATGCCTGGCTGGGATCTTTTGACCCGAGGTCAGTTGGAAGAGGAAATGGTCTCTCCCCCAGAGCCACACGACTGTCTCTGATTCTCCTTGAGTTTGCTTTCAAGATCCCTTTTAGAGAGTCTATACCACAGGCTCAGGTAGCAGACTCCTTTGCAGGGCTTGAGCTTGGGTAGGGCAACAGTGGGGATTAGGAGGGTGGGGTTGTGCAGTCCAGATTGGAGGGCAATGTTTGCCCCAGGAAAGATGGTATCTGTGAGCCGTATGGGAGAGGAACTCAGCACAGAGACCCTGGTGGCTGATCCTTCAGCTCTTCCTGGAGTCACACAGCCCAGTCTGTCCTTGCAAGACTCTAGTCAGCTCCAAGCTGCCCTCCCTCTACCAGAGCCCAAGGTGAGTGAAGGAGATTTTATGCATTGGCCCTTTAAGAGGGTGTCTGTGTCTCTAGCAGACTTGCATCTCTCCCTGGTGGCAGAATCTCTGCTGATTTTTACAGCCAGATGTTATGTGGTACCTCTTCTCTGCTCTGTTGCTCTGGTCTGGGGAGCCTAGTGTGGGGTTGAGACTCCAGGTTCCTTAGGGAGCAACTTCTGCTGCTAAGATATCCTTCTGGATTCTTTTTTTTTTTTCTCACTGTTTTATTTTTTTTAAATCTTTATTGTTGAATGTAAAATGTATTACAGATGTTCCACATTTTTCCCCCATTGACCCCTTCCTCCCCACTTCCACTCCACTCCCGCCTTTTCCCACACTATTGTCTGTGTCCATTGGTTATGCATATAAGTTCTTTGGTTTATTCCCCCCCCAACCCCTTTTCCTTTGAGGTTTGTGTCAGTCTAGCAATGAATTTATACTTCTTAATCTCTTCACCTTTTTCACCCATTCCCCCAAACCCCCTTCCAACTGGCAACCAACAAAATGTTCTCCGTATATATGAGAATGTTTCTGTTCTACCTGTTCATTTTGTTTGTAGATTCCATTGTTGATAGATATGTATTCATTGCCATTTTGTTTGTTCATATATTTTATCTTTTTCTTCAAAAAGACCCTTCATCATTTCATATAATAATGGTTTGGGGGTGATGAACTCCTTTAACTTTTTCTTGTCTGGGAAAGTCTTTATATGGCCATCGATTCTAAATGACAGCTTTGCAGGATAGAGTAATCTTGGTTGTAGGTTCTTGCTTTTCATCACTCTGAATATTTCTTGCCACTCCCTTCTGGCATGCAAAGTTTCTTTTGAGAAATCAGCTGACAGCCTTATGGGAACTCCCTTGTAGGTAACTAGCTGCCTTTCTCTTGCTGCTTTTAACATTCTCTCTTTGTCTTGAACCTTTTGCATTTTGATGATGATGTGTCTTGGTGTGGGCCTCTTGGGGTTCATCTTGTTTGGGACTCTCTGTGCTTCCTGGCCGTGTATGTCTCTTTCCTTCACCAAGTTAGGGAAGTTTTCTGCCATTATTGTTTCAAATAGATTTTCCATTTCTTGTTCTCTCTCTTCTCCTTCTGGCACCCCCAAGATGCGAATGTTGGCACGCTTGAAGTTGTCCCAGAGGCTCCTTACGCTCTCCTCATTTTTTTGGATTCTTTTTTCTTTTTGCTGTTCTGATTGGGCATTTTTTGCTTCCTTATATTCCAAATCGATGGTTTGCTCCTTGGATTTACGTACTCTATTATTGAATCTGTGTAAATTATTCTTTATTTCAGTTAATGCCTCCTTCAATTCTAACTGTGCATCCATGATTTCTGACTGGTCCTTTTTTATGCTCTTGAGGCCCTCCCTAAGTTCACTGAGGTTCTCACTAAGTTCATTGAGCATCCTTATAAGCAGTATTTTGAACTCAGCATCTGTTAGGTTGATTATCTCCATTTCACTTAGTTCTTTTATTGGGGTTTTGTTCTGTTCTTTCATTTGGGACCTGTTTCTTTGTCTCCTCATTTTGGCTGCCTCCCTGTGTTTGTTTCAGTGTATTAGTTAAGGAGAGGTATGGGGCTTGCTGAGACCAGATGCTGCTCGTTTGAAAGAATTTAGGAAAACCTGAAGCTGGATCCAAGACAGGCCAATCCTATGGTAAAGCAAGTGGCAACAGCTTGGGTGGGCCTGAAAGTTGGGTGAAGTGGGGCCTCAGGGAGTCACCAGGGTGGGGCTACCAGTGTGAGCCAGGTTGCTGGAGTCCCAGATATGGCTTCTGTCTGCTGCCCCAGGGAAGGGCTCACCAAAGGAATAAAGGCCTCTGACAGCACAATTGTCCCAGAGAAAGCCCCCTCTCCAGCCCTCGCTCCAGTGCCAAACAGCTCAGTTCTTCCCTGTGTGTCTCTGGCGTCCCTTGAGCTGCCTCCCTCCAAGCTTAGAGAGAGAGAGTCTGGTAAGTTCCTGTGTGGGCCCTTTAAGGAGCTGCCTGGGGCTCCAGCTGCTTCAGCTTCCCTGAACCTCAGTTCCCGCTGGTTTTTCCAGCCAGAAGTTATGGGGACATCTCTTCCTGGCACTGGAACCCTGAGGGGGGCACCTGGTGTGGGACGGGGATCCCTCAGTCCTCAGAAAGGACCTTCCCAGCCGAGGTATCCGCCACATGTGGGTGTGGGACCAGCCTGTTGCGCCGCCGCCCCTCCTACCAGTCTGGATGTGGTTGCTGCTTTAATTCCATAGTTCTAGGACTTCCATTCAGCTTGATTTCAGGCAGTTTTGAATGATGGTTGTTCTGTAGTTTAGTTATAACTTTGATGTGGTTGTGGGAGGATGCGATACAGCGTTTACCTACGCCACCATTTTGGCCGGAAGTCCCTCCTTCTGGATTCTGAGCCATTGAACATGGGTGCGGGGCCAGCCCTTTTCTTGTCTCCGCCCTTCCTACCAGGGTGGATGTGGCTTGTTCTCTAAATTCTTGATTGTAAGACTGTTCAGCTAGTCTTCAGTTGGTTATTCAAGCTGCTTGTTCTGTATTTTAGTTGTAATTATAGTTTGGGGCTGGGAGGAGGTGAGTATAACTTCCACCTACTGCCAACATCTCCTATCACCTCCACCTTTGAAATTTTTGAAGTTGCTCCTGCTGTCTGTCTTTTTTCCCTTGAGGCTCTGAACTGGGTCATAACCTTGCTGTAGAAGCACCTTCAAGGTCACTGTGCTCTCAAGGTAAAGACTTGTTCCCTAGTCTGTGTCCCAAACTCTGCCCAAGAACATTGCCTAGCCCAGCACACCAGAGATTCTTCAAGGCTAATTGATGACATTAATATACTCCAATAATAAAATACATAAGAAACTTATAATAAAATGCCATCAGCATGGAGATGTATGGAATTCAAATGTAAGCCCTCTTCTGTTATCACAGTTCCAGGGGAAAGTTACAAGTCAAGTTCAAATTCTGTGTCCTACTCAAGTACAAAGACTTTCAAGTCCAAAGGAATTAAAGTTTGAAATCAAATGTCCTGATGAGTTTTGAAACTACCCTCCTTCCTTATTCTGCTGCTGTTGGCAAAAGGGTGTTCTTGCCCAATGGAGTTAGCTGTTTCACACAGGGGTCCATGTAGGTCCTTTGAGACGTCAAACAAGCATTGTCCCTGCCCGTGCTCACTCACACCTCAGTGATGAGACCGGGTAGCCTTTGATGCAGTTATCCCAGGCAGAATGACAGCAAGGACTTAGCAGAGGCTGAGGTGTCTAAGTAAAGCTGGTCAGAGAAAACCTTGCCTCCAGCCTCCTTGTGCAAGAAGGGCTGCACCAAATCCGTGACCTCAGAATTTCAGCTCGGATGAGTATTTAACCTCCCAGTGAGGGGTTAATTTTGATCCTAGACATTTACCATGTTAATGTTAGTTGGCAGCCCTCTTTGGGTGGAGGTTGGGTAGCCTCATTTGGTGAAAGTAGGCACTCTCCTGTGAGTAGGCACTGTCTGTCCTCAGCCACAGAGTTTATCCCCAGTGCTTCTTGCCACAGAGTCCCAGGCCTGAGATGTTTACTGCCAAGAAGAGGCATCTCCCTTGAGTGGACTGAACTGAACTGCTGCAGAGCCAAGCAGAGACCACCGATAAGGGCGACTTGAGCCTGGGACGAAGCCCCAAGGGTCCTGGGATCGCCTTTCCAGTCCCCTCCATGGTCCTGAATGTGGATGGAATTGGACAGTGGTTCTAATGTTGCCCACCTGGGCCTGGCCCTTTTAGAAACTCATCTATCAGGGGCCTAAAGGGCTTGTAATGTTCCCTTTTTCTAACAACTTAATATTTCCAGCCAAGTCACTTGGGAAGTGCCATTACTTGAGCTGCTAGTCTCTGCTGATTCCCAGAGTCCTTGCCTCTGCTCTTCAGGCCCTCTTGAGCTGTGTTGGCTGCTATCTCGACTCCTTATCCCAGTGATGGTGCTGCGCATCAGCTGAGCCCTCTGGGGAGCGCTCTGCTTCTATTGAGGCTGCTATGTGCTCGTGTACAGTGCTGCCATTATGCTCACAGACTGACAGGGTCATACTTTCATGGGCTCCAGGTGTGATGCAGGCCTGTGTGTCTAGACTAGACTCCTCCAGCTGCATGGCCCTAGCATTGCCATGTGTTTATTTTGAGCCCCCTACCCCACTTGCACACATTTGCTTGATTTCTTGGTTCCCAGACTGTATATCCGATGTTGGGTTCTCTGTTAGTAACACTCTCTTCCTCACCTGCCCAAGCTCTGAACAGGTTGAAGTGGAACAAAGGGGAAGCCTGGGTGGTGAGGATGCTGCTTTGAAGCCAGAGGGGGCTGCCGTTGGGGTGTGCTGGGGCTGGCCTGAGGCTTTGTTCAGTACTGGTGTCCAGGTATGGTCCCCAGAGGTAGGCCGAGCCCCAGCCTGGTCATAGCTGGGCAGGGCCAGCTGTGATCAAGAACATGGGCCTTTTATTCTCCCAATTTTTCTTCAATAGCATGTTTTTTTAGTGTCCCCCCCCCCCCTTTATTTGCCCATATACTACCATGGACAGTAGTGACAGTAGTGTACTGTCCTGGTTGTATAACTCAGGTGTACCCTCATGCATGTCACCTCCCAGGATGACTGTCATTCTGTCATCCTAGATCAAATGGCATGAAAGGCAGGGCAGGGCTTCCTGAGGGTGGTCACAGTCAATGAAGCATTGTTCAAAGGGATGGGATGTCAGCCTTCACAAGTAAAAGGATTGCCCTGGCTTGGGGTTGTGGCCTTGGGCAGCTGTGCTGGATACCAGGACACAGCAAGTTTGGCCATTGGGGTTGACCTGCTTGGAAGGTGGCACGAATGGGTCTGACATGTGCTTCTTCTCCAGCTCCACACAGAATCCTGGGCTTGTATTTCTAAGAACACCTTGATTATATCACCATCAGAGCCCAGATGTAGTTTTGTAGATATGTTTTTGTCTTTTAAGATTATTTTAAACAAACATTTATATTTTCCCTGGCCAATATAGTTTTTCTTGGGGGCTTTACTCTTTGATCTGGACTGGAAAAAAAATGTTACCATTTTAAGACCTCTTGAAACCTGTCTTTGGATTTATTGTCTGTACAAATGGAGATTCAGATAATAGCTCTGTTCCTAAAGGAAGAGAAACAGGAAAAGGAAATAAATTTCTTTCTTTGGAATGATCAACATGGAAGCATATGCTGTTTATCCTGGCAACAGGAATTCAAGGTCGGAAATAATTCTTTTCCTCCTGAGTCTACCATCAGCTTCCCTCAGGAGTGCAGGGGCTGATATTTGCTACTAATTGTAGCCATAATTTTAGCATGCAGTTGAACACATGATTTCCTTCCCAGCTGATGTCTTTTTAGTTCTCTGACATAGATTAAACAAAAGCTCTGTAGTTAACCGCCGTTCTAACCTGATAGGAGGTCACGGAAAGTCACCATTATTTGAGCACATTTGGCTACTTGGTAGGAACTAGATTAAACTTGCCTATAAAAATGGAGAACAGCATGGGTATTTTTTTTTATTTTTTTATCCTCACCCGAGGACATTATTTTATTTTATTTATTTTTTGTTCAGACAGAGCAGGAGGGAGAGAGAGGAAGAGAGAGAGAGAGAAACATCGACGTGAAAGGGACTCATCAAGTGGTTGCCACCCGCACAACCCAACCAGCGCTGGGGACAAACTGCAACTGAGGTACATGCCCTTAGCGGGAACCGAACCCGGGTCTCTCTGGACTGCAGGCCGACGCTCTAACCACTGAGCCAAACCAGCCAGGGCAGCATGGGTATGTTTAATACAGTTTTCAATACTACTGTGTGTGCTCTGAAGAAACCAATAGTTGGTGTGCATTTTCCTGAGGTTCTACATGAGGTTAAGGATCATTTGAAGGAGTGATACCAGCTGGGGAAGAATCAGCGGCGAAAACTGCAGTTGTGGTGGTGATAGAAGAGGATCACAGAAGTCATCTCATGCTGTGGTGGGTCTGGTGTCTGAGGGACCCCAGGACCTGAGAGCAAAGCCACTCCAGGCCTCTGGTTGGCCTGCCCTGGGCTGTATTCGTTCCCTGTTTGTCTCTTCCTTGGGCCCTGCAAGGAGGGTCATTGACATTATAAAGGATGTTTTCTATGAAATAAGGGCTCCCTGCCATGGGGGGTTTGGTAACTACCAGAACAAAGAAACTAAATAGGTTTTTCAAGTGTATTTTGAGACACTGTTACATGCTGCTATACGTCATGATCCTAGAAGGAGGAGTTCAAACAAGCGTGGTTTTCAGAAGTATATGACTGGCATTCTTTATTCAAGGAATACTTGCAGGACAGTTTGGGAAGCGTTGCTCTGGTTGTGTGGAGCCTCTTAGAGAGCATGACTTTTCGTAATAAGGGTGAACACTGATTTTGCACACACCATGTCCTAGCCACTGTCCCACGCACTTCCATGCGTGGTCTCATTTACATTTCCTCTTGTTAGTATCCCTATGATGCAGGTGAGAAATTGAACCATTGGGAGGTTAAGAAATTTGCTCAAGGCCCCAGATTTAGTTAGGGGCTGGGCCTGTTCTGTCTGCCAGCCTGAGTCTTGGTTGCCCTTCCAAGTGTTGGACCCTATGTAGGCTCATCTGAGAAGCCTTTCTGATTCCCTTCTCATCCGCCAAGGTAGGGACTCTGACCCTTCTCTGGTCTCAGGGCCAGAACTTCTCATGGTTTGTGTGTGGTACTTTCTCTTTATCACAATGTGTCCATTTTTTCTTCACACTAGACCCCAGAGTTCATGAGCGTTAGGCTGTCTGTGCCTTTGAGCCAGGTCTTTGGTCTCTAGCACTGTGCCTGGCACAGTTGCTGTGAGTGAAAAGCGGTGAGTGATTCTTAAATGTAGACTTGATCTCATATGCTCTCTTTGCTTCTTAATAGTGGGTGGGAGCAGAAGAGTTCTTGGTGGTTCTCAGTTTCTGAGGACTCATACTAACTTTGCTCTGTAGACCCATCTTTCATAATTTTGGATTAATCAGAGATGGTATGCAAATAACCCTTCCTACTTGTCAAAAACAGTGTGTTCCTTACTGTAAGGATCATCAGCAGTGTTTAGGCCTAGTGCTTAACAGAGGTCCTTGGATGGATGGAGTTGACATTCGGATTTCCCTATGACATCATCTCTCAAAGCATATTCTTCGTTTTTTTTTTTATAAATCTAAGTCAGCCTTTGGGGATTGATCAGATACAATTGAGTGGGTTTGGGTGTTAAAACAGAAAGTTGGGAATAGGACATACAGAGGTACTCCTTTTGTGGAAGCCTGGGGCTAGTTTGACAGTGCATTTCCTGGGAACAGCATCATTCTGCTGCCTCAGTAGGGTGAGGAGGGAATGTGTGCAGAAGAGATGAGTGGCCCTTGGCTCTGGGTAGTCCTGTCCTGTGAGGAGTGAGGTGTGTCCTGTTTTCTGCCCTGAGTTGCCATCTGTAGGTTGACTGGCCTTTTGACCCCATCGTGAGGGAGCAGGACCTTCTTCCTATTTTACACCAAGTGGGCCGGTGGGCCAGTGACAGGGCTATTTATGAGATTATTTTGTGGGAGCCTCCTAAACTTTCTTTTCCTTTAGATTTAAATTATTTAAATATTATGAAAGTGTACTCACTACCCAGTTGGTCACATTTATTTCAGATCTCTTTCAAATCTCACCACCTCCTGCCTTCTCTTCAGTATGAATGTTGTTACTATCCTGTGTTTGCATTTCTTTCCTATCTATGCTTTTTTGATACACACACACATGTGCACGTGTACACACTCACATATATATCCATAAATAATATAACTTATTTTGATGTTTAAAAATATCATATAAATGATAAAATGATGTGTCCTTTTTACAAGTTAGTTTTTAAAGATTGCACTGTGATGTTGATATTTGTCATGTTTATAGATGTGGCAGCCTTACAGTATTCTATTGAGGAATTAAGGTAGTGTATATACATTCATTTCCCCACTGAGGGGATAGTCAGATTGTGCCCACTTTTTCTATTGTAAACACCGCCAGAATGAACCTTTGAATGTTTCCTTTTGTTTAAGAGTTTCTAGAGTAGTCTCACCAAAGTAGAATTCCAAGATTGTAGGGTTTGTTCAACTTGAACTTTACTGGGTACAGCACCAAAATGCCCTCCCAAGTGGTTACACGAATTGACTCTCCTATTTTAGTCATTTTAACCCACATTTCCCCCATCCTTAGTGTTAGCAGGACTTCTCATTCTTGCCAAGTCTGTAGGGTGTGTGGCAGCACCTCTGATGTTCAATTTCATATTTCCCTCACTACTGGTGGGGTGGATCATTCCTGCTCCCCAGGTTTCTGACTACACTGATATAGGTGTGCTTTTTAGATGGGGCAATCTGGTAATCTCCATCTCTTGTAACTGTTTGAATTGTTCTTTCAGATGGTAAGTTTGGTGCCTACATGCAAGTCCACATTCAGAACGATGGGCCTGTGACCATAGAACTGGAATCCCCAGTTCCTGGTGCTGCTACCTCTGATCCAAAGCAGGTAAGTCTGTTGTCAGGGTCTGTTTCCTGGGTTTCAGTCTGTGGTAGACAAAACTCTTCATTGCAGTATTTATTTTAATACATTCCTTCTCATCTATTTATACCTTACCTCCTTAGTGCTGCGGCCGGCAGAGACAACACTTCTGCCTTGCCTCCTGACTTTGGATTCCAGAGAAAATGCCCTTTGCAGAGAGACCAGTTCTTCCTCTGGCCTCCTCTTCTGGTGAGGTGCTTTGCACCCACACGCCACTGGGTGGCAGCAGTGTAGCAGCACAACTCCCCTTGGCTCCTGGCTGGCAGGTTCAGGTTCACCCATTCAAAATGGTTACCTGGGATGGTTTTTATTCCAGGTGTAAGCAGATGTGTCACTAGAGTTTCTTTGTAAAACCTTATTTTTATAAGGCAATATCTGATCTGGATTTGCTGACAACTCTTCAAGTTTTCAGAAAAAATTAAAATTAAATTGAGAAAGGAACTGTTGATAGTCCTTATAACCTGTGTTGTTCTCTCATAGATGCTCCACACTTCTAAAGGCTTTAATTAACATACCCACTTAATAGCCTTCCAGACATAAGGAAGGGGACAGGCAGAGGAGTGAGAACTGAAGGGACATTTCTGTTTCTGCCTCCCTCCCTCGCTAAGATGCTGTGAAGCAGAGCGATGCAGTAGTTGTAGGGAAGCATTATATAAACTTAAAGCTCTATGACATGCTCAAAGTTATAATTTTTACAGGGAATATAACCTTTCTTTTTTGTTATTGATTCTTTGGATTGATAGAGAAGCAAGAACATGTCTGATGCAGTAGTGTTAGACTTCAAAGATGATCATTGAGCTTATTGGAATTACTTATAACATTAAAGAGATCACAAATAAAACATTCACATGAAAATTTAATATTGAACTAATTTGAGTCTTACAGAAAAGTTATAAAGGAGTCAGAATTTGCATACACCATTTACCTAGCATCCCCAAATTTTTTGTCTTTCATAATCATAGTACACTGATTAAAACATTGAAGTTAATAGTAATACAATACTGTTAACTACATGACAAACCGTATTTAAATTTTACTAGTTTTTTTCTACTATCTTTTTTCTGTTTCAGGATAATCACACATTGTATCCAATTAATCTTCTCCGATCTGTGGCAGTTCCTCTGTCTTTCCTTTTCTTTCATGACCTTGACACTTTTCAAGACTACCAGTCTGCTGTTTTGTGGCATGCATCTCAGTTTGGGTTTTCTGTGATTGCATTGAAGTTATGTACTTTGACAGAAATAGCAAATAGAACAAAAGTGATCTTGTGCCCATTTTAGTGTGTCATATGAGGAAGTACATGATCTTGAATTATCTTATTATAAGTGAACCTTGATTACTTGGAAAAGGTGGAGTCTACCAGATTTCTCCACTCTATAGTGAAGTTTCCACCTCTCTCCCTTTGTCTTGCCTTCTTGCTCATTCATAGCAGATGACTCTTTTTCTGCTTCACTGAGAAAGAAGCTATTGGATGGCACTAATTCTGCTTCTCCATTCCTTCTTCCTGCCCTGATAGCCGAGCTGTCCTTCTTGGTGCTGAGGCCAACTTCCCCACCTGGACCAGTACATAATTTGTGAGGCTCAGTGCAAAGTGAAAATGAGGGGCCCCTTGTTCAGAAAGTTTAAAGAATTTCAAGATGGTGACAACAGAGTATTAAACCAAGGGTGGGGCCTTCTGAATGGGGGCCCTGCCTGTGTGATTGCACAGGTTGTACACCTGTGGAGCCCTCTCCGCCCTTTCCACTCTTCCTCTCCTCCCTTTACCTTCTTAGCAGCCTCCACTAAGCCCTTGGTCCTCTTGTCAAGTCAGTCTTTCTCTTTCACTCATTTGTCTTAATCCCATTGGCTTAAAAATATTCCTGGGGATCTCCAATTGAGAAATACCCCCATTCTCTCCCTTCTTGCTGCCTTTTCGGTACACTACTCTAATCTACAGAGACTCTCACCCAGGTCCACAGTGACCTCCATGTTGCTTCATTTCAGGACTGTGGGCTGAAGGCCTACCTGACTTGATCACTCAGCAGCTCTTGTGACTGTTTTTGTCTTGCCCCTGGAAACCGTCTTGAACCTTGTTTTCCAGGACACTGTTCACTCCCAGTTTTCCTTTTACCTCTGCCGACTCCCTGTGATTGTATTTGTTCATTATTCTGTAGTTTTGATTTATTATTGTACTTTAATTGTATTTTTTTTCTTTTCTGTGAATTGTCTTTTATTTTTATTTACTTTATTTTAAAATTTATTTATTTATTTTTAAGTATTGTTCAGAGTGTTACAGATGTCCTCCCCCTTTTTTTCCCCATTGCTCCTCTCCTCCCGGTTCCCATCTCGCCCAGGCCTTCACCGCCCTATAGTCTGTGTCCATGGGTAATGCATATATGCATGTAAATTCTTTGTTAATCTCTCTCCACCCCCCCACCCCTCTTTTCTCTGAGGTTTGTCAGTCTGTTCCATGTTTCCATACCTCTGTTTCTATTTTATTCATCAATTTATTTTATTCATTAGATTCTACATATAAGTGAGATCATGTGATATTTGTCTTTCTCTGACTGATTTATTTCTCTTACCATAATACTCTCCAGGTCCCTCCATGCTGTCCCAAAGAGTAATAGGTCTTTATTTTTTACAGCTGCATAGTATTCTATTGTGTAAATATACTACCCAACTTTTTTATCCTCTCATCTATTGATGGGCACTTGGACTGTTTCCAGATCTTAGCTATTGTGAATAGCGCTCTTATGAACTTAAGGATGTGTATATTTTTTCTGATTGGTGTTGTGGGATGCTGAGGAAATATTCCTAGGCGTGGGATCACTGGTCAAATGGCAGATCAATTTTTAATTTTTTGAGGAAATTCCATGCAGTTTTCCATAGTTGCTGTAGCAGTCTGCAATTTCACCAACAGTGTACTAGGCTTCCCTTTTCTCCACACCCTCACCAGCACTTTATTGACAGTAGCCATTCTGGCAGGTTTGCGGTGATACCTCATTGTCATTTCAATTAGCATCTCTCTGATGATAAGTGACTTTGAGCATTTTTTCATATGTCTCCTGGCCATTTGTATGTCTTGTTTGGATAAGTGTCTGTTCAGGTCCTCTGCCCATTTTTAATTGAATTGTCTTCCTTTTGTTGAGTTGTATGAGTACTCTATATATTTTGGATAATAACCCCTTATTTGACGTATCATTGGCAAACATATTCTCTCAGACAGTGGGTTTCCTCTTCACTTTCATGGTGGTTTCTTTTAATTTTATTTTTGTTACAGATGTTTCTCCTTTTTTACCCCATTGACACCCTCCTCCCTATCTGCCCCCGCCACGTCCCCAGCTTTGTTATCCATGTGTATTGGTTATGCATACATGAATATAAGTTCTGTGGTTTATATCTTCCCTCCCCCATCACCCCCTCTTCTGAGGGTTGTCAATCTGTACCCTACTTCCATGTTTCTGGGTTTACCCTATTCCTCAGACTGTTATGATCATTATATTCCATAAATAAGTGAGATCATGTGGTATTTGTCTTTTTATGCTTGGCTTGTTTCACTTAGGATAATATTCTTAGGATCTATTCTCCAGGTCTCTCCATGTCGTCTCAAAGGATAAGAGATCTTTCTTTCTTACAACTGCATAGTACTTCATTGTGTATATGTACCAAAGCTTTTTAATCCATTTGTCTACTGATGGACACTTGGGCTGTTTCCAGATCTTAGCTATTGTAAATAGTGCTGCTACAAAAATGGGGGTACATATATTCTTTCTGATTGGTGTTTCAGGCTTCTTAGGGTATATTCCTAGAAGTGGGATCACTGGGTCAAATGGAAGTTCCATTTTTAATTTTTTGAGGTAACACCATATTGTTTTCATAGTGGCTGCACCAGTTTGCATTCCCACCAGTGGTGTACTAGAGTCCCCTTTTCTCCACACCCTCGCCAACACTTGTTCTTTGATGATTTGTTGATGGCAGCCATTCTGACAGGTGTGAGGTGATACCTCATTGTTGTTTTAATTTGGATCTCTCTGATGATTAGTGATGTTGAGCATTTCTTCATATGTCTCTTGGCCATTTGTATGTCCTGTTTGGAGAGGTGTCTATTCAGCTCCTCTGCCCATTTTTTAATTGGGTTCTTTGTCTTCCTTTTGTTGAGTTGTATGAGTACTCTATATATTTTGGAAATTAACCCCTTATCTGATGTATCATTGACAATGATGTTCTCCCATACAGTGGGTTGCCTTTCCATTTTGATGGTTGTTTCTTTTGCTGTGCAGAAACTTTTGAGTTTGATGTAGTCCCATGTGTTCATTTTCTCCTTTGTTTCTGTTGCCTCAGGTACTGTTTCAGTGAAAATTCTGTTGCCTACATTTTCTTCTAGAATTTTTATGGATTCATGGGGTCACATTTAAGTCTTTTATCCATTTTGAGTTTATTTCTGTGTATGGTGTAATTTGATGGTCTAGTTTCATTTTTTTTGCATGTAGCTGTCCAATTTTCCCAACACCATTTATTAAAGAGGCTGTCTTTACTCCACTGTATGCTCTTGCCACCTTTGTCAAATATTAATTGAGCATATTGCCTTGGGTCCATTTCTGGGTTCTCTGTTCTGTTTCACTGGTGTATATGTTTGTTCTTGTGCCAGTACCACACTGTTTTGATTATAGTGGCTTTGTAGTATAACCTTATATCTGGTATTGTGATCCTACCTGCTTTGTCCTTCTTTTTCAAGATTGCTGTGGCTATTCAAGGTCTTTTTTGGTTCCATATGAACTTTTGAAGTATTTGTTCTAGTTTTGTGAAGTATGTCATTGGTATTTTCATGGGGAGTGCATTGAATCTATACATTGCCGTGGGTAATATGGACATTTTAATGATGTTAATTCTTCCAATTCATGAACAAGGTATGTGCTTCCACTTTTTTATATCTTCTTCTATTTCTTTTTTCAATGTACTGTAGTTTTCTGCAAATAGGTCCTTTACTTCTTTGGTTAAGTTTATTCCTAGGTATCTTAATTTTTTTGCCGTGATGGTAAATGGGATTGTTTTTTCAGTTTCTCTTTCTGTGAGTTCATCATTGGTGTATAAAATGCCGATGATTTCTTGACATTAATTTTGTATCCTGCTACTTTGACAAATTCATTTATTAACTCTAGTAGATTTTTGATGGAGTCTTTAGGGTTTTCTATGTATAATATCATGTCATCAGCAAGTAATGACAATTTCACTCCCTCCTTTCCAATTTGGATGCCTTTTATTTTTTCTTCATGTCTGATTGCTGTGGCTAAGACTTCCAGTACTATGTTAAATACGAGTAGTGAAAGTGGCATTCCTGTCTTGTTCCTGTTCTTAAGGAAAATGTTTTTAGTTTCTGCCCATTGAGAATGATGTTGGCTGTAGGTCTTTCATATATGGCCTTTATTATGTCGAGATATGATCCCTCTATTCCCACATTGCTGAGTGTTTTTATCAGAAATGGATGCAGGATTTTGTCGAATGCTTTTTCAGCATCTATCAATGTGATCAAGTGGTTTTTATTCTTCATTTTGTTTATGTGTTGTATCACATTTATTGATTTGTGAATACTATACCAGCCTTGCATCCCTGGGATGAATCCCACTTGGTCATGGTGAATAATTTTTTTGGTGTATTGCTGGATCCGATTTGCTAGTATTTTGTTCAGAATTTTGGCGTCTATGTTCATCAGGCATATTGGCCTGTAGTTTTCTTTCTTTGTAGTGTTTTTTTCTGGTTTTGGAATTAGAATTATGCTGGCCTCATAGAAGGAGTTTGGAAGTCTTCCTTCTTCTTGAATTTTTTGAAATATTTTGAGGAGAATGGGTGGTAGTTACTTTTTGAATGTTCGGTAAAACTCCCCTGTGAAGCCATCCGGGCCTGGGTTTTTGTTTGCTGGGAGAGTCTTAATTACCTCTTCAATTTCCTTAGGTGCTATTGGTCTGTTCAAGTTTGCTATCTCTTCCTGGTCCAGTTTTGGGAGACTGTATGTTTCTAGAAATTTGTCCATTTCACTTAGATTGTTGAATTTGCTGCCATATAATTGTTCATAGTAGCTGTTAATAATCTTTTGTATTTCTGTGGTGTCAGTTATTAATTCTCCTCTTTCATTTCTGATTTTGTGTATTTGGTTTCTCTCTCTTTGTTTCTTGGGGAGTCTATGTAAGGGTCCATTAATCTTGTTTATCTTTTCGAAAAACCAGTTCCTTGTTTCCTTGATCCTTTGAATTGTGTTTTTGGTCTCTATGTCATTTATTTCTGCTCTGATCTTTACCATTTCTTTCCTTCTACTTGCTCTGGGGTTTTCTTTTTGTTTGCTTTCTAATTCTTTAAGTTGTGAGGTTAGACAGTCAACTAGAAATTTTTCTTGTTTCTTGAGGTAGGCCTGTAGTGCTATGAACTTCCTATCAGAACTGCTTTTGCTGTATCCCATAGATTTTGTGTTGTGTGTTCATTTTCATTGGTTTCCAGGAAGTTTTTAATTTCTTCCTTGATCTCCATGGTAACCCATTCATTGTTTTTTTTTTTTTCAAATCTTTATTGTTGGATGTAAAATGTATTACAGATGTTCCACATTTTTCCCCCATTGACCCCCTCCTCCCCATTCACGCCCCCCTCCCACCTTTTCCCACACTATTGTCTGTGTCCATTGGTTATGCATATAAGTTCTTTGGTTTATTTCTTGCCACCCCCCCCAACCCCTTTCCCTTTGAGGTTTGTCAGTCTAGCAATGAATTTGTGCTTCTTAATCCCTTCACCTTTTTCACCCATTCCCCCAACCCCTCTCCCAACTGGCAACCAACAAAATGTTCTCTGTATCTATGAGAATGTTTCTGTTCTACCTGTTCATTTTGTTTGTAGATACCATTGTCGATAGATATGTATTCATTGCCATTTTGTTTGTTTATGCATTTTATCTTTTTTTTCAAAAAGACCCTTCATCATTTCATATAATAATGGTTTGGTGGTGATGAACTCCTTTAACTTTTTCTTGTCTGGGAAAGTCTTTATATGGCCATCGATTCTAAATGACAGCTTTGCAGGATAGAGTAATTTTGGTTGTAGGTTCTTGGTTTTCATCACTCTGAATATTTCTTGCCACTCCCTTCTGGCCTGCAAAGTTTCTTTTGAGAAATCAGCTGACAGCCTAATGGGAACTCCCTTGTAGGTAACTAGCTGCCTTTGTCTTGCTGCTTTTAAGATTCTCTCTTTGTCTTGAACCTTTTGCATTTTGATGATGATGTGTCTTGGTGTGTGCCACTTGGGGTTCATCTTGTTTGGGACTCTCTGTGCTTCCTGGACTTGTATGTCTGTTTCCTTCACCAAGTTAGGAATGTTTTCTGCCATTATTGTTTCAAACAGGTTTTTGATTTCTTGTTCTCTCTTCTCCTTCGGGCACCCCCAAGATGCGAATGTTGGCACGCTTGAAGTTGTCCCAGAGGCTCCTTACACTATCCTCATTTTTTTGGATTCTTTTTTCTTTTTGCTGTTCTGATTGGGCATTTTTTGCTTCCTTATATTCCAAATCGATGGTTTGCTCCTTGGATTTACGTACTCTATTATTGAATCTGTGTAAATTATTCTTTATTTCAGTTAATGCCTCCTTCAATTCTAACTGTGTATCCATGATTTCTGACTGGTCCTTTTTTATGCTCTTGAGGCCCTCCCTAAGTTCACTGAGGTTCTCACTAAGTTCATTGAGCATCCTTATAAGCAGTGTTTTGAACTCAGTATTTGTTAGGTTGCTTATCTCCATTTCGCTTAGTTCTTTTATTGGGGTTTTGTTCTGTTCTTTCATTTGGGACCTGTTTCTTTGTCTCCTCATTTTGGCTGCCTCCCTGTGTTTGTTACTGTGTATTACTTAATGAGAGTTATGGGGCTCGCTGAGACCCGATGCTGCTCGTTTGAAAGAATTTAGGAAAAACCTGAAGCAGGATCCAAGACCGGCCAATCCTATGGTTAAGCAAGTGGCAACAGATTGGGTGGGCTTGAAAGTTGTGTGGGGCGGGGCCTCAGGGAGTCAGCAGGGCGGGGCTACCAGTGTGAGCCAGGTTGCTGGAGTCCCAGATATGGCTTCTGTCTGCCGCCCCCGGGAAGGGCTTACCAAAGGAACAAAGGCCTCTTACAGCACATTTGTCCCGGAGAAAGCCCCCTCTCCAGCCCTTGCTCCAGTGCCAAACAGCTCAGTTTTTTCCGGTATGACTCTGGTGACCCTTGAGCTGCCTCCCTCCAAGCTTAGAGGGACAGAGTCGGATAAGTCTGCGCGCGGGCCCTTTAGGGAGCTGCCTGGGGCTCCAGTCGCTTCAGCTTCCCTGAGCCTCAGTTCCCGCTGGTTTTTCCAGCCAGAAGTTATGGGGACTTCTCTTCCTGGCACTGAAACCCTGAGCAGGGCACCTCGTGTGGGACGGGGACCCTTCAGTCCTCAGGGAGGACCTTCCCCACCGAGGTATCCTCCTGATTTGTATCCGCCACAGTTGGGTGTGGGACCAGCCTGTCGCGTCGCCGCCGCCCCTCGCGCCTCCGCCCCTCCCACCAGTCCGCATGTGGCTGCTGCTTTAACTCCGTAGTTGTAGGACTTTCATTCAGCTTGATTTCAGGTGGTTTTGAATGATGGTTGTTCTGTAGTTTAGTTGTAACTTTGATGTGGTTGTGGGAGGACGCGATACAGCGTTTACCTACGCCACCATCTTGACTGGAAATCCAACCCATTCATTGTTTAATAACATGCCATGTAGCCTCCATGTGTTCAAATGTCTTTGCGTGTTCTTGTTGCAATTTATTTCTTATTTCATGCCATTGTGACCTGAGAAGATGCTTGATATGATTTCACTCTTCTTGAACTTGTAGAGATTTAGTTTATGTCCTATCATATGGTCTTTTTTTGAGAATGTCCTATGTGCACTTGAGAAGAATGTGAATTTTGTCGTTTTGGGGTGTAATTCTCTGTAGATATCTATTAAATCCATTTGGTCTAGTGCTTCATTTAGAGTCTGTGTTTTCTTGCTAATTTTTTTTCTAGAGGATCTATCCAGTGGTGTCAACGGGTTGTTAAAGTCCCCTGCTATGATTGTATTGCTGTCAATTTGTCCTGTGAAGTCCTCCAGAAGATTTTTGATATATTTTGGTGCTCCTATATTGGGTGCATATATGTTTATCCAGGATGTATCTTCTTGTTGGATAGATTCTTTCAATATTATGTAGTGGCCTTCTTTGTCTCTAGTTATGGACGTCATTTTGAAATCTGTTTCATCAGATATGAGTATTGCTACTCCAGCTTTTTTTTGCTTTCTGTTTGCTTGGAAGATTTTTTTTTCCATCCCTTCAGTTTCAACCTATGTGAGTCTTTTGTTGTGAGGTGTGTCTCTTGTAAACAACATATAGATGAGTCATGCTTTCTTATCCAATCAGCTACTCTGTGTCTTTTTATGGGAGCATTGAGTCCATTTACATTTAAGGTGATTATTGATATGTACTTATTTCTTGCCATTTTTGTTTAGTTTGGTTATATTTTTCTTCTTATTTCTTCTAGTATTTACAGCAGTCATTTTAACATTTCTTGCAGTGCTGGTTTGGTGGTAATGTATTCCCTTAGCCTTTGTGTGTGTGTGTGTGTGTGTGTGTGTGTGTGTGTGTATGGGAAGCTCTTTATTTGACCTTGTATTTTGAATGACAGCCTTGCTGGGTAGAGTAGTCTTGGATTCAGATCCTTGTTTTTCATGACCTTGATTACTTCATGCCATTCTCTTCTGGCCTGTAGTGTTTCTTTTGAGAAGACAGCTGATAGCCTTATGGGGGTTCCTTTGTAGGTAACCTGTTCCTTATATCTTGCTGCTTTTAGGATTCTCTTTGTCTTTAATTTTTGGTATTTTGATTACTTGTGTGTTGGTGTGGGCCTGTTTGGGTTCTTCTTACTTGGGGCTCTCTGTGCTTTTTGAACTTTAATGCCTTCTTCCTTCACCAAATTAGAGAAGTTTTCTGTCACTATTTTTTTGAATATATTCTCTAACCCTTGCTCATTTTCTTCTTTTTCGGGGACTCCTATGATGCGAATATTATTATGTTTTCAGTTATCCCACAGTTTTCTTAAGCTGTCTTGTTTTTTAATCTTTTTTTTTTGGTTTGGTTTTCTGATTGATTGATTTTTTTTACCCTGTCTTCTAATTCACTGATTCGGTCCTCAACTTCCTCTACTTTGCTGTTTAGATCTTCCAATGTGTTCTTCATTTCTGATATGTACTTCTTGATTCCTTCTTGGTGGTTTTTAATTTCCAATTGGTTGATTTTCAACTCTTTTATGTCCTTATTCATGCTGTTGAGCTTCTTCAAGATCATGGCTCTGAATTCTGGCTCTGTTAACTTTCCTAACTGCTCCACATTTATCTAATCTTTGGTAGAGGTTTCTTGTTCTTTCATTTGGCTTTCGTTTCTGTGTTTCACCATTTTGGCTATCACAGTGGGTTTTGGAGCCTGCCAAGTTTTCCCTGTGGGTGTTGGTGTTCTGTTGTTGTTGGCTCCCTCTCCTGGGTTTGGATGAGCGAGGGAGAACCCACGTTAAACACCACTGTCAAGTCTTACTTTCCTGATTATGTTACTTGCCCCAAAATGGTATAGTTATCCTCTAGCTTTTTTGCCTGGAGGCTATCAGTAGCAATTACTTGAAGAGTTTTGGGTTGTCAGTTGAATGAAAAACTTCCTCACGCCCTGGCCGGTTTGACTCAGTGGTTGGAGCGTTGGCCTGCGGTACAGAGAGACCCGGGTTCGGTTCCCGCTAAGGGCACGTACCTCGGTTGCAGTTTGTCCCCGGCCCTGGTTGGTCGTGCGGGTGGCAGCCACTCGATGTGTCCCTTCACATCGATGTTTCTCTCTCTCTCTTCCTCTCTCTCCCTCCCACTCTATCTGAACAAAAAATGGAAAAATGTCCTCGGGTGAGGATAAAAAAAAAACAAAAAACAAAAACTCCCTCAGGTGCTCAGCATAAGGGGGTTTTCTGAGTGTGGGGCAGATGCTGGTTGTTAAGTGAGCCTCAATTTGCATTTCAGTGGCCCACAGGGTAGGGTTAAATCTCCAAGTGAGGGCTGCTGCCTCTCCCTAGACCCCTGGGAAGGAGCAACATGGCCACTGTCCTGTGTGGCTGGAACTCAGCAAAAGCTCTGAGCCCCCGCCAAATCCTGAGTGTCCCCACACAGTTCCAGTTCAGTCTGCCCTCCTTCTGCTGGAGCCCAAGGTGAGTGGCTGTGGCTATTTTAGCGTCTGTCCTGGCTCTGCGCTGTAGAGTCGTTTGGGAGTTTAACCCAAGGGCGCTGCTCACTGCTAAGGCGCTGCTGTCTGTGGGCTCCCAGCCCCCCTTTCACACCTCCGCACTCCTACCTGGATCTTGTCAGTGTCCCTGGTTATATGATCCTCGCCAGCTGCTTTTCTGTTGCTTTGTCCCGTTGATTTGTCTGTGTTTTAGTTGTAATTCCAGTTTGGTCCTGTGAGACGGTCTGTGTAGCTTCCATTCACTCCACTGCCATTTTTTAAATTGTATTTGAAGAAAAAAATGTGGTCAGGTTTTTTTTAATTCTAAATATTTTTTCAGAAGTGGTAGAGTAATACTTCATATCTTTAGGGTCTTCAACCTTCTTTCAACTAGTGCCTCCTCTTTAATCCCTTTTATAAAGAAATCCTCACCTGAGGATGTGTTTTTATTAATTTTAGAGAGAGAGAAAGGAAGGAGGAGAGATAGAGAAAAAGAGGGGGTCGATGTGAGAAAGAAACATTGATCTGTTGCCTCCCATATGTGCCAAACCTGGGATCAAACCTGAAACCTAGGTATGTGCCTTGACCTGGAATTGAACTTGCAATGTTTTGGTGTATGGAACAGTACTCCAACCAACTGAGCTATCTGGCCAGGGCTTCTTTCTTCTTAAAGCAAAACCAAATAGGCAACATTAACAAAATATTTTTATTGATTTCAGAGAGAGGAAGGGAGAGGGAGAAAGAGAGATAGAAACATCTCACCTGCCTCCTGTATGCCCCTGATTGGGGATTGAGCACTCAACCCAGGCATGTGCGCTGACTGGGAATCAAACTGGCGACCTCTTGGTGCATGGGGTGACGACGCTTAATCCATTGAGCTACACCTGCTGGGCTAGGCACATTAAAAAAAATATGTTTTTATAGATTTCAGAGAGAGGAAGACAGAGATAGAAACATCAACTGGCTGCCACTTGCTTGAGCCTGCTACTCAGGCATGTGTCCTGACTGGAAATCGAACCATGGACTCCCTGGTGCATAGGTCAATGTTTAACCCCTGAGCCACAGTGGCCGGTCCAGGCACAATATTTTAAACCTTTAATAAGGCATGCTAACTTAACTTATTAGGATAAGAAAGTCTTTTATTTTAGTTAGGAGCTTTTTTCTCAAATGCATGACTTGTCCTATGCCAATTTCAATGATTTGTAACACTTAACTGACAGCGGAAGTCTCTGATCCTGGAAAACTGCACAGATCTCTATGCTCTGGCTGTCCAGTGGGTGGCGACAAGTAGGCATGGAAGGGGCCCATGTGATGGTGGCTGCTGGCCTTTGCCGGTGGCCTTTCTCTACCTTTCCATTCTCATAAGAAGGGGACTTTCTTTGGGCAAATAGCTAATTTGTTTTTTTGTGTGTTGGTGGGAAGAGTGCAGCCAAATTCTTTTTTTTTTTTTTTTCCTAGGTTGCAGGTTTTGTCCCTGGTAGGGGTGTGTATGGAAGGCAACCAATCAATGTTTCTCTCTCACATCTCTCTCTCTCTTTCTCTCCCTTCCTCACTAAAATCAATCAACATTCTCGGGTGAGGATATAATAAAATGGTGATATACATTTAGTGATAGGATTGCAGCCAAATTCTTGATAGAAACAAGCATTTCCATCAACTGAGCTTTTAATTCTAAGTGTTTTATTTTCCCAATTTAATCCAACTACTGCAGTAGTGAAAACTGTACGCATTACAGAGGAATGATTCTTTTGGCAAGTTTTTAAATGTAGCCTCTTTAAACCATCTGAACAAATGAACTGTTTGTGTGTATTTATGCATGAAGCATCTTTTGTGTATACAGTGCTGTGCTGCACTGTGAGAAAGAGAAAGAAGTGATGTGACATGGTACCTGCTCTCAGGGATAGGTTTAGGGTAACATCGACCTGGAAGGTTAGTAACAGTGAGAAGTAAAGAATGGTATATGTCAATTTAGGACACACCACAGCCCATCATGTCATGCTCTTAAAGCTACAGTCTGAATGCCCAGCTTTCTGTGGTTCTCTGTTTTCCGCTTTACAGCCAACAGGTCCTCACTCTACTCTTTACCTACTCCTGCATCCTCTCTGTTCTGAGAACAGGTTGAGCTCTTTCCTACCTCTGGGCTCTGGTCTCAATGTCAGTGTCTCCTCCTCAGAGGAGATGCTCTGACCCTTTGATTCCAAGTAAGCCCCTGCTGGCTAGTCTGTCATGTTGCTCTGATGATTTATGTCACAGCACTTAGCACCATCTGTTATCTGCTTGTTTCCATGCTCCTTATCTGTCCACACCACTCCAAAAATTTAAGCTTCCTGAGTCTTGTTCTCTGCTGTGCCCACCGCAGGAGATGAGCCCGAGTATAGTTGGTTTTGGAATCTTGTGTCATAGGCCTGTGAACAGTGACATCTGTGAATATCCTGAGTTCTGAGAAGGCTAGTGTCACTTCTGTTGCAGCTGAGCTGGATAGGCCTCCCAGGGGACTGAGGTTTTAGCTGACCTTTAAGGATGCAGAGGAGAGGAGGCATTCTCAGTTGTTTCCAAGCTGGTACTGCAAAGAGGGGTAGGTTCTTGTTTGTAAGAGTCCCAGAGCTCTGTTTCTGGGTGGTACAGCTACTGCTGGTGAAGACTAGACTGGTTAAGGTAACTAGGTGTTTGCCTGCTTTAACTGGATCTGTTTTCGGAACTAGCCACTGAAGTCTCTGCACGTTTTCCCATGGCTGCATCAGTTCTGTGCCCAGAATACTAACAGGCTGCTGTGTGGGTCCCATGGTGCATCCTGACAGAAGTTGGAAGAAGAGATTACATTCTTGCTCTTAAGGACATACTTCTAAAGGGAATAGGGCGTGGAAGCAGTGGCAGAACCACCAGACAGAAGCTGTTCCCCCTGTTGCATTTTTGTGGAAGAACACAATTCTGGTAGGAGAATCCTGATGATTACTTAGAAAAGATTGCTAGCATATGAGTTCTGTGGGTACTAGATATTGGGAGATGTCAATACCCCAGTCAGCAATTCCTGATAATAGAAACTTATTCTTGCCCTTGTTTTAATCTTAAATGCTTTCCCTTTAGTTGGGGGCAGGGAGAGGGTTGCCTGGGTCTCACATGGATGGGTTTGCAGGTATATGAGAATACAAGGGGGTTTTTCTGATGAGGAGGGGCATTTTATAATTGAGGGGCTCTTCCTTGGGCATAGGGCCCACCTAGTTTATAGTGTTGCCATTCATTATTTGTCTTCTCATTTATTTATTGGAATTCAAAACCTCCCTAAATTGAAATACTGGAAGAAGCTGAAGAAATGAAATTTCAGATACTCTTTGAATTAGCTCATGTGGTTATTGACAAATCACCGGGGTAAGCTGACCAGTGAAAAATCGTGCCTGGCTTCTAATTTTATGCTCCTTTGAATATCACCATCACTTCTCCTATACTTCTCTTCATACACTTGTCTTATCAGCAAGCATTCATCACTATGCCTGGAAACCATGAAATATCCAGATTGAGACATTCATGATTTCTGTATGATTGGGGAGGAAAAAGTGGGGTAAATAATGGAGTAGGGAAAAGAGCTCACTTTGCTTTCATTTTTTTGCTCTTCCAGTGACAGGGGCAGCCTTTTCAATGATACTTGTTGTGGAATCCAGAAGGTGAAATGGACAGATTTAGAACACAGGTTGCAGCCCCATCACAGGTGCACAAAGATGGGCTCACAATTCCCATACATTTCAGTTTGAGGGACAGATCTAATGAGAAGTATTCTGAATAAAGGGAAGAATTATGTTGATGCCCATAAATTTGCATTTCTTCATAGAAGAACATTTGTTTAATGTAGGTTTTCCCTTTTTCATTCTGCTTTTAGAGTTGAACTCCAGATGCTAGTTATCCAATTTCTGTTGGTTTCATCTCAGTTTTTGCATGGCCTGAGCCAACTTGTTGTAAGAGTATGCGCTGCTTCTGGTTGCCAAAATGATCCCTATATCCTGTCATTTATTCTGATATTTAGTTCATTTTGTTGCATTGATTTATTGAACGCACATTGACTGAGAGTCCTGTTTGTATTGAAGTGTTACTAAAACAAAAGTGGGCCAAGAGCTTCTTCATTACACAATTTCTGTTGCCCTTGTTTGTCTTTGTCACAGTGTCATGGTGGGCATGATGGTGACTGAGTCCTGGGACCCAACCTGCTGCATAGAGGGCTTCCCAGCACGGCAGAGCTGGCACCTGCCAGACCTCTTGGGCTATGGGAATCACCTGTGGTTTTCTTTTCAGTGTGAACACCCACTTTCCTCTCCAGAACAACCCTCTCTAGAGGACTGGGTGTGCAGGCTGGGTCAGCTCCTGACCTCCCTCATCCCCCCACCCTTGCTCTCTGCCCAACAGCAGCCAGATGTGTACTGAGTCCTGCCAGTGGGGGATACCCTGCCTGGGGCATGCATATCTGGCTGGTAGAAAAGGTTGGGATCCTTGTGGATGTTTCTAAGCAGGCTGGCTTCTTCCTAGTGGGGGAGGTGCAACGGAACACTTTTATTTCAGCATTTTAATAGGATTCCATATAGACAATTGTCCAAGTTGGTACACCATAGAATTAAAAAGAAACCTTTCCAAGAGTACATGACTGTGCCTCTCTGCCTGGGGACCCACTGATGGATTGACCACTCAATTGACCTTCATTTTACCTTCCTAAATCCATAGCATATGTTTCAAAAATTGAAAAAATTGAAGTTTGTTCCCTGCTATTGAAATATGACTGTTAAATGAAAAGTTATGATCTCCTCTTCTACCTTTGACACGTAAAACATTTTTAACCTCCAACTAGAGTAAAACATCTGTTTTGCTTTTAACAACTCTCTCAGGGCACTAATGGGTTAGTGTGTTTAAGGTTTAAGGGCTTTATTTGTTCCTATGTATGTGTTTTGGGAAGATTCTAAGCTATTTTAATCTTCTAATCTCATTTGTTGATGTGTTAAAAAAACAAACTTCTTACTTTATTGACTTGACCTGCTGAAGATAAACTAGCATCTTATTTTATTCCCAGAGGAGAGAGGTTAAGTTTATCCTCTGTGGATTTGTACATTGAGCGCAGCATTCATTTAATTATACAGACTCAGAAGTTAAATTTGGGATCCTCAGCTTTTTAGCTAATTTATTAGGATCTTTCTAGCCTCAGGCAATTGCAGAAAAACGTTGGGTAATAGTGTTTTATAGGGAGCATCCTTGTTCAAACATTTGCATTACTGAGAGGGAAGAATAATCTGGAAGTGATAGAAATAAAAAATGAAGCTCTTCCTATAATTTTTTCAAAAGGACTGACAATAGATAAAACATTTAACTGCACAGAGGTATTTTGCCAACATACCCTAGTTTAGGAGCAGTCTGGCTTAAAGGGCTTTGTTTTTTTTGATAAATTGGTCTTTAAGAGAAGGTTAGAATGGGTAAGTGGGGTGTGAATTAGGTCAGGTGGTCTTTTAGGGGTTCATGAACAGCCCTGGGCTTGTCTTCCAATTTGTTTTTGTGTGTATTTCTATGATGGGTCTCTCCCAGCCTTTTTCTGGGAGGGTCTAAGGCTTTCATCTGATTCTTGGAAGGTGCTACTGGGCTGGGGCTGCTGTGTGCAGGGATTTCATACTCACTCTCCACCTGACTCACTCAGGGCTAATGGTCATGGTCCTCAGAGGGCTGTTTGAGGACCACTGGCTTCAAGTCACTGAGGGTGCATGTTAAAATGCAGTCTTGGCACTGCCCCCTCCTTTCAGGTTTTCTGAACCAGAGTTTCTGGCATGTCTGGATATGGAAGGCAGAAGAGTAGCTGATTTATATTTTTAACCAGTTCTTCATGAGCTCCTTAAGTACACTGATGTTTGAGAACTACTGGACCAGAGGAAATTGGACATTGCCATTTTTATCTGCTCCAGGTGTTGGTCTCCTCTGGACCACCCTATCTTCTCCTCCCCCCACCCTTAGCTGAAATGTCTAAAAATATTTTACAATTTGTGGTACTACAGCTATCAGGAACTAAAATGTCTGGGCTTGACTACTGAGGTCACATATGAGGCTGTTCTTATTCATCAATGCCCCTTGGTCCCTCAACCACCCCACCCCCTATACACACAGTGATGAAAATATTCCCAAAGCATGGTCCCTTCCCGATACAATTATAGATGTGTCAGGGAAAAGCTGATAGAGCAACAGCAGCTCAGTACATTAGTGACTGATGATGAATCTCTGCTGAGTGTCATTGAGGCATGTGCTAGTGGAATAACTTGCTTCTTAAGAGATGAACCTAATGAGTGGGTTCCCCAGTGGCTGAGTGAGATTGCAGTGGTGTAGCCTTTTAAGACTTTAGTTGAAATGCTATTTAGAAGTCTCTTGGTTTTTTGGTTACCAGACATGGATGGAATGCCTTACTCATTGGTCAACTTATTGATGGGACTAGAATAAAAACCCAGGATGATCAACACCTAAGTCTTTGCTTAGAGAATTGAAATTTAATGAAATGCTTATATGTCAAGGCTTCATGGGCAGTTAGCTAATCATTTACATTTAAACACACATGGGACATTGTTAGGTGTTCATATTTTATGGTGTAAGTTCATAGTAAAGCTTTTCACATAGAGTTGTAGGACTAGTTTTTGCAGACTATTTACTGTTTCTTGAATGTGTTATTATTTTTTTTCTCCTTTGTGTTTCAGTTTATTCTTCCTGTCTCTACCTGTTGCCATCTTCCCATCTTTTAAAGTTCATTTCAGATAGTGCTTCATTCATGATGGTTACCTCACTGCCCATCTTAGCAAGGTCTTTGAATCCTCACTGCATGTTGTGGCACTGACTTCATTGTGGTCAGTGAACTTAACAGTAGCCCCAGTTCATTCGTTTGTTAATTTGTTTGTTTGTTCATTTATCCACCTATTCCACCTATGTGCCCATCCATCTATCCACTCACCTACCCACGACCTATTGATTCCATCCGACAGGTATTTACAGAGTGTCTGCTCTTGCATGTAGGCACAACATTGAACTGATGTATACCCTCACAGACCTTGAATTTTAATGAGAAACATACAAAAATAAGTATAAAATTAAAATGAAATTGTAATGAAATCAATTACAAACAGGGAGTAGAGAATGCTCTTGGGGTGGGGGCTACCTTAAGTGCAAGTGCTGGGTAAAGACACTGAGTTGAGAGGGAACCAACCATATGAAATCCAGGGGAGGAATGTGCTGAGTGATCCTTGGGCACAGTTTAGACATAAAGCAAAAAAAAAAAAGGGGGGGTGTCCAATTTCAGGGATTCAGACCCCCTTTTTCAGGTCAGCTTGTATTCAGACCACTATTGCCCAGCGTTCCCCAAAATGCTAGTAAACTTTAACTATAAAACCTTTTTAGTTGTTAAAAGCCCAAGAAATAACATCAAATTTGATTTATGTATATTATATTTATATTACTTATATTGTCAGTGTAGTTTCTAAATCTAAGTGTTTGAAACTTATCAAAGAAAAAAGTAGATTTATTTGTGGAAGACTATGTTTCCTGGTGCTTATTGAACTTGGAAATTTTGGGAATTGTCACAGGGTGTTAGCAGCTCCTGAAGCAGAGCAGAAATCCAGGGCTGGAGGAGGTGGTTGTGCCTGGATGCCATGTGTCCCTGGCCGGTGGCAGGTCAGTGGTCTCACAATCGCCACCTGCCTTATTCTATCACCTCAGTTATTTTCTATCAATCTGAAATGCTGAACAGCACTTCCATGAAGATTCTTCACATAAAATGTTTTCCTTTGACTACTTTCCATAAAATGTGAAATTAATTTATTTTTCTATTTTTAATCATGAAAGTGAAGCTCAGAAGCCTCAATTTCTGTGTAATGGAAAGATATGAGTTTGTGGCCTTGTTTCTATTTTCCACTTCTCCTGCTCCCCTGGGAAGATGATGCCCACAGAATATCCCCCAGTAGTGGCTCTGCTCTTGGGTTGCTGTGAGATTGGACTGCAGAGGGTGGGCAAAGGCTATTACTAACTCCTGGTGTCACTGCTGGGTCATGGAACCTTGAGTGGATAAGTGCAATTTCTATCAAGTTTCATTTCAAAATCCAGACTAGATCTGGCCTTATGCTCTGTGGATTCTTTTTGGTTTGTTTATTTCATGTTGTCCCTTTGCTTCCTTCATTTTCTCCTAGGAAGAGTCTCTTATTATTACTTTTAAAATTTTATTCCAGCAATGATTAACTGGGAAGTGCTAGTTTAGAAATATTTTTAATTTATGAATTTTTATAGTAGTCCTGGGTAGAAAGGTATTTTCATAGAAACAGTTCTTTTACTGTCTTTTATTTTTCTCACGAGTCCATAAAGTAACATTTTAATATCAATTTCTTATATATAATAGGTAAAACCAATATCCTTTAAAAAATTAGAAATTTAGGATACGTTAAAGATGCTTTTAACTGTAATCTCTTATTGTCAGAGGTAATGCCATTAATAAGTTCTGTGTATTATCTTTCAAACTTATTAAAAACATGTTTACCCACATTTACATGTAATGTAAAATACATTGAAAATACATAGTATCTCTGGGAATGTGTAGATCATAAATTTTAAAAAATTATAGTAAAGTATATATTACATAAAACTTACTATTTAAACCATTTTGCCATTTTTAAGTGCATAATTCAGTGGCATTAAAGGACATTCATGTTGTGCAGCTGTCACCACCATCCATGTCCATAACCTTTTCATTTTCCTAAACTGATATTCTGTTCATTAAACACAAATTCCCCATTTCTCCTCCCTCATGCCCCATCTTAGTGAATGTGACTATTATAGGTTTCTCACATAGTATAATCATACAATATTTGTCTTTTTGTGTCTGGCATATTTTACTTAACATAGTGTCTTCAAAGTTCTCTGTGTTGTAGCACATATAATTTCATTTCTTTTTAAGTCTGAATAATATTTTATTGTATGTATATACCACATTTTGTTTAACCATTCATCTGTTGATGGACCTTATGGTGGTTTCCAATTTTGACAATTGTGACTAATGCTGCTATGAACATTGGTGTACAAATATCTGTTCAAGTCCCTGCTTGTGTATTTTGTGTATACACATAGATGTGGAATTGTTGGATCATATTCATAATTCTTCAATTTTTTTGACTAATTGCCTTATCATTTTCCACTATGGCTGCACCATTTGATTCCTACCATCAATGCACAGGGTTCTCATTTTCTAACATCCTTGCCAAAATGTATTATTTTCTTTCTTTTTTATTTATTTTTTTATAATTGCCATTCCAATGGACTTTTTTCCCGAACCATTTCAGAAAAAGTTGTGTACCTGATGCCCACTATCCCTGAAAACATTAGTGCATATTTCCTCCAAACAAATACATTTTGTACAGACCCCAAAACACTTAATAAAAGCTGAAAATACCATTGGCATTTTAGTACCATCCAATCCTCAGGCCCTGTTCATTTTTTCCCAGTAACTAGTCTTTAAAAAATTTTTTTAAATTTAAATTTCATTTATTTTTTTGTTAATTCTCACCCAAGGATATTTTTTCATTAATTTTTAGATAAAGTGAAGGGGGGTGGAGAGAAACATCAATGTGAGAGAGACACATCAGTTGGTTGTCTCCCACATGACCTTAACCAGGGAGCAAATCTGTAACCCAGGTATGTGCCCTTTACCAGGAATCGAACCCATGACCCTTTGGTCCAATACTATAACCACTGAGCCAAACTGGCTAGGGAAACTAGTCTTTTATTGTAGTTCAGAATCATGTGTTGCATTTAATTGTCATTTATATTTTGTTTCCTTCATTCTAGATAAGTTTCTCAGACTCTTCTTGACTTTCATGACCTTTGGAAGAGTACTGGCCAATTATTTTGAAAAATGTTCCTAAATTTGGATTTCCTTAGCCATAGATTGAGGGTGTGTGTGTGTACATACACATGTGTATGTGTGCACATGCTCTTGACCTAAATGGTACTGTATTGCATATTCCTTTCTGAAACATGCTTTTTTTTTTAAAACCACATCTTACACTATCATTTGTTTTGTTACATCTAAAGCTAGTTTATTCATTTTAACTGCAAGATAAGCTTCTGTCATATGAATATACTACATTTTGTTTAGTTGTTGTTTTTTAAATGGATGTATGGTATTGGCAATTTTTTGCTGTTACTAATGATGCAAAAATCATTCTTGTTTACATTTATTTTTGTGGATGTAGATTTTATAGGCAATAGACTATTGTTATTACTTTAAAAAATTAGAAATATTTCAACCATGCTAAAAGTATAGAGAATAATATAACAAAACCCAACTTTAGCAAATGTTAATATTGGCTCTAGAATCTCTAATTGGTAAAATTGTCCCATTCAATAAATGGGAGTTTTACTGTGGCCTGTTCAAAGTTAGTCCTCGCTGAGTTAGAATTATTGTTGATGAAATTGCCTCAAAGTATGTAGCTTTATTCAAGAGAGAGATATTTTGAGAAAACCAGTCAGATTTAAAGAACAGAAAATGTTAGGCCTACCACCCAGATGTGAACAGTGAATAAAATACCGGGTAGGCCCAGCCAACTCTTATTTTATTCTTCTTCATGTCTTTTTCAATATAATTTAATAAAATGAGACAGGAGGAGGAATCACAAAAGGTTAAGAATAATAGACCTGGAAGACTCACTTGGAAAACTGTTGTAGACTCATTTCTCATTTTTGATCCCTTCCTTGGCTCTGGTGTCAGGTGAGATGAGAAATGTGTTCAGGAATTCCTTCTAAGGCTATTTCAGTACTCAGAATAGATTTTGATAAATCAGTTCTGTACCCATATGTGATATTAAGCCAGTCAAGGGAAGAAGGAGGAAAGGAAACAGGTCAGAGCTCAGCTTATTTCATCAAGCAATGGGAAATAGAATTCTCTAAAGATAAATAAATGCATAAATTCAGGACTTAGAGAGAAATGACAGTAATAGGTGGCATCAGGAGTTTTATTGGAGCCACTCATTTTTTAACCTGAGGAAATGGAACCACAGAAGAGGATCCTGTCTCCTAATTCACACACCTGCAGGGAGAGATCAGTGTGTGTGTCTGAATTACAAGGTTCTCAGATCACGTATAGGCCTCTGCCAGAAGCAAAGGCATGTGCCCAGTTGTCTTCTCACTAGTACAGGGAAAATGTTACCCACTTTTAACTTTGGAGACATAGTCTCAATACCTAGAAATGAATCTCTGTGTTCCTGTGAGTAGGTGTTTCATGGGTGTTGTTTTTAATGCTTAATAGCATCCTCAAGAGAATTCTTCCTGGAAGAATTGATAGTAGAATGAAAGGAACCATGGGGATTTCTTAATATTCAAACAGAATCCTGTTCCTGGCTGAAGTGGCATTTGGTGGGAAAGTTTTTTCAATTTTTGCATTTTGATGCCTGTATCAGGGCTAAGAAGAAAAAGACCTGTAGCCTCCAGCCTGAAAGACAACAGCAGTAACAGTAACCACACCCAGTTTGGGGCTTTTATGGATTCATGTCCATAGTGTTTGAAGTACTATATATTTTATGGCTATAAAAATGGAACATCTATATTTTAGCATACAGCAGAGTGGATATAACTTGTTTCAGCCTTCAGTTTAGGATTCTGATGGCATAGCTAGTAATTCTGAGTTTTTTTCTGCATCCTTTCTAGGATGCAGAGTATTTGGCATTGGAAATGATGCTGTCTGGGGCCTCAGATGGCTGCCGTAGGTCTTGGAGGTCTGGAGGTGCCACTGTAATGAGTGCCAATGCTTTGAGAGAGACCAAAGCAGAAATGAGCCCTCTCATTTTTTGTGGCCATCAGGGCCCAGGATAAGCTAGCAGTATTTTTCTATAAGAGACTTAAGTACCCATTGTAGAAGAAGAATGTTGTGTGAGCTTGTGATGCAGGTGTACGCTGGTGACTTTGTGGTCAGCGTCTCAGCATGGAGGGCAGAGTTGTTCCCAGGCCTCCTTGTAGGCTTGTTGTGTACCATTCACCCCATCTGTCCCTTTATTAAAAGGCTGGGAAATACACAAAATGCAGAGTATAGCTTTTCTCTTCTTAATTTTCCTTCCTGAAGGCCCTTGAGATGTTTGAAGGAAGGAGAAGAGGAGTAGTCCAGAGCAGGGCTGGGAGCTGGGAGTCTGGGACTTCCGGCTTACCTGCTACTAGGTGACTTTGGCCATTGAGAACCCCTCAGTTTTGGTGTTAGAGAGTTGGGCCAGATGATCTTATGGGGTCTTTCTAACTCTAGAAATTTGTGATTCTGTAGTATTGATGGTTGGCCTCTGTAGGACCTCCTTCCTCATCTGCCCTTATTGGTTCTCTCTGTTGACACTGTTTTTCCTTAGGCCTTTATTCTCCAGAAGAAACCCACAACTCCAAGTAGTTTTGAAATCTCCACTGGAGACTTAGGAACTATGCAGGCTTTGGTCTCTGTGTACCTTGATGGAAATCAGATGCTGGCAGAGGAGGTGTGTATGTTAATGAGCCATATGGGCCCAGATTGTGTTTCAGGCTCTTCAGTCCTGACCTTCTGAGATAATCAGTTACATTTGGCTTTAACTTCAGCTCTGGAGAACAAAGTAAAGCCCTGACAGTGGGGAAAAGGAATTCCTTTGCTCCTCTAATTGGTCAACCTAAAGTATCAAAGGCCAAATATTTCAGAAATAACAAATGCAGATAACTGAATATTTGTATTAAAAATCTTTATCTTCCAGAATGTACTGGTGTTTTTATTGGCTTTGAGCAGGAGGCTAATTTCTATACTTGACCCATAGCTGTATATGTAAAAATGGAATTGGTTACCTCCCTTTGTTTCCTTTTCACAAATATTTGTTGATCATTTCTCATGTGCCAGATTTCTTGTTAGTCATGCATCAAGAAGAGAAATAAGGCATGGTTTCCTCAAAAGACTTGTACTTCAGTGACATGAAAACAACACTGGGATGGTTCTGAGGGGACATCATTGACCTGCTGCTGAGGGAGTGAGTGGAATGCATAGAGCCTTAAGTTTGGGGGATGGTCATCAGGACAGGTGTCCATGAGCTAATATCAGACATCTGAGTTGAGTCTTAAAGGGTGAGGAAGAGTCGGCTGGGTCTGAAAGCTTGGGGCAGGAGCTGGCACAGTCCTGGAAGAGTGTGAACAAGGGGAGGAAGGCTTGAACCTACCTGGTGGGATAATAAGCAGTTGAATCTGGCGGGGCCAGGAGGCTGTCAGTAGAGAGGAGGACAATGAGCCTAGAGAGGCAGGCAGATAATGGCAGTGTTTAGTGTTCTGCTAAGGAACTTGGGGCTTGGTCCTTTGGCAATGGGCAGCCACAGTAGAGAATTCAGCAGGATGGGAAGGTCAGATTTGCTTGTTAGCTATGATCCTCTTGTAGCAGAATGGCAGATAAATTGGACTGGGAAAACAAGAGAGGCAGGGGGACCTGAGAGGTCAGCACTCCACTGGACCAGACTAGAGAGGATTAGAGTATGAACCAGATGGATGGGGTGACGATGAGTCAGAGAGAAAGCAGTTGATCAGTTGTGGAGGATGAGGACCGTCAAGGATGTAGCTTGGATTTCTGGTAGAAGTGACTAAGGTAGCGATTTCATCCTTTTTCATCTCATGGTACACATAAACTAATTACTAAAATTCTGCGGCACACCAAGAAATAATATTTTTTGCCAACTTGACAAAAATAGGTATAATTTTGATTCATTCACACTGGATAGTTATTGTTGTGTTGGCTGTGTAATTTTCTTTATTTGACAACCTAAGGGAAAAGAGATCAGTGCCCCTGACTAAACAGTAAGGTATTGCATGTTTTAAAAATTTCTGCGGCACGCCAGTTGAAAATCCCTGGACTAAGGGATGGTGGTATCTGAAATGGAGTCCACATCAGGAGCATTCCTTTTAAAAGGTCTTTTTTGTTTCTTGTATTACTGTGGGTCTTACAAGTTGCTCTATTTGTACATCTTATCTCATCTCTCTGGTGCTGTTAATTTTCCTCATGTGCCCATTAACACTTGGTGGTTGATGACCAGTTTGCTTACTGTGGGAAGCTGGTGCAGTTTTCTCATCTGATACCATGGCAGGCCTTGCTGAAAGTACTAGCTGCAGGATCTGTAACTGTCAGTTGGTATGTGTGCCCTGTACCTGGTAGCCTCAATCTAGACCTCTGGTTCTCAAACTTGGATGCATATTAGAATCACCTATAAAAATTCCCAATGCCTGGGCCACACCCTAGATCCATGACACCAGATTCTCTGAGGGTGGGACCAGAGGTTGTTCCAGTTTGTAGCCAGGATTGGGACCACTGATATGGGCTCTAGGTGGAGGGACCAGAAAGACAGGCCATTGTCCTGCCCCACTGCCTTGGTGGGAGTCTTTTACCTAGGACATCTGCAGGTCTGGTTAGATCATTTTCAGAGCTCAGTGCAAAGTGAAATGCCAGATTCCTGTTCAAAACGAAGGAAAAAAAAATACCTTTAAAGGTACTACAATATAAAGTTATTTCCTTTCATCCATGGTTCATCTCTGGAATTGTCACAGTACTTTTTACTTACTATTTAATGCCATTCAAACCAAGGACAAATTAAAAATTTAATTTAATCATGAATTTTATGGTTTATCTTTAATTTGTTCAGTGCCATTTTTAAGTGCAAATTTAACTTATATGTGGAGTCACTGAAATTATAGTTTGTATTTTGCAGTTTGTACATGTGTATTTTGTTCTTCCAGAACAGTGGAAATGCTGAACAAAACTAACTTACCTATTTTTGTTTCGCTTCTTGAAAAAGGTACATTCTGTCAGCACTGTCTACCTTTGGTTTACAAATGAATAAAGAAGGACTGACAGGAAAGGAAAAAGATAGTTTTTGCTTTCTTTGTGCATTCAAAGCAAGTTCTGGTTCAATGCAAAGAGTGACTGTTCAGGGCTGTCAGCATCCCTGCTTACTCAGTCATAGATATAAACACGCTTATTTTACACTTCCTTTGAGTGTCCTGAACTTCCACACACCGCGGTCCACCGGAATTTAGAGTTCTCAGAATGCTGTCTATGTATTCTATGCTCTCAGAATGCTGTCTATGAATGGGGCAGCAAGGAACAGCAGTGGAAATACACATTTTGTATATCTCCTAAGCTTACGTGCACACTTCATTGTAGGACTTCACGCACAAAACATAAACTCAAAGATAAAATTATTAAGAATTTTAAGATGGCAGTAGCAGAACATTAAAACAAGTGCAGACCTTTTCTTTAAAAAAAATTTATTTTTATTGTTGAAAATATTATAGATGTTCCCCCCCCCCCTTTTCTCCCTATTAACCCCCTCCACCCTGCTCACCCCCAGGCCTTCAATACACTATTATCTGTGTCCAAGAGTAATGCATATATGCATATAAATTCTTAGGTTAATCTTTTCCCCCCTCCCTTCCCTCTGAAATTTGTCAGTCTGTTCCACGCTTCCATGTCTCTGGATCTCTTTTGTTCATCAGTTTATTTTGTTCATTAGATTCCATTTATAAATGAGATCATGTGATATTTGTCTCTCTGACTGGTTTATTCTGCTTAGCATAATACTCTCCAGGTCCCTCCATTGCTGTCTTAAAGGGAAGGAGATCCTTCTTTTTTATAGCTGCATAGTATTCCACTGTGTAAATGTACCACAACTTTTTCATCCACTCATCTACTGATGGCAAGTGCAGGCCCTTTTGATCAGGAGGCCTTGTATGCCTGTTCTGGACACATACCCATGAAGTCAGCCCTGCCATCCTCTGTCATATTTCAGTCTGTTGCTCCTTTCCCCTTCCACCAACACTCCGTACTCCCAGCCCTCTATCCTGGCCACCTTTCTTCATAATGGAGCGTGCCCTCCCTCCTTGTACTCCTGGCCTTCCTATCTTGATTACCCTATTTATACTGTATTCTGCCCCTGACTGCTGTCCCTGCTGTGTACTCCTGGGTCCCCCTTGTTATACTTCTTACTAATTTTGTAAGACTTACCGCCTTCTAAAATATTACAATTGTAGGTATTGGTTATTTGCTTTTCAGAATTGACTATTTCCCTGCTAGAATATAAGTTCCTCAAGGGCAGGGATCTTAGACCAATTAAAGGAAGGCAGTAAGCAGTTCAGAGTGGAATAGGTGATATTTGCTGCCTAAGAATATCATGTTATAAAGTAGGCATTACAAATTAATGGCAGATGAAAGGGTTTCTCAGTAAGTAGTAATTGGGTAACTGGTTGGCAATTATAGATATAGAAAATTAATCATTTTAAATTCTTACTTTATACCATACCTTAAAATACATTCCAATGGAATTAAAGAGATAAATGTAATTCTAAAAAATCTCCTGTAGGGTACTGGCCTTCCTAGATATCAAAGTGTATTACAGCATGACAATAATGAAAACAGATGGTGCTGGCAGAGCAAAAGAGAAATCTATTGGTAGACTATATGAAAGGCCTGAAAGAAAACCTGATTATTTATAAGAAGTTTGGTATGTAATAAAGATAGCATTTCCAACCAGTGGGCAAGAGACTGATTTTATGACAACTGCCTAGTTAGTTTTAAAAATTGAATGAGATAAAGATACATGTCCTTATGTGGAAAAACATAGTAGCTGTATTATTAGAGGAAATAAATCATCTCCAAAGCATACCTGTAGTATGAGTCCAATTATATAACAACAAAGACTGTCTATTGGTATGTAATCTTTAATCTGTTTATCTTGGATCATCTGCTTCTAGTAACTTCTGGAAAAGAGGATTTATCTTAAACCCCTCATGACCGGTCCTCTTGAGAGTTGCCTCACGGAATCTTTTGACCCTGTTGGTGGGGCTTAGCTGACTCTACTTCTGGCTAGCATTGGAAATCCTGGGTCCCATTATAAGGGCGAGCGCTGGGCAGCCTGCCCCATCCTGGGACAGGCCAATGTAATTTTTTATGGAGGGCGATCTGAGCATCAAGACTTCTCAAATTTCCCCAGATGATCCAACATGTAGCTAATGCTGGGCACCGACGGGGGCTACCAGATCCAGAAGCTAACAGCACTGGTGAAGCCCTCATGATCCAGCAGCCTGTGGCACTGGTGGGTCCCACGTGATCCAGCAGCCTGGAGCACCCAGCAGCCCATGGCATCGGCAGGGCCCATGGCCCCAGCAGCAGCGCCTACCACGACAGACCAATAACAGCTCTAGTAATCAATCCTCCAAGACCCACAGCAGGCAAGAGGTGCCACACACCAAAACAGTCTGGGAGGAACAGCAGCCGTATTTGATACACACTGATCTGCCTACACATCCCAACATCTCTTACTGGGCCTAGAACTACCAGACGGCTAAAATGGTGAGACAAAGAAACAACACCCAAATGAAAAAAAAGGAGGAATCACCAGAAAAAGAACTGCATGAAATGGAAGAGAGCAATCTGTCAGATAAAGAATTCAAAGCAATGATTTTAAAGGTGCTCAAACAATTCAGTGAGACCTACAAGCAACTTAAGGAGAATTGTAAAGAGCTCAGTGGGAACTACATCAGCTTAAAAAAGGAGGTCGGAGCTGTGAATAAAAATCAAGAGGAAATAAAGAATGACAGCTGATATGAAAAATACCTGGGATGGATTTAATAGTAGGTTAGAAGAAGCTGAAGACTGGATCATTGAGTTAGATGAACAGGTAGAAAAAAATGCCCAAATAGCACAGCAAATGGGGAATAAAAAAAAAGAAAACAGGAGGAGAGTTTAAGGGAGCTTTGGGACAATACAATACGTAACAACTATGGGTTCCAGAAGAACAAGAATCAGAGAAAGTAATAGAGAACCTTTTTGAAGAAATAATCATAGAAAACTTCCCTAATTGGGTGAAGGAAGATGAACCCAAAAAGACCCACAGCTAGACACATCATAATTAAAATGGCAAACATTAAAATCAAAGGAGGACTCTTACAGGAAGCAAGAGAGAGACAGAAAGTTACCAACAAGGGAGCTCCCATTAGACTGTCAGCTTCTTTTTCTCAATAGAAACACTGTAGGCCAGAAGGGAGTGGCATGAACTGTGCAAAGTAATGAAAAGCAAAGGTCTGAATCCAAGATTGCTCTATCCAGCAAAGCTATCATTCAAAATTGAAGGGGAAATAAAGAGCATCACAGACAAAAAAACAACAACAAACCTAAAGGAATTTATGACCACCAAACCAGCACTGCAAGAAATGCTAAAGGGACTGCTGTAAGAAGAAGAAATTTGTCGAGAGAACACAGGCATAACATAAAAATGGCAACTAATAAGTATCTGTCAATAATAACCTTAAATGTAAATGGCTTAAATGCTCCAATCAAAAGACACAGGGTAGCTGATTGGATAAGAAAACACAACGCATATATATGCTGTCTACGAGAGACCAGCCTCACAACAAAAGGTTCACACAGGATGAAAGTGAAAGGTTGTTGCTCTGGCCAGTTTTGCTCAGTGGTTAGAGCATCAGCCTCTGGACCAGAGAAAGTGAAAGGTTGGAAAAAATTTTCCAGACCAATGGAAATGAAAACAAACAAACAAACAAACACAAAACTGGTGTAGCAATACTCATATCTGATCAGATAAACTTCAAAACAAGGGCCATAATAAGAGACAAAGAAGGTCACTGCATAATATTAAAGGGATCAATCCAACAAGAGGATATAACCCTGGCAAACATATATGCACCAAATAGAGAAGCACCAAAATACATAAAAAAAATTCTGGAGGACTTGAAGGGAGAGATCAATAGCAATACAATCATAGTGGGTAACTTTAACACCCTAGTGACACCACTGGATAGATCTTCTAGACAAAAAATTAACAAGGACACAGTCCTTAAATGACAAACTAGATCAGTTGGACTTAATTGATATTTACTGAATATTTCACCACAAAGCTGCAGAATATGCATTCTTCTCAAGTGCACATTGGACATTGTTGAAGATGGACCACGTGTTAGGACACAAAGTAAGTCTCTACAAATTCAAGAAAACTGAATTCATATCAAGCATCTTCTCAGATCACAATGGTATAAAACTAGAAATCAATTACAACAAAAACACACAGAAACATTAAGACACATGGAGGCTAAATGGCATGTTATTAAACAACAAATGGCTTACCAAGGAGATCAAGGAAGACATTAAAAACTTCCTGGAAACCAATGAAAATGAACACACAACAACACAAAATCTATGGGACGCAGCAAAAGCAGTCCTGAGAGAGAAGTTCATAGCCCTATAGGCCTACCTCAAGAAACAAGGAAAATTCCTAATTGACTTTCTAACCCTACAACTTAAAGAACTAGAAAGTAAACAAAAAGAGCAAGTAGAAGGAAGTAAATAATAAGACCAGAAATAAATGACACAGAAATTAAAAAAAACAATTCAAAATATCAATGAAACAAAGAGTTGGTTCTTTGACAAGATAAACAAGATTGATGGACCCTTAGCCAGACTCACCAAGAAACAAAAACAGAGGACCCACATAAACACAATGAGAAACGAAAGAGAAGTAAGAACTGACACCACAGAAGTGCAAAGGATTATTAAAACATACTACGAACAATTATACGCTAACAAATTGGACAATCTAGGCGAAATGGACAAAATTCTAGAAAAACACAGTCTCCCAAAATGAACCAAGAAGAGACAGAAAACTTAAACAGACCAATAACAACTAAGGGAATTGAAGATGTAATCAAGGTTCTTCCAGCAAACAAAAGCCCAGGCTGGGACAGTTTCACTGGGGAGTTTTTTATTTTTTTTATCCTCACCTGAGGACAGTTTTTTTGCATTTATCTTCAGATAGAGTGGGAGGGAGAAAGACAGGAAGAGAAAGAGAGAGAAACATCGATGTGAGAGAGACACATCGAGTGGCTGCCACCCACACAACCCCAACTGGAGCCGGGGACAAACTGCAAGCGAGGTATATGCCCTTAGTGGGAACTGAAACCAGGACTCTCTGGTCTGCAGGCTAATGCTCTAACCACTGAGCAGAACTGCCCAGGGCTCAGGCGGGAGTTTTACCAAACATTCAAAGAAGACCTAACACCCATTCTCCTCAAACTATTCCAAAAAATCCAAGAAGATGAAAGACTTCCAAACTCGTTTTATGAGGCCAACATAATTCTAATTCCAAAACCAGATAAAGACACTACAAAGAAAGAAAACTACAAGCCAATATTCCTGATGAACACAGATACTAAAATCCTTAACAAAATATTAGCAAATTGGATACAGCAATACATCAAAAAAATTATTCATCATGACCAAGTGAGATTTATCCCAGTGATGCAAGGATGGTACATTATCTGCAAATCCATAAATGTGATACATCACATAAACAAAATGAATGATAAAAACCATATGATCATATCAATAGATGCTGAAAAAGCATTTGACAATATCTAGCACCCATTTCTGATAAAAATGCTCAGCAATATGGGAATAGAGGGATCATATCTTGCATAATAAAGACCATATATAAAAGACCTACACCCAATGTCATACTCAACGGGAAAAAACTACAAGCATTTCTCTTAGGAACAGGAATAAGACAGGGATTCCCACTCTCACCACTGTTATTCAACATAGTACTGAAAGTCTTAGCCAGAGTAATTAGACATGAAGAAAACATAAAAGAAATCCAAATTGGAAAGGAGGAAGTGAAACTGTCATAATTTTCAGATGACATGATACTGTACATAAAAAACCCCAAAGACTCCATCAAAAATATACTAAATGAATGAATTTGGCAAAGTAGCAGGATACACAATTAACGTCAAGAAATAGATCGCATTCTTATACACCAATGATGAAGTCACAGAAAGAGAAACTAAAAAAACAATCCCATTTACCATCACAGCAAAAAAAATGAAGATACTTAGGAATAAACTTAATAAAGAAGTAAAAGACCTATTCGCAGAAAACTACAGGTCACTGAAAAAAGAAACAGAGGAAGATATAAAAAAGTGGAAGCATATATCTTGTTCATGGATATGAAGAATTAACATCATTAAAATGTCCATACTACCCAAAGCTATCTACAGATTCAATGCAATTCCCATCAAAATACCAATGACATACTTCACAGAACTAGAACAAATACTTCAAAAGTTCATATGGAACCAAAAAGTCCCCGAATAGCCACAGCAATTTTGAAAAAGAAGGACAAAGTAGGTGGGATCACAATACCAAATATCAGGTTATACTACAAAGCCACTGTAATCAAAACAGCCTGGTACTGGCAGAAGAACAGGCATATAGACCAATGGAACAGAACAGAAAACCCAGAAATGGACCCAAGGCAATATGCTCAATTAATATTTGACAAAGGTGGCAAGAGCATACAGTAGAGTAAAGACAGCCTCTTTAATAAATGGTGTTAGGAAAATTCAGCAGCTACATTAAAAAAAGAAAGAAAGAAACTAGACCACCAACTTACACCATACACATGCATAAATTCAAAATGGATAAAAGACTTAAATATGACTCATGTATCCATAAAAGTACTAGAAGAATATGCAGGAAACAAATTTCAGACATCACATGCAGCAGAATTTTCACTGATAACCATGACTAAGGCAAGAGAAACAAAGGAAAAAATGAACACATGGGACTACATCAAACTCAAAAGCTTCTGCACAGCAAAAGAAACAACCATCAAAATGGAACGGGAACCCACTATATAGGAGAGCATAATTGCCAACGATATATCAGATAAGGGTCTAATTTCCAAAATATATAGAGTACTCATGCAAGTCAACAAAAGGAAGACGAATACTCCAACTAAAAATGGGCAGAGAACCTAAATAGACAATTCTACAAACCCGATATACAAATGGCCAAGTGACATATAAAAAAATGTTCAACGTCACTAATGATCAGAGAGATGCAAATTGAAGCAACTATGAGGTATCACCTCACACCTTACAGAATGGCTGTCATCAACAAATCATCAAACAAGTGCTGGCAAGGGTGTGGAGAAAAGAGGACTCTAGTACCTTGCTGGTGGGAACACAGACTGTTACAGCCCCTATGGAAAACAATGTGGTGTTTTCCTCAATGAATAATTGAACTGCCAATTGACCTAGTGATCCTGCTTCTAGGAATATACCCTAAGAAGCCTGAAACACCAATCAGAAAGAAAATATGTTTATAGTAGAACTATTTACAATCACTAAGATCTGGAAACAGCCTAAGTGTCCATCAGTAGATGAGTGGTTAAAAAAACTGTAGTACATATACACAGTGGAATAGTCTGCAGCAGTAAGAAAGAAAAATTTCTTATCCTTTGAGACGACATGGAAGGACCTGGAGAATATCATCCTAAGCAAAACAAGCCAATCAGAGAAAGACAGGTATCACATGATCTCATTTATTTATGGGGTATAATGAACTAAAGAAGCTGATGAACAAAATAGACCCAGAGACATGGAAGTGGGATGCAGACTGACAAACCTCAGAAGAGGTGGACGTAGGGGGAGGGAAGAGATAAACCACAGAACTTATATGCATGTATGTGTAAACAAGGACAGAGACAATAATGTTGGGGGGGGGGATTTGGAAGAAGGTGTCAATGGGGGAAAAAGGAGAAACATCTGTAACAAAAATAAATAAGTAAAAAAGAAAACAGAAACATCAACAATAATAGCAAAGCAAAAAAACTTGAAAACAAAACAATGGGTTTGGGCATAGGACTCACTAAATTCTTACAGTTTTGTAAGGATGGAGATGCAGCTGCAGTATCTCTAAGCAGCCCATTTATTAAAGTGTTCAGAATGCCTTTTCTGTCTAGGGGATGGCAGGTTGGGTCTGGTTCCTACCTCCATTGGCTGTCCAAACAGGCAAGCAGGCTTCCATGGCTTCTGAGATGGCCCTGATGCAAAAAGACTCTCAATGCATTTACAATAGCTAAGATCTGGAAACAGCCCAAATGTCCATCAGTGGACGAATGGATAAAAAAGGTGTGGTACATATACACAATGAAGTATTATGCAGCTATAAGAAAGAAAGATCTCTTGTCCTTTGAGACAACATGGAGGGACCTGGGGAGTATTATCCTAAGCGAAACAAGCCAAGCAGAGAAAGACCAATATCACATGATCTCACTTATTTGTGGAATATAATGAACATAATAGTCTGAGTAATGGGGTAGACCCAGAAATGTGGAATTAGGGTACAGACTGACAATCCTCAGAACTGATGTGCATGTACCCATAACCAATGGACATGGATAACAAAGCTGGGGATGGGGCGGAGGGTGTCAATGGGGAACAAAGGAGAAACATTTGTAACAAACAAGACAAAACAAACAAAGGAGAAACATTTGTAACAAACAAAACAAAACAAAACAAAAGGAAACAAAACAAAAAGACCCTCAGTGCTTGCTTGTGGGATCCAGGTTGTCAGCTGAGTTGGAACTTGCATGGTACTGTCTGAAGCAGCTGAGGTTGACATTAGAGGTGGCCACGGGGATGGCATGTGGGCACTCAAAGGGTTATATTTAAGTCTTCACGTATTCCTTATGCACCTATCTTTAAAATTAAGTGCACTTTTAGACATTTTGAGGTATTTCCGATAAATATTACCTGGAAAATAATATGTAGTATTAAGAGTAAAATATTCTTTAAGGCAGTGAGAGAAAAGTCCCATTTCTGTTTTATGGTTTCAGTTTGATAGAGTAGCTACTAGGAGTGTTAAAATCCTTACACAATGTTTTGCTCTTGATCAGAGATGGCAGGCTGAGCCTGGAGAGGCCCTTTCAGTTTTTGAAGCTAGCCAGGTACATCCTGGAGGCATCAGCAGGGGGTGAGGGGTGAGGGGCAAGGGTGAGCATCCTTCCACAGACATGTGTAGTGACATTCATGGTTCCAGTTTTCTGAACTGTGTTCTTGTATGGCTACCTTGTCTTATGTGTAGTCCTGAAGGACATGGGTCAGGGATGCTTATGAAAAGGATTCCTACCAGGTTCAACATTTCCAACCTGTATGGGGACTTGGATCTAACTTCTGAATGAGTGCTGTCACCTGCAGTGTGTAGGTATACCTCAGAGGTGAGGTACAGAATGGCACTGGGGATCAAAGGAGAGGTGCTCAGGAGTCGATGTTGGCTGACTTACTTTAAAAAATACAGGGGTGGCCCTGGCCGGTTTGGCTAAGTGGTTAAAAAGTTGGACTGTGGACCAAAGAGTTGAGGGTTCGGTTCCAGTCAAGGGCATATACCTTGGTTGTGGTTCGGTCCCTGGCCCTAGTTAGGGTCGTGCAGGAAGCAACCAATCGATGTGTCTTTCACATTTATGTTTCTCTCTCTCTCTCTCTCTCTCTCTCTCTCTCTCTTCCTTTCTGTCTCTCTCTCTCCCACTCTATCTGAAGATAAATGGAAAAATATCCTCCGGTGAGGGTTAAAAAAAAATACTGGGGTGGACATAGCCGGTTTTGCTCAGTGGTTAGAACATCTGCTCATAGACCGAAAGGTGGAGGACTTGATTTCCTGTCAAGGGTAGGTACCTGGGTTGCTGGTTCATACCCGTGTGGGAGGAAACCAATAAATGTGAGCTGTTTTTCTTTTTCTCTCTCCTTCCCTCTCTTCCACTCTATCTAAAAATCAATAGAAAAATATCCTTGGGTGGAAATTAACTCCTCCAAAACAAATAAAAATTATTTAAAAAAATACATGGGTGAGCAAAGCAAGAGTAGGTTTATAGTTGTGAGTTTGCGAGACAGAGTTTGTTCTTGTATTATTATTTATTAATTATTGTAATATTATTATTTTTGTTAACCTACTTTTGCCCACCCCTGTATAATTTTTTCAGTGTGTATAAGGCTTCCTAAAGCAAAATAGGGTCATATGGTTGTAATGCGGCTTTCAACAACTGTATTGTGGTTGAATATTATGTTACTTAATATTAATTAAAGACAATGACTAGATTCATAAAGTATCTTTGAACTTAAATTTTGATCTAAAGTATACATATATATGAAAATAGTAGTTGAGTTTGGTTTTTCAGTGTGAAATAAAAATATTCTAAAAAAATTAAAGTAGCTTGTGAATCAATACTTTTACTTATTAGTGGCTTATAGTTAACTCACCTAAACAGATATAGAGCCTCCTTTTTTGTTTTTTGTTTATTATTTAAATATGTTCTTTTTGATTTTTTTTGAGAGAGAGAAAAAAACATAGATGTGAAATAGAAACATCGATTGGCTGCCTTCTGGCACAAGCTGGGAACCTGGGCATGTGCCCTGACCAGGAATTGAACTGGGACCTCTGAGTCCATGGGACAACGCTCAATCCACTGAGCCACACCGGTTGGGCTAGGTTGCTTTTTATTTTTATTTTATTTTATTTTTTAACTCATCTTTATTGTTGAATGTATTAGAGATACCCCTGCTTTTTATCCCCATTGACCCCTTCCTCCCCAATCCCACCCCCCTCCTGCCTTCCCCACACTATTGTCGGTGTCCATTGGTTATGCATATATGCATAGGAGTTCTTTGGTTTATCTCATCTCACCCTCCCTGCCCCCTTCCCTTTGAGGTTCATCAGTCTAACAACCAATTTGTACTTCTTAATTCCTTCATCTTTTTTACCCTTCCCCCCAGCTCCCGCTCATCTGGCAAGCAACAAAAAGTTCTCTGTATCTATGAGTCTGTTTCTGTTTGTAGATTCAATTATTGATAGATATGTATTAATTGACATTTTTATTGTTCATATTTTTGTTGTCCTCCTTCAAGAAGACCCTTCAACATTTCATAAAATACTGGTTTGGTGGTGATGAACTCCTTTAGCATTTTCTTATCTGGGAAACTCTTGATATGTCTATCGATTCTAAATGACAGCTTTGCAGGATAGAGTAATCTTGGTTGTAGGTTATTGCTTTTCATCTTGAATATTTCATCTTGAATATCTCTTTCCACTCTTTTCTGACTTGCAAAGTTTCTTTTGAGAAATCAGCTGACAGTCTTATGGAAGCTCCTTTGTAGATAACTGCTTTTCTCTTGCTGCTTTTAAGATTCTCTCTTTGTCTTTAACCTTTGGCATTTTGATGATGATGTATCTTGGTGTGGACCTCTTTGGGTTCATTTTATTTGGGACTCTCTATGCTTCCTGGACTTGTATGTCTCTTTATTTTTCCAAGTTAGGGAAGTTTTCTGTCATTATTGTTTCAAATAGGTTTTCAATTTCTTGCTTTCTCTCTTCTCCTTTTGGCACCCCTGTGATGTGAATGTTGGCATGCTTGAAGTTGTCCCAGAGGCTCTCTACACTATCCTCATATTTTGGATTCTTTTTTCTCTTTGCTGTTTTGATTGGGTGTTTTTTGCTTCCTTATATTCCAAATTGATGGTTTGCTTCTTGGATTCCTTGTAGATTATTCTTTATTTCAGTTAGTGCATCCTTCATTGCAGACTGGTCCTTTTTTATGTTGTTGATGTTCTCACTAAGTTCTTTGGAGGTCTCCTTAAGTTCCTTGAAGGTCTCACTACGTTCCTTGAATGTCTCACTGAGTTCCTTGAGCAACCTTATAACCAGTGTTTTGAACTCTGCATCTGAACGATTGCGTATCTTCATTTTGTTTAATTCTTTTTCTGGAGTTTTGTTCTTTTCTTTCATTTGAGACATGTTTCTTTGTTTCCTCATTTTGGCTGCTTTCCTGTGATTGTTTCTAGGTATTAGGTAGAGTTGCTATGTCTCATAGGCTTTGTAGGGTGGCCTATTATTGTAGGTGTCCTGTAGGATCTAGTGGCACAGCCTCCCTGACCACCCCAGCTGGGCCCTCAAGGCACACCCCTAGTGTGGACTGTACACCCTTCTGTTGTAATTGAGTCTTGATTGCTGTTGGCACATCAATGGGAGGGTTTCACTCAGGCTGATCAGCTGCAAGGACTGGTTGTGCCCATTGCTCACTGACCTCTGACTACCTTGGAGGATCAGCTGTGTAGGGGCCCACCATACTTCATCAGGGCTCTGGTACCCACTGAGTCCACTCATTGAGTGTGTCACTTGTGGAGGTGGTTGGGTGGTGGTGTTTTGATACGGTCTGAAGCTGTCCACTGGGTGTGCTGGCTCTGGGACAAGGTCAGCCACTACTTATGTTTTATCTGGGGCCACCCGGCATAAGCTGCAAACTGATCTGCTGATGGCTGCTTCTTGTGCTGGTCTTGGAGGTGCCCAGGAAAATCCAAGTTGTGAACCAAGCTGGCTGCTTCTGGTGCCAGGCCTGGGGCCACTTAACAAGAGATATGGGGCTTGTTGAGACCAGATGCTGCTTGTTTGAGAGAATTTAGGAAGCTCTGAAGCAGGATCCAAGACAGGCCAATCCTATGGTAAAGCCTTTGGAAATAGTTTGGATTGGCCTGAAAGTTGGGTGGGGCAGTGCCTCAGGGTATCACCCGGCCGGGGCAACAGTGTGAGCCAGGTTGCTGGAATCCCAGATATGGTGGCCATCTGCCATCCCAGGGAAGGGCTCAGGAAAGGAACATCAGCCTCTGCCAGAACATCTGTTCAGGTGAAAGCCGCCTCTCCAGCCATTGTCCTGAGACCAAACAGCTCAGTTCTTCCCTATATGTCTCTGGCTCCCCTCAAGCTGCTTCCCCTCTGAGCTTAGAGGGATCAAGTGTGAGTAAGTCCATGTGCAGGCCCTTTAAGAGGAACTTCCTGGGGCTCCAGCAGCCTCAGCCTCAGTTCTTGCTGGTTTTTCCAGCCATGGTTATGGGGACTTCTCTTCCTGGCATTGGAACCCTCAGCTGGGCACCAGTGTGGGATGGGGACCCCTCACTTCTCAGGGAGGACCTTTTCCATCTGAGGTAACCTCCTGATTTTTATCTGCTACACATGGGTATGGGACCAGCCTTTCTGCACCTCCACCCCTCCTTCCAGTCTCAATGTGGCTGCTTCTTAAATTTCATAGTTGTAGGATTCCATTCAACTCGATTTGAGGCAGTTCTCAATGATGGCTGTTCTGTAGTTTAGTTGTACACTTGGCCCTTGTTTATTGAGTTAATCAGTTCCAGACTCTACCATGATAAATGAATTTTCGCGAAGTAGGATTCTTTATTTATAAATCGAATATTTTCACAGAGCATAGAAAACTTGTTTACGACCTTCTAAATATGAGGTTTTTTAACATTATTAGAGCCCTCTGGACATGAATTAACACCCTTTAGTCACCATTACACTCATATTACCCAATATATTAGACAAAATAAGAGAAAATAAGCCATATTAGACGTTACAAAATTTATTATTGTACATATAATTACACACACACATTTCTACACACTACCACTAACCTATGAAAATAGTGCAACTTGTTTGATGATGAAGCAATGAACATGAAGAGATGTACTGCACAGCAAAGAAGAGCAAGGTTACTGCTCCTCTGAAGGCACAGCCTCAGTGGGAGAGTCTTCAGGTGGTGCAGTATCTTCATCAGGTGCGTCGTCGTCGTCTTCTGCTGAAGGAGCACTAGGAGTAGGCAGTGGCTGAAGAACATCATGATAGGCAGTTGCTGGCACTGTCTTTTCATATGTGTGAGTAGGCTTTTGTAGGGTTCTATTGCTCCATCAAATGCATTCCGGAACCGCAATGCATGTATCATTTGTGGGTGCCATTCGCCAATCATGTCCTGTACTACCTTAAGACAGTAGTTATCACAACTTGTGAGAGATGCTCAAGTGTAAGGCCAACTTCCTCCTCCTGACTCCCAGGAACCTCTGGCTGCTCTTCCTCCTCCTCACTCGCAGACTTAGTCATCTCCACCAGATCCTCGTCAGTTGAGGGATCCGAATATGTCTCCAGCAGCTCATCCACGTGTTCTGGGTGATACTCACCCTCCTCTGGGATCTTCTGGAATGTGTTGTCCATGTAGTCCTCTGCTGCAGGCTGGGCAGCAGAGGCAGCTTCTCTGTGTAGAATGACACTCTTCAGATGATACCTCTCCTGAAACTTCTCGAACCAACCTTTGCTCGCTGTGAAATCCATGAACGTTGCAGAAAAGGGTCCTGGTTGAGGTTTGTCTGCAGTAAAGTACTGATAGAGCTGCCTCGCCTTCTCCCAGATGACTGGTGAATTCAATGAAATGTTTTTCTTGCGACTGTTGCTGATCTAAACGGCTAGGGCAGACTCCGTTTTCACTATGAACTTACTACCACTTGTCACAACGCACTTTGCTTCTTTGTTGAAAGACAGTAGCCGTTGCACGGATGTTCTTTTCATCTTTACGGATGGAGCTAATGGTAGACTCATTCAAGTCGTAATGGTGGGCAACCTTCATGATTTTCTTGCCATCTTTGATCATATTCAGAAGTTTCACCTTCTCCTGGGAGGTAAGCATCTTCCTTCGGCACTTAGTTTCATTGTCAGAAGGCTTAGAAGAAGCAGCACGTTTAGGAGCCATTGTGGGGCTTAGATAAATGTTCTCAGAAATCACAAACACTTACAAGAGCAAAGATGCTTCCAATGTGTAGTGATGTAGAAGTGTGTATGAGAGAAATGAACTTGCATGAGGCTGAACCAATCAGTGACCAGGATAGGAAGAGGACAGGATAGGCAATCAGTGAACAGCATGCTCTGATTGGCTTGGTTGCACCACACCCGAATTTTTGGAAAAAAGTTATTGCCTACACATAAGGAGTGGTTGAGCGGCTGCACCTGGCATTGAATGATTTGCGGGGGTGCTCAAATACATGGGCCTACAGTCCATATGTACAGTAATTTAAATTTTAATTTTACTACAGGAGTGTATAATTGATTCAGACAACCGAGTGCGCGCTGTATCATTTTCAGTCTCAATCAAGTTTTTAATGAATATATTTGAAAAAACCGCAATAGAGTGAAGGCACGAAAGTCGAATCATGAAGTGGTAATTTTTATGACTAATTTTGATGTGGTTGTGGGAGGAGGCAATATCGCCTTTACCTTTGCTGCCATCTTGACTGGAAGTCTTAGCCTGCTTTTTAAAAAGTTAGACAGATTCTAATTTATAACTTCTAATCTGCCTTCTCTCTTTGTATAGTAGCTCTAGTGATCTTTTCAAAACATCCCTTTTTTCTTCTTATTCTTTTATTTTCAGTGAAATGTTGAGAAACTTTTGGGAAAAGTATAACTTGAAAAGTAAACCTTGCTTTTGAAAAATGAAATTACTATATGTGAATGAGGATTGTAATAATAGCAGACTTTCATTGTTAATAAAAACAAATTTGAGAACTAATGGTTTCCTTTGTTTTACACCCATGCATGTGACCCTCACAACCCCCGTGTGAGGGGAGAAATTCACATGGCATGGCCAGTAAGGTTGCACTGCTTCAGATTTCTCCTTACTGAACTTTCTTAAGTACCGTCTTTCTGATTTGTAATACGGTCTGTTTAAACAAATAAAGCCTCAAGATTTGGCACTTGTTCCTCCAGGAGTCAGCCGTTCTAGAAATGTATTCATGTTCTTGCCATTTGACCTTGGAAGCACATATTTGACCTTGAAATGTTCACTCTGTTTTGCACTGAGGTTAATGGGTCTGTGTGTTCCTTTTCTCTGTAAAGGTTGGATGGTGTTGATGAGAAGGCCTGCTTGCAAAGCTGTTCTTCAGAGCTTACCTGTTCTGTTCTGTTTCTCCAGGCCAAGGCTTGGAGAATCACCCTGGACTGTCTCCAGAACCTGTGTATCTTACAGTTATAAGCATTGTCTATGTTTGACAAACTGAAAAAAATTTTGAGCCTTGGCTGGGTGACTCAGTTGGTTGAAGCAAAAAGGTTGTGGGTTTGATTCCTGGTCAGGGGACATATCTAGGTTGCAGGTTCAATCCCTGGTCTGGGTGAATATGGGAGGCAACCTGTCGACGTTTCTCTCTTACATTGATATTTCTCTTTCTTTCTCTCTCTCTCCCTTTTCTCTGTCTCTAAAATCAATAACACATATCCTTGAGTGAAGATAAAAAAAAAAGATATAAAAAAATTTTAGAGTAAGAGGTTAGGTTAATAAGGGAAGCTTCAGTTTTGAACATATGCAAATAAATTATCTTATAGTGTTAAAAGAACCTTTTGAGTATTAATATTATCATTAAGACCACATTATTATTTAAAAAACTAATCGTGACATAAAATAAATGTTTATGGATCATGTTTCTGTATTTTATTTTAATCTGTAACTTAAAACAAAGTTATTTCAAAGAGTGATTTTGGTTATTAGAACATTTAGCTATGTTATGATATTCCAAATTTAATTTCAGTAACAACAAAGCGAGAATTCTGCATTTTAGGGTCAACAATATAGTCTAGGAAATGAGAATCCATTGAGAATGCTTCTTATTCAGTATTTTTGTTTTTTTAACAAGGTCACGGACTCTTTTAAATTAATCTAAACAAAAATAGCTTCGATTACCACTGGATTTATGTGAATGATTATAGTACATTAGTGAGTTAATCAGTTAGCAGCTCATTTTAACCACTATTGTACTAGACCAATTGCTTTATCTGCCTGCGTTAGTTTTCTTGCCTTATTAAGTGAGTGTAATAATTTCTTTTTTATTTAATTTACTTTACTTTTTAAATTTTATTTTATTTTTATTTTTTGTTACAGATGTTTCTCCTTTTTTACCCCATTGAATAATTTCTGTTTATAGCAAGGGTTATTCAATTTTAATTATGGCAATTTTTCTGAAGTGTACATTTTTAAAACTTTGTATTAGAGAAAACTTCAAACTCACATAAAGAGGATAGTACAACAAACCACCATGTATCCATCATCCTGTATCAATGACTTGTTATCCCTCACAGAAAATGCACATTTATTGGATGTCCTAGTGCATACCACAGCTGTTGGCACCACTGACTGGGAGTCCAGCTAGAGAGAGTGTGGGCAGCGCACACATCAGAGGGAATGTGTGGGGATGATAGAGAATAACTCATTGAATGGCTATATTCTTTCCCCATTTGATGGGCATTTAGCTTGTTTTTATTTTTCTAACATAGAGAGACAGTGTGGCAATAAATATGCTTGTATGTAGATCTTTGTCTACTTGTATGAGTATTTCTGTAGGATAATGGAGAAAATATTTAAATATGAAGGGGGTTTAAATACCTCCCCACCCCCCGTGGAGAGATTGCTATAACCTGATAAATTTTAGTCCTTTTTCCTTTTTTCTTAGAAGTTCTAGGTTAATTATTCTCAATGGAAATACCCTTATTGGGATTATTTTAAGAAATGCTAGTTACCACAGCAGACACTCAGAAATCTATGTGGCTTAACACAATAAGAGTTAATCTCACCAAAGTACAACATGGTTGGCGGGAGTCTGGTCCATTTGCTGTCTCAGGGATCTAGGCTGCCTCCAGCTTGTAAAACTGGCCTCCTGGGCAGGGGAAAAGAGGGATGGAGGCACCCTAATAAGTCTTATGCATCACCTCTGTTCATGTTGTCATTTGAATCACTCACTTCATGGCAGGCTGAGAATGCTGTGGGAGCTCTTGGATGTTGGGTGAGCACTGTGTCTGCTCCTGTCCTTCAGTCATTAAGGAAGAGGCCATTGTATATTTTACTGCCCCCACTTTCCAGCCCCAAATAACACACATCCAAAACACATGAAGTCTTTGTCCACCAAAGAACAGGAGATTTATAATCAAGTTTAGATTCCCCTTGTGTCTTTCTTGGCATCCTCCTTAACTATGGCCATGTTAGAATGGCTTTTCCTTGTGTGCCTTTGGACAGGCTACTTACCTCTCTGTGCAGAAAGCAGGTAAAGTGCTTGGACTGGCATCTGGCACATTATAGGCCCTGATAGTGGAATTTTATTATTTGTAATTTTGTTTAAGATGTCTGAACGAATATTTTCTTTATAAAAGGAAACCCTTAAGTATAAAACAGTCAAATGTGCATGGCTGCTTTTTTAAGAAGAAACTACAATTTCAATATAATGTCTTTTTTAATACACTGAAACAAAAGAAAGGTGGAATGGATATCTTTCTGGGATACAGACTGATGAGTCATCTGAGTCAGATGCTAAAGAACTTGATCAAAAGCTGATTTGTACCTTTGGCCCTGTTGCTCCCATTGTGACTGCCCAGGCTGACATGGAGGTGGGCAGAATGAGGGTGCTCTAATATTTATCTGGTTTGACAGAATCTTTTCTGCCTCACTTTATAAATACCTACATATATATGTGCTTCTTCCATTCTACTCACGATGTTTAGTTTCTCTTGTCATGTCAAGTAAACCTGAAATGAAAAGCACTTAAATATCTTTTTTTTTTTTTTTTTGGTTAATCCTCACCAGAAGATATTTTCCATTGATATTTAGATAGAGTGGAAGGGAGGGAGGAATGGAGGGAATGAGAGAGAGAGAGAGAGAGAGAGAGAGAGAGAGAGAGAGAGAGAGAGAGAAACATTGATGTGAGAGAGACGCATTGATTGGCTGCCTCCCGTGTGACTTGAATCAGGGCTGGGGATCAAACCTGAAACCCAGGAATGCTCCCTTGACCAGGAATCAAACCTGTGACCCCTCAGTCTGTGGGCCAATGCTCTAACCACTGAAAAAAAACCAGCCGGGACTTAAATATCATTTTAAAAATTATGCCCAGGTTTATTTAATTTTCTTTTTTGTTAATCCTCTCACGAGGATATTTTTTTCCATTGATTTTTAGACAGAGTAGAAGGTAAGGAGGGAGGGGGAGACAGAGAGAGAGGAATATTGATGTGAGAGAGACACATTGATTGATTGCCTCTTGCAAGCATCCCGTCTGGGGCCGGGGTCGAACCTGCAACCTAAGTATGTGCCCTTGACCAGGAATTGAACCAACAACCCTTTGGTGCACAGGCTGATGCTCTAACCACTGAGTCACACCAGCCAGTTCTTAATTTTTCGTATGTAATTTTTCATAGGGTTTCTTATGACTAATTAAAATACATTTTCTCGTAAAAAGACATTTATTTAGTATAAAAGACTTTTTAAAAAAGATGTATTATCTACTCTCAAGAAAATTGCATAGTATTAAAAAACTAAATCCAGGAGACGTAAAGAGAAAGATAAATTTGACTAGATAAAATTAACCTTCCTATTCCTTAAAGAAATTTATAAAATAAAAGACTAGGAGAAAATACTTTATTATTTAATTGAATTTTTACTTGATGTAATTATAGGTTCATATGGGATTAATTATAAGAAATAACAGTGAGATACTGTGTACCCCTCATGCAGTTTTCCCTAATGGCACCATTTTGTAAAAACATAGTACAGCCTGGCCGGAGTGGCTCAGTGGTTGAACATCGACGGATGCACCAAGAGGTTGCTGGTTCAATTCCTGGAGGTGGCCAATCGATGTTCTCTTTCATTGATGTTCCTTTTTTTTCCCTGTACTTATTATTATTATTATTTTATTTTATTTTTGTTACAGATGTTTCTCCTTTTTTACCCCATTGACACCCTCCTCTCCATCCCCACCCCGCCCTGCCCCCAGCTTTGTTGTCCATGTCCATTGGTTATGCATACATGCATATAAGTTCTGTGGTTCATCTCTTCTCACCCCCCCACCCCCTCTTCTGAGGGTTGTCAGTCTACTTCCACGTTTCTGGGTCTACCCTATTCCTCAGACTGTTATGTTCATTATATTCTATAAACAAGTGAGATCATGTGGTATTTGTCTTTTTCTACTTGGCTTGTTTCACTTAGGATAATACTTTCCAGGTCCCTCCATGTTGTCACAAAGGATAAAAGATCTTTCTTTCTTACAGCTGCATAGTATTCCATTGTGTATATGTACCAAAGCTTTTTTATCCATTCATCTACTGATGGACACTTGGGCTGTTTCCAGATCTTAGCTATTGTAAATAGTACTGCTACAAACATGGGGGTACATATATTCTTTCTGATTGGTGTTTCAGGCTTCTTAGGGTATATTCCTAGAAGTGGGTCACCGGGTCAAATGGAAGTTCCATTTTTAATTTTTTGAGGTAACACCATATTGTTTTCCATAGTGGCTGCACTAGTCTGCATTTCCACCAGCAGTGTACTAGAGTCCCCTTTTCTCCACACCCTCGCCAACACTTGTTGTTGGATGATTTGTTGATGGTGACCATTCTGAAAGGTGTGAGGTGATACCACATTGTTGTTTTAATTTGCATCTCTCTGATGATTAGTGATGTTGAGCATTTCTTCATATGTCTTTTGGCCATTTGTATGTCCTGTTTGGAGAGGTGTCTATTCAGCTCCTGTGCCCATTTTTTATTGGGTTCTTTGTCTTTCTTTTGTTGAGTTGTATGAGTACTCTATACATTTTGGAAATGAACCCCTTATCTGATGTATCATTGACAATGATGTTCTTCCATACCGTGGGTTGCCTTTCTATTTTGATGGTTGTTTCTTTTGCTGTGCAGAAACTTTTGAGTTTGATGTAGTCCCATGTGTTCATTTTCTCCTGTGTTTCTGTTGCCTTCCGTGATGTATCAGTGAAAATTCTGCTGCATGTGATGTCTGAAATTTTGTTGCCTACAGTTTCTTCTAGGATTTTTATGGATTCACGGGTCACATTTAAGTCTTTTATCCATTTTGAGTTTATTTCTGTGTATGGTGTAAGTAGATGGTCTAGTTTCATTGTTTTGCATGTTGCTGTCCAATTTTCCTAACGCCATTTATTTATTTATTTTTATTTTATTTTTTTTTAATTTTTAAATTTATTTATTTATTTTTTTGTTACAGATATTTTACCTTTTTTACCCCATTGGCACCCCCCTCCCCACCCCCGCCCCACCCTGTCCCCAGCTTAGTTGTCCAAGTCCATTGATCATGCATACATGCATATAAGTTCTGTGGTTTATCTCTTCCCACCCCCCCACCCCCTCACCCCCTCTTCTGAGGGATGTCAGTCTGTGCCCTACTTCCATGTTTCTGGGTCTGCTGTATTCCTCAGACTGTTATGTTCATTATATTCCGTATATAAGTGAGATCATGTGGTATAGAGGCTGTCTTTACGCCACTGTATGCTCTTGCCACCTTTGTCAAATATTAATTGAGCATATTGCCTTGGGTCCATTTCTGGGTTCTCTGTTCTGTTCCACTGGTCTATATGCCTGTTCTTGTGCCAGTACTAGGCTGTTTTGATTACAGTGGCTTTGTAGTATAACCTGATATTTGGTCTTGTTATCCCACCTACTTTGTCCTTCTTTTTCAATATTGCTGTGGCTATTTGAGGACTTTTTTGGTTCCATATGAACTTTTGAAGTATTTGTTCTAGTTCTGTGAAATATGTCATTGGTATTTTGATGGGGATTGCATTGAATCTATAGATTGCTTTGGGTAATATGGACATTTTAATGATATTAATTCTTTCAATCCATGATCAAGGTATGTGCTTCCACTTTTTATATCTTCCTCTATTTTTTTTTTTTTTTAGTGTTCTGTAGTTTTCTGCAAATAGGTCTTTTACTTCTTTGGTTAAGTTTATTCCTAGGTATCTTAATTTTTTTTGCCATGATGGTAAATGGGATTTATTGATGTTTCTATCTCTCTCTTCTTCTCCATTCCTCTCTAAAAGTCAATAAAGAAAAAAGAAATTTTTAAAAGTGTAGTACAGTATCACAGCTAGGCCATTGACATTGATCCAGTCTACTCATCTTTAGGTTAGGGTTTATTTATTTATTTGGCCTATAAATGTTGACTTGATCCAGAATAATTTTTTGAAAAGGTTGTCTTTCTTCAGTTTTTAAGCTTTTGTCACAAATTAGTTGGACTTCTTTGGGTTTATGTCTGGGTTCTCTATTTTGTTCCATTGACCTGTGTGCCAATCCCCTACCATTAACACAGTTTTGATTATGGTAGCTATACAGTAAGCCTTAGTATTGGCTACAGTGATTTCTCCCACTTTATTCTCTTTTGTCAGATTCCTTTTAGTTATTCTAGGGGCCTATGCCTTTCCATATACATCTTAGAATAAGTGTGTGTATGTCTACAAAAAAATAGGCTGGCGTTTTGATAGGAATTACATCAAACCTATACATCAATTTGCAGAGTATTTACTTTTTTACTATGTTGAATCTTCTGACCCATAAACATGGTATGTCTCTTCATTTATGAAACGTTTCATTTTCTTTTTTTTTTTTACAAATAAAAAACTTGGTATCTATCAAGAGCATCTACAAATCAGTAACAAAAATGGCTCAAACCACACAGGAAACTGGGAAAAGGCAATTCCCAGAAGAAATACAAATGGCCACTAAAGTTTGAAAAGATGCTCCATCTCACTGATATTTCAGGAAATTCAAATTGTAAGATTTCATTGTTTTGCCTGTTTAGATTGGCAAAATTAAAAATTGACAATATTATCAATTAATGAGAGTGCAAGAAAATGGGCACTGTGATACACTGTTGGGAGCAGGCTGGTAAAGTCATTTTAGAAGTCATTTAGCAATAATGATCAAAATTAGAACCAGACATAATCTGACTGAGCAGTTACAGTTCTTTGAATCTTTCATCCAAAAGTTTGTGTTCATATGCACAAAACTATTGGTACGGGATGCTCAGTACTGCTTTAAGGAAACAACCAAATTGTTCTTGAGTAGAGGAAAGGTTAGACAAATAATGTCTCATCTATAGTGTAAAATATCATGCACCAGTTAAAAAGAATGAGGGTGAGCTATATGTGATGATATTTCAAATCAGGTAATAGGAGAGAAGTCTAATTACACTCCTAGCTCTATCTGGTTCTACTTTTCTTTTAATTTTTTTTTCTTTATTGACTTTTAGAGGGAGAAAAAGGGAGAGGGAGAGAGAGACACATCCATGAGAGAGAATGGCCTCCTCCTGCATACCCCACACCGGGAACCAGCAACCTCTTGGTGCATGGTTCTACACTCAAGCACTGATCCACACTGGAGGGGCTGGTTTTACTTTTCTTTTAAACAGAGGTAAAGTAGCCATCTGGTCAATTCTGACTGTCTTGTCACATTATTGAACTTATACAGCTGCTTCAGATAACTCTTTTATGGCTCAGGCATGCTAAATTACTGGTAATTTAACTTTCTTTTTATGGCTCTTATCTTGAAGTAATTTTTATTGCTTTCATTGTATACCAGTAATGGAGAAGAAATGTCCAGGACTGGGGGAGGGGGTCATGCCTCAGGCAGGAACAGTTTGTCTCTGGCTGTGCCTGGTGGTCTTGTCCTCTGAGTTCCCTAGCCTTTTGTTATCTTACTTAGGTCAGAAGGACATTGCTAACCTGAGGAATGGCTTTTTCTTTACTAGGGTTGGCCTCTTGAAGAAGTCTTATTTTCATGATCCAGTTTGGGAGAATAGTTTCATAAAAAGTATCCATACAATAGTTGATTAAGTTTCTTGGTCTGTACTCCCATCCAAATGAATTTTAGATTATACACACACACACACACACATATGTATGTATGTATATATATATGTATATACATATACATACATACACACACATACATATACATACATACATATACACACACACACACATATATTTAAAATATGATTTTATTGACTTTTTAGAGAGAAAGAAAGGGAGAGAGAGATAGAAACTTTGATATGCGAGAGATACATCGATCGGCTGCCTCCTGCATGCCCCCTACTAGGGATTGATCCTGCAACTCCAGCATGTGCCCTGACCAGGAATCGATCTGGGACCTCTTAGTCCATGGGATTACGCTCAATCCACTGAGCCACACTGGCCGGGCTCTTCATTATATTTAATAAATGAAAGTATTTATTATTTTTTATTTTTATTTATTTATTTTTTTATTCTCACCCGAGGACATTTTTCCATTTTTTTTTGTTCATGTAGGGGGGTGGGGAGAGACAGAGGAACAGAGAGAGAGAGAGAAACATCGATGTGAAAGGGACACATCGAGTGGCTGCCACTCGACAACCGACCAGGGCCAGGGACAAACTGAAACCGAGGTACATGCCCTTAGCGGGAACCGAACCCGGGTCTCTCAGGACCGCAGGCCGACGCTCTAACCGCTGAGCCAAACCGGCCAGGGCGAAAGTATTTATTATTTTTTTAAAAATTTCAGAACAGAATTACCTCTGTGAGCAGAGCACATTTTCTGTATGTTTTTATCCAGTTAAAAACATTTTATTGTGAATTATTTAAGACAAATAAATAAGAAGGAATAAGACAGTAAACACTGTTGTATTCACCAACTAACATAACAAATTGTTCTTTTTCACTTGTAACTTCTTGAAGATGTTCCAGTGAAGGGAGGACTAGCCATTTTAATGGCCCTGTTCAAGTGCTCTCTGATTTAATATTGGTATCTGGGATTCATTTGTTTACTGTTTCTTGTAGTGTTCTGTATAATGGGCTCAGTCCTGGAAAAGAGACCAGGTTGAGGGATCAGACTCAGAAAACGGCTTCTTGCAATTTCTATGTAGATAAAATTTAGTATTTATTATAAGGTTTATAGGAAGCTATTCACTGTTCTTGCCAACACTATTGCAATATTGGCACCCTTAGGTGAGCAGGTGAGCCTTTCTTATTCATTTGTAGTATAGGAGACCAGAACTGGTCTGTTTTCCCAACCTGCTTCCCTGCTTCCCCACCCATCGGTCCATCGGTCCATCGGTCCATCCGTCCATCCATCCATCCACCCACCCACCCACCTACCTACCCACCCACCTACCCACCCACCCACCTACCCACCCATCTATCCATTCACTCACCCATTCACCCATTCACCCATCCATTTACCCTTTCATCCATCCTGGTAGCCCTTCATTGATTCAATATTCTATAAGCATTTACTGTGTTAAGCCTGTCCGTGTGCCTGGCATGATCAGGCTATTGAAGTTCCACTTAGAGCCATAAAGGCAGCTGTAGACTACCTTGGACCTGCTGTGCCCATTTTCACATCTTGTGTCCTTGCAGTGGCTTCAAGGTGGAGTCCTGGGTAGAGCCATGCTACACACACACACACACACACACACACAGAGACAGAGAGAGATACATACACAGAGCAAGACAGAGAAAGAGGGAGAGAAGATATATGTATGGGAAAGTGAGAAGAAGGATATAGGACAGAACATTCTAAGGTGAGGGACAAGCTTTTGCAAAGATGTGGAGGGAGAAAAAGCATAGTGTATTCGGTATTTATTGCTGGGTGACAAAATACCTTAAAACGTAGTGCCTTAAAATAACAATATTATTATCTCACATGGAAGGAAACTTGACTTGGGGTGGTGAGCACAATATAATATACAGTTGATATATTATAGAATTGTGCACCTGAAACCTATATAATTTTATTAATGTCACCTCAATAAATTTAATTAAAAAATTTAGGAACAGTTTAGGTGTGCGGTTTTGGCTCAAGGTCTCTCATGAGGTTGCAGTCAAGATGTCAGCCCAGGGCCACCACCATCATCTGAAGGCTCAGCTGGGGCTGGGGGATCCACTTTCCAAGTGTCTAACTCACATGGCCAGCAAGTTGATACCAGCTGTTGATGGGTGTCATTTCCTTTCCAGATGCTATCCTAGGGCTGCTTGAATATATTCACAACAAGCTGCCAGCTTTCCCAGAGCAAGTGATCCAAGAGAAAGCATGTTGGAAGCTGCAGTATCATCTCTGACTTAGCTTCAGAAGCCCCATTTAACATTCTCCTTCCTGTTGGCCATACAGGCCAGCCCTGTCCACTGTGAGGGAGTGGGGACTACATAAAGGCATGAATACCAGGATGCAAGGATTATTGGGACTCTCTTGGAGACTGCTAGCACAGCATGGTCTTGAACCTGCAAGCTGGTCTGTGTGGTTGGGGCCAGCTGTGACTGGGGGAGTGGATTTGGCTGAGGAGCTTGGTACAGGCTTTGGACACTGTCTTAAGCACTTCATATTTTTTCTTCCAAATCTTCCCTGTCAGGATATTAAGGAGGGAAATGACATGCTCGGTTTGCCTTTTCAGTCTACTACTCTGGTAGCGATGTGGAGTGAATTGGGGTGGGAAGCAGGTGCATGATCCAAGGGCTGCTAGTGGTGGTCTTTTTAGAGGTTCTGCACCTCACCCTTCCCAGTGCACCTGGAACTGATTTAGAGTCCCCAGTTGCCTCAAATCTCACCTCCCCCTACCTCTTCTTCCATAAGGGAGACCTTGAGTACACAGGCTGGAGGAGGGGCTAGGGACTTAATAAACCAGTGGTGTCCAGAAAAAAAAAAGCCTATATTGGATGTAAATATTACCACTCTTATTTATATATATCTCATTAGAAAATTTTTTTTCTTTATTGATTTTAGAGAGAGAGGAAGGGAGAGGGAGAGAGAGATAGAAACATCAATGAGAGAGAACGTCGATTGGCTGCCTTCTGCATGCCCCCCACTGGAGATTGGGCCCACAACCTGGGCATGTGCCCTGAATAGGAATCAAACTGGCGACCTCTTGGTACATGGGTCGAAGTTCAACTACTGAGCCACACCAGCCGGGCTATGTATCTCATTTTTTTAAATTCCTATTCTTAGGGCTATGTTATAATATCATTAGTGTGTGTTGTGAATACAACAGAAGATGTATGTAATTTATAAGTAAGTGAATGTTCATTATTGGGGGCACATACCCCATGTGTTTTTACCAAATAGATGCACGATTAATTAGTTTAGAGACCACTGCTAAGATGAAGGCTGGTCCTGTAGGGGACTGGGGTCAAGGGGAGTTGGCAATCATGCCTAATATCTCCTTCCATGACTGGTCACTTTAATAGAGGTCCTGGCATTGCCTGCAGCACTCTCCTCAGGAGACCTGTCCTGGCAGGGTGCCTGCTTAGACCTCTGGTGATGGCTGCCCTGCCTGGCCATCCTTCAGTGACTGCCCTTCTTGACCCAGATCACTTTTGAGAAGACATCTTCAGGCATTGCCTATTGTGAGCAAGACTGCTGGCTGGAGTCAGACATGCATTCACATCCAGTTCAGGAAGTGCTTGTGGTTCTGCTCAGGGTAGATCATTCAGTTTTTTTGAAGGCCCCTCTTAGTTTATAAAACAAAAGTGGTCCTCCTATGCAGGGTGTTTCAGTGGAAGGGCCTCACGCAGTATTCTTTTGCCTTCTCATACCTCACTTTCCATACAGCGGGTCAGTACAGACTGAATTATACCTGATAGTGTCCAAAGCCAGGACTGCCGGGGGTAACCACTATCCCCTCATTGAGGCCCCCAGGCACCAATAACAAATTTAATTTTAGGTAGATTCTGGTTTACCCAACTTGGTTACACACATTCTGCTTGAATGATGCCCCTGAGTTAAAAACATGACAAATAGCTTTGATAACAATGGAAAATGCCCTTAGCATTTGGGACCCCTGTTCCTGAAGGTAGCAGTCTTTAGTGTTTGATGAAGTACTCATCCTTTGTAGCCTTTGTTTACAAGGGTTACTCTGTAGTCTGAAATTTTTAATCAGTTATTTTTCATAGTCTTTCAATAACTTTGAAATATCTTTACAAAAGAATGTATCTGGTATCTGGTCAGTAGAGTTTATTTTTATAATATCTTGCATGTTACTTAAAAATGTATCTTTTTTAACTTTTCATTTTGAAATTATTTTAGACTAAGTTCCAAAAATGGTACTAAAAAGTATCTGTATACTCTTTATCTGGCTTCCCCTCATGTTAATATCTCACATAAATGTAGCACAATTATCAAAAGTAAGAAATAAGCATGGGAACAACATCATTAACTAGTCTTCAACCTGTATTTGAATTTTCCCACTTTTTCTAATGTCCCTTTTCTTTTCCAGGATCCACTCCAGGATCTCACATTGCTCTTGTCATATCTCTTTGAATTCCTTCCAATCTGGGACAGTGCCTTGGTCTTCATGTTATATATTTGAAAACGTGAAAATCTAAGTTTGTAGAAATCCTTTGAACATAGTTTTGTTTTCTTCTTAGAGTCTCTGTTGCCCCTAGCTATAACCTGGCTGCTTCTGCTGAGTCACAGCCAGTCGTGTACCTGGCACATAATAGTTGCTCAGTAAATGGTAGCTGCTATTGTTTTGACTATAAATGTGGCATGGTCATTGGTAATGCCACCAGTAATCTTTACTTACAGAAGAGCTTATCATCAGACTCCTTACATGGTGTCTATGGGCAAACACTTTTAGTTCACTTAAATGTAGATTTCTAAATGCAGGTGTGAGATGGTAAAGTGCGAGGAGCATCTGTTTTCAGTCTCAGGACATCTGGTGCAGTAGCAAGGGCTGGCCTGGTGTTCTCTATTACAGATGCTTGGTGCTCATACAGATCCATGTCAAGCCTGAAAAAGCCCAGATCTCACTGTTTAAGTTTGTGTACAGTAAACCACATTTTCTCTGGGTAGCTGTACTGCTTATGGAGTGGCCTTTCCCAAAAATTTTGGGGTGCTTTTGAAACATATCAAAGGCTGTAGAAGGATATGTGCAAAGGCATCATTTGGTGTTTGCAGACTATAGCAAATAATTCTTTCTGTTCTTGATATTGGGCATAAATATATAGTGGTGGTAGGCGGATTGCAGAGGGGAGGGAAGAGGTTGTTTTATTCTAGAGATTTTTGTAAAAGTGAAATAATTATCTAGACTCTGGAGTTATACCTAATTTTTTATTTAGCTCCAGAATCCCACTGTGTGTGTGTGTGCATGTGTGTGTGTGTGTGTGTGAGACAGATAGCCACATACAAACACACAGAGAGGCAGAGATTGAGAGGACCGGGTTTGCCCAGAACTGAGGGATTCTCTGGGATATGGGACTTTCACTGCTAAAACCAGGCCTGGCCCAGGTAAACTAGGATGGCTGGTCACCCTGTGAAGGACCTATTTGGGACAGAAAGTGATGTAAGTTAGTGAGACCTAATAGATTCCCAGTGTGAAGTTTCTAGTCATTGTCTTTTGTATTTATTCATGTCCCTTTTAAAATAAGTTCTTATTTAAATCATGATTACTAACACTTTCCTATTCTTGTTTTATCAACTTTCTCCCTACATTTTGCTGGAGAATTTTGAAGCATTTTCCTGATATCCTCTCATTTCTTTACATTTTACTTTTTTAAAGTAAACTTTTATTTTGTAGTAATTTTAGATTTACAGAATGTTGCCAGGAGTGGATAGAGTTCCTGAATAACCCCCTTCCAGCATATCCTATTGTTACCATCTTAAACATTTCCATGGCACATTTGTCAAAATTAGAAAGTAAATTCCGAACTTTATTTGGATTTTACCAGTTTTTCCATTTATGTATTCTTTCTGTTCCAAGATCCAGTCTAGGGCACCATATTGAATTTCATTATTTATGACATTTTTTTCAGTCTTTCTCAGTTAACAGAAGAAAAAAAGAAGCATTTTTTTATGACCTTAACAGTTGTGAGGAGTACTACCTGGGTACCTTGTAGAATGCCCCAAATTCAGGTTTGTCTCATCTGTTTTGTGATTAGACTGGGTTTATGGGTTTTTAGGAAGAGCACACAGAGGTGAAGTGTCCTTCTTCTCTCATTATCTCGGGGTATCTGACATCTATGTGACCTCTCTGGCGATGTGAACCTTGATCACCTGGTTAATGCTGTGTTGTGCGTGTCTCTCCACACAGAGTGACTATTTTTCCCTTTCTTAACTCTTCCAGCCCACCTGGAAGGTGTTCTGGGAAGATTAAGCTCCACCTCCTGGAGGTGGAAATATCTACATGTGTTATTTGTAGGGTTGCATGACACCCAGACGACTTTGATTTTCAGATAAGCAATGAAAAAATTTTAATGTAAATTATGTTCCTTGACACATCAGAACTTCAAATTTAATTGGGTGTCTTGTAATTTGTTAAATTTGGTAAATCTGATTATTTGGAATTCTTCTGTAAGAAAAACTGGTTTCTTTCCTTTTACATTTGATTCTTAGTTTGATTCCACCATCTTCATGTTATAGTTTTATTCCTACTTTCTTTCACTTTTAGCAGAGTTTGATACACTTTAGTGATTGATTTAATTTTCTTTTAAAACAACATGGAAAATAGTTTTGTTTTCCTCAAAAATGAATTGTGTGTGTTTAATGGATTTTTTTTTCATTGCATGAGCCAAAAAGTACATTAGTTTCCAACCCCTATAAATGAAACCCAGAGGTGAAGGAAACGAGATTTGTACTGAATTTCCAAGTGTGGATCATGGGAGGGGCAGGGAAGGAGCGGCTTCAAGCAGCCCCAGGCTGATTTTCCTTTAAGCAACTCCAGGCGGCTGAAGCAGCAACAAGCACATGGATTCTGCCTGAACCAGCCAGTGCAAGGCACTTGTGATTACTTAAGTGCCCCAACTTCTAGCAGGTGTGAGAGAATGCTAATTAAGTGGACGTGGAAATGAAGGAAGGCTGGGGTAAGGGGGATGCCAGAGAGATCCTGCATCTTTAAAATTGTCCTTTTAAAAGAAAACCAGGCCTTTTTTTCTCATTAAGTGCACCTAGCCCATTAGATGGTGTTGCATTTTGTTAAAGCAACAATTCTGTGGTAAGATTACCTTGGATGTCTTGTTCATGGCAGCTGGTACCCATCAAATCAGGGTCTGCTTCTCATCATCAGCAGGTGTTCCAAGAAGTGGCAAGAAACTAGTTTAAAGAGGGTTCAGCTCCCCCTGAACAAGAGACCTCTGTTGTCCGAGGGGCCCTGACGAACCTTCCAGAGCTGAAGAATGGCTGATGGCCCAGGCAGAGAGGAGGTTTTGGAGCTTGGTGAACAGAATGTGGCTATGCCTTGCTGACAGTTGCCTTCTTATCGGTTCTTTTAAAAGGATATGCCTGGCACATAGTAGGTGTTTTATTAAACGTTTGTCAATTGAATGAGGGCATTCAGTATTTGTCCTGCCACATGTTTAGGTAATCCTAAGCAATTGTGATGTAGAACCATCTACTTTACCTAAACTGAACCCTGTCTTCCCCTTAGTGCCAGTTACTTGTCATTTCTTATCTAAATCAATTTTCTTGAACTGGGGGTCTGACTCCTACCAGGTCTCCACAGAAAGCCTCCAGCACTCCCAAGGCCCTGGTGCCCTTTAATTTGAGTGCCCTATCCTTTTTCCCACTAGGATGGGGCTGCCTATGCCTCTGCTTCCGGAAAGGTCTTCCTTTGTTGCTTTGTGTATTTGCCACAGTCTTAGACCTGTGGAAGGCCCTTGTTGGATATATGGGGAGTGAATAATACCTATCTCAGGTTAGAATTATTTGTATATCCCAAATAAGAAATACCTACAGATAAAAAGCTGTCCAGGGCAACTCATTAAATTATCTGCACATGTGTACTGTTAATAAATTTAGTCTGAGGCTGCCAATTCTTTTTTCCTAAGAAAATAAAAGCATTGCTTTTAACACAGCTTCCTGAAGGTGTTACAAATGTCTGTGTTTGGTTCTTATATCCTGTTGAACAGAACAACATATGTTTGTCCATGTGTTTATATTTTTTAAGATACCAGATGTCTGTAGTACAAGTTTTTATTATCTATTTTTGAATTTATGTTTTGAAAGTTAAAAACACATTTTGGAATATTGCTATGGATGTGAGGGCTGAGTGCTACCTGATTGTAGGATATGTTTTGCCAAGCTGTTTTGAGTTTCGAATTTTCTTGAATTTGTTTATGAGATGCCAGGGTATTAAGTACACAGATGGTAAACAGTGAGGCCAGTTCTTAACAGCTCTAAAAAGGAGCAGGCAGTTATATTTTTGTGAGGATTTTGGAGGGAAAGTTAAAGCCCCAGAGAATGACAGCTGGATTCTGCATTGTTTAGAGGTGAGGAAGCTGGGGCTGGGCACTGGGACAGCGGCACCACTTGTAGTTCCCCATTGTCAGGTAAAGTCAGCTTGATCCACACCTGTTGGCAAAGTCCCATCCTGACTGTGTCCCAACAGAGAGCTCATGGCAGCCGCTGCTCTGATTATCGGTGGTCAGTAGCATAGAAATTGAACCCTCTAGTAATTATTATGAGATGTGATTCGAGCCACAATGGGATTGCTGAGTGAAGTAGCTAGAGTTCTCATTTTTACACAGACCACAATCTCTTCTGAACTGCTCACTTTTTTTTTTTTTTTTAATGAGGAAACTTAAATATCTTTACTTGCCCTTTTCCATATTTTTCTGCTTCTCTCTTTTTTTTTTTTTTTTATATCCTCACCTGAGGATATTTTTTCATTTTTTGTACAGATAGAGTGGGAGGGAGGGAGAGAGAGAGAGAAACATCGACGTGAAAGGTCCACATCGAGTGGCTGCCACCCGCACGACCAACCAGGGCCGGGGACAAACTGCAACCGAGGTACATGCCCTTAGCGGGAACCAAACCCGGGTCTCTCCGGACCGCAGGCCGACGCTCTAACCGCTGAGCCAAACTGGCCAGGGCTGCTTCTCTTTTTTATAGCTGGATATGAGGTCACCAGAAGGTTTCCTTTTCAGCTTTAATATTATCGAATTAAACACTTTGCAGCTGTGGTTCCTTGTCTGCAGATATGTGTTTCCTTGAGCTTTGGCTAACGAGTATCTCAGAGGAGCGGAGAGTCTCTCTGTAGACCAAGAAGTGTCTTTGAGAGGCACAGCTCACTTGGGGTGGCTCAGTTTCATCCTTTAACAGTTAGGGAGGGATACTCCATAGAGCACTTGTTTTTAAACTTCATTATCAGGGGACCCCTTTGTAGACATATAATTATATCCCAAACACAATATAACACCAAAAATGAGCTGCTGTGTGACATGGGTGATGGAGGGCATAGAGCTGTCTCTGTAGGTGGCGGTGGAAGGCGTGTTTCTGAGGCTACTTCTAATGAGTTGGGCATTTGTAGGCAGGGTCATCTCACTCTGGTCGAGGTCTGTCCTTGGTGCTGCCCACCTCCCTCAGGCCAGTTAGCTCTTCCTGAAAGTACAGTAAGTCAATTTTAACATATCCTCTGCCGCTTTCCTCTTTTCCCTGTCGTATGCAGGATCTCGCATTGGATCGGTCTCTGGGGACCTGCCTCTATTCCTTGGTTTTCTGTTTCTCAGAAGTGCCTGTCAGTGTCTTGGTAATTATTGAAACAACAATAGTGGCCAATGTTGGTGGAATGCTTGCTGTGCTGTTCCTGCTGTCAGTGCTTTGCTGTCTTATCTCACTCACCCCTCACCCAGCCTTTCCATATTAGGTACAGATGACCCAGAATTTCCATTTCTAGTATCATTGCTGAACTCAAGACCTCACCTCAAACTGGAATTTTTCTAATTGCCCCTGATGGGGCTGTATGCCAAGGGTTTCTGTACTATGTCTTGCATACCAGGCTGTGCTTAATATTTCTCAAACACTTTAATCATAGCAGTCCCCTCTCAAAGTCTTTGCTGGCTCTGCTTTCCTTAGGGTGAAGATCAGACTTCAGCCCAGCACAGGTCCTTGTCTCAGGCCTGTTTCCCCTACTTCCCTGTAGGAATCGTCAGTGGAAACACACACTTGTGTTCTTATCCCCAAAACTGTGCTCAAACTCGTTCACCTCCGTGCTTTCCCCTTTCCAGCAGCAGTGTGTCCCCACTTTTGTATTTGAGCAGCAGGAATGGCTTGTCTGTGTACTGCCATGTGTAATTTGTTCGCATTCTCATTGCCTTAAAATGTAATTAGACTTCTCTAGAGTTCATTCCTTTTCTACAATTAAATTGTAAACTCTTTAAGGGAGAACCAGGACATAAAAATCCCTCCACAGCACCCATAGTAGTGCACAGTGTAGGCAGTGGACAAATATTTGCTTTTGAATAGAGTTCTAAAGGAAGTCATTACTCAAGATAAAGAAGTTTTGTGTCACTGTATAAGAACATGGTATTCCTGTTTTGCCAGCCTTTTTGTTCTTTATCCTCCAATCTTGTCTGCATTGGTTTATGAGAGATTCACCCAGAGCCAACCATGCAGAACAGAGAAACCAGTGGAATGAAACTTCCTAAGGCTTGTGTATAATGGGACAGTGAAAACAGTGTCATAATCATTATTATGTATTAATACAAAAATTTAAGCTTGGAGTTCTGGTGGCATGCATGATGAACTATTTTGCATCATTTCTTCTAATATGATATGGACTTACTCCGCAGATTCTCAGATAGCTGTGTTGCAGCTTCACGGAAATGGGAACTGAGTGGTTTTGCCATTCCTTAGTCAGCATTCTTAGAAACAGTCTCCCCTATGCAAATGCGCTTGAATCTGCAGAATATCTGGGCCTCCATTGCTTACTAGAATGAAGCAAGGTGGGAAGGGAGAGGCTGCCCCTTCACAAGACATTCTTAGACTGAGGGGCTCCTTCTTCATTTCCTAATATTTATTTTATTCTGAGACCTTGGTCTCATTACAGTTTAACTTTTGTTCTCTTTAGCAGCTTATTTAAATGAGAACATTTCAATGAAAAAAATGTTTAAAACACTGCAGTTATAAAGAATCTGGGGTCATACAGAGGTTTTCATTGATCCCTATGATGAATAAATGAATATAACTCCCCCGTGAAGGGCCTCCTTTTCATTATCTCTCAAGGCCCTTAGCCCATCTCCAATAGCACAGAACAGCTTACTGTTTTTGGCCAATTGCACTCTGACTTATGCTACTTTTAAAACTTTGACTTTATAACCAAGAGGCTGAAGCCAGAGTAAGCTGGATAACTTATTCTTGTGCTATTTATTTCAAGAGGCATTAAAAACAGCACCAACACGGTCATCTGTTTTACTTTTTATAGGCTCTGTCATCACTTTAATTGGTTGTTGTTAGAACAGATGTTTTAAAAAGAATATTTTGGCATGACTGTATTTGTTGATTTAATTTCTGATGACTTGCAGGACATTTGTATCTATGTTTTTTAAAAAAGAACTGGGCCATGGGAGCAGAGCAACCCATGAGCCGTTTCCTGACCTGGCCCTGGGTAGGGATAATGAGGTTGTCGGGGCGATCTGTATTGGGTAAAGAGGGATGAGGGCAGGCATCAGTAAACTTGAAAAGCTAGGGGCAGCATGCAGAAATCTCCCTGTTTATAGTCAGCAGGACGTTTAATAGCAATCCAGATGTTTTCCAAAAAGCCTTGAAAGATGGCTTTTTAAGAATGTAAAAGCCAAGTAACTATTGTTTTAAGATAAACAATTAAAAAGAAAATTGTCTACCTGTTTAGACAGAGCTTATGAGTCAATTAAAGCCTTTGCAACTTTGATAACTTTGTCAAGTAGTGAAGTGACCTCAGACTTGGACATGAGCAGGGTTCACATGCCATAGCTTAATAATCCAGTGATTAATTTTGGTCCTTTGAACTTGGGCAAAGATAGAAAAGTTTATCAATATGAACTTTCAAAAAATTTTGCTTCTATATTTGGGCCAATTATACTTTTAAAATTGCTGCTTCATAATAATGTTTGTAAGGTAATTAATATTGTAACAGTATTTTGAAGAATTTTAGTTTCAGAAAAAGTCTCTAAGGATGAAAGGATTATTTTAAAGATTTTAAATTATTATTTTTTTTACAGAACAATGACTTTACTTATAAAAACCACTTCATTCTTAGAACAAAACAACTTCACTCCTTTTTTTTTTTTTTTTTTTGGTTTTGTTTTTTTCTCACTATAATTTTATTATAAATAGCTGGAAAGAGACTTGTTGATATGTAACTTTTAAAACATTTACAAAAATGCACTGCATGCCAACTTGAGAATTTCCTGAAAAAAAAAAAAAAAAAGGATTTACAGTGAAAACATTGATATAAATTTGAGAGAATTTGGGATTTTTTCCCTGCTAATTCTTTTAAAAAGTTCAGCATGAATGCTGTAAAAGGTACATACTTTCTTCCCAGGTTCTTTTTTTAAAAAAATTTATTTTATCTTTTAATTAATTAATATTTTTTACAGATGTTTCTCCTTTTTCTCCCCAGACACCCTCCTCCATATCCTGCTCCCCCACCCCCACCCTGCAAGCTTTGTTGTCTATGTGCATTGGTTACGCATAAATGCATATAAGTTCTTTAATTTATTTCATCCCCCTCCCCTGCCCCTCTCCTCTGCAGTTTGTCAGTCTTAACCATATTTTTTTCTGTGTCTCTGGGTCTATTTTGTTCATCAGTTTTTTTGATCATTATATTCCACAAATAGGTGAGATCATGTGGTATTTGTCTTTCTCTGATTGGCTTATTTTGCTTAGCATAATACTCTCCAGGTCCCTCCATGTCGTCTCAAAGGATAAGAGATCTTTCTTACAGCTGCATAGTGTTCCATTGTGTATATGTACCACAGCTTTTTAAATTTTATTTTAATTTTTATTTTTTTCAAATCTTTATTGTTGGATGTAAAATGTATTACAGATGTTCCACATTTTTCCCCCATTGACCCCCTCCTCCCCACTCACGCCCCCCTCCCACATTTTCTCACACTATTGTCTGTGTCCATTGGTTATGCATATAAGTTCTTTGGTTTATTTCTTGCCACCCCCCAACCCCTTTCCCTTTGAGGTTTGTCAGTCTAGCAATGAATTTGTGCTTCTTAATCCCTTCACCTTTTTCACCCATTCCCCCAACCCCCCTCCCAACTGGCAACCAACAAAATGTTCTCCGTATCTATGAGAATGTTTCTGTTCTACCTGTTCATTTTGTTTGTAGATTCCATTGTTGATAGATATGTATTCATTGCCATTTTGTTTGTTCATATATTTTATCTTTTTCTTCAAAAAGACCCTTCATCATTTGATATAATAATGGTTTGGTGTTGATGAACTCCTTTAACTTTTTCTTGTCTGGGAAAGTTTTTATATGGCCATCGATTCTAAATGACAGCTTTGCAGGGTAGAGTAATTTTGGTTGTAGGTTCTTGGTTTTCATCGCTCTGAATATTTCTTGCCACTCCCTTCTGGCCTGCAAAGTTTCTTTTGAGAAATCAGCTGACAGCCTAATGGGAACTCCTTTATAGGTAACTAGCTGCCTTTGTCTTGCTGCTTTTAAGATTCTCTCTTTGTCTTGAACCTTTTGCATTTTGATGATGATGTGTCTTGGTGTGTGCCTCTTGGGGTTCATCTTGTTTGGGACTCTCTGTGCTTCCTGGACTTGTATGTCTTTTTCCTTCACCAAGTTAGGAAAGTTTTCTGCCATTATTGTTTCAAACAGGTTTTCGATTTCTTGTTCTCGCTCTTCTCCTTCTGGCACCCCCAAGATGCGAATGTTGGCACGCTTGAAGTTGTCCCAGAGGCTCCTTACACTATCCTCATTTTTTTGGATTCTTTTTTCTTTTTGCTGTTCTGATTGGGCATTTTTTGCTTCCTTATATTCCAAATTGATGGTTTGCTCCTTGGATTTACATACTCTATTATTGAAGCTGTGTAAATTATTCTTTATTTCAGTTAATGCCTCCTTCAATTCTAACTGTGTATCCATGATTTCTAACTGGTCCTTTTTTACGCTCTTGAGGCCCTCCCTAAGTTCACTGAGGTTCTCACTAAGTTCATTGAGCATCCTTATAAGCAGTATTTTGAACTCAGTATCTGTTAGGTTGCTTATCTCCCTTTCGCTTAGTTCTTTTATTGGGGTTTTGTTCTGTTCTTTCATTTGGGACCTGTTTCTTTGTATCCTCATTTTGGCTGCTTCCCTGTGTTTGTTTCTGTGTATTACTTAATGAGAGTTATGGGGCTCACTGAGACCCGATGCTGCTCGTTTGAAAGAATTTAGGAAAAACCTGAAGCAGGATCCAAGACAGGCCAATCCTATGGTTAAGCAAGTGGCAACAGCATGGGTGGGCTTGAAAGTTGTGTGGGGCGGGGTGGGGCGGGGCCTCAGGGAGTCAGCAGGGCGGGGCTACCAGTGTGAGCCAGGTTGCTGGGGTCCCAGTTATGGCTTCTGTCTGCTGCCCCCAGGAAGGGCTCACCAAAGGAACAAAGGCCTGTTACAGCACTTTTGTCCCCGAGGAAGCCCCCTCTCCAGCCCTTGCTCCAGTGCCAAACAGCTCAGTTCTTCCCTGTATGTCTCTGGCGCCCCTCGAGCTGCCTCCCCTCCGAGCTTAGAGGGAGAGAGTCCGATAAGTCCGTGCGCCGGCCCTTTAAGGAGCTGCCTGGGGCTCCAGCCGTTTCAGCTTCCCTGAGCCTCAGTTTCCGCTGGTTTTTCCAGCCAGAAGTTATGGGGACTTCTCTTCCTGGCACTGGAACTCTGAGGGGGGCACCTGGTGTGGGACAGGGACCCCTCAGTCCTCAGGAAGGACCTTCCCAGCCGCGGGAGCCTCCTGATTTTTATCAGCCACACCTGGGTGTGGGACCAGCCCGTCGCGCCGCCACACCACAGCCGCCGCTGCTGCTGCTGCTGCTGCGCTGCCGCCACCCCTCGCACCGCCACCCCTCCTACCAGTCTGGATGTGGCTGCTTTTTTTTTTTTTTAATTCCGTAGTTGTACGACTTCCATTCAGCTTGATTTCAGGCAGTTTTGAATGATGGTTGTTCTGTAGTTTAGTTGTAACTTTGATGTGGTTGTGGGAGGACGCGATACCACGTTTACCTACGCCGCCATCTTGACCGGAAGTCCACAGCAATCATTTCTGGGTTTCCCGGGTCTCCCTCTATTTTATTTTTTAATTCATTTTTGTTACAAATGTTTCTCCTTTCCCCCCATTGACACCCTCCTCCCTATATCCCCCAGCCCTGTCCCCAGCTTTGTTGTCCTTATGTCCATCAGTTATGCGTACATGCATATAGGTTCCGTGGTTTATCTCTTTCCTTCCCCCCACCCCTTCTCCTGAGGATTGTCAGTCTGTACCCTACTTCTATGACTCTGGGTCTATTTTGTTCATCAGTGTGTTTAGTTCATTATATTCCAGAAATAAGTGAGATCATGTGATATTTGTCTTTCTCTGCTTGGCTTGTTTCACTTAGGATAATGCTTTCCTGGTCTCTCCATGTTGTCTCAAAGGATGAGACATCTTTCTTTCTTATAGCTGCATAGTACTCCGTTGTGTATATGTACCACAGCTTTTTATCCACTCATCTACCAATGGACACTTGGGCTGTTTCCAGATCTTAGCTTTTCTAATTAGTGCTGCAATGAATTTAGGGGTATATATATTCTTTCTGATTGGTGTTTCAGGCTTCTTAGGGTATATTCCTAGAAGTGGGATCACTGGGTCAAATGGAAGTTCCATTTTTAATTTTTTGAGGTAACACCATAGTGTTTTCCATAGTGGCTGCACCAGTCTGTATTCCCACCAGCAGTGTACTAGAGTCCGCTTTTCTCACACCCTCGCCAGCACTTGTTGTTTGATGATTTGTTGATGGTGGTCATTCTGAGAAGTGTGAAGTGCTACTGTATTGTTTTAATTTGCATCTCTCTGGTGATGTTGAGCATTTTTTCCTATGTGTCTTGACTATTTATGTCCTGTTTGGAGAGGTGTCTCTTTAGGTCCTTTACCCATTTTTTAAATTGTGTTCTTTGTCTTCCTTTTGCTGAGTTATATGAGCACTCCATATATTTTGGAAATTAACCTCTTATCTGATGTATCTTTGGCAATTATACATATAGTGGGTTCCTTTTTGATTTTGATGGTTGTTTCTTTTGCTGTGCAGAAGCTTTTTAGTTTGATATAGTCCCATGTGTTCATTTTTTCCTTTGTTTCTCTTGTCTTAGGCATTGTATCAGTGAAGAAAAAGAAAAGGGTAGGGTTGGGAATGGGAAAAATGCTGTTTAAATTACAAACTACTTGTAGCAGTTACAAAAGAGAGCAGGTAATCCAAATCACTTAAAATATGGTCATAATATTGAGAGATAAAAATAATTTTTTAATATGTTTTTATTGATATTTTAGACAGGAAGGCAGAGAGAAAGAAACATCAATGTGTGAGAGAAACATCGATCAGCTGCCTCCTGTACACCCCCAACTGGGGATATAGCCCACAACCGGACATGTGCCCTGACCGAGAATGAACCAAGGACCTCTCTGTTCATGGGATTACACTCAATCCACTGAGCCACACCAGCTGGGCAAGAGTTAAAAATAATTTTACTTGGCCCAGCTAGTGTGGCTCATTGATTGAGTGTCAACCCATGCATCAAGAGGTCGCCAGTTCAATTCCCAGTCAGGTTACATGCCCAGGTTGTAGGCCAAATCCCCAGTCGGGGGTGGGGGAGAGCATGCAAGAGGTGGCCAATTGATGTTCTTTCTCATCAATGTTTATCTCTCTCCCTATCCCTCTCCCCCACCCTCTCTAAAAGAAATCAATAAAGAAAAATATTTTTTTAGTAATTTTATATGAAGAGGACCTGAGCAGCAAATATCAAAAAGTCCAAATAAGCATAAAGTGCATCAGTGGAATTGTTGGGCTGCATGCACAATGTCAAATGTTACTTTGTGCAAGGTTGTTCATTCTGTGGGTTTGCCTACAATTTGGGGCCACATAGTGATCTTGTGATCTCAAAATTGCTTCAGAATGCTCTCTGTTGGTACGGTCAGATGCTGTGTCCTTGAGGGAGTTGGGGCCCCTCCTTGGCTGCCCCAATTAGAGTGTTTACCCAGAAGTTAGCTGGCCTCCCAGGTGTCACTAAAGAAGCCATGGATCTTGCTGACAGAAATGTGTCCATGCCTCTGCCCCCAGTGGAGTGCCTGCAGAGTAGCATGTGTGCCTGTGCAGAGACCTTCTGGCCGCCACCTGTAGCTGTGCTGCTGAAGACACCTAGCCCCAAACACTGCAAAGCGAATTCTGTGTGGGTCAAGTGGGCCATACTTTAAGGCAGACCATCTGTGTTAGTTATCTAGTGCTGCAAAGCAAACTGCCTGCAAACTCAGTGGCTCAACTCAACAATAAACATTTTTCAAAGTTTCTATGGGTCAGAAATTTTGACTGTTTAGCTGAGTGGTTCTGGCAAGGGGTTTTTCATGAGGTTACCATCACAATGTTAGCAGGACAGTCAGGAGGACCTGCTTCCTATGTGGCCCTCAGGAAGCTGATGCTGGCTGGTGCCAGGAGGCCTCAGTTTCTTGCCACATGGAGTTGCACAGAGCTGCTAAAATGTCCTCACAACATGACAACTTGTTTCCTCCAGAGACCTAGCCTCTGAAATCACATGCTATTATTTCTACAGTATCCTGTCGGTTACACAGGTTAGCTCTATTCATTGTGATTACACAAGGTGACAAACACCAGGAGGCGAGACTTACTGGGTTTGCCGTACCATCCCAAACATACCTTTCTTTTTTTTTTTGAAAATCACATTTAATTAATTAATTAATTAATTAATTTATTTATTTATTTTTGTTACAGATGTTTCTCCTTTTTCCCCCACTGATTCCCCTCTCCCCTTTCCTCCCTGCCCTGTCCCTTGCTTTGTTGTCCATGTCCATTGTTCATGCATACATGCATATAAATTTTGTGGTTTATCTCTCCCCCCACCACCTCTTCTGGGGATTGTCAGTCTGTACCCAACTTCCACGTCTTTGGGACTACCCCATTCCTCAGACTGTTATGTTCATTATATTCCACAAATAAGTGAGATCATATGATACCTGTCTTTCTCTGTTTGGCTTGTTGCGCTTAGGATAACACTTTCCAGGTCCCTCCATATAGTCTCAAAGGATAAGAGATCTTTCTTTCTTACAGTTGCATAGTACTCCATTGTGTATATGTACAACAGCTTTTTTATCCATTTGTCTACTGATGGACACTTGGGGTGTTTCCAGATCTTAGCTATTGTAAATAGTGCTGCTATGAACATGGGGGTACATATATTCTTTCTGATTGGTGTTTTAGGCTTCTTAGGGTATATTCCTAGAAGTGGGATCACTGAGTCAAATGGAAGTTCCATTTTTAATTTTTTGAGGTAACACCATATTGTTTTCCATAGTGGTTTCACCAGTCTGCATTCTCACCAGCAGTGTACTAGAGTCCCCTTTTCTCCACACCCTCGCCAACTCTTGTTGTTTGATGATTTGTTGATGGTAGCCATTCTGACAGGTGTGAGGTGATACCTCATTGTTGTTTTAATTGGCATCTCTCTGATGATTAGTGATGTTGAGCATTTCTTCATATGTCTCTTGGCCATTTGTATGTCCTGTTTGGAGACGTGTCTATTTAGGTCCTCTGCCCATTTTTTAATTGGGTTCTTTGTCTTCCTTTTGTGGAGTTGTATGAGCACTCTCTATATATTGGAAATTAACCCCTTATCTGATATATCTTTGGCAATGATGTTCTCCCATACAGTGGGTTGCCTTTCTATTTTGATGGTTGTTTCTTTTGCTGTACAGAAGCTTTTGAGTTTTATGTAGTCCCATGTGTTCATTTTTTTTTGTTTGTTTCTATTGCCTTAGGTGAAGTATCAGTGAAAATTCTGCTGTGTATGAGGTCTGAAATTTTGTTGCTTACATTTTCTTCTAGGATTTTTATGGATTCATGAGTCACATTTAAATCTTTTATCCATTTTGAGTTTATTCTTGTATAGGGTGTAAGTTGATGGTCTAGTTTCATTTTTTTGCATGTTGCTGTCCAATTTTCCCAACACCATTTATTAAAGAGGCTGTCCTTACTCCACTGTATGCTCTTGCCCTCTTTGTCAAATATTAATTGAGCATATTGTCTTGAGTCTATTTCTGAGTTCTCTGTTCTGTTCCACTGGTCTATATGCCTGTTTTTGTGCCAGTACCAGGCTGTTTTGATTACAGTGGCTTTGTAGTATAACCTGAAATCTGGTAATGGGATCCCTCCAACTTTGTTCTTTTTTTCAAGATTGCTGTGGCTATTCAAGGTCTTTTTTGGTTCCATATGAACTTTTGAAGTATTTGTTCTAATTCTGTGAAGTATGTTGTTGGTATTTTGATGGGGATTGCATTGAATCTATAGATTGCTTTGGGTAGTATGGATATTTTAATGATGTTAATTCTTCCAATCCATGAACAGGGTATGTGCTTCCACTTTTTTTTAATATCTTCATCTATTTCTTTTTTCAATGACCTGTAGTTTATTTATTTATTGATTTATTTATGAATTTTTATTTATTTTTCTGTTACAGATATTTTACCTTTTTACCCCATTGGCATCCCCCACCCCACCCCACCTCCGCCCCGTCCCCGGCTTAGTTGTCCATGTCCATTGGTCATGCATACATGCATATAAGTTCTGTGGTTTATCTCTTCCCACCCCCCACCCTCATCCCCTCTTCTGAGGGATGTCAATCTGTGCCCTACTTCCATGTGTCTGGGTCTACTGTATTCCTCAGACTGTTATGTTCATTATATTCCATATATAAGTGAGATCATGTGGTATTTGTCTTTTTCTGCTTGGCTTCTTTCACTTAGGATAATACTTTCCAGGTCCCTCCATGTCGTCTCAAAGGATAAGAAATCTTTCTTTCTTACCGCTGCATAGTACTCCATTGTGTATATGTACCACAGCTTTTTTATCCATTCGTCTACTGGTGGACACTTGGGCTGTTTCCAGATCTTAGCTATTGTAAATAGTGCTGCTATGAACATGGGGGTACATATATTCTTCCTGATTGGTGTTTCAGGCTTCTTAGGGTATATTCCCAGCAGTGGGATCACTGGGTCAAATGGAAGTTCAATTTTTAATTTTTTGAGGTAGCACCATATTGTTTTCCATAGCGGCTGCACCAGTCTGCATTCCCACCAGCAGTGTATTAGAGTCCCCTTTTCTCCACACCCTCGCCAACACTTGTTGTTTGATGATTTGTTGATGGTAGCCATTTTGACAGGTGTGAGGTGATACCTCATTGTTGTTTTAATTTGCATCTCTCTGATGATGAGTGATGTTGAGCATTTCTTCATATGTCTTTTGGCCATTTGTATGTCCTGTTTGGAGAGGTGTCTATTCAGCTCCTCTGCCCATTTTTTAATTGGGTTCTTTGTTTTCCTTTTGTGGAATTGTATGAGCACTCTATATATATTGGAAATTAACCCCTTATCTGATACATCATTGGCAATGATGTTCTCCCATACAGTGGGTTGCCTTTCCATTTTGATGATTGTTTCTCTTGCTGTGCAGAACCTTTTATTTTGATGTAGTCCCATGTGTTCATTTTCTCCTTTATTTCTGTTGCCTTAGGTGATGTATCAGTGAAAATTCTGCTCCGTATGATGTCTGAAATTTTGTTGCCTACATTTTCTTCTAGAATTTTTATGGATTCACGGGTCACATTTAAGTCTTTTATCCATTTCGAGTTTATTTTTGTGTATGGTGTAAGTTGATGGTCTAGTTTCATTTTTTTTTTGCATGTAGCTGTCCAATTTTCCCAACACCATTTATTAAAGAGGCTGTCTTTACTCCACTGTATGCTCTTGCCACCTTTGTCAAATATTAATTGAGCGTATTGCCTTGGGTCCATTTCTGGGTTTTCAGTTCTGTTCCACTGGTCTATATGCCTGTTCTTGTGCCAGTACCAGGCTGTTTTGTTTACAGTCGCTTTGTAGTATAACCTGATATCTGGTATTGTGATCCCACCTACTTTGTTCTTCTTTTTCAAGATTGCTGTGGTTATTCGGTGTCTTTTTTGGTTCCATATGAACTTTTGAAGTATTTGTTCTAGTTCTATGAAATATGTCGTTGGTATTTTGATGGGGAATGCATTGAATCTATAGATTGCTTTGGGTAGTATGGACATTTTAATGATGTTAATTCTTCCAATCCATGAACAGGGTATGTGCTTCCACTTTTTTATATCTTCCTCTACTTCTTTTTTCAATGACCTGTAGTTTTCTGCGAATAGGTCCTTTAGTTCTTTGGTTAAGTTTATTCCTAGGTATCGTAATTTTTTTGGCGCGATGGTAAATGGGATTGTTTTTTCAGTTTCTCTTTCTGTGAGTTCATCATTGGTGTACAAGAATGCCGTCGATTTCTTGACGTTAATTTTGTATCCTGCTACTTTGCCAAATTCATTTATTAAGTCTAGTAGATTTTTGATGGAGTCTTTAGGGTTTTCTATGTATAATATCATGTCATCTGCAAATAATGACAGTTTCACTTCCTCCTTTCCAATTTGGATCCCTTTTATTTTTTCTTCATGTCTGATTGCTGTGGCTAAGACTTCCAGTACAATGTTAAATAAGAGTGGTGAAAGTGGACATCCCTGTCTTGTTCCTGTTCTTACTGGAAATGTTTTTAGTTTCTGTCCATTGAGTATGATGTTGGCTGTAGGTCTTTCATATATGGCCTTTATTATGTCGAGATATGATCCCTCTATTCCTACATTGCTGAGCGTTTTTATTAGAAATGGATGCTGGATTTTGTCGAATGCTTTTTCAGCATCTATTGATATGATCATGTGGTTTTTATTCTTCATTTTGTTTATGTGGTGTATCACGTTTATTGTTTTGCGAATATTGTACCAGCCTTGCATCCCTGGAATGAATCCCACTTTGACCTGTAGTTTTTTGAAAATAGGTCCTTTATTTCTTTGGTTAAGTTTATTTTTAGGTATCTTAATTTTTTTGCCGCAATGGTAAATGGGATTGATTTTTCAGTTTCTCTTTCTGTGAGTTCATCATTGGTGTATAAGATTGCCATCGATTTCTTGACGTTAATTTTGTATCCTGCTACTTTGCCAAATTCATTTATTAAGTCTAGTAAATTTTTGATGGAGTCTTTGGGGTTTTCTATGTATAGTATCATGTCATCTGCAAATAATGACAGTTTCACTTCCTCCTTTCCAATTTGGATCCCTTTATTTTTTCTTCATCTCTGATTGCTGTGGCTAAGGCTTCCAGTACTATGTTAAATAAAAGTGGCGAAAGTGGGCATCCTTGCCTTGTTCCTGTTCTTAAGGGAAATGCTTTTAGTTTCTGCCCATTGAGTATGATGTTGGCTGTAGGTCTTTCATATATGGCCTTTATTATGTCAAGATATGATCCCTCTATTCCCACATTGCTGAGTATTTTTATCAGAAATGGATGCTGGATATTGTCAAAGGCTTTTTCGGCATCTATTGATATGATCATGTGGTTTTTATTCTTCATTTTATTTATGTGGTGTATCACGTTTATTGATTTGCGAATATTATACCAGCCTTGCATCCCTGGGATGAATCCCACTTGGCCATGGTGAATAATTTTTTTGGTGTATTGCTGGATCCGATTTGCTAGTATTTTGTTCAGGATTTTGGCATCTATATTTATCAGGGATATTGGCCTGTAGTTTTCTTTCTTTGTAGTGTCTTTTTCTGGTTTTGGAATTAGAATTATGCTGGCTTCATAAAATGAGTTTGGAAGTCTTCCTTCTTCTTCAATTTATTGAAATAGTTTGAGGAGAATGGTTGTTAGTTCTTTGAATGTTCGGTAAAACTCCCGTGAAGCCATCTGGGCCTGGGCTTTTGCCAGACATACCTTTCAATTGGTAAAATCCATTCTGTCATCTCATCATTAGCTTAAAGAGGAAAAATATGCTTACTGACTACAGGTACTCATATAATGAGTCACATTCTGGGAAGCTTGCAGAGGTGGCTGCCTAAACACAATAGAGAAAAGCTTCATTTTTGCTGAGTGCATGGTGGAAGTATTCAAACATTTTTCTTTTTAAATCAATGTTATCATTTAATCTTGTTTTTACAAAGAAGAAAATAAAATCACCTTTTAAAAAAATCCTCACCTGAGTATATTTTTACATTTATCTTCAGATAGAGTGGGAGGGAGAGAGAGACACACCCACACACATAGATTGGCTGCCTCCTGTATGACCCCGACCAGAGCCGTGGTCCAAACTGCAACTGAGGTATGTGCCCTTGACTGGAATCAAACCTGCAACTCTCTGGTCTGTGGACCAACACTCTTAACCGCTGAGCCAAACCATCCAGGGCGAAAATAAAATCATCTTTAATTCTACCTTCCATGGTACCAAACTGTTTTTATTCTTGTTTTCTATATAGTGCTTTTTCCTCCAGTGCCTGTATATGGCAGATACACTCCTCCTTACATAAGTATATATTTATAAAATGGGATCCTACTTTACTGTTTTGTAACCTTATTTTCCCACTTATAATATCATGGACATTTTTGCATATCACTGAATAATCTTTTTCATCCTCGGTTTTAATTGGAGCCTACTATTCTGTCCTAAGATGTATCATAGTTTATTTGATAAACTACTCACTACTACTGGACATTTAAATTACGTTCTAGCTTTTCCTCTTAGGAACAGTGCTATGGCATTGTGTCTTAAATCTTGTTCTGTAGCCCAGGTTGATTCTTAGCATAAATTCCCAGAGCTGTAACTTCTGAGGCAAAAAACACAGATGTGTTTAAGGTTTTGATTCTTTCTGTCAAGAGCCTCTTCTCCATGATGTCTTTAATCTTCACCTGTCAGAGTTTGCAGGTGACTCTTCTTGAGCATTGGGCTCAGCATGTCAGTGTGAGTCTCTGCCAACTTGATAGATTAAAAAATAGAAAAAGATAGAAATTTTATTTATTTGTAGTATACCTCACTTAATAAAAAGTCAGTTAATTCCTAATTGCCCACAGAAATTGCATGGAGGTAGTGGGAGGAAGGGGGAGTAGTCTGGCCACATAATGAACTGCCAAGCAATTCAAGCAAAAACCCAAGCAGCCCCATCTGTGCTGTAGCCAATAAATAAGAAAATTGACTGTTTTATATTTCATCCCTCATTTCGGTCTGCCAACCCCAAATCTGAAGGTTCTGCTGAGCTCAGAACAGGCAAGAGCAGAGAGAAGAAGCACTGGGTTACTTATCCCCAGTGTGATCAGTTTATCTTCAGAGCATTAAAGGTGGCCATGTCTTTTGCTGACTGCTGATGGTTGGTTACTAGGATGGCATTTTGGTCATATCTTTTCACAGCTTTTGCACTGGTTAACTTAGGGCTCAGTGATTGACAGGCCTTTGGAGCTCAGCCTAGTGTCTGATGCTTATGTGTACTGGACAGCTACTTTTTGGCCCTTTGAATAATTCTGTCTCAGGCCCCAAGAGGGTAGTAGAGGGAAGGAGGAGAGAAGTATCATTTACTCAACTCATACCTCCTATTTGCTAGGCTTTACTCTTGTCTTTATTTATTTTTTGTTAATCCTCATCTGGGGATATATTTCCAGTGTTTTTTTTTTTTTTTTTAGAAAGAGTGGAAAGGAAGGAGGAGGAGAGAGAAGCATCGATGTGAGAGACACATCAATTAGTTGCCTCCCACATGACCCGAATGGGCTGGGGGAACTGGCAACCCAGGTATGTGCCCCTTGACCAGAATTGAACCTGTGAGCCTTCGGTCAGTGGACTGCTGCTCTAACTACCGAGCCAAACTGGTGAGGGCTTGTTTTTATTCTTACTGTCTTCCCTTCCCAGCTCCAAAAATGGAAAAGAAACAGAAATTTCACAGACATTATTTTATTCAGGTGACAGAATAGTTAATCACTGTCATAAATAATGCACAACTTGAAAATTTCTCTTACATGTGAACTTTATGAGCAAGTAAATATTTTCTCATTTGTAGTTTTGTTTTCTCTGCTTGGATTCAAGAGCTTTATAACCCATAATAGCTTATGCACATTTAAATGGTGTGAGGTTTCAGCATGTTGTTTCTATAAACCTGAAGAAAACACATAACTTGTTGTACTGAGGGGATGATAATGTCGCATTTTATTGTGAACTGGAGCCTGACTTTTGAACCTGTTACTGGAGAATCTATGTTGTCTGTGCGGTTCTGAATTATTAGTGATCATTTCAATGAAGAGTTGTTCCTAGCTTATTTTACACCTTTATTTTTTTTCTTGGAGCTGTTTTCTGTAATTTAAGAATACTGGATACAGGGGATAGGGGAGGGTGGTTGAAACTGGCTAACCTGCCTCTTGTTCACCCAGTGCTCTGTCTCTTGTGGTAGAAATCTGCCCCCAGGGCATGCTTTCCAGAAGGCCTGCCTTTCAGTGCATGTGCCTTAAATGTTTAGCAAATACTGCTTAAAGAAGACTTTTACTTTCTGAAGCTTTCAGAACCTTCCAGATGCTGTTTTATTAATTCTCCCCTTGTCTCAGAAGAGACCTGCATTGATATTACTGACAAGAAGGGCGGACAACTAGGAGGCTGAGTTCCATGAGAAGTAGCCCCCAAGTTCCCTCTTTTCTTGTCTTTACCAAATTCTTATCTAAATATATCTATAAACAAAGGCACAATTCAGGAGTATGTACTCTACCAAAGTCTTCAGCAGTAATTTGAGAAATGGAGTTGCTTCTTTTAAAAAATTAAACCACCTTTCTGGACACATAAGTATGATCTTAAAATGTGTTTGGTGAAAGAGAAGGGCTTGCTTCTACAACACTGTTTCCTTGAAGCTCTCGTCTCTTATGGAACAAGTGATAAATTCATGTTTTCCCAAGATTTTTGAGATAATGTTACTAGAAGTATTAAAGAAAGGCTTAGAAAATAATTCAAAACTATAAGGCACTCTAAATGCTGGCAGGGCCAGATAGGACAGCACAGAGGAGAGGGAAGTGAAACTGCTTGTGTGTGAAGCCTGGGCCACCTGATAGGAGGACATAGAGCTGATTTTAAGAGGTTTCTTAGGTGAGGGATGAGCTGTTAATTTAACTTCACTGTCTGGAAATTGATATTTCTTTGGAAATTTTTATATCTAGGTTAACCCACTGCTTACCTTTCCCCACATCTCACTGGAGATGTAGTATCTCTTGAATTCTGACACTTGTCATTTTCTGCAAATTCATTATAATAACTTCAATGAGTTTATATTTTGAAACTTGATTACGGTTGAGGTTATAATTGTGATTTTTTTCAGAAAGAAGAGATCTGAAAAGTATATCAGAAATAAACCTTTAGGATCTAAAATGCACTTTATCTGAATGCTTGATGTTGATTTGAAGTTGTCCAGGTGAACTGTTTACCCTCCAGGAAGATAACATTTAACCTTTTCAGTCTCATATTCATTTTCTGTCTCTACCTCCCTATGCCTGTCTCTGTCTTGCCCCTTGTTACTCACCCCTCCACCTGCCTCACCCCATCCCTTCCCCCGCTCACCCCAGGTTCCCATAGATAATTGGTTTTATTTCTTTTCAGTATATTTTGGACTTAGAATCAGTAAACTCTTCCAGACACAGGCTTCTCCTGTGTCCTCCCCCTTGGTTTTCTAGGAGAGCTCTTTTCCTCATGTTTGGCTTTACCATCCATAGGATGTATGTCTTATGAGTAGTGAGAGGAAAGCTGGCCAGACCCTGGGCTTTATGTAATGAGTACCCTTTGACAATTAAAGGAATGTCTAATTTGCTATCAGAGTTAAGTCCATAATGAGCCACATCCTTTTCCAAGTCCCTGAGTGAGCTAGGGCCTTATCTCTAGTTTTTCTGAGACTATACTTTTGGTTGTGAAAGCATTTCTTGATTTACATTTTCTTTGATTGTATCTGAAAAGGCCTGTTGGCCTGACAACAGTTGCTTTGGAGTTGATACTTCTGGTTAGTGCTGTGAGCAGTCACCATAAAGCATAAAGTGCTTTTTTATTCAGGTTGTGGAACAGCTTCTGTTATAAAGCTCATGAAAGTGACTCACCCTAACCATGTTCTCTCCTGATTATAGTCTGGGGATCTTCATGACATATATTCCAACGGTAGTAGTCATTGTAATTTGCCACTGCTACTTTAATTTTATAAGGAGTCTGGACCTTGAGGTACTTTTTTTGAAGAAGAGATATTAAAAATGACATTTTCAACAATTATCCTCTGGTCTGATTTATATGTAACATTGACCTGTCTGACAGGAGGAAAAATGGATAAACCGCTGTTGAGGTCTGACCTACTAACCTGGCTGTGACAACTCTTAAATTCTTTTTGGTGGGTAATAACAACACTAGAATGTTTGAGGTGGCTGAGGGTTAGTTACTCCCAATACAACCTTCCTGCCAGATGGGATGGAACAAGTGTCAGACCTAATTCTGCTGTACAGAATTTGTGAAAGAGACATGCATTGACAAGCAGGCGCAAAACAGCCTACAACACTGATCTGTTTGCTTGCTAAAACCCCAGTGCTCAAGCAGATGCTGTTATCTTCTATACTTAGGGTGTGTGTGGCTCAATACTCAGTACCACTTAACTAGTAGTCATTTGTTAGGCCTTACAAAAAACCCACTGGGATAAAGACTAGAGAATGCTTACTTCTTAAAGCTGGTTATTTGTCAACTTTATGGCAAGACTGATTAAAAACTATTACGAGGCCAATAAACTATTGATATACATTCAAAACAAGCTTGTCTATGGTGGCTTTAGGAATAGAAAACCAAAAGGAAGACTTTTATAGTATTGAAACTTGTCAGTGTGATATATAGATAGCCTCACTAACTCAGAGAATCATTTAATATGACATTATCAAAGTTTAACCTATCTTCCATTCTGACCTGGATTCACTTTGTACTTTGACCACTTGAAGTATCGGCTCCCCACTTGCTCAAGGTCACTTTGTGAAAAACAGCTGAGTGGTTGCTTTGCTATCTCCCCTTGGGCTGAGACACTGAGACCTTGGCCACATGGCCTGTCAGGATCTGACATAGCAGGAGTGGGCAGCCTATATTCTAATCTGGACCACACTCAGACACAGGGACACCAGGGGCTTCATTATCTACACCTTGGCAACGAGCCGTGTTATAACAATGAATTATCAGAAATGGACGTGCAGGAACCTCCTGTATGGGAGGATGGGAGTTTATTATCTCTAGGTCAGACACCAGCTGGGCTTGCTGAGCTGCCTGTCAATTTGGGACATCTTGTGAGAAATTAGATTTGTTTACAATCTGGTTTGCTTGCAAGGAGTGGTATTATTTTGAGCATTACAATGCAAATATCAGGTTAAGCCTTTCATAGATACTTTTATGATAAGATACCATTTACTTGAACCACATTAATTTCCCTGGGTTGCATATTATCATTCAGGTTTACCTCACCGGAAATTTTATGGGATCCTTAAAGAGTGTCTGTATTTGGAGGAAGATGTTTTACTAGAAGGTTTTCAATATGTCAATGAAATATAGAGAGGAACAAGGATGGGAATTAGAGTGGGCTACTTGTCAGAAACCATGCAAAGCAAGGAGAGACTAAAAGAAAATATTTCAAGTTTTGAAAGAAAAACCTACCAATTTAGATTTCTATATTCAGTAAAGTTACTCTTCAAAAGGGAAGGAGAAATACTTTCTCAGACAAACAAAAACTGAGAGAATTCATCACCAGCAGAACTGTCTTGCAAGAAATGTTAAAGTTCTTTAGGCAGAAGAAAAACAATATAGGTCAGAAACTTACATCTCCATAAAGAAAAGAACTGTATAACAGAAGGAGGTAATTAAAATGAAATAATCTTTTTAATTAAAAGTTTTTTCTTATGAAAAAAATGCTGTTATTTTTAAAATATGTTTTTATTGAAAGAGAGGAAAGGAGAGAGAGAGAGAAACATCGATGAGAAAGAAACATCAACCAGCTGCCTCCTGTATATCCCGTACTGGAGATCAAGCCCACAACCCAGGCATGTGCCCTGATCAGGAATTGAATTGGTGATGTCCTTTTAAAAAAAATTTATTTATTAATTAATTTTTGTTACAGATTTTTTTTTTCCCCCATTAACACCCTCCTCCCATCTCCCACACCCCGTACCTGGCATTGTTATCCATGTCCATGGGTTATGTGTGCATGCTTATAAGTTTTGTGGTTTATATCTTACCCCCCCCCCCACCCCGCTCTTCAGAAGGTTGTCAGTCTGTACCCTACTTCCACGTCTCTGGGACTACCCCGTTCCTCAGACTATTATGTTCATTATATTCCCCAAATAAGTGAGATCATGTGATATTTGTCTTTCTCTGCTTGGCTTCTTTCACTTAGGATAATACTCTCCAGTTCCCTCTATATCGTCTCAAAGGATAAGAGATCTTTCTTTTTTACAGCTGCATAGTACTCCATTGTGTATATGTACCACAGCTTTCTTATCTGTTTGTCTACTGATGGACATTTGAACTGATTCCAGATATTAGCTATTGTAGATAGTGCTGCTATGAACATAGG